>NC_141263.1:0-2400000 GCF_054856545.1 Hippocampus guttulatus | reverse complement strand
AAAAGTTTACAACATAATGCTTTTTGTCTCTTTATATACAGTTCTTTGCCAGCATGCTCACATACCCTTTTGTTTTGGTGTCAAACCTCATGGCTGTCAATAACTGCGGGTGAGTTAGCAGGAGCGATTTGGGTTTTTTCTTTACATTCTTTTTGTCATTCACACTTTTTTTTTTCTTCCTCCTCCCAGGCTCATTGGAGGTCTTCCCCCCTATGCATCAGTATATCCGACCTGGGTGCACTGCTGGAAACATCTAAGCAGAGAGGTCAGCTCTTTTCTTGTCTCTAAACCTGATTTAATTGATGATGGTTGAGCTGCTTGGAATTCCAGCTGACCCCTCTCCCCCAAGTTGTACCTCGTACTTCCTCGTACCTCGGTTTGAAAACCTGTCAGTAAGATAGTACAACCGTGGCGAGACAAGCAACTACCGTTGTGGAAACGAGGCTTAAGACTGACATCTGGAATGGTGTTGTTCCTAATTGGAAAACTATACATGTCTCCATATGCTTACATCACCATAATTTCTTAAGTATAATACATTCTCAAATATGATCCGTCCCCCCCAAAATCGCTCTTCAAAAGCTTTTTTTTCTCTCTATCCATGTATAATGTGTTCCCCGATTTGCTGGTATCCATGCTCAAAAATGTAACTACCGTATTTTGCGGACTATAAATCACAGTTTTTTTCATAGTTTGGCCCAAGGGTGTGACTTAAGGGGTGTTCACACGGAACACATTTACATCGGTGCTGCACCGATGTATTTTGTTGCGCTATATCTTACACTGGAGCAAATTTTGTGGAGCGTTCGCACGTACAAAGCCTCTGAGCGTGTTCGCCCCGGTGCAGCTCTGGTGCAGCCCCACTTCACATGGCAGTTTCTGCAGCAGTGCAAAACGATAGAACACAGAGCTGTCGTGTTGGTTCTTTTTAAAACATACACAACTCAAGCAACTACTGGACAGGCACGTCCTTCTCGGTCTCCGTGCCTTCTGCTCGAGAGGCGTTCAATGACCGCCCCCGAAAACGTAAATCAACGATGACCTCAATGACACTCAGAAAAGCAAACATAATGCGCCAAACAGAAAATCAAGAGAGGAAATCACAAAATAAATTTTATGGGGGGGGGGGGGGGGGGGGGTGTGAACAAACTACACAAACAACTCAGAGACAGAGCACGAAAGCAACGCATTCTAGCCGTATGTAATCAACTCTTCTCATGCGTAGCGAGGCTACTCCCCCTGCAAACGAGCATTTGCTCCGGAGCAAATTTTTTAACCACCTCCATGAGGTGGGTTAAATTCGCTTCAGAGTAAGCTGTTTTCAGGAGCTACACCGGTGTAACTTTGCACGTGCGAACGCTCTCGGAGCAAATCTTGCTGTGTGAACACCCCTTTTGTTACGTGAACATTCAGGTCCTTCTCAAAAAATGTGCATAGTGTGATCAAGTTCATTAATTTCCATAATGTAATGATAAAAATTCTACTTTAATATATTTTAGATTTATTGCACACCAACTGAAATATTTAAGATATTTAAGATATCCTTTATTTGTCCCACTCTGGGGAAATTTACAGTCTACAGCAGCAAGATTGTGGGTAGAAAGAAGAAAAAAAAGGAGGTCTTATTGTTTTAATACTGATGATTTTGGCATACAGCTCATGAAAACCCAAAATTCCTGTCTCAAAAAATTAGCTTATCATGAAAAGGTACACTAAAGCAGAGAGATTGCCACGTGTGCCATGGGAAATTATCCAATGTGTATGTCTGTGCCTGCAAAGCCATTGCAATGGAGATGTTTGGACCGAAAGCTGCTAAAGAAATAGCCTGAGTGCTGTCAAAACTAAAAACATAGAAAGAATGAGAGCTGTGGAAGAAGAGCTTTGCGTCTTCATCAATTGCTTCCAGGATCTGTGTTCATCCAAACCATTTATCACACTGAGTCAGAATAAATCTGAAAGATTATAATACATTGGATTGATGTTGATTTGAGTCCTATTCAAGGTGTTATAGCATTATTTTTCAGTGTTAAAAAAAACGTTTATAATAACATTATTATATATAACACTTAATTGTTAAAATAAGCTTTTATCACATTTTCAACAAGTGGTGTGCCGTGGGATTTTTTCAATGAAAGAAATGTGCCTTGGCTTGAAAAAGATTGAAAAACACTTCTCTGAAGGAGATATTAACCTAATCATCTGAATTAACACATGAACTCTAAACACCCGCAAACCATTCCTGAGGCTTTTAAAACCTCCCAACCGATTCCAGACCTTGGGGGACCTGTGGAAGCAGTGGACTGAGTCTGGAGTAGAAGCATCCAGAACCACCGTGCACAGGCATATGCAGGAAATGGGTCAAGCCACTTTTGAAGCAGAAACAGCGGCAGAAGCGGCTGACCTGGGCTACAGAGAAGCGGCACTGCACTGTTGCTCAGTCGTTCAAAGTACTTTTTTCGGATGAACGCAAATCATTCCGAAATCAAGGTGCCAGAGTCCGGAGAAGGAAATGCCTGTAGTGTCAAGTACCCACAGTCAGTGATGGTCTGGGGTGCAATGTCAGCTCCTGGTGTTGGTCCAATGCAGGTTCAATGCAGCTAGCTATCGGGAGATTATGGAGCACTTCATGCTTCCATCTGCTGAAAGGCTTTATGGAGATGAAGATTTCATTTTTCAGCACGACCTGGCACCTGCTCACAGTGCCAAAACCACTGAGGAATGGTTTAGTGACCATGGTATGACTGTGCTCAATTGGCCTGCCAACTCTCCTGACCTGAACCCCAAAGAGAATCTGTGAAGAGGAAGTTGAGAGACACCAGACCCAACCCTGTGGGTGAGCTTCAGGCCGCTATCGAAGCATCCTGGGCCTCCATAACACCTCAGCAGTGCCACAGGATGATTGCCTCCATGGCACACCACATTGAAGCAGACATTTCTGGATTCCCGACCAATATTGAGTGCATAACCGAACATAATTATTTGACGGTTATCTTGTTGTTTTGTTTTGTTTTAAAAACAATTGGTCGGATGAAATATGCAAATATTTTGAGATAGGTATTTTTGTTTTTTCCTTTGTTTTGCCAAAATCCTCAATATCAAAACAATACAAGGCTTGAACTGCTTCAGTTGTGTGTAATTAATCTAAAATATATGAAATTTTTATCAGTAAATTACAGAAAATAATGAACTTTATCACAATATGCTAATTTTTTTAGAAGGACCTGTACCAGGTACATTCTCTGTTCGTTGTTTATGCGTCATGTAACGTTAGCATATCGAACGCTTATGTAGCCGTTGTTCTCTATTTTTATTTGCCTTTCAAGATGACATGTCTGTTGTTGATGTTGGATTTTATCAAATCAATTTCCCCCTCAAAATGCGATTACACTCCAGTGTGACTTACATGGTTTTTTTTTCTTCTTGATGATGCATTTTATGGCTGGTGCGAATTCTACTCTGGAGCGATTTATAGTCCGGAAAATATGGTGTTATCTGCATAGATATGAAAAGGGAAGCTGCTAAATGGAGCGTTATCGGATCTGTTGTTCTTCTCATGTTTTGTAACTAGGGTACATGTGTGGTGGTTTTTTTTCCTCCCCCGATAAACAAATGAGAAAGCACTCACAGGTGATAGCGATAAAAAAATAATTGAGAAATCCTGCATTAGCTGGCTGCTACAGCGCTAAGAGAATATCCACAAGTATAAAGTGCTAAGGTATCTCGTATTCTGTCCTATCTGTGATCAATACAAAAGGGGGAAAAAAAGATATGTGCCGATGTAGGTAACCAAGTGTTTAAAAAAAATATTTGTGTGACCGTAAAATAATGATGCTGTTTATAGTCTCAGGAACCTACTTTTATACAAAATATAAGATCAGGTAAGATGTTTTTGTTTCATAATGGTTCGTGAGCAGCGAAAATGATGTTATTGTGGAGCCGAAGAACAAAGATACTGCGTGTGGAAACTTTCATTGCTTTGAAATACGGGTGCAACATTCTTTTTGGTCCTTAGTTCTGTGGGGGAATTATGCCGAAACAACCATATTATACATAAATTTGTAGTCTTAGACATTAAATATCATATTGGAATGAAAGAACACCATTTTCACAAGCATCAGTGAGTTAATAATTATCACAGGCTAGGTATTACTGAAGATGAAAGTGCCTTCAGTGCACTGTCTGGTACTCCTTGAAAATCATATTTCAAATCCACCTGTGTTTTAATTTGTAACGTGTTTCCTGATTTTCAGCCACAGCTAATGATTTTCTGTTTTGTTTTTTTAAATCCAGGGCAATATGAGCAGAGGAAACAGTTTATTCTTCCGGAAACTTCCAGCAGGAAAGCTGTACTCAACTGATCAGAAAAGATTTTTTTAAAAGAAAAGCAGGCAACGGTAGTTGTGCGAATGCAAGTAAAACAAATCCAACAAGTCTCATCTGCGGGGGCTCCCTGTCCATTCTTTTTTATGCACTTGTTCCGATTTAAAGCATATTGTATGCTTTATAAATTACAAAGAATTTCCAAGTCAGTTTTTCGGATTTGTAAGAACATGACACTAAATGGAATTTAATGGACCAAGTTAGTAAAACAAAGAAAAACTCAAAATGTTATGACAGGTTGATCGGTCAGCGCCCGTCCCCAATATCTTTCTTTTCATACATGATTCCTCGACAATACACATTTTTTAAAACGCGCTTCATATTGCATGTGATGTCTAACATGTTAATGATCAAATGGGTTTGGCATGTGTTACTGTTTTCCTTTTTAGTAGTATTATTGTGGAATAAGAATGATCATTGTCCAATCATGTACTGTACATGCATATGAAACTCCAGATCTTTCTATGACGGTTGTCAAGTGCTTCAATCAGCTGATTCTAATACCTAATAAAAGTAAACTTTGTGTCCAGTTTTTTTTCAAATGTGCCTTTAGAATTTAAGTTGGACATCTGCCTCAAGTGGTGTGTGTGTGTGTGCGTGCGTGCGCGCGCATTTTGGGCTTGTTCTGAAATTTCACTCAAAGGCTAAACCTCGCTAACTTTTTATGAGTATTGGATATCGTCCTAAAAATGCTATCCCACCACCCACAAGAAAAAACACACACTGACAGAAAGTACCATCACAGAACAAACCATTTGAGGATAAAACCTTTGGTTCTGCTGCCTGTTACCGGGGATACAAGAAGTCAACAAACTCCTGTTCAAATGTCAAAAGATGGAGTGTTTCCTCCATTAACGTGATCTATAGTCTGTTCAATTCACTTGGGAGGAAAAAAAATCTTTGAGATAGACTGTAAAATGTATAAAGTGTTCAACATTCAAAATAGGAGACGGCACACAGGTACCATCGTTTAAAGTGCTTCTTAACCCCAAATAAACGTTCAGTAGGCTTTTCCTGACACTTTTGTTGCATCTTACAGCACAAATCATGGTCTGAGGAGAACTTCCACAGCGCATTGTTTCAGGGAGTCGGTCAGGGGAAGTCTCCAAGAAAACTTCCGAAATACAGTACAGTAATCCCTCGTTTATCGCGGGGGTTACGTTTCAAAAAGAACCCGTGATAAGTGAAGTCGTGAACTTTATTTTTTTACAGTTATTATACAATACTTAACTACATATACAATGAAATCAAAGACCAAATCCTGTTTTCAGGCCCAATTACAAAGAAAACAAACCTTTTCAACAATAACTATACAATCCGCGAAGTAGTGACCACCAAACATCTAATTTTATTTTTTTTAAGTCCACAAACGGTCCGTGAGAAGCTGCGAAAGTCAGCAAAACAACAGTGAGTCACATAGAGCAACATATACAGTACTGTACTCCATGTGTATGATTTTTTAATTTATTTTTTTTATGAATATGTTTGAAAAAATCCGTGATGCACTGAAGCCGCAATAAACAAACCGCGAAATAGCGAGGGATCACTGTAATAGTTTTTGGAAATACTGAACGCTGGCGCGTTTTGGCTGCCGCTGCTCAACCCGTATTGTTTTGTGTTTTTTGTTATTGTAAAGTGTCCTTGGGTGTCTTGAAAGGCGCTTATAAATAAAATCTATTATTATTATTACTGTCGACACACATTGCTGGCGATGCGTTCTGATTTAAAGGGTTAAAAGCATTTAAAAAATGAAAGTGAACCGCGTTAGAGCGAGGGATCACTGTATACCTTTGAACAAAGTGAAGACAAACATCAAGTAGAGAAAAGATGGCACAACGTGGACATTATCAAGAACTTAACTTCCCTCCAAGATTGATAAGACTGAAAGAATGAAGGCTCCCTAGAGCCCAACAGCAGTATTTTAATATTATTAATAGGCAGTGGATTTCCCCTGTTATATTCTTGTGATTGCTGATCTGCTGTTCTGGAACCGGAAACTCAAAAGAGTTTCCTATTTCAGAGTAGATCAACTCAGAGTTCAGCATTAGACAGTTTGTTGAACACTTTTTGTGAAACGGACACCTGGTAATTTGTCTTCAGGTTTCCCTGAAGACAAATGATGTACTGGTTACTTAGTAATTTTGAATTATGAGTCAAAAGTTCTATAAAGAGGATTTATGTGAAAACGTTGCAGCTATTTTTTGAGGTGAAAAGAGGATTTGATCATTTCAGGCAAACAGGAAAGAGAAGGCAAGAACAACGCTCGAAAGTAAATTTTGTTACAAATGATTATTTAATATTGAATGCGAAAAGTGCAATCAGTGCAGAGTACACAATTTAAAACAAATACATGCAAACCATAGTGTGTAGAATGGAAAACGCATGTCCAGTAAGTACATCAATAAGACTTTTTCCCAGACACTATCTAAAAGCATGCGCTTCGGCTGGACTGAAACCTCAGACTCTGACCAATACTGTGCTATACCCCCAGTGTGTCATGCGGACGCTGCTCCAGCAAATGCTTGGAGCTTCAAAAGTCCTTCAGCTGAGCTGAATGTTTTGCACATCCCTGTGCAACCAGATTGTGTCAGTTGTTTTTTATTGAATTTTTTTTACTCTCAATATTTTTTTTATTTTTTTGTAGGTCAAACATTTGGCAGTGATTTATGTTGGTCTCAGTTTTATTTCACAAACCCCTCACATTTCAACAGCAAAGTGGAGACTTTTTTTCAAGTAGTATCGTATAGTAAGTCGTAGTACATATGATTTTCATAGTTCAAACGTCACATGGACATGGACATTTTTTTTCTTGTGCTGATTCCCATTTTGGCGGCACGTCGGACGACAGATTAGCACATCCGCCTGACAGTACAGAGATCCAGCGTTTGATTCCAGACCCCGGCCTTTGTGTGTGTGGTGTTTGGATGTTCTCCGCGTGCATGCGCGCATTTTCTCCGGGAACTCCGGTTTTCTCCCACATTCCCAAAAAATGCATGGTAGGTTGACTGAACGCTCTCAGTGTAATTGTGAGTGTAAATGGTTGTTCGTCCATTTATCTGCCCGGTAATTGGCTGGCAACCAGTTCAAAGTGTAACCCGCCTACTGCCTATGCTGCTAGCATAGGCCCGCAACTCTCATAAGGATAAGATGATCAGATAATGGATGGAGGGATGAATTCCCATGTGTCTAAATTCTGTCCATGCTTTAAAAAGATGTGCTGATGCCACACATATCACAAAGGTAAGTCAATGCAAAAGTATTACAAAACAAAATGTAATGTTTCTAACGACTCGCAGTTCCCACATTCTGGCACTGCTTGCTACTCGTGATGGGACGATGATACCTCAAGGAGTGGATTGACCCACTTCACAAACTGTCAGCACTGTATTGACACTGCGTTGGTCACCCAATAGTGACCCCTGCAGTAGTTATAAAATCATTGCAGGTAAAGAAATTCCTTGTTTGTGTCAATGCTAAACTGAGTTGGTATGTAAAATATACCAATTTGAGTTACAATTCAGATTTTTAACTTATGTCGATTTTTTTTTGTTAAATTGTGTGAAATAAAAGACAAAAAAGTCTCCAGTTTATGAATTTATTATTTTATGAATTTTTATTGAGCAGAGGTGAAAGTGGACTTTGCTGAAAATAAATAGAATATATATCATTTGTATGTACACACACACCTGGCCGATCATGCATGAATTAGTTTACACAAAACGCTATTCAAATACTCGACATTCAAAGATTAATCTTCCTTTTGTGTGCAGACGTGCACCCTTTGTGGCTTCCGTTCTTGCAGATATTTCGAAATCTCCGAGATGTGGCGAGGCCATAAGAATGCGAGGCGAGGGTATTACTGTTGTGGCGACGCCACTCGAGCTAAGCGCACCTCAGCAGTAGATAGTCCGCTCAGTAGTGATGTGTCGTTCGCGAACGAGCCGGCTCTTTGAAGTGAACGATGGGAGCCGGTCCGAATAGCAGCCGACTTTTTTTTTTCTCCAGTTTTTTTCCCCCCTTCGGTTAAAGCCGCACGTGATTGGTCAAGATCCGTGGTAGAAGAGGAAGGGGAGGGTTTTACACACACACACGCACACGCTGCAGTTTAGAGAAGGGGAGGGGTTAGAGAAGAGACACAGCAGCACACTGAGCAGCACGCAAACGAGGAGACGAGAGAGTTAGTGAGCGAAAAAAACAACACGGTGGAAAGCGGAAAGGTGAGAAAATGGATAGGAAACGCAGTGAAATTTGGACTCATTTCAATTTAATTGATAGTTCAAAGGCAGCGTGTAGACTGTGCAAGGTTAAAATATCCCATTGATCAGGCTCCACAAATAACCTGCACAGGCACATCAGAAAAGTCCACCCATCAGTACAATTTGAAGAGAAAAGACAAGCAAGGGAACCAGCTATTAATGAAGGTGCTAGTGTGTCTGCAACTGTTGCTGCTCCTGCAATGTCACAACTGCCTAAATGTACACCCCGGGGCTCTATGAGCCACTTTATGCAAATAGCTATAAACCAGCAAAACAGAACACAATTGACGAGGAACTGGGTATTATGATTGCAAGTGATTTTCAGCCATTTTGTGTTGGCTGTGTGTTGTCGCAACATCTGTCCCCTCAGAGAGAATCTTCTCCAAAACAGGGCAAATATTAACAGAGAGGAGAAACAGGATCAACCCCTCAAAGCTGAGGCACTTGGTTTTTCTTCATGCCAATCTTCGCGAAAGACAAGTTAAAACTTTTACCTGGGTGCTGCTTTCTTCTTTTTGTTTTACAAATTTTAACTTATAATTTGTTGTGTGGTATTCAAAGCTTACTTATGTTGTTTTACTGTAAATAGTTAAAAGCTTATAAATATACACATTCAGAGATTGGAACTTTTTGTTGACCTTGTTTTGATATGGGTCTTTGTACTTTGTTTTTATTTTTGTAGCACTCCATGTTGTACTCCATGTTGAGTATGTTCAGAAGAATATACATAAAGCCATATAAATAATAAATATTTGATATACTGTCTATTTTTGCATTAGTAATTCATTTTACGCATAATATTACGTTATTTTTGGTAGTAAATTAATTTAAGCAACAAAAAAACGGAGGAGCCATTTGGCAGCCGAAAGAGCTGCCAAATAGGGAGCCGAGCCAAAAGAGCCGGCTCTCTAAAAGGAGCCGGAATTCCCATCACTAGTCCGCTGCTCTCTGCTGTGCGTGCGTCAGCGCGAAGATGTACGCAAGCGCGTCTTTTGATTTTCAACCAATCATCAGCACCGACGCAACCGACGTCACACACGACAACAGCTAAGCTAAACTAGTCGAGACGACACTAGAAGTCGGACGGACACGTTTTTCTGCCAATCTGTGTGTTTCCCTTTATGTCCAAATATATTTTTTTACGACAACAACTGTCTTCTCCACGGTGTCTTTTATTAGTTCCACTGGGGTTTAGCAAGTGTGTTTATAAAGAGACGTAAATCTCTGTACTGTTACACGTGTTAGTGCCTCAACATGGCTACGCTCGTGAAAGCAAAACAACGCACTCAAACGCGTGTTCGTTCAATGTTGTCAACCAATATCTGGATTATTTTTGGGCAATTTTTCCTCAATTCTCCGTAGAAAATTTCATTAAAATTTGAAAATCCGGAATTCCGGGAAAATCCGGAGGACTCTCATCTCTGATTGAGGAACAAAAGTTTTTGGAGTGTCTTTGCTCCTAGGCGATTTCTCCTGTTTGACACCAGCTCCCCAGCCTCAGAAAATACTCTTTCACATGGTTCAGATGATGATAGTGAGCAGAGAGTTTTAAATGAAAGTTGATGTGGATGTTTTCTGGTTGCATTTCCAATATTGTAAGGGGTCTTGGTTTCTGGGTGTGTTTGCTTCTGACAAGCAGCGTTGGACTTGAATTATGGAGGATCTCACAATTATAAGATAAAATGAATAAAGCAACTGTGAGGTTCTTAAACTGACTATCATATGTATAACAGGTCGTTCACTTGATAAACTGATAAACGTGGGTGCAATGCGCCACCGTAAAAAACAAATGTATATAACAGTAAACAATGCTCAAAGGAGAAAAAGATTTACCAAGATCAAAATTATTCCACACTGGGGAAAACGTCTTAGAACGATCCATAATTTCGCAAAACTCCAGCCAACAAACCCACGACATGTTGATACAGTTTGTGTCCTTATAAACACACTTTGGCGCAGCACATTCAAACGATTCAGTTTCTGTATTGGTCACGTGATTCTTTCTTAAAGAATACACGCACCGATGCGTGGTTTCACTCTTGAGCTGTCGGCACTGTGCTAACGCACCAGTGTCGCTACTTGCTACTGACATGGGGATTTATTATTGTTGATGCTTAACTTGCACATCTCTTTGATACATCTCCAAATGGCAAACAAACTTATTGGCTTGCATTTGTGGGATTTGGTTGTTCTCCCGGACCGCTGCAGACCACAGAGTCTCCTGGTTCAAAGAACAGTCAGAAACAAGTTTGAGGAAGGACAGTCCAAATATTTAAGAACTCTCGGGCTGAGGGATCAATAGGTGCGGTGTGGACACCACGTCCATTTGAGGTGGGTTCAGATGAGCAGGCAGGGGAGTCGCATTTGGGTTTGTCACGCCAACTGGTTGAAGGGGCATCTGTTCTGTTGACTTCATTTTCCCCCGTGGAACTTTGGAACAGGTATGAAGGTGAGTCAGCAGGCCACGGTACGATCGTAACTTTGTGCGGCAATTTTCACACCTACGAACAAAGCAATAAATATATCACAATAATTGCTTCATACATATACAAAACAAAACGGTGTCCACACAACAGGAAACCTACAAGTACTTTCAAAATAAATGTGGTTTAAGTCCTGAAAGAACAATAAAATTTTCACTCAGGGCTGCACAATATATGAAAAAATATATTGTTGGTGCGATATTGGTCCATGCATATCGCAAAGACGTGCAATAAGTTTCATGTGGAATGGTATGTGTTTATTGGAATTTGACCAGTCAGATGCAACCTTAAATAGGTGAACAGTATCTTGGGGCATTACAACGAATAAGCTAAGAAGACATTGAGTTCGCTTATTTTGATGCATGAAAAAAAAATGGTATTTTGAAAGTACAGTATTTCGTTCATTTCTTTAAGTACACAGTAAGGATCGCAATAATATCAAGATTGCTGTATTCAACACTCATATCGCGTATAGCATGTTTTTACTAATATTGGGCAGCCATAATTTTCACTGTGCCATCCATATATGGTGAAGCACACATCAGAATGACCGTGCACGCGCAGGCAAGCGGTGTTGCAAAACAGTGATGTTTCCAGGTGAACTGTTGCAACTTTTACACTTTGCCCGCTTTAATTCTTGCTGGCCAGAAAGGAAGTATTCAGGACAAGGAGTGGCGAATGGAATTTTCCAAAAAGATAAACTTACAAGAAATATATGTTGGGTTTATGGTGACGTCTCACATGTTCCATCAATTTCTGCATGTTTGGGAAGGAGCAGCTGCAGCCAACAGTCGAGCAGTTAAGGGATTTTCCTGCAGAGGTAAAACAACTATTATGTACAAGTGCATCAAAAACAAAAATAATTGGAACAAATTGAATGAAACCAAATCAAATATTGAAGAATATGGATGAAATGAAAACTTGTATGAAACATACAAGACTTCTATTTTGCTCTGAAAATATTTCATATAAACAAATATCAAATAATGAGTTGTTTTACATAGCGTAAAATCTAATTACCAAATGAGAAATGGACGCCCCCATCCCTCAATTGTGTAGAATTACACTGAACTGAGAACTCAAAAGAAACTTATTAGTTATACTGTAACATAGTACTTTCAAATACAAGTAACTCGTAATATATATTACATTTTTAATGCACCTTGCTAAACACTGGTGATGAGTACATTTACACAAACACTTGCAGATGATCGCTATACGCCACCACTTTTTTATCATTTTACTTTCGCAAATTATACATATGTACTGCAAATAATTATTGGAGAATTCATATTTGCATTTAAAGGTCGTGCAACCGTCGTCCTAACGGTTGATTTAAGCGCATATGTTCATAAAGCAGATACAATAAGAATTTAACGTTTGGTCCTCACGACTCGTGTTGGAATCGCTTACCAGGAAGAGATTCAGATGGGATTGCGTGGTCCCTCACGTGACTCTCCAAAGCACTCACATCCGTATACACGCGTTTACAGCCGTGAATTGGACACGTTGCATTTTGATTTCCTGTGTGAGAGATATAGAATTAAGAATGCGTAAACTACCTACAAAAAAAACGATGTGACGACGGAACCATTAAGCTACTGAGCATAATACTGTATCGAAGTCACTGTAACTCTAAGCCTGACTGACCGAAAGGCTTCGTCAAACAAACAGACAGAAAAAAATTACCTTCGATTCCATTTCCTTCAAATGTCTGCAGAGTCGTGCTACAAGTCGACATTGTTGTTTTAAAACCCTTTCAGGCTCAAAATAAGTTCTTGTTACAGGTAAAGTAAAGGTACTTGGTTGTTACAAATCTGCATCACCTGCCCTGAGAGGGTTTTAATGTACTCGCATTCGACCACAAAGGGAAAACAACGTGAACGACTCAAGGCGCATGCGTGAAATTTAATCTCCGATGACATGAGATGGAGTCGATGCATTACTGCCACCTTTCGAATTAGAAAGTACACTTCAACAAAACTTTTTTTTTTAAACTTGAGTTTGCTTTTATGAAACCCCATTAGGCTGCTCTTTCGTTAAAAAAAAAAGCTGACATTTTTTTTAAAGTAGTAGTTTCGAGGAGGAGGTATGAGAAGCACCCAATTAGCACGAGCCAGAATGTTTCTGGTTCAACACAGGGTTTCTATTTTAAGATAAAATAAAATTAGAAACCCTTTATTTGTCTCACAATTGAGAAATTCGCAAATTACATTTGGAGGGAAGAAAGTAGAAAAAACAGGAAGTATTTGCATGCTCTATTTTTTAATGAACTGTACACACTACAGAATTGCAATAGAAAATGTCAGATATAAGCATATATGCAACTGCATATATGCTGCATAAGGTGACTGTGCTATTTACAATGGGTGAGTCCAGGTTTTCACGCGTGTTGATTCAGCAGCCGGACAGCAGTCGGCAGGAACGAGCGGCGATACCTCTCCCTCTTGCAGCGCGGGTGTCACAGTCTCTGGCTGAAGGAGCTGCACATTGCTGTCAGGGTGGCCTGGAGGGGGTGGGAGGGTTTGTCCATCATAGCTGTTAGCTTAGCTAGCATCCTCCTGTTGCCCTCAATTTATAAGAAGAAAAAATGTCCGTGGATAACTTTAAAAAAATGAGAAAAAACCCAGATATTGATCTCGTGGTTAGTGGTTCAGAAACTGTTGTGAAACCTGCTCCTTCAAAAAGAATAAATAAATAAAAATTGTGACCAACCGGCCATCTTAACCATAGCCATTTGATTAGCACAGGATGTGTCAACCACGCTGCCATCTTGGACCGGGAAATGTCGGTCCATCGTGGGCTCTTCGAAATCTCGATTTTGTCTTTTCCTATCCTATCCGAGCGATATGACCCAGAAGTATTTGGAGGATAGGCTCGTTTGAATAGACTATTCAATTGTCAATAGAAGACCTGTGACCCCTGCACTAGGAATCGCGCATGCGCAGAAGGTCGGCCAGTGTTCACTAACTTTGGCAAGGACTGTGGACAAAATAAATGTTAGCGTTATTTAACTAATAAGCAAAATGGGCGATTTTGTGCGCATGCCCGATTCACTACATGCATTTAAAAATATTTTTATGATGGCAACAAAAACAAGTAGAGAACAGTACATTTTGTTCATGAAATTGACATATTCGAAACATGAAATAGCAGTATACTCATGTACATAATTTCATAACAATATAAAATAACAACAACAATGCCAGGGGTTTCATATCCGTTAAATAAATTGAACGTTTTACAACTTTTTATAATTTTCAGAGCCTTTTTGTAATTGACAGTAAATGTTTAAGACACCAATTGTATCACTGTGAAAGTGTGAAAACTAAGGTAGGTACTTGCATTTATAAATAAAACATTTAGAGTAACCTAAGATATAGCTTTGCTTTGGTGCTGGAGCCTATCCCGGTTGTCTTTGGGCAAGAGGCGGGGGTACACCCTGAACTGGACGTCAGCCAATCACAAGGCGCACATAGACCAGTGCTTCTCAAATAGTGGGGCGCCCCTTCCCCCAGGGGGGTGTGAGGCTCCGTCAAGGGGTGCGCGTTTGACCTCAGGGAACATGTTGTTTTATTTTATTTTTTTTTTGATTTTTACACTGACCTATTATAAAGTGCAGTTTCACCTCCACTACATTAGGGGGCAGTGGCGCTCTCATTGGCAGAGTTTGCGCAGGGAGCATTCGAAGGGAAGAAATATGACGAATCGTATGTCGCACTTGGCTTCATTGTGACCAAGTTGGGAGACGAGTAGAGATTGGTGCGCTCACTGTGTCTAAAAATGTTGGCAGCGGACAGCATGAAGCCAAATAAATTAAGGCGTCACTTAAAGACATTACAACCCAATCATGCTGATAAGACTCTTGCGATTTTTCAGCGAAAACGTGCCGAATATTGCCAACAATCATCCCACTTTGTGACTGCTACTTCAGTAAACTACAATACAGGTCCCAGCTACACATTGAGCAAGACCTGAGAGTTGCTGTGTTCTGCTTCAAACCTCGCTTCGAAAAGCTGTGCATTGCAAAACGTGCTCCTTGTAGGCATTAATCAAGACATAATCTTTGATTTTTAAAAAATCAGCATAAATCATTTTATATATTTTTGTTTTGCAGGTTAAAGTTTTTTTAAGATTGTGCTCCTGCTGAGTTAATGTTTGTGGTCAGTTTGAATGCATTACTATTTATTGATTTTATGTAATTTTATTTTTCAGTATCATATGGTTTGACATGGTCAGTCAAAAAAATGTTTACAGTTTAATTCAGGATTTAGTTTTATTTTTGAATTTCAGATGCACTTTAAATCTTTTCTGTTACAGTTAATAAAGCGAAGTTGGTCCATATTTCTTTCTTTTTTTAATTCACTTATACGTGAATATGGATACAGTGTTATGCAGAGGTGTACTTATAACAATTTTACAGACAAATTATACTATTTATAGTTGCGCCGGGGGGGGGGGGATTTCTTCTTCCTAGTGGGGGCATGACAGAAAATAATTGAGAAGCACTGACATAGACGAACAACCATCCACACTCACAATCACATCTCAGGACAATTTAGACGTTCCTAGAAAATCACAATGACCCACTGAGCTATTTTTGATACAGGCAAGCGCTACTCATGGGGTACCATGGGCACCATGTTGGTGACTCTGTCCTCACCCAATTTTGAAAATCATGAGAATCTTGATATTCAGTTTTCATACCGTTTTATCTCTAGGAGATTATAACAGGTGTAGCAGATGGGGCACAGAATAAAATGAGCCTGACAATGGTGGAAATTTTACACCTTTGATTTTAGAATTTGAATTATAACACCATTTCAGATTTTAAACATCCAGCTTCCAGTGGGTTATTCAAGGAATACCAAAATGAACACATCTATCTATTCAAGACATGGCGACCATCATTTCCAACAAATATTTATTGATCTTTCAAAAACTAATTGGAAACATTATTTTTTGGGGAGTTGAAGGACAATCCTAATATTAATCCATCATTTCCCTTACATAGTTAATAAAGTGCATATATACTATGTAATCAATGTTCATATCTTTTAATAAAAACAACATGAGTAAAGGAACAATGAAACATGAGAGACTGCCCTCAAAATATTTTGTCATACAGTACAAATGCAAACTCACTCAAAGTTATACATTACCGGTAACCGTTTTTTAAAAAAAATCATCAGTTCATTTTGAGCATTTATTCAGATGGGAGATAATCTGGAGTCGAAACAGCCGAATTTGGTCAAAAGACGGTACAGCAAGGATTATGGGGGAAAAAAATTAAACAAGACACTAAACGGCTGTCCGAGATTTTCTCGGACAAAGTTAAAGAAATGACTCGGCACACAGGAAAATTGTCTTCAATACCGGCGGGAGCGGATCTCTGAGAGCGAACGACGGGTAGTTGCTCCGCGATCACACTCTCCGTCCCGCCACCGCGAGTTCGACATTTTATTGTAACATATGCAAAATACAAGAAAAACACTGCCCCCGATGTTTGCATGCCGCACCCCGGTCCGGCTCCTCGGTAGTGATTGGTTACCTGTTTTTCCAACTTGAACCACCAGTACATTGGCGCCTTTTCTGTCTGGTCTACATCGAATTAGCATGTTGTAGACTTTGCGGATGGTCAATGTCGTCTGGGCGCGACGAGTGTTCTCAACTCGTCTTTTGTTGCTCAACCGCTGTTCCCGAATTATTCATTCCCCTTTTGTGACCGAGTGTCGCCTTCTCCCCTGTGGTTGTCCACCTGTATTGACGTGCTAATTGTGGACTTCAACAGTCGCCCGGCCAGATGGCCGGCGCCTTTGTGTGCAGGCATTTGGGGGTGCTGGATACGCACCCAAACGCTTCGATGTGCCCAAATTAAATGAAACTTTAAACATGATACAATTTTGCTCATAGATTCCTCTAACAACGGCACAGGAAAAACATAAAATAAGAGGAAACGCCAAATGGAATTTTCAATCTAATTGTTTCGATGTTCATCATTTACCAAAGTCTGACGGACTTCGGCCAGACGTTTGGGAGCCATTTCCTTTCTAAGTTTTACTTCCTCACACTTCACACTGAGGCATAAGGGGCATGGAACATGACCGAAATCAGTCATACAGTCCAAATAAAATGTCAAAATTTCCATTGCACCATTAATTCAAATTTCACACCTCTGGAGTTTCTGAAATGTGCCATTTTGGGGAATATGCAATGGAGGAGAAAATATTTCCTATATATATTTTTATTTTAAAACATGTGGGGTAGGCTTCCTTTTTTGAGATAATGCCCAGACCTGTTAACTTGACAGCACATTCTGTCCAGTTCTGCTGGGCTTGCTTCTCTGGATCTTGTTCTTGGGATGAATTCATTTCTGCCTGCGTTGTGTTACTTGAATTACATTCGATCATACCGTGTGATCCAATTACAGTATGCTGTATCTCCTGATGAGATTCGATAGTTTGTGTGGTGGAATTCACCATTTGGATACATTGCAATGTGGGTTTACAACTGTGAACTGTAAGGCTGACAATCAGCAGCTATTTCGTTTTCTCAGACTCTTTGTACGCTTCAATTCCTCTAACTCTTTGAGGACATCATCTGCCCTCTTTAATTTCTCCATTGCCTTTGACAGCAGATCTGCTGGCATGCATGCTTCATTTTCTCCCCTAACACTGCTCATTAGCTTGTGTGTCTCGTCCATTTCCAGAGTCAACTCATTTTCAAGTGCGAGCAAGTCAACCTGATTTCCCATGAAAGCCTCCGAATGGCACTGCAAAGAAATATGTAAGGAGTCAGACAGCAAATCTCCAAAGGAGGCAGATCTAATTTTGGTTGACAGAGGCAAGGTCTCAGAGTGTCGGCACATTGAGAGCTTTGATTCAACTTTAGTTGGCGTTGTGACTGTTGTCTTCATTAAATTAGCATCGGAACTAATGTTCAGCCTATCTGTACAGGTAGCACTCCTGCATACTGCAGTTTTCGACATTGTATATGTGTTTTCGTGTTCAGGCGCTTCAGTCTTGGCATCTAAATTCTGACAGCAATCAACACAATCGCGATTTGTTGTGTTTTCTTCTGGCAAACACATTTGTCTGTCAACAGTGGGGTCATTCAGCAAAACATCAGAGAGAGAACCGAAAGGAACTGATCTTTCAAGCCTTGAAGCATGGTCTTCTCCCTCTTGATCTTCTACAGGTTGGGTGTTAAATTTAGATAGAGAATGTTGTTTCTTGGGGGTTAGTGGAGGAAAAAGGGGATTTCTTTCTGCAAGTATCATTATATCTGAACCAGGTGTTTGTGGATCAATTTTTGCTTTGTCATCTTCTGAAACGAATCCTTCGGTGCATGAAGTTGGATCATCACCAACACGGGAAAGAGTTTCATATTTTTTCAGAGGTATTCTTGTTTTATCATTTTCATGATCCTGTTGCTTGTCCTCGTTGCATTTGGTCTCTCGGTTTGGTTCAGAAGGAACAAAGGAAGGTTTCTTGTCTTTGGTCGGTGGGGTTGGTGGATGGCTGTGGTGTTTTAACTGAGAATTTCCTGCTCGCTCAAATGAAGAGCTGTTTGGGGGATTGGGAGAGGGTGGTGGACTTATATTTTTCCAAGCAGCCTTTTCTTGTCTTTCCGTGGGTAGCTTCGGGACCTTGAAGTCATACGGAAAGTATTTTTACATGATATAAGTCGATATCATTTGACATTTTATTCAGCATTTTTGTAACACGCAAAATTGGCAATTTCGTGACATGTCAGCTGTATGTTGTCATTTTTCTGGACGAACCTTTAACTCAGTCTGGGTCTTTGCATGTGAATTCTTTGCATCCTCAGCAGATTTGCACTGAAGCACAGTTGAACTGTTACTTTCTAGAGCCATGTCAGTGGCATCATAAGTCGCATTCGCTACCGCAGCATCCAAAAGATCAATATCCAAGCACAGCATGCCTTCAGATGACAACTCTGCTACCTAAAAGGGGAAAGAAATACTTTATCATGTACATAAATCATTGAAGTAAATTAAATTCTGATGATGGAGTGCATTATAGCATTCACACCGGTTGACTGTGATTGAATGCACAGAAATGCAATTGTGCATCCTAAAAAGAAAAAAAAAAGATAATTTCATTATAACACTGGGCCACATTCTCAAGTGAGCTACAATGCTACACAATTGGAAATTAGAGTGACTGCCTCAGTAGAAATGCGAAACATCTCGACTTATACTCTTGCATTTAGTTAAACCACGTCGGCCTGTTTTACCGCCACTTCTTTCTCCTTCACCCCTCTCGGCTCGGTGGTGATCATCCAATTAGGCTAAGGCTACTTACTGCTGATGAACTCTGCAGCAATCGGGACAAGACCCCACACACGGAAGGATTCCTCTTGAGGATTTTTAATTGACCAACCGAGTCAGGTCCAGAGGAAGAACCAGTTTTACATTGACAGGAGGAAAGGCGGATGTTAACGTGGGAAGGGTGGGCGTGAAAGAGGATGCTAAAGGCACGTCCGCAGTATCCCGAAAATAGCGCCTACAAAGAGACACGCGGACAAAGCACAGTTTAAACTGCAGGCTTTCAGTTACACAGAGGACTGTGGGGTCGAGCAGCCGTGAGAGAATTAAGATCAACTTAATGGCACTTTCGTTTGATGAAACGGCGCCAGCTAACCATCCAGACAAGGATGACCGTGGCGCAGCAACATCCGACGAATTACGAGGAAAAGATAGCCAACTTCTGTTCCTACTGCAGTCAAAAGTGTAATGTTCTGCATTACATTAAATGAAGACGCTTTCTTGGAGATTTTAATCCTTCATTCTGCTGCTGTGGCAGCCTCACTTGGCTTCTATTCCTGACTGTTCTCTCAACCAATCCCCAAATTCCTACATATCCGATTGGGGTCTGGCAAGTGATGAGGGACAGCCAAATTTGCATTTTGAAATACAGTAATCCCTCGCTATAACGTGGTTCACCTTCGGCGGCGTCGCTGTTTCAAGGATTTTTTTAGCGCAGTTTTTTTCAATGCTTTTTTTTTAAACAGTGAATTCTGTTCTGCATCCTGATTGGCGAAGGGACTGACCAACGTGAACAGTCTCCGCACCTCGTATCTGCACAGCTTGCCAAATTTACCTTTGCAAAGTTTTGGTCTTTGGTTTCATTGTATCAGTGGCGGCTGCTGGTCTGTCAAGGAGGGGAAGCTCAATTTCGGCATACATCATAAAATGTGTCAGTTTATTTATACGTGAATTCTACTCTCCGTTCCATTTCAAAAAAATTAAAAGGATCGGTGATTGGCTCATTTTGCTGTCAATCAAAAAGAGATTAAGCCTCAGACGGATCATCCAATCATCATGCAAAAAAGATGAGTCCGGGCCAGCCGATACGCTGAGCGTCCAATGGGTGGGACAAAACCAGCAGTTATCCAATGACTCGTCTCGTTTTCAATGCATTGGGACAACTTACAAGGAACTCTCTAGACCAGGGGTGTCAAACTCATTTCACATTGTGGGCCACATACGGCCTCGGGAGATGTTAAGTGGGCCGGACCATTAAAAATTATTTACTCTGCTATAAATAACCAAATTAATATGTCTTTCCTTTGTTTTGGTCTAAAGAAGCACAAGAACACTAGGAAAATGTTGAAATTTAATGAACATATCTTTTACAAAACATTTCATGAAGCACCTAAGATTTCCTGAGACAAATGTGCTATTTACTTTTATCATTCACATATATGCATTGCAACTGATCCCACTGACTGTACAAAGGCACAAAACCTTAACAAGTAATTGGTATTGAAAAATATAGTAATGCACTTTTAAGATTAAACGAGATTTATAAAGAAAGAAAATGTTCAACCATTTACACGTGCATATAAAATCTAAATGTAATCCCTGCCTACACTTTACAAACGAAGGAGAGTGCTATAATATGTGTAAAGAATAAAGTATGCACATGTACTTGATAGCGTCTGCTGTGTTGTTGTCTGCCTCAGTGACAGACTGAGTCTGCTGTTGTCTTCTTCTCTGATATTCCATGAATTGCACCTTATTACAAATATTCATTCCGTGTCTTTTATGCATTTTTTTCACTTTTAAATTATCCTGCGGGCCGGATCAAACCTCCTTGCGTGCCAGTTCCGGCCCTCAGGCCGTATGTTTGACACCACTGCTCTCGACGCTCAGCGTCCACACAGTTTAAAGCACAGTGAATCTGCGGTAACGAATGAGAAGAGAGTCGCGTCGTAACCAGTAATAAGAAGCTGATTTTGAACATAAGTTGAGTGTGTTGGAGCGCATATTTAGCCAATGACATGTCCACACAGTTGTACGTACACACATATTTGATCACTTACTTTTTGACATTTTAGGGGAAGCTGAGCTTCCCTTGCACTCTTAGAGCAATCGCCTCTGCATTGTATACATAGTTCAGTGTTGCATAATAACTGCAAAAAATAAAGCTGAGTATCAAGTACCAAGTACAACTTCATTGTCAAATGTGCTGTATGTGAAGCACTTTTTTTTTTTGCTTTTTTAAAAAAATAAATTCTACTTCACGGATTTCACTTATCACGGGTTCTTTTTGGAACGTAACCCACTGCACAACAAAAAGATTGCCAAGAAACACATCTACCCCAACCACATCACCAACAACCAACATTATGATATCCCAGTGAATCACACTGTAAGAGAAGAAGAGGACCAGCATGGTAGCGATACGCACAATGGGGCGCATGACGCCAGCTTTTACTCTTGTGCTTGGTTGGTAATGGACAGAAATGACCAAAGTGAAGTTGTGAGGGGCGTGGGATGAATGGTGAACACAGCTTTACTAAGATTGGGAGGGAGCGCTGGAGAAATTTAGAGTACGATTTGTGAATGAATTGTGACTGCTTGCTCTATTGTTCGACTTTTCGCAAAAGACGGCATCGTTTCTGAGGAGTCATACTGCAATGAGACTAACTCTGGCAATGACGCGATTGAACCTGCTGTGTTTGATGGTGAACTTGCCCAGCAGTTCATTTCGGATACGGAAGATTAGGACTTTGATGGATTTTAGGATGAAGATTCATTAAAAATAAAATAAAATAAAATAAAAAGAATAAAACGAGTACATTGTGAAATACTAAGCGAACTCGGTTTTGCTGCCTTATTTAAAACTAGCATGCATGCATGCATGCTACCGTATTTTTTAAGATAGTTTAGGTTTTACCATGCCTGCATCCAATAATACAATGCCTCTTGTGTAGGTGATCTCCCACATCTGCCATCGTGTTCCATTTGCGGGCTCAAGATATTCTTGCTTTATCAGCAGGCCTCGGCACCGAGTTGCCTGCGGCCGACATGATTAACAACAGTCAAGGAATTTATTTTGATGACCCGTGAAATATCTCTGGAGAGAAAATTAATTCCCATTCCTTGATCACAACTGTCTATTAGGTTAGCAAATAGAAGCAGAGCGAAGAGATCTCAGGGAGCTGAGAGGATTCAGAAGCGATGCGGAAGTAGCGGAATTATTTCTGCTCCACAGGTACATTTATCTCCTCTCTTTGAATTTTAGTTGATCCCACATTCCAAAAATTTAAACTTTCAGTTCGAACCATTTTTGTGTAACAGAAACACAATTACAAGAAACACAATTACATATAAGCCATGGTACCAATGGGCCAAGGCAAGCCAATGATGGCCTTTTTTTTACAGTGATAATGATGGCTTTGTATTCCTTGTGCTGTTATTTTGTTGTTTTGTTAAGCGCTTTGTTACAGCTGCCGCTGTTGTCAAAGCGCTGTATAAATCAGCATGTATTGTATTGTATTGTATTGAAGATGGACAGAATACTCTTTGACTTTTTATCACAACTACGCACTTTCTTCAATCCATGCCATTATGAAGACCAGTAGAGGTGCTCACGTTGACATGCTCGTGTTGGACTTGCTGGTGTCACCAGCTACCGGCAGGGCATCAGCAGTATGAAAACGAGTGTTTTATAGTTTCTGCTGGCTTTGTGCATTCATTGATACATTCATTCATTCATTGGGTAATAATCATTGAGAATGATTACGTTGTGTTATTTATTTTCACGGTCTGTTATTGTATGACTCCATGTAAAGCACTTTGTATGCACCAGTGGCTTTTTCAGTGCTGTATAGATATAGTTGAGTTGACTTTAAATGGAATAATCTGCACATTTCACATGGATTAAGGAGTTTTCTCATGTTTGCACACTCAATCACATAAACCTCTTTCATATGAATCCTGGTTGGTGGGCGTCGGTTACGGTTCCCTTTGGGTCTTGCTCGAGTTAAATGTTGTAAATGACTGCTTTCATCCATCTTAACCTGTGAAAAAAAGTAAATACGTAAAATAAAAATACAGTCAGTATATCGCTTTCCCAGTGTATGGATGCAGATAGATAAGGTACATCATTTTTCAATAAGGATATTCATTTATAGCAGGGGTCTCAAACTCATGGCCCGGGAGCCATTTGCAGCCCACAGGATGTTATTTTGTGGCACCCCTACTAGACATTTAAGTTTAATGTTAGTATGGCCCCTGACGTTTTTGCCGTGTCACTGCCCTGGAGGTTTTTGTGTGAGTTTTTTTGTTTTGTTTTGTTTGTTTGTTAGTTTGTAATCACTAATGGGTGACCATAACTCGGGCTTATAAAAACTTTGGGAAAAATATAATTATGAAGTGATGCCAAGTGGAAAGAAAAGATTTCCTGACGCCCAGTTCCTGTCATGTCTTTTTGAAAAAAACCTGTCATGAAGAGAAAAGTTCGCAAGGAGAACAGCCAATTTCAAGAAAAAACGGAGACACAATGTTTTTTGTTTAGCCCACTGAATGCTACGATGAAAAAGCTACGATGCTAAACAAATCAGACGCCATGACTCAACTAGACATGCTGAAGAACATACAAAGTACCAAGGAGATGAGACAAAGGAGCGCATCACAAATTGTGATGATGTTCTGAAGCGCAGTGAATGTTCTGGACTGTTGTTAATAAAGACTGTGAAGATGAGATGAGTTGTACTTTTATGGTGGAATACTTGATGCGGCCCGACACACCAAGACTCTATATCAAGTAACCCCTGCATAAATTGCGTGTGAGATCCCTGACTTACAGGAAAACACATTTTATTGTGATTTTACCTTACCTCATCCAGCACTTTGTTCTTTGCTCGGTTGATCCCGTCACTCAGGGCTTGAATCCAAGCCTCCTTTTCCTCTGCAGTCTGTACTTGGAATTTAATATTGTGGATCTGTTTAAAATATAAAAAGGTACGGTTGAATGAGTTATCAAAAAACTTGTGTTTTCACACACGCACACAGTTTTCCATTTGAGGGCTGCATACAGAAAAAAAATTGAAGGATGAAAGGGTCACTTTAAAATTAAACTTTTTGAAATGTGCTAAAGATCATTTGTATTGTCTAGTTTATTTCATCAGCTTTCTGCTAAAGGTGCGAAGGCAAATATAAAGGTAAACATTTTGTCCGGAACTGTAATTGATCGTGAGCAAGCACTTGGGGTTCCCACTGTATTTGTAAATAAATAAGAGTGATGGCACTGCGGTAGAGAGGCACACGAGACAGTCAAAATACTTAAACAAGTGTAAAAAAGCTTAAATTGCTCAATGTCACAAAATTGCAGTGATCTTTTTAACTCTGTTTAACTCTGTGATCTTTTTTTTGTACTAATCTTTTGAATTTGTTTTTGAACTCATCCAGCGATTTACTCATTTTCAGGTCCGTTTCAAACTTATTCCACAGATTGACTCCTATTACTGATACACACCTTTGCTTGATGTTTGTTCTTGTTTTGGATTTTTTGTATTGATTAGTACTCCTTAGATTATAACAACTATCTCTAATTTCAAAAAGCTTCTGGATATTTTGGCAAAGGAGATTATGTGCTTTATACATTAATTGGGCGACTTTGAAGTCAACCAGGTCATAGAATTTCATTGTGTTTAATTTGATAAATAGTGGATTTGTGGGTTCTATATATTTAGACCTATTGATTATTCTGATTGCTTTTTTTTGTAGTTTTAAGGCAGGGAGTGTGTTTGTTTTACAGGCGTTCCCCCATATTTCCACACAGTAGGTCATATATGGGAGTACCGGTAATAATGAGTAATATAATGTGTACGAAGAACTCTTATTCAACACATCCTTAGTTTTGTGGAGGATCCCGATAGTTTTGGATATTTTTCTTTTAACGTTATCTATGTGTGGCTTCCAGGATAGTTTGGTATCTATTACTAGTCCAAGAAAATTATTTTATAAACTCGTTCTATTTCAATTGAATTTATCTTTATTTCAACTTGGTGTTTGATTGGTCTCGTGCCAAAAAACACTAATTTAGATTTTGTCAAATTTAAAGATTATTATTATTTCTGTCGAACCAGTTTTTTATTTTGTTTAATTCATTTTCCACAGTTTTCAGGAGTTGTTTCATTTTTTTCTCCAGAGCAGTAAAAGGTTGTATCATCGGCCAATAGGACACATTTGAATTGTTTTGAGACACTACAGATATCATTTTTATATTAGATGAATAGTTTTGGTCCAAGCATTGATCCCTGAGGAACTCCATGGGTAATCTTCATTGTTCACAATATGATCTATTGTATTAAAAGCTTTTTTTAGATCTAGAAAAATCCCAACTGTGAATTCTTTGTTATCTATATTAGTGGCTATTGCTACCACAAACTCCATTACTGCCATTGAGGTGGTCCGTTTTTCTCTGAAGCCATATTGATTTTCACTTAATAGCATGTGTTTATATATGAAGTTATCAAGTCTGCGAGAAAATTGTTTTTCTAATATTTTTGAGAATTGTGGTAGCAGTGATATTGGTCTATAATTTGTAAAGAATTGTCTTTCTCCACTTTTAAAAAATGGAATGACTTTAGCTGTTTTCATTTTTGATGGAAAAACACCGGCTTTGAATGACAGGTTGCATATGTGTGTAAAAGGTCACACTACCAATTCTATAATCTGTTTTACTATTGTCTTATCAATATTAAAACAGTCCGTTGACTTTTTACTTTTATATGTTTTTACAATATTTAATATTTCATTATGATTCACAGCAGTAAGAAACATTGTGGAAAAGTTTTTTTCTATGTATTTATCTATTTCAAAAGAATTTATTGGATCAGGAATTTGTTTTGCTAAGTTACTGCTGATATTAACAAAATACTCATTAAATTCCTTTGCTATTTCTGCAGTTTCCTCAATAATGGTATTTTTATCTTTCATAAAGTACTCCAGATATTCTGCTTGTTTTAGAGCTATTTCTAATTAAATGATTTAATATTTTCCATATTTCTTGAGTGTTGCTTTTATTTTGCTCTAATAATGCATGAAAATGGTCTCTCTTACTGGTTCTTATAATATTTACTAATTTGTTTTTATAAGTCTTATATTTTGTCTCAGCTTCTTTGGTTCTGAATTTTAGAAACGATTTGTATAAATTGTTTTTCTTTTTACGTGCATTTTCTATGCCTTTTGTTAGCATGGCTTACTTTGGTCTTTGTACTTTCTGGAGATCTTAATTACTGGGAAATGCTTATCATATAAGGAGGTTATGGTTAAGGTATATGATGATACCAGCAATTATCGAAAGGGCGCCATTCAAGACTAATGACCGGGAGCAGCAGTGCTGTGCGAAGAGAGTACAGTAGCATCAAAAATATGGAGGAAAAACCCACCCCCTTGCATTTCATGCTCTCCCCTTAAGGGTGAAGTCTGGGGCCGGGTCTGAGTGAGGCTGGTTTTGATTTTCTGTGCCCTGTCACTCAATCAGCATTCAACGCATTCATATCATATTGTATTAGGATTGACATTTCACAAAAATCTTCTGACAGTTTACCTTATTTCCAGACTCAGGCGATCGAATAAGGATCAGTCTGTGTTTCCTCATGAATGGACTTTTTAATTCATGACATTTATCATAGTTTTGTAGGTCAAGACTTCCAATGCAGTTCTTGAGGTCCTGTAACACAGAGTATGTTTTATTCATCAATACCAACAATACAATTCAGAGGGTGTGGAGGAACCTATTTTAGACTGTATTCATAGGTCCATATTCACTTTAAATATCTTAGACATCAAATGAGAGACCTGTGAAAATAAAGGTAGACAATTTTAGTGGTTAGCGCATCGACCTCAAAGTGCAGAGGTCGTGGGTTTGATCCCTGGCCTGATGTATTTTGGCCTTCCTGTGTGGAATTTGCATGTTCTCCCCGTGCCTGCGTGGGTATTCTCCGGGTCTTCCAGTTTCCTCCCATGTTCTAAAAACATGCATGGCAGGCTGATTGAACAGTCTAAATTGTCCCTCGGTGAGAGAGTGTGAGTGTGGATGGGTGTTCGTTTTTGTGTGCCCTGCGATTGGATGGCAACCGGTTCAGGGTGTCCCCCGCCTACTGCCCAAAGACAGCTGGGATAGGCTCCAGCACCCGCGTGTGAAAGCCTGTGTTGAGTGTGTGACGTCATTATCCTGTGGTGTGCACGCTTTGTTGGGTTCAAGTGGGTCGTGGAAATTTGTCAACAGTCCGACTCTCGCACAGTCATAACGAAAAAATGCGTTTGGTACCGTTTGATTTTGTGAATTGGTGCTCGGTAGTCCTGTTAAATGAAGCACATTACTAGAAATGACAACATACTGTACCTCATTTTCATATACCGCAATAGCAGTCTTGCCCACATGGATGTATCTGTCTTTATAGCTTGCCAGGAGCCTGCAAGGGGCCTTTTTAATCCAACCGGCCTTACCAAGGAATTTGGGGTGGTTACTCTCAACTTGGTCCTCATGTGTGGCCTTAAATGAAAAAAAATGTTCAATGTTTCATGTATGTACAAGTGTTTAATTCAAAATGCATGAATAGAACAGTAAATGCTGCCACAAGTGGATTGGGTTTTTTTCTTCTGTCGATACCAAATGCACAAAGCCCTGTTAAGTTGCAAATGTAAAAAAATAAATAAATAAAATACCCAAAGGCACATTTAACTTGCATACCTATACAATCCAATTTTTGTTCACTTTTTTTTACATAATATGTCTGATCAGGTATGACCTTAGAGTAGAATATTATCAAAATGACATTTTTAAGAATCATCCTCCTCTGGCTCCATCTTAGCCTTTAGTTTTATTTAAATGTCTTAAAACTTGTCCCACCACAATAAAACCAACCTATCAGAGACTGTAGAGGAGACAGAAGGCATGATCGAGTGGTGTGTCAGTCATTTGCAGGCACACATGCAGCCGTCCAAGGACACTTGGTTTCCATTATAAATTCTCCAAAATACATCAAACCAGAATAACTTAGTGTTTTCAAGGCTCAAAATATATTTTTCTCTTGGCAAAGAAGTTTTGCTCATAAAACCAATCAATTCTTGAATTGACACTGCAAAGCGACAAACTGTTTTATGGCCCCTGTTTGTGGAATAGCCCGCCGGAGAGAATGTTGAGGTTCAATACTCCAGACAGAGTTGGATTCCACAAATGTCGGCACAAACAAAAGATTTGACATAAAGTATTTATACACAAAAGAACGCAAGACCAACAAAGTACAACGAAGGACACTGGTAACAATGGATCAGGAAAAAGTGCAAACAAACCAAAAACACTTGCAAAAGGCAAGGAATGAGAAAAACATAAATTGCTTGTCAACTCAAAGGACAAGGAAATCCAATTTATGAGAATACAAATAATAATGAAAAGATACTTACAACAAAAAATGCAAGAAGCTACGAGGCAAAATGCCATGAGCGTCTAGAACAGTGGTCTCAAACTTGCAGCCCGCAGGCCAAATGTGGCCCACAGGACGCTAGTTTGAGGTTCCCTCCTTGATATGAAAGTTTAATGTTAGTGCTGCCCGCGCAAGTTTGATATGGATGCTGTGTGTGTTAGCACTACCAACACCCAGCTTTTCTCTCCGACTTATCTGAATTTCTCATCCAACTCTGTTCCATTTCATCTTCCATTCTTCTATGAGGCGACGTCCATATCGACTCCAATTCTTGGACATACTTTAATGCTTCAACCTGGCTCAACACATCAACTTCCCCACCCACAATCGTGGATCCTGGATCGGGTCTACTCAACTGGCATCACCATCAACCACCTCTCCAGCTCCAACCTCACCATGTCCGACCACCTAGCCATCATCCTGGATATCAACATTCCCAAGCACTTGCACGATAGGACCGTTTAAATTCGACAAATATTTTAGAAAGGTGCCTGGATGGAACCTTTCAGCCCCTTTTTAGCAAAGGTTGCTCCTGTCCAAAGGGAAAGGATACTTACTACCCACAATTCTTTACGGCAGCAACATTCAAAGTAACAGGACACTAAGTAGTTGACAGACTTTACACAGATGCTCAAATTTCCCACCCAATGCTTTAGAAATAATATTTTAAATAACCTCACTCATTTAAAAATTTGAAATCAACATTTCTTTTTGCCTCAAGTGGACAGTCAAGGAGGCAAAGGAATATTTGTTCAAAGAAAAGGAAAGGTGTGGTTTCACAGAAACAGAAATAACATTAGAAACAACTGATTATGTGAGAATGGGCAATTCCAAAATTAATGAAAAACATAATCAGTGATCCTTCACAAAAACAACAATTAGAATCTGAATCTTTTTCAATTTAATATCATCCATCCATTATCCAAGCAACTCATCGTCACGAGGGTCGCAGGCGTGCTTGAGCCTATTCCAGCTGTCTTCGTGCGGCAGGCGGGGTACACCCTGAACTGGTTGCCAGCCAATCACAGGGCACACAGAGACGAACATCCATTCACTCTCACAATTACACCAAGGGACAATATAAAGCAGGAGTTCTCAATTAGAAATGTAAAAGGTCCAGAAAATAAATTTTGAGAAACTCCATCCATCCATCCATCCATAGGGTGTACTGTACAGTAGTATGCAGGAGTTACTGGAAGCCACAAAAACTCTTATTTTCAGTATCACACGGATATTCTTTCTTGCTTAATATTACTCCAAATAATAAAAGAAATAAACAACTTTCACTGAAGGTAACTTGAGCGTCTTGGGAAATATTCAATAAACATCCATGTCAAAAGTAATACAAAGTGGTGTCCTTTTCCTTTAAGCAAAATTAACAAAACAAAACCCTCGTAATGTTCTTTGGTCAACAAATGGGAAGACCTCAGTCATGAGGGTGCAAAAAAAATCCATGCCAGAGTCATTAAAGAGACCCCTCTTTTTAAATACACAGCACTGGTAAATGAAATGAATCAAATGTCGCCTCAATTCAAATATTCATCTATGATCTTAAAAATAAGATCAATATGTCCCCTTCATCAAAACAACCCCCCATATCCTCAGATAAACAGAGTCAATTAAGGTGTATAAAACATTAATTTTGTCAGGCCGGGATGGTTTGCTCTCAGACGTGAAACCAGTCCGTTCGGTCTCCCCAACATGGCTGGAGCTCCATCAGTAGCAATTGACCGAACTTTGTTCACATTTGTTTCTCTTTTTTTTTAATTTTTTTTATTCAGCATTTCTAAGATCTTACATCTTCAATGACATCCTCCTTTGCCTCATCATAATATCTCACAACCACCACCAACTGCACATTATCAGTGGTGTCAGTGGATTCATTCACTGTGCATTTTGTATTCCATCACAGAGCTGCTTGGACATTTTGAGTGAGCACACCATTGCCTTTTGCTGTTCTGTCATGCACAAGGTCATTTTCATGCGAGAAGCCTTATATGACTTTTTCAGCTTTTTTATTTTATCTGCTCGGAGCTCTGATTTGGGGTGGGGGTGGCAGTCTCTGTGAAAATCGCGGTGCAAAGAAGTTCTCGCTCCCTGCGCTTGAAGGAAGAGGGTGTGTCAATGCACAATGATGACTGGTCAGCATCGTTGTCATGAGAATGCCAACCCATAATGCAAACGTGAGCACGCACAGTCACACACACACACGCAGAAACACACAAACACACACTGTTGCTCTCTTGTCCACTTTAACCTTGCGTCAGTCACTCAGAGTGGCTTTATTTTTATTTTTTACTCTGAATCCACAGAGAGGATTCCTGAATTGGATGGATGTCATCAGGCCAAGGAAAGATGAAAAAAGGCTTCTTTTCCAAAATAGGAAAGCACAGCACTGTTGTTGCTGACGTCTCTAGCTTTCAGACTTAACCTGCAAAATAATGTTAGATTAATCCTGAAACAGGCCGGCAGGTAGTTGACTGGTTGGCACGTCTGCTGTTCGATACAGAAGTCATGTGTTTGATTCCGCATCCTGGCCCTCCTTTTGTGGAGTTTGCATGTTCTCCCCATGCCTGCATAGGTTTTCTCCCACATTCCAAAAACATGCACGGTAGGTCAAATGAACCCACTATATCCTAGGTCTGAAACAGGTGGACCGCGGTCCACTTGCAACACCTCTCTGTTGAGGTGACTGTTGTGGACCAGGAAGTAGTAAAGGCTGCACGCTCTCACCAACCTTGTTCAACTATGCCATCGATCACATTCTCAACACTGCTCTCCATGGCTTTGAGGGTGTGAGGGTCGGCCGAGATGTCGCAGTGTCGGACCTGGCGTACGCAGATGATATCGCTCTACTGAGAAACACGTTCGAGGAAGTTAAAAACGCGCTGATGAAAATCCATCGAACGGCCCTGAACGTTGGAATGCGCATCAATGCCTCGAAGATCAAGATCATGTCCTCACTCACCAACCCAGCTGACCAACGGTCGCTGTCACTGGAGTGACCCTGGAAAACGTTGATTCCTTCACGTATCTCGGCTGCTCTGTGGTTCCGTCGGGGCAAGGAGAAGCAGAAGTCGTTGATCGCATCGGGGCTGCCAGATCCGCCTTCGTGCGCCTACAACGCCATCTGTGGGGTCGGCGCGAGATCTCGGCAGTGACAAAGGGGCGTGTCTACCAGGCGATCGTGCGGACCATCCTGCTTTATGGCTGTGAGACCTGGCCTATGAGAGTGGCTGACCAGCGCAAGCTAGAAGTCTTCGATAACGATTGCCTCCGCCGTATTCTCCGCCGCCGCCGATCGGACCGGGCCCCCACTGCTGACCTTCGTCGCTGCCTGCACCTTCGTCCCTTACCAGCGTTTCTCCTGCAACGCCGACTCCGTTGGTTCGGGCATGCAGCACGCCACCAGGATGGCGAGTTGATCAGGGATGTTCTCCTTCCTGCTCCTTTGCCAGCCTGGCGCAAGCGGCGTGGTGGACAAGTCAAGACCTGGGCCACCACGATGAAAGAAGACCTCGCGTACCTTTCCGGCCCCCAGGTGGTGGGTCTGAGACGGTGGAACCAGGACTGGCTGAAGCTGTCGGTTGACCTGGCACAGGATCGCCGCGCTTGGGCCGCCATGATCAGGGATGTCGTGCGCGCCAAGGAAGAACCCGCCCAGGGTGAAGGCCGTGGCAAACAAACTTGCTGTCCAGCCTAGCATACAAGTCATCGTAGGCCTTGTTTGGCCTTCACCACCTCTACTTTCACCGTGTGCTGCATCTCCCTGTCCTCTCAATATCCCACTTTTTCTGAGCGAAACTCTTTCTCTGTATACACTCCTGCATCTCTTCATTCCACCACCAAGTCTCTTTATCTACTTTACTTCCAAATGATATACCAAGTACCTATCTCCCTGATCACATTAGCTGTAGTTGTCCAGTCATCTGGAAGCACCTCCTGACCACCCAGTGCTTGTCTCAAGTCCTTCCTAAAAGTCATGCAACACTCTTCCTTTTTGAGCTTCCACCATTTTGTCCTCTGCTTTTGCTCTCTTCATCTTTTGCATGTTTGTTTTGGCAGAAAATTTTACGTCGGATGGCCTTCCTGACACAACTCTCTGTATTTATCCGGGCTTGGGACCGGCACAATAAGACACTGGCTTGTGCCCCCTTGTGGCTAAATTCAGGATATTTGGCTACCAGGTGAAATTTATGGAAACTGTAAAAAGTTCACGCTACAGTGATATCATATCATGAAAGTACGACATCTAAGTATGTACAAGGATGCACTGGTGATTTCCTCATCTCAAAGAATTAATTGAGACAAAAGTTTAGAGCAATGGTACAACACAACAAAAAAGGTCAACATCTCAATAACTTGTCATGTGTCCTTGAGCACCAATTACAGCTTGACAACGACATCTCATGCTGTTCACACTTATTGTCTGCTGAGGCATTCTTGAAGGGCAGCCCTCAAACCATTGAAGTTCTGGGGTGCAGAGTTTTGAGTTTCTACACGGCAACTCACCTGAACCTACAGGTTTTTAATAGGATTCAGGTCTGGAGAAAGTGCAGGCCATTCCATTTTTTGGTACACCATTCTCCAACAGCCGTTCCCTGATGATGCAACCTCGATAAGATGGAGAGATGACTGAATTCAAAATGTTATTCAGATAGTATGGGCTTGTCACTGTACCATTCACAAAGTGTAGTGCAGTTCTGTTCCGACTGGACACACGTGCTCACACTGCAACACCACCACCACCAAAAACTCGTCTGGTGACAACAGTGGCCGATGTACAGCGCTCTCCTTGATGCCTCCAAAATTGTTGGTGGCCATCATTTCTGCATAACGCGAATCGCCTTTCATCAGAGAACAGCACTGAGGCCCACTAGTCCCTTGTCCAGCGTAAATGCTCCCTGGCCCATGCAAGATGATGACCCCTTTGCCTGGTGGTGTGGTCAGGTACCCTTGCAGTTCGTCTAGCACCAGACCACGCTGATGTAAACGGTTTCAAATGTTCTGACGTGACACTTGGGTACCTGTCATCTCCCTTAAACGTGGCTGGAGTTGAGTGGCATTCATCATCCGCTTTCTCAGGGCATGATATTCACAATGTAGTGGTCATCAGCATGGGATGTGCCCAAAGGACGTCCACTTCCACATCTTTCTGTGACTCTTCCACTCTCTCTGTGTCTCTGATGGAACCCACAGCAGACACTCTGTGGCACTCTAAGCTCAGTGGCCACTTCCTGTCTGAGAACGTCCTGTTTGAAGCATTATAAAGGCAAGGTACTGTTGATCCATTGTTAGGTGTCATCTTGGTCTCATGATGTCAAAATGTGAACGGCATGATGAGGACCACTGTTTTAGCATGAGCTCTAACTGAACCAGGACATTTATTTGTCGATTCAAGAACGCCTGTTGTGAATTTTGCCATTCAGCTCCTCAGTAGAGAACAGCAACTTGTGCAAAAAGTACTGAAATATATTTAACAGTGGGACACATGCATTCAAAAGCTTAGAGAAGGTCACATTAAGTTCACCTGTGAAGGTTTTAATGCATTTCAGACTTGTCCTGAATATATGTAGAGAGAGAGAGAGAGAGAGAGAGAGAGAGAGAGAGAGAGCACTGCTACTACTTCTGTGAACTCGCTTTGCTCATTTTCAGCCTATTTGAGCAATTAAGTGACCCAAATTTTGAAAAATATCCACAACTGTCAGTGTTACGGCCGTTACAAGTTTGCGTTCAGTGATTTCCATAACAAAATACAGACAATCCATCACATTTGGCAGCTATGCAGGCATAGTTTGAACTGTGTGTAAAACATCATGTTACAGTGGCGGACACAAATATTAAATACAGTTTTGGGAATAAAACCTTGGCCTGATTTTCGATAAATTCTTCGGCCTACTATACAACTGTATTTTAATGTTGACCATTGGAGAGCAATGTGATATTTGTTGGAAAAGGTTTGAGAATCACTGATCTACATTCTAGAGTAGTACATGATCTATAAATCTTGACCACTTTGATGAGTCCTGATGGTTAGGAATGTGGATTGCAGGTATAGCTGTTTAATAATTCAAGGTGTCTTTTTTTTTTTTAAAGGACAATTTGCTGAAGGTTGTGCTGTGCTCATTTTCTTTACACGCTGGATATTTTCGTACAGTGCTTGACTTCCTTTTTCTGCTAAATAGGCTTCCTCAAAATACACCCACATAAGATGCACGTTGACAGCTACTTGCTCAACGAATACAAGCAGATATAAATGACCTTACAACACACTTTCCTGGAACAGCTTGTTTCGAGGTGAGTTTCTGATTTGTGTCCAAAACAAAATGGCAAATATCACTGAAACCTTAACATTCATAGCAAAGTCAATTGATGTGCACTTTATCCGTTTTCTTCACTTTATTTTGGCAGATCAATGCTTTTTAAAGCGTGCATTAGGTTATGCTGTGTATTTACCATTACTTTATTAAAACAGTTTCCTTCATGAAAAGTAACAGTAGCATGGGAACAATATCTCTTTTCTTTCCCTGACCATGTCCAAATGAGACAATCATGCAGTTTAATTTTCAAACCAAAACTGAACTGATGCTAGTCACTCAAAGTGCAGTAAAACCAACAGGATGTAAGGGACTGACATGTACTGAGAAGGTGTGACGAAAAAAAAAAAAGCCCTCACATATTTCTCAACTTGCATCATGCTGAAATTTCAGTTATGAACGTTCTCTGTGGCATTGTAAAGTCACCAAACTTTGGTAAATTAATGGAATCTCTCTTTCGCTTCCAAAATATCAATGCAGTCTGCACTGAACGAAGTCAACTGAAAAACAGAACAATCGAGCAACAACTTACATGTTCCATGATCAGGGCACAATCCGTTTATGGGAACTGCAAATGGCCTGAAATCACTCAATGTTGTTTTATTGTATTTGTGACAATGTGGGTCCTCCCCGATGGTCACATTGCCATCACTTCCCGTCAACGAAAAAAAAAATACAGAACTTCGCTTGTTCATAAAACCATGAAGAGAACCCTTTCCTCTTTTGCTGCCAACCCCCAAAAAAAGAAAAGTTTCATTTCCGGTTTAGAGCACTGACAGTATTCAATAATATGTGTCGAGTAGGAGCCTGTCTGAAAGGCATCTGAGTTCTGAAATGCCTGACACACAAGAGGATAGCATGTTTTAATTATGGTGGCCCCGATTGTGTATGAGCATTTTTAGATCTTTTTGGGGGGGTGAAGTGCCATCCATCTATTCATTTTCTATATCACTTGAAAAGGCTAGGGTCACAGTGGGTCCAAGATTCTGGCAACCTGCAGCCTGTGTTATCTGTATGTGTGTCTATATAGACATGTAAACATTCATGCCTATGGGCAATTTTGTCTTCTTTTCAGTTGTTATGCATATTTTTAGAATGCAGGAGGAAGCCGCAGCACCTGGAGAGAGCCCACGCTGGCAGGCTCGGAAATGCAAACACCACATAGCTGTCACGGTTCTGTTTTCGGTCTAAGCCAGCAGGTGGCATGAGCAGACTTTTGTGCACACCTGCTGCCAATCAATGATTAGTAGACTCTGTATTTAAGGACTCCTCTGCTGTGCACCGGTTGTCGGAGTATTGTTTATTGCATTGCTGTTTCTCTGCTCATAGACTAGTTGGCTTTAGACCTCGTCGTGTTTCGCTTTTGTATTCTCGGTACTAGTGATGGGTCCATGAGGCCTCATGAGGCGTGTCGACACAATGACACACTGTGTTGATACTGTACTGATACTGTGTCGCTGACCACTGCCACCTGCTGGACCTTCAAAATCCCTGAGAGCCAACCCACTTGACAGACTGAACAAACTGATTTGATGATGACGTGTATACAATGCACTACCTCACTCTACCCACAATAGCCACTAGCGCCATTGTTTATGTTGTTGTTTATGCTGTTTATATTGTCCATACTGTTCAGATTACATGTCTTTTTTATACAGGGTAGCTGCTATCCTTTCTTAGCTGTGTGTGTTTAATGCACAGCATGTTTGCATGCATGTATGCACTGAGGATTGAGAGGAAGACATTTCATCTATGCTGCATGTCATACATAAAGCATATTTGACAATAAAGATGACATTGACCCTTGACAATATCATTCACATCCATGCATTCATATTGTATCATTCAATGTGTTCCAATAATGTGAAAATCATGTGAATGAGGATGCTTGTGGGCTTTGTCTTCACAAATTTTGATTTAGAAAAATAAGATGCTCCAGAGTTTTAAATTTCAGTCTGTTGCGTTTAATGCATGCTATTTCCCCTGTTGTGGAGAACACACACACACAATGGAATAAGACATGTCAAAAATCCGAGAGGCACTTGGAGAGACAAGGAGATTTTAATAAATACCTTATTCTCCAAAAGGAGATCAAAATGGCTCTACACGGGACAATTTGTATTTGTCCGGAAGCTGCTCCATAATATGCACGTACTGTAGCAACGTCACTCGAGTGAAGCGCGTCTCAGCAGTCGATAGTCTGCTGCTCTCTGCTGTGAGCGCGTGAGCGCGAGCACGTACTCGCGGCGCCGACACAACCCACGCCACATATTAAGCTTTGAACTACGACAACAGCTAAACCAGCCTAGCCGATGTAATGATGGTCAGCAGACAAGGTTTACGTTTTATGTGACTTAATAGCAACGTGGCAGAGTCATCAAACATGCGGTGTGCTCACTCGCAGTCACTTTCTGGAACTCCCCCTTATAGGCGGGACCTCTCAATCAACTGGAGTATGACGTACAGTACAAACGTTCTTAAAGCACTTCTCATATAATAATAGCCTATTATATGACAGCCGACATGACGCTCGAAGTCAGACGGACACATTTTTTCTGATAATCAGTGTGTTTTCCGTATTGCCCAAACATATATTTTTATTCGAGCGAGGGTGAGGTCTGGCTTGTTTCGGCAATCGGCATCGTGTCGCCAGACGCACTTCCTTAGGATACACTGTGCGGGCTTTTGCTGCGTCAACGCCCCCTGCACTGAGTCGACGCCCCCTGGACTAAGTGGCGCAGCTTGGACTGTGCCAAGCAGCCGATGCAGTCTAAACTGCACAGGTGCAGTTCACGTGTCAATTAGCAGCCTGGACTGTGTCAACGCAGCCGATGTGTCAATTAGCAGCCCGGACTGTGTCAACGCAGCCGATGCAGTCTAAACTGCGCCGGTGCAGTTCACGTGTCAATCACGTGACGTAATGAAGCAGCACATGCACCGACACGTGGTTTGCTCTGTGAGCCCGGCGCATGCGTCAACGCATCGGTGTCGCTGGACCCATCACTACTCGGTACCCATGGTTTAGTAAGTACTGAATTTGTTTTGTGATTGGGCTTTCTTGCGTGTATTTTTGGTACATTGTTTTTTTGTTGGTATTCGCGGTCTTTATTTTTCTCCCTTGCCTTTTGTGCAAGCGCTTTTTGTTATTCGTTTTATGTGCCCACTGGTCCTTGTTGTGACCAGCGCTTTATGTTCCCTCTTTATCGGTGCGATTTTTGCATTAAAATATATTTTTCTACAGAGACTTTGTTTACGTCTACGCTTTAGGATCCAAACTAAACTCGGCTTGTCCGAGACGTAACTATAGCAGGGCCTGAGCTGAGTTTGCAGGAAGGGGCTGCAAACCACCGTGCAGCCTCAGGTGAAAGTATTATGATGAATTCAATTTGCATAATTTCAAGCAGCAATATGTTGGTTTGGCAAATAGTTTCACTGTTCTAACGGTGATAAAACTGCTGGAAATGTAACTGAGGAAGATATCATGAAATTAATGAACTTCAGTGACATGTGGTGAGGTTCATGACTGCTGAGGTACACTTCCTCTGGAGTCGGAATAAAAGTATCAACTCAAAGTAGAAAATTAGCCTATATTTCAATTTTGACCTGCATTGAAACATGTTGCAAACATAGCTAAAATTGATTTTTAAAATATTTGTTTTCAAAGCTTTTTAATTATATTTCATTTAATTCCACACTTTTCAAGAATGTAACAAAAAGAAAAGCTAAAGTTGTAATATAAAGTCAAGTTTATTGTTGATGTTTGTGTTTCTTCAGATCTGTTATTTATGCAAGCTTATGTTATATTAATTATCATTAATTAGGAGCCGGCTCCTGTCGTTCACTTCAAAGAGCCGGTTCGTTCACGAACGACACATCACTACAAAGAACAGCCATCCACTGAAAAGCAACGAACCCCTCAACTTACATTGGTGGTATGTTTTGTGTGGCTTTTTGACTCTTTTTATGCTACGATTTTTCGTGCTAATTGTCATCTTGCTAGCCACGTGGATTTTTGCGCTCTACTGAATGACTCCTGCTAGTCAGTATTTTGGATGAGATTTTGAGGTTTCCTGCAGTTTTAATTTTTTCCCCCTACTTTCTTTTTGGACATTATTACCGTCATTATTCAACCTTTTTGAGCTCGCCATGTCCAATACTGAGACGTCCGTTAGTCAACCCCCTGAAGTGGCTCGTTCAGCTGCAACTTCTGTGGCTGCTGCGGGTGTTGCTCCACCTGGACGCCTCAGCGTTGATTCATCACCAGTTTTTAAAGTCGTCAATCTCCACACACTCCAGCTGACGGGACAGTGCAAGTGGACCGAAGGCTGCGGTCTGCCTTCGGATCTGCTGCTGTGGAAAGAAGGTCTACAGCTCTGCCTGCAGCATTGGCCTGAAGTCCCAGTTCCTTGACACACCCAGGCCATCGCCATGTTGGTTTCGAGGATTTTGTTCTGACATGTTCCTGGTGCGCGCGCCCCACCTCCGCCCTGTATAATGTTGTTCATTTGTTGTACACTGGATTCTACAGTTGAATGAACAGAGTAGAAACGAGGACATTTCCCTGGTAGGAGGGGGAAGAATTTAAGCTTATGTTATATTATCATTTTATGTTTGAGCATCATATTTCATGTTAAGCATACCTAAATTATATTCTGTTTAATAATTGCTTAGACATTTTTTTTTATGTTGATAGGTTCTGATTGGCTGTTAAAGTAATAGAGAAGCAGGAAGTGATTTTAGTTAAGGGGTTGTGTTCATGGACGTTCCTTTTATTAAACTGCATTGAAGGATTCCATCTCTCCATCTGTCATTCACAAAGAAGAGCCATCCACTGAAAAACAACGAACCCCTCAACTTACATTTATAATACAAAATGTCATTCCCTTTATTTTTAACATGTTATAAAAGCCTCAATTATAAAATCTAATAGTATAGTATTATAAATCCATGTCTGATGTTTCTAACAAACCAATCCGTGTCAAAATTGGTGAAGATTTGGACGAGTGAGGATGAATTTATGGGAGTCAAACAGTCAAATAAATCCAAGTGAATGGCGGTCCCGGTTCAAGATGGCGGCTAAATCACCAGCTCGAAATGTTGTCTGTCTATGGGCTTCTTCTCTCAATGCGCCAATGGAGTGCAACACTGCCGCATGCTGGCAGCGGCTCCAACGTGCATTTTGAGTTGCTTTTCTGGCCGCAAGAGTGACGGAACATAAACACATTCATATAATACATTTTATTTGTGGGCGCCTTTCTAAAAACTCAAGGACACCTTACAACAAGCAGTTAAAATCACAAATACAATGTTAAGAACAACATCAAATAAAATATCAAATAAAACAAAATAAAGATAATGGATTTATTGTCCGAGTGAATAAGCTTGTCTAAACAGATGTGTTTTGAGGCTGCATTGGAAATGTGTTAATGAGTCTGTATTACGAAGGTCAGCGGGGAGTTCCAGAGCTGGAGAGCAGAGCAACTGAAGGCTCTGTTTCCCATGGTGACGAGGCGAGCAGGGGGACTGTAGAAAAGGCTCAGCTCATTCCTTTATTTATCGTGAGACATTCGTGTTGACGCTTGTAAGTATCGCGTTATTTCAGCACCTGCCAGTTCCGGGTTTGCGTCCTGACCAAGGTCATTCCGTTCCTACCGATTCCAGCCTTTATCCTTTAACTCCTTTGTGCCGTTTACCTCATCGTCGATTCCTCTTCATTCATCGATTCCTCTTCATTCGTCGATTCCTCTTCATTCATCGACCCCCCTATTCAATCACCTAAACCTCTACTTGATCCCTCTTCATCCTTCGATCCCTCCTCAATCAACATCACCCTATTGTTTGTATTTCCCCGTATTCATTTAACACCCCCAGTAAAGAATATTGAAACACCCCCCTGGAATTCCTGTCTCTTCCTACCTGTGCTCTGACCGGCACACCATCTAATCTATAGTTATCTCCTTAAACGAATCAGTCCTATCGCCTCCCCAACAGGGACAGTGAGGAGGAGAGAGGAGGAAGAACGAAGAGAGCGGACAGGTGTAGGAATATGGATGAGGTCAGATAGGTATGGACGGGCAAGGTTATGGACGGCTTTGAGTGTAAGGAGCAGGATTTTATATTGAATGCAGTGTATAATGGGGAGTCAGTGGAGATGTTGGAGGACAGGTGTAATATGGTTTATGGATGGTGTGAGCGTGATAATGCGAGCGGCTGAATTTTGGACCAGCTGAAGCTTATGGAGGGTTTTTTGAGGGAGTTACAGTAATTGTCACGGTTCTGTTTTCGGTTTGGCCAGCAGGTGGGATGAGCGGACTTTGTGGTGCACACCTGCTGCCAATCTTTGATTATGAGACTCTGTATTTAAGGACTCTTCTGCTGTGCACCTGTTGTCAGAGTATTGCTTTTGCCTTACTGCTTCCTTGCTCATAGACTGTTTTTGCTATAGACCTCGTCGTTTTTCGCTTTTTGAACTCTCGGTACCAATTAGTGATGGGACGATGATACCTCAAGGAGTGTATTGACCCACTTCACAAACTGTGTCAGCACTATACTGACACGATGTTGGTCACCCAATAGTGACCCCTGCGGTAGTTATAAAATCATTGCAGGTAAAGAAATTCCTTGTTTGTGTAAATGCTAAACTTAGTTGGTATGTAAATTATTGCAAATTTGAGTTACAATTCAGATTTTTAACTTATGTAGAAAAAAATTGTTAAATCATGTGAAAGAAAAGACTAAATTGATTAGTTTATGAATTTTTATTGAGGAACAAACATTTTTGGAGTGCCTCTGCTCCAAGGCGATTTCTCCTCTTAGACATCAGCTCCCCAGCCTCAGAAAATACTCTTTCGCATGGTTCGGATGACGATAGTGAGCAGAGAGTTTTAAATGAAAATTGATGCAGATGTGGATATGTTTTCTGGTTCCATTTCCAATATTGTAAAGGGTCTTGGTTTCTGGGTGTGTTTGCTTCTGACAGGCAGCGTTGGACTTCAATTATGGAGGATCTCGCAATTATAAGATAAAATGAAGAAAGCAACTGTAAGGCTCTTTAACTGACTATCATATATATAACAGGTCATTCACTTGATAAACTGATAAAGTGGGTGCAATGCGCCACTGTAAAAAAATGTATATAGCAGTAAACAATGCTCAAAGGAGAAAAAGATTTATCAAGATCAAAATTATTCCGCACTGGGGAAAACTTCTAAGAACGATCCATAATTTCGCAAAACTCCAGCGAACAAATCCACGACATGTTGATACAGTTTGTGTCCTTATAAACACACTTTGGCGCAGCACATTCAAACGATTCAGTTTCTGTATTGGTCACGTGATTCTTTCTTAAAGAATACACGCACCGATGCGTGGTTTCACTCTTGAGCTGTCGGCACTGTGCTAACGCACCAGTGTCGCTCGTCCCATTACTAGTACCAATGGTTTTGTAAGTATGGTTTTTGTTTTGTGATTTGGCTTTCGCTTGCGTTTATTTGATACATTGTTTTTTTTTTGTTTGTCTTCTCGGTTCTATTTTTCCTCCCTTGCCTTTTGTGCAAGCGCTTTTTCAAAAGGGCACAAAAACGAACAACAAAAGGCCCTTTTGTTATTTGTTTTTGTGCCCTCTGGTCCTTGTTTTGACCAACGCTTCATGTTACTTCTTTGTCGGTGCGATTTTAGTACATTAAAACCTTTTTTTGCTCCAGAGACCTTGATATGTGAGGTGAAGGAGAGGGTGCTATCAGGGATGACACCCAGACTCTTGACCTGAGGGGAGGGGGAGATGGAGGAGCTGTCAAAGAGAATGGAGAAATTATTTATTTTGTTTAGGGTGGATTTGGTGCCAATGAGGAGGAGTTCAGTAGACCAGTGTTTTTCAATCTTTTTCGAGCCAAGGCACATTTCTTTCACTGAAAGAAATCTCGCGGCACACCACTACCTGAAAATGTGAAAAAAAGCTTATTTTAACAATTTTAGTGTAATATTGTTATTATACGTGTTTTTTAACATTGAATAATAACATCAGAATCATCTTTATTGGCCAAGTATGTAGAACACACAAGGAATTTGTCTCCGGTATAACACGCTGCATTAGTATCATCGCAAACAAGGACATGACAAATAGGTATGCAAGGACATTTCGTAATGTAAGTGAACCGTAGTGCGGTGGTACCACCCAGTGACAACTGTGAGACAATGTACAAAGTATCAAGCAGAGCTAAAGTGAACAGTGGTAGAATACAATACTATGACAGTTTGTACAGTTGGTGCAGAAAATCATTGAACCATTTTAGAGTGACCAGTAGCAGTATTTGTAGTACAAGAAGAGTGACTACGTCAGTGACTGTTTAGGGAGTTAATGGCTAGAGGGAAGAAGCTGTTTAACTGTCTACTGGATTTGGTGCGCATGGATCTGTAGCGCCTGCCTGAGGGGAGTAGCTGGAAAAGGTGGTGGGCAGGGTGCGGGGGATCCAGGAGGATTTTCCGTGCCCTTGTCTTGATTCTTGCAGTGTGCAAGTCCTCAAGAGTGGGTAGGGCGGTGCGAATGATTTTTTCCGCCGTCCTAACTGTCTGTTGAAGTCGGATTTTATCCTTTTTTGTGGCGGCCCCAAACCAAACTGTGATGGAAGAACACGGGATTGATTTGATGACTGCCGTGTAGAACTGTCGTAGCACCTCCTGTGGCAGGCCATGCTTCAGCTCAGCAGCCTCAGGAAGTACATCCTCTGCTGGGCCCTTTTCAGGATGGAGATGGTGTTGACTTCCCACTTCATGTCCTGGGAGACTGTGATTCCCAGGAACTTGAAGGTCTCGACGGTTGACACAGGGCAGTTGGATAGTGTGAGGGGCAACTGTGGAGAAGAATGTTTCCTGAAGTCCACGATCATCTCTACAGTCTTGAGCGTGTTCAGCCAGAGGTTGTGTCGGCTGCACCAGAGCTCCAGCTGCTCCACTTGTGGGCGGTACGCAGACTCGTCGCCGTCTTTGATGAGACCGATGACCGTGGTGTCGTCTGCGAACATTATGAGTTTGACAGCTGGATTTGTTGAGGTGCAATCGTTTGTGTAGAGGGAGAAGAGCAGTGGAGAGAGGACACATCCCTGTGGGGCTCCAGTGCTGGTGGTGCGTGTTGATGATGTTGTTGCTCCCAGTCTCACCTGTTGTGTCCGTCCCGTCAGGAAGCTGAGGATCCACTGGCAAATCGTAGGGGACACACCGAGGTGGAGAAGTTTGGGGGTGAGGAGTTCCGGGATGATGGTGTTGAACGCAGAGCTGAAATCCACAAACAGAATCCTTGCGTAGGTCCCTGTGCTGTCGAGGTGCTCGAGGATGTAGTGCAGACCTATGTTGACTGCGTCTTCCATAGACCTGTTTGCCCGGTAGGCAAACTGGAGAGGGTCCAGCAGGGGTCCGGTGACGTTCTTTAGGTGGTTCAGCACAAGGCGTTCAAAGGACTTCATGACCAAAGACGTCAGGGCGACAGGCCTATAGTCGTTCAGTTCCGATGTTGCCGATTTCTTGGGAACTGGGATGATGGTAGACTGTTTGAAGCAGGATGGGACCTCACACAGCTCCAGGGATCTGTTGAAGATTTGTGTGAAGACCGGAGCCAGCTGGTCAGCGCAGACTTTCAGGCAGGAGGGGGACACTTTGTCGGGCCCCGCAGCTTTCTTGATCTTCTGCTGCTTGAAGAGCCGTCTCACGTCCTGTTCGTGGATCTGTAGTGGAGAAAAAGAGGGGGGGGGGTAGATAGAGTGGTTTCTGGTAGAGGTGTGTGTGTGTGGGAAATGGGGGTGTCCTTTTCAAATCGGCAGAAAAACATGTTTAGTTCATTAGCAAGACCCTTATTGTTCACTGTTTGGGGGGATGGCATTCTATAGTTAGTGATTGCTTTCAGGCCATTCCATACAGATGCAGAGTCTGGTTTTTCAGCCTCTCTGCATAGCTTCTCTTAGCGATGTTAATTTCCTTTGTCAATTGGTTTCGGGCGTGTTTGTACAGTGCCCGATCTCCACTTCTAAATGCGGCCTCTTTCTCTTTCCTGAGTTGCCTGAGTTTGGGAGTAAACCATGGCTTGTTATTGTTGAAGGAGCGGAAGGACTTTGTTGGTACACACATGTCCTCACAGAAACTGATGTATGATGTTACAGTGTCTGTGTATTCATCCAGTGTGCCCGTTGAAGTTTCAAAGATGCCCCAATCAGTGCAGTCTAAGCATTCTTGTAGAGCTAGCTTTGCTTCATCTGTCCATTTTTTCACAGTCTTAACAACCGGTTTAACACATTTGAGTTTCTGTCTGTATGTAGGTATTAAGTGGATTAAATTGTGGTCAGAAAGACCCAATGCTGCACGGGCGACCGATCGGTCAGAATTTTTGATTGTTGTATAGCAGTGGTCTAGAATGTTGCCTTCTCTGGTGAAACAGTCGATGTGCGGCTTATATCTGGGAAGTTCACGGTTAAGATGTGCTCTATTAAAATCGCCCAAAATGATCAGGGGTGACTCTGGGTGTTTTAGTTCGAGTTTGTTTACTTGTTCGGCTAGCGTTTGTATCGCTGTGTTAGCGTTAGCTTGTGACGCAATGTAAACACCGACTAGTAAAAAGGAGGTGAACTCACGTGGCGAGTAGAATGGCTTGCAGTTTAAAGACATTGTATTATAACGCCTTGAATAGGAATCAAATAAACATCAGTCAAATATTTTATAATCTTTCATATTTATTCTCTATATCTCATCCTCAGTGTGACAAATGGTTTGGATGAACTCAGATCTGAGATCCTGGCAGCAATCGATCGAAGACACACGAAGCTCTTCCTCCACAGCTCTCAGGCTTTCTGTTTTTAGTTTTTACGGCAGTCAGGCTATTTCTTTAGCAGCTTCAGGTCGGAACATTTACAATGGCTTTGCAGGCGGGAAGTATTAATTGCTCTGCCACTGGGACATTTTTTATTTAGCCACATGTTCAGCGACATGGTATCGTGCTCGTTTACCTTTGCGGGGTTTCTCATGCACGTTGCTCATTTCTCCGTGCATTCACGCAGGCGTACAATATACTGTACTCCACATTTTTGTTTCGATGTGAAGAGTTTTTGTTTGGAGATGGAGTTTAAGCTTACTTGGGAGCATAGCGCTGTTGGCGAGCATTTCACCACATACCAAGCACAATGGAGTCGGTGCAGTTGCATCTCCGGTAAAAGTACAGTAAATCCAAATAAAAGAGCGCTTTCGTAATATTGGCTTGCATGGGAAACTTCGCTTGTCTCGAAGTACAAGGCAAGAAGCTATCTGCTGCTGCTACCTACCGGTATGGAAGAGTACTACATGATTACTCGGGCAGGCGATAGACCACACAGGCATCCAAATTGGATCATTTCCCACGGCACACCTGACAATATCTCGGGACACACTGGTGTGCCGCGGCACAGGGTTTGAAAAACAGACAGACGGTCTGTCTCAGTAGACAGACTGTCGAACATCGGCAGTACATGTGTGAACCAGCAATGCGTCACTTCACTTCACTTCAACGGGAAATACGAACATTCAGCTCTTATAATGACATTATTGATCAGCATTGGATTGAAAAGAAAAACGCAATGTCAAGCATGCACCATCAATGTAATCTTTTTTTTCTTAGATGTCACGTTCAATCTACATTTATTTGAATGCACTACAAAGACAAGGGACAATTTAGACTCAAAATTTTAGAGTGTTCAATTGACTCGCCACGCATGCTTTTGTTATGTGAGAGGAAACCACAGTCTCCATGCAGGCAAGGGGAGAACATTCAAACCACATAGGAAGGCCGCAGCCGGAATCAAACCCTGCACTCTGCACTGTGAGGCATGCGTGCTCACCAGTTGACGACCATGCCAGCCTCCATTCATTTCAATGGGACATATTACTAATCTATCCTTCCATGTATCCAATCCACCTCCTCTGCTGAATGTTGTCGTGCCTAAGTATGGCGTGGCCAGAATGGACTTTTTTTTTTTTTTACATTCATTTTATTCCGACCCAAAGCTACTTTGCTTTTGTGTTTATCAGAAATCTCCAATGTTCGTTCTTTGATAGACAACATGCAGGGCAACCGTTTGATCAGGGACAGATGGACACCTAACATTCGTCCAGTCCAGTTACTCTGCTTAGATTGAGCACTATTTTGAGGGTGTCCAAAATTCTGCTGTTCCTAACTGGAGCTCATAATCCCAATTTTGGCTTCCCTACCCTGGCTCCCAGCACATTTTAGAGTTTGCTTTAAGATATGCTATTTGTTTTCAAACCTTTAAATGGCCTCGCCCCATCTTACCTCTCTGAACTTCTCCGCCCCTACGCACCTGCCTTTTGCCTCAGGTTTGCAGACCAGACACTAGTGGAGGTGCCAAGGACAAAAGTGGAGCCTCAGAGGAGACCAAGCCTTTTCTGTTGCCAGTCCATCGCTCTGGAATGACCTTCTGTTAAATGTTAGCAAAGTCTCCTCCCTGTACATTTTTAAAACTGAAAACACCAATATTCTTTCACTTTTGTTCTAACGAGATGGACACTGTTCTATTGTTTTCTGGTGTCTACTATATGTGTTCGTATCCTTAATTTGTGTTTTTAATTGACTGTTTTTACATTATTTTGTTGTTGTATTGTTATTTTATTTTACATGTAAGGAGCTTTGTCACAGCTCTAGCTGGTATGAAATATGCAATATGAATAAAGTTGAGTTGTATTGTATAGGGACCAGGCCGGCCCGCAAATGGCAAAAATCCTTCGATAGACAGCTCAGTGATTTTCAACCAGTGTGCAACTGATGGGGCACATGAGTCTGAGAGCTTTTGTGTGCGGCGGGATATTACCAAATTTCACTTAATTGGCCAAATAATGATTTATTCATAAAATAAAGTAACTTTGTTCATCTTTTTTCCCCAGCAAATTTTGAGGCAGACGGAACAAATAAATGATCTATTAAATGACAGAAAGTAAATAATCAACCGTACATGTGTGTCCACTTCAGTGACATATTTGTTTTGTGGTGTGCTGTCATATTTTTTTATTTAAACTGTGTGCCTTGGCTCAATACAGATTGGGAATCACTGAGATCGATAGCTCGATAGGTTGAGAGAGATGGAGATTTTTAATCAGCTGTAAATACAGTAAAATATGCAGAATTCATCAGAACTCTATTTTAAAATGCAGATTTGTGTGAAACTCCTTGGATGGAGTCTTGCAATAGTGTAGTTTCTCCCAGAAGTGGACTGGTCAAGTGAAGTGATTAAATAATAATAACACAAAAAAAGGATGTAAGGCAAGTATGCAGATTTCACAGGACTTTTATTTTCAAAAGCAACATTAGATCTAGATGAATCATACTGGGTGGAATCTTGGGATAGTCGAGTCTGCTGCAGAAGTGGACTGGTTTCATGATACAGTATCTATGCAATTTTCCTTTGTAATATTTTATCATATTTCTATTTTGAAATGCGAAATCAGATCGTCAAGGTTCGCAACTGAAAGAAAAAAATAGACAACAGTGACATCTTGCAACTTTGTTAGTTTATTTGAGAGACAGAAAAAGGTTGAAGAACATGACAGACTGGTTCGAGACCAAATCTTGAACTGTGGGGTTGTAAATGTGTTTGTATAATATTGTATTGTAAGTAATGCAAGTACAAATAAAGAGTGCAAAGTTAATGTGCCAATCCATGTTATGACTGAGGAGAAGTGTGTGACTTGACTTCAACTCTGACTTTCTGTATGGAGGTCATGACTTCACTGGACTTGCTTGAAATTGAGTGCAAACTCGACTTGCATGATGTCCGCAACATTAACGTGGGAGTTTCTTGAATGTTGAAGGTTTATACTTGAGACATACTCATCTGTACTGACAAAATATTTAAGTCTTGATTCAGACCGGATGGGGGAAGGGGCCGGGAGTGGGTGGGTGGGGGGCATACAAACAGAGAGCATGGCATCATTGTTACAAAACAGCAAATTCCTTTTTTTAGGGGTTAATTGAAAACAATTTACTTCTAGTGTTCAAAAACAAAAAACATCAAATACTTGCTCCCTGCCCCAAAAAAATAACACTGAACCAAATGCAATAGTTCTCACTGGTTGAGTCACACAATATAAACATATCCTGCTTTCACAAGTCAATGGTACCACTGATTTTGAACTTTTTTGCTGAGCGTTCGCTGGCTCGCTGCTCAAACCTGTTTCCGTAGATGTAAGAGATGAAGCCCTTTATCTCCACCTGAAATACACTGTTCCTTTTCGGGATGACTGCAAAAAATGAGAAAGGAAAATGACATGCGCATGGGCTTGCATGTATGATTATGTGCCTTCTAGGGCTATGGCAATATATCGATTTTTAGATTCATCATGATCCAACAGGATTCAATCATGATTCATAAATGATCAAATGTTCCTGAGCAGTTGTATGTATTTCATACTGCTGCTGTGTCTACTTTTCACTGTTTTTGGGTCACGTGGACCTGTTGGACAATCATCGTATTTCTTGTGATGTCATCTGGTCACGGAGGCGACGTAGTTAATAAGATAAGATATCCTTTATTTGTCCCACACTGGGGAAATTTACAGCCTCCAGCAGCAAGAATGTGGGTAGAAAGAAGAAAGAAGAAAAAACAAACAAACACCGTTCAATTAAGTGCAGTATAAATACAAAATGGATAAATCGCAGTGCTATTTACAATTGTTTTTCACATCATTTAATTATTATTATTATTATTGTTGTTATTTTTATTCAGCAGCCTGACAGCAGTCGGTAGGAACGAGCGTCGGTATGTCTCCTTCTTGCAGCGCGGGTGTAACAGTCTCTGGCTGAAGGAGCTACCTAGTGCTGTCAGGGCGGGCTGGAGGACTGTCCATCATAGCTTTTAGATCGGGTGAATATTAACTTTGGTAGAGGATGCTTTTGGAAATTCAATCCTCCGGTTTAACACTATTCTTGGAGTGTGAGTTTTCCACACATTCCAACAACTCTGAGTTTCCTAACGGCCCAGTGTGTAGCAGAGCGCACACTGAGTTTGTTTCTGGACGCACCCAGAGTCCCTACATCTCAAGTGACGAGCTACAGGTGGATTTAGACTTATCACCTCAACTTTTCTTTCCACACTACTTGAACTACAATCAACATTAAATCCTGTCTGTGTTAACTTGTAGGAGCTGACTCCATTCAATCTAATAATGGTAAATGGAGTGCACTTACATAGCGCTTTATCTACACCCATATGGTATTTGAAGTGCTTTACAAAGCTTCGCAATCACCCAATCACACAGACATTCACACGCCAATGGGAGGCTGCTGCCATGCAAAGGGATAGCGTCATTAGTCTGCTGTTTGACAAACAATATGCCTATTCCTTAAAAAAATAAATAAAATGAAATGACATTCTGGTAATGTCTTGAAAGGAATTTTATTGCATTTATATCATTCTGATGGGTTTTGAAGTGCCTGAAATAAGAAACTGTCGCTCCCTACGATTAAAGTCCTTATAATTTGTTCGAGCGTTCTTGCCAAGAACTTGATACGATTGAATATAGTAGTTTTCTTTTGATTACATACAGTGCTGTGAAAAAGTATTTGCCTCCTTCCAGAGTTCTGTGTTTTTTGCATATTTATCACAAAGTTTTCAGTTCAAACCGATTTTAATATCACACCGAGGACTTTCAATATGCAGTTTCTAATTTAATTTAGTAAGGCATTTAGTCAGGCATAAAAAAAAATCCAAAACTACATGTCCCTATGTGAAAAAGTAAATTCTTCTTTTCGAGTTACCATTATTTTAATACCAACAGTAAAAATCTGCGTGCAGCAGGCTGGCACAGAATCTATTATGAAGAAGTGTGAACCATTTTACACACAATGACTGCAAATTATGAACAGCATGGACATCTTTGCACACAGAACGCCCCCCCCCCCCCACACACACACACACTTTTTTTTTTTTTGTGTTCGGCCCCCTGCTGCTTCTCCTCCTCAAACTACCCCCTTTAAGTGGGGTAGACTATTAGGGACATGTTCCCCTTGAGGAAGACCAGCTTGTCAAAGCAGGCACTGGCCAGGGTAGTCCTCTTTAGCCGGAAGATGTCGCCGGCTGTTGAGAAAAAAAATCTCCGCAGCAGTGGAGCTTGGGAGTGTGGTGTATTGTTTAATAAATTAGTCCACCGACACCTCCCTGTGTTTCGATGGTGCGTTCTAATGCAGCGCGTGTGGTTGGGTGACCAGAAGCCTTCCAAGGCAGTTTTGGTCCTTAGCCCATTTTGCCTGAGTATGTTGAAATTAACTTTTGGGCGCTTTGCGTTGACGTTGAAAATGTACATAGCACGTCACACTGATGTGGACTTTTTTCAGCATTTTTTGGCCACGACATTCATCAAGGAGGAGACTCTGTGCTTGGTGGTTGCGCCTTCTCGGCAGCATGGGTATACCAGCACTGTTTTTGACTGGGAAGAATGTCGGCGCCATTTGACTGTCGTTGCTGGACAGTCCCGGGGCGCTTGTGTCTTGCGCCTGTAATGGGCAGCATTTTTCACAGCCCCGCTTTGTTCAGCGGAGAGATCGGTGCTGTTGAACGGTCTGCGGCTGGATGGATGTAAGGCTTGAGGAGCCGACGATGCGAAGAAAGGAGCGTTAGCGCGGAGCGCCGATGCGGATTTGGAACTGGGAGTCGCGGCTTGGAGTTTGAAGCGGATTACGTGGGACAGGAGAAGTGAACTACCGTATTTTCACGACCATTCGACGCACCGTATGGTTGGGCGCAGTCTCATTAATGGGTGCTATTTCTGTATTTTACACATAGACAAAACACACTGTATTATTGGGCGCAATTTTAAAGTGGTAAAACATACGCCAGCTTAAACATACGGCATGCATGCGCGCACGCTAAAAACACATTAGCTTGTAGCATACGGTAGCATGCCAAGACATACAGATACAAGCTAAAAACACGTTTTTAAAAAGGCAACGAAGCAAAACGGAGTTCCGTTGCATTTTATTTAGCCATCGTACAATGTACTCACGTTTTTCGATCAATCATCACCCAGAAATCCATCAAAGTCCTCATCCTCTGTATCAGAATTGAACAATTGTGCAAGTACCGGTAATCCATCAAAAACGCCGTGTTCCCTCTCGTTGTCAGTCACTCTCATTGCCATGTGGCTCCACAGAAATGATGCCGGCTTTGCCAAAGACTCGAACAACAGTGCAAGCAGACACGTTCGTCCAAGCAGCCACAATCCATTCGCAAATTGTGGCGTAACTCGCCCGGCACTGCCTCTCACTCTTTGTAAAGTTGTGTTTGCCATCGATCATTCATTGTTCCCATGCCGCTCGCAACTTTACTTTGAACGCCCGGTTGATGCCGATGTCCAGCGGTTGGACTTCTTTAGTCAAGCCCCCGGGAATAACGGCAAGATCAGAGTTCATTTGCTTGACTTTGTTTTTCACCGCTGCTGTGAGATGGGCACGCATGCCAAAAGCATAACCGATGGCTTGAAGTTTGAACTGAGCTTCGTAGGCGTGTCTCTTTGTAGAATTTATTTTCGGGGGTTCTTAGAAACCAAAACCGAAGTTGTTTTGCAAAAATGCACATAGCCACACTCTATACAGGTGTTGGTACCTGCTTGTAGCGTCCCTTTAGCGTCCACTTACACGCCCACCCTTCACTCATTGGCGGACCGCTTCCCCGCATGCCTGTCACTCACGTCTGCCTTTTCTCTCTCTCTCTCCATATATGTATATATACACGCCCACCCTTCACTGATTGTCCGACTTCTTTGCCGCATGCCTGTCCACAGTCACTTCCGCCTTTTCTCTATATAAACAGCGTGTCGGCTGTCAGTCAGGTTTTGGAACTCAGCGCATAGACAAGACGCTCCGCATCATAAGGCGTCCTGTCCATTTTGGAGAAAATTTTAGACTTTTAATGGCGCCTTATAGTCGTGAAAATACGGTAATCTCTTTTCGTCAATGGACGCTACAGCTTCTGTTTGCTTTCAAAACTTAGCTTGTAGCAGACGTGTGCACATTTTCAGCATGACGTCTCTGATCCACTGGTGAAAGGACACTTTGATCCTCTCCTCTTTCATCTAGAACTGCTTCAGACAAAGTGTATGCAGAAAAGTGGTGAAGATTGCACGACTGTCTGTGTGCCCTGTGTGTTGTGTTGTGTTGTGTTGTGTTATTTTTGTTATTTTGACTTCAAAATGGCGCCGCGAGAGTGGCTGCCTTTCCAGCAGCTCCTATATTTTGTTGTTCTACTTCTTCCTTTCATAACTTTGCTGCTGTGAATTGGGAATTTCTCCATTGCGAGACTAATAAAGGTTTTCTTATTCTTATCTTACACCCGTGCAAATGAATAAGCAGACGTGGCCGAGTAAAGTAAATAAAATGAAACACACATGCACACAAACACAGTGTGGACCTGGACCCAGAGGCATACAACACAGCCAGCTTTCTGAACCCACTGGATTGTTTACAACTGTTTAAGTGTCAACAAAGACAGCATTACCTGAGATCATCTTCCCTACAATATTATGCACTGAAATAAATAAGAAAAAAAAACAGCTGCTTACCTTTGAGTGTGTCCTGTTTTGTAATAATTTTGAAAACATGTTTGAACTCCTGGATCAAAATTCCTGTAATGCCCACATATGAAGGGCATTTGGACCGAACCACTGTTAAAAAAAAAAAAAAAAAAAAAAGAAGTTACAAACAGATAACTGGAAGATCACATTTAATGAAAAACAACCATCGTCATGTGTTGTGTGGGATTTGTGTGTTGTCTGGGTTTTGCTGGTGCAGAAGGGTTATGGTGGGTTGGGTAGAGTCTGGTGGGTCAGTGTTGGTTCCTTTGGGCAGGCTTGCCCTGAATCGGTGTGTCTGTGTGCTTTGCTTGGAGCTGATTCCGATGCACCTCGTGGATTCTTGGTGTGAGAGGACAGCTCACCTGGCTTCACTGGTAAGATGCCAAAAGCATGATCTGACCTCAATCAGGAGCCACCGTGACTAAGGAAAAACGAGGGGTGCACGCCTCTGTGCACACAAGTGTGCAAATGTGGATGCGTGGTGCAAGTATTTATGTGCACGACGGATTCAATCGCCTCAGTGTGCACGTTTCAAGCATAATTATTGTTAATTAATAATAATTCTTGTAATTATTATAATTATCGCTGCGGAGGAAGGACAGGGGCCGGCAACCGCCCGGCCCCCCAACCCACTTCTGTCAATCCTGCGGGCGGGGCTTCCGGGGAAGACTGGGCCTCCACAGTCATCGGAGACACAAGCACCAGGAGCCGTCGCCTTGTCCTGGGGGCCGCATTCCTCGATAACGAGGGCCTTCACCGACATTATTGAGAAGGTGACTTTTAAAATATATGCCAGAACAATTCCTAGTTATTTTTAAAATAATGTCGTTTGGAACGGAATCCAAGTACCATCATTTCAAATGTCCTGAATACTTTTCACTACGCTCATACCAAATACGCTAATATAGACAAAATAAAAATATTGCTTCAATATACTGTTGCATACAGTGGACCCCCGCTATTTGCTGGGTAGAGAGGGACAGGGCTAGCCCGCAAATAGCGAAAATCGAAAGTTAAATGACGGAATCTCAACGAGTGTGCCATTACTGGGGCACCATGGAAGTCCGCGTTCAATAGTATTTACTTTTAAATATCGATCTTCGTTTATCTGTCTATGCCAGCGATTTATCGCGGTGGACATAACAAATCAATGAATAGAAGATCTATTAGATGGGAGCAAGTTTATAACTAAGGTGTGTGCGCGCACACGCACACACACGCCTAAATCACATTGTGTCATAGTTTAAAAAGGGATGATTGATTTCAGTGACAATTTACCTGTGATAATGGCACCATGGAAGTCCGCCTTCAATAGCTTCTGCTGCACAGACTGTGGACTGCTGCAATAGCGACACATTTCAAAACCAAATTAAGCATTCATGCATCGCTCTTGAAAGGCACTCCAAATATCGAAGCTATCAATCCATCGAGCATTCTATACCGCCGCCCGCATGAGGCTGATGGGTGAGCTGGACCCTGTCAAAGCTGACTATCAGCGAGAAACAGGACAGGTCATCAGCCAAATACAGGTCACAAAGAAACTATTCACATTAACGCAATTTTATCAATCAACCTAACATACATTCCCCCTTCAAGCACAGGGAGAATATGCAAACACCACGCAGCTACGATAGGAATAACATTTGCAAACCACTATTGCACCACGTTGCTCTTATTACATAGAATTCGGGCTGCGATTAAAAAAAAATAAAAAAACGATTAATCATTCAATTATATCAGAGATTAATGTAATGATTCTGAAGGGGGAACAACATGTTTTAATGTCCATCCCACATTATTTCAAAAAAGGCACAAACAAACTTACTTTACTTGATATCTACTGCTAAGTGGCTGCTTCCTAGGATTTGGATAATTTTATATTAAACACAGGGTCTCAAAACAATCGATTACCAAAAATTATTCAATTGATTTGATAATATATTAGTTGTTAATTAGGTAATCGCTGCACTTCAACATAAAGTTATGCATTTGATTTTGAGGTTATTTACCTTGTTGGCTTCAATCCACTGCAGAGATCAATGATATATTGTTTCCAGAGATTATGCAGAGGTAAAAAAAGTTCATACCTGCAGTGATAATGACCAAGTCAGTGACACTGGGACTGAAGAGTACAAACTGGGGTGAAATATAGCGTAGGCATGACATCACAGTGATAACAATACTGGATTGTTGTCATTCACAAACAATTAACATATTTACTGTAGGTCATGACCAACCTCTGGTGTTCACTTTTTATATGGAAGATTTTCAATTCCCTTTTCTGCTGAGCATTTAATCCTTTGGCTTTCTGTTTGTTGATCCTCTTTTTCTTAGGCCTGGTGTATTCCAAAATCACTGCCTTGTGACTCAGCAAACCTTTTTCATCAAGTTGTGGACATAGCTCAGTGTTTTTCTTCAGGAAAGCTCGGGTGAAAGCCACAGCTTTGCAGCGAATCTGAGGCTAGAAAATATTAAGTACATGAAAGAAAGTAGGATGATATGCAGATAGAAATCCTGTAAAGTGAGTTCAGAGATTGTTTTGAAATACATTGTATATTTTTGGAGATAACTGCTGAAAACATGCAATGACACAGCAATGTATTATTGATTCATTGGGGTTGTGTAAATAGTATGTAGTCAACAGTATAGTGTGTGTATAAATATGTACACACACACACACACCGGTATATATTTTTAATTACCATTTCAGCTATCCAGATTTTTGGGGCATGGCTTTAACAAAGTCTAAGTATGTACTTGGACTTTCTGACATGAGTAGCCCCCACTCCAGTATTGAAGTACAGGGAGCCTTCAATAAATCAGTGGCTATTCGGTGCAATTGTGAGTTAATTCGTTTTTATTAAAAGAAGGCTCATTTCAACCAATACAGGAAGCTAGCAATCTATGACTGCAAACCGAAATGCATCTTCCCTGGATGCAGCAATTAAGAGAATATCTTGGTACAGTAATTGAAATTCGCAAGTGTTATATATTTAGTACTCTTTGGGCTAACATAAAAAAGTATTTGTACGGAAAGACTTGTGGGGTTACTGACTAATCGGCAGTACTATATGTGCTAAAATGTCTGTCAGTGTGAGCCACGGGGTGAATAACGCGTGGTGCTGTGTTTAAGAAACGGTTACATTTCCCTGTCTTGACTCTATTATGGGGCGTGAGGGGGCGACTAACTTGTAGCCTTCCAGTTAGCCCTCAAAAGCTCTTTACTGGCGAGCAGCGAGTCGTTGCCACTTGCAAAGGCCCCACGACGACTCGTGGAAGCTATTCCAAACACTGGAGACCAGCAGAACAGATTTAGTAGAAAATAAAGCCAAGGCAGCAGGAGCATCGACAAACACACTGATGCACACTCCGTCATCTTGGACTCCACAATTTCGCCTATCCTGGTGACACGTACAACAAGGGCTGCTTCGCCCAAAAATTGTAGGGGTCGTAGTTGAACAAGTAAAATATATATGATGATTATAATAATAATTAGCAATGAAGTCACACAGAAACCCAATAAAATATTGATGACCTTGCCAGGCCTGATGTGTTTACAAAGTTTCATGAGTGTGCATGCATGTTCACACCCTAAAAAGTAGTGTTGTTTTTTTTGACAAACAACATGTTGCGGCGGCAATAGCATTGCAAAAATTCTCTAATTCGTGTTGCAACATCACAAAGGCCTAAACACTCTTTCGAGTAAATATGAGGTCAATGTAGTGATTCTGCTGGGAGAAAAACATCAACTCATGTATTTATAGAGCACTTTATACCAACCACCGCTGTATACATAGTGCTGTACGGGGAGCAAAAATTATTCATACAACAACAAACAAAAAGACCCGGAGCAGGACATGCCTGGTTTAGTCCTTCCTGACGTTCAAACATGAAGTTTGTGATTCCTCACGAAAAGCTGTTGTGGAAACGCAATGTTCACCGCGAAAGCAAAGATACTTTTGAGGGTTGAATGCACAAATACTCATAAACCTTTGCATTCACATCAGCCCTGGCAACACCATCAATATTTTATTAGGTTATTGTGCGATGTTTTATTTTAATGGCTCAGTGACGCCAACTACAGTTTTTTTTTAATGGCTCAACAATGCCAACAATTTCTTTTAATCAAAGCAGCATTGTCACAATAATGTATGAAAATTTGGAGGTATATGTGACAGCTGAAGACTGACAAAAAAAGGCTCTTGGAGTTACATGCTAAACCAAAAAGGAAGCATTTTGAATTTTCTTTCAAGTTTGGCCACATTTTTTGGCCTTTTATAGAGGACACTTTTTTTTTTAATTCCTTTTGGAGATTTTGTCCGACCATCTTGAAACTATGAGTGTTTCATCTTAAGATATTCAAAATGACAAAAAAAGCAAAGCTATTTATTTCGATGAAGGGCTGTTGCCGTGGCGATGCCCTGTTTGCAAAGCAAAATTGTCGCTGATTTTGATGGTCTTGACATTCATAACAAATTGAAACTTGGCGAACACACATCATGCTCGGCAAGTTTATTCGTTTACTGTGGGATTTTCACAAAACAGCTCAGTAGTGCTTGTGTTTCAAAAAAATTGCCACAGAAGCTGAAATGCATCAAAATTTGTGTTGAATATTTTTTTTGCCATGAAGAAGGAAATGCTTCACAACTCGCCTGCACATACTCCAAAAAAAATCCCTAACTTCATATGCATATTCATCATCGTGACCTGCAGTCATCTATTTTGTCTGTCATTCTTTTCAGGGTCAAGAAAATGTAAACTTTTTTTCCTCAGACCTGAAGTAACAGTGATTTTGGATTGAGATTCCCTAAATACGTTGTTGTGTGGAAAGACCTTCTTTCATTACTCTTAAAAAAAAAAAAAAAAAAGAAAAAGAAAAAAAAGAGTGATGTGATCGACTCACCTCAACCCCAAGAACTTTCACAAGGTCACAAGGAATATGGGTGTCCACAACTGCCTCTGTTAGAAAAAGAATGATGTCAAAAAGAATTTTAGACCATGTTGATTTTGGGAGCAAGTTTGTGATTGCCCAAACACAGTCTGGATGACAAGTCAAGTCAGCAGTTCTGCTGACTTGAATGAAGGCTCCCTGTACTTCAATACTGGGGTAGGGGCTACTCGTGTCAGAAAGTCCAACTTGGACTTTGCCATGCCCCAAAAATTCTGAAATGGTAATTGATAGATAGATAGATAGATAGATAGATAGATGGATAGATGGATAGATAGATATTTGGCTGGCAACCGGTTCAGGGTGTCCCCCGCCTACTGCCCGGAGACAGCTGGGATAGGCTCCAGCATCCCCCCACGACGTTTGTGAGAATAAAGCGGTTCAGAAAATGGATGGATGGATTATTCATTGATTTGAAATATGAATATATATTTAACCACTAAAACTCAACTACTCAAAACTACCATCATTAGCCTCATGCCCATTCATCCCTGTACACTGAACTATATATTTTTTGTCAAGTACAAAATTACATTGTAAATATAATTCAAGCCTCTTGCATTTTAATTCTGTTTCATCCACACCGTTGACACCTTGCATCTTTGCACACATTGAAGCAATACCCGTATCTCTTTATCCTATATAAGTTATCATTGCTGTCCTTTTTTTCTGCCATTTTAAAAATTCTTACGTAAATGGTGTGCTTGCGTTTGGAGCATTCCATATTAGTCTTAGGACTTAGTGGGTGGACTAACCTGGGATCTCAATGATTGTATTTCATGCCATGTCATGGGGAAATGTGTTGGTACGACAGAGACAAGAAGCAGCTTGCAATTGAACTGTTAATATAACTTTTCACAAACTGGGAAGACTTTGTGCTTTTTTAGTAGTGCAATGTTACCCGTGTTTCCACAGCGTTTGAGTGTGAATACCGGTATTCGTTATTTGAAGGAGTATCACTCTCGCAGGCGATGTTAATTTCCTACTAGCATTTGAATATGATCCTTTCTTGCCCTTACCATTAGTGCTAGGAATGTTCTAAAAATGAAGCATGTTGAGGATTCACATACACAATGTATGTAAAACTCAGCTATTGTACGCACCATCCATGTGTTGGCTCTTGTCCGCGTTGGTGATCTATATCGTGATACTTTCGTCTGTTATTCGTGTGTCCACAGGACGTGCTTCCTCATCCAGTTTCCCCCTCTTCCTCCTTTTTTTCTGCAAAACTTTATTTCTTCTTCACTGTGCATACATTCTCGAAGAGGAAATACGCGGCATCTTCAGAAGACATTCGTTTTGATACAGTTGAAACAGAAAAATAACATTGACAAGGCTTTTCCAAAAATAGATTCTACAAAAATCTCTCCAAATGCATAAAAACACAAAAATAAATACATTTCAAAATGATTGTGAAGCAGTTTGCACGAAACGTCCACCTCGTTATTATTGTTGTCGTACTGCGGTCAAACCAGCCTCCACTCACAAAATTGAAGTCAAGTGAGCCGCCACTGCGACTGTCAATACTGTGCATTACGGTAGTCTGCCGCCAGTGAGCGGCGTTGGCCACCTTCAAAATAAAATTTTGAAATAGGACAGAAGATTTGAGCGAGGGTAGTCTGATTGGATATCTGGGGTGGTCTAGTGTCCTACGGACCTGGTCTGATTGAGGAATAACTAACATTCATTTTAAGAGTATTTTTAAAGTAAGGCGAGGAGGTGAAAATGTCGTATTTCAGGGGCATTTTATTCCCGAAAACAACGGGGTGTAATTTGTTCTGCATTCGTGTCGACTCGTATGTCATTAACCACAAGTGAAGTTAAATTGTATGCCCCCTAGATGGTGCCATTACCCTGCCATTGATGTATGATTATTTCGTTGCATCCAGCAATATAATCTGAACGTTATGTTGTAACATTGAAGTTAATTCCTATTTTCTCATATTTGTAGACTCATTTATCTCTCCTCACTACTATCATCATTTCATTCATCTCTCACCAGTCACCACAACATCTATCATCTTCAGAATCATCTCAATCAACATCAAACTTTATTGTTTGTGTAAATTGAGGGGTTCGTAGGTTTTGGATGGATGGCTCTACGTTCGGAATGGGCAAAAATGAGAGATGGACTTCGTTTGAACACAGCTTTTTATTTTCCAACGTCTGCTCCGTAATTCTCGAACGAAGACACCTCTTTCCGGTCACGAAAACACTTCCTGCTTTTCTTCGCCAACCAGATGCAAGCAACATAAGAATATTTCAGCGATTATTAAACAGAATATAATTTAGGTAACTGTAACATAAAAGAATATAATGCTCAAATATAAAATGATAGCAATTAACAATTTAACAAAAGCTTACATTTGTATTTTACTGTGTTCACCTGCAAAGCATCTCCAGGCTGCGATTCAGTAAAGGATACTGAATCGCAGCCTGGAATCCTGTCTCTTCATCCCTGTGCTCTGACCGGCACACGATCCGGTTCACAGTTAGCCCCTTGAGCAAATTAGCCCGATTGCCTCCCCAACAATATCATTCATGTTTCTTGCAAAAACACCCAAATTGCATCTTGTCTTCGCTTTTTAAAATGTTGAGATATTGCAAGTATTTTTGCTTCCAATCCTTCTTCAAAATAAATGCAATAATATTTGAACGAACAATTTTTTACTGGACTCTCATTTCAAAATCAGTTATTCATCAATTAAAATGAAACTATCGTATTTATTTGGGTTTGCAGTCATAACATAACACGACTGCCTGTCAGATTATTAGCCTTGCTCGTGACTCTGTCTCCGAGTGCTTAATTTTCTAGACGTTCTTGACATTTTCCCTCATAGCTTCTCGCCATGTTTTTTTAAAGTATCTTTTTATGTAAGTAGTTCCTGTTGATTATATTCTTGTGTATTGGATGTCCTCGTCCTTTGATTTTGAGAAGCAATTGACGTTTTTCTCTGTCCTTACCTTTTGCAAGTTTGTATTAATTTTTTCCTGGTTCTTTGTGGACCAGCATCCTTCATTATCCTTCAATATTTTTTTGTGAAATCTCATGTTTGTGCCTTGTGGAATCCAAGTCTGTCCGGGGCATTCCTGACACCTGACAGAATCATTCGACCATATATCTATGGTTTGATATGTATCTGGGTGGCATGGTGGTAAATGGTTAGCACGTCCGCCTCACAGTGCAGAGGTGCATGTTCTCCCCGTGCCTGTGTGGGTTTTCTCCCCGTACTTCGGTTTCCTCCCACATTATGAAAACATCCTTGGTAAGTTAATGGAACACTCTACATTGTCCCTTAGTGCAGTGTTTTTCAAACTTTTTTGAGCCAAGGCACACTTCTTTCATTGAAAAAAATCTCGCAGCACACCACTAGCTGAAAATGTGAACCCCCCCCCCTCCCGCTTATTTGAACAATTAACGTGTTATATTGTTGCTATAACCGTTTTCAACATTGAAGAATGACGTTATAACAGCTTGAATTGGAATCAAATGAACACAAAGAAAACAGTATTTTATCATCTTTCATATTTATTGTTTCACCGTCGTCCTGCATTCATGCGTCACAAATTCGCTTCTCTCGTCAAAACACAAGGCAATTGGCTAGCTGTTGCTGCGGTATGGGAGGGTACTGCATGATTACTTTCTGGGCGAAAGACCGCACAGGCATACAAATTGGATATTTTCACGCGGCACACGGGTTGAAAAACATTGACGAGAGAGAGCTCGATAGCGCTGCAGAGAAAAAAACAACATGGTGGAAAGTGGAAAGGCGAGAAAATGGATCGAAACGCAGTGAAATTTGGACTCATTCCAACTTACCGGTAATTGATAGTTCAAAGGCAGCGTGTAGACTGTGCAAGGTTAAAATATCCAACATCGAATTTTAATTCATAATTTGTTGTGTGGTAATCAAAGCTTACTTATGTTGTTTTACTGTAAATAGTTAAAAGCTTATAAATATACACAATCAGAGATTGTGACTTTTTGTTGACCTTGTTTTGAGATGGGTCTTTGTTTTTGTACTTTGTAATTTATTTTTTGTAGCACTCCATGTTGTACTCCATGTTGAGTTTGTTCAGAAGAATATACATCAAGCCATATAAATAATAAATATTTGATATATTGTTTATTTTTTTACATTAGTAATTCATTTTAAACATAATTTTACATTATTTTTGGTAGTAAATTAATTTAAGCAACAAAAAAACTGAGGAGCCATTTGGGAGCCTTTTTAGTGAGCCGAGCCAAAAGAACCAGCTCTCTAAAAAGAGCCGGAATTCCCATCACTACGGTGCACACACCTGTTGCCAATGTTCGCATCATTTAGCCATGTATTTAAGGACTGACAAACTGTGTGGTTTGTTGGATTATTGTTGACTTTGTTACCGCCCTTGCTCAAGTGATCGTTTTCTAGACCGCTTGCTCTCGTCAAAGTCAATCTTGTCCCTTTCGTATCGTCTTGTTTTTGTCAGTATTATCTTTGTTTAGTCATTTGTTTTTGTTTGTTTCAGGACATTTCATTGGTTTTCTCGGTTAAACAATTTCCTTGCATTTTGCAAGCGCTTTTTGTTCATGTATTGTTTCTCCTGGTTCGTTTTAACCTGCGTTTTCTGTTCACACTTTGCCATTTCGCTTTTGTTCTTGTAAATAAACCTTTTTGTTACAGAGTTTTGGTTGGTGTCTGTTTCTGGGATCCTAAAACATTTGCTTCATTTCGAACCATAACAAAGCTGATTAGAAAATGGAAGGATGTTGCTGCAACTTAAAAGAATGAAGCATTTCAATCTTGCCTCTTACTGTCGTGGGGTTGAAAGATGACATAAAAAGCATCAGCGACAACGTGCAGTCACATGTTTTGATACTTTCTGAATTCTTGTCACATCAGAGGGTGAGAGCATGAGCAATCTCAAAAGCTCTGATGTGTACAATACCTATTAAAGTTGGTCACATATTGGTATCACCCCCACTGGTGTTTGACTCAACTCAACTGTATTTAAAGAGGACTTTAAAACAACCACCGCTGAATACAAAGTGCTGTACATGGAGTAAAAATAATTCATACAACAAACATCCATCCATCCATCCTTTTTCTGATCCGCTTTATCCTCACAAGGGTCGCGGGGTGGGGGGCACCCTGAACCCTTTGCCAGCCAATCGCAGGGCATACAGAGACAAACAACCGCGCTCACACTCATACCTCAGGACAATTTAGAGTGTTGCATTAAATTACCATTCATGTTTGTGGAATGTGGGAGGAAACCAGAGTGCCCGGAGAAAACCCATACAGGCACGGGGAGAACATGCAAACTCCATGCAGGGAGGCGGGAGGCAGAATAGAACCCTGCACCTGTGCACTGAGGTCAACACGCGAACTAAACGACCACCCGCCCATACAACAAACAAAACAACAAATTAATAACGAAGACCGAAGAAAGCACAAAAACAGTCTAGTCTCATGCTGAAACAAAGGTCAAAGAATAAAAATTTGTTTCAAAACGAGTTTTAAAGATGGGTAGCGAGGGGGCTTGCCTAATGTTCAGCAGCAGGTCATTCCAAAGAGAGGGACAAGCAACGAAAAAGGTTTGATCCCCACTGAGCCCCCGCTTAGTTCTCGATTCCTCGAACAATGTCTGGTCCGCAGACCTGAGGACTGCGTAGGGGCGGAGAAGCTCAGAGAGGTAAGCTGGGGCAAAGCCATTGAAAGATTTGAAAACAAATAGAATCTGAAAAAAAACCTCTCAATGTATCAGGAAACAGTGAAGGGATGCCAGAGTAGGAGTTATGTGCTCCGTCTTACGAGTACCAGTCAAGAGGCGAGCAGCAGCATTCTGGACCAACTGGAGACGCTTAATGGAGGATTGGCTGACTCCAAAGAAAGGTGCATTACAGTCATCCAGCCGAGATGTGACAAAGACATGAAGTACTCTTTCAAAATGCTGTTGAGGAAGGAGAGCCTTTACTTTTGCCAGCTGTCTAAGATGAAAGAAGCTGGATTTAACAACGGCACCAGTTTGCCGGTCCAATTTAAAATCACTGTGCAGTTTAAGACCCAAGTTTGAGACTGTTGACTTAAGATAAGGAGCCAGGGGGCCCAAGTACACAGGATGGGATGTACAAGGGCCCCTGAGACCAAACACTATCACATCTGTGTCCCTTTCATTGAAATTCAAGAAGTTTAGTGCCATCCAGGTCTTGATTACTTCCAGCCACGATACAAGTGGCCTTTATAAGAAAGTGTCTTTTTTCCTCAGCTGGACATTGATGTGAAAGTCATCCGCATACCAGCGGAAGGAAATACCATGCTTCTTTAAGATGCAACCCAAGAGGAGCAAATACAACAATGTCAGGAGAGTGTATCTCTAATCAGTGACAATTTAGCTTTTTTAAAAAAATTAATTTTAAACGATAGTTTGATTTGAGCAAGTATTGTATGCACATGTGCTAATTTGGTTAAGTGTAGTCGTTTTTTATAATTGCAATACGATTCAAATATATATTTTTATTCATGGAAGTAAAAAATATAGTGTGTGGACCTTTTAATTTGTTGGCTATTCTGTTCGTTAAAATTGATGATAGGTGTGCTGTCTGTCAATGTTGAAAAATGAATTGAGCAGCTCAGTTAGGTTTGGGGCTTGTGATGGTTTTGTTTGTGAGGTTTACCCTTTGATTCGGTAAAGACGGCATTTCCCATTTGCATTTTCTTGTTTTGTGTATTTATTTGGAGTTGTGATTCTTAATTTGCTGTTGTTTTATTCTTTTTTTACATTTGCTGTTCTTTTTTTGTTTTGTTTCGTCATTTCTTTTTGTGGTTTTGTTTTATGTTATGTGTCGTGTTTATGATTTTACTTTAAGTTAACTGTTTTGTTAAGCGCTTTTTTATAGCTGTAGCTGTATTGTATTGCATCTTTTGTTGTGTTTTGGATTTCAGGGCGATGTGGGTTCTGAATCTGTTGTGAAGGAGTGACTCTAGGTTTTTTGCTCTCAGTGGCACAGCGAGGCATTCGCTTGATACATTCGGCACAGTTTTTACGCTGGATGCTCTGCCAGACGCAATTCACCCATTTTACCTGGGCTTGTTATTTAACATATAACAGAATTGTCGTAGATATTCTCCCCTTGCAAAGGCGTTTTAACTTGGACGTCGTCGATGAGCCGACCAATCGTTTCCTCGCTATATTTTAAGAGAAGATTCCAATTGGCGCAGGAAACTGTTTTAGCCATCTGATTGGTTTAGAGTTTGACCAAACAATGCTGGACCCGCCCATTACTCTTCCGCTACGACGACGTTTTCCACCGACAGTGGAAAAAAATTGTTGAAGGAAAATGATCACCGGACCAAGTCTTTGGCAACTGTAAAGAGGAAATCCCAGTTCTTTCACCGGAATCCAATACACACCTCAAGAATAAAGATTGTTTGGTACGTAGCGCTATTTATCCTCATCGTTGATGATAGTTTGCATGAGTCCATTGCTTCCAGAATCATTGGTGTCAAATGACTAAAGTATTCTGCGAAACTACCATCATTTTTTTGTCGAAGTACACTTGCTCTATAGGTTGTGAAAAGAATAGGTCGAGATTTTGCTGATGCAATGAAGGCAGCTCCAGGAGTGTCTTTTCGCGGTGATCATTTGTTGACACAGATTGACTGCTTTTGCTATTTGGAAGATGTAAGTCGTACCAAGGAGCAAAAGTTATCCGTCCACAAATTGCACGTTCTACGGTGACATGTTGGACAAATCACCGTGGATCAAATAAGTCCCCCCCCCCCCCCCCCATATTGAATGCAGTAGTTGCTGGAAATGGCACATTACTACTTTTTACAGCTGAAATGTATATCTCTCAATATGGAGAAAATAGGAGGCGTTTATGTAACAATAATAGTTATACATTGACAACAGTATTCACCAAAAATCAGTTAAAACACTTCTCATTCTGATTGCTGTAGTAGATGGGAAAGAGGGGCCTCTATCATCTCAAATTTTCATCAGAAATGTCAAAGTAGGAGCCATTTTAACGACCAACACAGTCAACTGACAAAAACATTCACTGAAAGTCAGTCAAAAATAATTGTCTCATTCTGATTGCTGTTGTAGGTGGCAAAGGGAGGCCTCCAACTACTATATTCCAAATGCAGTTATAATAACAATAATAACAACAACAATAATACATTATATTTATAAAGCATCTTCCGTTTAGCCAAAATCTCAAAGTAAGACAAAGCATGCAAAAAACGAACAAAAAAAAAAGAGGTCAAATCCCAAAACAGTAAAATCTGAGAAAATAAAACCATATAGACAAAAGTTTGGAAAAGCCTGAGAAAACAAAGTCTAAAGGTTCTTGATAAAAGTCCAGAGGCTGATGATTCCTTAGATCAGGGGTTGGGAACCTATGGCTTGCGAGCCATATATGGCTCTTTTGATGATTGCATCTGGCTCGCAGATAAAAAAAAAATCTCGCTTGTTGATTAATGCATCCATCGATTGATTTTTCACCGCTCATTTCCTCATTCGGGCTGCATTTGGCTCCAGGAGCCATTTTGATTGGATGATACTGGCCAACGTTGCCGTTGCTGTGGAAACAGGTATACACCCCCTTTTGAATCAACCCGCTCGGCCATTAGCTCACAGCTAATCCTTAGCGAATAAGATGGCGAAAAGAAAAAAAGATGACGAGTTTGGTAGACTTCAGGACGAATGGACCAAAGGATTCGCCTTTGTGGAGAGAACGGGTTCTGCGGTGTGTCTCATTTGCAATGACAAAATACCAGAGATGTGTTCCTCGAGCCGGTCCTTGGCCTGATGAAATTCATCGATGGTATTTTGAAAATACCATCGATGAAACGGTCGAATGCAGAGCGGCACTTTGACACGCTCCATGCTACGTTCGCATGAAAACACTGTGCGAGAGACAGCCGAAAGGAAGCGCGCAAGCTACTGAGCAGTGTGCAAGCTAGCCAGCACTAACTTTGCATATGGACCCGGCAAGACTTTCATTCCGATAGTTTTGCTGGATTTTTAGCAATCGTGAGGAATGGAAAACCATTCACATTAATGGTGAGTATAATCACAAAATTATTTTAAAAAATACATTCAGAGGCTTATTATACTGCCATTTTGTTGAAATCACTTTTAAAATAGTTTTATACAGACATACTGTATATATATATATACATGTATATGTACGTATAGATATATATATCCGGCTCACTTGGTGAGCTATCCGGCTCACTTGGTAAGGCACCGGTTTGGCATACGGGAGACGGGGGTTCGAAATCCCGCTTGGGGCAAAAATTATCACATAACACCTTTCTTGGGCAAGACCCTTCACGCGAATGCCTAACTCATACAATGATGAGAGACAATAAAGCGAATGACGTCGCCCAGCCAAACAAGGTCTGCGTCAGGTGCTGGGGAACCAGAGCACCTTGATGAAAAATGGGCTACTGGAACAAAGGTGAGATTCGATAACATGGCTCTGTTGGAATGCTACTACTCAAGCAACCCTAGTCAGAGGGGTTACATTCAGAGAATGTGGGCTGAATGGTTACTTCGAAACCCACAGTCACGGTTGACCACGAAACAACTAGTAGCTCAGTGTTCCAACACAAACGGCAATTGCTGTCACAACTTGAGATTGATGAGGTACAACGCAGGTTCCATGGTGAAGGGCCCCAGGCAAAATTTAATTTTTTAATTTTATAAAATCCTCATCTCACCCCTTGGGTGGTGTCTGTCCCCCATTGCGCTCTGGTCCTCTACCAGAGGCCAGGAAGCTTGAGGATTCTGCGCAGTCTCCTTGCTGTTCCCAGCACTGCGCTTTTCTGGACTGAGATGTCGGATGTTGTTCCCGGGATCTGTTGCAACCACTGTGGATCAGGGAGTCTATGTCCCTTTCGCTCTTAGCACACAGGTTTATGTCATCCATGTAGAGGAGGTGACTGATCGTAGCTCCATTTCTGAGGCGGTATCCATAGCCTGTCTTGGCGATTACTTGGCTTAGGGGGTTCAGTCCTATGCAGAACAGCAGTGGGGAGAGTGCATCACCTTGGTATATGCCACATTTGATGGACACGTGGGTAAGTGGCTTGCCATTGGCTTCAAGTGTGGTTTTCCACATCCTCATCAAGTTTTCAACGAAGGCTCTTAGGGTCCTGTTCACCCAATACAACTCCAAGCATTCAGTGATCCATGTATGTGGCATCTAGTCGAGGCTTTCTTGTAATCAATCCAGGCTGTGCACAGGTTGGTATGTCGGGACCTGCAGTCTTGTGTGACTGTTCTGTCAACCAGGAGCTGATGTTTGGCTCCTCTGGTATCTCTGCCAATGCCCTTCTGTGCTTTGCTCATGTATTGATCCATGTGTCCACTTATCTTAGCCGCAATGATGCCTGACATGAGCTTCCATGTTGTGGAGAGACAAGTTATTGGCCGATAGTCGGATGGGACTGCACCCTTTGAGGGATCCTTCATGATCAGGATCGTTCGCCCTTCGGTTAGCCATCCTGGGTGAGTCCCATCCCTCAGCAGCTGGTTCATTTGTGCTGCTAGGCGCTCATGGAGTGTTGTGAGTTTCTTTAGCCAGTAGGTGTGGACCATGTCCGGGCCTGGTGCTGTCCAGTTCTTCATATCTGAGACTCTTTCCTGTATGTCTGCCACTGTTATGGTAACTGGGTTCTGTTCAGGGAGGTTGCTGTGCTCCTCTCTCAGGGTCACCAGCCATTGTGCACTGCTGTTATGTGCAACCTCCTTCTCCCATATGCCTTTCCAGTACTTTTCAGTTTCCAGTCTTGGTGGGTCAGCTCTGTTGTTAGTACCCTGCCACTCAGCGTACACTTTCGCAGGTTGTGTTGCGAACAGCCTGTTTATTCGTCTGGCCTCATTCTCTTTCGTGTACCGCTTTAGGCGGCTGGACAAGGCTTGGAGCCTTTGTTTGGCAGTTTCGAGGGCTTCAGGTATGGTCATCTGGATGTACCTCTCAGGTATCGGCCTTTTCATCACACCTCTCTGGGCCTCCGTCAATTGATTCACATCTTTCCGAGCCGCCTTGATCTTAGCCTCCAACCGTCTTTTCCGTCTTAAAGCCAAGCATCTCTAGGATCACTGATGCTGAAGCGTATATCAGCTCATTGGTTTCCGTGATCGTTACGGTAGGGATCGCCCTCAGTGCTGAATTCACACTTTCCATGAGACTTTCAGGTGGTACTTCACATAGCCGTTGTAATCGGTTTCTAGGTTGCCCAGCTTTCATTCTCGTCAGGTCAGTTGCTGCCTCGCTCAGCATTTCATTCATTGGGGCTGGCCTCCCAATCTCATCATCTGCATTCATTGGGGGTTGCCTCCCAATCTCTGGTATGACCATGTTTTCCTTTTTTAGTTTTGATTTTGAGCAGCAAATTTGAAGTTACATGTTGGTGCTCACCAGGAATGCATAAGCAAAATTGCACAAAGGCCTACAGGTATGTCAAATTTTCACTTGAAAGAATAGTGAACAATCTTGGGATTTTTTTCTGTGAAAGTTTCAAGTAGTGTGTACATTGAATATACTTCAACTTTAGCATGTTTAGTATAAAATGCTAACCCAATTTTGTAAGCAAATAGGGAATGGTATTTCAACAAAAAATGTTAAATTTTGTTGATAAAATTAATGATTTTAGGGCTTTAATAAAACCCATTAGCTTCCGGGGGCTTTGCCCCCTGGGCTCCCATCCGGGGCATTGCCTGCGGCCCCCAGACCTCCAGCTGATTTTCAGATTTTTTCATCACCAGCCACTCTAATCCCTGCCCTCTTTATATATGCCATTGTTTATTTTGGGTTCAAAATGTATCAGTATGCTGTGAGAAAGGTTTGAGTTCATATGGGTTGTAGTGAGGCTTCGTGCGTGCGTGCGTGCGTGTGTGTGTGTGTGTGTGTGTGTAGGCAAGCACACCCGATCCATTCACACCAAATCCAGCAGATATTCACAGCTTGCTTCTTCCCTCTAGCCATAAACTCCCTAAACAGGATCCCAAATCTATAGTGGCTCTTTGCAATTTTGCACACCGCTGTGAAACAGTATTACCACAATAGTCATTGTAGCTCCAGCTCTGTACATTTTAGAACAATTGTCACTGATCTATATTCCACAGCTCTAGACACTTTAAAGCGCTCAAGGACTTTCTGTACAATTGCACACTTAAAGTTGTTCTTCAAATACCGCTACTGCTCACTTTAAAATGGTTTGAAAACAGTCATCATTAAGAGGTGGGACGGGGATGCTAGGCATTTCCAGCCATTTTATCTTCATGGTTCTTTGTTAGGGCGTGAAGTACACACAGGACAGAGGAGTTGTCCAATGTGCGAGGTTAAATAGGCAATGCATCAGGCTGTGTGTTGATGTGACAGAGGGACAAGGATTTGGAAAACGTTATGAAAAAGACCGGGTAAGTTTTTTCGCTGTGGGGCCAACCGAGGAGATGGTTTGGATGGGGAACACGATTATCATGGCTAAGAGAGTAAGGAGACAGGTAGTTGTGCGTAAAATCACACTTATCGGGTTGGTAGTCGCCAGGGTTCATCTGGGTTGGATGATTGGCAGTGACAGTGGTTTGGTCAGACATCAGGTGTATGGCCCGTGTCGCCCTGTGGTGTAGCCGAGAAGGATACCTCAGCACTTCCGTCAATGATGTCTTTTTTTGATGGCGGAGACTTTTTGCCAAATGGAAGAGAAAGACTGTGACAGATTTATGGAGTATGAAATTAGAGCGTCCTCACAGAGAGGAGCACTTCTTGACAGTCATGTTTGGGAGGGTGCCAGTATGAGGAGACAAAGAATGTCTGTCTCACACTGCCCCGGAGAGGGGTCCACATTAAAAAAGTTGACAACGTATTGAAGAAGAACAGAACCTGGGCACAGTTCGAGAGAAGAAAGGCTGTGGGCAAGAGCTTCACAAAAGAGGGTGGGAATACAGGTCGACCCTTGACAAAGCAGGGTCCGAGTGTAACCTTTGCAATAAAAGTTGAAAGCGAACCAGAACTGAGAGTCCGGGTGAACCGGAGCAGAGAAGAATGCGTTGGAAAGGTACACCACAGAAAACGAGGGAGAATGATCTGAACAAGTGGTCAGTCTTTGATGAGACCAATGTCATATTTGTGGGCGGCCCAGAGTGAAGTGGGCACCTGAGCCAAAAGTGGCGAGTCATCACCAAATGTCAGCGAGCTGGACGGAATCACCCGCTCTCGAATTTATACAGTACAATACAATACATGCTGATTTATATAGCGCTTTCACAACAGCGGCACCTCTCCGTGAGCCGTCACCTTACCGTGGTGGAGGGGTTTGTGTGTCCCAATGATCCTAGGAGCTAGGTTGTCTGGGGCTTTATGCCCCTGGCAGGGTCACCCATGGCAAACAGGTCCTAGGTGAGGGACCAGACAAAGCACGGCTCACAAAGCCCCTTATGATAAAGAAAATCGATGGCACTCAGTTTCCCTTGCCCGGACGCGGGTCACCGGGGCCCCCCTCTGGAGCCAGGCCTGGAGGTGGGGCTCGTTGGCGAGCGCCTGGTGGCCGGGCCTACACCCATGGGGCCTGGCCGGGCTCAGCCCGAAGAGGCAACGTGGGTCCCCCTTCTCATGGTCTCACCACCCGTGGGAGGGGTCAAAGGGGTCGGGTGCAATGCGAGCTGGGCGGCAGCCAAAGGCGGGGACCCTGGCGGTCCGATCCTCGGCTGCAGAGGCTAGCTCTTGGGACATGGAATGTCACCTCTCTGGCAGGGAAGGAGCCCGAGCTGGTGTGTGAGGCAGAGAAGTTGCGACTGGATATAGTCGGACTTGCCTCCACACACAGCCTGGGTTCTGGTACTAGTTCTCTCGAGAGGGGTTGGACTCTCTTCCACTCTGGAGTTGCTCACGGTGAGAGGCGCAGAGCAGGTGTGGGCATGCTCATTGCCCCCCGGCTCAGTGCCTGTACATTGGGGTTCACACCGGTAGACGAGAGGGTTGCCTCCCTCCGCCTTCGGGTGGGGGGACGGGTCCTGACTGTTGTTTGTGCATATGCACCAAACAGCAGCTCAGCATACCCACCCTTTTTGGAGTCCTTGGAGGGTGTGCTGGAGAGTACTCCTGCTGGGGACTCCCTTGTTCTACTGGGGGACTTCAATGCTCACGTGGGCAATGACAGTGAGACCTGGAGGGGCGTCATTGGGAGGAACGGCCCCCCCGATCAGAACTCGAGCGGTGTTTTGTTATTGGGCTTCTGTGCTCGTCACGGACTGTCCATAACAAACACCTTGTTCAAACATAAGGGTGTCCATATGTGCACTTGGCACCAGGACACCCTAGGCCGTAGTTCGATGATCGACCTTGTGGTTGTATCATCGGATTTGCGGCCGCATGTTTTGGACACTCGGGTGAAGAGAGGGGCGGAGCTGTCAACTGATCACCAGCTGGTGGTGAGTAGGCTCCGATGGTGGGGGAAGATGCCGGTCCGTCCTGGCAGACCCAAACGTATTGTGAGGGTTTGTTGGGAGCGTCTGGCGGAATCCCCTGTCAGAAGGAGTTTCAACTCCCACCTCCGACAGAGCTTTTCCCATGTTCCGGGAGAGACGGGAAACATTGAGTCAGAGTGGACCATGTTCCGTGCCTCGATTGTTGAGGCGGCCATTCTGAGTTGTGGCCGTAAGGTGGTTGGTGCCTGTCGTGGCGGCAACCCTCGTACTCGCTGGTGGACACCAGCAGTAAGGGATGCCGTCAAGCTGAAGAAGGAGTCCTATCGAGCCTTTATGGCCTGTCGGACCCCAGAGGCAGCTGACGGGTATCGACTGGCCAAGCGGAACACGGCTTCGGTGGTCGCCGAGGCAAAAATCAGAGCGTGGGAAGAGTTCGGCGAGGCCATGGAAGCCGACTTCCGGACGGCTTCGAGGAAATTCTGGTCCACCATCCGACGTCTCAGGAGGAGGAAGCAGTGCACCACTAACACTGTGTACAGTGGGGATGGGGCACTGCTGACTTCGACTCGGGACGTTGTGAACCGGTGGGCAGAGTACTTCGAAGACCTCCTCAACTCCACCAACACATCTTCCTTGGAGGAAGCAGAGTCTGAGGACCCTGAGGTGGGCTCTGTGGTTGAAGTCACCGATGTGGTTAAAAAGCTCCTCGGTGGCAAGGCCCCAGGGGTGGATGAGATCCGCCCGGAGTTCCTCAAGGCTCTGGATGTTGTGGGGCTGTCCTGGTTGACACACCTCTGCAACATCGCATGGTCATCGGGGAGAGTGCCTCTGGATTGGCAGACCGGGGTGGTGGTCCCTCTTTTTAAAAAGGGGGACCGGAGGGTGTGTTCCAACTACAGAGGGATCACACTCCTCAGCCTCCCTGGTAAGGTCTATTCAGGGGTGCTGGAGAGGAGGGTCCGTCAGGAAGTCGAGCCTTGAGGAGGAGCAGTGTGGTTTTCGTCCCGGCCGTGGAACAGTGGACCAACTCTACACCCTTAGCAGGGTCCTCGAGGGTATGTGGGAATTCGCCCAACCAGTCTACATGTGTTTTGTGGACTTGGAGAAGGCGTTTGACCATGTCCCTCGGGGAGTTCTGTGGGGGGTGCTTCGTGGGTATGGGGTACCTAACCCCCTGATACGGGCTGTTCGGTCACTATACCACGGATGTCAGAGTTTGGTTCGCATTGCCGGCAGTAAGTCGGAATCGTTTCCAGTGAGGGTAGGACTCCGCCAAGGCTGCCCTTTGTCGCCGATTCTGTTCATAACCTTTATGGACAGAATTTCTAGGCGCAGCGGAAGCGTTGAGGGGGTCCGTTTTGGTGGCCTCAGTATTGCATCTCTGCTTTTTGCAGATGATGTGGTGCTGTTGGCTCCTTCAAACAGGGCTCTCCAACTCTCACTGGAGCGTTTCGCAGCTGAGTGTGAAGCGGTTGGGATGAAAATCAGCACCTCCAAATCTGAAACCATGGTCCTCAGTCGGAAAAGGGTGGAGTGCCCCCTCCGGGTCGGGGGGGGAGATCTTGCCCCAAGTGGAGGAGTTCAAGTATCTTGGGGTCTTGTTCACAAGTGAGAGCAGGAGGGAGCGAGAGATCGACAGGCGGATCGGTGCAGCGTCTGCTGTGATGCGGACGTTGTATCGGTCTGTCGTGGTGAAGAAGGAGCTGAGCCAAAGGGCGAAGCTCTCAATTTACCGGTCGATCTACGTTCCAACCCTCATCTATGGTCACGAGCTATGGGTCGTGACCGAAAGAACGAGATCCCGGATACAAGCGGCCGAAATGAGTTTTCTCCGCAGGGTGTCCGGGCTCTCCCTTAGAGATAAGGTGAGAAGCTCGGTCATCCGGGAGGGGCTCAGAGTCGAGCCGCTTCTCCTCCACATCGAGAGGAGCCAGATGAGGTGGATTGGGCATCTGATTCGGATGCCTCCGGAACGCCTCCCTGGTTAGGTGTTTCGGGCATGTCCCAACGGGAGGAGACCCCGAGGAAGACCCAGGACACGCTGGAGAGACTATGTCACCCAGCTGGCCTGGGAACGCCTCGGGATCCCCCGGGGAGAGCTGGAAGAAGTAGCTAGGGAGAGGGAAGTCTGGGCTTCCCTGCTAAAGCTGTTGCCCCCGCGACCCGGCCCCGGATAAGCGGTAGAAGATGGATGGATGGATGGATGGACAACAGCGGCAGCTGTAACAAAGCGCTTAACAAAACAGTTAACATAAAGTAAAATAATAAACACAACACATAACATAAAACACGGACAGTCGTGCAGTCCTAACCACTTTTCCGTCACATGCTTTGTTGTTTGAAGCAGTTTGAGATGAAAGAGGAGAGAATCAAAGTGTCCTTTAACCAGTGGATCAGAGACGTCATACTCAAAATGTGCACACGTCGGCTACAAGCTAAGTTTCAAAGTCAACAAGAAGCTGTAGCATCCATTGACGAAAAGAGAGATTGGTTCACTTCTCCTGTCCCATGGAAATCCATTTCAATTCCAAGCGGCGACTCTCAGTTCCAAATACGCATCGGCGCTCTGCGCCAACGCTCCTCTCTCCTCATCCTCATCCTCAACTTCAGCAGCCATCCATCCAGCCGCACCAACGCCGACTGTGCAACAGCGCAGACATAGCCACTGAACAAAACGGGGTTGTGAAAAATGCTGCCCATTACAGGCGCAAAAAAACACAAGCGCCCCAGGTCTGTCCAGCACCGACAGTCAATGGCGCCAACATTCCTCCCAATCAAAATCTGTGCTGGTACAGGCGTGCTGCCGAGAAGGCGCAACCACCAAGCACAGATACTTCTCCTTTGACGAATGTCGTGGCCAAAAAGTGCTGAAAACAGTCCATATCAGGTCCACACGATGAAACAACAAACAACATGTGACAAAACAAAAGACAAAAACACCAAAAAAGAACAAAAAAGCAAGGCTCTTGAAGCGCACTTGCCAAAGGCTGCCTACTCGGGCGCCATCTTGGAAAAAAAAAAAAAAAGAGGTAGGAGTTCTTCATATTTTGTGAAGAAGGTTGCGCAGTCCAATTCTCGTAGTCCAGTTGGTCCAGAACCACTGGAGACGTTTAATGGAGAATTGGCTGACTCCAAAGTAAAGTGCATTACAGTTATCCAGCCGGGATGTGATGAAGGCATGAATTACTGTTTCAAAATGCTCATGAGAAAGGAGAGGTTTTACTTTAGCCAGCTGCCTAAGATGAAAGAAGCTGGATTTAACAACAGCACCAATTTCCCAGTCCAATTTAAAATCACAATCCAGTTTAAGACCCAAGTTTCAGACTGTTTAAGATAAGGAGCCAGGGGCCCCAAGTCTGTAGGTCATCCAGGTCTTGATTTCCTCCAGGCAGGATAAACGTAGTTTCAATGAGAAAGCGTCTTTTTTGCTCAGCGAGACATATATCTGACAGTCTTCTGCATAGCAATGGAAGGAAATACCATGTTTCTTTCATGTCTTTCATGAACCCTATGGAACACCACACGACAGTGGGGCAGTTCGTGACTCAGAGCAACCCAGGCTAACACAAAAGTCTCTGTTAGCTAAATAGGACAGAAACCAGTCAAGGGCATTTCCACCAATGCCCACCAGGTGTTGCGAGCCAACAGATACTGTGATCCATGGTATTAAATGCTGTAGTCAACTCCAATAAAATCAGACCCACTCTATTTGCCAAGAGGATGTTATTAAAAACTCGTTATAGATGCATCATCTTGAAACCTGACTGGAAGACCTCTGAGATGTTATGTTCATCCAAAAAGATTTTAAATGCATGTCCACCACTTTTCCCAGATTTCTTAAATGAAAGGCAGCTAGAAAATGGGCCTAAAATTTGATTTGGCAGTGCATCTTGAACAAGGCCAGATTTCTTGAGCAAGTGTTTCGTCACAGCATGCTTAAACTGTTGGAGCGCTATACCAAAAGACAGACTGCTGTTGATAATGAACAAGACCAATGTACCAATACTCTGGATAACATCCTTAAAGAAATGCGGAGGAACAGAGTCACAAGGGGAGCCAGATCGCTTGGTCCAACAAACCACATCCTCTAAAAATGTCAAATACACAGCTTCAAAAGAACTTAACACAGCTGAACACAGAAAATGGATCGAAGGGGCAAACGTGGTATTTGAAAGAGTCATTGCTGAAGAAAACCTATCAATGAAAAACTGAAGGAATCTGTTCATTTCGGTCGAAGAGTTTGAGCAAATAGGCTGATGGGATTTAAGTACAAAAGCAATAGTTTTGAATAGTACACATGGACTTTGACGGTTAGCCTGAATTAGTTTTGATAAATGTTCTCTTTTGGCCTCTTTCACCTTGATCTGCTAGTTACGCCAGCAGTCTTTCCATATTAGACAAGAGACCTGCATCTTGTTACGTTCGGCTTTAGGGCACTTCTGCTTCGCTGCGCAAGTTCTGTTGTTAAAACAAGGCTCAGGTCTAGGTTTTGACAGCACAGTTTTTAATGGAGCCACCAAATCCAGTTTAGCCACGGCAGGATAAATTGAACCAAGAGGTGAGTTCCTCTGTGTTTGAAGAGGGCACGAAAAGGTTCTTCAGGGCATCAGAGAACCGAACAGCAGGGAGGAGGGTAAAAAATGCGGCGGTTTTACAGCACAAGTTTTAACAGTCCAAAAGAACTTAACACAGCTGAACACAGAAAATGTACCGAGGGGGCAAATGTGGTACTTGAAAGAGTCATTGCTGAAGAAAGCAACGCATATGTCATGGTTCTGTTTGTGACCAACGGGTGGCACTGTAGGGCTCTGCCTGCAGCTGCACACCTGTTGGTCATTGTGTCATTAGTTTCTTTGTTTAAAAGGACTCCTGGCACCACCACTCGCTGTCAGGTCATTGTTGCTGTTTCTTTGTTGCTGTGTGCACGTGTCATGTTTTGTTTTCTGTCTTAGGTTTTTGCTGCTTTGGTTTCTTGTGATTTTGCTGGACTTTATTTGAGTCAGTTATTGAGTTAGTTTTTCTCCAGTGTTTTCCTGTTTCCATTTTTGTTAAATACATTTTGGTCAGCCACCCTGCTCCTCCCTGCCTCCCTGCTTTTTGGGGTCATCCAACTACCACCTCGCAAAACATGACAAAAGACCCAATTGTCCAAGGCTTCCAAGTTTGACACCAAGTCCATAAGCAAGAACATGGCCTAAAATATGTCCTTGTTCATGTGTCGGGCCGGTCACATATTGTACAAAATTAAGAGTAAATAATTCTTAAACAGTCTGTCAGAGTTATCAATTAGACATTCATAATAAAGACCCAATGAGGAAAGGAGACAATGGATTTTGGTACCAAATCTCTCGATGGTTGAACGAGGAGAAGCGTTAGGTTTCAGTTCTCTGCACGTCACGCAAGTATCTTCCCGCTCGGCCTCTCATTTATTTCTCATTGGGAATCAAATACATGAGTGTGTCCAACCTAAAGGATGAGAGTTGTTGAAGACACATTGAACTTGTTTGACTGTGTGTGTATGTGAGTGAAAATTACATCCATGTGTGCAATCATTACAAAAACCCCTCAGTAAGTTGGTTGCAGCTGGAGTTGACAGCTCCATCCACGTCTGACCTTGCTCTTATTTTGTCTTAATACTTATACCTTTCCAACCAGCGTCTCGGAAAAGTGGTTGCGTCCGTCAACTGTCACACAGTGCACTAAGCATTCTTTATTATACATGTGAGCATTATTAAAAGCAGAAGTGTTCTTCATTACAGGCAAGATCAATTTATCATTACAAGCATAAGCATTCTTCATTGCAAGCATAATCAATTCATCATAAATATGCAAATGTATGATAACTAAAAAAACAATTAATTTATCACAGTCATTTGCTTGTGGTTTTTCAGGACAACATATATTAATATTAAAATTACCCATGATGAGAATATGATCAAATTTGAGCCTCTTTTTGGCAAAAAAAATTGAAAAGTCATTGAAAAAGTTCTAATTGTGTTTAGGAGGACAGTAAATGACAGTCTAGAGCACAGGGACATGTCCTAGGTGGTGTTTCAGAGCCACTTTGTTTTCATCCATTATGCCATCTTTAAAATACCAACATTTTTGCCAGGACTGATGGGTTTTCCTGTCTTTTTAGGTCCCGAAAAATATGATTCATTTCAGAAAAGGGAGGAAAAAAAAGATCAGAATTGCAACAAAAACAATAGGGACCTTGCAGTGGTTGCTGTTTGGGACCTATTAATAATACCAAGAATAAATTCTACAAAAACAATTAAGTCAACTGCAATTGACTATTTGGGAACTCCTGATTTTGAGTGTGTGTGTACTTAATTACTGGCTGCAATGTGAGTGTAGCAGCCAAGCCTGCAAAACGGACCAATCACAATCTTCACTGTCATTCTGCTAACTTCCAGTCATCAAAAGACGCAGGCCCCCGAGCCAGTCTGACCTTCAGAGTACCGACACGAGTTCTAGCAGGGCCACCCTAACATGGCTCAGGTCACCAGCCTAAATGGTTTAATGTCGTTCCCTCACTTTTTCAATGTATTATGTACATATTTTAGAAATACTTAACCTAATGTATGTTGCATTAGAAGCCAGCCATCTCATTATGTCCCTCCTAACTTGTTGTTTTTGTGTGTTTAGGTTTATGAGTGACTGAGGAGGATGATGACTTCCTGATGATGTACTTCACAATGAAATACAAGCCCTCTATACCTACTTCCTGTCCTCTTAAAGACTGATTGTGACCATTCTTCACATCTGTCTGAGGGAAGCAGGAGAGCAGTAGGTGGTCTATTGTGCAGCCCAGGTATGGATTCAGACAGGGGAATTCATTCCCCCGAAAGTGTTGCCCAGACCCCAAGTCCGAATGCAGAAACCCCAAGCTCCAGTTCTCCACTGCTACTTTCACCTGTGCTCGGAGGCCTGGGCCTGGGAGCATTGGGCATCATTGGTGAGGCAGCTGGGGCAGATTGGGAGAGCAGAGAAGAGCTGAGGCTCCGTGAGCTAGACGAAGCCCGAGCCAGAGCAGCTCAGATGGAGAAAACCATGCGGTGGTGGTCAGACTGCACTGCAAACTGGAGAGAAAAATGGAGCAAGGTACATTTTTGACAATTTCATCAACATGCATTTTCTAGTCAGGATTCTAGATTGACCTAAACATTTCTAAATTAAATCTGTTTATTTATCTTGACTACAGTGATCCCTCGCTATTTCGCGGTTTGTTTATCGCGGCTTCTGTTCATCGCGGATTTTTTTCAAACATTCATAAAAAAAAATAATAAAAAAATTCCCATATACATGTAGTACAGTACTGTATGTGTTGCTCTATGTGACTCGCTGTTGTTTTGTTGACTTTTGCAGCTTTTCGCGGACCGTTTATGGACTTTTTGCGGACTTAAAAAAAAATAAAAATAAAAATTATATGCTTACTGTATTTTGTTATTCATAAACTAACCTAACTTATACATGTTTAAATCTATTAGTATATAGCATAAGTCATGTTAATTACTTCAAAATTTACTTCTACATGCATGTATACCATTAAATTTGGCCTTATAAATATTATGTACATGTACCTATATGGGGGGGTTGGTCGCTACTTCGCGTATTTTCGTTTAGCGCGGGTGGTTTTGGTCCCCATTAACTGCGATAAATGAGGGATTACTGTATCATGATTATTTTTTTCTGAAAGGGGTAAGATGCACACTGAAAGGGGTAAGGCGACACAAATCGAATCTGAACTGTAAATAAAATAAACACAATATAGTAGAGAGTAGGGCTCCATGATTATGGAAAAAACTAATTGTTTTGACTGAGACTGATTTCAAAACTAAGTATTTGTCCAACTATTAAATATCAACTACTCCAAACTATCATCATGTTCTTATACCTGTTCATCCGTGCACGTTGAACACTTGATTCTTGATTTTAAACTTGACCGGCAAATTGGTGCAGTTGTTAAAACTCTCTGCTCACCATCGTCATCTGTACCATGTGAAAGAGTATTTTCTAAGACTGGGGAGCTGGTGTCTAAGGGGAGAAATCACCTTGAAGCAAAAACACTCCTAAAACTTTTGTTCCTCAATAAAAAATCATAAACTAATCCTTTTTTTGTTTGATTTCATGATTTAACAGTGAACAAAATTTTTCCAGGAAGTTAAAAATTGTAACTCAAATTTGCTATATTTTACATACCAACTCAGTTTAGCATTTACACAAACAAGGAATTTCTTTTGATTTTAATAACTACAGGGGTCACTATTGGGTGACCAACACAGTATCAATACAGTGCCGACACAGTTTGTGTAGTGTGTCATCGTACCATCACTGCTGACATGTCACTCAGTAATCCGACCTTATATACTGGAAGACATCAGGCCTATATGACTTCATAAAGGTAACGTAATTAAGGCCCGCAGCAACATCAGTAACACTCTAATCTACATGAAAGCAATTGTGTGTTGTCAGAGTCTACCATCGTGCTAGTTAGCTCTTGCCTTTCAGACTCCACTCTGTTCTTACAGGCTTGCTAATCAACTAATCACTTGAAACCCGTCCTGCTCTAATGAGGACTATCATGGAAGTTAATGGAGAAAAATCATCTACACTTCTCATCATTGCCTCTCACAGCCAAGGGGCCAGAGACATTTATCCGATGCCGACTCATCTTTCTGCCAAGAGAACAAATCCAAGATATTTTATTTCTAATTTCTGATTGCCTCATCCGAGTGTCGTTGGAGCTGACATGTATAATTACAGTAAACATTCTCTAGTACGGACTGTGTTTGCGCTGTCCAATCTGTCCTGATAACAGAAATTCCTCATTTGGGAAATGAGCATGGTACATGTCCTTTATGAACCTGCAAGTATGTTGACAAAATGCACGTGTAACAACACAATCAATAAAATACAAAAATATACTGTCCAAAAACTGTTTATATAACAAAAACGGCAATACAGGTGTATCCAAAAAAAATCACAACAGTAAAATACGTACAGTATTTTAATGTTTATATTTTTCTGTCTTGGGAAAAAAAAAGTGTCTATTTTGGATTGTTTTGTTGGATGCATTCTTTGGTTTATGACGATGTTTGCCTGCGTGTCATACAGTTTTCTTGCTAGTTGCCAGTAACTGTCCCGTTGATCACCGATGTCTGGTGATTCTTGTGCATACTGAAGGATTTTTGTTGCCATTTGCATTGCTACCTTGCTGGATGGTGGCTTGTCATCAGGAGTTGAATCAATGCCTTGTTTTTTAAAGTTTCGTAGATTTGCGTCTTTCCGACTCCAAGTGTCTCCTGGATGCTTTTTACTTTGTGTCCAGCCTCGCTCAAACGAATGCATTTCACTCGCTCCGCTACAGTCATTACAGTTCTTCTACGTTTCGATGCCATGATCTACACGACTTAAGTGAATAAAGTTAAAATCTTTCGCAATTACAGTAAAACGCACGCCAATAAAAAGTCACTTACACGTCATCGTTTCGAATCTGATGAATGAAAACGCCGAAGCGAACACGTTTCTTCTGTCGTGTCGAGTGGGTGCTGCTTTTAAGCGAGTGCCGCGTTCTACAGGACGTAAGTAAATAAAGTTAAAATCATTCACAATTACAGTAAAACGCATGCCAATAAAAACTCACATACACGTCGTCGTTTCGAATCGGATGATCGAAAAACGCGAAGTGAAAACGTGTCTCCCGTTGTGTCTTTCCGTCGCATCGGGTGGGCGTTGCGTGTATTTAAGCTCCCGCGGCATTACGCCTCCATCCGGATTACGGCTAGTAATAATAATAATAATAATACATTTTATTTATAAGCGCCTTTCAAGACACCCAAGGACACTTTACAATCAAAAACTATAAAACACAGTACGGGTTGAGCAGCGGCAGCCAGACGCGCCGGCGTTCACTCAACCCCGAAAGTCGGAAGAAACCACAAGGGAAGGAGAGGGGGAGGAAAAAAAACACACTCGAACTATACTTGTTTTGAGGATAGTTTGAGTTAGGCAAAAAAACTCCTGCACAAGCATATGACAATTACAACAGTTCACAAGACATGAACAATGAAGGCGATGATACAAGGGAGTGTATGCGCGTGTGATCGTCTGGTTGTGTGTGAGTGACAGGCCTAGCTGCTACGTCAAGGTAATCTCATGGAGACGGTCCTGGCTTATCAGACTATGGCCGAGAAGCAGGGGGTGATGGTCGGGCACTAGCTTCCATGCGTACTTTCATCAGGGGAAGGTTGAGATAGCAGATGTTGTTTTGGTAGCAGGCAGTCCAAGAATTCCAGACAGCCTTGAAGTCCGTGGCTTGTGTCTCTTAAATGGCGTCGATCAGCCAAATCCGCGATTTCTTTCAATATTTGAGCACGAATTCCAGTTTCACCAAGTTGTTGCCCATCTTGCAGTGCCGTTCCAAAGCCGCATCAGTTTTGCGGTTGAGCACAGTCTAAGTCTGAGTGTTGGACATCCGCACTTTGCCATCCTTAGACCGGCAGCCTCTTCCAATAGAGTCGCTCCCGTCGGTTGAATTTTCGATAGATCAGGAAACTGCTAGCGCCAAACAGCAGCATACCTGTTATCAGAAGGCCGATAATGTAGATGTCTTCCACATCCTCAACGGACAGTGTTGACAGGCACACCATTCTCCACCTCCTCCAGGGATCTAGGGTGTACCCAGCAGCAGAAGTCCCCAAGGGGCAAGTAGGCTCCCCACTGCCTGCTCTTCTCGTCGAGAAAATGTTGTCGATGGCATCGAGAGACCAGCCAACCAGTTCCATGTTTGTTTTTAGGATGAAAATACTAGGAAAGTTAGACAAAAGACAGCACATGGGCTGAGTGGCGAGCAGGGAAGGGTGGGGGACAGGAGCAGAAAGCAAAAGCGTCCGCCTTCGTCGAGAGCCAAGCAAATTGAAGTGGAATTTCCGCTTACGTAAGTTCCAGTAACATGTAATATCGTAGTCAAAATGTTAATGCATAGGTTTTTATTACGGGTGAAGGATATTCCTTTTCATAGAATTCCGGGGATGGGAATATTTACTGTATATCTGTGCAGCTCACCTTGTCAGCCTTTCACTGGTGTCTTGACCTATTGCATGAGAGATCCATAAGACTAGATTTAATGCTGGGTACCCTAGCCACAGGAATATACATTACTGTGGCTGGATTTTTAAGCTTAATGTTCGGCGTGATGGAATCACCTTTAACTAAAAATGCAGGAGCCAGTGGAATGGGACTGCTATGTTTCTTAACAGGTTCAAGCGATGCAAGCCACTTGGGGCTAATGCTAAACAGGCTAGTGGGTCGGCAACAAACCATACGATCTGACGCCACATTTATTGTGACTCCCCTTATCTGACGAAAACGTCCCTCGAGCAGAGAAATGAGATCAGAAGGAATTGATGGAGCACGAAACCATACTTTGTTTTAATCACCTGGTAGACCAAGGCACTTCGAGCAGACGAATAGCCATGGTACTCCGCCGGTGTCCAAGGATTGGTGTGTCGGAAACTAACCTAACTTAGCTAGAAACTAGTCTCCAAAAGTAAAATGTAAAAACAGCTAACACTGTGTCTGTGATTATAAAAGAATAAAAAGAGGCAGAATGAAGCTTCTTTTTTCCTGGTGAGAGAGTATGTTCTTTCATTTAGGAGATTTATCAGTGAACACAATATCCTGTAGGTCCTGAAAATGTCGAAATGCTTGAAAATCATTGACAGTGAATGGGTTAAAATGGGGGGGGGGGGGGTGAGATTTTAGAAAAGGGGAAATAGTTATATTCACGTTCCTGTAACCTATTACTTGGGTCTTCTCTTGTATTTGGATTCAATTGATTATTTCATGGTCTTGATGTCTTTGTCATACACATATCAAATTGGAATGACAAAAATACGTGTGAGCATGCAGAGATTTTAAATTGATTTGAGAACTGTTTTGTCCCAGGTTCGTGTAGAGCGTAATCGTGCACGTGATGAGGTCCGCCAACTGAGACAGAAGCTGGATACTCTGACCAAGGAGCTGACCAGTGTTAGACGGGAGCGTCAGGAACTTGTATCAGAGAATGAGATGCTACGAAAGGATGGAGTACCGCTTCACAGTGATTTGACAGCTCCTCTTCGAGTCATAAGTTCTGCCTCCTCCCCTGCACACCACGCCCCTGCTTTTTCTACCTCTTCCTGTCCATCCATTGCACCCTCTTGCCCTACATCGTGGTCATCTTCAACGCAAGTTCATACTGATTACAACCTAGACAAGTTAGATGAGGAGAATCCTGCGTCTCCAGAGCCTGAACCGGTGAGGGACATGAACGCACAAAAAACAGGTCAACAAAAGGTGAGATTGCGCTTTGTATTTTAAGATTTTCTTTCTTATATTTTAAACCAGTGCTATTATTACATGTATTATCACTTTGATTTCTAATATTCACACTTCTTGTCATAAAAGACTTCAGTTTACCTCATGAGACCTAAGATTAATTGGCATCAACTCCGATATTGCCACTCAATATTAGGGCTGGGCAATCAATCGAAATGTAATTGTGATTTTGATTGTGGCTTCTCACGATCATAAAAACATAATCATTGAAGAAAAATGATTCATGTACTGAATGGCTTGTTGTCTTTGCAATTTCTTACATTTGGGGCTTTCAGACCCCAGGAAAAATCACATTTTAAGGGTGTGGGCTGTCTTGAAGAACGCTGATTAATTGGTTGAACTTGAGGGTGTGCAGTTGTTGCATTGACAGCCTCCTTAAGCTATTTGCTCATTGCTAGTGTCCACTTTACGAGCTGTGCTATCCTCATTAGTTGCAACATTTAAGAATGGATCAAAAGTGAACGCAAAGGTGGACATACAGAGATGTATCGACTCGTCTAAGCATTTTCAGAGGATGAAGACAACCACTGCAACTTATAATTGATGACAAGGAATGACCAAAATACCAGCACTGCCGAGCTGGGTTAGCTAAAACATGGCAAAACAAGTCCAAAGAAGCTGGAAAGTTGAACTGGACCCGCGCGAGTGCACAGATTGTATGACAAACTCAACAGCCAATGCAGTGAAAACAAAGGTACCGTATTTTCACAACCATAGGACACACTTAAAAGTCTTACCTTTTCCCCAAAATGGACGGGGCGTCTAATAATGCTCAGCGTCTTGTCTATGAGTTGTGAATACTGTTGTGTGACTTCTGCTTGACTGACTGATGTTGCGACGACACCTTGTTACATAGAGCAAAGGCGGATGAAACTGAAAACAGCACGCGAATGTTAACGTGGCAAGGGTGGGCATTAAAGAGGACGCTAAAGGCACAACCCCAGTAAGTGTATGTCAGTGTATATCATATGAAGTACATGCATCCCGAAAATGACACCTACGAAGAGAGCTTATGATGCAAAGTTTAAACTGCAAGCCATGAGTTACGTGGACGACCATGGTAACCAAGATAATTCCCGATCAACTAAGCCATGGTTCTTGGTTATTTCGTTTTATGAAACGGCACCATGTACTGTATCCATCCGGACAAGGACGACCGTGGCGCAGCAACATTTCAAGGAAAAGCTGGTCAACGTCCACTCCTACTGCAGGAGAAAGTGTAATGTTCTGCGTTACTTGAAATAAAGACGCATTCTTCGAGGCTTTAATTCTTTATTCTGCCGCTTTATTCTGTGCAAAATAGCATTGAAACCTGCGAATCATGATATAAATGCTTTTCTTCAGCAAAAAACATGCTTTTTTGCTGATTCGATTCTCTTCAGCAAAAAACATGCTTTTTTGCTGAAGAGAATCGAATAATAAAGTGTAATTGCACATCCACAACAGCAGTTGGCAGTGGAGCCCTCAGAGAGTGTGCAGAGAGTATTAGCTCTACGGTGTATTTTTTTGTTTTGTTGTTTTGCAGGCGATATGAAGTTTTGGAAAACAAACCCTCAAGTGACAAGATGAAAAGAAAGGCAGAGAGAGACAAAGATAATGAGACAAAAGAAAGTCACCTGAAAGCTAAAACATGGAAATATGACGAAATGAATGCAGCGCTCGCTTTCTATGACTACAGTGGGAGACGAGGAAAGACCGGTGTGTTAACTGTGCCTAAAAAACGATACTCCGGAGAACCTTAAAGAAATGCGGAGGAACAGGGTCACAATTGGAGCCAGATGGCTTAGCCTGGCAAACCACATCCCCTAAAAACGTCAAGGATACAGCTTCAAAAGAATTTAACACAGCTGAACGTGGAACATGTACAGAGGGGTCAAATGTGGTAGCTGTGGCACCTTATCAATGAAAAACTGAAGGAATCTGTTGCATTTGGGTGAAGAGTCGGAGCAAATAGGCGAGGCGGTTTAAGTACAGTATCAATAGTTTTAAATAGTACGGGGGTTTTGGCGTGAGTTTAGCTTGAATTAGGTTTGATCAATGTTCTCTTTTGGCCTTTTTAAGTGGGGTCTGGTTGTTATGCCAGTCGTCTTTCCAGATTTGATAAGAGCTGCACTCCTGTTTTGCTGCGTGAGTTCTGCCGTTAAACCAAGACTATTGCACTTAAAACAAGTCACTCCCCGCAATAATCACAAGTGCCCTTAGTTGTCTGTTGTTGCTATTTGTTTTGTTTATTTTTGTTTAACATATTTATATATTTATGCATTATGTAATTTTAAGTAACTTTTAGCTGTGTGTATTCAATGCACTTCATGGTTGCACTGTGGTTGAGAGAGGAAAGTAATTTCATCTGTGCTGTATGTTACACATAGAGCATATTTGACAATAAAAGCTGACTTGACTTGAAGACTTGGGTCTAGGTTTTGACCGCATGGTTTTTAAAGGAGCCACCGAATCCAGTATAGCACAGCAGAATGAGTTGATTCAAGAGGTGAGTTGTGTGTTTCAAAGGGGCACGCAACAGCTGCCGCTGTTGGGAAAGCGCTTTATAATTCAGCATGTATTGTATTGTAAATGTTATGAAAGGCATCAGAGAACCGACCAGCAGTGAGAGGGTTAAAAATTATTGAACAGCAGCACGCGATAAAATTACATCAAAGAAAACTGTCCTGTGTTAAGAAATCACATGAAACGGTTCAGAAATGGGAACTGAACCGTTTTTCAGTTCCCATTTTAGCTTCACCAGCTGTGCGTGTGATCGCGGAAGAGGTCAGCCGGTATGTGTTAGAAACAGAGGCAACATTTTCTCACCTCCGACGTATTGATGAAAAACCAACATAGATTGACGATCATAAACCAGTAGAGACTCAGTTAGAATAGCACCAAGCAATTTGAATAGAAAATAAAGCTGAAGCAGCAGAAGCATTGCCACACACACATTCCAAGCACTTTTTTTTTATGCAATCCACCCACGTTCATAATTAGACCCATAGCAATGAGTTTATTTTGCAGTTACATTAAGAATGGCTTCGTTGGGCCCACTTCAAAATTTTAATTGAACAACCCAGGTTGAACATTTCACCAAGAGGTACCAAAGGTTGAAGCCCCAAAACCTACAAAAAGTGTCTGAAGCCCTTCTCTAAACTCAAAAGGAAGCCGGGCATTTTTAATTTTCCTTGAAATTTGGTCTCAGTTTTTGCCTTTTTTTTTTCGAGATCCATCCATCCATTATCTGAGCTGCATATCCTCATGAGGCTCGCAGGTTTGCTGGAGCCCATCCCAGCTGTCCTCAGGCAGAAGGCAAGCTCCACGCTGAACTGGTTGCCAGACAATCATAGGGCACACATAGACAAACAACCATGCACACTCACAGTCAAACCTCGGGACAAGCTAGAGTTTTCCATTAACCTTCAATACATTTTTTTGGAATGTGGGAGGAAACCAGTTTACCCACAGAAAATCCACGCAGGCATGGGAGGAACATGCAAACATAGGTAGGCCAAAGCCCAGCATTGACTGCTGTACTCTGAGGTGGGCGTGGTAACCAGTCGAACACCATGCTGCTTATAGAGGTCATATTTGATCAAAATAGCTTTTATTCTTACTTACTCCATAAAAAATAAAAAAAATTCCAATGCAGCGACTGCTGTAGAAATTATCATTACTATATTTAGTATTAGTTGTAGTTATAGTTGTAGTCGTAGTAATTGTAGTATCTGATCAGCGACTGCTGCCAGGTCCATGTTGTTTTTGTAGAAACCATTGGGGCCTGATCAGTGACCACATTGTACAAAGTACACATACAGACTTGTATTGTTTCATTTATATGGGAAGGATTTGAGTGGAAGGGGTCCTCGTTTTATGTTGTAAGTTTGAAATGTTTTACTGTTGAGCACTTTGAGTTGCACTTTTTTTAAACATTTTTTGAATGAAAAGTGCCATATGAATAAAGCTTGGTTGGTTGATTGATTGAACCTGAATTTGTGCAGTCTGACAGACGGGCACAGTGTTGGAGCGCTTTCACTCGAAGTGCCATTTGGAGTATTAAAACTTGCACTTGCACTGTACGACCTGATCAAATGGAAGCATTTAAGATAAGATAAGATATCCTTTATTTGTCCCACACTGGGGAAATTTACAGTCTACAGCAGCAACATTGGGGGGTAGAAAGAAGAAAAACAAAGTGTTAGCATTCACAAAAATAAATGTTTCAGTTTCAATGTACACAGTTCAATCAAGTGCAATATAAATATAGATATAGATAAGGTGGCTGTTTGTTGAACTGAACAGTGTATGGATTCATTAACATCTTATTTCTGATTTAGTCTTGATCAATTTTACGTTGTTCAGGTGTTTTCAATACATGGTTGTTTGTTTTTTATTTTGTACCCACAGGAAATGGAGCTCTTTCAGTCTGTGTTGAATATACGAAGTCCAGTTGGCGACACCGAAGGGGCCTGGGACAGTCAAAGTGGCCGTGGTGGCATTAATCCATCTGGTACACGCTCTTCTGGTGTGAGCCGGCAAGAACGCAACAGGCAGTTGTGGGGTGATATAAGCACCACAGAGGACGACTTAAGCAAACTCCATGCTTTGCAACTTCGTCTGGACGAGTCCCAGAAAGTCCTGTTGAAGGAGAGAGAGTGCGTCACACAGTTTTCCAACAGTCGCGATGGAAATTGTCAATGGGTTTCATTTATCAATCTCACTTGTACTTTTAGGGTACCGTATTTTCCGCACTAAAAGGCGCACTGGATTATGAGATGCACCTTCATTGAATGGCCCATTTTGTACTTCTTTTCATATATTGGACGCGCTGGATTACAAGGCGCAATCTACACCGCATCCACTAGATGGGGCTACGCTCCTTTTGTTCGACTCGAGAGGCGTTCACAACGGCCTCCGAAAAATGTATCAACGGTCACTTCAATGAAACTACGAAAATTGAAAACAATGCATCAAAACAGAAAATCAAGCGAGGAAATCACAAAATAAATCCTACAGAATTAATTTTGGCATTTCCTTGAGCGCAGCTCCAACAGAACGATCAGATGTCTGTTTAAGAGGGAGGAAATTTCATCTGTGCTGTACAGCACATTTGACAATAAAGTTGTGCTTGACTTGACTTGAGATGTCAGTAAAATGTAGGAGACTAGACTGTCTCAGAAGTGTTATTTATTCCTTTGTTGTGTACTGTATTCACAAAGGAGTAAATCACAAAATAAATTCTGTAGGAAGGCTATAGACTTATTTTGTGATTTCATCGCTTGATTTTATGTTTTGATGCATTGTTTTCAATTTTCGTTGTTTCATTGAAGGAATCGTTAATTTACGTTTTTCTGAGGCGGTCCTGAACGCCTCTCGAGTCGAACGGAAGATGAGAAGGCACGGAGACGGACAAAGATGTACCTGTATTTGTTGAGACTGTGAAAACCATTAATAAAGTGTGCGTTTAAAAAAAAACAACAACACCACAGCTCTCCTTTTTTTGGAGCTGCAACAAAACGTTATTTAATAAAGTAGCGAGACAGTTCACTGAACCAACAGCAAGGTATAACATTGCAAGCATGTCTCCAGCAAGGAGCCATTTTGGGGGTCAACATATTACCGTAATGACCGTCCGTACACAAGACGCACCGGATTTTAAGGCGCGCTGGGAGCCATCCATCCATCCATTTTCCGAACCGCTTGATCCTCACTAGGGTCGCGGGGGGTGCTGGAGCCTATCCCAGCCGTCTTCGGGCAGTAGGCGGGGGACACCCTGAATCAGTTGCCAGCCAATCGCAGGGCACACAGAGACGAACAACCATCCACGCCCACACTCACACCTAGGGACAATTTAGAGCTTCCAATCAACCTGCCATGCATGTATTTGGAATGTGGGAGGAAACCGGAGCACCCGGAGAAAACCCACGCAGGCCCGGGGAGAACATGCAAACTCCACACAGGGAGGCCGGAGCTGGAATCGAACCCGGTACCTCTGCACTGTGAAGCCAAATCGATGACTTTTCGGTGCGCCTTATAGTGCGGAAAATACGGTACACAAAATACATTAATAAACTTGAGTCACGCACCTGTTCAAACAGTGATATTCGGTTTCCACCTCATAAGTTGCTTAATAAGGATGGGTACCTTTCACATTTGAACCGGTTCGGTTTTCGATTCTTGTACCTGGGAATCGATGCCGGTACTCAATAGTACCAATTTTCGGTGCTTTTGTTCTGTTGTTTGTGGTCATAAATGTTAATTTATTTCACATTAAAATAAAAATAATTTCAATTTAACAATTATTTTTCAATTTGTACAATTTGACAAATCATGAATTCAAAGCAAACGAGTCAGAGAGAATGGAGTAAAAATGTTTAACATTTTCCAATTAATAAAGTTTAATCAATACAATCAATAAATTCATATGAGAAATACAAAGTTCTTTGCTCTAAAAATGCAAGGAACGAAGTCCAACAGTAAAACAAGACAGGAAAGGAAATAATGATATCTTAAGTTCCACAGTTGTTTTTCAAGATTTGAAGGCCTGCCGCACGAGTTCGAAACCAGCTTGCACTAAAATTTGGCAGAAAATGACAACTGGCAGAGAATGTGAACGAGAACAAAGAGAGTACCATATTTTCCACACTGAAAGGTGCACTTGATTATCAGGCGCACCTTCGATGAATGGCCTATTTTGTAATTTTTTTTCATATATAGGACGCCCCGCACTTTAAGACGCAATGTACAATGCATCCACTAGATGGAGCTACGCTCAAGGAAATACTAACAGAACTGTAGCAACGGCACTCGAGTGAAGTGTGTCTCAGCAGTCCATAGTACGCTGCTCTCTGCTGTGAGCGCGAGCACGTATGCACGTGGTTCAACCAATCAGCGCTGACGCAACCACGTCACAGATCAAAGAAATTTGAACAAACAACAACAGCTAAGCTTAGCTCTTGAGTGGCCTTGCTACACAACAATCAGATGTCAGTAAAACTTGTTTAATAAAGCAGTGACACAGTTCACTTAACCAACAGCAAGTTACAACAGTGACTCGTTAACAGTGAACTCTTTGCCACTGCTCTGTTTCCGTGTTCAACTGCAGAACCCGATCGCGTTACTTTTGAACTCTGCATTGTAAGCATGTCCTTTAGCAAGGAGCCACAGCACATTTGACAATAAAGTTGGATCCAATCCAATCCAAAAATATATATATACATGTATATATATATATCCAATTTTGGGGTCGACATATTACCGTAATAACCATACACAAGGGGCATTGGATTTTAAGGCGCACTATGAGCTTTTAAGAAAATAGAAGGCTTTTAGATGTGCCTTTTAGTGCGGAAAATACGGTAATTGGAATCAAATTCGTAATTTCAATGTACCTGATGCAACATGTAATGCTCGCTACATTTTGGCCACAAGCTTAAGCTACGTATCGTTCTAAAACATAATATATGGCTGGTGTCGGGTTAAAATCTTGTACAGTACCTCCAAAATAATGACTTTTCAGGAGACCTGAAAGATGACATGATTGTTCAACCATTCACTGTTATGGTTCTGGATCAGTCTGGAACAGAAGATCTCACAAACACAGAGCAGGATAAGATTGAGGACAAAAATAGATTATTTACAAAATAAGGTGGCGAGACCAACAAAGTAAAACAAAACATTGGTAACAAATAACCAGGAGAAGAACGAGACTCACCAAAGTGCTTGCAAAAGGCAAGGGAAACAATAACGCAGAATCACTTGCTGAAAAAAGATAAGGGAAAGCCAACTACAAGTAAGACCAAAACACACTGAGGATAATGCTACAAACAACATCAATGCAAAAATGGAACAAAACAATGAAATTCTTTACAAGACTATGACTAGGAGCGAGATCGTAGCAGGCCTAGAAAACAAGCACTTGGACGAGAGTCGTGAGCAACGCGAATTATCCGTTGATGGTTTGGCAGTCCCTTTTAACATGTGAGAGATGATGATATGATGACACACAGGTGCGGAACGGAAGGGAAAGCCCTTCTATGCCACTGACCAATAGTATTGATTTTTGAAAAAAATATTACATTAACCAAATTGTCACTTATGAGGTCCAAGTTTAAAAATTTTCTCGGAAAAAAGTCCAATCATGGATGTTTCACAAAACTAATTTTATTGAAAATACCACCTGTCTGTCATAAAATGTCATAAAAACTAAGAAGTACTCAATTTTAGTAAGAGGAAATGCCTGCAAAAAAAAGCCTAAGAATAATGAGTCAAAAACTATAAGCAGATCCAACAAATCTAAGTTAAAATTGTTGAAATTCTGTGAATTAGTAGATTACAGTATTCTGCAATTAATGATGAAAGTTCACCAAAAAATGAGCAAATCCCATTCAGAAAAGATTTGAAAAAAGAAAGCAAACTTGAGTTAAGAGGAACAGAGATTATAAAAACGAAATTCAGGACGAAACCGATTGGAACATTGTGTTTTTGTAAAAGGAATCATTTTATGGAACAATCTTAACAAAGAAATCAAAGAATCCAAGTCAGACATCACATTTAAAGAACGAAACGAAATGAAAGACAGTATGTGAAAGAAATATGAAATGTGTGCATTTTGTTTGATTGTTTTACCATTGTCATTTTTGTTCTCATGAAAGGCATGAATTGAATTGTAACTTGGGAACTAAAAAGTAATGTGACTGTCTGTCCAGCTGTTTCTATCTATCTGTCTATCTATCTATCTATATATCTATCTATCTATCTATCTAGATAGATATATATAGATATATAAATTCCTCGTTTCACCCCTCGGGGGGTGTCCGTCTCACATTCAGCTCGGGTCCTCAACCAGAGGCCAGGAAGCTTGAGAGTTCTGCGCAGTATCCTTGCTGTTCCCAGGACTGCGCTTTTCTTGACTGAGATGTCGGATGTTGTTCCGGGATCTGTTGCAGCCACTCATCCAGTTTGGGGGTCACTGCCCCGAGTGCTCACTTTTACCTTCCAGGCTCTCTCCAGCTCCTCTCTGAGCCCTTGGTATTTCTCCAGTTTCTCATGTTCCTTCTTTCTGTTGTTTCCATCACTTAGGGTCCAGTGGTACATCTCATGTAGGGGCTTGTCCTCCCATGATGGTCCCTCTTCCAGCACCTCATCCTCTGTTCCCCATTGTCTGAGACATTCTCTGAGTATGTGATCCATTGGAGCCTTCTCCTTGATGTATTCATGGAACTTGGATGTTTCATCCTGGACAGTGGCTCTCACACTCACTAGTCCCCGGCCTCCTTCCTTACGGCTTGCGTACAGTCTCAGGGTGCTGGATTTGAGATGGAACCCCCCCATTCATGGTTAGGAGCTTTCGGGTCTAAACATCCGTGGTCTGAATCTCTTCTTTTGGCCACCTTAATAGTCCTGCAGGGTATCTGATCACTGGCAGGGCTTAGCTGTTTATTGCCTGGGTCTTGTTCCTGCCATTGAGATGGCTTCTTAGGACTTGCCTCACCCCCTGGAGGTATTTGGCTGTAGCCGCTTTCGTTGTGAGTTCGAGGTTGCCATTGGCTTGTGGTATACCGAGGTACTTGTAGCTGTCCTCAATGTCTGCTATTGTTCCTTCAGGGAGTTAGACCCCTTCAGTGTGGACGACCTTGCCTCTCTTAGTCACCATCCAATGACATTGCTCAAGCCCGAATGACATCTCGATGTCACTGCTGTTGATCCTCGTTGTGTGGATCATGGAGTCTATGTCCCTTTCGCTGTTAGCATACAGCTTTATGTCATCCATGTCGAGGAGGTAACTGATCGTGGCTCCATTTCTGAGGCGGTATCCATAGCCTGTCTTGGCGATTACTTGGTTTAGGGGGTTCAGTCATATGCAGAACAGCAGTGGGGAGAGTACATCACCTTGGTCTATTCCACATTTGATCGACACTTGGGTAATTATTTTTTTTTGAATTTTTTTCGAAATGCACGAAGGTGTGGCACCCAAATTTTGTGGTATGCTATACAATGACAATAAAGGCGATTCTAATTCTGATCATCCCGCAGCAGCTCATCCACAAACTGGACCACCTGGGGCTCAACACCTCCATGTGTAACTGGCTGCTGGAGTTTTTGACGGAGAGACCACAGGCAGTACGGGTTGGCACAAATACTAGCACCATCATGATGAACACGGGCGCCCCCCCCCCCCCAAAAATATGTGCTGATTCCCCTCCTCTTCACTATGCTGACCCATGACTGCACTCCCTCATCCTGTTCCAACCTCTTTATGAAGTTTGCAGATGACACGACTGGTGGGTCTCATCAACAATAACAATGAGTCAATAGGGGTGAGATGAGCAGGCTGGCCTTGTGGTGCAGAGGCAACAATCTCCACCTGAATGTGGAGAAAACGAAGGGGATTTTGTGGACTTCAGGAGAACGCACGCCCAGCATGCTCTGCTGACCATCGACGGTGCCGCAGGGGAGATGATGAGTAGCACCAAGTTCCTTGGTGTGCACATCTCTGAAGACTTGTCCTGGAGCCAAAATACCACTTCACTGGCCAAGAAAAGCCCACCAGCGCCTGTACTTTGTCCGCAAACTGAGGAGAGCAAGAGCCCCGCCCCTCACGAAGCAGACATTCTATAATAATAATAATAATACATTTTATTTATAAGCGCCTTTCAAGACACCCAAGGCCACTTTACAATAACAAAACAATAAAACACAATACGGGTTGAGCAGCGGCAGCCAAACACGCCACCGTTCACTCAACCCGGAAGTCAGAAAGAAACCACAAGGGAGAGAGAGGGGGAGAAAAAAACCCACGCTCGAACTATCCTCATTTTGAGGATAATTTTAGTTAGGCAAAAAAAACCTCCTGCACAAGCGTATGACAGTTACAACAGGTCACAAGACATGAACAACCAAGGCAGTGATACAAGGGAGTGTGTGTGCGAGTGATTGTCTGGTTGTGTGTGCGTGTCAGGCCGCAGCTGGTACGTCAAGGTCTTCTCATATAGAGGCATCATTGAGAGCATCTTGACCAGCTGCATCGCCATGTGGGACGGCGCTTGTACAATGTCCTGCCGAAAGAGTCTGCAGCGCATTGTGAGAGCAGCTGAGAAGATCATTGGTGCCTCTCTTCCCCCACTCGTGGATATTTACATCTCTCGTCTGACCCGCAAAGCCATCCAGGTCGCAGGTGACCCCACCCGCCCATCTCACAGCCTCTTCGACCTGCTGCCATCGGGGAGGAGACTGCGGTGTCTCTGTGCTAAAACCAGCAGGCTCAAAACAGTTTATTCCACCAGGCGATCAGAAGACTCAACTCCCTTCATGTTTTTCCTGCACCCCCCCCCCCCCCCCCCCACAACCCTGCCTCCCTCAACATCTGTCATCGGATTATTGCACTTCAACAATTCACTACCTTGGCTTTAACCCACAATAATCCCAAGTGCCCTTGGTTGTCTGTTGTTGCGATTTAATGTTTATTTGTTCAGATTTATCTGCCATTATTTTTAGCTGTGTGTTTCAATGCACTTCAATGTTTGCACTGTGGTTGAGAAAGGAAAGTAATTTCATCTGTGTTGTATGTTGCACATAGAGCATATTTGACAATAAAAACTGACTTGACTTGAAGTGTGGTTTTCCACATCCTCATCGAGTTCACAATGAAGACTCTTAGGGTCCTTTTGACCTTACACAACTCCAAGCATTCAGTGATCCATGTATGTGGCATGGAGTGATAGACTTTCTTGTAATCAATCCAGGCTGTGCACGGTTTGGTATGTCGGGATATGCAGTCTTGTGTGACTGTTCTATCAACCAGGAGCTGATGTTAGGCTCCTCTGGTATCTCAACCAATGCCGTTCTGTGCTTCGCTCAAGTATTGATCCATGTGTCCACTTACCTTAGCCGCAATGATGAGCTTCCATGTTGTGGGGAGACAGGTTATTGGCCGATAGTTGGATGTGGGTTCATTTGTGCTGCTAGGCACTCATGGAGTGCTGTGAGTTTCTTTAGCCAGTAGGTGTGGACCATGTCCGGGCCTGGTGCCGTCCAGTTTTTCATATCTGAGACTCTTTCCTGTATGTCTGCCACTGTGATTGTAACTGGGTTCTGTTCAGGGAGGTTACTGTGCTTCTCTCTCAAGGTCACCAGCCATTGTGTACTGCTGTTATGTGCGACCTCCTTCTCCCATATGCCTTTCCAGTACCTTTCAATTTCCAGTCTTGGTGGGTCTGCTCTGCTGGCAGAACCCTGCCACCGAATGTACACTTTCGCAGGTTGTGTTGCGAACAGCCTGCCTATTCATCTGGCCTCATTCTCTTTCGTGTACCTCTTCAGATGACTGGACAAGGCTTGGAGCATTTATTTGGCAGTTTCGAGTGCTACAGGTATGGTCACCTGGATGTACCTCCCAGGTATCGGCCTTTTCATCACACCTCTCTGGGTCTCCGTTAATTGACTCACATCTTTCCGAGCCACCTGGATCTTAGCCTCCAACCATCTTTTCTATGGTGTGTAACGTATGTCATGGCTCCTATGGTTGCTCTTGTAGCCAAGCATCTCAAGGATCACTGATGCTGAAGGTTATCATTACGGTAGGATCACCCTCAGTGCTGCACAGTTTCCATGAGACTTTCAGGTGGTACTTCACATTGCCATCGTTTCTAGTTTGGCCAGCCTTCATTCTCGCCATGAGTTGCTGCCTCGCTCAGCATTTCATTGATTGGGGCTTGCCTCCTAATCTCTGGTATAACCTCCTCCTCCTCTGATCTGGCAGCCTGGGGCCCTTCACCATGGAATCTGTGTTTGTGGATGTTGGAACACCGAGCTACTAGTTGTTTCGTGGTCAACCGTGACTGTGGGTTTCGAAGTAACCATTCAGCCCACATTCTCTGTATGTAAACCCTCTGACTAGGGTTGCTTGAGTAGTAGCATTCCAACCGAGACATGTTATCGCATCTCGCCCATCTCCGCTTTGTTCCAGTAGCCCATTTTTCATCAAGGTGCTCTGGTTCCCCAGTACCTGATGCAGACCTTGTTTGGTCGGGCAACGTCTGAGTTGTCATTCGTTTTATTGTCTCATCTTGGTATGAGGTAGGCATTCGTGTGAAGGGTCTTGCCCGAGGACCCACACTGGATGATGTTATGTGCTCATATTGCCCCAAGCGGGAATCGAACCTCAGTCTCCCGTACGCCAAACTGGTGCCTTACCAACTGAGCTATATAGCCGCTGATAAGTGTGTGTGTGTGTGAATGTGTATATGTGTGAAAAAACGGGTCAAAAATTCTTCCAAAATCTCAACATTATTATGAATTACACAGGACAATTTGAAATTCTGCGACCGATTCATGGAAGTTGTCACTACTGATTTGCTTTCGCGGGCCACATGACCACCTGTGATAATTTATTTCTCTTAAATGTTTTTGTCATACACAGAGACAACCTTGCATTGAGTAAGAGCATTGAGAAGCTGGAGACAGAGCTCAGTCAGTGGAAACTTAAATATGAGGAGCTCAGCAAGAATAAACAGGAAGTCCTAAAACAGGTAAGGCACACGTTTTCATTGTTGGACTGGGAATGATATTGCTCCCAATCGAAGCTTTTACGTAATGTCCCGAAACACATTACCGTATTTTCACAACTATAAGGCGCCATTAAAAGTCTTAAATTTTCTCCAAAATGGACATGACGCCTTATAATGCGGAGCGTCTAGTGTATGCGCCGAGTTCCAACGCCTGACTGAGAGCACCTCTGGCCGACACGCTGTTTATATCGAGAAAGGCGGAGTGAGTGACGACAGGCATGCGGAAGTCCGCCAATGAGTGAAGGGTGGGCGTGTAAGAGGACGCGAAAGGCACGTCCCTAGCAGGTACCAGTTGCCAATGAGGTGAAGGGTGGGCGTGTAAGAGGACGCTAAAGGCACGTCCCTAGCAGGTGCCAGTCGCCACTGAGGTGAAGGGTGGGCGTGTAAGAGGACGCTAAAGGCACGCCCCTAGCAGGTACCAGTCGCCAATGAGGTGAAGGGTGGGCGTGTAAGAGGACGCTAAGGCACGCCCCTAGCAGGTACCAGTCGCCAATGAGTGAAGGGTGGGCGTGTAAGAGGACGCTAAAGGCACGCCTCTAGCAGGTACCTGTCGCCAATGAGTGAAGGGTGAGCGTGTAGGAGGTGAAGAGAAAAACGTGAGTACATTGTAAAATGGCTAAATAAAGTACAACCGAACTCAGTTTTGCTCCCGTTGCCTTTTTAAAAACGTGTATTTAGCGTGCGTGCATACATGCCGTATGTTTAAGCTGGCGTATGTTTTACCATGCCTGGCTGCGCCCAATAATACAGTGCGTTTTGTGTATGTGTCAAATACAGAAATAGCACCCCTTACTGAGACTGTGCCCAACAACACGGTGCGCCGAATGGTCGTGAAAATACGGTACTTTGATGTAGGAATGCACGTTAACTGTTTTTTACCGATAGCTTCTTACTTCTCACCGATACAATAACCAGAGGTGAGCATTCCATCAGTCCTGACAGAAGGTCTGTCAATAAGTCACTGACGGACACCCGTTTTGCTGACGAATGACCTGAAACTTCCAAAAACTGACGGACTAAGCGCTGACGTAAGCTGGTTATCCATTAATGCAATTGTCACGAACCGGATCAGTACTGACATACCTTCTCAGACCGTCACAAATGGATTCCTGGCCGGACCAGGGGCGTGGTATGCAAATATCGGGGGCAGTGTTTTTCTTGTGTTTTGCATATGCAACAATAAAAGTCAGACTGGAGGACAAGGAACTCTGAGAGTGACCAACTATCGTCGTTTGCTCTCAGAGATCCTCTTCCGCCGATCAGAAAGACAATCTTCCCTGTGTGTCGAGTCATTTGATTAACTTTGTCCGAGTAAAAACTCTGACAATGCCTGTCTTACGCGTTTGTTCACTGGGCTTCGATCGGACCACGTCTGCCTCACAGTAGGGAGGTCCAGCCTTCCTGTGTGGAGTTTGCATGTTCTCCGTGTGCCTACCTGGGTTTTCTCCGGGAACTCCAGTTTCCTCCCACATTCCACAATTATGCGTGATAGGTTGCCTGAACACTTTAAATTGTTCCCCGGTGGGATTATGAGCACGACCAGTTGTTCGTCTAGGTGTGCACTGTGATTGGCGGGCAACCAGTTCAGGGCGAACCCCGCCAACTGCCCGACGCCAGCTGGGATAACCCCAGCACACACGTGCGGCCCTCTTGAGGCTATGTAGATCAGATAATGGATGGATGGTATTGGAATTATCCAAAAGTAATTCAAAGCTACATTACTTTATCATCTTGGCGCTTGGCTTACTTTACCAATTAAATTTTTAACATGTAACTATTAACTGTATTGGAATACATTTTTAAGTAACACTCCCAACCCTGTGTAACTCTACCACAGAAAGTACCAAAACCAGAGAAGAAGCTTGCTCATTGTAAACAAACTCAAACAGTGTCAGTCAGCAAAGACAAAGTTATCACAAAGGTAGGGAAAAACAGGGCCAGAGCACATTGTACCCTGGATCACAAGCAAGATTTTAAAATTGTCGTCAGATTTTCAAAACCTGTGAGAGGTTCCATTATTCCTGGGGAAAGTTAAATTCTAAAGTAGAACTTGGAAAAATGGCTAACTTGGCTAAATCAACCACAACAATTGGTACACACACACACCAAAAAATCCCTGCCTCAAAACTATGGTAATCTTTTTTTTGGGTCCATACGGAGAACTCCAAATTTTTTTCTTTTGTCAAAAAAGTGACAGTTTGCCTTGTAATCCGGTGCGCCTTATGTAGAGATGTTGCGTTTTCAATTTCTCATCTTTTACTTAAATTCCTTCCTTTTTACTTTAACTCATATCATCGCAAACAGACGTCTGTGTTCTCATCATACCTGGAACTACTTCCTGCTTCCATGTCTCATGGGAAATGTAGCCCGAATAGCCAAATGCTGCAGTCAGACCAAATAAAAGAAAAGATCTTGGCCTACCATTCAGCGTTTCAGGAGGTCAAGCAGTGCACCATTAACACTGTGGATACTGGAGAAAGGGCGCTGCTGACCTCGATGGGGAGAACACTTCAAATACCTCTTCAATTCCACCAACACACTTTCCTTATAGGGAGCAGAGTCTAGGGACTCTTAGGTGGGCCCTCCTATATCTGGGGTTGAAGTTACTGAGGAACTTTAAGCTCCTGGGTGACAAAGCCCCAGATGTGAATGCGGTCTGTCCGCAATTCCGAAAGGCTCTGGATATGGTGGGGCTCTCCTAGTGGGCACACCTCTGCAACATCACGTGGACATCAGGGACAGTGCTTCTGGATTGGCAGACTGGGGCGGTGGTCCCTCTTTTTAAGAGGGTGGACTGGGGGTTGTGTTTCACCGACAGAGTGATCATACTCCTCAGCCTCCCTGGTAAGATCTATTCAAGGGTGATGGAGAGGAGGGTCCGTCGGGAAGTCGAGCCTCAGATTCAGGAGGAGCAGTGTGGTTTTCGTCCTAGCTGTGGAGCAGTGTACCACCTCTCCATCCATAGCAGGGTCCTCGCGGGTACATGGGAACTCGCCCAACCAGTCGACATGTGCTTTGTGGACTTGGAGAAGGTGTTCGATTGTCCCTCGGGGACTTCTGTGGGGAGTGTTTCGGGAGTATGGGGTACCCAACCCCCTTATATCGGCTGTTTATTACCACCGATTTCGCAGTTTGGTTCTCTGTTGTCAGCATTAACTCTGATTTGTTTCCAATGAGGGTTGGACTCTGCCAAGGCTGCTCTTTGTCACAGATTCTGTTCATCAACTTTATGGACAGAATTTTTGGTTCAGCCGAAGTGTTGAGAAGGTGGCATCTCTGCTTTTTGCAGATGATGTGGTACTGTTCGCTTCTTCAAGCCCCGTTCTCCATGTCTCACTGGGATTGGCTCACAGCCAAGTGTGAAGCAGTTGGGATAAATAATGAGCACCTCAAATCCAAGTTTAAGAATCTTGGAGTCATGTTCAGAAGTAAGGGCAGGATAGAGCAGTAGAACGACTGGTGGATCAGTGCAGCATCTGCTGTGATGCGAACTCTGCATCGATCTGTCGTGAGGAAGAAGGATCTGAGCCACAATGCAAAGTTCTCCATTTACCCCTCAATCTCCACTCCTACCCCCACATATGGTTACGAGGTGGGACTCATGATTGAAAGAATGACAATAAGAATACAAGTGGCTGAAATGAGTTACCTCCACAGGGTTACCAGGCTCCCCCTGAGAGAGAGGGTGAGAAGCTCGGTCATCAAGCAATGTCTGGGATCGCTCTAGGATCCCCCAGGAAGGGCTGGAAAAAGTAGCTGGGGAGTAGGGCAAAACTATTAGTTGCATTTGCAATATACGTAGTTGTGATTTGATAAAGCACAATATGTAATTGCAAAAGCTGCCGTTTAAATGATCATTATTGAGAGCGGATCGGAGGGCGAGAGGAAGCGTAGATGGGAGGGTTCACAGAAGGCAAAGCTAATGCTGCCACGCGAGCATTCAGCCATGCTAGCTTTCAGTGACGTTTCCGTCTCACGAGACATTTAGGCCAGTATCTAACACCTCATAAGGTAAAGAAAACTTCCCGTGTAAGGAAAAGAAATCCTCATCATGCTCGTGTGTTGTGTATTTTGTGATGTTTTGTTGCCATCGTATGTTGGAGCGGGTGTGTGAAGAAGTGTGTGTCTGAATGGCTGTCGAATGTGTGCCAACATATTAAGGGTTGACTTCGGTGTATGTGTCTCCGAAGTTTAGCACACAAACGGAGATGATCTTTTGCATCCCAAGTGGGTGTGGGAGGAAGTGTATGTCTGATGGCTGTCAATTGTTTGCCTGATAAAAGATGCCGGATTTTCTGAAAGCTCGAACAACAGCGCAAGCAGACACATTAGCCCAAGTGTCCACAATCCATTCACAGATTGCGGAATCACTTGCCTGCCGTAGATGTCCATTTCTCTCCATTACCATGGCAACCAAGGACAACAGTAAAACCCAACATCTGGCGCTCCATTGTGCGTATTGCTACCGTGCTGATCCACTTCTTCTCTACAGTGTGGTTCACTAGGATGTCAAAAGTGAGCGGCACCTCGTCCATGTTGGTGTTGTGGTTGGGCTAGCAATCGTTTTGTTGGATTTCAAAATGCAAAGTATTGTCCCTCATCACTTAGAGTAGTCCAAGCGAGGAACGTGAGGATTGGTTGAGAGAACAGTCAATAATGAAAACCAAGTGAGGCCGGCAGAGTGGCAGAATAAAGGATTAAAATCTCCAAGAAAGCGTCTTTATTTAATGTAATGCAGAATGTAACACTTTTCACTGCAGTAGGAGCGGAAATTGAATTTAGAGGCATTCAAGCCTCTGAGGATTGAGGTTTAACAACAAACAAACTTAACAGCGACAAAACAGAACTCCTCCTCGTCTGTACCAAATCCACCCCACACAAAGCCGACACAATTGATATCTCCACTGTGTCCCCCTCCCTTCATGTTAAGAGCCTGGGTGTCATCCTCGATAGCTCACTATCTTTCCAATCCCACATCAATAACATAACCTGGTCTGCATAATTCCACCTACGTAATATCAATTGTCTCTGTCTCTCTCTCACCCCTCACATTACTGCTATCCTTGTCCCCAGTCTCTTCACCTCCCGTATTGATTATTGCAATTCATTTCTTTTTGGTGCCCATCACAAATTCCTCCATAAACTTCAACTGGAATTCTTCAGCCCGGATCAGCACTAGATCATCCTCCGACAGCTCCACTGGCTCCCTGTAAAACTTAGAATAAACGAAACAATCCTTCTCTATACATTTAAAGCCATCCATAACCTTGCCCCCACTCTCTGTTTGATCTTCAAATTTCCATTCCCTCTCGTTCCCTCAGGTCCTCATCCTCCCTCCACTTCTGTGTACCCTCTGCCCGTCTCAGCAAGATGGGGTGCAGAGCTTTCAGCCGCTCTGCCCCCAAACTCTGGAACTCACGTCCACCCAACATCCGTAATATTGATTCTCGTTCCACCTTCAAATCCCATTTCAAAACCCACCTATTTGAAATTGCATACTCCATTTAGATTCATCTCTTCTTTCATTATTTGTAGCTTTATCTGTGGTTTTATTGTTTTGTTCTTGATTGTAAAGTATTTTTGAGCGTTTTGAAAGGTGCTTATAAATAAAAAGTTATTATTATTATTATTACCCACCGCAGCTTCCAGTTCCGGGTCGCTGCGCTGTGGTCGACGGGTCTACGCCCGGAACAGTTTTTCTTACTTTTCTTGCTTTTTCCTAGCTCCACAGGCCCGTGTTACCTCAGCGCGACTGTTGGAGCTATTAATTCCGCACTTTCCCCCTTCGATTATCTTTTTTCATTCATTCGTTAGCCCCGGTGCTAATGGCTAGCTAGTGCTACAGCTAGCGCCTCCAGCTCGCCCGGTGCTAATGGCGAGTGCTCCAAGCCAGTGCGAACGACAACAACACTGCACCTCCACACGAATATTGGCTCACCACAACTTGAGACTTACGCCAAATATGACCATCTACACGAGGGAACAGCTGCTGATTCTCAGAGACGTCCCGCTGCTGGTCCCCCCGCTCATCGTCAGGCTCCCCGACGCGATGTGGGTCCGCGGTGCGCAACTCAACTCGGCGGCCATTAGGACCCATAAGAAAAAAAACAGACGGCGCAAAAAAAAGAAGAGAGGACTCCGGGCAAGGCTGCAGCGCGAGGGCTGGAAACAGCGGGCACGACCAGCGATCATTCTCGCGAATGTCTGCTCGCTACGGAATAAGACTGACGAGCTCCAGCTTAAGGTAAACAGCTGTGACCAATACAGGCGCGCTTGCATTCTAGCGTTCACTGAGACCTGGCTCAGAAAAAGAAACTGTGCACCCCAGACATCGAGCTCCTTGCTGTGTCCTGCCGTCCTTTCACCTGCCCAGAGAATTTCCCCAACTCTTCTTCATCATCGTTTACATCCACCCCAGAGCCAAGCCCACCACGGCGACCAAACACATAAGATGCATCCTCAACAGACTGGAGCACCTTTCCCCCCGACTCTCCCAAATTCATCATGGGAGATTTCAACCACTGCCACCCAGAGAAATCCCTCAAAGGCTTCAACCAGTACATCACATGCACCACCCGCCAGGGGAAGACACTGGACAAATGCTACGGCTCCATCCCTGATGCATACAAGACCGCCACCCCCCCCCCCCCCCCCCCCCCCTCGGCTCTGCTGATCACCACACCATCCTGCTCCTCCCTGCCTACAGACCGGCCATAAGGAGAGTAGAGAAGGTCACCAAAACCATCAAACAGTGGACGCCCGGAGAGCATCACCGCCCTCCAGAGGTGCCTAGAGTCCACGGATTGGTGCAACCTTCTCTCCCCCTCCGACAACATCAATGTCCAGGTGGATATAGTCTGCTCATACATCCGCTTCTGTGAGGAAACCATCATCCCCTCCAAGACTGTCACCATCTTCCCCAACAACAAACCCTGGATCACCAAGGAGCTGAAGGAGCTCATCAACAGGAAGAAGCGCATCTTCCTGTTGATTCCGCACAGAGGACGTTGTGAGGGCCCTCAAGAGGACCAAGATCAACAGTGCACCAGGAGCCGACAATGTCAGTGGCCGAGTCCTCAAGTACTGCGCTGGCCAACTCGGGTGCGTTTTCCAGCTCTTATTCCAGTCCTCCATGAACACCGCCACCGTCCCTAAACTGTGGAAACACTCCACCATCACCCCCATTCCCAAGAACAATAACCCCAAGACCCTGAACGACCTCCGCCCTGTGGCCCTCACCTCCCACGTGATGAAAGCCATGGAGAGGATCGTCAAGCAGCACATCCTCACAAAGACCAGCTCACGCCTCGACCCCCTCTAATTTGCATACCAGGCAGGCAGAGGTGTCAATGATGCCAAAGCCTTCATCATTGACACCATCCACAAACATCTGGAATTCCTTAACACCCTGGCCAGGCCTCTGTTTGCTGACTTCTCCTCTGCCTTCAACACCCTGCAGCCTCACATCCTGGCACAGAGGCTCAAGCAGAACTTCTCCCTGAACAACTAACTCATCCTCTGGATCCTGGACTTCCTCACACACAGAACACAGAGAGTCAGGATCAACAACAACCTGTCTGACCTCCTCGCCACCTCCACTGGCTCCCCACAGGGCTGCGTGCTCTCGCCACTGCTCTTCATCCTTTACACGGATGAATGCAGGTCCTCACACCCCAACAGCCACCTGGTGAAGTTCGCTGACGACACTGTCCAAGTGTCTCTGCTCTCTGGCTCCACGCAACACCATGGTCCCACCCTGCAGCAGTTTGTCGAGTGGTGCGACGCCTCCCGGCTGGAACTGAACGTCGGCAAAGACCAAGGACATGCTGGTCCAGAAAACAGAGAGAGCTGGCCTCGACAATCCCCACCATCATCCAGGGGACTCCAGTGGAAACTGTATCCGAATACAAGTAGCTGGGGACCATCCTGGACAATAACCTGATGTTCTCCTCCAACACGAGGTGATCCTGAAAAAATGCCACCAGAGGATGTACCTGCTCAGGAAACTGAACTCCTTTTCTGTCAGCAGGAAACTCCTCCTGACTTTCTTCCAGGCATTCATAGAGTCCGTCCTCTCATTCTCTATGGCCTGCTGGTTCCACTCCCAAAGTCTGCAGGAGAAGAACCGCCTGGACAGCATCAGCAGCGTGTGCTCCAAGATCATCGGACTTCCCACTCGCTTTCTGACTGCAGTGTGTGAGCAGCAGGTCCGTGGTCTGGCTGCTCAGATCATGAAGGACCCCTCACATGCTCTCTTACCCACGTTCGAATGGCTGCCTTCCGGCCGCAGGCTGCAGTTCCCAGCTTGCAGGACAGCGAGGAGGAGATCCATCTTCGTCCCCCAGGCTGTTCTCCTCTTAAACTCTTATTCCAAGGAACCCTGACACCCCCTCCTCCCCACCATACAGACTCGCACACCCCATTGTGCAATACGGGTTTACGGTGCAATACTTTGACGTACAATACTGTTTTCAAAGTGTAATACTGTTTTCACTGTGCAATACTGTCTTTACTGTGTCCTTACTGTGCAATACTGCTCGATGTGCAATACTATTTTGTTGCTGGAACCACTACCTCAAGACCTCAAGTGCTAAGCCTACAGCCCTACTCTCATCCTGTTTTTCCTTTGCTCTGACTGTCTCTATAATAAGCCGCTCTCGCACAACTCTAATTGTCCCACGGGGATAAATAAAGTTTTCTGAATCTGAATCAATAATCACGAGCTTGTCAAGGAACAAATTAGGTCAACTGTACTGAAGCTTTAAAAGGACTTTTTGTCAACTCAAAAAAACTTGACTCTCTCTTCTTTTTCTTGGCCCTTAAACAGGCAAATAATGTCATATGGTATCAGCGATAATTACATTTTTGAATGGTAATGTTCAACTAACCGAAATTTCATCTTGGTTTACCAGTTTACCGTTTCATAATTGTAAAATTATACTTTTTCATTATTCGCCTCTTCCATTTACACCAGCTGAATCTGTTGAGGGAAATACATCAAGATGAACTTGGTCGCATATCTGAAGACCTGGAGGATGAACTGGGAGCTCGTACCAGTATGGACAAGAAACTAGCCGAATTACGAACTGAGGTAACAGCCGAACAGACTTTTTTGTTTTGTTTTGTTTGTTTTGATTTTAATTGATGTACACTCACTGTTGGATGCACATTGACTTAAGCCCCAGCTACTAAAATGATGAATATGGTATCCTTAGCTACTTCTTAAGGAACGAATACACCAAGCCAATGGTCGGCAAACATGGCCGACTGTCAGCCAACTGACACATTGGCCAACAAAAGGTACGTCAGGCCAGTTAACGTGCCCGCGGACATACCGCAACAGCTCAAGCCGAAGACACAGTCCTGGCATCTTTTGTGTATACCTGAGAAGAATTACCCCTCCATTTCACCGGTTGTAGTCAGTGTTCCTCATTCCAAGAAAAGGTAACAAGAATTTCTTTGATGGCGAAAGATCAAAAGCGTGAGCATAACCGCTTAATTTTCACTCTTGCTACCACAGACACAGGATGTTTGTTAAAGACAGTCGGCACTGGCACAGTCCTTGGTCATTTGCTTGTATAAATCGAAACATTGTGGTTGAGGCACAAGATGCTGTACCATTTGGGTGAAATCGTGGATACTTCAATGACTGACTCAAGAAGCCTGCCCCACATGTGTCAAGACCTGGGAGTAAATGAAACTGACAATTGTCACCCAGAATTTCCCTACATCATTCCAAATGTTGAAAGAACTTGTAAATCCACCCCTCCAGAGGCAAAACACCAACTAACGCAATTATATCGTCAGGGAATGTTTGATGGCCACGCTGTGCTTCTTGGCTACCAATTGGTGAGCTAAAGCTTTTGCTCGATCTAAAATTAAAACACAGTTTCATTTAGTGTATAAGCAACCTGCCTCAACTGGCGGACCGCGATCCACGACCGGACCGCCGACCTCCTCTGTCCGGACCCTCGGCAAATTGTATAAAATAATAATTTATAAAGTGATTTTTACGTTATACATTTTATATTTGTGGACTATAATCTGCGCATTACTGCAATCGCTTGTTAAAATTATCCATTGTATTTTTGCGTGCACGAACAGATGTATTGCAGAGGACCGCAGCAGCATGACTGTGTGTTGTATAATGTTTGACTAACTGGAGACCCTGGCTGGCGAGGGCCTCCAGTTAGGCGATAACAACGTGCTGATTGGCTCCTCTGAACTTAAGGTGTGCCCATACATAAGCGTCAGCACGCGTCTATCCCGATACACACGCATTCAAAATGGATGATTGTGTCAGGAAACAGACGCATGCGCGACGCCACATTGTGCTCACAGCTTCCGTCCAGGAGAGCAGCACACAGACAATTAGACAAGACGAATCGCGGGAGGTTTCGATTGTGTGCAGTTTTCCTCCCGTCTACCCGGGGATCTTTGCAGCTGTTTAACAGCAGAACACCGCAACATGGTAAATGAACATCACAATGGCGTCCTCAAATAATATTTGTATGCCTCAGACATTGCATTCACCTTTAGTGGAAGAACAGCACGATACTATACGATTTTAGTATATTAAAACCTTTTTTTGCTACGGAGACCTTGTCTGGTGTCTACACTTTTGGGATCCCAACTTTATTCGGTTCGCCCGAAACGTGACAGAATACTCCGACCAACATGGATCCCGTAGACACCAACAAGATTATGACCGCCTTGACCAGCCAAGGACAACTGGTGGGTCAGCAGGAACAAGCTCTCGCGGAACTCCGCGGAACGAACTCCCTGCTGGCTCATCGGCTCGAGAATTTGGGTTCACGAGTGGAGCAAAACGCTACCACAGGAGTACCATCCCCCCTGACCGTGGAGCGGGAACCAAATATTCCACACCCACCGCGTTATGGTGGTGAACCTGGGTTCGGTGGACAATTTCTTCACCAATGCTCGTTGGTGTTCGACCAACAACCATACACCTATGCAAAGGATAAAACCAAGGTGGCATTTATAATGAGTCTGTTGACTGGTCAGGCGGCGTCATGGGCGTTGGAAGTGAGCAATACCAAACCCGGGCTTCGGTCTTCCTTCCCTGATTTCGTGGCAGAGTTTCGACGGGTCTTCCACCATCCAGTTATGGGAAGAGAGGCCGAAGGTCGGTTATTAGATTATCGGCAAGGAAAGCAATCAGTGGCTGACTACTCTATTTCCTTTCGTATTTTGGCTGCCCGAAGTGGTTACGGGGACGCGCCCTTTGTGGATTGTTTCGTCGTGGTTTAAATTCATCCTTGAAAGATGAACTGGCTACCCGTGATGACAGCACTACCTTGGAGGAACTCATCAACCTGGCCATCTTACTGGACCATCGTATGCGGGAAAGACAGCGGGAATGCGGAAGCGAAGGGGGTCATGTTCGTTTTCCAGCCCCACATGCTGGAGGACGGTCTGCTTCCTATGAGTCATCGCGGTCATCCGGATCAGAGCATCACACCGGTACCGGGGCTGTCGTCGCAGAAGGGGAGCCTATGCAGCTGGTAGGAGGACGTTTGGGTCCGGAGGAATCCAGGTCAGGACTTCCCAGGGGACGAGAGCTGGACGGAATGTTGAGGTTATCAGGCAATCACGTCGAATATAGGAGGTTTTATCTGATGCGGTCCCGATCCGTACCATTAATCCTGGGGTTACCATGGCTAAGAACACATAATCCAGTCATCACATGGGAACGCCCCGCGATTGAGAATTGGAGTCCGTTTTGCTATGCTCACTGTTTGCAGTCTGCTGTAGAGGGCTTCCTCGTAATGATCCGCCTGAGTCCATTTGTTTAGATAAAGTCCCGAGCATCTACCATGATTTGCGAGTGTTTAGTAAAGACCGCGCTCAGTCCTTGCCGCCACACCGGCCATATGATTGTGCCATCGACTTGCTCGCTAACGCCCCTCTTCCGAGTTCTCGCTTGTATCAAGTTTCCCACACGCAACAAGAAGCATTGAGGGAGGACATCGACAGCTCACTCTCTGCTGGCCTTATTCGGCCATCTAGATCTCCTTTGGGGGCCGGGTTCTTCTTCATAGAAAAGAAAGACAAGTCACTACGTCCTTGTTTAGACTATCGGGGACTTAATGAGATCACCATCAAGAATAAATATCAGCTTCCGCTATTAGATTCCGCGTTTGCCCCTCTCCAATCTGCAACCATCTTCTCTAAACTTGATCTACGCAGTGCCTACCATTTGGTCCGCATTCGGGAGGGGGATGAATGGAAAACTGCATTCAAGACCCCACTGGGACATTTTGAGTCTTTGGTCATGCCTTTTGGGTTGACCAACGCACCCGCCGTTTTTCAGAGTCTTATTAATGACGTATTGAGAGATTTATTGAACGTGTTTTGCTTTGTTTACCTGTCAAGTCAAGTCAAGTAAACAGTATTTATAGAGCACTTTCAAACAGCCATCGCTGCATACAAAGTGCTGTACATGGAGCAATTTAACATGCACAATAAACAGTAAGACAAATCGGTAATAAAGGCGGTAGAAAGCACCAAACAGTAAAACCAAGAACAAATCTAAGTCATGTTGAGTCGAATGCCAAAGAATACAAGTGAGTTATGAGGAGGGTTTTGAAGATGGGCAGCGAGGAGGCTTGCCGAATGTTCAGTGGGAGGTCATTCCAGAGAGAGGGACCAGCAACAGAAAAGGCTCGATCCCCTCTGAGCCTCAGTTTAGTTCTTGGTACTTCTAATAAGGTCTGGTCCACAGACCTGAGGCGCCGGGCAGGTGTGTAGGGGCGGATGAGCTCAGAGAGGTAAGGTGGCGCGAGATTATTCAGAGATTTGAAAACAAATAAGAGGATCTTGAAAATAACTCTAAAATGAATGGGGAGCCAGTGAAGGGATGCCAGAGTAGGAGTTATGTGCTCCCTCTTACGAGTACCAGTCAAGAGGCGAGCAGCGGCATTCTGGACCAGCTGAAGGCGCTTAATGGAGGACTGGCTGACTACCTGGACGACATATTGATTTTTTTCTCGTACGCTTCAAGAGCACCAACACCATGTCAGGCTCGTCTCTTGGAAAATCGAGTCTTCATTAAAGCAGAGAAATGTGAGTTTCATGTGGAGTCAGTTACGTTTCTTGGTTTTGTTATTGAGAAGGGTCAGCTGAGAGCTGATTCCGCCAAGACTGCGGTGGTGGAGTGGCCTACACCCACCACTAGGAAACAGCTGCAACGTTTCTTGGGTTTCGCCAACTTCTACCGACGATTCATCAGAAACTATAGCCAGAGAACCCTTCCGTTAACCCGGTTGACCTCCGTCAAGGTCCCCTTTAGGTGGGACTCTGATGCTGACAATGCGTTTTCCGAGTTAAAGAAGGCTTTCACTAACCCCCCTGTTTTGCAACATCCTAACCCAGAAAATCCTTTTGTGGTAGAGGTGGACGCTTCAGAGACTGGAGTGGGGGCGGTATTGTCACAGCGTTCCCCAGTTGACCAGAGACTCCACCCTTGCGCCTTCTTCTCTCGTCGTCTCAGTCCAGCAGAAACCAACTATGACGTGGGAAATCGTGAACTGCTGGCCATCATTTCAGCTCTACAGGAATGGAGGCACTGGCTCGAGGGGACTAAGGAGCCCTTCACCGTGTACACCGACCACAAGAACCTCGCATACATTCGCTCTGCCAAGAGACTGAACTCACGTCAAGCCCGGTGGGCGCTACTACTTACGCGCTACAACTTTACACTCACCTATTGTCCAGGTTCCAAGAACATAAAACTAGATGCCCTATCACGTATCCATGACCCCACTGAGAGCAGCAGCGAACCAAGGAGCATTCTTCCGGACCACTGCATCTTGGGGGCGCTGAGGTGGGAGATCGAGCGTAAGATCCAGGAGGCCAAGACGGAACCCAAGTCCCGGCTGGCTGTCCCGCAGGGAAACTCTTTGTACCCCCACCTCTGCGTTCAGAGGTGTTGCAGTGGGGGCACTCGTCAAATGTGGCTTGCCATCCTGGGATGAACCGGACCTGGCATCTCGTCTCTCAGCGGTTTTGGTGGCCGCAGCTGCGGAAGGACATTCTAGATTTCGTCAAGGCCTGCTCCACCTGCGCCTGTAGTAAGGCCTCTCACCAGCCTCCGGCGGGGTTGCTTCAACCCCTTCCCATTCCACCTCGACCCTGGTCCCACATCTCCATGGACTTTGTGACTGGCCTCCCTCCTTCCCGGGGAAAGTCCGTCATTCTTACCATTGTGGACCGCTTCTCTAAATGAGCTCATTTCGTTCCTTTGTCCAAGTTGCCGTCTGCCCTGGAGACCGCTGACCTTCTCGTTAACCATGTCTTCCGGCTCCATGGGATTCCAGTGGACATTGTGTCGGACCGGGGTCCCCAATTCGTCTCCAGGGTGTGGAAGCGGTTCTGTCAGGCCATGGGCGCCACGGCAAGTCTATCGTCGGGTTACTACCCGCAGTCCAACGGACAGACAGAGTGCATGAACCAGGACCTGGAGGCGGCTCTACGTTGCGTGTGTCTCCATCGTCCCTCGTCATGGTCTGTTCACCTGCCCTAGGTGGAATATGCCCATAACACTCTCGTCTCGTCAGCCACAGGTTGGTCTCCTTTTATGTCTGCCTATGGCTATCATCCGCCGTTTTTTCCATCACAAGAAGGGCAGGTGGAGGTCCCGTCGGTGCAGCTTCATCTGAGACGGGCTCATCGCATGTGGAGGGAGACCAGGGCCGCGTTGTCTCGCACCGCCTCCAGGAACCGGATGATCGCGGATCGTCGTCGTCGCCCGGCGCTAGCCTATCAGGTGGGCCAGGAAGTGTGGCTGTCGACGAGGGATCTGCGTCTGGCCGGCACCTCGAGCAAGTTGGGGCCTCACTTCACGGGACCGTTCGTGGTGGAATCGATCGTCAGCCCGTCTCCGTCAAGCTCCGGTGGGCGGCCGGCACCTCGAGCAAGTTGGAGCCGCACTTCACGGGAACGTTCGTGGTGGAATCGATCGTCAGCCCGTCTCCGTCAAGCTCCGGCTGCCGCCCACCATGAAGGTCCTCCCCGTCTTCCACGTTTCCCTGCTTAAGCCGGTGGCCACCAGTCCCTTGGCTCCTCCTCCCACCTCGCCTCCTCCTCCGCGGATTATCGATGGTGACCCGGTGTACACGGTGCGGGAAATTTTGGACTCTCGGCGCAGGGGTAAGGGGTTCCAGTATCTGGTCGACTGGGAGGGCTACGGCCCGGAGAATCGGCAGTGGGTCCCCCCGCTCCTGGATCTTGGACCCGTCCCTTCTCCGTGCTTTCCACGCTGCGCACCCATCAAAGCTGGGTGATCCGCCAGGAGGCGTCCGTTGAGGGGGGGGGGGGGGGGGGTACTGTCACGGTTCTGTTTTCGGTCTGGCCAGCAGGTCGCATGAGCGGACTTCTGGTGCACACCTGCTGCCAATCTATGATTATGAGACTCTGTATTTAAGGACTCTTCTGCTGTGCACCTGTTGTCGGAGTATTGCTTTTGCCTTGCTGCTTCCTTGCTCATAGACTGTTTTGCTATAGACCTCGTCGTGTTTTGCGTTTTGAACTCTCCATACCAATGGTTTTGTAAATATGGTTTTTGTTTTGTGATTTGGCTTTCGCTTGCGTGTATTTGATACGTTGTTTTTTGTTTATCTTCGCGTTCCTTATTTTCCTCCCTTGCCTTTTGTGCAAGCGCTTTTTGTTATTCGTTTTGTGCCCTCTGGTCCTTGTTTTGACCAGCGCTTTATGTTACTTCTTTGTCGGTGCGATTTTAGTATATTAAAACCTTTTTTTGCTACGCAGACCTTGTCTGGTGCCTACACTTTTGGGATCCCAACTTTATTCGGTTTGCCCGAACCGTGACAACAACTTAACAAAATAAAAGAGTTCCTGTGCCTCAACACAATACCTCTCATTATTTGCTGTGTACTGGCAAAGTGAATAATTGTTATTTTCATGCACCCCATTATTGGTTGGTTGTGAGGAGTGTTGATTTGTTTCAGCTTGGCTTGACCATACTAAATGGGCATATAGCCCTGCTCCCCATGACCGCCGTGCATGGGACCGGACCTTGGAGTCTTAGTTTTGGTATGGGAACAACTGCACAAAAAAACCCCCAAATAAAGAAACCCATTTATCTCCAGGGATAAATAAAGAACTACTAAATTAAATTCCTAAATATCAGATTTTTTTCAGTTCTTGGACTGTGTAGACCAGGGGTGCCCAAACTTTTTGGACCTTAGATCGACTTTTGGATCAACCATCCTCCCGGGATCACCCCTTACTGCGAACGTGCACGCACGCCCGCACACACACACACACACACACACACACACACGCATGCCATGATGAGAAACAGCCTGACACGGAGGCATGCGATGCACTTTTGCAGCCTGTTAACTATTGTAGCTCACACGTACCATTTTAAAGTGCTGCCCTGGGCCCTCTAGATTCCTATTCTTTGCCCGTGCCCTCGGTGTATTGTACACAAAGCAAACTCTGAATGAGAATAATGATGATAAAAGATATAGCGCAACAGGTCTGATCACAAGCTGCAATTGCAGACTGCTGAGCGCTAACAACTTCCAGTGACGTAATCACGCGCCACCGTAGGTTAATGATTTACTTGCTTTATTTATTTTTTTTTTAATATTTTTTTGTGAAAATGAGACTGATAGGATGATTAGGGTGCAGCGTACATTAACACAACAACTATATTACTAACATGTACAAAGACACACAAATGTTTTTTTTTTCTCCTCTACACCGCTCGGATCTACTTGGGACCTGTCCTAGATCTACCGGTCGATCAGGATCGACGTAATGGGTACCCCTCGTGTAGACGAAGAACAAAATGTTGCTTACAGATTCTGAGCTTGGTGCAACTTCCAAACTGCCTCAGTGTTCTGGATGGGAAACATGACTATTCACCACCCACAAGGAACTGGATCAACATTCTCCAATCACAAGCACGCATTCTCCATCCATTTTATCTAAAATAAAATCTGTTCTTATTAAACTCACAACAGTGTGTCATATGAAAGGACTAAAACCATACCTTGCAAGACTTGTTTTTTCTTGTTTATCATAATAACAAAGAAATAAAATAGAAGTCACATTTTGTAATCTTGAGCATAATCTTTCATTGTTTGAGGTATTCCTTTAAAGGTCTCCACACCTCTTAATGCTTGCGCTTTACCCTTAATAACAGTGCATAAGTTAACTTTTCCAGTATGACACATACTGCCATTTCTTTGAACCAGGACTTTATGGAAGACACATCAATCTTCCTCCAACACAATGTAACTATTCTCTTGGCCTGCAGGAGGACAATGTAAATCAAAGTCTTGTACTTTCTTTTTCTGTTTCGTTCATCATGCATGGGTGTGCGCTCGCTCGTGCCTGAGCGTATGCGTACACATGCAGTCACGGCTCGATCGCGGGAGGTTGTTTTACTTGAAAAGTAGATCTTCGGTCAAAAAAGGTTGGGCAACCCTGATTTAATGTGTTCCATTAACCTGCCATGCATATTTTTGGAATGTGGGAGGAAACCGGAGTACCCGGAGAAACCCTACGCAGGCATCGGGAGAGCATGCAAACTCCACTGTGAACTGTTAGGCGGACATTTTCCTGATGTCCATGTCCAAGAAAGCCGCACGAACAGGGATGCCTAGGGAGTAGAATCTGGGGTGTAACTGGGCTTTTTTTGAGGATGGACCGATTTGGGTGGGTACTACCTAGCACTGATTCACATGAAATCAAATGGGGCCATGTTTCAGTTTCGAAGCACGCCATTCTAAATTGTGACTGTGCGGAGCAGAAGAGTCCTCGATTTTCCATGGTGTATTTGAACACAGCAAAGTCCCACACTAAAGTTATGAGCTATGCAGGCCTTCACATACTCGAAAAATCAATTTCTGGGTCTGGAAGTGAGCAAGATTTGCCTGCCACCAGGCCAAATAAATGCTCTTGATCAAGTAGATTGAAGCATTATTTGGTTCAGCATGGCAGGGTGCGCCGCCGGCCACGTCGTCCATTTTTATCAGTGGTGGACCCCCTGCTATTCGTGGATGATGATAAGGACTTGATATGTTTGATTTTTATAAAATAATGTTAAGTAAAATCTCTGTGGCTATCAGATGGAGAAGTTGCAGGTGGAGAATGCAGCCGAATGGGGGCGCAGAGAGCGCTTGGAGACAGAGAAACTGGCATTGGAGAGGGACAACAAGAAGCTGCGGGCTCAGACTGAAGACTTGGAAGAACAGATAGCTAAGAAACGCCGCCAGGCTGCAACAGCAATCGACACAGACCTCAAGGCCATGCAGACAGAGTTGTTTGACAAAAACAAGGTAAAAAAAAAAGTCTGTTTACACATTTCTCTTTCAAGCGAATTTGATTTTGTGTTTTCCAATTTGCTTCCGTCAACAAAAGAATTATCCATCCATCCATCCATTTTCCGAACCGCTTGATCCTCACTAGGGTCGCGGGGGGTGCTGGAGCCTATCCCAGCCGTCTTCGGGCAGTAGGCGGGGACACCCTGAATCAGTTGCCAGCCAATCGCAGGGCACACAGAGACGAACAACCATTCACGCCCACACTCACACCTAGGGACAATTTAGAGCGTCCAATCAGCCTGCCATGCATGTTTTTGGAATGTGGGAGGAAACCGGAGCACCCGGAGAAAACCCACGCAGGCCTGGGGAGAACATGCAAACTCCACACAGGGAGGCCGGAGCTGGAATTGAACCCGGTACCTCTGCACTGTGAAGCCGACGTGCTAACCACTGGACCACCGGGCCGCCCACAAAAGAATTACAGATTATAAATTAAATTGTACAGTGGTACCTCTACTTACAAAATGAACATGTTCATGAGCCTGCAGACGTAATAACAGATTATGTCTCCTTCTGCATGCACATTATCCCTCAAAAACGGTAAAAATATATGCAAACAATAAGCCGTATATTATGAAGGAAGTTATTGAATGCATAAGAAGGAAGAAAAGAGCCCATAGGCTCGGTGACACCGCTGGGCTGAAGTTGGCCCAGAAGGATCTCAACCGACAACGAGAGCAGCACAGTCTAAACCAAAGCTAGGCAAACTACGGCCCACGGGCCGAATCCGGCCCGTTGGTCTTTTTAATCCGGCCCGGGGGGGGGGGATCTTTTCGACCACCTAGGACCCATGTATCGCTCTACTTCTACTGGTCTGATCACAACCCATCTGCAGCAATGCACAGGCTAAAATAGGTCATCAACAACACTGTTGTCATTTAAAAAAGGAAGAAAAGAGCCCATAGGCTAGGTGACACCGCTGGGCTGAAGTTGGCCCAGAAGGATCTCAACCGACAACGAGAGCAGCACAGTCTAAACCAAAGCTAGGCAAACTATATTAATACCGTACTTTCATGCTTTTGTTCTGTTGATGTTTGATATGGACTGTCAACAAATGCATTTTTTTTTTTTTAATGTACCATAGCTCGTGCTGACCTGGCCCTTCTGTCAAATTTTAAAAGTCAATACGGCCCCCGAGCCAAAAAGTTTGCCCACCCCTGGTCTAAACACAGGGATGAGATTTTTCCGCTTTTTGGCGGAATTCCGCTTTTTTTCCAGTCGAAATGGACCTATTTTATATTGTTCCAAATCCGTAAAAAGAATTCTGGGGGAGAGGCTTGTAATGTTTACAAATAACTTTTGCAAGCATCCATTTTGAATCCCGTTTTTTATCGCAGAGTGTTAGTTTGTCGTTACATCCTATATGGGCTAAAACCAATGTCTTACTAGTTGTGATTGGTCGCTATATCGGCAAACGCAAATCACAACCAATCCGTGTTCGCCTTCCTAAACCCCTTTCTCGCGAATGCCGAATGTGATCAAGACTCGTGACGAAGCTAAAGTGCGTCAGATAGATGCGGATCTGAAAACCACGTTTCGATGGGACTGGTTGGATAGAAAGCTGACGGTGTCCCCAGTAGGAAACAGTAAAGAGTGCTTGTGTCGGATTTCATGAAAAAGCTCGATGTCGCCGGTAAAGCTCTGTGTACAGTGTGTGACGATGTCATTCTATACTGATCGAGAGGATGGAAAGCTTTACAGAGTCACGCAACCTCGGTGAAACACCGAAAATAGACATTTCTACTGAAAAGTAACTACTCGATCTCAAGCGCTTTTCGGCAGCCTGGAGCATGTGTAAAAACAAGAGGAGTTGGCTAAAAAGAGAGTGGAAAAAGACAGAGAGGACCAATAAGCTTTTAGCGCTTGCTAAAAAGCTTAAAATGAAGAGAAAATCAAGTATTCTACCTTATGAAACTGTATATTGTTGTATATACTGTAAATAGACATTCACTTTATATAATAAAATACATTCATAACCCATATATAGTAAACAGTGTGGGACTTCACTCTCACTGTATGAGGTAAGAATCAACAGCTTTTTATCACATTTACACAGCACTTTATGAATACAAGTAATGAACAAATCTTAAATATGGCAGGGAATGTGTTTCCTTTTTTAGTTTTGATTTTGAGCAGCAAATTTGAAGTTACATGTTGGTGCTCACCAGGAATGCATAAGCAAAATTGCACAAATTTTCACTTGAAAGAATAGTGAACAATCTTGGGATTTTTTTCTGTTTAAGTTTCAAATAGTGTGTGAATTGAATACACTTCATCTTCAGCATGTTTAGTGCCACTTTTGTAAGTGGCCCCGCCACCCATCCCGGCCACGACCCCTTCCGCTTTTTTCATCACTCGCCACTCTCATCCCTGAAACACAAAGAGTGGGCAGAGCAAGCCCTGTCTAATTCAAACGCAAAGAGATTGCGGGACTCAATTTGCACCATGACAAACATGGGCACTAGGAAGAAGCCCCTGTCGGCTCACGATGAGAAAGTGAGGGCAAGGGAGCTAAATGATTTCTACATGCGTTTTGAAGTTGACACTTCCAAAGAGTGTACTGAATTGCGGCGCAATCTGCAGTTGTTGATTTTAATAAGAGGGTGTTAATCGACTCAGCTAATGTTACCCAGGTTTTTAAATCACTGTGTGTAAACAAAGCCACACGACCAGACAATATGTCTGCTTATTTATTAAAAACTTTCGCTGAGGAACGAACACCGGCCTGGCATCCTCTCTTCCAGCTGTGTGTAGACACAGAGGTGTTGTGGCTCTGGAAGAAATCGATTATAATTCTGGTTCCTAAAAAACTCTGTCCACAGGATGACAACGATTATAGACCAGTGATCTTAACCTCCAATGTGATGAAAGGGTTAGAGAAGATCATTGTAGAGAAACTATGCAAGGAGGTGGAAACTACAATGTATCAATATCAATTTGCCTACACTAAAAATTGTAGTACGAGTGATGCCGTGTCTACTATTCGGCACTTTCTTTTGAGGCATCTTGAGAGTAGGGTGGCATATGCCAGACTGCTATTTAGGAACTTTAGCTCAGCTGACCTGACACCATCCCTGGTCATGTCCTGAAAGACTGTGCTGAGGAGGTCACAGATGTCTTCACTGACATTTCAACACCTCACTGAGCCAGGCTGTTGTCCCCACATGCCTCAAAACCACCACCATTATCCTGGTCCCGAAAAAGTCGTCCCCCTCCAGCTACAATAACTACCGCCCGGTCGCACTCACCCCCATTCTTATGAAGTGCTTTGAGCGGTTAGTCATGCAGCACATTAAGTCTGCTCCCCCCCCCCCCACCCTGGACCCTTACCAGTTCGCATATTGGCCTAATCGATCGATTGCATATGCCATCTTCATTGCCCTCCACTCAGCCCTCACCCACCTGGAGACCGAGGACTCACACGTCAGAATGCTGTTCATCGACTTCAGCTCAGCATTCAACACCATCATCCCGCAATGGCTCATCCACAAACTGTCCCACCTGGGGCTCAACACCTCCATGTGTAACTGGCTGCAGGACATTTTGACGGGGAGGCCACAGGCAGTTCGGGTAGGCAGAAATACCTCCGGCACCATCATGATGAACACAGGGGCCACCCAAGGATGTGTGCTGAGCCCACTCCTCTTCACTCTGCTGACCCACAACTACACTCCCTCATCCTGCTCCAACCTCTTCATTAAGTTTGCAGACGACACGACTGTGGTGGGTCTCATCAACAACAACGATGAGACGATCTACAGGAGTGAGGTGAACAGGCTGGCCCTGTGGTGCAAGGACAACAATCTCCACCTGAATGTGGAAAAAACGAAGGAGATTGTTGTGGACTTCAGAACAACACACACCCAGCATGCTCCACTGACCATCGACAGCGCCACAGTGGAGAGGGTGAGTAGCACCAAGTTCCTTGGTGTGCACATCTCTGAAGACCTGACCTGGAGCCTAAATACTACCTCAGTGGCCAAAAAAGCCCACCAGCGCCAGTACTTCCTCCGCAAACTGAGGAGAGTAAGAGCCCCGCCGCCATGATGCAGACATTCTATAGAGGCACCATTGAGAGCATCTTGACCAGTTGCATCACCGTGTGGTACGGCGCTTGCACCGTGTCCTGAAAAAAGAGTCTGCAGCGCATTGTGAGAGCACCTGAGAAGATCATTAGAGGAGACTGCGATGTCTCTGTGCTAAAACCACCAGGCTCAAGAACAGTTTGAACAGTCTGAAGTCTGCTTGGCATTGCAAAATCTTTACCTGGATAAGTAAGTAAGTTGGGTCGCGGGGGCAGCAGCATTAGCAGGAAAACCCAGACTTCTCTCTCCCCAGCCACTTCTTCCAGCTCTTTCCGGGAATCCCGAGGTCTTCCCAGGCCAGCTGGGAGACATGGTCTCTGCAAAGTGTCCTGGGTCGTCCTCGGGGCCTCCTGGGGATGGGACATGCTCAGAACACCCCACTGGGTAGGTGTCCAGGAGGCATCCTAATCAGATGCCCGAGCCACCTCATCTGTCTCCTCTCGACGTTCAGGAGAAGCGGCTCGACTCTGAGCACCTCCTCAATGACCGAGCTTCTCACCTTATCTCTAAGGGATAGTCTGGACACCCTGCGGAGAAAAGTCATTTCGGACACTTGTATCCGGGATATCGTTTTATCGGTCACGACCCATAGCTTGTGAGGGTCCAAGCAGCACCGATGCGTCAACGCATGAGTCGAGCTCACAGAGCAATCCACGTGTCGGTGCGTGTGCTGCTTCGTGATGATCACGTGATCAACACATGAACTGTGTCAACGCAGTCCAGGCTGCGTCGACGCAGCAAAAGCCCACCACACAGTGTTTATAAGGACGTGCGTCTAGCGACACGATGCCGCCTGCCGAAACAAGCCTGATCTCACCCTCGTTCGAATAAAAATATATATTTAGGCAAAAAGGACAACACACAGATTATCAGAAAAACGTGTCTGTCTGACTTCAAGCGTCGTGTCGGCTAGGCTATCTCAGCTGTTGTCGTAGTTCAAAGCTTCTTTAAAACCCTTGTGGCCTGCAGGTACACATCATGTACACCTGACATGCGTTGTGTTGCAAAAACAAATGCATGCCACAAGGGGTATTACACATGCATGGCATGCATTTTTTTTTGCAACACAACGCATGTCAGGTGTACATGATGTGTACCTGCAGGGCAATTAATATGTGACGTGGGTTGCATCGGCGCCGTGAGTACGTGCTCGCGCGCACAGCAGAGTGCAGCGGACTATCGACTGCGAGGCGCGCATCACTTGAGTGATGTTGCTACAGTACGTGCATATTATGGAGCAGCTTCCGGACAAACGCAAATTGCCCGCCGTGTAGAGCCATTTTGATCTCCTTTTGGAGAATAAGGTATTTATTCAAATCTCCTTGCCTCACCAAGTGCCTCTCGGATTTTTGGCATGTCTTATTCCATTGTGTGTGTGTTCTCCACACAGGGGATATAGCATGCAAGAAACGCAACAAACTGAAATTTAAAACACTGGAGTGTTAAGGATTTGTTATATATAGCGCTCTTACTCACCCCTTTTATTGTGAAGAAACATACCGGATGTACATATGAACCCAACTTTCGCCTTTAGTAAGCAGACGCTATACTCATGGCCACGGTTCGTGTTACGCCGTGCTGCCAAGTTGTTTTGGCAATAGAATAAATATGCCTGAAGTGATCATCTAAACGTGTCTTATTATTGTCATGTTCCATATTTGGCAGCAGGTGGCAGGCGTTCATTCGGCTGCCTGCACACCTGCTGCCTATTTGTCTGTGATTACACCTGCTATATCTAGGCGCTCCGGCTGTCGACTCCTTGCCGGAGTAATCCATGCCGTGCCACTGCTGTTGCCCATGTATTGAAAGCGCTACTCGTATACTATTGCTGATTGTTACAATTTTTCGACGTCTCCTTGTGAGCATTCTAAGTGCATGCGTATTCTAGTATTTGCCTAATCATTTTCCTTGCCGTTTTTTGCAAGCGCTTTTTGTTGTCGCGTTTATATCATTTCCTGGTTCTCGTTATTTACCAGCGTTTTCTGTTTTCTATTAGACAGAGTTTTTGTTTATAATAAACATTATTTTTATGACCAAGTCCTTGTCAGTGTCTGCTATTTCGGGGATCCACTTATTCTTGTTTTTCTGTTACGTACGAAGCGGTTCCTTTTCTGCTTTGTGCGTAACGTGACAATTATTGCACGAGTTTACCGGCTATTCTTTGTCATTCGCACCTCCTTAACATGGAGTATCTTATTTTTCTAAATAAAAAATTGTGAAGACAAAGCCCACAAGCATCCTCATTCACATGATTTTCACATGATTGAAACACATTGAATGATACAATATGAATGCGTGGATGTGAATGATATTGTCTACACTTTATAATCAAATCAGTCAGTTCAGTCTGTCAAGTGGGTTGGCTGCAGGGATTTTGACGGTCCAGCAGGTGGCAGTGGTCAGCGACACAGTACCAGCACAGTATCAACACAATGTGTCAGTGTGTCGACACGCCTCATGAGGCCTCACGGACCCATCACTACTTGTGACCATAGGTGAGGGTTGGAACGTAGATCGACCGGTAAATTGAGAGTTTCGCCTTTTGGCCCAGCTCCTTCTTCACCACAACAAACCGATACAAAGTCTGCATCACAGCAGACGCTGCACCGATTCACCTGTCGATCTCTCGCTCCCTCCTGCCCTCACTTGTGAACAAGACCCCAAGATACTTAAACTCCTCCACTTGGGTTCAGATCTCCTTGCTGGCAAGCACCTGGTAGCCGGGCCTACACCCATGGAGCCTGCTCGGGTTCAGCCCGAAATGGCAGCGTGGGTCCCCATTCCCATAGAACATGATTTGTCATTCGCCTCACTCTTGGTTTGTTTTTGTGCATTTAGGACTTGGCTGATCTTCGTCACGTTCATGCAAAGTTGAAGAAGCAGTTCCAGGATAAGACGGTCGAGCTAGCCCATGCAAACAGGAGGGTAGAGGGCCATGAAGCTGAAGTCAAAAAACTGCGACTGCGGGTTGAAGAGTTAAAAAGAGAATTAGGACAGGCCGAAGATGAGGTAAGAACTAAAGCTTGGTGAAGTTTTGTTTGATCGGTAATATTGTAAAACAGTGACTCCCATAATTTTGTTATCCACTATTCCAAATCTTTCAACTCCGACTACTTCACCAAATGTACATGGCCCGGGCTTGACATAAACATTGTTGCTCACCAGCTCCTTTGGCTAGCAAATTCTCATTGTTCTGATCCACTCAGCATTTTCACTAGCCACAAATTTGTTCTTGGATAATTCGAGCCTACACTATTTTCTGACCAAAATATCAGGCATGCGCTCCCGGCATGCAACACTCGCCGGGAGAGCACACAATGCACTAATTTTTCCCACCAAGCCAAGCCTTGGCGTGTAATCGCCCTTGTGTCCTGTCACCCCCTGCAAGCCCACCAACTTTTTCCCTACTGCCTCAACTCTTTTCTTTTTGTCCTGCAGCAGCTTGTGATGATCGGGCGGGTGGGGTCTGAGCTGTGTCTACACCTCTGTTCCAAAACAGGAGGACAAATTTCTGACACCATGTCTCTTGACCTAACATAGCGAACATCATGAACAACAAAAAAAAGTTGTGTGTTGTGAACTCGGCATAAGATTTGAAAAGGTCCAAATCGAGAACATTGCTTGAAGCAAAGTATCTGTTGTTGTAATATATAAGTACCGTATTTTCACGACTATAAGGCGCCATTAAAAGTCTAAAATTTTCTCCAAAATGGACAGGACGCCTTATGATGCGGAGCGTCTTGTCTATGCGCTGAGTTCCAAAACCTGACTGACAGCCGACACGCTGTTTATATAGAGAAAAGGCGGAAGTGACTGTGGACTGGCATGCGGCAAAGAAGTCGGCCAATCAGTGAAGGGTGGGCGTGTATATATACATATATGGAGAGAAAGAGCGAGAAAAGGCAGACGTGAGTGACAGGCATGCGGGGAAGAAGTCCGCCAATCAGTGAAGGGTGGGCGTGTATATATACATATATGGAGAGAAAGCGAGAAAAGGCAGACGTGAGTGACAGGCATGCGGGGAAGAAGTCCGCCAATCAGTGAAGGGTGGGCGTGTAAGTGGACGCTAAAGGGTAGGTACAAGCAGGTACCAACACCTGTATAGAGTGTGGCTATGTGCATTGTTGCAGAACAACTTTGGTTTTGGTTTCTAAGAACCCCCGAAAATAAATTATATAAAGAGACACGCCTACAAAGCTCAGTTCAAACTTCAAGCCATCGGTTATGCTTTTGGCATGCGTGCCCATCTCACAGCAGCGGTGAAAAACCAATTCAAGCAAATGAACTCTGAGCTTGCCGTTATTCCCAGAGGCTTGACTAAAGAACTCCAACCGCTGGACATCGGCATCAACCGGGCGTTCAAAGTAAAGTTGCGAGCGGCATGGGAACAATGAATGATCGATGGCAAACACAACTTTACAAAGAGTGAGAGGCAGCGCCGGGCGAGTTACGCCACAATTTGCGAATGGATTGTGGCTGCTTGGACGAACGTGTCTGCTTGCACTGTTGTTCGAGTTTTTGGCAAAGCCGGCATAATTTCTGTGGAGCCACATGGCAATGAGAGTGACTGACAACGAGAGGGAACACGGCGTTTTTGATGGATTACCGGTACTTGCACAATTGTTCAATTCTGATACAGAGGATGAGGACTTTGATGGATTTCTGGGTGATGATTGATCGAAAAACGTGAGTACATTGTACAATGGCTAAATAAAATACAACGGAACTCAGTTTTCCGTTGCCTTTTTAAAAACGTGTTTTTAGCTTGTATCTGTATGTCTTGGCATGCTACCGTATGCTACAAGCTAACGTGTTTTTAGCGTGCGCGCATGCATGCCGTATGTTTAAGCTGGCGTATGTTTTACCACTTTAAAATTGCGCCCAATAATACAGTGCGTTTTGTCTATGTGTAAAATACAGAAATAGCACCCATTAATGAGACTGCGCCCAACCATACGGTGCGTCGAATGGTCGTGAAAATACGGTAGCTTTGCCATTATATTTACATTTGCTTCTAATCAATTAATTCAATACAATTCAAAATCCTTTCAGCATTTCATTATGAAGGTCCGGGCAGCGATTGCTGTGAGGTCTCTATTGTTTTGTAACGTCTGTTTGTTAATAACATTGTGAAACAAACTGAAGTGCTTTATGCGCTTTAACTTTAAGCAAAGAGGGGAAAAGGACAGCAGCTCTTACAGTGTGAAAATCTGCTTCCAAAAAAATCTTATTTCATGTATTTCTTTTATCTGTGTATTTTATAATTAGGGTTTTTTTATGATCCCCCCCCCCCCAAGAAATGATTTAAGATTTAAGATATCCTTTATTTGTCCCACAATGGGGAAATTTACAGTCAGAGTTCAGAAAGGAAACCACTAGGTAGGGAGAGGGGGAAAAAAAACACGCTCGAACTATCCTCTTCTGAGGATAATTTAAGTCCAGGATAAAAAAAAAAAGACCCGAGCACATAAATAAGCATATGACAGTTACAACAAGTCACAAGACATAACATGTAATGAGGGGGCGGATGAATGGGAGGGGGGGGGGGGGGGGGCGACCGCGACGCGGCCCGTCTGACCAGCTGCACGGTCCACCGAGCGCTCCGCAGATTATTCCACGTCGCGGGGGAAAAGAATAGGAACGATGAAAACGGTGATGATAAGGATGTGTATGTACGTGTGATTGTCTGGCTGTGTATGCGTGAACAGGCCGCAGCTGCTTCGTCAAGCTCTGCTCATGAAGACAGTCCTGGCTTATCAGTCCATGGCCGAGAAGGAGGGGGTGATGGTGGGGGCACTAGCTTCCGTGCATACCTTCCATCCAGGGGAAAGGGGTCCAAATAGCGTTGTTTGTTTTGGAGGGACGGCCGCCAACAATTTCAGGTGGCCTTGAGTCCGTGGCTGTATCCCTTCACTGGCGCCGATCAGCCAAATCCTCAATTCCTTTTCGAAGAGAGAATTCCAACTTCTCCATGTTGTTGTCGATCGTACGGAGACGCTCCAGAACCGCAATTGCGGTTGAGCTCAGTCACCGCTTGAGTCTGAGTGTTGGACATTCGCGCTCGACCATCGACAATGACCGGCAGCTTCTTCACTTCCAATAAAGCTGCTCCCGTCGGTTGGATTTTGCGATAGAACAGGAAACTGCTAACACCAAACTGCAGCATACCTGCTATCAGAAGGTCGATAATGTAGATGTCTTCTTCCTCCTCAACGGACAGTATTGACAGGCACACCATTCTCTGCTTCCTCAATGGATCTAGGGTGTACCCGGCAGTAAATGTCCCAAGGGGCAAGCAGGCTCCCCACTGCCTGCTCTTCTCGTCGAGAAAATTTTGTCGATTGCATCAAGAGACCAGCCAACCAATTCCATGGTTTGTTTTTAGGATGAAAAATACAGCGGAGGCTAGGAAAAGACAGCACAAGGACAGCACATAGACTGAGTGGCAAGCAAAGGGAGGGGGGGGGGGCAGGAGCAGAGCAAAAAAGCGTCCGCCTTCGTCGAGAGCCAAGCAGAAAGTAATAAAAAGGTTTTAGATTATTTTTTTCCAAAAATGGGCCACACATGATCATTTTAAATAGCAATAGCTGTCAGCCACCATTTTATGAGGGTGGTGCTTTTTGATAAATACTTGCACATCACTCCATTTGCTGTGCATTTATTTTATCATTGCAGAAGGATCCGCTTCCTTTGTTTCATCTTCCTCTTCTGAATGCTCTTGCTGAATAGCCTTCACCTGTTCAAAGATTGCACAGGTTCACACGTCCTCCGAAAACCTGTAATGGAAAACACATGTAAAATGTGAAATGTCCTGGAAATGCTTGTGTCGTTCTGGAAAATGTTTCCTGCATCAGCTTCTCTCTCCCTTGTGGCAACAAGTCAATGGAAGTGTAACTGGGCCATAGGAGTTTGAATTGAAATTACTAACCCTGAATTTTTTAATTAACATCAGAATTCCTCTCGCTGATTTTTTTTTTCAGCATAGAAATTCAACATTCTAAAATTTTAAAAAAATTCAACATTTCAAAATGTTTGAGGTTAAAAATATTAAATGTAAATAAAATCTGTAACAAAAAAATCCTCTCAAAAAGTCCCAAAAAAATACATTCAGCTGCAAAAAAAAAAAAAATAATAATCAACTGAGTCAGTGGTGAGTGTTAGAATCAGAATCACAATCATCTTTATTGGCCAAGTATGTAGAACACACAAGGAATTTGTCTCCGGTAGTTCAGGCTACACTAGTATCATCAATAACTAGCAGCTTCTATAAACAAGGACATGACAAATAGGTATCGAAAGACTTTCCGTAATGTAAGGGTACCGTCGTGAAGTCATACCACCCAATGGCAGCTGTGAGACAATGTGCAAAGTCTCAAGCAGGGCTAAAATGATCAGTGGTAGAATGCAATACAGTGATTCCTCGCTATTTCGCGGTTCGTTGTCGCAGCTTCGGTGCATCGCGGATTGTTTCAAACATATTCATTAAAAAAAAAAAAAAAAAAAATTTTTATTTAAAGTCCGCAAACGGTCCGCGAGAAGCAGTGAAAGTCAGCAAAACAACAGTGAGTCACATAGAGCAACATATACAGGTACAGTACATGTGGGGTGGGGGTGGGGGGGCTGAGAAAATGTAAAGCAGCCTTCCTCAACTGGCGGACCGCGATCCACGACCGGACCGCCGACCTCCTCTGTCAGGACCTCCTCTGTCCAGACCCTCGGCAAATTGTATAAAATAATAAATTATAAAGTGATTTTTACGTTATACATTTTACATTTTTGGATTATAATCTGCGCATTACTGCGATCGCTTGTTAAAATTATCCGTTGTATTCTTTGCGTGCACTAACAGATGTAATGCAGAGGAGTGCAGCAGCGCGACTTTGTGTGTATAATGTTTGACTAACTGGAGACCCTGGCTGAGTAGGGCATGTCGGCGATAACGATGCGTTGATTGGCTCCTCTGAACTGAAGGTGTGCCCATACATAAGCGTCAGCATATACGATGCGCTGATTGGCTCCTCTGAACTTAAGGTGTGCCCATACATAAGCGTCAGCACGCATCTATCCCAATACACACGCATTCAAAATGGATGATTGTGTCAGGAAACAGACGCATCCGCGACGCCACAGTGTGCTCACAGCTTCAGCCCAGGAGAGCCGCACACAGACAATTAGACAAGACGAATCGCGGGAGGTTTCGATTGTGTGCAGTGTTCTTCCCGTCGACCCGGGGATCTTTGCAGCTGTTTAACAGCAGAACACCGCAACATGGTAAATGAACATCACAATGGCGTCCTCAAATAATATTTGCATGCCTCAGACATTGCATTCACCTTTAGTGGAAAAACAGCACTGCACATTCCTGTGCTCCCTTGTGTCAGTATTTAAAATGGTTCTTAACTCCTCTTCTGATATATTTTTCAGTGATTTCAGAGGGGATGTGAAAAGGGGAATTGTACAAATGAAAAGTATATTTTTGTTTTCATGTTTAGTATTTATTTTGGTAAAATTAGTATTTTGTTTTGTTTTTGTTTAAATTTGTTACGTCTCGGACAAGCCGAGTTTAGTTTGGATCCTAAATTGTAGGCGTAAACAAAGTCTCCGTAGAAAAATATATTTTAATGCAAAAATCGCACCGATAAAGAGGGAACATAAAGCGCTGGTCACAACAAGGACCAGAGGGCAAATAAAACGAAGAACAAAAAGCGCTTGCACAAAAGGCAAGGGAGAAAAATAAAGACCGCGAATACAAACAAAAAACAATGTATCAAAAATACACGCAAGGAAGCCCAATCACAAAACAAAATCAGTACTTACTAAACCATGGGTACCGAGAATACACAAGCGAAACACGACGAGGTCTAAATAAACAATACTCCGACAACAGGTGCACGGCAGAGGAGTCCTTAAATACAGAGTCTACTAATCATAGATTGGCAGCAGGTATGCACAGAAGTCCGCTCATGCCACCTGCTGGCCAGACCGAAATCAGAACCGTGACAAAATTAAGGGAAAAAAAGACAACTACTGTTTAACAAAGTTAAAGTAAAAATGTCTTATTTCCCTAAAAGGGCTATAACTATTATTAAGCAGGCACAACTTAACAAAAGTAGAGTTCCTGTGCCTCAACACAATACCTCTCATTATTTGCTGTGTACTGGCAAAGTGAATAACTGTTATTTTTATGCACCCCATTATTGGTTAAAAAAAAAAAAGTGGACCTACAGCATTTCTAGTTGAGGACCACTGATGTAAAGCCATGTTGATTGCCGGTGCATCTTCTTTCTGTCTTATCACGTGGGTTACTCATTGATCTTTAATCTGTTATTTACGATACTGCTAGTGTGTGCGTGTGCGTGTGTGCGTGTGCGTGTGTGTGTGTGGCTGAGAGAGAGAGAGAGGAGACATATAAGAACAAAAACAGGTCTCTTCCATCCATAATTGTCTAATCATCCTTAATTGACTAATCATAAACACGTATGTTGCATGATCGCTGGTGTGTGTGTGTGTGTGGGGGGGGGGGGTGTTAGTGCATTCTGCTCAAGCGCAAAGGCCCACGTGGGGCAATTAATTTTTTATGTATCTGTTAATTGGTCGCTACTTGGCGGATTTTCGTTCATCTCGGGTGGTTTTGGTCCCCATTAACTGCGATAAATGAGGGATTACTGTACTATGACAGAAAATCCTTGCACCATTTTAAAGTGACCAGTAGCATTATTTGTCGAACATCTTTTAGAGTGCAATTGTGCAGAAAGTCCTTGAACACTTTTAAGTGTCTGGAGCTGTGGAATATAGATCAGTGAATGGTTCATGTACAAACAGAGCTGTACAGAGCAATGATTATTGCGGCAATGCTGTTCCACATGGGTGTGCAAAATTGCAAAGAGCCACGATAGATTTAGGTTACTGTTTAAGGAGTTAATGGCTAGAGGGAAGAAGCTTTTTGAATGTCTGCTGGATTTGGTGTGCATGGATCGGTAGCGCTTGCCTGAGGGGAAAAACTGGAAGAGGTGGTGGGCAGGATGTGTGGGGTCCAATAGGATTTTCCATGCCCTTGTCTTGTTTCTTGCGGTGTGCAAGTCCTGAAGAGTGGTTGGGAGGTGCCAATGATTTTTTTGCGCAGTCCTAACTGTCCATTGTAGTCGGATTTTGCCCTTTTTTGTGTCGGCCCGAAACCAAACTGTGATGGAAAAACAGGATTGGTTCGATGACTGCTGTGTAGAAATGTCTTTGCAGCTCTACACACATCAGACCGGGCCACAACATCAATGTTTGATTAGGATATTGTGCTATTTTTTTTCCGCATCGCCAAGCTTATCGTCTCCATGGAGACATCCTGGGCGTACCAGCTTGGGAAAGACAGTAAGTAATGCAAGTGTCCAAGCGTATTTTTCATCCAGCTGCCCTAATTCCATGGTTTGTTTTTCAGAAGAAAAATGCAGCAGGAGACTAGTTCGCACAGAAGACAGCCCAAAGCCAACACTTAGACCCGGGGTCGGCAACCTGCAGCTCTTTCGCGCCCCCCAGTGGCTCCCTGGAGCTTTTTCAAAAATGTTTGAAAATAGAAAAAGATGGGGGAGGGAAATATATTTTTTGTTCAAATTAAAGTTTCTATAAGAGGACAAACATGACACAAACGTTATTAACATTTTCCGATGCTGTAAAAATGTGTTGAATAAATATTACCTTTCAACATTTCGTCAGTGAGCATTTGCATCATAGCCTGCAACACACATTTCTATTAGCAGAGCGGGATGTCAGTCAGGGGGCTGTTGTAAAAAAAAAAAACCCAACAACAAAAAAACAGCCTTTCATGTACAATTCACCGAGGGTACTTGCAAAAAATGGGAATCTGGCGGCCGAGAGCAGCATTTTTAAACGGTAAACGTGAACGATAGCACGCTGCGAAAGTGCTCCCATGCCATCTTAACGGCCGCTACGGCTGTTGCTCATTCCGTCATGCGTGTGTGTGTGCGTATGCACGCGTGTGCGGTAACGGGTCGATCGCGGGAGGTTGGTTGATCGAAAAGTTGATCCTCCGTCAAAAAAGTTTGGGCACCCCTGCTCTACAGGATGAACCGCAGGGGGGAAAAGACTTTTCAGATTGGATCGGATTGGACACAACATTATTGTCAAATTTTTATTCATGAATGTTTGTGTATTTGTAGCCAATTTCCGCACTTTTTCCGCACTAAAAGGCGCACTGGATTATGAGGCGCACCTTCAATGAATGGCCTATTTTATCATTTGTTTATACTGGATGCACTGGATTATAAAACGCAATCTACAATGCATCCACTAGATGGAGCTACGCTCCTTCCGTTCGACTCGAAAGGAGTTCATGACCGCCTCCGAAAAACGTAAATTAACGATTACTTCAATGAAACTACGAACCTACGAAAATTTAAAATAATGCATCAAAACAAAACAAAAATCAAGCGAGGAAATCATAAAATAAATTCTGTAGCCCCCCTACAAACCCCCCCCCCCCCCCCATTTTAGGATTTCCTTGAGCGTAGCTCCAATAGAACAATGACAAACATGATTGCCTCTCGAGTCGAACGGAAGAAGAGAAGGCACAGAGGACGGACATACCTGTATTAGTTGAGTCTGTGAAAACCATTAATAAAGTGTGCGTTTTAAAAAAACAACACTACCGCTCTCCTTTTTTAGGAGCTGCAACAAAAACTAACTTAATAAAGCAGTGACACAGTTCACTGAACCAACAGCAAGTCATAACATTGTAAGCATGTCTCCAGCAAAGAGCCATCTTGGAGTTGACATATTACCGTATTGACCATACACAAGGCGCACCAGGTTTTAAGGTGCGCTGTGAGCTTTTAAGAAAAGTCTTTTCAGTGCGCTTTTTTTGTGCGGAAAATACGGTAGTCATTTTGATAGTATGCTTTTATTGCTAATATAGATACATTAGCATGGGTTGCCTTCATGATAAGGCTTTTAATTTATTGTTACTCAGACATATTTGTTTTTTTGGTCCAATATGGCTCTTTCAACATTTTGGGTTGCGGACTACTAATTTAGACACAGTCAGCAAGCAGAAAGATAAGGGCGAGATGAACAGGAGCAGAGCAAAAAGCGGCTGCGTTCATCCAGAGCCAAGCAGAAAAAAAAAAATAGAGTTGCATTATAATTCTTTTTTGCACAATTTATGAAATTTTTACGGGAACAAAGTCATCATGCAGGGTAACCAAAAAATAGCTGTTGACCCATGCACCTTAGCATCTTAACTAAATCCAACAATCTCAAACTTGGGTTTTATATTGGACAGTGATTTTTTTTATTGTGTTTTATTGTGATGTTTATCTCTCTCTCTCTCTCTCTCTCTCTATATATATATATATATATATATATATATATATATATCGATGTAGATAGTTGGACAGAGAGAGGCCTCTTTGTCATTTTGCATCCCAAGATTGAGCTTGGGCCACGCCACTGAGAGGAAGGATAAATAGTGCTTTTCTACCTAGCAGTGTATTTGAATTGAAGAAGCCTTCAAACATGAGATACAAAATATTGTCGAGGACAACAACTCTGCGTTTGTGATTCACAGGCATTTTATTAGTTTTTTTTGAGAAGAGATGCTGCAAATCTTTCTGGAATTAATTGACCAGGGTACTGGTTGAATTGTTTTGGGGGGATGTGGGGGGGGGGGGATGTTTTTGTCCCAGGCTTTTTTTTTTTTGTGCTTTTGTTTTCTTTATACTCATAAGATTATGTGTGTATTTGTTAGCTGGATGAGTCCAATAACCAGACAAGGAAACTCCAGAGGTCTTTGGATGAACAAGTAGAGCAGACCGAGAACCTGCAGGTCCAATTGGAACATTTACAGTCCAGGTAAGACACACACACACACACACACACACACACACACACACACACACACACACTAACTCAAACGTATATGCACATCCGATTGAGGGTGTCTAAAGCTTTCTTTCTTTTGCAAAATGTCTAGCCATTCCAAAACTGTTAAACAAAAATAAATCTTCTCAAACATTTCTGTTTGATTGATTTGCCGGGGCCCTCCGTCATCCCTCAAAACAAATCGCTGATGCACGTCGTCATGTGTGAACATGTCATGTTGAGGCAAGTGCAGCAGACGAGGCACCACAACAGGGAACTGGAAATTTTAAATGTGAACGGTCCCAGGAGAATAGTCCTGTTTCATTCAAGTCTTGAGACTTGATGCCCAACCCGAAGTATATCTGACTGACACAATGGCCTCATGCGTCACTGACCGAACTGGCAGGTAAATTCTTATCAACACATCCATCCATCTATCCATTTTCTGAACCGCTTTATCCTCACAAGGGTCGCGGGGCGTGCTAGAGCCTATCCCAGTTGTCTTCAGGCAGTAGGCGGGGGACACCCTGAACCAGTTGCCAGCCAATCGCAGGGCACACAGAGACGAACCACCATCCCCGCTCACACTCACACCAAGGGACAATTTAGAGTGTTCAATCAGCCTGCCATGCATGTTTTTGGAATGTGGGAGGAAACTGGAGTCCCCGGAGAAAACCCACGCAGGCACGGGGAGAACATGCACACTCCACACAGGAAGGTGTTCGAGTTCAAGCTGGACTCGAACCTGGTGCCTTTGCACTGTGAGGTCAACATACGAACCACTGGACCACCGGGCCGGGAGCCCTTATCAACACATGCCCAAATGAATTTTAACCAGCTGGTGGTTGCTAATTTAGAACCGTGCACGCAATCATCGACTGCACTTGTGCCCACGGCGTTCATGATCATCACGATGGGTGATGACTTGAGCACCAATATGAAGTACTTAATCAAGCACAAAAATGTGGAAGCATAACCGTTTGCCAGTCTCCAGCAAGCAAAGGCCCGGCAACCACGACATACTCAAGAAGCCAAACTTGATCAATTGAAAAGTGAATGGAAACTAAGAGTAAAACATTGATAGTATTGAAACAGAAGGAAGCTCAAGTGAAAATAAAGTTGGAAGCAGAAGAAAACATACAACAGCCACAATCAGATAAAGTTAAAATAGCTTAGGCTTGTGTTAAAGTTTATAAATGTTTTCATTTACTTGAGTGTTGCAAAGAGATGTCTGAAGATAAGCACATTAACATTGAATATAAACCGTAAATGAACCCACAAGCCCCACTTCATTTCAGCTGAACCCTGTCAAGGTTCAAAAGGAAGCGAGGCTTACCGAAGCAATCACAAACTCTCTCTCCTTCTCTTCCAATTCCATAACTTTCAATTTTCACCGGCAGCCCTTTGGAGTATACAGACTTATATATATGACTTATATGGAAGAGTCCCTTCATGAACCTTCCTGGGGAGAAGCCCCTGCTTTTTAGTGAGAAGATGCTTGAGCTCAAAAGTTATTTGGCTGAGAAAGCAGCAGCTGCAAAAAATCAAATTGAGTCGAGAATGACTGTGCCCCTTTTTGGGTCTAACTTCTCCCCCGGGTGTGCCAACTTTGGTCCGAAGTACTTTGCTCCACAGCAAAAGACACACTTCCCCTCAGCTGCAGCCTTCATTGAATGCGATTTGCATGTCTGTGATGGTCTAACTAGCATTCCAACAGTCAATGAGGCAAAGGAGCGAATACTTTGAAGCCTAGGGGCTTTGTAAGAGAGCAGGTCTCCGTTTACATCAATTAAATTCAAATCAGAAGTAGTCTGCAGCATAGCCCCCACCGAAAGAGTAATTAACACAGTTGACATTGGCTTTAATACATGGTGTCCATAAAGTCTCTTTACCATTTCAAAAATGTCTTAAAATGCAATTGATTAGATATTTTATTCAGACTTGTTCTATTGTATTCAGTGTTTATTAAAGTTTTTTTTACCTCTTAATACATTTCTACATGGGCAACATTAGTTGCACGAAGCACATCAAGACGGTACTCGATTTCTTGCCATGTTCGCTGTAGCATAGCCTCATCAATGGTGGCAATGGCATCAGTAATCCTTTGCTTTAGGTCAGTAATGTCCCTTATCCTTGTTCGACACACGATATCTTTAACATAGCCCCATAAAAAGAAGTCCAGGGGAGTGATATCTGGTGAACGTGGCGGCCAAGGAATTGGCCCATCGCTTCCAATCCACTGGTCTGGAAATGTTTGATTGAGGAACCCACGAACATGCAGCCCCCAATGTGGTGGTGCACCATCTTGCTGAAAAATGATGGTTGGTTGAAGGTCATTTAGTTGTGGTGCCACATATTCAGTTAAAAGGTCAAGGTAAACATCAAACAAGGAAATCCTCAAAATTGAGTGAAGGTGTTCAGCAGTAAGTCGACTTCTGTGTGATCTTTTGTTCAGCTTCATCAAATAAAATAATGTAATTGTTCACGCAAGTATGTGCTGCCAAACATCGACAACGTTTGAGCAGCCTGGATGTGCAGCTGGGCCATTGTGTTAGGGAGGAAACGGGCAAACTGCGCAGCACCCATTGCAATATATTTTTCATGCGCATGCGCGTCGTGTCATGCATTGGACGTAAAGCCAAAAACTCCTTTGCCATGCTTAGGCTGCAATCCACTCCGCGGATGAAAATTGACAACTGGGCAATGTCAGAAACGTCTGTGCTCTCATCGACGGCCAAGGAATATGCGATGACTTCTTTTCCCTTTTTCACTAGCTGCTCTGTTTGATGAATGGCCAGCTGCTCTACTCGCTCTGCAATGGCGTTTCTGCTCATGCACACGTTTAAAAAGGATTTAATTTTTATGGTCAAACGTTGTCACAAACTTTAAGCATAGAGGTTTTAGATGAAATCCCCCTCCGTAAATAGCCGGGATGATTTAGCAATCTCGTTTGCCAAAATAAAACTGGCCTTGACAGCAGCCTGGCTTTGTAATTTGGCTTTTTTTTAACAGAACCTGTTGAGATTTGAGGCTTCGCTTTAATTCCTCAACCTTCTGTAGCCTTTGTTCCATGTCCATATTCTTGTTTTTGTCCGCGTATTTCGTTTCATGATGTCGTCTCAGATTATACTCTTTCAGTACCGCCACACTTTCTCCGCACAGAAGACACACAGGTTTTCCAGCTACGTCCATGAACATGTACTCCGACTCCCACCTTGTTTGAAACCCCCGGTTCTAAGTGTCCACCTTCCGTTTTGCCATTTTGGATGGGTATCTCAAAGTTAGCTTTATTGTTACGTTAACGACTGCTGCACCAACAAATATTGAAATGAAGTGACCGACTGCTTGGTGCATCGTTGCATTGTGGGAAATGTAGTATTGGTGCGAAAAGATCTGCGGGCTGCCGGCTTGCTGCGGGCCGGCTCTAACAATAAATCAATATCATCCCAGAGGCCGTAGAAGACCTTCTCGTTGGCCATATCCGGCCCGCGTGCCTTGACTTTGACATTTGTTAAGTGGGTGAACGGAAATCAAATGGAAAAATGGTTCCTCCAAAATGTCATTTATTGAACAGCCAGTCAAAAAAAATTGGTACTTCTTTTAGGAAGCAGCTAATTATTGATACACCTGCATCAGACATACTATTTGTGGTGGATAATCTAAAAAAATATCATAAGCTACATACCATAATTGCCTCGGTCACGTTTATTTTAATTTTTTAGAATTTTTTTTATTGATGTAACAAATCATGCAACCAGTTGTGTGAAAAAGTAAGCAAAAAGGAAAAGATCCTTTATTAATTGCTGAACAAATAGAAGTGACTGAGACAGAATGTGCCATGAAAACGGCAACCAATAGTCACCAAAATCCAAATGCACAGCTCTACTCATGTCCACTTCCATCCATCCATCCATCCATCTTCTACCGCTTATCCGGGGCCGGGTCGCGGGGGCAACAGCTTTAGCAGGGAAGCCCAGACTTCCCTCTCCCTAGCTACTTCTTCGAGCTCTCCCCGGGGGATCCCGAGGCGTTCCCAGGCCAGCTGGGTGACATAGTCTCTCCAGCGTGTCCTGGGTCTTCCTCGGGGTCTCCTCCCGGTGGGACATGCCCGGAACACCTCACCAGGGAGGCGTTCGGGAGGCATCCGAATGGAGAAGCGGCTCGACTCTGAGCCCCTCCCGGATGACCGAGCTTCTCACCTTATCTCTAAGGGAGAGCCCGGACACCCTGCGGAGGAAAACTCATTTCGACCGCTTGTATCTGGGATCTCGTTCTTTCGGTCACGACCCATAGCTCGTGACCATAGATGAGGGTCGGAACGTAGATCGACCAGTAAATTGAGAGCTTTGCCCTTTGGCTCAGCTCCTTTTTCACCACGACAGACCGTGCTGATTTTCATCCCAACCGGTTCACACTCGGCTGCGAAACGCTCCAGTGAGAGTTGGAGAGCCCTGTTTGAAGGAGCCAACAGCACCACATCATCTGCAAAACAGGGATGCAATACTGAGGCCACCAAAACGGACCCCCTCAACGCTTCCGCTGCGCCTAGAAATTCTGTCCATAAAGGTTATGAACAGAATCGGCGACAAAGGGCAGCCTTGGCGGAGTCCTACCCTCACTGGAAACGATTCCGACTTACTGCCGGCAATGCGAACCAAACTCTGACATCCGTGGTATAGTTGCATCGGATGAGATGATGCGGCCCAGACAAGGGAACTGCTGTCTTGATTTCAGCTCTGTATCACAAATGATTATATGGGTCTGGTAGTAGTTCTTGACTTCCGTCTTCTTGAAGCAAGCCTCGAGGATGTGATGCGCTACATGGCTTACTCTGTGTGGGAGACGAGGGCAGCGTCGTCTGCAAGGAGAAGGTGCTGAATCAGTCACTCCTGTGTCTTGGTATGAGCTTGAATGCACTGTCGAAAAAAGATGCTCCCATCCAGTTGGTACCGAATGCACATGCGATCCTCATCATCTCGGTCTTCAGTGGCTTGCTTAAGCATCATGCTGAAGAAGATACAGTAAGTATTTTCTAGTTAGGAATCATATTTGTGTTGTCCAATCTTTCCTGATAACAGAATTTCCTTTTGTGGGAAACAACTAAGGTTGATGTCCTGTATGAATGTGCAAGTATGTTGACAAAATGCACGTGTAACAACACAAGCAATACAATGCAAAAATATACTGTCCAAAAACTGTTTACATAACAAAAACTGCAGTATACAGTCCAGGTATAGAGTGTCAACAAATTACAGAAGAACAAAACTAGCCACGAAAATGCAAAAACATGGTGCACATACTGTTTATAAAATTACATCAATACAGTACTGTATTTTAATGTTGATTTTTTTTTCCATCTTGGGAAAAAATGAGTCTATTTGGGGTTGTTTTTTTGGATTCATTCTTTGCTGTATGAAAATGTTTGCCTGCGCTTCATACAGTTTTGTTGCTAATTACAAATAACTGTCCCATTGATCATCACTGATGTCTGGTGATTCTTGTGCATCCAGAAGGATTTTTGATGCCATCTCCATAGTTTCCTTGCCGGATGGTGGCTTGACATCAGGAGTTGAACTGGGCAGATTATCTATTTTCTCACACTCGATCACACTGGTGGTTTGTTCGAGCGATTCGTTGATTTCTTTTGCTGTGTAATCTTTAGTGACAGCAAAATCACAGTCCACAATTGAGAAGATCCTGGTTTGTCGGGTCAGGTATAAATCTGAAGCAGTGAAATGAGATCAGTCTCATCAAAATCTTCCCTCTCAGCATTGTCAGTGATGGCGTTTGTGTGTGAAAATCCACACTTGGAAATGGATTTACCATGTAACAAACCTTTGCGGCCAGCCACGGGACGCTTGGAAGTCATCTATGGCCATAGTTGCGCTATGGAGCTAGCCTTCTCGCGAATTAGCGGTCCAGTTAGCGGAAAGTTTTTAGCACGACCACAGTGAAACCATTACAGGACACGATCATTTACTGCGCTGTATCCCGTCTGTCGAGCCGCAAGCAATTACCTCTGAGCTGGAAGACTGCCAGAATCATAAAGGGCAAGAATCTATGCCTTGTTTTTTTAAAGTCTCGTAGATTTGAGTCTTTCCGACTCCAAGTGTCTCCTGAATGATTTTAACTTTGTATCCAGCGTCGCTTAATCAGATGCATTTCACTCGCTCCTCCACGGTCATTACCGTTCTTCGTTTCGATGCCATGATCTACAGGACGTAAGTGAACAAAATTAAGATCTTTCACAATCATAGTAAAACGTACACCAATATAGAGTCACTTACATGTCGTCATTTTGGATCCGATGATAGAAAATGGCGAAGTGGACACGTTTCTTCCACTGTATCGAGTGGGAGCTACTTGAAATTGCACTACTGCAGTCTTCCGTATGCTTCAGAATTCCGGACACAGGAAATTCCGTTTTAAGGAACCGATCGTGAATGTAATACCGAAGTCTAAATTTTAATACATAGGTTTTTATTCCGGGTGAGGTAATTCCCGTTTGACAGAAGACCATAGGTGGGGGAATACTTACTGTACTGAGAAGGGTTCACGCCATTGGATATGCCCTTTCCCATTTCCAACGGCGTGAAGTCACCATTCAGTTTAATCCTACTAATTTTCATGCAGTTTGATCCACATTTTTAGGAATTTGGCGTTTCAGGATGAGCCACAGCCCGATTTAACACGTCACGCTCTTTCCAAAATGAACTTTTGTGTTGTCCATCTACAGAATATTGCTCCAAAAATCTTAGGGATCATCAAAATGTTTCTTAGCAAATGTGAGACAAGCCTTTGTGAGTTGTTTTATTTTATTTGCTTTCTTTTGTCTTTTGCCTTCAAATTTGGCTTTGTAGCTTTTTCCACATTGGTAGATTTAAATTATTTTGTTTCTCATATGTTTTTGAAATTCTGTGTATCTTGACACAATGCGTTTCTTTTTTAGCTGTTGTAGGCCATTGAACTTCCATTTTACTGATGGGCATTATTCAAGTGATTTCTTAGTTGAAATCTGATTCCTCAAAACAGGGGTCAATCACAGTTAATTCATAATTCAACAAGATAGGTCAACTGCTTTTTCACTTAAAGCCGCCATCTTTCTCTGATGGATACGCAAAGTAGACAAATCACCCAATCAAAAATTTGCTGGTTCAATGACTACAGCATGTGTAACAAATACAATGCATTTGATCACTTGTTGGAATACTAAAAGGTGTTTGTGATGATATTTTGCTTGCGCCTCTGCTGCAGAAAAGGTGGTAGATTTGTGAAGTGCGGTCACTCTGAGGCACCGTGGTGTGCGCGCGCATGCTTCAAAATGCATACGCCTCAAACTTCAGTTATTGCATTCTGTTGGTTCACCACTAGATGGCGAGTGACCTTTTAAATTTTAGAAAGAAAGATCAAAATAATTAGGAAAGGGGCTAATACTTTTTGTCATTAAATTGTAATCTGTATATCGTTTTTGTAGACTACGGCGGCAGCAGCTCAGTCCTGGTCTGTTTGGAAAGATGCGATCAGCTCGGTTCAGCCCTGAAAATACAGATGTTCCATCCAGTGGCAAGGATGAGGAAGAGGAGCAACTGCAGCTCCAGATCCATGGATGACACAAGCCCAAAGTCAATGTTTTGAGGAATGTATATCTTCAAAAATACCAATTCACTGAATCATATGAATAGTTCTTTCGAGAGGAAACCATTCCAGAGTGAGTGTGTGTGTGTGCGTGTGTCTGTGTGTGTTAATAAACAGGTAACAGGCGATGAAGGCATCGTTACACAATCATGTACAGGGGACTCCAAGAAAAAAGGGGACATTTTTCAAGTCCCCACTTTATTTTCACCTTTAAAATCTTGATATATGTGAGCTGCTGATTTGTTTTTTAATTTTAAGTAAAGAGGGGACTCCAGTGTGTGTTGGTGTGGGTGTTTAAACGTTTGCTCAGTGGTCGGCCTACTGACTGGAGGAGGGATTTCATGCATGTTTCACACTTGTCATTTCTAACACAACTCTATCGTTTGAAGGGGTTACCACAAGGGAGTCGTTCAAATGGTAAAAGGGCAATTTCGTGAAGGAAAACTGTCTTAAAACACAATTCACTCTGTATTTGAAATAAAAATTAGAAATGTTTAGGAGTAGTGCTTCAAATAAGCACCAGCAACTTATTTAAAACCTGACAACAGTCTCATACTTAAAACTTAAGATTGAGTTGAATATGCCTTTCTAAATACATATCAAGCTTACGAATGTTTAAAACACTGTGTCACTGTTCAGGTTGGAGTATAATTTTAGCTGGATAATAAATTACTTTATTAGGTATTGGCTCGTTAAAAGAAAAACTAATTGAAATAGAGAGAGAAATCGTGACGAAATACCAATGAGGATTATTCTAAATGAAATGGATGGTTAAAATATTTTTTTTTCCATGTTTATTTATGATGATCATTTTCATTCGGCCTCCGAAGCTATCCAAACCATATCTAACGATATTGTGAGGATTTAACTTGCCCTGGATTGTAACCGATACTGATAAATTACACATATAGTTAGGTGCAGGACTGCAATATTTGCACATGATTTTAAAACAAATGGGAAAGCAGTGAACGACAGGTCCACTACATCATGGTTGAAAAGTAAAAATAAGAGAGAATATCCATCCGGTTTCTGATCTGCTTACCCTCATAAGGGTCGCGGGGCGGTAGGCAGGGTATACCCTGAACTGGTTGCTAGTCAATCGCAAGGCACACATAGATGAACAATCATCTGCACTGACACTCACACCTAGGGACAATTTAGAGTGTTCCGTCATCCTACGATGCATGTTTTTGGAATGTGGGAGGAGGACCTGGAGAAAACCCACGCAAGCATGGGGAGAACATGCAAACTCCACACAGGAAGGCTGCTGCAGGAATCGAACCCGGTACCTCTGCACTGTGAAGTCGGCGCGCTAACCACTCGAGTATTTTTTTTTTTAAATCAAAATGACGATAAATGTGAAACTCTGAGAAAGCGGGAGCGCTTACACAAAAACTGAAGGGGGACATTTTGTAATGTATAGAGATTTTCCACATGGATTAGGTTTACTTTGTTCATGAACATTAAAGCAAAAGATGCAAACTTGAACAGTGTGAAACAACAGAAGTTACCTTGTTGACTTTTTGCAACCATTTATGATCTTCTAAGATGAGACTGCATTGGTGTCATTCTTTGAATAAATGTTAATATGCAATATCAAAATATTTAAGATGCATTGAAGGATCTTTGGGCAAGATCCTTCACGCTAATGCCTGCCTCATACAATGATGAGAGACAATAAAAGGAATGGCATGCCGGCTCAGACATCGCCCGACCAAACAAGGTCTGCGTCAGGTGTTGGGGAACCAGAGCACCTTGATGAAAAATGGGCTACTGGAACAAAGCGAAGATGGGCGAGATGCGATAACATGGCTCTGTTGGAATGCTACTACTCAAGCAACCTTAGTCAGAGGGTTTACATGCAGAGAATGTGGGCTAAATGGTTACTTCGAAACCCAGTCACAGTTGACCACGAATCAATTAGTAGCTCGGTGTTCCAACATCCACAAACGGCAACTGCTGTCACAACTTGAGATTGATGAAGTACAACGCAGGTTCCATGGTGAAGGGCCCCAGGTTGCCAGATCAGAGGAGGAGGTCATACCAGAGATTGGGAGGCAATCCCCAATGAATGCAGATGATGAGATTGGGAGGCCAGCCCCAATGAATGAAATGCTGAGCGAGGCAGCAACTGACCTGAAAGCTAAGATCATGGCGAGAATGAAAGCTGGGCAACCTAGAAACCGATTACAACGGCTATGTGAAGAACCACCTGAAAGTCTCATGGAAAGTGTGAATGCAGCACTGAGGGTGATCCCTACCATAACGATCACAGAAACCAATAAGCTGATATACACTTCAGCATCAGTGATCCTAGAGATGTTTGGCTCTAAGAGCAACCATGGAAGCCATGAAATACGCTACCCACCATGGAAAAGACGGTTGGAGGCTAAGATCAAGGCGGCTCGGAAAGATGTGAGTCAATTGATGGAGGCACAGAAAGGTGTGATGAAAAGGGTGATACCCAAGAGGTACATCCAGATGACCATACCTGAAGCACTCGAAACTGCCAAACAAAGGCTCCAAGCCTTGTAGCCGCCTAAAGCGGTACACGAAAGAATGAGGCCAGACGAATAAACAGGCTGTTCGCAACACAACCTGCGAAAGTGTACGCTCAGTGGAAGGGTCCTAAGAACAGAGCTGACCCACCAAGACTGGAAAATAAAAGGTACTGGAAAGGCATATGGGAGAAGGAGGTTGCACATAACAGCAGTGCACAATGGCTGGTGACCCTGAGAGAGGAGCACAGCAACCTCGCTGAACAGAACCCAGTTACCATAACAGTGGCAGACATACAGGAAAGAGTCTCAGGTATGAAGAACTGGACAGCACCAGGCCCGGACATGGTCCACACCTACTGGCTAAAAAAACTCACAGCACTCCATGAGCGCCTAGCAGCACAAATGAACCAGCTGCTGAGAGATGGGACTCACCCAGGATGGCTAACCGAAGGGCAAACGATCCTGATCATGAAGGATCCCTCAAAGGGTGCAGTCCCATCCAACTATCGGCCAATAACCTGTCTCTCCACAACATGGAAGCTCATGTCAGGCATCATTGCGGCTAAGATAGGTGGACACATGGATCAATACATGAGCGAAGCACAGAAGGGCATTGGTAGAGATACCAGAGGAGCCAAACATCAGCTCCTGGTTGACAGAACAGTCGCACAAGACTGCATGTCCCGACATACCAACCTGTGCACAGCCTGGATTGATTACAAGAAAGCCTATGACTCGATGCCAAATACATGGATCACTGAATGCTTGGAGTTGTACAAGGTGAACAGGACCCTAAGAGCCTTCGTTGCGAACTCGATGAGGATGTGGAAAACCACACCTGAAGCCAATGGCAAGCCACCTACCCAAGTGTCCATCAAATGTGGCATATACCAAGGTGATGCACTCTCCCCACTGCTCTTCTGCATAGGACTGAACCCCCGAAGCCAAGTAATCACCAAGACAGGCTATGGATACCGCCTCAGAAATGGAGCTACGATCAGTCACCTCCTCTACATGGATGACATAAAGCTGTAGGCTAAGAGCGAAAGGGACATAGACTCCCTGATCCACACAACCAGGATCTACAGCAGCGACATCGGGATGTCATTCGGGCTTGAGAAATGTAATCGGATGGTGACTCAGAGAGGAAAGGTAGTCTGCATAAGTCCCTGAAGGAACAATAGCAGACATTGAGGACAGCTACAAGTACCTCAGTATACCACAAGCCAATGGCAACCTCGAACTGGCAACAAGGAAAGCGGCTACGGCCAAATACCTCCAGCGTGTGAGGCAAGTCCTAAGAAGCCAGCTCAACGGCAAGAATGAGACCCGGGCAATAAACAGCTATGCCCTGCCAGTGATCAGATACCCTGCAGGAATAATAAGGTGGCCAAAGGAAGAGATTCAGACCACGGACGTTAAAACCCGAAAGCTCCTAACCATGCATGGAGGGTACCATCCCAAATCCAGCACCCTGAGACTGTACGCAAGCCGAAAGGAAGGAGGCCGGGGACAAGTGAGGGTGAGAGCCACTGTCCAGGATTAAACATCCAAGCTCCATGAATACATCAAGGAGAAGGCTCCAACGGATGACGTACTCAGAGAATGTCTCAGACATTGGGGAACAGAGAATGAGGCGCTGGAAGAGGGACCATCATGGGAGGACAAGCCCCTAAACGGGATGTACCACCGGACCATAACTGAAGTGGCTGATCTCAAAAAGTCCTATCAGTGGCTAGAGAGAGCTGGCCTGAAGGACAGCACAGAGGCACTCATCCTGGCTGCTCAGGAGCAGGCCCTGAGCACCAGAGCCATTGAGGCCCAGATATACCACACCAGACAAGACCCAAGGTGTAGGTTGTGCAAAAAGGCACCTGAGACGATCCAACACATAACTGCAGGGTGTAAGATGCTGGCAGGGAAAGCCTACATGGAACGCCATAACCAGGTGGCTGGCATAGTTTACCGAAACATCTGTGCGGAGTATGGACTGGAAACCCCAAGGTCAAAATGGGAAACACCTCCGAAGGTGGTGGAGAATGACAGAGCGAAGATCCTGTGGAACTTCCAGATCCAGACTGACAAGATGGTAATGGAGAACCAACCAGATATCGTGATCATAGATAAAGGGCAGTGGAAAGCCGTTGTAGTAGATGTAGCGGTCCCAAGTGATGGAAACATCAAAAAGAAGGAACACGAGAACCTCGAGAAATACCAAGGGCTCAGAGAGGAGCTGGAGAGAGCCTGGAAGGTAAAGGTGACAGTCGTGCCTGTGGTGGTCGGAGCACTCGGGTCAGTGACCCCCAAACTAGATGAGTGGTTGCAACAGATCCCGGGAACAACATCGTACATCTCAGTCCAGAAATGTGCAGTGTTGGGAACAGCAAGGATACTGCGCAGAACCCTCAAGCTTCCTGGCCTCTGGTAGAGGACCCGAGCTGAATGAGGGACGGACACCACCCAAGGGGTGAGACGAGGATTTTTTTTTATACTGTATATATATGCTTGTGTGTGTTTTTAAACTCATGCATCTATCGAAGTTTTTCAACTTGGTGTTCGTACATCAGTCTATACCAGGGGTGGGCAAACTTTTTGGCTCGGGGGCCGCATTGACTTTTAAAATTTGACAGAAGGGCCAGGTCAGCACGAGCTATGGTACATTAAAAAAAAACTGCATTTGTTGACAGTCCATATCAAACATCAACAGAACAAAAGCATGAAAGTACGGTATTAATATACTTTTTTTAAATGACAAGTGTTGTTGATGACATATTTTAGCCTGTGCATCGCTGCAGATGGGTTGTGATCAGACCAGTAGAAGTAGAGCGATCCAGAGGTACTAGGTGGTCGAAAAGATTGCCCTGCCCCCCCATGTTCTGCAACTTCAAGTCAGTGCGCCACCTGGCGGTGAAGTGCCTGTCATTACAAGTCCAATTGAAATGAATGCAATCATTCACATCGAACCTTAATTGTGGACCAACCTTCGGCGGGCCGGATTAAAAAGACCAACGGGCCGGATTCGGCCCGCGGGCCGTAGTTTGCCCACCACTGGTCTATACTGTATTTTTCTTGTAATAAATTCATTTTCAAGACAAACTATAATTCTGCTGGGTTTTACAGTTTTACCTTGCAAGTTTTGAGTGTCCACTCGATGAAACTGTCACGTATGCAAGGTGGTGGTGGACCCCAAAGAGCAGGCAGGAGGGAGGAGCAGGTTGTACTTGATGAATTGTATTAAAACAGAAAACTAAATCCAAAACAAAGTCCCAAGAACAAAACGAATCCAAAGTAACAAACAAAACCATGGCAGAAGCTAAAACCTCAATAACAGAAACATGACCGAAAAAAACTGACACAAACAAACAGCAACAAACAAACATGACAGTAGCCAAGAGCAAACAGCAACAATGACCCGACAATGAGTGCTCGGGGCTGGGAGTCCTTTTCAAGCCACTAATTATCTAACGACCAACAGGTGTGCAGCTGCAGGGAAAAGCCCCACAGTGCCACCTGTTGGTCACAAACCGAAACATGACAGAAACAGCTGCTGTATGAGAAAATACGGATGGAAAAAAACCTGGACTACGATTTTCCAGGGATGCTTTTCCTGTCAAATTTAAAAATTAAATTTAAAGATGTAAATTATAAATATGCAGTGATATTGATATAGATAGATAGATAGATAGATAGATAGATAGATAGATAGATAGATAGATAGACACGCACACACACCTGTGTGTGTGTGGTGAAGCATGTTTTTATCGTTTGGCGTTCGTATGACGTATAAAACAACATATAGGTGTATATGTTTGTTTTTAAAATGTGCACAAAGCATTGAAGAGTTACTTCCCACACAAATTGTAAACACGTTTGACTGTAAAGACTACATATCAACTGCTTCACTGATTTGTTACTTTCACAAATTGAACATTATTCTGGGCTTTCACAACAGAATATAATTCCATCCATCCATCCATCCATCATCTACCGCTTAGGTACCCCCGGGTCGCGGGGGCAACAGCTTTAGCAGGGAAGCCCAGACTTCCCTCTCCCTAGCTACTTCTTCCAGCTCTCCCCGGGGGATCCCGAGATGTTCCCAGGCCAGCTGGGTGACACAGTCTCTCCAGCGTGTCCTGGGTCTTCCTCGGGGTCTCCTCCCGGTGGGTCATGCCCGGAACACCTAACCAGGGAGGCGCTCAGGAGGCATCCGAGTCAGATGCCCAAGCCACCTCATCTGGCTCCTCTCGATGTGGAGGAGAAGCGGCTCGACTCTGAGCCCCTCCCGGATGACCGAGCTTCTCACCTTATCTCTAAGGGAGAGCCCGGACACCCTGCGGAGAAAACTCATTTCGGCCGCTTGTAACCGGGATCACGTTCTTTCGGTCACGACCCATAGCTCGTGACCATAGATGAGGGTTGGAACGTAGATCAACCGGTAAATTGAAAGCTTCGCCCTTTGGCTCAGCTCCTTCTTCACCACGACAGACCGATACAACGTCCGCATCACAGCAGACGCTGCACCGATCCGCCTGTCGATCTCCCGCTCCCTCCTGCCCCCACTCGTGAACAAGACCCCAAGATACTTGAACTCCTCCACTTGGGGCAAGATCTCCTCCCCGACCCGGAGGGGGCACTCCACCCTTTTCCGACTGAGGACCATGGTTTCAGATTTGGAGGTGCTGATCTTCATCCCTACCGCTTCACACTCGGCTGCGAAACGCTCCAGTGAGAGTTGGAGAGCCCTGTTTGAAGGAGCCAACAGCACCACATCATCTGCAAAAAGCAGGGATGCAATACTGAGGCCCCCAAAACGGACCCCCTCAACGCTTTGGCTGCGCCTAGAAATTCTGTCCATAAAGGTTATGAACAGAATCGGCGACAAAGGGCAGCCTTGGCGGAGTCCTACCCCCACTGGAAACGATTCCGACTTACTGCCAGCAATGCGAACCAAACTCTGACATCGGTGGTATAGTGACCGAACAGCCCGTATCAGGGGGTTCGGTACCCCATACCCACGAAGCACCCCCCACAGAACTCCCCGAGGGACACGGTCAAATGCCTTCTCCAAGTCCCCAAAACACATGTAGACTGGTTGGGCGAATTCCCACATACCCTCGAGGACCCTGCTAAGGGTGTAGAGCTGGTCCACTGTTCCACGGCCGGGACGAAAACCACACTGCTCCTCCTCAATCTGAGGCTCGACTTCCTGACGGACCCTCCTCTCCAGCACCACTGAATAGACCTTACCAGGGAGGCTGAGGAGTGTGATCCCTCTGTTGTTGGAACACACCCTCCGGTCCCCCTTTTTAAAAAGAGGGACTACCACCCCGGTCTGCCAATCCAGAGGCACTCTCCCTGTTGACCACGCGATGTTGCAGAGGCGTGTCAACCAGGACAGCCCCACAACATCCAGAGCCTTGAGGAACTCCGGGCGGATCTCATCCACCCCTGGGGCCTTGCCACCGAGGAGCTTTTTAACCACATCGGTGACTTCAACCACAGAGATAGGAGAGCCCACCTCCGAGTCCCCAGGCTCTGCTTCCTCCAAGGAAGGCGTGTTGGTGGAGTTGAGGAGGTCTTCGAAGTACTCTGCCCACCGGTTCACAACGTCCCGAGTCGAAGTCAGCAGCGCCCCATCCCCACTGTACACAGTGTTAGTGGTGCACTGCTTCCCCCTCCTGAGACGTCGGATGGTGGACCAGAATTTCCTCGGAGCCGTCCGGAAGTCGGCTTCCATGGCCTCACCGAACTCTTCCCACGCTCGGGTTTTCGCCTCGGCGACCACCGAAGCTGCGTTCCGCTTGGCCAGTCGATGCCCGTCAGCTGCCTCTGGGGTCCCACAGGCCATAAAGGCTCGATAGGACTCCTTCTTCAGCTTGACGGCATCCCTTACTGCTGGTGTCCACCAGCGAGTACGGGGGTTGCCGCCACGACAGGCACCAACCACCTTACGGCCACAACTCAGATTGGCCGCCTCAACAATAGAGGCACGGAACATGGTCCACTCGGGCTCAATGTCCCCCGCCTCCCCCGGAACATGGGAAAAGCTCTGTCGGAGGTGGGAGTTGAAACTCCTTCTGACAGGGGATTCCGCCAGACGCTCCCAACAAACCCTCACAATACGTTTGGGTCTGCCAGGACGGACCGGCATCTTCCCCCACCATCGGAGCCTACTCACCACCAGGTGGTGATCAGTGCACAGCTCCGCCCCTCTCTTCACCCGAGTGTCCAGAACATGCGGCCGCAAATCCGATGATACAACTACAAAGTCGATCATCGAACTGCGGCCTAGGGTGTCGTGGTGCCAAGTGCACATATGGACACCCTTATGTTTGAACAAGGTGTTCGTTATGGACAATCCGTGGCGAGCACAGAAGTCCAATAACAAAACACCACTCGAGTTCTGATCGGGGGGGGGCGTTCCTCCCAATCACGCCCCTCCAGGTCTCACTGTCATTGCCCACGTGAGCATTGAAGTCGCCCAGCAGAACAAGGGAGTCCCCAGCAGGAGTACTCTCCAGCACACCCTCCAAGGACTCCAAAAAGGGTGGGTATGCTGAGCTGCTGTTTGGTGCATATGCACAAACAACAGTCAGGACCCGTCCACCCACCCAAAGGCGGAGGGAGGCAACCCTCTCATCTACCGGTGTGAACCCCAATGTACAGGCACTGAGCCGGGGGGCAATGAGTATGCCCACACCTGCTCTGCGCCTCTCACCGTGAGCAACTCCAGAGTGGAAGAGAGTCCAACCCCTCTCGAGAGAACTGGTACCAGAACCCAGGCTGTGTGTGGAGGCAAGTCCGACTATATCCAGTCGGAAATTCTCTGCCTCACACACCAGCTCGGGCTCCTTCCCTGCCAGAGAGGTGACATTCCATGTCCCAAGAGCTCGCTTCTGCAGCCGAGGATCGGACCGCCAGGGTCCCCGCCTTTGGCTGCCGCCCAGCTCACATTGCACCCGACCCCTTTGGCCCCTCTCATGGGTGGTGAGCTCATGGGAAGGGGGACCCACGTTGCCTCTTCGGGCTGTGCCCGGCCGGGCCCCATGGGTGTAGGCCCGGCCACCAGGCGCTTGCCAATGAGCCCCACCTCCAGGCCTGGCTCCAGAGGGGGGCCCCGGTGACCCGCGTCCGGGCAAGGGAAACCTTGGTCCATATATTTTTCTCATCATAAGGGGTCTTTGAGCCGTGCTTTGTCTGGCCCCTCACCTAGAACCTGTTTGCCATGGGTGACCCTGCCAGGGGCATAAAGCCCCAGACAACTTAGCTCCTAGGATCATTGGGACACACAAACCCCTCCACCACGGTAAGGTGACGACTCACGATAATTTGACATGCTATATGTAATTCACAAGTACAGTGCTTACCAGAGACGAAGTGAGCACTGCAAAGATGAGCATTCTTAATTGCCTCGTCAGTCCAATTGTCACATCGCAAAGCTTGTAGTCACAACTTTCGCCGTTTTTTTTCTTGAAGGGGTGTTGACCAGCAGGAATTGTATCAAAGACGAGCTCTCTGTGTGTGCTTGTCGCGACGCCACTCGAGTGAAGCGCGACTTAGCAGTCAATAGTAAGCCGCTCTCTGTTGTGCGTGCATCAGCACGGACGTGTCTTTTGGCTTCAACCAATCAGTGCTGACGCAACGGACGTTACACATCAAAGAGCTTTGATCTCTTTCAACAGCTAAGCTAGTGGAGTTGAGACGACACGACGCTCGAGGTCGGACGGACAAGCTCTATATCCATCTGTATGTTTCTCTTCTTTTCCTTTGTCTGTCCAACTATATATATTTTTCTACAAACAATAGCTGTCCTGTCCACGTCTTTTTTTTGTCCCACCGGGGTCGCCACTGTATTTATAAAGAGACGTAAATCTCTAGCTCTTTCTATTCTGACAACCCACAGAACAGCATGAGGACGGCATGATTTTGTTCTGTAAAGCGTGTTTTCTGCCTCTGTGATGCGCGTGCAGCCATATTTAATGTATGCATACGTCACTCTTACCCCAGAAAAACAGCATTGCCCACCTTCTTTTTTCTCTTGAAAGACTCGGTGAGCAGACTTCCTGTCTAAAGCTGACAGACCTGCCAGGCTGCAATGCCCTTTGTTGGTGATGGACCACAACGCTATCTGTGCCTTGGCCTTGACCTCTGGAGGTCATGCACAAGAGAGTCGTTCAGTTGTAGAAATGGTAAGCAGAAGAACACCTGCCTCGACGCATTTCTGTGAAAAAGCTGGATAGGCATTTTGAAGTTGATGCATTATGCAGTGAAACTCCTCAACAGCGTAATTATATTTGCAGCAAGAAATTTTTCACAACAGGGGACTTTTCACTGTCGCACTATATCTCAGACGTAAACACGAACACGCACAAAGAAAACATATATGTGTACTTTTTATTTTTATTCCAATAGTGCATAAGTATGAGCATACAGTAATCCCTCGTTTATCGTGGTTAATGGGGACCAAAACCACCGATAAACGAAAATCCGCGAAGTAGCGACCAATTAACATATATATATTTTAAAAAATGCCACACGTGGGCCTTTGCGCTTGAGCAGAGCGTGCGCGCGTGCGCGCACAGACATACACACACGCACACACAGGCCAGCGATCCCTCGCAGTGCAGCAGACGTGTTTATGATTAGTCAATTAAGGTTGTTTAGACAATTGAGGATGGAGAGACCTGCTTTTGTTCTTATAACTCTCTCTCTCTCTCCCTCTCCCCCCCCCCCCCCACACTCACACACACACACACACTCACACGCGCACACACACGCGCCAGCCATCCAGCTTGTGCATCAGACGTGTTTATGATGAGTCAATTAAGACAATTAAGGATGAAAGAGACCTGCTTTTGTTCTTATAAGCCTCCTCTCTCTGTCTCTCTCTTTCTCTCAGAAACACACAAACACTCAACTGCAAAGCCCATTCGTGCACGCACACACACGTGCCCCACGTGGACCTTCCGCGCTTGAGCAGAGTGCGCGCACACACACACACACGAGCACGCATAGTAAACAACACTTAGACACTGATTTTTGCGGACTTCAATATATATATATATATATATATATATATATATATATATATACACACAGTATATACACAGTATATATTTTCATGAATGAAAAAATCCGCAATGCACCGAAGCTGCGATAAACAAACCGCGAAATAGCGAGGGATCACTGTATACTTATTTGACACTTCATATAGCCAGGGTAGAAAGAAAAAAAGGGAAAGAAATTGCGAAATTTACGATCAGCATTCACTTTCACTTACCTGTACATCAATTTCTTGCACAATGTCTTTTATTTTGTTTCCTCCATCTTTCATTTTTATTACCTTTATCCGTCTTCAAGCGTTAAAGCTTTTCTTTTCTTCACTCCTTTGTATGCAAAGGTCCGTTTTGTCGTCATTTTAGCAACGCAACGTTTGTGCTACGTCTGAAACAAATACTTCCTGTACTATTGTGCATGTGTAAACCAGTGTGGTGGTTGCTGTTGCCATTTCCGAACGAAGCAGTAGAGGTTGCTGTGGCATGCTGAGTTTGGATTAGACTTGCGGAAGGCTTGTTTTCGTTGGAGTGAATCTCGTTGCGAGGCAAAAGCAGAGAAAAAGATTTCGTATAATGGAACAGGGGGACCTTTCGTTGTAGGGGGAGCAGAAAACTTGGAATGGCTTTAATGCATGAACATTTCTTCACACTCGGGGGTATTTTCGCCCATGTAGGATTCGTTGTAGAGGAGTTTCACTATAATAATTTTTGTGATTACAGATCATGATAAGGAAATGGGAAAAACAGCAAATAATTGGCACTCTGTCTAAAATAATTTAAACAGTAAATATAACAAAACAATGATGTCAGAACAGCATGATATCATTTCAAACCCCTCTACAATTAGCTGGCAACCTGATAAAAGATTTATTTGTGAAAATAGCCCCCCAAAAACATTCCCAGCACACATGAAGACCAGTGGTGCATGCTGGTCTGTCAAGGAGGGGAAGTTCAATTTCGGCCGACATCATAAAATGTGTCTGTTTATTTATACGTGAATTCTACTCTCCGTTCCTTTTCAAGAAAATGATCTGTGACCCTGTCATATCAACCATGCGTCTTTTCCAGGGTCTTAACTGTGTTGATATAAGTCAGTCTGCGAACACAAGCAACTACAATAAAACACACCAGATATAAAATATTAATCTGTCACTAGTCATTTTCAACAAAGAGAGTGTCGCTAAGATTATTCGAAGAAGTCTCCAGTTCAACTCAGAACAAAATGAGAATTGAAAACAATTCTCCCACTGATGCCAACACCAAAAGATCGGTGATTGGCTCATTTCGCTGTCAATCAAAAAGAGATTCAGCCTCAGACAGATCATCCAATCATCATGCAGAAAAGCTGAGTGTCCGGGCCAGCCGATAAACGCCCACTATCCATAGACTCCCAGAGACGCTGAGCGTCTGATGGGCGGGACAAAACCAGCATTTATCCAATGACTCGTCTCGTTTCAATGTATTGGGACAACGGGCTCTGAACTCTCTCGACGCCCAGCGTCCACGCTGTAGACGCTCAGCGTCCACACAGTTTAAAGCACAGTGAAGCTGCGGGAATGAATGAGAAGAGTCGTGTCGTAACCAGAAGCTGATTCGGAACAAAAGTTGAGCACGTTGGAGTTGTTTTGATCACTTCACTCGCGTCATGTGATCAAAACAATACATTTATTCAGCGAGCGAAATGACAGTAAAAAATTTATCTTTACTGTCGTGTCCCGGCAGAGGGCGGTCCGTATCGTGGCCTTGTCAAACTACACGACTTTTTGTAGTTACGATGGTCGTGCTGTCAGACTACCAGATAAATATCGTTTCGTTTCTTGGACTGGAGAAAGTGAAAGACAGGGGGCAGAGCTGTAGGTAGCAGAGACGAAGATGTTGAGGTACTCTTTGGGAGTGACCAGGTTGGATCGGATGATGGAAGAGTGCATCAGAGGGACTACTCATGTTAGAGGTTTTGGAGAGAAAGTCAGAGAGGCCAGACTGAGATGGTTTGGACATGTCCATAGAAAAGAGGGTGAATATATTGGGAGAAGGATCCTGAGCTTGAACTGCCAGGCAGGAGGCCTTGAGGAAGACAAAAAAAGGAGGTTTATGGATGTACTGTAGGGAAAGAGGACATGACGGTAGCTGGTGTGAGAGAAGAGGATGCACAAAACAGGGTTAGATGGAGGCAACTGATTCCGAAAGGAAAAGAAGATATAAGTAAAAAAATCGTTCACTGACTGCCTTTGTGTCGTCAAATTCTTTACCATTATTGTGAAAAGGGTCTTACCGGATGTTCTACCCCCCCCCCTCTCCACACACACACACACAGACACCGTTTTTCAGCGCTAGCTTGACATTAGTCACACCGCCGGCAGCACATTGAAACAGGTAAGTAAGATTGATTTTTATTTTAGTTTTCTCGTTAGATTTTTTGGTATCTGACAGCTGGTCCCCTTTATCTGCCACCTCGAACCAGATTAGTTGCTTTTGAAGTGCCCGTACCACATATGAAATTTACCGAAGTTCACTTCTGGTGTTTCCTGTTAGCATAGGATTGCCATGGCTAACAAATGCTAACTCACGCCAGGATAAGGTTGAATACTGAATTAAGATTCCGTCTGTGTTTGCTACCCACTAAGGTGCTGTCAATGAAAATGTCAACGTCACGCTGGAATGCGACCGCTTGATTGTATTTAAAGGAATAAATCGGAATAAAACAAGTTGCTCGGTGTTGGCCTCGCTAACGACATTTGTTGTATCGCGAATCGTGTGCTCCTAAGTTTCCTCAGACATCTGCAGAGAAAAATTAATTCTGCGGAGAACAAACTTATTTCTGCAGAGAGCAAATATTGACCCCGCGGCTTGAAAGTTGACTTGAAATTTTCCACCGGCATTTAAAAACGACCCTCAAATTACGAGTTAAAAGCGCATTAATATACGAATAAAGGTAGAATTATGTTAGGAATTTATCTGCAAAATTAAAACACCGTGGAACATTCTCGTTATCAACTAATCATAAGTATTCTTTCCTCGTGTGCAGATTTAAGTTATAATAACAATAATAATCAATACATTTTATTTGCATTACTTATAAAGTGCTAAACATTTCACCAAACTCTGGGTTTGAAGCAGAGCAAGTGATAGGAATGCAACGACTTAAAGTGTAAATTAACCACTTGTGTAAATTAACCACTTGACCTTGAACATACTCCACATGGTATAATAATAAATGTAATTCAACGACACAGATAGTTCATTTACTTTCACCGGCAATGACGTGACATCATTATTAGGAAACATCCGCGTTAAGTCAGCTTTTGTGTATTGCTCCATGAAATGAAGAGAAAGAACAGTGTCGCCTCATTTTATCACAATTTAGTCAATCGATAGTAGTTGTAGAAAACATCTTATACAGATCAGTAGGGGATGGCAGGTTTACAAATCAAATTAGGCATCTTGAAGTTCTTACCTTGATTAGTTGTGCATTCATCAGAATTAAATATATTGGCCAGTTACAACCTTTCAATAGGAACAGAAACAAAACAATTACCAACAGGGGGGGACAGAACCAGAAGCCTGGCAGTTCGCTGTTAAGCGCCGTGATATTTTAGATGTGATGGACAACAATAGGGAAGAAGAGAGGAAAAATAACCCGACAGACTCCGACCATTCTCCTTAAATTGAAGCATGGTTTGAGCCCGAGAAAAACACTTCCGCACATGTAGCTCTCAAAAATTAGCAAGTTAGCACGTATGGTGTGACCCTAGAATGGATAAACATGTGAAACTTGGGTGTCTTGAAAGGCGCTTATAAATAAAATCTATTATTATTATTATTATTAATATTGTCTTGAGTTCCGCACCAAACCCCCCACTTCTTCTTTATATGGTTTCACAGTCATCACGGCCCTCCAAGGGAATGGTCACAACAGTGTGGCCTGCGACAAAAATTAGTTTGACACCACTGACATAGAGGATCAACTCCGCGTGTCTACCCGTGCGAGTTGCCAGCTGTGTTGTGTGTTCAATAAAGCAAAATAAATAAATTCCACGAATATGTAGACCGCAGTCAATCAGAGCAAAGTCCTGCTCTTCACTCTCTCTTGATTGATTGAGACCATAACGTGCATGTTATTTGAGTGTGGCTTTATATTCGAGGAGGCCTTTTTCATTCCCATATCAGCAGGTTGCCAACCTCAAATTTTTTTCAGTTGCACCATTGTGACATTTGCACCCAAATTGGGTGCACCCTTGAGCCCAGATTAATGTTTGCATCCTTATATGCATGCACTATGGCAGTTCGCCAGGCCAGCCCGGAAAGGACGGCTGACCCTGCGAAGGGTGATCGCCGCCAATGTGGCGTCCGAAGTCTCCCGCAGCTGGGGAGATCAGCGGGAAGGGCACAGTGCACGTCCAAAGTCGCCTGCTCGAGACCACACATGCGTCCAGCGCAGGCCCTTCTGTGGGAAGTGGAGCGGCGAGTGCGGACGGGCTTAGCTGAGCTGCCGTATGCCCACGCCGCTTCTCTGGTGACGGGAAAGTGCTGGGCGGCGCGCACACGCATTTCCTATTGGTCCTTCTTCATGTACTTCTCACGCGCTGCGAAATAAGCATCGAAATTTACCACCGACATTTTAAAATATGAACGATTGCAAGAGAACCAGAATGACAGTCCTGGTTCCACTTGATTCTCTCTTCCCTACCTGAATTACAGGATAAGATTAGGCGTTGTGTCGATGGCAAAAGGCCGTTTTTTGAACAAATGTATTAATTATGGAGGGCACTGGATACGTATATGTATTTTTGTCTATTTTTGAGGGTGCTGTAACGGACGAATAGCATTTCAATTGATTTCAAATGGGAAACAATTTTAGATTTGAGCAATTTCCAGCGACTACCGTTGTCACAAAATGAATTTAACTTTGAAGTCAAAGTACTACTCTCATTGTCATTTGATTATCTAAACAACATGTAACTGAATTTCTAAATATATTTGCACTATATCTTGCCAGTTAGGGTTTCTGTTCTGTTGAGTTGTTTCTTTCATGTCTTCTTTTTGGGTAGCATTTATCACTTACAAGCTTTGTTCCCTTTGGCTATGCAGGTTGACCGAATGGAAACAGCAGGGATTTGTCAGATTGATGTGGCGACCAGAAGAATTGTTGAGGGAAATGATTCACCAACTGAACAAGACAGCCCTTATCAGGTAAACACATTCTTTCAGGGGTGTAAAATCACAATTAATTCTCCAAAGAGGTCATTTGCACATAGAGTACATTGGACAATAAAGTGGACTTGAACTTGATTTGAGAAACTGGACATTTGTCAAGGGCCACTCAAGCGTGCTAATGTCTTTGAAATAATTTGGTGGTCATATACGGCAAGTATCGCCAACCTTTTTGTAACTGCGAACTGCTTCTTGCATAGTGATTAATTTGACGTGCTTTCAGTTTGATACACACTTCTGAAATAACATCCATTGATTTCACCCAATCCTCACAAGTGTCGCTAATTTGCTCAAATTCCTTTTTAGATCTTAATTAGGCCCCTAGTAGCGATCACTCCGAGGTCCATATTGTTAATGTAGAATTTATTTCTTTATTTTGTGAATGAATCACATTTTCCGAGATGTAAAAATGTTCACCAAACTTTCCACACTCATCGGGCCTAGCGAGAATTTTGATATTAATATTTGAGATTAAAGTAATTCAGGACAATTACAAAAAGTAAATCGCTCAATAGTTCCACTTTGTATCTTCTCCTTTTGGCTTGTCCCTTTTCAGGGGTTGCCACAGCGAGTCATTAATTTTCATCTTTCCCTGTTCTCTGCATCCTCTACTCTGACTCCAACTGCCTGCATGTCTTCCCTCACGGCATCCATGAATCTCCTCTTTGGCCTTCCTCTCTGTCTCCATCTCTAACATTCTCCTACCAATGTATCCACTGTCCCTCCTCTGTACATGTCCAAACCATCTCAGTCGAGCCTCTCTAACTTTTTCTCCAAACTTTCCTGTCTGAGTTGTCCCTCTGATGACATCATTTCTGATCCTGTCCATCCTTGTCACTCCTAAGGAGAATCTCAGCATCTTTAACTCAGCCACCTCTAACTCTGCCTCCTGTCTTTTCCCAACTGCTAATGTCTCTAGACCGTACATCATGGCTGGTCTCACAACTGTTCTGTAAACTTTTCTCCTTCACCTTAGCTGACACTCTTCTGTCACAAATCACTCCTGACACTTTTCTCCAGCTGTTCCATCCTGCCAGCACTCTATTCTTCACTTCTCTTCCACAGTCTCCGCTGCTCTCCACTGTTGATCCTTGGTACTTAAATTCCTGTACCTTCGCCACCTCTGCTCCCTGTAACCTCACCATTCCACTGGTCTCCCTTTCATTTATGCACATGTACTTACTACGACTGACCTTCATTCCTCTTCTCTCTAGTGCAAACCTCCACCTTTCTAGGTTTTCATGTAGCTGCCGCCTACTCTCACTACAGATCACAATGCCATCTGCAAACATCATAGTCCAGGGAGACTCCTCTCTGACCTCATCTGTCAATCTATCCATCACCAAAGCAAACAAGAAGGGGCTCAGGGCCGATCCTTGATGCAGTCCTACCTCCACCTTGAAGTCTTTTGTCCATCCAACTGCACACCTCACCACTGTTGTACTATTCTCATACATGTCCTGCACCAACCTAACGTACTTCTCTGCAACCCCTGACTTCCTCATACAGAACCACAATTCCTCTCTTAGCACCCTGTCATAAGCCTTCTCTAAATCTACAAATACACAGTGCAGCTCCTTCCTACCTTCCCTGTACTTCTCCATCAGCATCCTCAGGGCAAATATTGCATCTGTGGTGCTCTTCCTCGGCATGAAACCATACTGCTGTTCACAAATCTCCACTTCCTGTCTCAACCTGGCTTCAACTACTCTTTCCCAAACCATCATCGTATGGTTCAACAACTTTATCCCCCTGTAGTTGCTACAACTTTGTACATTACGAAATGTCCTTCCATACCTATTTGTCGCGTCCTTGTTTATGATGATACTAATGCAGCGTGTTATACCGGAGACAAAATCTTTGTGTGTTTTACATACTTGGCCAATAAAGATGATTCTGATCGCCCTTCTTATAAATTGGTACCAGGACACTCTTCCTCCACTCATCAGGAATCTTGTTTGTGTCTAATATTCTATTAAACAACCTAGTCAGAAAATCAACCGACACCTCCCCTAAGCACTTCCATACCTCCACTGGTATGTCATCTGGACCGCCTGCCTTACCACTCTTCATCCTTTTTAATGCTTTCCTGACTTCATCCTTTCTGTTTGGCCTTGGCTACTTCACTTCCCTTGTCATCTTTTTGTACTCTAGCCTGTTGTCTTCTTTTCTCTCACTATCCAATCTTTTCTTCGCTAATGTCTTCCCCTGTATACTTTCCTGAACCTCAACATTCCACCACCAGGTCTATTTGTCCACCTTTCTCTGTCCTGAAGCCACACCTAGCACCTTCTTGCCTGTCTCCCGAATCACTGCTGCAGTAGTCTCCCAATCATCTGGGAGTTCCTCAACGCTGCCCAGAACTGCCCTTACCTCCGTCCTAAATTCTTCACAACAGTCCTCTTTCCTCAATTTCCATCATTTTATTTTCTTCTCTGTCTTCACCCTCTTCCTTTTCCTCACCTCCATTGTCAGCTTGCACACTACTATCCGATGCTATTTGGCTACACTCTCTCCTGGCACCACCTTACAGTCGTTAACCTCCCTCAGATTACCTCTTCTACATAGAATATAATCTATCTCTGTGGACCTGCTTGTAGCCTCCTCCTCCTTTCCAACAGTACCCTGGAGGTGAACAGCACTGTTGGCGGTCGTTTTTATCCCGGGCCCCCCACCGATCCAGTATGGAAATCGTTTTATCAACTCACATGTTCATTTTGGCAACAGTTTTACGCCGGATGCCATTCCTGACGCAACCCTCCCCATTTATCCGGGCTTGGGACCGGCACTAGGGAACAGTGTACCCCCAGGGGAGGGCACTGCTCCCTAGTGGCTGGGTTTATAGTTCCACTTTGTATGGAAAAACAAAATCCAATCCCGGTATGTTTGATCTTGGGCTACAACAATTGGGAGGTACATGTTGCGCCCGAGACGTGCAAACAAGTCCTTTGCAGCCATATGCTGTGATGTACAGGAAGTGAGCTTTTTGAATGTCACACTTTTTGCCCTCTTGTCCCAGAGCAGTGGTCCCCAACTACCGAACTGTGTACTGGGACTAGGCCATGGCCCATTTGGTACCTGGCCGCATTATATGATTGAGAATCGTGGTGTTATGTGACCAGCTGCAAGCTGTGAGCATATTTGTTCCATCAGACGAGGCGGAAATGTGTGGTGCTGCAGGCGATCAGAATCCATATTTTCCTTCAAACTTTGGTTTGCAAGTTGAAGTAAACAGAATCCGCCTATAAATTAAAGAAGTAATAAAAAAATAATTGCTCAGAATGACCAAACCTGCAGCTAAACTTGGATTGGATTGGATACAACTTTATTGTCAAATGTGCTGTATATACAGCACAGATGAAACTTCTTCCCTCTCAACATAAAACAAGAGGAGCCACTGCGGGTGTCCGCACCGCTATCAAAAGAAAAGTTAACAAAAAAATGACAAAATAATACAAAACAACACGAGACACAGACAATCGTGCAATCTTAACCACTTTTCTGCATACACTTTGTTGTCTGAAGCAGTTATAGATGAAAGAGGAGCGAATCAAAGTGTCCTTTTCACCAGTGTGCACACGTCTGCTACAAGCTAAGCTTGAAAGCAACAAACTCGCAGCTGATTGGCAGCCTTGAATTCCAAAGATGAAGCTATTTTGATGAGAATTCTTCCCCGGCTTTTGTGGCGGTCTCTACAGAGCGATATGGAAGAATAAGCCCTTGTTTGTGCAAGCTATGTTGTCAAAGAAAAGGCAATACAACAATCCTGTTGAATCAATTGATTGAGTAGCACCCAAATAATGAAGTGGAAAAACACGAAAATACAAGCAAAGTTTGCACAGGCTCCCCACATAATTATAAGCAGATTTGCTGCTCATAACTAGCCACAACCACCGGATGAAAGCAGCAATCAATCGTGTCATCTTTTGATCATGCACATTTGCAGGTAGCAATGATGCTAATGCTGTACTGTATGTAGGATCGTAACTTGGGAAAAAATATGTTCACATTTTATGGCATATTCATTATTCCTGAGGGGTCAATTTTTAGTCGTTCACTGTGTTTTTTATTGTTCTAGAGCTGTTCTACTGTTGATAAACAATGTTTGAAGTTAACAAAAACAAATCTCTGCTAATAAGATATTCAATTACTTATAATTGTCTTTGTCCAGTACCCAAGCTCTACAAAAAAGTCTCTTGCAGCCATACGCTTCAGAAAGTCCGCCACTTTGAATTTTCTTTCAAATCTGGCCCCATTTTTTTTTTTTGCCTTTTATAGAGAAAACATTTTAAATAACACTTCCCAGATATTCTATTTTCTTGAAACCATTGATGCTTCATCTCAAGATGTTTAAGATAAAAAGTAAAAGCAATGATTTTTTTATCATCAAACACTGTTGGAAGGGTGATGTTGTGTTTTCCATTTAGAAAAAAAAATCATGCTGGTCTAAACATGCATGAAAACATAAACATTTTCACATATATCAAGCCTGACAAAATGGGAAAAACATTTTAGAGTCTCACAATCACAAATATTGAAAGCACTGGCCCCAGTTTTGTTTCACCAAGGTTTATGTGCCATTTAAAAAAAAATAAAAAATACCTTTCATATGTACCTCAACGTGCCAGAATCTCAACATGCCAGTACCCTAAAGTGGCCTGCACTGTGAGGGCCCTTCATAGCTGCTTGCCACTCTAGTTATGGTCGGAGCAGCGACCACTGCGAGATTCCTATCATTTTTGCAGAAGATAGTCTTCTTCTTATTATTAGGGTCTGTTCAGCGACTGCTTAGAGGTCCCCATTGTTTTTGGAGGAATTATTCGGGCCCGAGCAGCGATTGCTGAGATGTACCTATTGTTTTTGTAGACATTTTTTTATTTGGTCTTCCGTAGGGGAAACTTGTCTCGGAGGACACGAACTCCGTGCTGCTACATGCATTGAACAAAACATCCACATACGCTACACAACATACATTGGAAAATACATATAGTACAGGACAATATATACTCTACACACAATGCACAGTACATTAAGAATAAGAAAACCTTTATTAGTCTCGCAATGGAGAAATTTCCAATTCACAGCAGCAAAGTTATGAAAGGAAGAAGTAGAACAACAAAATATAGGAGCTGCTGGAAAGGCAGCCACTCTCGCGGCGCCATTTTGAGGTCAAAATAACAAAAATAACACAACACAACACATAGGACAGACAGCCGTGCAATCTTCACCACTTTTCTGCATACACTTTGTTGTCTGAAGCAGTTCTAGATGAAAGAGGAGAGGATCAAAGTGTCCTTTCACCAGTGGATCAGAGACGTCATGCTGAAAATGTGCACATGTCTGCTACAAGCTAAGTTTTGAAAGCAAACACGGAGCTGTAGCGTCCATTGACGAAAAGAGATTAGTTCACTTCTCCTGTCCCACGTAATCCGCTTCAAACTCCAAGCCGCGACTCCCAGTTCCAAATCCGCATCGGCGCCTCATCGTCGGCTCCTCAAGCCTTACATCCATCCAGCCGCAGACCGTTCAACAGCACCGATCTCTCCGCTGAACAAAGCGGGGCTGTGAAAAATGCTGCCCATTACAGGCGCAAGACACAAGCGCCCCGGGACTGTCCAGCAACGACAGTCAAATGGCGCCGACATTCCTCCCAGTCAAAAACAGTGCTGGTATACCCATGCTGCCGAGAAGGTGCAACCACCAAGCACAGAGTCTCCTCCTTGACGAATGTCGTGGCCAAAAAATGCTGAAAAAAAGTCCACATCAGGTCCACACGACGTAACAACAAACACAAAGTGACAAAACAAACACAAAAGCAACAAAAACAAGCAAGGCTCATGAGAGCACTTGCCGACGGCTGCCTACTCGGGCGCCATCTTGACTTCATTCATTGACATTACAGTCATATGCACACCCCACACTGCCCTCATGTCCTCCTGTCTGTCTGCCTTCCTCTAGTTGTTTGTTAATTAAGCTGTTTTTATATTGGTTTAATTTGCAGAGAAGCGTCCTGTACCTCCTTCCTGAGTGTAGGAGCTCGAATTGGGAGTGCAGCACATGAGAAGGATTGTCTAGAACAGTGGTCCCCAACCTTTTTTCCTCACGGACCGGTTTAATGTCAGACAATAATATTTTCAGGGACCGGTCTTGAAGGCGTGACAGATATATACAACAAAATAATATAATATGACCTGCATGAAAACTGTTATTTTCGAAACATGATAATAAAAATGAATCATGACAAAAGGAGCGTCCTATCTGACCGCAACACTCGCTGGTCGCTCTGGTAACGTTTAAACCTGCCTTCAAAGTAAGTTACAAAGTGAATGAAAAATACGACTCACCATCGCCGCATATTATGCAGAGTGGGCTTGATGCGTGGGAATCTCCCGTTGAGATAAATCCATATTTGAAGTAGGACTCGGGATATTGTCAATTAAATGCAGCCATCTCGTTACCTCTGCGTCCCGCGTCCTAGACACATAATTTTCCCACGGGACGCACAGTTCCAAATAATGTGCGTTTTTGGGACACAAGGAAATTTCTCAGTCAAAACAAACAAACAAAAACAAAAACTATGGCAAGCCTGAGGATTTCACGGAAACAATCGTTACTGGTAGCGTGTCGTTTCCGTGGCGTCATTTTAACGGTACCGAAAAATAGTTTAACCATAAAAGTCACCGCACACGAGTTGACTGTGTGATCAACGCGATTTCACTGTGCCTGTATGTGTGTTTGTGGTGTGGCGTGGTGTGTGAGTGTCTTTCTTCGAATTTACTTTCGTTCTGTTTTGTTTTCAGTGTTGGGGGGGGGGGGGACGCAACAAATAACGTTATGTAAGCATGCGGGTTGCTATTTTAGACTGCAAACTGAGGAATCGCGCGGATGAAACTTTGAGATGGCGGCGAAAAAAACTCACAAAGGTCTACTAATTACGACATTTAAGAAATGGGAATGCCAGTCTGATTTTTCGTATGAATCGTCCAAAGGGCGTATCACTAAACTCACCTGGGATGTATGCACAGAACACGAGAGTGAGATACGACGAGAGGCACGATTACGAGGCAAGTAGATTTGACCGCTATGAAAAATATTATGAAACAGTATTGGTTATTCTATAATTTATTGGTTGTAGCATGATAACTTTATGAATAAAACATTCGTCACAAGGTGTAGTAATGCTAATGTTAACAGTTGGTAGAACTAATGATGACGTGTATTAAATTCTTTCGTCAAATTGATAGTAGATTACACATGCATTGTCTTGAGAAGAGGATGTCAAGCCACATCAATACTTACCTGTATTCATGATTACCAATAAATTCATTGCAGTGTGAGATTGGAAAAAAATACTCTGATGATGCCACATGAGTACTGTATTTTCACGACCATTCGGCGCACCGTATTGTTGGGCGCAGTCTCAGTAACGGGTGCTATTTCTGTATTTGACACATACACAAAACGCACTGTATTATTGGGCGCAGCCAGGCATGGTAAAACAGACGCCATCTTAAACATACGGCATGTTAGGGGCGTGCCTTTAGCGTCCTCTTACACGCTCACCCATCACTCATTGGCTACTGGTACCTGCTAGGGGCGTGCCTTTAGCGTCCTCGTACACTCCCACCCTTCACTCATTGGCGACTGGTACCTGCTAGGGACGTGCCTTTAGCGTCCTCTTACACGCCCACCCTTCACTCATTAGCGACTGGTACCTGCTAGGGACGTGCCTTTAGCGTCCTCGTACACGCCCACCCTTCACTCATTGGCGGACTTCCGCATGCCTGTCGCCTTTTCTCTGTATAAACAGCGTGTCGGCCAGAAGTGCTCTCAGTCAGGCTTTGGAACTCGGCGCATACACTAGACGCTCCGCATTATAAGGCTGTCCATTATGGAGAAAATTTAAGACTTTTAATGGCGCCTTATAGTCGTGAAAATACGGTACACCAGTTTTTGATCCATTTATTTTTTGGAATAAACCTGGAGTACACAGCTGCTGAATGTTCATTGTTAATGCATAGTTTTCAAACATTTACCCTGGAAACATTATACTTTTGAGTTTCAGAATTCTTGATTATGAATATCAGTCAAAATAGAATAATGGGTTCCCATGATGAACGTTTATTGAACCCAACATTAGTTGCCGTGGTTTCCCATTGGGTAATCCGACGGAACCGAAAAACGGTTACCATGAATTTCTGAAATCCTCAGGCCTTCTACTGAATTATTTAAATTTATTTAAATTTTTGCAGCATTTTTAATAATTGTATGTATATGTTGTTGTTTGAGTTATTATCATATGCAATTGAATAAGTAGACCGTTTCAGAATTAGAAATTTGGGACTCTCTCAATGCATAATGGGACTCATACTTTTCTGATCAGCGAGTCCCAGGGACTCGCTGCCGGTAAACTGTAAAATTATCACTGTAAATTTAGCCTTTTTTTCATTGGAAGTCGTAGGCTCCTCTCCTGCCTTCTGGCTGGGCCTTTTCCCCTTCCCAAAGAAACTTTCCAAAGACGTTTGTTTTTTACTCATTTTGCTAGCTCCCGGGTTTCATTTCAGCAGTAACCTATTGCATGACAAAAAAGCGCGCCTTGACAGGCGTCAAGAGTGACATACTGTAGATGGATATAACGGAGAATCCAAAATAAAACATCTTTCAGATTCCGAAATGAATAGAACGGAAGTCATGTAAGTTATTCATTCTTTCTGTGCGGCCCTATACCAAATGACCAACGGACCGGTACCGGTCCGCGGCCTGGGGGTTGCAGACCACTGGTCTAGAATGTTGTTGGCCTGTTGAATAACGGACTGCACATATATATCCTGGGGAGCAGGGGACTCAGAAAGATAAGCAGAATATACCTGACACACATCTTACATTAGACACACAACCTGCACAGGAGATGCTCTCAAAAGTAAACAATTAGCTCTGTCTGACCTGTTGGATAGTTCTGCTCAGGGCGTTCTGGTCCATTCTCGATTCAACAACATTGTTAAAATGGATTCGCCCTCCAAGTTTTTCCTTTGGTCTTTAGCGCAGGAATAGCCAAAGGAGGCTCATCCAATCCCTTCAGTCCAACACTGGGCAACTGCTGCTGGAGTCAGCCAAGATCCAGCAGTGTGTTGTGGACTTCTACAAGGGGCTGTATTGCACCGAGTTCCAGGAAAACTCTGAAATAGCTCAGCCCTTCTACTACAGTCTCCCAACAGGTGTCCAAGAGTGATAACGCCAACAGGTGTCTGAGAGTGATAATGCTAAACTGGAGGCAGAGCTGTTTGCTCAGGAGCATGGTGAGGCCCTGCAGAGCATGCAGAGTGGGAAGACTCCTGGGATAGATGGCCTGCCTGCTGACCTTTATAAAGCTTTCTGGTTTGTGATCAGCAAAGACTTGCTAGGCGTTCTCAAAGGGAGTCTGAGCAAAGGGTGGTTGCCTCGGAGTTGCAGGAGGGCTGTTATTACCCTCCTCCCTAAAAGAGGAGACCTGGAGAAAATCAAGAATCGGCATCCTGTATCATTACTTTGCACCAATTATAAGCTGCTGTCAAGTGTTGGCAAATAGGTTAACGAAAGTTATGGAACACATTATACATGTTGACCAGATTTACTGCGTATCCAGTAGGGTGATAACTGATAATATTGCTCTGATTCGGGATATTTTGGACCTTTCTGGTGTTTTAGATAGTGATCTTGGTGTGATTTCCTTTGACTGGGTTGAACATCGATACTTGTGGCAAACACTGCGAGCTTTTGGTTTCAGCTCTGACCTCATAGTCCAGATCCGGGTCTTGTAGAGTGATATTGAGTGTGTACTGAAAATTAATGGTCCTGTGTGCTCCTTTTAAAGTCCTACAAGGGTTCAGACCGGGATGCTCTTAATCTTCAATGCTATACTCCACAGCTATCGAGCCCCTCCTGCATAAGCTTAGGGTGCCGTTGTCTGGTTTCTCTCTCTCAAGGTATGTGAACAATTTCAGCTTGTGCTGATAATTTGATTATCCTTGTAAATGATCAGAATGACAAATATTTTGAAGGACACGGTTGTATGTTGTCTTGAGAGGGAAGAACGGAGGGACGGAGGGAAGGGAGGGAGGGAGGGAGCGAGAGATTTTACTTGAATTTTTATGTTACAATGCTAATGTTTATGTTGAAATTGGTAAAAAGAAAACACAAAATGTTTGTACAATATTTTATGTATTTCCTGCTCTCTTATTACATCTGTATATAGTTTATGGTGTAAAATAGTAAAAAAAATGCTTTAAAAATATTTTCTAGACTTGAAACATTAACATATATTACATTGATTATAATGGAAACATGGTTGCGGTTTTCGAACAAATCGGTTTTTGAACAGCCTTCTGGAACGGATTATGATCGAAAAGCGAGGTATGACTGTTTGTTGAAGGCGTACATTTCTGTCATCATCATGTTGGTGTGTGACATTTACAATAAATGTGGCTGAGCAGAGGTGCGTGCGCTTGCGTGCGTGCTCGTGAGGAAGTGATGCATGCGGTGATGCTTGTGTGTGCCCATGTATATGATGTGGCTCTTTGCAGTAACACAGTAAAAAAAAAGAAAAATTGGCTCTTAGTCTCTGATTGTTTGGCCACCCCTGTCCTAGTGGATTAATCATATCTTCCTCATATTTGCTGGAAAGAGTGTTCAGGCCTTCATTATTTTAAAACACAGTTTGTGAGCTTTTGCGAAATGTTTTTGCCATGGCAACACACTTTTTACGGCGCTGATTTTGAGGGTCTAAACCTGCACAAAAACTCAATAAAACTGCCCACATTTCATGGCAAAGCAATCAATGTTTTTAGTTCGTTGTGTGACTAAAAAAAGTATGCAGTGATCGATCACTTATCACGGTTAATGGGGACCGGGACCCTGCCGTGATAAATGATAAGTGAAAATCCTCTAAACTCTTTGGTTTAGAGAGTGTGTATATATATATATATATATATATATATATATATATATATATATATATATACAGTAATCCCTCGTTTATCGCGGGAAATATATACTGTATATATTTTTTTTTAATAAGATAACCTTTATTTGTCCCACACACAGCAGCAGAAATGAGGGAGTGGGGTGGGTAAAAAAGAAAAAACAAAGTGTTGCATGCACAAGTAAATGTTTCAGAAAAAGAACTGTTCACAGTATACGGTAGAATGCAATATAAATATAAGATATAGATATAAGCTTATATGGAACTGCATATATGCAGCATAAGGTGGCTGTGCTATTTACAATGGTTACAGGTTTTCACGTATGTTTATTCAGCAGCCGGTAGGAACGAGCGGCGGTATCTCTCCTTCTTGCAGTGCGGGTGCAACAGTCTCTGGCTGAAGGAGCTACCCAATGCTGTCAGAGCTGGCTGGAGGGGGTGGGAGGGACTTTCAAATGCACCAATTTTATTTGTATTTTTTTTAACCAAAAAAATGGTCTCAATGGCACTTTTGGCATCGGTGCTAAAAAAGCACACATGGGGATATATTTAAAAAACTGCTCCTGAACCCTCCAAAACCTCCAACTCATCCCACAACACTTTCCTGCCTGTGACTGACTTTGGGGAATAAAGATGACTCTGAAGTAGCTTTCCTAACTGCCTTTTTGTATTTGTGTCTTGTCAGGAGGAGGTTGCAGAATTTGGTTTAGAGTTGAGCTGCAACGAGGAAGAGAGAGGAGAGACTCCTGGCAGAGAGGGCAGCCCAAGTGATGACTTGAGGGAGACAGAGCTTGATGCTGGAGGAGAACCTAAATCTTCTGAAGATGATGCCTTTGGTAGGAAGTCTGAATTGAAACTTTGAATTGATTTTATTGATTGTACAGAGTACATTTTTGTGTTCTGTTTCCAGTTAAAGGCAAGCCAGCTCTTAATCACAAATGAGTCTTAAAGGGCTTCACAAGGCCATAGTTGACAAATATTAACTCACTGAATCACACCCATTTTCACTGGAGCAAACCCCTCAATCCCAGCCGTTTTATTGTATCTTGACTGATTTGCAAGGTCCACAGATTATTGTGTTCTATTGCGATATAAACATGCAGCTAAAAGAAAGATGAGACTCTCCTCTTTCAAAAGAAAAAATTGTTTTTATTTTTTTCCGTTCTTTAACAATCACCATTTGAAAATGTTATCGGATTTCCATTTTCTCAGGGAAAAATGGAGAAAAAGACATTTTTGTAAAAAGGTCCATTTTAAGCATAATTTTAAGTTGGCACCCCTATTTTTTGCTTTTGTGACATCTCAAACATCTAAATAAGACTTCAACAAAACGTAAACAACACCACAAAAGGGCTTTTCATAGCAAAAATATTTATCGGCAATCGGTTGAACTGATGAAATGAATGATGAACAGAAGTGAAGCAATGAGTTCGGTGAGTGTGTGCATGTGTATATTTGCATGTGTAAGATCACTGTGTGTGCACGTGTGGCCCCTCCACCCTGCAATATATTGCACGTGCGTGCGTGCGTGGACAAAAGTGTGCTGCTGCTTTGAGCAACTCCATCTCCCTCGTCATGGTGGAAAATTTTCTTCCCCAAAAGCAATCCTTGCGACTGCACCTGACTCTTGAACTGCGCCCATGCATCCCTCCTCTTCTGCTTGTTTTGCAACATGATGTTGGCTTCTCCCCGCGACCCTAATGAGGATAAAGCGGTTCGGAAGATGGATGGATGTTGGCTTCTCCCCTACACCCGCTGTCACCCGCTGGACAGCTTTGAAATGATTTAAAAGACAGTCAAGCCTGATCTTGAGTCACAGGCTGTCAGACTCTTCTGCACTCTATGACGCAAAAATAAAGAAAAGACATATAAATAAATCATTGGTAGGTGGTCGTAGTGGCTTTTCTTGACATATTTACATGTCATAAGGAATAAAATAGTTAAAGGTCAAGTGAGAAGTAATTTTACAAAATCTCAAATGAAATATTTTCATGTCACAAGTAATTAAAGAAAATACATTAAATAAAGCATGAAAAAAATCTTTTGTTTCATATACTGTATATGACAAAGTAAAAGGGCGGCCCGGTAGTTGAGTGGTTAGCGCGTCAACCTCACAGTGCAGAGGTCGGATGGATTCCAGCTCCGGACCTTCCTGTGTGGAGTTTCCCCGTGCCTGTGTGGGTTTTGTCTGGGTACTCCGGTTTCCTCCCACATTCCAAAAAACATCCATGACAGGCTGATTGGACACTCAAAATTGTCTCATGTGAGTGCGGATGGTTGTTTGTCTCTGTGTGCCATGTGATTCTCTGGCAACCGGTTCAAGGTGTCCCCCGCCGACTGCCCGAAGACAGCTGGGATAGGCTCCAGCACGCCCCGCGACCCTTGTGAGGATAAAGAAGATGGATGAATGGAAGGACAAAGTAAGACTATTTTCAAAATGAGATCCGAATGAGCAACAAGCCCAGAAGTGTGACACCACTTCAAGGACAACAATAGCAGGGCTCACTATGGAAAGTTTACAGTGTTCAAAGCCAGTCAGAAATCGACTCGGAAAGTGATGTTTCAAACTTATCTGAGGGGATCCAGATGCTCAGGATGCGGCTTTGTTATGCCCGAACGGCCGGACATGGAATTGAGACGAGACTCATCACAATTACAAGAATGATAAGCTATACAGGCTGTGGTTATTAGTTTGCAATTTAATGATGTGCCATGCTGTAAATTGCGCACAATCATATTACCTATTTGGTCCATGTATTCCCACTAGCACTGAGAGCACACGTCATAGTGGGTTGGTGTCCTACATTGTCATTGCTGAGGTAGGTCTGTTCTCTTCTCTTCTTCTGTTCGACTCGAGAGGTGTTCATGATCGCCTCCGAAAAACGTAAATTGATTCCTTCAATGAAACTATGAAAATTGAAAATAATGCATCAAAACAGAAAATCAAGCGAGGAAATCACAAAATAAATTCTATAGCCCCCATACAGAATTTATTTTGTCATTTTCTCGTTTGTGAATACAACACACAACAAAGGAATAAATAAACACTTCTGAGACAGTCCAGTCTCCTGCATTTTACTGACATCTGATCGTTCTGTTAGATATTCGCTCAAGGAAATGCCAAAATAAATTCTGTTGGTGGGGCTATATATATTTTTTGATTTCCTTGCTTGATTTTCTGTTTTGATGCATTATTTTCATAGTTTCATTGAAGTAATCGTTATGAAAGCCTCTCGAGTCGAGCGGCAGGAACGTAGCTCCATCTAGTGGATACATTGTAGATTGCGTCCAATATATGAAAAAAATGACAAAATAGGCCATTCATTGAAGGTGCGCCTCATAATCCAGTGCGCCTTTTAGTGCAGAAAATACGGTACCGAAAAATCTTTTCCCATAAAAATCACAGCACACTAGTTGACTGTACGTAATAGAATCTCTCCGATGTGATCAACATGATTTCACTGTGCCTGTATGTGTGTTGGTGGTGTGGTGTGTGAGTGTTTTTCTTCTTATCTAATTTCGTGGGGGGGGGGGGTTTCAGTGGTGGTGGGCGGAACAGATAACCTTATGTGCGCATGCCGGTTGCTATTTTAGTCTGCACGCTGAGAAAGCGCGCGGATGACGGAGTGAGATGGCGGTGAAAAAAAACCAAGTTGTATTACTTACAACATTTAAGAAAAGGGCCATGCCAGCCGTTTTTTTTATTCGAATCATCCAAAGGGCGTATCACGAAGCTCACCTGTAATGTATGCACAAAACACAAAAGAGAGAGACGACGGGAGGCACGGTTCCGAGGCAAAAGTATTGAAGTTGGTCATTAGATCTAAAGGCTAATCGCTTTGAAAAATATTATGAAACAGTCTTAGTTATTCTATCATCTACTAATTGCAGACATGGTAACTTTATGAATAAAACATTCATCACAAGGTGTAGTAATACAGTAAATATTCTCTAGTACGGACTCATGTTTGCTCTGTCCAATCTGTCCTTATAACAGAATTTCCTTATTTGGGAAATGAGCATGGTATATGTCCTTGATGAACCTGCAAGTATGTTGACAAAATGCACATGTAACAACACAAGCAATAAAATGCAAAAATATATTGTCCAAAAACTGTTTATATAACAAAAACTGCAGTACAGTATACAGTACAGGTGTAGAGTATTAAAAAATCACAACACAGTACAGTACATACAGTATTTTAATGTTGATTTTTTTCCATCTTAGGGAAAAAATTAGTCTATTTTGGGTTGTTTTGTTTTGTTGGGTTGTTCTTTGTTTCGATGTCATGATCTACAGGACGTAAGTGAATAAAATTAAAATCTTTCGCAATTACAGTAAAATGCACGGCAATAAAAAGTCACTTACACGTCATCGTTTCGGATCCGATGATAGAAAATGGTGAAGTTAACTGTCGGTAGAACGAACAATGACGTGTGGTTGATTATTTGATCAAATTGGTAGTAGATTACACGGTGCATCATCTTGGGGTTGCAAAGAGGACGTCAAGCCATATCAATATTATAAGTCTATAGTAGTAATAGTATTAAGATAATTTTTAAAAAGATTTATCACATGATTTTAATCATTCAATTCTGATTACATGCTTTTGTATTAATAAAGTGGGTGATTAGCCATTGATATTATGTTTATTTATACAAATACAGTGATCCCTCGCTATTTCGCGGTTCGTTTATCGCGGCTTCAGTGCACCGCGTTTTTTTTCCAAACATATTCATAAAAAAACATATTCATTAAAAAAAAATATATATATATATTATATATTTTATATTTATATTTTTTTATATAAATATATATATACCGATACATATATATATTTTTTTGAAGTCCGCAAAAAGTCCGCAAACGGTCCGCGAGAAGCAGCGAAAGTCAGCAAAACAACAGTGAGTCACACAGAGCAACATATACAGTACATATACCGTTTCTAAGTGTTGTTTATGATGCGTGGTTGTGTGTGTGTGTGTGTGTGTGTGTGTGTGTGTGTGTGTGTGTGTGTGTGTGTGTGTGTGTGTGTGTGTGTGTGTTAGTGCGCTCTGCTCAAGCGCGAAGGCCCATGTGGGGCAATTTTTATAAAAAATATGTTTATTGGTCGCTACTTCTCGGATTTTCGTTTATCGCGGGTGTTTTTGGTCCTCATAAACCGCGATAAACGAGGGATTACTGTAGTGCACACACATAATCATGTTCACAGTTTCAGGTTTACTTGTGGCCCATGGTATATAGCCAGATTGTGTGGTATGCTGTATTCATGATGCTAATATGAGTACAATAAAAGTGTTAAACAACATATTTTGATCTATTTTATTGAATAAACCTGGAGTACACCGCTGCTGATGTAATGATGTTCATTGTTAATGCATAGTTTTCAAACATTTACCCTTTAAATATTATACTTTTGAGTATCTGGATTATGAATACGGTGAAATTCCTCTACAACGAAATCATGTTTGCAGCAAGAAACTTTTCACAACAGGGGGTTTTTCACTGTAGCAAATTTGATCTCAAATGCAAGCACACGCACACACAAACAAACGTATGTGTACACACACACACACAAATGTATGTGTACTCTATTTTTATTCCAACAGTGCATGCGTATGAGCACACACTTCTTTGACACTTCATATTGTCAGTGTAGAAAGAAATTGTTAAATTTACGATCAGCATTCACTTTCACTTACATCAATTACTTGGATAATGTCTTTTATTTTGCTTGCTCCGTCTTTCATTTTGATCACTTTTACCCTCTCTTCCAGCATCAGCGCTCTTCTTGTCTTAGCTGCTTGACATCCAAAGGTCCGTTTTGTAGCCATTTTAGCAATGCAACGTTCTTACTGCGTCTGTAACTAACAATAACAAATACTTCCTGGACCCGGTGGCTTTTCTTTTCTCCATCTCACTGTCTCTAATTCGACCTTCCCTCGATCGCCACCCAAGACAGCGTTGCTCAGCTGATGTCATGCAATGAACTTTTTAGCCAGCCACGGGACGCTTCGTAGTCCTCGATGGCCATTAGCTCTCGAAGGCTAAAAACCTTACGCTAACTGGAGTGCTTCTCTCTCATTAGCGCTGCAGTTAGCATAAGGTTTTTAGCATGATAACAAGACAGCATTTTTGAGGAAAATGCTTTACTTGTAATACGAAGAAACGTTTGTTTATTTGAATGTCCGTCGAGCCATAAGCAATTTACTCTGAGCAGCTAATCGGATGCATTCCACTCTATCTTCTACGGATCTAGCTTCAGTATCTACACACATAGACAGTGAGGTCCCTCTTGGCCAATCGGAGGCCAGGATGATGCTTGGTAAGCCAATGGCAGACCAGCTATGAGTATGTTGCGTTCAGGAAACTCGCAGCTGTGACCAAAATAAACATCGTTCACGATGTAAACCAGTGTGGTGGTTGCTGTTGCCGTTTCCGAACGAAGCAGTTGAGGTTGCTGTTGGATTAGACTTCGTTGTAGTGAATGTCTTCGCGAGGCTGGAGCAGAGAAAATGATTTCGTATAACGCAACAGGGGTTTTTCGTCGTATGGGGGGCAGCAGAATGGGAATGGTGTTTATGCATGAAGATTTTTTCACATTCGGGGGTATTTTCGCCCATGTACTGTATGTAGGTTTCGTTCTAGAGGAGTTTCACTGGACTGTAATGCATGTTAATCACTTATGAGTTCCACAAATATTGTTTCACTGTATCAGTCAACATTGAACAATGGGTTCCCATGATGAACATTTACGGAACCCAAAATTAGTTACCGTGGTTTCAAATTGGGTAATCCAATGGGACTGAAAAATGGTTTGTTAATTTCTGAAATCCTGTCTTTGTTATAAATTTATTATTTTATTGTTTGTTGTATTTTTAATTTTTGCTCCATGTCCAGCACTTTGTATACAGTGGTGGTTGTTTTAAAGTGCTCTATAAATCCAGTTGAGTTGAGAATAAACTAGATATATCTTAACAGCTCTGATCGCTAGCTGCAATAGCAGACTGCTAACAACTTCGTGTGATTCAGGTCATGCGCCACCGTAGGTTAAAGGTGACCTATCGGTACTCTTTATTTTTTACTTGTTTTTTTGTGTCTGCGATTGGCTGGCAACCAGTTCAGGGTGTACCCTGCCGACTGCCCGAAGACAGCTGGGATAGGCTCCAGTGCGCCCCATGAACCCTGTTAGGATTAACGGATCATAAAATGGATGCAGGGATGTTTTTTCTGTGAAAGTCAAACTGATAGGGTGCAGTGGGCACTAACATAAAAATATACTGTATAATATTAAGAACGACTTGAGACCAGTCTGCATCCTACCAGTCAACCCCGACTGACTGGTTGGGCACTTCTGCTCTATGTTGAAGTTCCATTTGTTTTTTTATAATTCTAAATGAAATATAATAAAATGGTTGCTATGATATGAGGTAGTGTGCCCATTGTTGTGAAATACTCTTGTTCATTGTTGTTGTTTTTTTGTTATTCCATTTCAGGGAAGGAGGTTGTGTTACTTATGCAGGCATTGAATTCCTTAGCCACACCTGAAGAAAAACTGGCTGCTTTGTGCAAAAAATATGCAGACCTGGTAAGATTTCTATTTTGGACAAAAAATCACGACCAAATGTCAAAATGGTTACCTAATCTTAATTCAAACATCATTAAGTGTTTAAAAATGAATTAAAGGGTCCAAATTGAACACAATTTTAACTTTGATAGGGCGATTTAAGAGCATGCAACATTTTGCTGCACACGCTCGAATGAACATTAGGGTTGAGAGTTGCAGAGTAAATAAGATTTTCTTTTGTTTTCTTTTAAGATAAGATAAGATATCCTTAATTTGTCCCACACTGGGGAAATTGACAGTCTACAGCAGCAAGATTGTGGGTAGAACGAAGAAAGAAGAAGAACAAAGTGTTTGCATTCACAAAATAAATGTTACAGTTTCAGTGTACACCGTTCAATTAAGTGCAATATAAATATAGATATATAGCTAGATACGGTGGGTGTGCTAATTACAATTGCTTTTCACATCATTTTTTATTCAGCAGCCTGACAGCAGTGTCAGGAACGAGCAGCGGTATCTCTCCTTCTTGCAGCGTGGGTGTAACAGTCTCTGGCTGAAGGAGCTACCTAGTGCTGTCAGGGCGGGCTGGAGGGCGTGGGAGGGACTGTCCATCATAGATTTTAGCTTAGCTAGCATCCTCCTGTTGTCCACCTCCTCCAGAGTGTCTAGGGAGCAGCCCAGGACAGAACTGGCCCTCCTTACCAGTCGCTCCAGTCTCTTTCTGTCCAGCAGACAATGCCATAATGGATGGCCAAAGCCACCACCGAGTTATAGAAAGTCTTAAGGAGTGACCCCTGAACCCCAAAAGACCTCAGTTTCCTGAGTAGGAAGAGTCGGCTCTGTCCTTTCCTAATCAGGGCGTCCGTGTTAGTAGACCAGTCCAGTTTATTGTTTAGAAGAACACCTAGGTACTTGTAGGAGGTCACTCTCTCTATGTCCATACCTTGGATGTTCTTCAGTGCAGGTGAGGACGATGCACATATCAAATTATTCAAAACATGATGAAGAAAATGCAATAGTATTATTATTGTTATTGTAACTCTTAAAAATATTTGTTTTAACCCATGGAGAAAATAGAGAAATATAGAGAATCACATACTGTAAAGTAAAAATCATCATGAACTGGACTTGTCATGGAGGATTTGTCGTCAGACAGCCACCTTAATATCTCACCTGACCCTAAACATTGTGCAGATTTGAGATAACTTGGTTCTGTACCAAAATTGAATACTGTAGTAACTGGAATAATGATGGTATGTTGCTTGTTTTGGGAATTCAGTTGGAGGAAAGCCGTTGCATGCAGAAGCGTCTGAAAGCCCTGCAGAAAAAGCAGTCCCAGATTGTAAAAGAGAAGATCCACCTGCAGGGGGAGCATAGTAAAGCTATCCTGGCCCGCAGCAAATTGGAGAGCCTCTGTCGGGAGCTCCAAAGACACAACAAGACTTTGAAGGTTTGCAACACTCGACAATTGCAAACGCCGAAAAACATTGAAAATTCCATTACGTTAAATACCACGACATGTCGGTTTACTGACCTGAATATGACATTGTCACCAGAAATTTAACGCAGGCCTCTGACCTTAACTTCTTCTCGCTTTCAAATAGGAGGAAAATGCCCAGCGATCCAGGGAGTATGAAGAGCAACGCAAGGAAGCCATGCTTCACTTCCAGATGACTTTAAGTGATGTTGAGGCCCAGATGGAGCAACACAGCTCACACAACACTAAGCTGAGGCAGGAGAACTTGGAGCTTGCTGAGAAACTCAAAAAGCTCATTGAACAGTATGAGCTCCGAGAAGAGGTAAGAGACCGTCTGTGGCACATTGCTGTGGAATCAAATTTGATCAGTGAGCAATTACAGTCAAATTTGTTTATATATATGTACATATATAAGCGGCTGGATAGCGCAGTTGGTAAGGCGGAAACCCGCTTGGGGCAATATGAGCACATAACATCATCCAGTGTGGGTCCTTGGGCAAGACCCTTCACGCTAATGCCTACCTCATACCATGATGAGAGACAATAAAACGAATGACATGCCGGCTCAGATGTCACCCGGCCAAAAAAGGTCTGTGTCAGGTGCTGGGGAAGCGGAGCACCTTGATGAAAAATGAGCTACTGGAACGAAGCAGAGATGGGCGAGATGCGATAACATGGCTCTGTTGGAATGCTGCTACTCAAGCAACCCTCGTCAGAGGGGTTGCATGCAGAGAATGTGGGCTGAATGGTTACCACGAAACAATGAGTAGCTCAGTGTTCCAACATCCACAAATGGCAATTGCTGTCACAACTTGACAGGTACAACACAGATTCCATGGTGAAGGGCCCCAGGCTACCAGATCAGAGGAGGAGGTTATTGCAAGCCCCAAAGAATGCAGATGATGATACTTGGAGGCGAGCCCCAATGAATGAAATGCTGAGCGAGGCACCAACTGACCTGAAAGCTAAAATCATGGCGAGAATTAAGGCTGGGCAACCTACAAACTGATTACAACGGCTATGTGAAGTACCACCTGAAAGTCTCATGGAAACTGAATGCAGCACTGAGGGCGATCCCTACCATAGCAATCACAGACACGCTTCAGCATCAGTGATTCTTGAGATGCTTGGCTATAAGAGCAACCAAAGAGCCATAAGATACGTTACACACCATGGAAAAGACAGTTGGAGGCTAAGATCAAGGCGGCTCAGAAAGATGTGAGTCAATTGACTGAAAGGTATATGGGAAGGAGGTCGCACATAACAGCAGTGCACAATGGCACAGCAACCTCCCTGAACAGAACCCAGTTACCATAACAGTGGCAGACATACAGGAAAGAGTCTCAGATATGAAAAACTGGACAGCGCCAGGCATGATCCACACCTACTGGCTAAAGAAACACATAGCACTCCATGAGCGCCTAGCAGTGCAAATGAACCAGTTGCTGAGGGATGGGACTCACCCAGGATGGTTAACCGTTCCTGATCATGAAGGATCCCTCAAAAGGTGCCGTCCCATCCAACTATTGGCCAATAACCTGTCTCTCCAAAACATGGAAGCTCATGTCAGGCATCATTGCGTCTAAGATAAGTGGACACATGGATCAATACATGAGCGAAGCACAGAAGGGCATTGGTCGAGATACCAGAGGAGCCAATCATCAGTTCCTGGTTGACAAAACAGTCGCAAAAGACTGCAGGTCCCGACATACCAACCTATGCACAGCCTAGATTGATTACAAGAAAGTCTATGACTCGATGCCACATACATGGATCACTTGAATGCTTGGAGTTGTATAAGGTGAACAGGACCCTAGAGCCTTCATTGCGAACTCGATGAGGATGGGGAAAACCATGCTTGAAGCCAATGGCAAGCCACTTAGCCAAGTGTCCATCAAATGTGGTATATACCAAGGTGATGCACTCTCCCCACTACTGTTCTGCGTAGGACTGAACCCCCGAAGCCAAATTATTAAGACTGGCTATGGATGCCGCCTCAGAAATGGAGCTACGATCAGTCACCTCCTCTACATGGATGACATAAAGCTGTATGCTAAGAGCGAAAGGGACATAGACTCCCTGATCCACACAACCAGGATCTACAGCAGTGACATCGGGATGTCATTCGGGCTTGAGAAATGTAGTCGGATGGGGACTAAGACAGGCAGGGTAGTCCACACTGAAGGAGTCTCACTCCCTGAAGTAACAATAGCAGACATTGAGGACAGCTTCAAGTACCTCAGTGTACCACAAGCCAATGGCAACCTTGAACTGGCAACAAGAAAAGCGGCTACGGCCAAATACACCCAGCGGGTGAGGCAAGTCTTAAGAAGCCAGCTCAATGACAAGAACAAGACCTGGCAAGAAACAGCTATGCCCTGCCACTGATCAGATAACCTGCAGGAATAATAAGGTGGCCAAAGGGAGAGATTCAGACCATGGAAGGCTCCTCACCATGCATGGAGGGTGCCATCCTAAATCCAGCACCCTGAGACTGTACGCAAGCCGCAAGGCTGGCATAGTCTGCCGAAACATCTGTGCGGAGTATGGACTGGAAACCCCAAGGTCAAAATGGGAAACACCTCCAAAGGTGGTGGAGAATGAACGAGCGAAGATCCCGTGTGACTTCCAGATAAAGACTGACAAGATGGTATTGGCGAAACAACCAGATATTGTGATCATAGGTAAAGGGCAGAGGAAAGCCGTTGTAGTGGATGTAGCGGTCCCAAGTGATGGAAACATCAGAAAGAAGGAACACGAGAAACTCGAGAGATACCAAGGGCTCAGAGAGGAGCTGGAGAGAGCCTGGAAGGTAAAGGTGACAGTCATGCCTGTGGTGGTTGGAGCACTCGGGGGCAGTGACCCCCAAACTGGATGAATGGTTGCAATAGATCCCGGGAACAACATCGGACATCTCAGTCCAGAAAAGCGCAGTGCTGGGAACAGCAAGGATACTGCGCAGAACCCTAAAGCATCCTCGCCTCTGGTAGAGGACCCAAGCTGAATGTTGAACGGACACCACCTGAGGGTTGAGACGAGGAATCTTTCAACATAAAAAAAATATGGTACTTTATGTCTTCACTGTCGACACATCATTGCTGGCTTGCTGATCAGTGTATGGTAAACAGTTGGATTTGCCCAGAGGCACCCATCTCTATATACAAACATATATACCCGTACATCTATATACAGACCAGCCTCATTCAACCTTTGTATGTTTGCATATACCTATATTTTGTTGTTCTACTTCTTCCTTTGATAACTTTGCTGCTGTGAATTGGGAATTTCTCCATTGCGAGACTAATAAAGGTTTTCTTATCTTATATATGCCTCATTCTTAACCACTCTATGATGGCCAACTGAAATTGTGAGAAGCCTTGAATCTTCATACATTCGATCACAGTTCCTGCTTCTGACCCGTAAAATGTGTGTGTCCCTCTTATAGCACATAGACAGAGTTTTTAAGCATAAAGAGCTCCAGCAACAGCTGATGGACGCTAAGTTGCAGAGAATCACTGAAATGATGAAGGAAGTGGAGGAGAAACAGCAGCGAGAAAGAACCTTTGTGAGTAAATTTTGTGTGCCCTTCCCGGACATCGTTTTCAAAAGAAAGATCATCTCATGCACAAATTAAGAAAAGCTGGCAGAGTTGGCCTTGTGTTATGTGTGTGTGTGTGCGTGCGTGCATATGGATGGATGGATGGATATAACATCATAATCAAACGCAATTAATCACATTTTTCAACTTTTTCTTTGAGCCTTGTAACAGATATTTATTTGAGTAAAATCATGGAATTAATATAAAATCATCAAATACCAAATATATTCATATCATAATTAGACTGTTCTCATATCTTTATTTGATCCTCTAATTGGAATCTTTCTATAAAATACAACTGTTGCACCAAAAATGTAAAAACTGGGTCATCTTTGCAGGAATTGTTCTTTCAATATTCTCAGAGTAACAATTCTGAAAACGTCTCACATACAGGTTTAGTTCTTTCCAACTAATATGGCATTTGAATTTTGCATTGCAAAGTACGCAAATTAGTTTTGTTATCTCCAATGATCCGTCAAACAACTTTTCAACGTAAAACTACGTAAAAGTAGACGGTCTTCACGTCAGTAACACCTCATGCACAAATTAAGAAATGTTTTTATTGCAGCTTTGAATCATTCATGTTAACAGTTATTCAACCCAGATCAAACAAATGGAATGTGCAGACAATGATTGTTCATGTGAATTGGCTGTGAGCATTTTAATTTTTGTGATTTTAGTTGCTGAAAGATGCCACTGAATCAAGACGCAAATGTGAGATGATGAAGGACCAAGAAGTTCAACTCAAGCAGCAGGTCAATAAAGAATCAGCACCACAAACCAAAAATTTGTGTATAATTTTTTTCTTGTTTCAAGAGGTTAAACTTCGTGTTGGACCTCACTGTTGTCCGAAGAAATATTTCAGTTCTTTTCCTTCCGCTGGTTTATGGGGGCTCATTTGCTCCGTTAATTTTGCGTCCAAGATGGTAACTCAACAACAGTAACCTTTTCATCTGTTCTTGCTGAACCCCAAGTATGATTTTTATCCTCTTTGTGGGAGATTTTAATGTTCATGTCTACTCTCCTGAAAAACCATGAGCAAAGACTTATTGATTCCTTTAATTTACGCTGTGTGTGACCGGCCTGACACATGAAAAAGGGCATCATGTAATTTCAGGACTACTACAAAGCACACCTGATTAAAAGCCATAGCAGCTAAATTTAGGAATAAAACAAAGCTTTAACTACGGGTCTATGAGTCATGAATAGCTAACTGCCAGAGGTGAAATCTAGCAGCACAGGATATCCCTTTCACACATGCAGCTCGTGAATGCATACCAAAATGCGTCATTAGTGACCCAGGGTTTGTTTTAGAGCTGGTGACACCTGGAAGAGAGCCCCTCATAACCTACTCAGGTGCACATGAGGATTCTGAGTGACATGACGCTCTGGCCGTCATTTAGGACTCGTGGAACCATAGTTGCAGACATAACTTTCATTCTATTTTGTCTCAGCCAACTGCCAGAGGCAGTGGCTAACAGCACGGATTGAGGAATGCCAGCAAAGTCACAAGAAATTCCATACACAAACATCACTGAGAAACCTCAGAAGAGCAAAAGACCACGCCAAGAGAATGGTGAGTGGTGGCATCCACATGATAAAATCTGGAGAAGATGACATGTGATGACCAGGGACAGTAGCACAAATGTCCTTCCTCCCCCTTCAAAGTAGCAGCTCTCCTGGTCGAATGACATCACAACCACAATGGTATGGGATGGTCCAACACCTGAAAAGAGTGGTGAATGTTATCCATGATCCAGCGAGGCACGCACTGTTTGGAGGGCCCTCATCAGATACAAAAAGCTGAGCAGATATACTGATGACCACAGTCACGTCAGTATAAAAATGGAGGCATGGCACAAGAGCTCCGCATTGACCCCAGTGTCCCTTCATTGGGGTACAAAACATGCAAGCTCGATTGCTTGGTTAAAATGCGAACCAACAGTACCTTGGAAACAAAAGCAGTGTTAGGCCACAGATGGACACCAGCACCATCCAGGGTGCCACCTCAGATCGACTGATCGACAGTGCATGAAACTCATAGAGACGCTTTGTGGAGGCAGTGGTGCGCGATAACACAGTTCTATGAGACACCCACTGATGGTCCGCATCAGCCAGGGGTTCAAAAGGGGGCTGGCATGGTGTGTCCAGCATTAAGTGAAAGTCCCATTTCAGGACACAAGACACATCACAGGGACAAAGAGGTAGAGCCTCCTCAAAGTAACGACGAAACAAGAACATGGCACCCCACCAAGCCCTTGTCCACGATCGCGTGTTAGGCAGAAATAGCGGCCACATAAACCTTCAGAGTTGGAGACTGACCCATATCAACGAAAGACTGCAGGAAGTCCAAAACAGTGGGAATCAAGCAATCCACAGCATTCACCCCGTGGTTCACACACGACGCCACAAATAACTTCCACTTCTTAACATACTGTGGTCGAATAGACGGAGTTGTGGCATCAAGAATCGTCCGTTTGACCAACTCCTTTCAGCGGGTAATCAGTGGTTCAGAATCAGAATCATCTTTATTGGCCAAGTATGTAGAACACACAAGGAATTTGTCTCTGGTAGAACACGCTGCACTAGTAACATCATAAGAAGCTTATCGGCCAAATACACAAGCTGAGGCCAATTAGTAGGGAGCCAAGGGTGCACCAATGCATCCGGGCCAAGAGGTCTGGTGTCCTCCCTCAGGGAAAACCAAAGGGAACAGTAGGTGGAATCTCAGAAGTAATGATATCGACCTCTGATCTGAAGATACACTGCCCACAGACTGGCCAGGTTTGGGGCAGTACACCCGAGAAGGCGCTGTGAGGCCCGCAACAACTGGGCTGACCTCGTCTCGCCTTGGTGTCGCATCTGTGGAAAATGGTTGAGGTGTTGTCCGACCACACAAGCACATGCCGGCCCCAGAGGCACAGCAGAAAATGGACTAGGGCAAAATGCACTGCACATTGATGTGTGAGGCCTAACCGGCAAAGCTGACAACGCAGAATGGAGGTATTCCGGACCGCCTGAGTACGAGAAGGTTCACAAATGAGTCAGTTGTCCTGGTCCATTCATGTTCAATGTTGGGCATTCATCTTCTTCGACACAAGGAAGTAAGTTGAGTAGATGTCTTTGAGGTGCACCAAAGGATTCACGGCTTCGATCGCGTCCTTTGCTGGGAGGCCAGACAGCTTCTGGTCTAGCGGCAAAGACTTCTCCGTGTCGCTGATGGGCTCCCTCACCCGGTTGGCATCAGAGCTGAATCCTGTGCCCAGAGTGATAGCGGTAAGGCTATGGAAGTGGGTGAGGACACTACCTGCGCGACAGATGTTAGGGGCAACCTTCCACTCAAAACATGGGGTTTTGAACGTGTGAAATTCCTGCGTGGGAAGCTGTCACGCTGCAGGCTGGGAGAGAGGACGCAAACATTGCTGTCACAAGGAAAGGCACACAGCAAACATCAAGGCAAGACTGCTGGTGAAAAATGGCAGCAGAAGCGCCAATACTCAGAAAGATAGACGCAAAGGCATAAGTCCCACAAAGCTCTATGCTATGAGTGGCTGCGCAGAGGCTACAATGACTAGCAGAGACCCATCAAGGCAAATGCCGGTAAAACACTGTGGTGCCAGCCACTACAATACAACGCCACAGCTGGGAGAGGGTTCACGGACATGACTGTCACAAGCAAAAGTGCACAAAAGCCCCACAGTGGCAGATCCCAGTCGCTGGTTGGATGAATGTGGATGACTGCCAATCCAAGAAAAAAGCAAGTAGATAAATAAGCAAATAGACGACCACAGTAAAACAGAATGGGTACAAAGGGAAGAACAAATTCCCCAGCAACACACGTTACATCGTAGCGTACCCGGCAACCATCAAGGCGAGATGAGCAAACAACAGAAGCACTAACCTCACCTCATGTCGCCCAACAACACAGGGCTGCGAACAAACAGAACTGGTGACCACAGACCGCGACAAAAATTAGTTTGACCCTCACCCCTGATTTAAATGATCTTGATTGAACAGGTCTGGAGGTAATCAGGCTTTAGTGTGGCCAGTGAACATGAACTCACCTTTTCAAAGAATTAGCCACAGTTAAATCATGATTTAACAAAGGGGACAAGTACTGTTTCGTACAGGACCAGATAACGCAATTGTTTTGTACTTAATAAATCACTATTTAAAAATAAATAGTATTTTTTACTTCGGTAATCCTTGTACTAGTTTGATAATCTTGAACGTCAAAGTGGGCAAACCATGCAAACAGCTATACATTCACTTTTCACGACAGTTTGCTTGGTAGGAATACTGCTAAGTGTACAGCAGGGGCCCTACATTGAGAATCTGAGTGAATAGGGCCCTACATTGAGAATCTGAGTGAATACTGCATCCAGCTGATCAGTACAGATGGTGTAGCAGAAGGGAGAGAAGCCATCGGGCCTGAAGCCTTATTGATCTGAGGTTTCTTAATAGTGTCTCACATCTTGTTTGTGAATGGTCAAGACAGAGGTGTTAGTCATATGTGTGATGAAGATTGTCAGTGGTGGGGCTGCATGGGCGTGGGATGTAAAAGTGTCCTTTTCAAATCTTCAGTGAAATATATTCGAATTGTAGAGTTTTTAACAGAATGCTGGTCTTACAGCTTGACTGCATAGCTTCTCTGGGTGTTGTCATTTTCCTTCGCCATCTGGTTTCCTGTCTGCTTCTACAAGACTGTGTCCCCTCTCCAATAGGCATCCTCCTTTGTTTTGCGAATTTGGTGCAGTTTGAGAGTGAGCCGAATGCTAAGCAAGTCTTCACTCATGTAGTAGGTACTGTAAGTGGTGTAGGGTTGTCAAAATGTAATGAAAATGACACAAAGAAAGACATTACGAGAGAGGGCGTAGCAAGGCAACCATCCGCTAGGGCACAATCTTGGATTTTATGACAGAATATCGATGGTCTTTCGGTGTTGCTGCACTTTGTGGCACATTTTCTTTTCAAGACTGTGCCATACGATTGATTTACTCTAACCTACTGCTTTTACAATCTCCCTGATGGGTTTCTTTTGACATTTCATCCGAATGTCTTGCTTCACTGATGGTGATTCTTTGCATCTCATAATAAGAGTTAACAGCCAACAGATCCCAAATGCAAATAGAGCACTTCAAATGAACTCTACACTTTTTGTCTCTTTCTTGTAAATGGGATCATGAAGGAATCACACACCTGGCCATGAAATAAATGAGCAGCTCCATTACTTGTGATCCTTTAAAAAACGGGAGGCACATAAACACACTGTTGTAATTCATCTGATAACGCATGTCAATACACTCAGTTCAAAAATATGCCGTTAAAGCATGTTTGTTTTATTTCAAATCCATTGTGGTGGTGTCTCGAGCCAAAAAGATCTGAATTGTGTTTATGTTGCATGATTAATGGCCATTATTTCTGCGTGTATATCAATAAAAGTAACTTAACTTGACAATCGAAAGATTCTAAAACTCATCTCATGTGCCTTAGCTTTCCCTGTACATGGACAAGTTTGAGGAGTTTCAGAGCACTCTGGCCAAAAGCAACGACGTCTTCACCACTTTCAGACAAGAGATGGAGAAGGTAAGGGTTCCAAACTTCTATCACTAACCACAAATGTGACACATTTTGTTATACTCTTGTCTTTCTGTTTTTACCTCGCGATCTGGGCAACTTGTTTTCCTGAGTGGCCAACAGTCAGCCACTGGTTTTGCAGTGATTAAAAATTTGAATTATTGTTGCACGATTTTACATCGTACATATAACAGACAATCAAGACACATTCGTTTTCACACTCCCAAAAAATACATTTACGGGTTTTAAGCTAGTAAGACCCACACAGCTACCATCAAGCCATATAAATACATATTATACAGTTTGTTATAAACATGTTTTATAGAAATAATTATAATATGGTATTTAAATAGGGAAGCTTGCAGTCTCTGACGCCAGAATGGACTTGAGCAATGTACAAGGGGCATTGAGTACAGTCAGTGAATGGGGGAAGGCATACTCTCAAACTATCCACCCTGTTTTCTTTATCCTTCCTCCTATGTTCGCTTTCTGTGACTATCTCTTATTTTCATGAGTCAGTTTTGACCTCTGTTGTAAATCAGCCATAAAATACCCTGAATACAAGTATTCATCATCCAATTTGTTTCTTATTGATTGGATACATTGTTCGACTTCCGATCCATGAAAGATCACTTAATATTTTTTGTTGTGGCCTTTTGGCTTTTTTGTGACCGCTTACCCTCCCATCCATCCATTGTCCTACGTTTTCATAATTAAAAAAAAAAAAAGTCAAATGAACCATATGAGAATAAAATACATAATAAAAGCTTGTTTTGTTACAGGATTATTAGTGAAGGGCATTAAAACATATCTCTGAACCCTTTCATGCACAAATAGTAACCTGCCACCTGATAACCTGATAAGCTATACACTGTAATAACCACTGTTCCTGAGAGGGTTAAATGTTCAAAGTAAAAAAATAAAATAAAAGCTACCGGATTTTCCGCAGTTAAAGGCACACCTAAAAGCCTTCTATATTCTTCAAAGCTGACAGTGCACCTTAACATCCGATGCACCTTGTATATGGTCATTTCGGTAATATTTCGTGGCTTGCTGTATATTTGACTATATCAAGACCCCAAAATGGCTCCTTGCAAGAGACATGCTTATAACACAGAGTTTAAACTAAAGGCGATCGGTTATGCCAGGGCTGGCCAACCAGTCAGAGACACCGACTCTGATAGTGGAGACTTTGACGAGACGGAGCTGGGCATGTTGGATGCCGAATTCGCTCAGTTGTTCAATTCGGACACCGAGGAAGAAGGATTCGAGGGATTCCCCGATGATGAATGAACTAAAAAAGTTAGCTTTACATGCTTCTTTTGTGTGTTTACAGCTGAACAAGGCTGGGCATGGTGTGAATATGGATGTTAACGTTTAAACAATGTTGAGTTATTGTTCTTGCTTTGCACTATTCAGGGATGAGATTTTTCCGCTTTTTGGTGGAATTCCGCATTTCAAAATGGACCTTTTTTATATTGTTCCAAATCCGTTGAGAACTTTTTATGGGGGTAGGTTCTGGTGTTATTTCTGGGCTGCCGGACTTACTTGTCTTTGGCAGACTCGGGACTCATTATGTTTACCAATAAAGTTTGCAAGCATCCATTTTGAATACCGTTTTTTCTCGCGAAACGTTAGTTTGTCGTTACTTCGTATAGGCTAAAGGACATTAGTTATGGGCTAAAACTAATGTCTTACATGTTGTGATTGGTCGCTATATTGGCAAATGCAGAATCACAACCAATCCGTGTTCGCCTTCTTAAACCCCATTTCCGCTAATTCTGAATGGTTTTGCACGAGGGAAATTGCGTATTGAAATTACTTGTGTATGTAGTCTGTATTAAACAAATGCCGAATATTATCGAGACTCGTGACGAAGCTAACATGCGTCAGATAGATGCGGATTTGAAAAAACAAGTTTCGATGGGACTGGTTGGATAGAAAGCTGACGGTGTCCCCATTAGGAACCAGTAAAGAGGAACCATTGTCTGTGCTTGAGTCGGATTCAGATTCAGAAAACTTTATTTATCCCCATGGGGCAATTAGAGTTGTGCGAGAACGGCTTATTATAGAGACAGTCAGAGCAAAGGAAAAACATAGGATGACAGTAGGGCTGTAGGCTTAGCACTTGAGGTCTTGAGGTAGTGGTTCCAGCAACAAAACAGGATTGCACATCAAGCAGTATTGCACAGTAAGGACACAGTCAAGATAGTACAATATCAATAACTCACTCACCAAAGACTTTACCTCCTGTCTGGACAGTTTTGGTTTTCAACAGTTTGTCAACTTTCCCACACACAGTAAAGGACATATTCTGGACTTGATCTGCTGTATAGGATTATCACCAACAAACTGTAAAACCGATCTCCTCCCATACACAGATCATCTATTGCTTTCATTCAATGTTAACCTGTCCTTTGTCAAATCCAACCCACAACGCATTATACATTTCCGTAAAATCAAGGACATTAACCCGGACAATTTAGAATCACTTATCAACAACCTCCCCAGTGCTGATTGTCTTTCTACAACAGAGTTTTTGACACACTACAATACAAACCTCCATAACATTCTCAATACCCTGGCCCCACTTAAAACCCGAACTGTCTCCTTCAACCAAACAACACCCTGGTTTACCCCTACCCTCAGACAACTTAAATCAAAAGGCCGTCAACTTGAAAGATTATACAGAAAAACTGGACTCACTATTCATAAAGAAATGTACACTACCCACTTCCTCCATTACAAGGACTCAATATTCATAGCCAAATCAATCTTCTACTGTGGTTTAATTAGTCCCAATGAAGGTAACCCCAGATCACTCTTTTCACTCATTTCTACACTCACAAAACCTGCTGACACTCTTCCCTCACATCTCTATTCCACTGATTTTTGTAATACTCTGGCCTCATTTTTTACATCCAAAATCAAACTTATCCACCAGCAACTCACCCCTTCATCTGCTCCCAACCCTCCTTCTCCATTCTCCCCGGTTCCTACCCACCTGTTCTCTGCATTCACCTCCCCATCTATCCACCAAATCTCCATCTTAATCCAGAAGTCCAAATCCTCTACCTGTCAACTTGACCCTCTCCCTACTGTTCTAGTCAAAGCTTCTATGCCGGCCCTCTCCCCTCTCATCACTAACATTATTCAAACTTCCCTCTCTACTGGCATTGTTCCCTCCCATCTCAAAACTGCTGCTGTCACTCCCATACTGAAGAAACCTGGCTCTGATCCCTCCAACTTGAACAACTTTCGTCCCATATCAAACCTCCCATTCATCTCCAAACTTCTAGAAAAAACAGTAGCTGCTCAACTTCACACCCATCTTTCCTCCAATAACCTCTACGAACAATTTCAATCTGGCTTCCGTCCCTTCCATAGTACCGAAACTGCCCTCCTCAAAATATGCAATGACCTTCTTCTCTCTGTTGACTCCGGTTCACTCGCCATCCTCCTCCTGCTTGACCTCAGTGCAGCCTTTGACACCATCTCTCACTCCATCCTCCTCGACAGACTCTCCTCCATTGGCATCACCAGCATCCCCCTCTCCTGGTTCCGCTCCTATCTTTCTGACCGCACCCAGTTTATCCAGCTCAAATGTTTTAGATCTCACCCCTTTCCCCTCACTTCAGGTGTTCCTCAGGGTTCTGTCCTTGTCCCTTGCTGTTTCTAATCTATCTTCTCGCCCTTGGTAATATCTTCAGGAAACATCACATTCACTTTCACTGCTACGCGGATGACACCCAGCTCTACATCTCTACCAAACCTAATACCATACTCCCACCACCCTCCCTAACCATCTGCCTGCAGGAATTAAAATCTTGGTTCACCTCAAACTTCCTCAAACTGAATAGCAATAAAACTGAACTCCTCCTCATTGGCACCAAATCCACCCTAAACAAAATAAACAATTTCTCCATTCCCTTTGACAGCTCTTCCATCTCCCCCTCTCCTTCACCTCACATATCAACCCTCTCCTTCACCTCACATATCAACCACATCACTCGTTCTGCATATTAACATCTTAGAAACATCCACCGGCTCCGCTCTTCTCTCACTCCTCAGTCCACTGCTATACTTGTTCATACCCTCGTCACCTCGCGACTCGATTACTGTAATTCCCTCCTGCTTGGTCTCCCTCAAAAACCCTCCATAAGCTTCAGCTGGTCCAAAATTCAGCCGCCCGCATTATCACACTCACACCATACATAAACCATATTACACCTGTCCTCCAACATCTCCACTGGCTCCCCATTTTACACCGCATTCAATATAAAATCCTGCTCCTCACATTCAAATCCATCCATAACCTAGCCCCTCCATACCTATCTGACCTCATCCATATTCCTACACCTGTCCGCTCTCTTCGTTCCTCCTCCTCTCTCCTCCTCTCTGTCCCCCCTGCTCGCCTCGTCACCATGGGAAACAGAGCCTTCAGTCGCTCTGCTCCCCAGCTCTGGAACACACTCCCCGCTGACCTTCGTAATACAGACTCATTAACACATTTCAAATCCAGCCTCAAAACACATCTGTTTAGACAAGCCTATTCACTCGGACCATAAAGCCATTATTTTTTCTTATTTTATTTGATGCTGTTTTTAACATTGTATTCGTGATTTTAACTGCTTGTTGTAACTTGTCCTTGAGTTTCTAGAAAGGCGCCCACAAATAAAATGTATTATTATTATTATTACTGCACAGTGAAAACAGTATTGCACCGTAAAACCGTATTGCACAATGGGGGCTGTGAGTCTGTGTGGTGGGGGGGAGGGGGGTCAGGGTTCCATGGAATGAGAGTTTAAGAGTTGAAGAGGAGAACAGCCCGGGGGACGAAGGTGGATCTCCCCCTCGCTGTCCTGCAAGCTGGGAACCGCAGCCTGCGGCCGGAAGGCAGCCATTCGAACGCGGGGAAGAGAGCATGTGAGGGGTTCTTCATGATCTGAGCAGCCAGACCACTGATCTGCTGCTCACACACTGCAGTCAGAGGTCGAGTGGGATGTCCGATGATATTGGAGCACACGCTGCTGATGCTGTTCAGGCGGTTCTTCTCCTGCAGACTTTGGGAGTGGAACTGGCAGGCCATAGAGAACGAGAGGACGGACTCTATGAATGCCTGGCAGAAAGTCAGGAGGAGTTTCCTGCTGACTGAGAAGGAGTTCAGTTTCCTGAGCAGGTACATCCTCTGGTGGCATTGTTTCAGGATCACCTCAGTGTTGGAGGAGAACCTCAGGTGATTGTCCACGATGGTCCCTATGTACTTGTATTCGGATACAGTTTCCACTGGAGCCCCCTGGATGATGGTGGGGATTGTCGAGGCCAGCTCTCTCTGTTATCTGGAAAAGGTCACCAGCATGTCCTTGGTTCGACGTTCAGTTCCAGCCGGGAGGCGTCGCACCACTCGACGAACTGCTGCAGGGCGGAGCTATGGTGTTGCGTGGAGCCGGAGAGCAGAGACACTAGGATAGTGTCGTCAGTGAACTTCACCAGGTGGCTGTTGGGGTGTGAGGGCCTGCATTCATCCGTGTACAGGATGAAGAGCAGTGGCAAGAGCACGCAGCCCTGTGGGGAGCCTGTGGAGGTGGCGAGGAGGTCAGACAGGTTGTTGTTGATCCTGACTCTCTCTGTTCTGTGTGTGAGGAAGTCCAGGATCCAGAGGATGAGTTAGTTGTTCAGGGAGAAGTTCTGCTTGAGCCTCTGTGCCAGGATGTGAGGCTGCAGGGTGTTGAAGGCAGAGGAGAAGTCATCAAACAGAAGCCAGGCCAGGGTGTTGGGGAATTCCAGATGTTTGTGTATGGTGTCGATGATGAAAGCTTTGGCATCATTGACACCTCTGCCTGCCTTGTATGCAAATTGGAGGGGTCGAGGCGTGAGCTGGTCTTTGTGAGGATGTGCTCCTTGACGATCCGCTCCATAGCTTTCATCACGTGGGAGGTGAGGGCCACAGGGCGGAGGTCGTTCAGGGTCTTGGGGTTATTGTTCTTGGGAATGGGGGTGATGGTGGCGTGCTTCCACAGTTTAGGGACAGTGGCGGTGTTCATGGAGGACTGGAATAAGAGCTGGAAAACGCACCCGAGCTGGTCAGCGCAGTACTTGAGGACCCGTCCACTGACGTTGTCGGCTCCTGGTGCACTGTTGATCTTGGTCCTCTTGAGGGCCCGCACAACGTCCTCTGTGCGGAATGTGATTGAAGAGTTGCCGGGCCGGAGGTGGGACCTGATGTTGGTGAGCTGCGTGGAGTTACCAGTCTCAAACTTGGTGTAGAAGGAGTTGAGGTCGTTGGCGAGAGAGGCTGGGCTGCTCCCAGGGATGAGGATGGGGGCGGTGCTGGTGGTGGTGTTCACAGCTGCCATTTTCTTCAGGCCCTACCAGGCTGCACGGAGGTTACCGCCATTAAGTTTCTCCTCCAACTTGCACTTGTATTGCAGCTTGCCGATCTTGATGGCTCTCTTGACCTCCCTGTTGATCTCCTTTTTCTCCACCTCGGTGCCCGAGAAGAAGACGCGCTTCTTCCTGTTGACGATCTCCCTCAGCTCCTTGGTGATCCAGGGTTTGTTGTTGGGGAAGATGGTGACGGTTTTGGAGGGGATGATGGTTTCCTCACAGATGTGGATGTATGAGGAGACTCTATCCACCTGGACATTGATGTCATCAGAGGGGGAGAGAAGGTTGCACCAATCCGTGGACTCTAGCACCCCTGGATGGCGGTGATGCTCTCCTGTGTCCACATGGTTTTGGTGACCTTCTCTACTCTCCTGATGGTCGGGCTGTAGGCAGGGAGGAGCAGGATAGTGTGGTGATCAGCAGAGCCGAGAGGGGGGAGGATGGCGGGCTTGTATGCATCAGGGATGGAGCCGTAGCATTTGTCCAGTGTCTTCCCCTGGCAGGTGGTGCATGTGATGTACTGGTTGAAGCCTTTGAGGGATTTCTCTGGGTTGTAGTGGTTTAAATCTCCCATGACGAATTTGCGAGAGTCGGGGGAAAGGTGCTCCAGTCTGTTGAGGATGCTTCTTATGTGGTCGGTCGCCGTGGTGGGCTTGGCTCAGGGGTGGATGTAAACGATGATGAAGAAGAGTTGGGGAAATTCTCTGGGCAGGTAGAAAGGACGACAGGACAGCCAGGAGCTCGATGTCTAGGGTGCACAGTTTCTCCCTCATGTGGACAGTGGAGCACCAGCGAGTGTTGAAATAGAGGCACATGCCTCTGCCATGTTGTTTACCGGTGGCGTCACGGTCCAGCCCGATGGGAGACCCGAATCCATCGATGTGCATGGCTCTGTCGGTGTCATCCTTGCTGAGCCAGGTCTCAGTGAACGCCAGAATGCAAGCGCGCCTGTATTGGTAGCAGCTGTTTACCTTAAACTGGAGCTTGTCTGTCTTATTCCGTAGCGAGCGGACATTAGCGAGAATGATCGCTGGTAGTGCCTTCTTCTTTTTTTTTTGCTCCGTCAGTTTTTTTTCTTCTGGCTCCTCATGGCCTCTGAGATGAGTTGCGCACCGCGGACGCACATCGCGTCGGGGAGCCTGACGAGGAGTGTGGGGACTGGCAGCGAGACGTCTCTGAGAAGCAGCAGCTGTTCCCTCGAGTAGATGGTCATATTCGGCGTGAGTCTCAAGTTGTGGTGAGCCGATATTAATGTGGAGGTGCAGTGTTGTTGTCGTTGGCACTGGCTTGGAGCGCTCGCCGTTGGCACCGGGCGAGCTGGAGGCGCTTGCTGTAGCAATAGCTAGCTGTTAGCACCGGGGCTAACGAATGAATGAAAAAAGATCATCCAATCCAATCCAATCCGCAGCGACCCGGTACCGGATTTCGTGAAAAAGCTCGATGTCGCTGGTAAAGTTCTGTGCACAGTGTGTGACGATGTCATTCTATACGGAAAATGCATTCATAAAGAATTTATTTTGTGATTTCCTCGCTATATTTTCTGTTTTGATGCATTATTTTCCATATTCGTAGTTTCAATGAAAGAATCGTTAATTTACGTTTTTCTGAGGCGGTCATGAATGCCTCTCGAGTCAAAGGAAGAAGAGAAGGCACAGAGATGGACAGACGTAACTGTACTTGTTGAGACTGTGAAAAACATTCATAAAGTGTGCGTTTAAAAAAAAACAACACCACAGCTGTCCTTTTTTTTTGGAGCTGCAACAAAAACGTATTTAATAAAGCAGCGACACAGTTCACTGAACCAACAGCAAGTTATGAAATTGTAAGCATGTCTCCAGAAAGGAGCCATCTTAGGGTCGACATATTACCGAAATGACCATAAACAAGGCACACTGGATTTTAAGGCGTGGCGTGAGCTTTTAAGAAAATTGAAGACTTTTCAGTGCACCTTATAGTGCAGAAAATATGGTAATAATAAATTCAAATTCAGTTTAGCAACATTAACTCAGTAGCAGAATATATAAAACACTTGAGTCTCCAAAAGAAAAATGAATAAAACTAATTGTGCTAATTAATTTTTTTTAAGTCAAAATGAGGAAGTCAGGATTAATGGCACGATGAGCACTTTTTGCAATGCCCAACTTTTCCAGCGGTTTACCTGCGTGATTGAGCTGTAATAGCTTTAAATGGCGCCTTGCTGTCCACTGCCAGTATTTTGACACACAGTTAAAACACTGCTCTTTCCTCATCTCCCACTGCAGTCACTGTGAAGCCAAGCACTGCATATGTTTCGTCATATTTCCTTGTCTTAGCTTTCGGGTGACTTTCTTTTGTCTCGTTATCTTTGTCTCACTCCACCTTTCTTTTCATCTTGTCTCTTGAGGGTTTGTTTTCCTACACTTCATATCACATGCTCGGTGCAAAAAAAACCCCCCAAAAAACAAATGACACCATCGAGCTAATAAGCACTCTCTGATAATGTGGGGGTCACTGCCAACTGCTGTCGTGGATGTGCAATTCCCCTTTGGCAAGAAAGCATGTTTCCCAGAGTCACACGCGCTCCTCCCTGGCATCGCATCGCGCCCCACTATTTGAGAAGGACTACACTAGATTTTGCTACGATAAAAGGAATACAATGCAATACAGCTTTATTTATTGCTCTCCATTGCGAGACTTATAAGGTTTTCTTATCTTATCTTTTCTTATCTTATATTGAGCCTTCACAACCGCTACGGCTGTAATAAAGCCATGAGAACTTGTTACAAACACGGACATGAAACATAAATACAAATGGCATTACAAAACAATAAATGAAAGATAAAACCTCTGAAGACTCAACTCAACTGTATTTATAGAGCACTTTCAAACAGCCATCGCTGCATACAAAGTGCTGTACATGGAGCAGTTAACATATACAACAAACAGTAAAGCAACAATTGAGTCAACAAAAGAAATTTCTTGTAATTATAAGCCATGAAAACAGCCAAAACATAAATAAATAAAACCAATATCGTACTTGCAGTGACAATGTTTACACGATATTTGCTTTATTGTCAAAATAGTCTGCAAATTTCCATGTGAGACCAAGTGACCGTGACTTCGCTCCGACTTCATCAATATTGTATGTGGAGCCTCAAAACCACATACAGCAAAGTTTCCCAATTACTTCTCACTGAGAGCCAAAATGTCCATGGCTGGATTTATTTTAAACTAATGACCTCCCTCAGTCGTGAACAGCCCAGCACTTTGCATTTTCCAATTTCCATGACCAAAGGGCAGCCAATTGCTTGAACCACTTTGTTCACCATTCTTTACCATCCTGTAACCATTGTTCAGTAAATGTGGCAATTACTCTCTACTCGGTACTCAACTACTTTGAAAAGGAAATGATTTTGCTTTGCCTTTACCTAAACAGTATGTTATTATAGATCGAGAAACAGGAAAAGTTTTAGAACCAGTGTACAGTATGTGATCACCCCATTGTGTGTTGAACAGGCTACAATTAGTAATTATGTAACAGAAAATTATTTGCCCCTTCCTTCTTAGAAAGACGTGAAGGTTGTTTTTCATATCTTGCGGTGATTTAGTTGTTCACTTTAGTTGAACCACTACCTCAGGGGTGGCCAACCCGCAGCTCGCGAGCCACTTGCGGCTCTTTGGCTGGTTCAATGCGGCTCCCGGGCTCTCACACGACAAGCGTCGAAAACGCCTCGGCAGCAGCGATGCCATTCAAATAAGGCGCCAACTTCTCAGAACATTCTCCGTCAGCCTATCATTCAATCCCGTTACTTGATTGACAAAGAGAGCAACCAATCAGATGACTGCATCACCGCTCAGCGCAAACAACGACGCTAAACGCTAAACTCGTCAGCATATCATCAATCCCATTACTTGTTGACATAGAGTGCAACCAATCAGATGACTGCATCACCGCTCGTATGCAAACAACAGCGCTAAGCTAGTCAGCATATCATCAATCCCGTTACTTGATTGACATAGAGGGCAACCAATCAGATGACTGCATCACCGCTCATACGCAAACAACAGCGCTAAGCTAGTCAACCTATCATCAATCCCGTGACTTGATTGACATAGAGGGCAACCAATCAGATGACTGCATCACAGCTCATGCGCAAACAACAGCGCTAAGTGCTAAGCTAGTCAGCGAATTACCTCTGATTTTAAGGCAGGGGTGCCCAATACGTCAATCAGAATCGACCGGGAGCCAGCGAACTGGTCCCAAGTCGACCCCAAGGGGTGGGAGGAGGAAATGCGTGGGGGGGGAAAAAAAAGTATGTATCTTGTATCTTGAGCTTTCATTCATTTTTGGCCCGTTCCAACTGTTGCTCATCGTAGTGTGCGTGCATATGTGTGCGAGTGCACTGGTGGGCACCCGCGTGAGTGAGTAGCGCGCGCGCGTATGTGTGTGTGTGTGTGTGTGTGTGTGTGTGTGTGTGTGTGTGTGTGTGTGTGTGTGTGTGTGTGTGTGTGTGTGTGTGTGTGTGCGCACGCATGTGCGCGAGGAAGGGTATGATGTGGCTCTTTGCAGTAACTCAGTAAAAAAATTGGCTCTTCGTCTCTGACTGGTTGGCCACCCCTGCACTACTGATTGCCAGTAGCCATCTCTCATCGTATCACAGATGTTTACAAATATTTACAATTGCCCGACTGAGCATGCCAATCGGCCGTGTTATTACAAAATTGTCTGGTTATCCCTTCACATTTTCTATTGGGTAAGAAGATTTATTTTAATAATTGATTAAGAATCAGCTTTATAAAATATAGTTAAAAAGACCATCCCTTTATTCAAAAACTGGGCATTATTTCAATTTGACAATGCAGAAACTGCAAAAACAAATGTGCTGCCCGGCTTCTACTAAAGTATGTTTTGTAAATGGTACGATTTAACGTCTTCCAAGGGTCATGGAAATTGTTACTCAGAAAACTTGCGTTTATTTACAAGAAAACTACTTGTATGGCCTTATATGCTGCAAGAAGGAGAGATACCGACGCTCGTTCCTACCAACTGCTTTTAGGCTGCTGAATTAAAAATAGCAACAATAATAATAATAATTAAATGATGTGGAAAACAACTGTAAATAGCACTGCGATTTATCCATTTTGTATTTATATTGCACTTAATTGAACGGTGTTTGTTTGTTTTTTCTTCTTTCTTCTTTCTGCCTACATTCTTGCTGCTGGAGGCTGTAAATTTCCCCAGTGTGGGACAAATAAAGGATATCTTAATCTTATGCGGAACAAGTATATCACGAAAAGCACACACTTCTTTTGCTTCTCTCCTCCCCCCTTCATTCCATGACAGATTATTTCCCCAGGTTATATTATCCATCCATCCATTTTCCGAACCGCTTAATCCTCACTAGGTTCGAGGGGGGTGCTGGAGCCTATCCCAGCCATCCACTGGCAGTAGGCGGGGGACACCCTGAACCGGTTGCCAGCCAATCGCAGGGTTATATTATTAAAAGATTATATTTTCGAACAAATCTAATGAACAACAATAACATTTCTGTTGAATTGACCAACCAAAATAAAATTAGAAGATGGATCTCTTTTTTTTTTTGAGGGGGTGGGGTGTTTTGTATGACAGCATATGAGGGTCACATGCGGCCACAATGTTTTGGTAAATACAGGATTAGACACACAGCACCAGATATTTATCAAACTTTCCAATATTGCTCCATTCCCTCATCAATACCTTGAAATGGGCCAGCAGACATACACCACAATATGGTGTTTGTCTTCATTTACAGTCAGATGGAAAGCGTTTGGTAGAAATATAATACTAAAATATGGTCTTGTACTACAACCTACTGACCAAAGTGAGTATTTTTCATTTTATTAAAGACCAAGTGTGAAGTAAAGTTGGCCAACCATGTTTTTGAGTAATATCAATGGCTGAACAATTATAAGAATATTTCCGTTTTTTTTTTGTTTTTGTTTTTTTAACGCAACCCTTCCAGATTCTTTGTTTCACCCTTCGCAACGCCCTTGACAACGAAAATGCTTTTCTTCGGCAATATTCGGAAATGACGTCACATGGAGAACTGCGAGGGAAGTCCTTCCATTGAACAGTTGCATTGCTTGTTGGTAAGATGGCACTTCGGTGTGTGGCGATGTATTGTTCGCAATCGACAGAAAAGTTGTACCAGTGGCCGAAGGATAGCAGGGCACTTAAATGGACATCTTTTATTCGCACGAAGCGAATGAATTTCACGCCATCATCAACGAGTGTTCTCTGCCAGCTCCACTTCAAAGATGACTGCTTTCTCAACCGGGGGTCTGCTTATGATCAAGGATTTGCAAAAAAGTAAGTGTGATTTTTGGATAGATGATGATGATTTTGTCAAAGCATAGCTGCCAACTCTTGTGGAATGAAGTGAGGATATCCAAGTTTTTGAAGAGTTGGAGGAAGAAGGGGAGGTTGGAATTTTACATGTTGGACCTTACATATATATAGCAAAGTGGCAGCCAATCATATTGTAGTGTGGCGGATCCAGCCTCGCTTATTTTTTACTACTCTGTCTGATATGCTAGCATGGGAATCCATTGCCACTGGGTCTTTATCAGAATCAGAATCAGAATCATCTTTATTGGCCAAGTATGTAGAAGACACAAGTAATTTGTCTCCGGTATAACACGCTGCATTAGTATCATCATAAACAAGGACATGACAAATAAGTATGGCAGGACATTCCGTAATGTAAGTGAACCATAGTGCGGTGGTACTACCCAGTGACAACTGTGAGCAATACGCTTGTTCAATAAAATTGATGCCCATGGTGTCATCGCTCAGTATTTTACTTTTTTTTTTTTTTCTTCAGGTGTACTTGTGGTAAATGCCTACAGCAGTTAAATGTGTTTGCTGCCATGAAATTCAAGAAGTAGTGACTGTACGTCGACAAGGAGAGGAACACTTCAATCAGGTGCTTGACTGCAGCACCGACCATCCTGGACTCAATGCTGTGTGCCGAGACCTATATGGATTACAGGTGGCATGGATGACCTACAAGCAGCGCTGATGCTGGAAGTTTCTTGATCAGGACAACCGTGTTGTGTTCCCAGCATGCGCCGTGTCTTTTATCAGGGTACATTTTCCACCACCAGGAGAAGAGGAGTCAGCTGTATTCAAAGGGTTTCGTGTTTCACAGAGAAATGTTCTAGAACTGTGATTTGGACTGGTTTTAGAGTGGTTAATGTGGACATGGTGTCTATCATAACAAAATACTGTAATAAAAATAAACAAATGAGGACAACTGAATACAGGGAATATAATGTTTTTTATTTCCTGAGGAATCTAGTCTGGTGCTCGGCAATAACGGTTGACTTGGCCGGTCTGGTCTGTTCAGTGCTGCTGTCAGAAATTGCGGGTCGACACACACATCACCAGTTCTGTACTTATTTTGAATGGCAGTCAGTTTGATCACCTCTGACAGGCAGTCATTCGCATAGTCTACAAAATATATATATTGGGATATATATAACTTCGGAAAAATCGATTATTTTGTCAAATATACAATATATAAATTATTTTTTCATGCTTTATTTGGTGGACAATGTTTAAGTACTTTCATTGTGACCCTATTTGGCATTTCATGAAATTACTTCACACTTGGTCTTTAAAATATGACCTCAATAAAAGGTCAAAAATTGGTCTGAATTTGAAAGAAAACTAAAAATGGTGGCCTTCCTGGTTTTGCATATGGTTTCAAGAGATCTTGTAGGTTTTGGGCTGTTACGTATCCCTCTAACATTTGGTCGATCTTGCTGACATGTCCAACCAGGACTGCCTCGCAAAATATTTGCATGGAGCGTTGTTGAGCCATATTTTTTAAAAATCGCGCAGTAACGATAGAAAATATTGATGATGACGCTTAACCAAATCTGTTTGCTAAGTTTCGTGAGTTTTTGTGCACATTTCCGGGGCCTTTGAAAAGTGTGTTGCCGCAGCAACATTTGGCGAAAATCCACAAACTTCTTGTTGCAACATCATGAAGGCCGAAACACACTTCCCAGCAAATATGGCTTTTTTCTGCTGGGAGAAAAACACCAAAGAATTAAACCTGTATTTCCTTTAGCCAGGAGATGGTGCTACCATTAAGTTTGTCAAGAAAGCTCATTTTGTAGATGTCTTTATACCTGGATTATCATCAAATAAACGAAATCAGGAGAACGAATAATCTGGGTCATTGTCATGGTGCATCATCAGAATTGGAGGCACCATAACGGCCATGCACTTTGTCACAATATCCGATGTTGGAGATTATCTTTAGCATTTTCTCACAAATTTTCAGTTGAATTCAACCAACGGCTCAGTGCAATACATTAAAAATGTAAATTTCTTGCCCGGTGTGTTAGTAAAAATCTGAATATTGTCATTGATAATTTAATCTGATGCAGTTACATTAATCATTTATGTTTTATAGTACATAACCTGCTCACAACAATACATTTTAAATCAATTCCACTCACAGCTTCTTGTGCGACATATGTCTATCAGATTGAAGCACACTGCGTTCGAACCAGGTGTTGTCTACTTAAATGGTTTCAAACATTTGTTGTGTTAACAGAATACCTAATTTCCCCATAGCAAATCTTGCATACCGGTTTGCTCATATCCAGTTTATTGTTGTCTGTGTTTTTAAAACCCCAAAATTTACGGAAATCTGCCTTCAAGCTGTTTGTTGCAGATATCGGTGCTTCCACCATGTTGTTTTGATATGCTACTCTTGTGTAGTGACAAGATCTCGCTTGACTCGAGAAGTCACATGAATTCTTGGTGCGGGGGGTGGGGAGGGGGATTAAAGGGATCAATTTATGGTTTTAGGAATTAAAATTGGGCTATGAAATGGAAAATCTTTTTATTTTTTTAAGAGCCCTCTTTAAATTCATTTTTGTCGACAGATCTGTCCCAATGTGTCGCCGAAAGGGCAAGTTTACTTCTGTATGTGATTGATTGGGAAGCGTTGGGTGACTGTGGGTAGAGATGTGTTGTGCTTCTCGAATTTGTATGTCTGACCCCTCTAAAATGAGATGACTCATCTCAAGGGTAACTCCGCAATAAAGGTTTCAATGGATGACATTTCAAATGTAGTGCAGAGTGCGGCAGGCCTAACACTTTTCACATTTCAGATGACAAAGAAAATTAAGAAGCTGGAGAAAGAAACAACACAGTGGAGAACTAAATGGGAGAGCAACAACCAGACTTTGCTGCAGATGGCAGAGGAGGTATTTTTTTTACATATTTCTCATGATATTTTGTTGCATTTAATGTTGAAATGAGTTTGACATTTGATTTTTTTACACACACACACATGCACACACACACACACATTTCAAAGAGAACTTTGACAACACACCAGAGCTCACTGGTGAAAAAAAATGCAGTATATCTCCACTGATGTAGACTGGATAGTAAGTTTGGAATGAAAGGTGGCTACAAATTTGACGGAATTGAAAACAATCAACCTAGAGCAGGCTGAATTTAAAGACACCTTGAAAAACAAAGTGGAAAAAAAAATTATGCGGCAAATTTCATTCCAGCAACTCAAAATGGTACTCGGTATTTTGTGTGGCCCTTGTGTGCTTGTATGTATGCCCGACAATGTCGGGGCATGCTCCTGATGAGACGACGAATGTTTTCCTGGGGTATCTCCTCCCAGATCTGGACCAGGGCATCACTGAGCTCCTGGCCGGTCTGAGGTGTAACCTGGCGGCGTCGGATGGACCGGAACATTATGTCCTAGAGGTGTTCGATTTCATTTAGGTCAGGCGAGCATGGGGGCCAGTCAATAGTACCAATTCCTTCATCCTCCAAGTACTGCCTGCATACCCTTGCCACAGGAGGAACCCAGGACCCATTGCACCAGCGTAGGGTCTGACAATGGGTCCAATGATTTCTTCCCCACACCTAATGGTAGTCAGGGTGCCGTTGTCTAGCCTGTAGAGGTCTAGGCATCCATCCATGGATATGCCTCACCAAACCATCACTGAATCACCACCAAACCAATCCTGCTGAACGATGTGACCTGCAGCATAACGTTCTCCATGGCCTCTCCAGATCCTTTCATGTCTGTCACACATAGTCACGGGGAATCTGCTCTCATCTGTGAAAAGCACAGAGCGCAAATGGAATAGTTGCCAATGCTGGTGGTCTCTGGCAAATTCCAGTCAAGCTCCACCGTGGCGGGGAGTAAGCATAGGGCCCACTAGAGTTATGTCGGGCTCTCAGGCCACCCTCATGAAGTCTGTTTCTGATTGTGTGGTCAGAGAGTGGAGATCATTTTGTAGGCTTCCGGCAGGCTGTGCTCATCCTGTTCCTCCTTGCACCATGGAGCAGATGTTGGTCCTACTGATGGGTTAAGGACCCTCGATGGCCCTGTCCATCTCCCTTAGAGTAACTGCCCGTCTTTTGGAATCTTCTTCATGCTCTTGAGACCGTGGTGAGAGACACACCAAACCTTCGGGCAATAACGCGTTGATCTGCTGTCCTGGAAGAGTTGGACTGTCTGTGCAACTTCTGTTGGCTCCAGGAACGGCCTCATGCGACCAGTAGTGACACTGACCCTTGACAAATGCAAAACTGGTTGGACTAGTGGAAATACTGTCAGAAAACATGAGGAGGTGAAAAAATGTCAGTGGCCTCCACCTGTAAAACAAATCCTGTTTTGGAGGCCATCTCATTGTTGCTCCTCTAAGCACACCTGTTGTTGATTTTATTAACACCAAAAGAGAGAGTGTGTGTGCGTGTGTGTGCGTGTGTGTGTGTGTGTGTGTGTGTGTGTGTGTGTGTGTGTGTGTGTGTGTGTGTGTGTGTGTGTGTGTGTGTGTGTGTGTGTGTGTGTGTGTAAAAAAAAAAATCCTTGTCTCACCCCTCGGGTGGTGTCCGTCCCTCATTCCGCTCGGGTCCTCTACCAGAGGCCATCCTCAAGAAGCCTCAAGAAGCTTGAGGGTTCTGCGCAGTATCCTTGCTGTTCCCAGCACTGCACATTTCTGGACTGAGATGTCCGATGTTGTTCCCGGGATCTGTTGCAACCACTCATCTAGTTTGGGGGTCACTGCCCGAGTGCTCCGACCACCACAGGCACGACTGTCACCTTTACCTTCCAGGCTCTCTCCAGCTCCTCCCTGAGCCCTTGGTATTTCTCGAGTTTCTCGTGTTCCTTCTTTCTGATATTTCCATCACTTGGGACCGCTACATCCACTACAACGGCTTTCCTCTGCCCTTTAACGATGATCACGATATCTGGTTGGTTCTCCATTACCATCTTGTCAGTCTGGATCTGGAAGTTCCACAGGATCTTCGCTCTGTCATTCTCCACCACCTTCGGAGGTGTTTCCCATTTTGACCTTGGGGTTTCCAGTCCATACTCCGCACAGATGTTTCGGTAGACTATGCCAGCCACCTGGTTATGGCGTTCCTTGTAGGCTTTCCCTGCGAGCATCTTACACCCTGCAGTTATGTGTTGGATCATCTCAGGTGCCTCTTTGCAAGAACCTACACCTTGGGTCTTGTCTGGTGTGGTATATCTGGGCCTCAATGGCTCTGGTGCTCAGGGCCTGCTCTTGAGCAGCCAGGATGAGTGCCTCTGTGCTGTCCTTCAGGCCAGCCCTCTCTAGCCACTGATAGGACTTCTTGAGATCAGCCACTTCAGTTATGGTCCGGTGGTACATCCCGTTTAGGGGCTTGTCCTCCCATGATGGTCCCTCTTCCAGCGCCTCATCCTCTGTTCCCCATTGTCTGAGACATTCTCTGAGTATGTCATCTGTTGGAGCCTTCTCCTTGATGTATTCATGGAGCTTGGATGTTTCGTCCTGGACAGTGGCTCTCACACTCACTAGTCCCCGGCCTCCTTCCTTTCGGCTTGTGTACAGTCTCAGGGTGCTGGATTTGGGATGGAACCCTCCATGCATGGTTAGGAGCTGTACATAGCTTGCTATGGAGGCTCTCGCTGGCAGTCCGTAGTGGAGTCGTTCGATGCAATGCGAATGATTTCAGCTTGAGTCTGGCTGTGGGCAATGTTGAGAGGCTAGCATGCAGAAGCCATACATTAAGCTATGGCTTCAGCAAATTTGTTCTTCGTCGTGTTATCCATTTTCTTCGCTTTGAAAGGATCCATAGCTGTCTGTCTTAGACGAGGGGGTGGAGTACTCACGTCAGCTCTGTGCTTGGCCATTAAGTGGTATTTCAGACTCGATGTGCTATGATGATAGCTCAGTTTACGACTGCAAAACATACATGTAACTTTGGTCTTGTCATTGGAACTATCTGGCAACTTTTTAAAAGTAAACTTTCTATTCATAAACACTTTAAGTATCTGTTTTCGGTGACTCGCGCTGGCAAAACAGACATGGGCGTGGACTTCTGCAGCGCGCTTGTTGTTTTGTTTCCGGTTTATTTTTAGAGCAACGTAAAAGCCGCTGAGACGTGTGCCGCATTAATCTCGCGAGAAAAAATTTAATCACGTTCAAATTTATTTAAATTAATGCCGATAATAACGCGCTAAACTGACAGCTCTAATAGATACAGGTATATATACATATTATATTGTACATATATAGCCAATGCAGTCCTCTATAAGTAACCTGCGCATACAAACATATGGCAAACCTCGGGCTGAACACGCTCAAGACTGTTGAGATGATCGTGGACTTCAGGAAACATTCTTCTCCACAGTTGCCCCTCACACTATCCAACTGCCCAGTGTCAACCGTCGAGACCTTCAAGTTCCTGGGAATCACAGTCTCCCAGGACATGAAGTGGGAAGTCAACACCATCTCCATCCTGAAAAGGGCCCGGCAGAGGATGTACTTCCTGAGGCTGCTGAGGAAGCATGGCCTGCCACAGGAGGTGCGACGACAGTTCTACACGGCAGTCATCGAATCAATCCTGTGTTCTTCCATCACAGTTTGGTTTGGGGCCGCCACAAAAAAGGACAAAATCCCACTTCAACGGACAGTTAGGACGGTGGAAAAAATCATTGGCACCACCCTACCCACTCTTGAGGACTTGCACACTGCAAGAATCAAGACAAGGGCACGGAAAATCCTCCTGGATCCCCCGCACCCTGCCCACCACCTTTTCCAGCTACTCCCCTCAGGCAGACGCTACAGATCCATCCGCACCAAATCCAGTAGACACTTAAACAGCTTCTTCCCTCTAGCCATTAACTCCCTAAACAGTCACTGACGTAGTCACTCTTATTGTACTACAAATACTGCTACTGGTCACTCTAAAATGGTTCAATGATTTTGTTGTTTACGATGATACTAATGCAGCGTGTTATACCGGAGACAAATTCCTTGTGTGTTCTACATACTTGGCCAATAAAGATGATTCTGATTCTGATTCAAACAGTCTGGCGTGTTTCTGTCAGTCAGCAGTGATACATGCATCCATCAGCGACAATCTGAGAAGTCCGTTGGTACAAAAGTCTCCTTACGTCTTTGGTTATTCCGTCTTTTTTTCTTATTTTGAAAAAAATGTGCAAATGTTTCAATGTTCATCCCCAAAAAGATTAGTTTCTCGCTTCATCCTATTTTCAAAATTCTTACTGCGTTATACTCTGGTTTAAGTCCCGTTTCTAACCAGACTTTGGATTTTGACAGAAGTCCTGTCACTTTTACTCTTTAAAAGGCTGTTTGTGCTTGAAAACCCTCCAATGTTGCTGAATGAAAGAAATTCTACAAGAGTAGGCGAAAATATCTCCACAGAGGCATTAAAGATTCATTGCTAGTTGCAGTAAAAAGACTTGATTTTAGTTGTGACTGCTGAATGAGGCCCAACCGTTTTTTTCGTTTTAAGGGGGCAGTCACTTTTTCACACAGGGCCATGTAGGTTTGGATTAGCTTTTTTCTCATAAAAACCTTGATTTAAGAACTGCATCTTGTTAACTTGTGTTGTCTTTGACTCGTATTTCATATTTGATACTAGAAAACAAGTTTGATAACATGTGAAGAACAGATTAAAAAAACGGTCTTTCTTACCACTGTAAAACTGTACAGGTATTGCTTTTGTACTCTTAATGGGAGATTTCCCTTTTTTCTTTGTTTTTTGCTGAACCCAGCAATGAAATATTTTTATTCTATTCTAGAAAACGCTACGAGATGGACATTTCAAGGCTCTTCAGGGCAAGTTGGAGCTCCTGGAGAGACTGTGTAGAGCTCTGCAGAGGGAAAGGAATGACCTCAACAACCAGATTAGCCTCCTGCAGGAGCAGGCAGACGAGCCAGCCGAACTAGGAGAGGAGGAAGATGAAGGAGAGAATAAGAAACTGTCCCGGGACGAGAGGCTGGAAACTAAAGGAATCAACAAAGCTCGACCTGCAGAGATGGAGTCCACAACAGCTTGCGAAAGCACCACTGCTTCGTTGTCAAGACATCCCCTCGAAACCTAAGCAGGATTGAGCCCGCCTCAACTAGTCTGCTGTGAATGTGCGGGCCGATTTCTCAATTCTACTCTTAGATCTCAAGTTTTCTACATGAACAATAAACCAGTATCTATTTGTGTAATAGGGGAAGGAGGATAATTTGATTGTCTGATTGAATTTGTCTCTAGATCTATATTGTCCATGTTTGCCGTGGTTTCAATAATTGGGGTTAATGAGTACTTTGTACTCTATTTTCTACATAATTATTTTCATCAGTAATATTCACACCAAAAAGAGGCTCTTTTCATGGTGTACACATGCAGACAAGTCTCTGATCATTTCAATTGAGTACAGAGGTGGGCATTTGACCCGCAAATGTGATTGTGAGCATAAAACAAAAGTGTAATTTGCCATCTGTACTGGACACAGGATATTGAATATGATTTTCAGACCTTAATCATGGTGTGACTATGTTTCTATAATATTAAATTGATGTTTTCTTTGTGGTTTATTCTGGATGTTAAAGTTATTAGCAAGATTGATCCATTTCAACTATTTAGTCTAATTCATGACATGCTACTGACAGGGAGCATGTTCATGACGAGCTAAACACAAATCGCTTCTCAGCAGACGCATAACCTTTTCTTAAATTTTTGTTGTCGTCTGAAAGATGTGTTTTTTATCAATTGTTGAACTTGTTGCCCTTTGTTGAACTTCTCATGCTTTTCTTCAATGTATAAGGGATGCTCATGTGCTATTTTGAATAATAAACATCACAGCTCATTTGGTTTGGTATGTTTTTTTTGTTTTGTTTTGTTTTTTTAATCTATGGGCCCTATCACTCCATCTTATCCTTTCTAGGTTTACAGTATGTTGTTGGGGCTTACAGTTTTCCAATTGCAAGAGTAGGATAATGTATTTTCACAACCATATAGCGCACCGCATTAATATGTACAGTCTCAATTAGGTCAGATAGTTCTGTATTTAATACGTCCAAAAAGCACACTGTATTCATGCATTCACACGAAGTAAACCATAAGGTCGCTTAAAAAAGTCCAGTAGCATGCATGCACGCTAGCGTATGTTTTTAAAAAGGCAGCGGGAGCAAAACTTTGAATTCGGTTGTACTTTATCGAAGTACTGAACATTGTACTTACATTATTTTTTAATCAATCCTCATCCCCAAATCCATCAAAGTCCTAATTTTCTGTATCCGAAATGAACAGCTGGGTACGTTCTACATCAAACATGCCAGGTTCCCTCGCATCATTGTCAGAGGCCGTCGCTACCACACCGCTCACAACTTTGTCTGTTTCTGTCCATTACCAGGGCAACCAAGCACAACAGTAAAAGCCAACTTCACACACTCCGTTTTGCGAATCTTTTATATCATTGCACTGTGCTGCCTTGGACATGCCCAGTTTGCAAAGAAAAATTATGCTGTTTATGAGAGCCTAAACCAGGGCGCATACTCATGAAAGATTGCACACACATCAGGCCTGGTAATACCTATTATGTCTCAAGACTGAGGGTTATTGCGCTATCTGCCAGTCTATCACTGTCACATCAACTTGGAAATACAGTAAATATTCCCATTCCCGGAATTCCACGGAAAGGAATATCCTTCACCCGGAATAAAAACCTATGCATTAACATTTTGACTACGATATTACGTGTTACCGGAAGTTGCGTAAGCGGAAATTCCACTACCCGTAACCCGGATGGAGGTGTAATGCCGCGGGAGCTTAAATACACGCAACGCCCACCCGATGCGACGGAAAAGACAACGCTGAAACAAGTTTTCACTTCGCGTTTTTCGATCATCAGATTCTAAACGACGACATGCAAGTGAGTTTTTATTGCCGTGCGTTTTACTGTAATTGTGAATGATTTTAACTTTATTCTCTTACGTCCTGTAGAACGCGGCACTAGCTTAAAAGCAGCACCCACTCGACACGACCGAAGATACGTGTTCGCTTCGCCGTTTTCATTCATCAGATTCGAAACGAAGACGTGTAAGCGACTTTTTATCCGCGTGCGTTTTACTGTAATTGCGAAAGATTTTAACTTTATTCACTTACGTCGTGTAGATCATCGCATCGAAATGTAGAAGAACTGTAACAACTGGAGCGGAGCGAGTGAAATGCATCCGTTTGAGCGAGGCTGGACACAAAGTTAAAAAGATCCAGCAGACACTTGGAGTCGGAAAGACGCAAATCTACGAAACTTTAAACAACAAGGCATCGATTCAACTCCTGATGACAAGCCACCATCCAGCAAGGAAGCAATGCAAATGGCAACAAAAATCCTTCAGTATGCACAAGAATTACCAGACATCGGTGATCAACGGGACAGTTACTTGCAACTAGCAAGAAAACTGTATGACACGCAGGCAAACATTGTCATAAACCAAAGAATGCATCCAACAAAACAATCCAAAATACATATTTTTTTCCCAAGACAGAAAAAAATAAACATTAAAATACTGTACGTATTTTACTGTTGTGATTTTTTTTTTGGATACACCTGTATTGCAGTTTTTGTTATATAAACAGTTTTTGGACAGTCTATTTTTGTATTTTATTGATTGTGTTGTTACACGTGCATTTTGTCAACATACTTGCAGGTTCATAAAGGACATGTACCATGCTCATTTCCCAAATGAGGAATTTCTGTTATCAGGACAAATTGGACAGCGCAAACACGAGTCCGTACTATAGAATATTTACTGTACCCCCAATTTAGGGTTTGCGAGGGAAGCTCTAATTAGGGCCTGAACAGCGACCGCTGCAAGGACAATTGTTTTTTGTTGAAATTCTTACATGCACACGTACAAAAAAAAAGACTGATAGCCATTCCTTAACTTGTACAGGAAGTCACATTAACAGTATTTGAACATACACTTTTAGCCCATTTTTGCACCTATACAGTGGTCATATTTTAGCCCCCCTTGTCCTCAACGGTTAACTCAATTGACTTCAAACTTCAACAACAGGGGAAAAAAAAATCTTGTGCTTTTGACATAAGTATGCTATATGATGGTGGGGGCCCCAAATTTTGCGTTTTATCAGTCCCTAACGAAGCATTCTCTGTTGTGAGTTTCACCTCAATCAATGGCATATTTTAACAAACTTCTTAGAGATGTTATCCAATCCTTTTTAAACTTTGGGTGCTTATTCTAAAGATGTTTAAGATGAAAATTTGTTGAAGTCATTTTATTTTGTTGTATGCTGTTGCCGTGGCGATGCACTGTATCCAATGAAAATAATACTAATACTGTTTTGAAGGGTCTAAATCAGGGGTTGGCAACCCAAAATGTTGAAAGAGCCATATTGGAACAAAAAAACCGAATATGTCTGGAGCCGCAAAATATTTAAAGCCTTATAATGAAGGAAACACATGCTGTATATAGCTATATTAGCTATATTAGCCTACAATAAAAATGACTAAGTTGGCTACAAACACACAATGAACCTTCATGATTAAATGTATTTTTTTCCCTACAGTGCCCAACCTTTTTAACCGAAGATCTACTTTTTGATCAACCAGCCTCCCGAGATCGACCCTTTACCACACGTGTGCATATGCACACACTTATACACGCATGCCGAGGCATGGGACGCACTTTTGCAGTGTGTCAACTATCGTTGTTCACGTGTACCATTTAAAAATGCTCCTCTCTGCCTTCCAGATTCCCATTCTCTGCCAGTGCCCTTGGTGAATTGTACATGAAACGCAGATTTTTTTTTTTAAATAACAGCCACCTGTATGGTACCCCACACTGCTAATCGTGTGTCGCAGGCTGTGACGCGAGTCGTTGACAGAAATGTTAAAATGTAATATTTATTCTACACATTTTTACAGCATTAGAAAACGTTAAGAATTTTTGTGTCATGTTTGCCCTCCTACAGAAACCATATTAAATCAAAAAATATATTTCTCTCCCCCATCTTTTTCCATTTTAAAACATTTTTGAAAAAGCTCCAGGGAGCCACTTGGGCGGCGCTAAAGAGCCATAGGTTGCCGACCCCCGGTCTAAACCGAGGTGAAAGCTCATGAAACTTAGCACACACATCAGACCTGACATGAAAATAAATATTTTAGAAATGTCGTGCTATTTTATAAAAACAGCTTGAGTACAGCCCTCCAAATTTCACCTAGATCTGTGAAAATTGGGAGAGGTCTTATGGAGTTACGTGCTAAACCTAAAAGGAAGTCTGCCACTTGGGCTTTATTTTGAACTGTTCTTCCATTACAGCGGTCATATTTTAGCAAGCTCCTCCTCAAGATTTTATCCAATCATCTTCAAACTTTGGGTCTTCATCTCCAGATGAAGGAAATTCATTTTCATTGCCTCAGAAAACAACAAAATTATGTTTGGAGGATCAACACTATTTGATGTGAAGTGCCACAGGTGTGTAAACCACAAAACCCAATAAGTAACCCAGGGAAAACATCTGGCCAGTTATGCATCATTATACTAACAGTTAAAACAGCATCAGTGTGTATCAAAAATAAAGAAGTGCCGGGCAAGGACATGTTGTGAAATTCATGAAGATGGTGTCATAGTGCAATAATGCCTCTTCTTGATCAAAGCTATTGTCCTGGTGGATGTGGTAATTGTCCATGGGAGAGGAGGAGAGAGGGGAGAAGAAGGGCAACAGTGTTCAGTTTCACAGCCTGAGCATACAGGCTGTTGGACAGTCTTGTTGTTCGGACCCTTATGGACCTATACCTTCTCCCTGAGGGCTGCAGTTGAAACAGATGATGAGCAGGGTGGTGGCAGTCACGCAGGATGTTCCGCACTCTTCTCAGACACCAACTGACGTAGATGGTATTCATCTCTGGGAGAGTCGTCCCAATGACTTTCCCCACTGTTTCCACCACTCGCTGGAGTGCCGGCTGGTCCACCTTGGTGCAGCAAGTGAACCACACTAAAATCCATATGTGAGAACACTGCTGATGGCGCAGTTGTAAAAGTTCACCATCAGAGATCTGGGGATGTGAATGCTCTTCAGCTACCTTAGGTAGTAGATGCTCCCACAGATAAGGTAAAGTGACTAGGCCAGGATAAGTCCTCTGTCAGCATCGCCCCTAAGAATTTAAAACTGTTCACCTTCTCCACCACTTGGGAGCCAATGGAGAGAGGTCTATGATTGCAAGGGTGGAAGAGGTGTAATTGTCCACTGTAACACTCTGTGTACAATCTGTTCGAAAATGCATGCGGTTGCATAGGGTGTTGTTAAACACCAGTTGGTGGAGTTTGGAATGGAGTCTGTTTGGCAGGAAGCTGTCAAAAGCCGAATTGTCGTCCACAAAGAACAGCCTTGCCTAGGTGCAAGTGCTCCAAACGCTCCAGTCATGGGTGGAGCACAATGTCGTTCTCAGTTGACATGTTCTCAATGTAGGCAAACTGATAAGGATCGCGTAATGTAACAGCTTTAATGTATTTAATCACCAGACTCTCCAGGTATTTGGAAGGGATGGCGGTGGATGGAGGTGAAGATGTACATCAACAGCACAGTCGTTGAGCACTTGGCCCAGTACTCCATCTGGCCCCAGAGCCTTCCTGGGAAATATATTTCAGATGAAAAGTTTTTGAAAGCTTTTTATTTAATCGCGCACTGTTGCCATGGCAAGGAACTGTTGACAAAGAAAATAGATGTTTTTTTAAAGGGTCTTAACCTGGGAGAAACATAATGAAACACACTTTAGATGAGACATACAAATCCGTATTTTAGAGATTTTGTGCATGGTTTTCAATCAATGGCTCTTAGCACCCCCTACAAATTTTTAATGGGGCATTCACGATTCTACTTTCCATCTAGATCTGTGACAATTGGGAGACATATAACAGCCCAATACTTACAAAAATCTCTACTGGAGTCATGTGCTAAACCGAACAGCATGTTCGCCATTTTTTAAATTGTGTGCCAATTTTCCTTTTATGGAAGTCATATTATAATAAAGTCCTCCTCTAGAATTTGTCATCTTTTACTTGGCCTTTCATCCATCCCTCCATCCATTTTCAAATCCGCTTACCCTGAACAGGCTCGCGGGGAGTTGCTGGAGCCTAACCCAGCCAACGCTGGGCGGAAGGCAGAATACCCCCTGAACTGTTCACGAGTCAGTCGCAGGACACATATACAGACAAACGAACATTCATACCAACATTCACACTGTCACTGAGTGGGAACCAAATCCCACACTGCCGGCGTGTGTACCACTGCGACATCAAGCGACACTTGGCCTTTCATAAGCAGTCATATTTTCTAGAGATCGTTTTCAAACAATGCATGTTTCACCTAAAGATGTTTAAGCTGAAAAGATATTGTCAACTTTTTATTTCATCCCGTATTGTTGCCATTGCGGTGAGTGGTTTCCATATTTTCATGACCATACGGTGCACCGTATTAATGCAATACAATAAAAAAATACATCCTGATTTTATATAGCGCTTGAACAACAGCTGCCACTTTCACAACAGCTGCAGCTGTAATACATCACTTTACAAAACACTTAACATAAAATAAAATAAAAAACACAACACATAACATAAAACACGGACAGTCATGCAATTGTAACCGCTTTTCCTGCCTACACTTTGTTGTTTGAAACAGTTGTCGGGGTGGACTACTACTACTAAAGAGGAGAAAGTGTCCTTTCACCAGTGCATCAGAGACATCATGCTCAAAATGTGCATAGGTTTGCTACAAGCTAAATTTGAAAGCAAACAAGAAGCTGTAGCGCCCATTGACAAAAAAAAGTGTCATGGTTCTGTTGGTGGCCAACAGGTGGCACTGTAGGGCTCCGCCTGCAGCTGCACACCTGTTGTTTAAAAGGACTCCTGGCACGACTACTCAGTGTCGGGTCATTGTTTGTCTGTCATGTTTCAGTCACTGTTAGTTTTTTTTTTTTTTTTTTTTAAGCTTCAGACATGGTTTTTGTTTGATACTTTGGATTCTTTTTGTTCTTTGGACTTTGTTTGTTTTGGATTTAGTTTTCTGTGTTTTTATCGATACAATTTGTCAAGTACACCTTGATCCTCCTTCCTGCCTGCTTTTTCGGGTCCTTCACTACCTCCGGTATGTGACAAATAGAGATTGGTTCACTTCTCCTGTCCCATGGAAATCCGTTTCAATTCCAAGCGGTGACTCTCAGTTCAAAATATGCATCCACACTCTACGCGGACGCTCCTCTCCTCATTTCCGGATCCACAAGCCATCCATTCAACTGCACCAGTGCAGACTGTCCGACAGCGCTGATATCTCCGCAAAACAAAATGGAGCTTTGAAAAATGCTGATCGTTACAGCCGCAAAAAACAAGCACCCTGGGGCCGATAGTCAAATGGAGCCGACATTCCTCCCAATCAAAATCAGTGCTGGTACACGCGTGCTGCAGAGCAGGCGCAACCACCAAGCACAGATTCTTCTTCTTTGACGAATGTCGTGGCAAAAAAAAAACGCTGAAAACAATGCACATCGTTAAGAGTGTTTATTACACAGTATTATGAGGCGTCAGTTATGGGTGCTATTTCTGTATTGAACACATACACAGAACTCGTTCCATTACTGGATGCAGGCATGGTAAAACATACGCTAGCTTGAATGCACGTTAGCGTATGTTTTTAAAAAGGCAGCGGGAGCAATCCTGATCTCAGTTGTACTTTTTAAAAGCACAGTATTTAATGTACGGTACTCGTTTTTCTTTTCTTTTTTTTTAATCAATCCTCATCCCCAAATCCATCAAAGTCCTAATCTTCTGTATCCAAAATGAACAGCTGGGCAAGTTCTCCATCAAACACGCCGGGTTTGCTCGTGTCGTTGTCGTTTTCCTTCACTTGCGAGCAATGGATTCGTTAACCTTGAATTCTCTTCCCATGTTCCCCCACGTAACTGATAGCTTGCACACACCCTCTCCCTTTTAAAATCCTCATTCTGTCCTCAGTCACGTCTGCCTTTCGTCTATACAGGCATCACGCGAGCAGGAAATGTCAGTCAACCGGAGCGCTCATCAAAGTTACACAACATTCATGGATTTTAGGCGCGCCGCAGTATCAGGCGCCCTGTCCATTTTATAGAAAATTTAAGGCTTTTAAGTGTGCCTTATGGACGTGAAAGTACGGTATTTATATATATATTTAAAAAAACGTGTACAGTACTAACTTGATATCATTATTTTTAGTCATTTTTAGCGAACAAGGGGTATGACTTGGTAAGTTTTTTTCTACTTCTTCCAACATCCTTTGAGCATATCATATAAGCTACTGGACCAAGATATGTATTGATATTTTTTTCTTTGATTTTGTTCATGTTGTGTTTATATGTTCAATCAATAGTTGCAACCTGAAGACACCTATAGGATATTCTGTATTTACATAAAACACCACCTAGTGATGATATAAATGTAATTTTTTTTACATTTTAATGTATTGCACAGAACCATTTTTTTCTGAAAATTTTAAAATTTTTCAGAAAAGCCTCATGATGTTCGGCTGGCTCAATGCCGAATATTGTGAATTTTTGGCAAAGGGCCATAATGTCCATAATGGTGCCGCAAATCTGATTATTCATCACAACAATCAGAGCTGCTGTTCCTTGACTCAGCTGATTCGGTCTTCTTGAAATTTCTCATTTTTGATGACAGTCCAGGCTTGAAGACATCCACCAACTTACTTTTATTGTAGTGGTACCAACACCTACTGGCTAAAGGAAATATTTTTTATCCTTTGATGGTTTTCCTCCGAGCTGGCTAACCAGGGCTACCTCATATTTGCTCAGAAGAGTGTTTTGGGCCTCATGATGTTAAAACACAAAGTTTGTGATTTTTTGTGAAAAGCTGTTGTCGTGGCAACATGCAGTTCACCAATAAAACAATACTGATTTGGAGGCTCTAAATATGCATGAAAACTCATGAAACTTTGCACACGCATCAGGCCTGGCAAAATCGTCAAGATTTTCACTGGCGCCCTCTGGATATTTTTAACAAAAGATCCCCAGTTGTAGGTTTCACCAAGATTAAAAAAATTGGTGGCATGTGGTGGCCTAAGACCTACAAAAAAGTCATTTACAGCTGTATACTTAACCAAAGAGAAAGTCCGCCATTTTTAATTTACTTTAAAAGTCGGCATCACCTTGATGATATAAACTGCTGTTACTTTACCGCCAAACATGACGGTGGAGGCATTATGCTTTGGCGGTGTTTCCCTTCTAAGGGGACAGGCTGACTTCGCTGCGTCAATAGGAAAAAATGAAAGCGGTCATGAATCTCAAACTCCTGCTTACCTCCGGCAGGGAAGCAAAAAAATTAAAATAAAACACGCAATGACAACCACCCAAAAATATATAAATCCATGTCTGCAACACGACGCATACACGTCAGAAATTGTTGTTGCACGTAGAATGCCACGTGCATCATTGGATTGTATTGGATAAGCTTTATTGTCAAATGTACAGTATGTGTAACATACAGCACAGATGAAATTGTTTCCCTCTCAACATAAAACAAGAGGAGCCGCTGCGGGTGTCCGCGCCGCTATCAAAAGAAAAGTTAACAAAAATGAAAAATGAAAATGAAAAAACCCCAAAAACAAATCATCTCGTGATTGGTCAATTTAGTCACATGCTATGAGGAAGTACAACTCAGCTCTCCCTGCCTTGGTTCCTCAGCACGCAAGGCCTATTTAAGGGTAATTTGTGTGTCACCACACAGGTCTTTGCTGCTGCTGAAAAGCAAGCTACCTTGAATGTGGTGGCGTAGATGATATGTGAGTGTGGAAAAAAGCCCACACGCACATACCACCAACGCCGCCGCATTCTTGAATGATTTTGTAATACAGAACAATTAAATGCATCATCTAGTCATCTTCTGACCCAATTGTTTAAGCAGCCACAGTTTCAATTGTTGTCGCTTTGTTCCTAAAATGCAAAGAAAATGCCACCCCCTGTGGTGTTGCAGCAAATACAGCAACATCCCTCTTGGAGTGAAACTGCAACAGATTTTCAAAACAATGCGTGTGGTTTGCTAGCGAGTACAAAGTTAAACTGCGTGCAACATTGCCGTAGTGCCACTTAAAGAAGTCTTTAGTCACGTCCATGTAACAGCGTACCCCGCACAAGTGCTATGTTTAGACTGCCGTCCACGAATGAAGGATCCATCCATCCATCCATTTTGCGATCTGTTTTATCCTCACAAGGGTCGGCGGGGGTGCTGGAGAATATCCCAGCTGTCTTCGGGCATTAGGCAGGAGACACCCTCAACCGGTTGCCAGCCAATCGCAGGGCACACACAGACGAACAACCATCCGCGCTCAAACTCACACCTATTGACAATTTTGAGTGTTCAATCAGCCTGCCATGCATGTTTTTGGAATGTGGAAGGAACCGGAGAAAACCCACGGCGGCACGTGGAGAACATGCAAACTCCACACGGGAACGCCGGAGCCAGGATCGAACCCACAACCTCTGCATTATGAGGTCGTCATGCTAACCACCCGACTACCCGCCCGATATGAAGGATGTATTATTTATTCATTTTCCAAAGCCAAAAATTCGGAGGGCTGAATATGAACGATGGGTCACCTCTGTAAGGATTCCAACAAAATCTCTGGAACCCTGTTCCAAATGTTCAAAGGTGAAGGTGGATGCTGGCTGTCAGACAATATACGAAGAGCCAAACCCAGTCACACCAATACTTTTTGTAATATGATCAATGAAAAAACATGTTGTGATGACTGAGAGAGATTTGATGACTTATGACTTGCTTTAACCAAGCAATAATAACTTCAGTTGACTTGTTTGAAATTTGGTGGTGATTTGACTTGATTGATTTTTTTCCCCCTACTCTGACGTGAGATTTACTTGAAGGTTACAAATTTGGTGTGATTTGCACATATGTGACTTAGTCCAACCTCTGGTCTAAACATCTGTCAAGGGGGTGGCAGGGCTCAGTATTAGAGTGGGCGTTTCCCAACCCAGAGGTTGGTGCTTCAATTCCCGGCCATTGTGACCACATCAAAGTGTCCTTGAGCAAGATACTGGTACCGTGCTCCCAATCCTGCGTCATCAGTTGGTGAATGAGGTAACTGTGTGAGTACACGAGGTAGAAAAGCGCTATACAAGTAAAAGCCCATTTTACCATTTATCCAGCTGAGCATTGGAGTTGGCTGGCAAGCCATAGACAAGTGGTTAAGATTGTCAACAAGCACCGTATGAAATTAGGTTCAAGGTTGGTGGGTCCACTCATGTGATGGGTCAAATGCACAGGTCAAACTTTGTGTGTGTGTACTTGTACATGACAAATGAAGATGATTGTTCTTTTTCTTCTTTGTTTTGATCTTGAGCAGAGATTTATGTTGCTATGAAACAACAATAAATATGTGGAAGTACAGTAACTTCTCTTCATTTGTTCAGGATTATACCACAGAATTTTACAGTCCTCAATGCACCCAAAATGTACCGACAGCTTTTGAGTTTGCGTGAATCATATCATTTGGGTAAAAATTATGAATTATTTTGTGTGTATGCTATTGTTAAGGTGTACTAGAATGGACAGACAGTAAAGCATAGGAATAATAGTCAGTCAATTGAAAATGTATCACTGGTTGAATAACTCACTTCAAAAGCAATGCAGCATTTTGGACAAGACACCCAGAGCAGATGTAGCATTTGCCCTGGGCTCAGAGGCATCGCTGCAAAAAGGAAAAGGCAGAGAAGTGAAATAAGCACCTGTCATGTGCCAAGTGAAGTGTTAAGTGCACAAATTGTGGAGGCGAGGGTGATGTTTCCAGAGGGGTGAAAGCTCCGGGTTTTGGTCCCTTGTCAGACCCTGACATATCATATGGAGTGAAGCCCCCCACTCCATCCCCCTTTTGAGCTCACCGCCCACCACTTGCCGAGGGGCAGAATGGCAACTATTATTTACTGGATGTCTACCTCATTTCCACATACTCATCTTGGCTGGCCTTCACAAGACCACAGGCACTAGAGGGTATTACAACCACAACCTCACCCTCATATTTCATAGCTGCAGGGCAGCTGTGACAAAATAATATCTGACAAGCATTTAGATCGTATTTACAGTGCGCCAGTGTCAGCCATGAAACCAAATTGTCAATGTTTTTGTGCCGGGGTTTTGTTGTCTATCTTTCACTTTCGGTTGGGCATAAAAACACAACTTGCAGAAGGTGCATAAGGCTTGGTGTCAGGAGGTGTGTTCTCAAATAAACAGTAATTCCATTTGAAGGCTTCACTGTAAGCGGTGTGAAAGTGTGAAATGTATGTTAAATTCTGTTTACCCAAGGGGTTTGTCTGGCAAATGCTATATTTTAGGCTATGTTGTCACGACTGCTATTTGAGATCATACAAGTTGGCAATGGCCCATGGCCAGCATTTTTATGTATTGTGTGCATGTGTGTGCGTGTGTGTGTGCGTGTGTGTGTGTGTGTGTGTGTGTGTGTGCGAACGAATGAACTCAGAATATCGGCAATGTTCAACAAACGCCAGAGTTCCATTCCTGTGACACATCATGACCCGATTTGAAATACAATACAATACAGTAAATATTCCCATCCCCGGAATTCTATGGAAAGGAATATCCTTCACCCGGAATAAAATCCTATGCATTAACATTTTGACTACGATATTACGTGTTACCGGAACTTGCGTAAGCGGAAATTCCACTACCCGTAACCCGGATGGAGGTGTAATGCCGCGGGAGCTTAAATACACACAACGCCCACCCGATGCGACGGAAAAGACACAACGCTAAAACAAGTTTTCACTTCGCGTTTTTCGATCATCAGATTCTAAACGACGACGTGTAAGTGAGTTTTTATTGGCGTGCGTTTTACTGTAATTGCAAAAGATTTTAACTTTATTCAATTACGTCGTGTAGATCATCGCATCGAAACGTAGAAGAACTGTAACGACTGCAGCGGAGCGAGTGAAATGCATCCGTTTGAGCGAGACACAAAGTTAAAAATATCCAGCAGACACTTGGAGTCGGAAAGACGCAAATCTAAGAAAATTTAAAAAACAAGGCATCGATTCAACTCCTGATGACAAGCCACCATCCAGCAAGGAAGCAATGCAAATGGCAACAAAAATCCTTCAGTATGCACAAGAATTACCAGACATCGGTGATCAACGGGACAGTTACTTGCAACTAGCAAGAAAACTGTATGACACGCAGGCAAACATTGTCATAAACCAAAGAAAGCATCCAACAAAACAATCCAAAATACACATTTTTTTCCCCAAGACAGGAAAAAATAAACATTAAAATACTGTATGTATTTTACTGTTGTGATTTCTTTTTTGGATACACCTGTATTGCAGTTTTTGTTATATAAACAGTTTTTGGACAGTCTATTTTTGTATTTTATTGATTGTGCTGTTACACATGCATTTTGTCAACATACTTGCAGGTTCATAAAGGACATGTACCATGCTCATTTCCCAAATGAGGAATTTCTGTTATCAGGACAAATTGGACAGCGCAAACACGAGTCCGTACTATAGAATATTTACTGTACCCCCAATTTAGGGTTTGCGAGGGAAGCTCTAATTAGGGCCTGAACAGCGACCGCTGCAAGGACAATTGTTTTTTGTTGAAATTCTTACATGCACACGTACAAAAAAAAGACTGATAGCCATTCCTTAACTTGTACAGGAAGTCACATTAACAGTATTTGAACATACACTTTTAGCCCATTTTTGCACCTATACAGTGGTCATATTTTAGCCCCCCTTGTCCTCAACGGTTAACGCAATAGACTTCAAACTTCAACAACAGGGAAAAAGAAAATAGAAAAAGAATATTTACTGTACATCTTTATTTATATAGTGGTTTCACAGCATGTCTGTGCAGGTATGTTAAAGGTGTGGTGGTTTTCTTAAAGGTGAGTTTAAGACTAGTTGTTTTTTTTTTAACGATAATATGTTGCCTCTACTAATCTAAACACGGCATTGGGACAAATATTTTGTTTGTGGAATATGAGTTCAGCAGTAATATTCACCTGTTTTTAAATATCTCAGGGGGGCTGCCATTTCACAATTCCTGAGGGGCTCAGGTCACAACCAATCATGGCTTAGCTTCAGAAAAAAGTGATCCGTCATTGGTTGTGACCTGAGCCCTGAGTAACTGTGATGTCATTTTCAGTTGACAGCAAGTGGCAAAACGGCAGATGGATAAAATCGAGTAGATTTTATTGCTCAACTCATAGTCCACAAATGCAATATTAATCACAATGCCATGTTGAGGGTAGGTGGCCTGCATAGAACAAACATATTATTGTCAATAATATTTTGGGGTTTACTTCCCTTTTAACCCTGGAGAACCCAAAGGGTCAAATTTGGCTCTAATCCTAAATTAGGATTAAAGCATTAAATATTTGAAAAAAACATATATTTTGGTGTTCAGTTAACATATTGCAGTAATTTAATGTATAATTCATCATTTTCCAAAGAAGAAAAGGGTTCTTGGGTTCTTCAGGGTTAAAGTGATTGTTATTTAAGGTGGCGGCACAGTGGTCGACTGGTTAGCACGTGGGCCTCACAGTGCAGAGGTGCAGGGTCCGATTCCGGCTCCGGTCTTCCTGTGTGGAGTTTGCATGTTCTCCGGGTCCTCCGGTTTCCTCCCACATTCCAAAGATTGAACACTCACAGTGAATCGTCCCTCGGTGTGAGTGTGAGCGCGAGCGCAAACGGTTGTTTGTTTCTGTGTGCCCTTTGATTGGCTGGTAACCTGTTCAGGGTGTACCCTGCCTACTGCCTGAAGACAGCTGGGATAGGCCTCAGCATGTCCGCGACCCTCATGAGACCCACTCTGAAAATACCCATAAAATGTAAAAAATATTCATTCATTCATTCATTTTCCAAACCAAACAAAAATAAACACTACTGTATACCTTTTAGTTTAGTTAGAAATGGTTTACAAAATCCATGGTTTGGTTCTCAGTTGCGCTCACTGTTTTTGTTTTTTGGGTCAGTTCGATATGCGTTGAATTTAAAAAAAATAAATTTTCTTGTAAATAAATGTGAAAATGTATCTTCACAGCAATATTTTAAATTATTATTTACTTTCTTTGCCAGTGGTACAGAGTGGTAGGCATAACAAATAACTCTTCACTTAGAGGGCAAACCATTCAACCGACCTGTTCCAATCTGCTGCCATTCATTCAACAGACTAAGTCAGGGGTGGGCAAACTTTTTGGCTCGGGGGCCGCATTGACTTTTAAAATTTGACAGAAGGGCCAGGTCAGCACGAGCTGTGGTACATTAAAAAAAAAACTGCATTTGTTGACAGTCCATATCAAACATCAACAGAACAAAAGCATGAAAGTGCGGTCTTCATATACTTTTTTTAAATGACAAAAGTGTTGTTGATGACCTATTTTAGCCTGTGCATCGCTGCAGATGGGTTATGATCAGACCAGTAGAAGTAGAGCGATACAGAGGTACTAGGTGGTCGAAAAGATTGCCCCGCCCCCCAGTGTTCTGCAACTTCAAGTCAATGCGCCACCTGGCGGTGAAATGCCTGTCATTACAAGTCCAATTGAAATGAATGCAATCATTCACATCGAACCTTAATTGTGGACCAACCTTCGGCGGGCCGGATTAAAAAGACCAACGGGCCGGATTCGGCCCATGGGCCGTAGTTTGCCCACCACTGGACTAAGTCATGGTTCACAGCAAATACATCAGCTTTGCGTTCAATTTACAAGCCATTCAATTTACAGTTTCCCATTTAGTAGGTACTAAACTGAGTCAAGATCATTATTCCAGTCTGCAGAGTTTTTATTTTTAAGTGGTTTACAATGGGGTGGCATGGTTGTGAATTGGTTAGCATGTCTGCCTTACAGTGCGAAGTTGCAGGGTTCAATACTGGGCTCGAGCCTTCCTTTGTGGAGTTTACATGTTCTCCCCAAGCCTGCCTTTGTTTACTGCAGGTGCTCCGGTTTCCTCCCACATTCCAAAAACATGCAAGGGAGGTCAATGGAACCCTCTAAATTGTTGTGTGCCCTGTGATTGGCTGAAAAGAAGTTCAGGGTGTACCCGGCCTACTGCCGAAGAGAGCTGGGATTGGCTGCCCCACGCCTGCGACCCTGCTCAAATTATTAAATAAATCATATCTAACGCCCATAGACTTAGATGTGTCATACATAATCAGTTTTATGGATAGAAAATTATTATGTGTATTATGACTTTCTACCTGATGTTATGTATGAATGAGGTTATGTGTGAATGAGCCTGGCTCATTAAAATAATAATAATAATAATAATACATTTCATTTATAAGCGCCTTTCAAAACACTCAAGGACACTTTACAGCGAAAACAAGAACAATAAAACCACAGATAAAATTATAAATAATAAAAGGAGAGATTAATTTCAACTGAATAGCGATTTTAAATAGTTGACGCCGGCAACATCGCCGTCGTGAGGAGCACTAGCCGACCCAGCCAGGCCGGCCAACACGCCGTGGTCCGCGGATCGGCCGCCGTTAATGCCGCTGTCTCAGTGTGGTCGGCGGGAGGTGATGCCCCTGGAGCCATCGACGTGGAAGCCCAGACGAGATCTGCGGCGGATGCACCTCCGGGAAGGACGAGGAGCAACACCCGGGAAGCGGCGCAGCACAGGCAGGGAGCCCGACCACCGGAAGCGGAACCCAAGAAGCCCCGTCACCGAGCACCGCAGCAGTCCCCCCACGGGCAGACGGAGGAGCGACAGGACGGTCCACAGCAGCATAGCTCAGACACAGGTCCCGTCGACCCCGACCACGGAGGCAGAGGGGCGGAGAAGGTATGGGGCCCCGTCCGTCAGCCGAACAGGCAGGACGCCGCAACAGCGCGACCGAGGACAACTGTGCGATGACCGACGGTCCAAAACCACAACGAATTTCGACAGAGTGTAGGGTTTCTCCCATGACAAGAGTAAACCGTAGAAATGACAGTAAACCGTAAAAAAAAACGCTAAAAAAGGAATAATTGCTAAAAAAAAGAATAATAGCGGGTGAGCAGCGGCAGCCAGACGCACCAGCGTTCACTCAACCCGGAAGTTCATTAATGTTAACTTTGTCATCTCATCATTCAAGGGACATGAACACACAAAACTATCATATTTTTGACTATAAACACCACCACACTGGAAGATCTGCTTAAATGCAGACTCTCATCTTTATTTTGAGGGGATCTATGATACACCCATATTAGGTATTGTTGTCGGAAGTCACAAGTCACTGTGAATTTTCTGACGTGGGAGTGGGGTGGTGTTGAATACTTGCAGGTGAGCATCGTGAAAAACAAAACACTTCAGTCATGAACATAGTGATATAAATACAGCTGTAATTCCAATGTCCCTTTTATTAACCCAAGATCTTGCGTTGGAGCTGTGTGAGGTCCCATCCTTCTTTCTGCTTGGCTCTTGACGAAGGCGGACGCTTTTTTGCATTGCTCCTGCTCCTGCCCCCCCCCCCCCCTTGCTCGCCACTCAGTCTATGTGCTGTCCTTGTGCTGTCTTTTCCTAGCCTCCGCCGTATTTTTCATCCTAAAAACAAACCATGGAATTGGTTGGCTGGTCTCTTGATGCAATTTTCTCGACGAGAAGAGCAGGCAGTGGGGAGCCTGCTTGCCCTTCGGGACATTTGCTGCCGGGTACACCCTAGATCCCTGGAGGAAGCGGAGAATGGTGTGCCTGTCAATACTGTCCGTTGAGGAGGAGGAAGACATCTACATTATTGGCCTTTTGATAGCAGGTATGCTGCAGTTTGGTGTTAGCAGTTTCCTGTTCTATGGGAAAATCCAACCGACGGGAGCAGCTTTATTGGAAGTGAAGAAGCTGCCGGTCATTGTCGATGGTCGAGCGCGAATGTCCAACACTCAGACTCAAGCGGTGACTGAGCTCAACCGCAATTGCGGTTCTGGAGCGTCTCTGTACGACTGACAACAACATGGAGGAGTTGGAATTCTCGCTTCGAAAAGGAATTGAGGATTTGGCTGATCGACGCCAGTGAAGGGATACAGCCACGGACTCAAGGCCACCTGAAATTGTTGGCGGCCGTCCCTCCAAAACAAACAACGCTATTTGGACCCCTTTCCCCTGGATGGAAGGTATGCACGGAAGCTCGTGCCCCCACTCCCTCCTTCTCGGCCATGGACTGATAAGACAGGACTGTCTTCATGAGCAGACCTTGACGAAGCAGCTGCGGCCTGTTCACGCATACACAACCAGACAATCACACGCGCATACACATCCTTATCATCACCGTCTTCATCGTTCCTATTCTTTTCCCCCACGACGTGGAATGATCTGCAGAGTGCTCGGTGGACCGTGCAGCTGGTCGGACGGGCCGCGTCGCGGTCGACCCTCCCTCCTCCCCCTCCCCCTTCCCATTCATCCGCCCACTCATTACATGTTATGTCTTGTGACTTGTTGTAATTGCCATATGCTTATTTATGTGCTAGGGTCTTTTTTTTATCCTGGACTTAAATTATCCTCAGAAGAAGATACTTTGAGCGTGTTTTTTCCCCTCTCCCTACCTAATGGTTTCCTTTCTGAACTCTGACTGTAAATTTCCCCATTGCGGGACAAATAAAGGATATCTTAATCTTAATCTTAATCCTGCTTCAGTCTACCATCATCCCAGTTCCCAAGAAACCGGCAACATCAGAACTGAACGACTATAGGCCTGTCGCTCTGATGTCTGTGGTCATGAAGTCCTTTGAACGCCTTGTGCTGAACCACCTAAAGAACGTCACCGGACCCCTGCTGGACCCTCTTCAGTTTGCCTACCGGGCAAACAGGTCTGTGGAGGACGCAGTCAACATAGGCCTGCATTACATCCTCGAGCACCTCGCCAGCACAGGGACCTACGCCTGTTTGTGGATTTCAGCTCTGCGTTCAACACCATCATCTCCTCACCGGAACTCCTCACCCCCAAACTTCTCCAGCTCGGTGTGTCCCCTACGATCTGCCAGTGGATCCTCAGCTTCCTGACGAGACGGACACAACAGGTGAGACTGGGAAGAACAACATCATCAACACGCACCACTAGCACTGGAGCCCCACAGGGATGCGTCCTCTCTCCACTGCTCTTCTCCCTCTACACAAATGATTGCACCACAACAAGCAGATGACACCACGGTCATCGGTCTCATCAAAGACGGTGACGAGTCTGCGTACCGACAACAAGTGGAGCAGCTAGAGCTCTGGTGCAGCCGACACAACCTCGGGCTGAACACGCTCAAGACTGTAGAGATGATCGTGGACTTCAGGAAACATCCTTCACCACAGCTGCCCCTCACACTATCCAACTGCCCCGTGTCAACCGTCGAGACCTTCAAGTTCCTCGGAATCACAGTCTCCCAGGACATGAAGTGGGAGGTCAACACCAACTCCATCCTGAAAAGGGCCCAGTAGAGGATGAGGCTGCTGAGGAAGCATGGCCTGCCACAGGAGGTGCTACGACAGTTCTACACGGCAGTCATCGAATCAATCCTGTGTTCTTCCATCATGGTTTGGTTTGGGGCCGCCACAAAAAAGGACAAAATCCGACTTCAACGGACAGTTAGTACGGCGGGAAAAAAATCAATGGTACCACCCTACCCACACTTGAGGACTTGCACACTGCAAGAATCAAAACAAGGGCACGAAAAATCCGGCCTGGATCCCCCGCACCCTGCCCACCACCTTTTCCAGCTATTCCCCTCATGCAGGCGCTACCAATCGATGCGCACCAAATCCAGCAGACACTTAAACAGCTTCTTTCATCTAGCCATTAACTCCCTAAACAGTCACCGACGTATACTCCACCGCACCAGACACTTCAAAGCGCTCAAGGACATCTGCACAATTGCACACTTCTTGTACTACAAATACTGCTACTGGTCACTTTAAAATGGTTCAATGATTTTCTGCACCAACTGTACAACTGTTATAGTATCGTATTCTACCACTGATCACTTTAGCTCTGCTTGATACTTTGCACATTGTCTCACAGTTATCACTGGGTGGTACCACCACACTACGGTTCACTTACATTACGAAATGTCCTCCCATACTTATTTTCCCATGCTTATTTGTCATGTCCTTGTTTATGATGATACTAATGCAGCGTGTTATACCGGAGACAAATTCCTTGTGTGTTCTACATACTTGGCCAATAAAGATGATTCTGATTCTGATTCTGATAAAGACCCAGTGGCAATGGATTCCCATGCTAGCATATCAAACAGAGTAGTAAAAAATAAGCGAGGCTGGATCTGCCACACTACAATATGATTGGCTGCCACTTTGCTGAAATAATATGATGCACAAGTCATGACGCGCTGCTGTAACAATGGACGCCACCATGTTGGGTTAGCACTCAAGGAAAGGGCGGGGACGACTGAATAACACAGACTGAATCGAAATGTTTAGAACCGATCGCCTTTATTGGTTTTCAAAAAACATTCCACCCCTAATACCTTAATATTAGATGTATGAGAGACTTGAATGTGAGCCATTCTGCCCCAGTGTCACAGCAGCACTGTTTGTCATCTGTGTTTGAGGACATCTATGGGTATTAAATGCTGATTGATTTACCTCGTAAGCCCTGAAGCGAAGGTAGAACAGGTGTGACTGCGCCACATGGCCTGTCCAGACCAGCATCTCACATCACAATGGGGTCATTTTGACATGCACATTTTTGCACAGGCCCTTGTGACTTCCCCAGGCTTGAGGTTCATCTGTGTGCTCCATATAAAGAGGGTTAGATTTTTTTTCTTTTTTGTTTGAAAAGGATGTGTGTTCACAAGCTGCATGTCTGTCTACACTTTGAGAAATACCTCCAAGACTCATGTCTACACAATGGCACACACACGAGCGAAGTGACGAAGCAGAGCTCTCCAACTCTCACTGGAGCATTTCGTAGCCGAGTGTGAAGCGGTTGGGATGAAAATCAGCACCTCCAAATCTGAAACAATGGTCCTCAGTAAGAAAAGGGTGGAGTGCCCTCTCCGGATCGGGGAGGAGATCTTGCCCCAGGTGGAGGAGTTTAAATATCTTGGGGTTAGGGTTACAGTTGAGGGCAAGAGGGAGCGAGAAATCGACAGGCAGATCGGTGCAGCGTCTGCTGTGATGCGGATGTTGTATCGGTCTGTCGTGGTAAAGAAAGAGCTGAACCAAAGGGCGAAGCTCTCAATTTCCCGGTCGATCTACGTCCCAACCCTCATCTATGGTCACGAGCTATGGGTTGTGACCGAAAGAACGAGATCCTGGATACAAGCGGCCAAAATGGGTTTTCTCCGCAGGGTGTCCAGGCTCTCCCTTAGAGATAAGGTGAAAAGCTTGGTCATCCGGGACGGGCTCAGAGTCTAGCCGCTTCTCCTCTACGTCGAGAGGAGCCAGATAGGTGGCTCAGATATCTGATTCGGCTGCTTCCTGGACGCCTCCGTGGTGAGGTGTTGCGGGCATGTCCCACCGGTGTGTGTGTGTGTGTGTTGGTGGCACTGGTGATCTCTGGTATTTATTGTCTGGAGCTGGTCCCGTCTCAAATTCTTTACAGTTCAACTAGTCTTGACTTGCTGTTGCGGTGATATATCTGCACTCCACTGACTGGTTGACTGAAAGGATCTGCGCTGTTTGGAAAGGAGTGATTGTATGGCTGGAGGGTGACTGCTGGGCTATGCTTGAAAGACATCTGGCATGTGCTGGTGCCTGCATTTTTCACCCTTGACTGCAAGCATATGCTCCTGCACAATGGAGACAGTCTTAGACAGGCCTGGCGGAGGGGAACCCAAGCATCTTCCTCCCCATCATGCCGCGCTTGGCCCTTCTTCCAGGCAATAGGCATTGTTGTTCGGCCTGTTTTTAGCCAAAGCATCTCCTCAAATGTTCTTAAATGTTTGTTGTTTTAATATTTTTGATTATTATTATTTTACAAAAAATGGACAGCATTTTTTACTTAAATATGATCTAAAATCTGCGTGTTTCCCCTTTTCTTCAGCAAAGCCCTTGTTGTGTGTTATTATCCAATTCGTTCCACTTAATCATATTGAGAGTGTTCTTTTTACTGAAACTCCAGTCTGTTTTTCCTTTGTGACCTTGCTTGCAGTGGTAAATGCCTCTGAGCGTCTTGGTCGCACCTCAAGCTGACACACTCGGAGCTCCTTTAAAGCAGCAAGGAATGTGAAGGATGTGCGATCATTGTCATTGTCTAGCTTGTCAATTATCAGTGATCTGAAATGCACCCTGAAGCTCCTGACTGCTCTGACTGGTCTTTTTCCAGAGAAATCCTGTTTGTGTTGTGTTTCAGCTGTTCCTTTGCCCACAGGTTATTTTCTTCCTCAAAAAGGTGGAGCAAATACCTGACATCACAAGGTCTTTACAGAGGTTGTGGGTTCGATCCAGGCTCTGCCTTCCTCTGTGGAGTTTGCATGTTCTCCCCATGCCTGTATGGGTTTTCTCCGGGTACTCAGTTTTTCTGCCACATTCCAAAAACATGCATGGCAGGTTAATGGAACACTCGAAATTGTGCCTAGGTGTGAGTGTGAGCGTAGATGGTTGTTTGTCTCTGTGTGCCCTGCGATTGGCTGGCAACTGGTTCAGGGTGTCCCCTACCTACTGCCCGGAGACAGTTGGGATAGGCTCCAGTCCATCCGCGACCCTTGTGAGGATAAAGCGGATCACACTCACACCTAAGGACAATTTAGAGTGCTCCATTAACCTGCCAAGCATGTTTTTGGAATGTTTGAGGAAACCGGAGTCCGCGGAGAAAACCCACACAGGCACGAGGAGAACATGCAAACTCCACACAGGGAGGCCAGAGCCAGAGTCGAACCCTGCACCTCTGCACTGTGAGGTCGCTGTTTGTCTCCTTGCATTTATTGGAAGGATGTCCCTGATACACAATCTTCTAACGGGTGTGGGGAGTATTTTCACATTCCACAACAGTTTCAATAAAGGCGAGTTTCAATGTGAACACAGTTCATTCCTGAGATGTCGTCAAACGGCTCCTACTGGATGTCGATGGTCCACGAACACAGCTTGCGATGTCCCTCTCATGGTGTCCTGGGTTGATGTTATCTTCTCACAGGCAACAGTTAATTTGACCAGAAGCCGTTCACTTAACAACAAGTTATTGTCTTAAAAGCTAGAACTGGAGCAGCCTAAGCTCTCCCGGTCTGACAAGTCTACTATTATCAACCTACTCCATTGTCTATGAGGTATTTGCGAGGTTTCACTCTGAAACAGGTTTTAAAGTTACACAGAGAGTAAATATGGGATAACAGAATTTTTTGATATCCCATATAAACAGAAATTTATTCCAACACCGGGCCGCCACCCTTATAATAAAATAACCTTTTATTTTAAATTTACCTCTCTTCGGTGAAATTCAGGTAGTTGACAGGAGTACTATAACCTTAAGATTCACACATGTAAATGGTGCTTCTTACCTTGATTGTTGGCACGAGGATGAGTATTCTCGTGTTTGGCTCTGTAATACCTCAGCATTGATGAGGTATTGTTGTTATACACCAGCTGTTGAGGACAAAGCAAACACTGCACCTGTAAACAAAATGACAACACATTACTCATAGCGGACTTCATTTTACCTTCTATGTATTTGCTATCCCGTCAGTAAGAACCTCTTGAATATGACACTATATAGTACTGCTGAATACAACATGCTTGCATGACATCACCACTGTCAGCACAATCTCAAACAAATCCTACTTGTCCTCATAATTTAGCAATGTGGGGATTTGGTGTCAGTAGAGCTTCAAATATGATGCATGATATCAACAATCCTAACTTTGCAAGCATGTAGCATTAAAGGCTCCACTGAATCAGGCAAATGAACACGGATGTGGAGCGTGTTTTACCTTATTCGGTGCCACCAAATCAAAATGCTACCGCACCGGAGAACGCTTCCTGAATGGCTCCATCGATCAAAAAGTCCAAACGTCCGAATGTCAAACAACAAACGACGGCTATTCTGAATATGCAATACAGTGATCCCTCGCTATTTCGCGGTTCGTTTATCGCGGCTTCAGTGCATCGCAGATTTTTTCATTAATAAAAAAAAAAAAATTTTTTTTTAAGTCCGCAAAAATCAGTGCTAAGTGTTGTTTACTATGCATGCTAGTGTGTGTGCACTCTGCTCAAGCGCCGAAGGTCCACGTGGGGCACGCATGGGCCACGCAGGTGAGTGTATGTGTGTTGCTGAGAGAAAGAGAGAGAGAGAGGAGGCTTATAAGAACAAAATCAGGTCTCTTTCATCCTTAATTGTTTTAATTGACTCATAAACACGTCTGATGCACAAGCTGGATCGCTGGCCTGTGTGTGTGTGAGTGTGTGTGTGGGGGGGGGGAGAGGGAGAGAGAGAGAGTTATAAGAACAAAAGCAGGTTTCTCCATCCTCAATTGTCTGAACAACCTTAATTGGCTAATCATAAACACATCTGCTGGGATTGCTGGCCTGTGTGTGTGTGTGTGTGTGTGCGCGCGTGTGTGCGCGCGAGAGCTCTGCTCAAGTGCAAAGGCCCACGTGGGGCATTTTTTAAAAATATATGTTAATTGGTCACTACTTCGCGGATTTTCGTTTATCGCGGGTGGTTTTGGTCCCCATTAACCGCGATAAACGAGGGATTACTGTATGTATAGAACAGGGACATGTTGTGGTGTTTTGGCTGTCTTAAATGCGCTGAGTGTTGCGCCAAAGTTTCAACGCTCCGCCTGTCAACCCGAAGCAGACAGCTGACTTGGTTGGAATGATAAGGTGAAGTGGTACAAACCATTAGTCTCTTGCATGTACAGAGTGGTTTTCTCCATAGCAAGCACATACATGTACATGTGTTTTAGTTTTGCAATGGTGTGCTCCATTTTTTTTTTTTTTTAACATCTCAAAAATTGGTTTAATCAAAGGTACGTTTGACTTGGAGGTCTGTCTGCGCTTTAGCACCTTACTTCCTTCACTGATGTCTCAGTTAAATGTCTTAAGGCATGTTAAGTGATACTGGATGGCACGTTATGTGTGCCTCTTTCGATAGGAATGTTTCATTGACAGAAACATTGAAATGTAATATTTATTCTACACATTTTTACAGCATTGGGAAATGTTAAGAATGTTTGTGTCATGTTTTTACTCCTATAGAATCCATATTTAAAGCAAAAAAATAAATTTCCCTCCCACATCTTTTTCCATTTTGAAACATTTTCTATAAAGCTCCAGGAAGCCACTAGATGGCGCTAAAGAGCCGCATGCGGCTCCGATGCTGCGTGTTGCCGACCCCCGGTCTAAGGCAATCAGTCTCCATGTAGTTTCTCGTAAACTCTACTAATTTGGTCTGAGAGTATGTGCCATGTGGTTGTTTGTGACGCATTATGATTTGCTTGCAAATTTTGTGTGGAGAAAGAAAACAAATAAAAAATTTCCAATCTGCCCTGAATCAGACCAGAGAAAATTTACGAGGGCGAGATGAATGACCGAGATCAGATTTTGCAGTCCGCAGATTTCAGCACTGATTTCCTTTTAGAAGCATATTCACAACCATTTCACCTCACCTAAACAGCAATATGGAACAGAAGACCCTGTCTCCTACTCCCTGATTGTGTGCTACTCCACAAGTCACTTTGGGTCTTCATATGCAGATGACATTGAAGTGCTTCAAAGGAGTCTCCTTCTGATGTTTACCTTCAATATGCAATTAATCTTGCACCGCTTATTCCCCAGGATTTCTGCACCTTCACTACCAATTAGAGCATTTTTTTCCAAATGTGCCACTCATAAAAATTCAACTCTTATTAGACTAGGTGTCCTTCTTGTTTCTTGGTTTCTGTTAGCTTGTTTTTGTACAAACTATGAAAATAGTCTGCAACAGAGTAACCCACATAAACCCTGACATTAATCCCAAAATGTAGCGTAAGAGGGCTATCTACAAATGTATTATTAAAAGAGCAGCAGTTCACTTTTTTATGGCTCAGGGGGTATGCTGCAAAAATAAAATACATTTTGTATGTTTAGTTAATTTGTTGGACTTGGCCAATGCTGCCAGGGCCATTTCGCGACTGTGCTTGGCCTGTCTCCCTTCGGGGAAAAAAAAACATGTTTTACTCTGAGTCAGATCAAAGCATTTAAAATGGGATCAAAGAGCAGCATTGCAAAGCTTTGGCCACATCTGTGTTGTTTACGTGAATGCTAAAGGCAATTGCATAAAATATTACAAACTTTGAACGATATATGTTATGAATGAAAGTTTGTTGATGTCACTTTTGAAGTCCATTACTGCATTTAGGGAAGCTCAATTTCACAACAATTTTAAAAGCCCCCGAAAGAAATGCTACTATTAACTGTAGGTATCTCTCCAAACAGCTTAACTTTGTTCACAGCGTCGATGCAAGAAGACTTAAGCAAACAGGCTCAAACAGATTCCATCATTCCTTTTAAGATGTTGATAAAATATTGAAATACTCATCTGTTGTTTATCTGTAATCTTCCCAACAGGTGATAAAGGAGCGGCAGGTGAAGAAGAAGGGGTTCAACGACTTGTGAACCGGCCTGCTGTTATGCTGGAGGCTCAACACCCACTCAACTAATGATTCCCTTTTTTTCCTTTTAACCCTAACTGGATTATAGACTCTGCAGTGCCCCCTGCAAAACAATCATCTTGGAGACCACAATAACCCCCCCCTGATATCGGAGGAATCCTACCCTCCTAAATTCTCCACCATCACCGCAAGGACAGAGGCAATGCAGCAGCTCTACCTTACTATTTATTTCTCTTGATGTCTCAGTCAACTGCAAACTCCCCGGCACGGTTGTTCAAGGTCAATCTTTCCAAAACTGGATCGAATCCTTTTTTGAAAATAGGTTGTTTAACACCAAAAGTGCATTCTTGAATCCGTTTTAATGTAGATCAAATCTTCAATTTGTGCTCTTCAAAACTTTTAAGCAGAGGATAACTTTAATTAAAAAAAAAAAAATCTGGATTATTCCAATCCCAGCATTTAGGTGGATTCAGGGTGGATTTAAGGAACAAAATGTGATTGGCATTAAATTCTAACTGGTCATATAAATAGCATTTATAATGCAATAAATATCTTTATCTGTATTTAGGGTGGCCCGATGGTTGACTGAAGTTATGGACTATGTCAAATGACAGACCATTGAGATAGAAATGAAATAATCCTCTCAAAAAATATAAAAATCTAACAAATGATTCAGTTACCTCTAGTTAAACCTTGTGGGGGGTGGGGGCTCATAGTTCAAAATGTATTTTCTGACAATGGCATTCGTTACTGGAAGTCCATCATAATCAATCTTCAATATTTCAGGCCGGCCCAGTCCGTCACTACGTCATTGTTATTTTTAATGTGGTCCCTTCATCGCTAAATTACATTTCGTCAGAGCTGTTTTAGGACCGTCAGTAAAAACTGTTTCCAAGAGTAACACCACACAATTGCATTCATTTAGAAACAGTTTGGACCACTGCAAATACATGCACGCACGCACACACACACACACACACTCACACACAAATATATATTTTGTACTATTACTGCTCCTTACTGCTTGTTGTCACTACATTGTGCCTCATCCTTTTTTAGTGGACATGGTGGTCGAAAATTGCTTCCGTCAATGCTTTCAAATTGATTTTCAGTCGTCAGTCCGACATAACTTCTGTCCGTACTGACAAACAGGTGCTATGCCCACCTCCGCATGTTTGGTCATCTTAAATTTTTGGGTCGGGATCACACTGATCCAACTTTTCAGCAGCTGGCATAAAATTAAGATGTGATCCTGGAAAGCAAAAACTGCGAGCTCAAAGTCCAGATAAATTTGATCCAGATTTCACCTTTTGAACAAATGGGCCCCAATGGAGTGCTGTGTGGTGGAGACAGGAATGTGAAGATTTAAAATGAATTGATCGCCAGTGTTTTGGGATGATCAGCAGTGTCTAGCTCAATATCACGATGAAGATTTTGGCAGACACATGCAGCAATCTTTCCACACAGGCACCCATGCACACACAAAATGAATGTGCGCACAGATATTTCACAGCTTAACACAGAACCAGAAACTATTATGTTATCAACATGAAATTATTCTTTTTAAATTAAGGTATTCATCATATACGATATATAGGGTGGCCCGGTGGTCGACTGGTTAGTAAGGAGGCCTCACAGTGCAGAGGTGCAAGGTTTGATTTCGACTTCGGCCTTCCTGTGTGGAGTTTGCATGTTTTCCCTGTGCCTGTGTGGGTTTTCTCCGGGTACTCCGGTTTCCTCCCACATTCCAAAAACATGCATGGAAGGTTAATGGGACACTCTAAATTGTCCCTAGGTGTAAGTGCGGATGGTTGTTGGTCTGTGTGTGCCCTGCGATTGGCTGGCAACTAGTTCAGGGTATCCCCCCCGCCTACTGCTCAGAGACAGCTGGGATAGGCTCCAGCACGCCCCACGACCCTTGGATAAGTGGATGAGAAAATAGATGGATCATATTCAAAATATGGCCTGAAACATGTGTCACCAAAAATTGTATCTGAATAATTTATATTTGAATCTAAATCACTAAACTTGAATAAGTGTATTGAAAAACTCAGTATGAATTACAGAAGTTGAATGTGCATTGTTCAACACAGAACGGGCACTCAGCAACATACGCAACATAACATGAATCAAAGAATTCATTTTGAAGTCCTGTGTCGGAATTAAGAGAGCTGTGATGAGCGCCCCCCCCCCCCCACCACACACACACACACACACACACACACTTTCTGTCGATACTGCATTCTTTCTACCCTTCGGTGTCAGTAATGTCTAAAGCACGGAGTTCAATACAGCCATGATGTGACTGTTTGAAAAAAAAGCCCAAAACAACCCATCCATCCATCCATCCATTTTCCGAACCGCTTGATCCTCACTAGGGTCGCGGGGGGTGCTGGAGCCTATCCCAGCCGTCTCCGGGCAGTAGGCGGGGGACACCCTGAATCAGTTGCCAGCCAATCGCAGGGCACACAGAGACGAACAACCATCCACGCCCACACTCACACCTAGGGACAATTTAGAGCGTCCAATCAGCCTGCCATGCATGTTTTTGGAATGTGGGAGGAAACCGGAGCACCCGGAGAAAACCCACGCAGGCCCGGGGAGAACATGCAAACTCCACACAGGGAGGCCGGAGCTGGAATCGAACCCGGTACCTCTGCACTGTGAAGCCGACGTGCTAACCACTGGACTACCGGGCCGCCCCCAAAACAACCCCCCCCACAAAAAAAAAAAAACGAAATGGAAAAGTACTGACGACTGGCTTAGTTTTGATACATTGCTCACTATACACTGTCACGTCCCAAAATTGAAAGCAAGCACTTTTTCATCCCTTCCTGACCCAATGGCTTGTCCAACAAATGTAAAAGTTAGGAGCCCCGCCCCCAGAGCTTGAAGGCCGGAGCCTGAAATCGAACTTCAGACATTTGCACTATGAGGCAGATGTGGCCACCAGTCTACATCGTGCTGCCTCTGAATGACCAAATTTGCCCAAATTGCCTTTTCATAATTATCTTTTATTTAACAAAGCAGATTAATTTATGTGACGACACCGATTATGTTAATGATTCCTCATAATTAGGAAACAGATACATGTCAGAATGCAAGGATTCTTTTCTATGACGGCAGTGACGTGCAGTCATTCTAACAAAGAACTTGCTTTCCGCCGGTAAAAAGTGGCGCTCCACAAATCAGTGTTCTGGAATAAATCTGAAACAGCTCCTGACAGGCGTAGAAAACCAATTAAACAAATTAAAAAACTGGTTCGACAGAAATAAATTGTCACTTAACCTGAAAAAATCAAAGTTAATTGTTTTTGGCACAAGACCAATCAAACACCAAGCTAAAATTATGGTAAACTCAATTGAGATAGAAAGAGCGTATGAAACCAAGTTTCTCGGATTAGTAATAGACTCAAAACTATGTTGGAAGTCACATATCGATAACGTAAAAAGAAAAATAGCCAAAACCGTAGGGATCCTCTACAAAACCAAGGAAGTGCTAAATAAGAGATCTTTGTACACATTATACACTTCATTATTATTACCATATATGACCTATTGTGTGGAAATATGGGGAAATGCCTGCAAAACAAACACACTCCCTATTCTAAAACTACAAAAAAAAAAGCAATTTGAATTATTAATAGATCAAAATATACGGAGCCCACAAATCCACTATTTATCAAATTAAATACGATGAAATTTTATGACCTGGTTGACTTTAAAATCGCCCAATTAATGTACAAAGCACACAATAACCTGCTCTGCCAAAACATTCAGAAGTTTTTCGAAATTCGAGAAAGCAGCTATGATTTAAGAGGTACCAACTTATTCAAAAAACTCAAAACAAGAACAAACATCAAGCAAAGAAGTGTATCTATCAAAGGTGTTAATCTGTGGAATAATTTCGAAACGGACCTGAAAATGAGTAAATCGCTTGCTGAGTTCAAAAACAAATTCAAAAAAATAGTACAAACAACCTACATCAATCAGAGTTAAAATGATCAATTCTAAACATTAAATATAATGATAAATCAGAACTAAGTTGATAAATAGAGAAAGGTATTGAAATACCCATTATGAATACAAGAGAAAATTGACAAGAGTGTCAGGGTGTGGATGTATATAATCCCGATACAAACCAAAAGTTGTAAAAATATCACGGTTAAGGGTAAAGTATGAGCTTTAATGGAGACTTCTTTCTTCTTACTTTTTTTCTTTTCTGATTGATATAAAAATGATTTATTAGATATAAACACATAACGGGGTAGGACTAGATAAGTTTTTTACTTCTTCCTACTCCCTTGAACATAATAACTGTGTTGAATGAAGACTGATTTCTTTCTTTTTACTATTTTATCTACCTTATTTTCTGTCAAATTATTACTGTATATATGTTTTATGTTCAATAAACAACAACAACAACAGTGAGATATATCCTTACTAACATAAAATTGAGCCCTGTGCCGATCTGGCGTCTGGGACGCGTTACAGCTACAAGAAAGAAAGTCTGCCCCTGCAAAGTGCAACATGTCCTACGTGGCCCCACAATCTTTTCCTAGACATTAACTAATAGTGTGACAGAGCGAAATGCCTGTCACTCCCTTTTCTGTCTAAAATATCAGGCACAGCTCCCGGCCAAAGCCTATGCCCGCAGCACGGGCCTGATATCATGCTTTCTTTCCTCTGAGCCTTGACGAGGACCCGCAATTGTGTCTTGCGGTTCTGCGATGCCCACAAATTGTTTCCCTGCTGCTTGATTATTTTTCTCCGCCTCTCTGGCGAAGTGTGTGGTTGGGTCATGCTCTTGGCGACAGCATGCGATGGTCCGGCAGGGCCACTGTCAAATTTGTACTGTGGCCAGAAGGATTTTATGAGAGCATATCTGATAATCTGACCTATCGACCGTCATGAATGACCAGAAAAAAAAAATTGGGTCGTCTGAGCTGTGCATTTTGACTACCGGCAAATTTGTGGCTTTTTTTTATTCCCAAGATGACAAGTACAGTGTATGCCCTCGACCATAATTAGATTGTCCAGTGTGCTTGTAAGTTTGGCTCAGTGTCGGCACGGCACGACCAGTGTAGCAGAGATATTTTAGAGGATTTTGGTGCAGTAAAACGAAGGAAATATTTGTTTCTCCTCTCGTGGTGTCGTTAGTTCAAAAACTCCAAAATTTCTAGAAGTATGAAGAACATTTTTCTTGGTGGTTTAGACTCATAAAACACACTTATCAAACTACTGTAATACAATATGTTACTTCCTAAAATGCTTGTGACTTAAGTGAAGTTGCATTAAGGTTGTCACTGCCTTTTTTTTTTTTTAATAAATGCTGTTTGCTTTTGATACAAGAAATACTCGGTTTAAGGCCAATGGAAAAAGTTTCTACACAACAAAATAGTTTGCTGCTCTGCACAATGTGAAGTTAAGAAATAGGAACTGGAAATGTTATTTATTTTTTTAAAAAAGGACATCAATTAGTCGTTCGTTAGTAAGCAAAATATGACATTTTCTCTATTGTAATTATAATTGCTCATTAATTAAATAAAACATATCCAAATACTATATTTGATTATTCGATAGAATTTCCAGGAGGATACTCCAATACTAAAATCTTGAATAATTGCAACCTTAAAACTCCCACATGATATTGTCATATTTTTATTGATTAATTAAACACTTTTTTTCAGAGCACTGGGATCAGCCCGCCCAAAAAAATGCTCCTCAATATTACAAAGGCGCCCTTCAAATTACATCATTGGTTAACTAAAACGTTCATTAACAAAACAAACAAAAAGTTATATTGAGCTTTGAGACTGCAGGGGATATGTTGGGACCCAACTATAACGTGCAGTCACTGGTATTACAGTGTTTTATGTACGCAAATAGGATACTGCACGGGTCATTTTAAAGTCATGGTATCGACACGATAGGAAAAGGCAACAGGGCTTTCTCAAGTGACGCACCACTCAACATCTTGGTTAATTTATACACGTTTTTACAACTTTCATCATTTAAGATAGCGTGAGTCTCTTGTTTCCATGCTGAGTGGCAATCTGTGTGACACATTTTTCCATATCAAGAGGATAAGTGGCTCGGATAATGGACGTATGGAAGAGTTCTGGTCCTACTAGACGTATTATTTTATATTCCATAGCTGTTCAGGGCGGCCGACTAGTGAGCACGTCCGCTTTACAGTGCAGAGGTGCTGGGTTCGATTCCGGCTCCTGCCTTCCTGTGTGGCGTTTGCATGTTCTCCCCGTGCATGCATGAGTTTTCTCCGGGTACTCCGGTTTCCTCCCACATTCCAAAGTGGTTCCAAGTGAATGGAACACTCTAAATTGTCCCTAGGTGTGGGTGTGAGCGTGGATGGTTGTTCGCTTCTGTGTGCCCTGCGGTTGGCTGGCAACCAGTTCAGGGTCTATCCCGCCTACTGTCCGAAGATGGCTGGGAGAGAATCCAGCACACTCGTGACCCTCGTGACGATAAGTGAATTAGAAAATGGAGGGATGGACAGACAGCTGTTCAAGTGAAAGCCTGTCTTTGTTGTTTTCATGCATATTTTAATGGGTTTTAGTACAGAGAATATTATTTCAGTGAAGATACCACAAACTCATGTAAGTAACAAAGTAGTAAATGATGCTACCTTGGTCAGCCTAAATAGTTTATAAAAACCACACCATAGCAGGTTTTAGTGTCACATTGACATGAATTTAGGAACCCCTTCATGACGTACTACCATGTATTTGGCAAATTTCCTGAGATTTGCTGCCTTATTTTTCTTGTATTATTAAAGTTTTGCCAGAAAAATGTAAATAGAATTTGCGCCATCCCACCTTGGAGGATTAATGTCTCTTCATTGAGGAGTTTGTTCAAACCTTCCAGTATTATCAGACAGCTCATGGGGGCAGACGAGGGAAGAAATATTTTTGTGTTTGTATGTAGGACGGGAGCGATTGAATGTAAAACGTGCACCTCCTCTCCCCTTCCACTCAGGCAACACTTTGCACCTTGAGCTCTGCCCACCGCTGTGTTTAAAAGAAAACAAAAAACAAAACAGAGTGCTTGGTATGCAAATGCAATGACAGATTTGAATCAATTTATTTTGGGCGCACACGCACATCACCTCTGTGCTATTGCGATTGTTCCCACATTTGAAAATTAGATGTATGTTGGTGATTGCGTAACAAAATAAAATCTGGAATCTAGCAGGAAGATAATCGTTAATAGTGGGCCTTACTGTATTTTATATCATTGCAGAAGAAGAGAACTACACATTTCATTTCACAAAGCGGCTCAATGCTTCAAGGTGCTCTGCTGTCTGACTGACAGTTTGCTCTTACAAGCTTGAGTGGCCTGAGCATTTCATGTGTAAAGCAGAACTAGTCTGTCATAGAGAGGATTTAGCAAGAATCAACCAGCTACATCAGATGGAGTACGACACTTCCAGGCCCTGGAGCAAAAGCACCAATACATGTGCCTGTTCAGGGAACTGGAAGAGGTGACAAAACACATCAGGTAACGTTGTCTTTCTGGATGATTTTGACCCTTTCCTGCCATGTAAGTAGGATTCCGACACATATTTACGGCACTCGTGGTGACTGAAAGTGACAGGAAATTAGGACAAGTTTTGCTATGCATATTACCAGATCCTAACTGGTCGCACCAGATAGAGAATCCGAGAAAACAGGTGTTAATAGTGTCCATCTTTAGAGGTCATTATAGCAGTTGGTGTTTATGAGTGCAATGGACAGATGTTATGAAAAAGCAGGGCGGCACAGTGTTTGACTGGCTTGCACGTCCGCCTCGCAATGCAGCAGTCTGGGGTTCAATTCCAGGCCCCGGCCTTTCTGTGTGGAGCTTGCATGTTCTCCCTGTGCGCCACGTGGATCTTCTGCGGGTATGCTGGTTTTCCCCGACATTCCAAAATCATGCATGCCAAGTTAGTTGTAAATTTCCCCAATGTGGGACAAATAAAGGATATCTTATAATGGAACACTCCATATATTGTTTTGAGGTGTGATTGTGAGTGCGAATGGTTGTTCGGCTATGCGTGCCCTGCGATTGGCTGGCAAAACGTTCATGGTGGACCTGCCTACTGGCCTGTGATGGCTACGATAGGCTACAGCATGCCCGCGACTCTTGTGAGGATAGACAGCTGTTGATGATCTGTGAGTCAATTTGTACCAGTCCAAACGAGCAGATAGGCAACAGGTGGGTGATGAGCTGACGAGTCTCAGGTGTGAGGTGCAGAGCACCCTGGCTGAGGAGGCTGCCTGGCTGGCCCCTCCCTAACAACAGCTCAGATAATGGATGGATGGCTATGAAAAATCACAGCATAATTAAGTGTGTGCCTGTTACAATCAACAGTATTTTCTTGCTGTCAGCTGAATGTGTATGTTCATCTGTGTAAACTGGTGCTCACACAAAAACAATGACGTCCAGCACGTGTCCTGGTATTAATCATGACTTTTTTTCCAGAATTTGTAGTTGACCAATTACGTTCAAAAACTTTTAGGTGATATGTGTTGATATGCCACACCTGTGAGGTGGGTTGATTGACTCTCTCGGGAAAGAGAAGCGCTTACTAACACAGATTAAAACAGATTTGTCAACAACATAACAAAATGGGAGCATAAACAAAAGTGTGGCATTTATAATTTTGTTCAGTGTGTAGTGGTCTTGTATATTAAAGGACAATTCTCGTGCCAGAGTTTGAAACCTCGACATTTTGGCTCCTCTGTGTTGAATTTCAACATGCGGTTTAACATGTTTGTATTAATAACATTGTGATCTCAGAGGGCCAAGGCCTCAGGCTACTTGAATACTAATACTACTACTAAAGAGAAGGGATTTCAAAAGGAATCGGAGAGCAGCCTTGGGACTCATCAAAATCAGCGCCTGTACTGTAGCCGTGATAAAAATCCATTGGCCACAAACGTGAGGGGGACTGTGATTAGTGTTGGATTGACTCTGTGAGTGAATGATGTTGTACCCCTGTATTGAATTTCAGTATTTTTTTTGTGTGTGTGTGTGTTTTCATGTTTTGCACCTGGCCGAGCATTTGTGCAGGGCGGGCGGCCGCCCTGCCTGGAGCTCATTTGTGCTACCAGAGGCACCGGCATTTAATTGAATTCCCCTCCGCCCAGCCAGACATCCAGGGTCACCAGAGGACTTGCTTTACGCACGCCCGAGGTTGGCGGCTACTACCCGGCTGAACATTTATGCACCCCCGCCCATCCCAATTGGAGCTCATTTGAGCTACCAGGGAACTTGATTCACACACGCCCGAGGTAGGCATCTGTCACCCAAATGAGCTCTTACACACGTGTGTGCTCGTCCCTGCCTGGAGATCAGCCGGGCCTCCGAGGTCTCACTTCCTTTTCCCCGGGGTAGGTGTCTTGTTCCCAGCCACGTTTTTCATCCTTTTTTTCTTTGTAAATTATTCTATGGCAGACATTTCATATTCCATCCATCCGTCCATTTTCTAATCCGCTTTATCTCCACAAGGGTCATGGGGCGTGCTGTAGCCTATCCCAGCTGTCTTCGGGCAGTAGGCGGGGGACACCCTGAACTGGTTGCCAGCCAATCGCAGGGTGCACACAGACGATGTACCCAGTGTAAAGGCTCCCAGGTTTAAGATAGAATTTCATCATTAATCATTGATAAAAATTGCCAGTGGCGCTTAAAAGCGCATGCTATATTGATATCACATAGTTGGTTCACTATTTGTTAGGATGGAAGTATTTTTCCATTTTCTATATTTGACAGTATTTTTGGCAGAAATATGATCGACTATACCAGGGGTCGGCAACTCAAAATGTTGAAAGAGCCATATTGGACCAAAACCCCCCGAAATTAAACAAACTAAAAGCCTCAGAAAGAAGGCAACACACGCTGTATGTATCTATATTAGCTATATTAGCCTACTATCAAAATGACTAACTTGGCTACAAATACACAATGAGCCTTCCAGATGAAACGTTTTTTTGACCAAAGCTCTATTTTTCGATCAACCAGCCTCCCGCGATCGACCTGTGACCGCACACGCACACATACGCATGCACTTACACACGCATGCCATAATTAGCTACAGCCATAACGGCGTTAAGATGAACGAGGCACGGGATGCATTTTGCAGCGTGTTAACTTTCGTAGCTGACGTGTACTGTTTTAAAATGCTTCTCTCTGTCCTTCAGATTGCCAGTCTATGCCAGTTCCCTCGGTGAATTAGACATGAAATGCTGTTTCTTCTTACAACAGCCACCTGCCTGGCATCCTACCCTGTTAATAGAAACGTGTGTTGCAGGTTGTGACGCAAATCTTCGTTGACAGAAATGTTGAAATGTCATATTTATTTGACATATTTTTACAGCATTGGAAAATGTTAAGAATGTTTGTCCCCCTACAGAAACCATATTCAAACAAAAATATATATATTCACTCCTCCATCTTTTTCCATTTTAAAACATTTTAAAAAGCTCCAGGGAGCCACTAGACGGCGCTAAAGAGCCGCGTATTGCTATACAATGCTGAACAAATAAATTAGGCCTGTATGAGGAGTTCCAGTAATCAATTCTCTCAGCGTTCCCACTGGAAGACCCAGACGACACTCTTTTGGAGGAAATCAAATTTACAGGGAGGCTGAGGAGTGTGAACAATCTGTGATTGGAAAACAACGTCGTATAACTCCTACTCTCTCTTAATTTGGGGACATTAATGTATTTACAAATGTTATGCTTTCATATCTTGCTACTTATTAGAGTTGCATTCTTGGTGCAATAAACATACATTTGACTCAAATGAACATCCATCCATTTTCTAATCTGCTTCTCCTCACAAGTGTGGCGGGCTTTCTGGAGCCTATCCCAGCTGTCTTCGGACAGTTGGCGAGGTAGTCCCTGAACTGGTTGCCAGCCAATTGCAGGGCACACAGAAACCATTTGTGCTCACAATCAGACCTAGGGTCAATTTAGAGTGTTCCAGTGGGAATAAACCGGAGTACCCGGAGAAAAACCATGCAGGCACAAAGAGATGCAAATTCCACACAGGAGGACCGGAGCCTGAACCGAACCCTGCACCTCTGCACTGTGAGGCGGACGTGATAACCAGTCGACCAACGTGCCACAACATTCAAACTAAATTATTTGCAAAGCTCAAAATGTCTAGTCGGTATCGGCTCTCACTGCATTTATTTTTATTTTCTATGAACACAAAACAAATTAACTGATAGGATTTTAAACCTATTTTAGCATCTTTTATTTCACAATTTATTCTTGTGTTTATTTATTTATGTGTGTGTGTTTGGTTATTTAGTTAAAATAGAACACAGTCCAAAATTAGAGAGCATCAATTATATTGATTTACTTGAGTTTCGAGTGTCATTCTGTCTAAATCACCAGAGTAGAGATAATTTCCTTATCTCCATCATTGCTGGGTCTCTGCTGGGCTACGGGAAGGGGGCTGTGGACCTGCTGTTTGCTTGCAGGATCTGCCACAATCAATTACCCAAGCTTTGTTAAATATCCTCATGATTTCCTGACATTAATCACCCTTCATTGACAGTGAACCAAGTAAAAGGACCTAAAAACAGCAGCTGAGACAAATAACCATGGAGTGTAAGTTAGAATTTTAACATGGCTTAAGCTGGCTGATATAATGCCACCAGATGCTGTGCATTGATGTGAGCTATCTCGCAGCCAGCTGTGGGTCTGATGAGGCATTCATCCCACATTAACCAGCACATAGCTGGAAAGCCTACTCAGCTGGGTGCTACTTTCATCCCGCCAACTCACCCAGAGTCCTTTCTCAGCCCAGACTGATGCCCAAATTCAAGAAGTGTTTTGCACACCATCATCAAGTTTTACTTTTTGTGGTTTCGCTTCTAACACAAGAAACCCAGTGTGTCACATCTCAATGTTTCTTGTTTTTATTATTTCAGTATTATGGAATATTATCAAATCCGTGTATTAATGAATGAATAAAATATTTCCTTCTTAAGTTAGCCATGAATCAGCCCCACCGTACATTGTATTGTACATGTCTCTAGCATCGGGTAGAACCCTCATATCTCTTACACCCCAAAACGTCATGTTTGTTCAACCACTAATATTGCAGCAAGACTGCGAGCCATTTCCAACACTTTAGATTCATAAATAATTTAAAAAAAATAAACCCTCACCTGTCCTTTGACCAATCGTAGAGATTTGTCATTTCGCACGCATGCGCGTGAGATGTTCCTGCATTTGGCTTGTAGCCCGCGCCCCTCTCTACCCTACGGGTGCCGTGCAACTCCGGCAGGGCCAAGCAGGTGGCATCAGATTTTTAAAATGACAGACAGCAGGACTAGGCTCTGCCAAAACTGGGCTGCTGATTGAATGAATGCAGAAATGAAATCGTGGAGACAGAGAGAAACTGGAGGTTCATTGAAAAAAAAAAAACAATTTAGGGTCACACAGTCTGTTCCTCCGGTAACTGACCGAGAGCTTTAAGTTACCTCGAAGTTACCTCAACTCCTGTCAGGCTTGGTGGGCTTTGTTTTTGACCTGGTTTGACTTTGTAATCACTAACCGACCAGAATTTCGGGACATTAAGCCCGATGCCCTGTCCTGTCTCTATAGCCCTTCGGTTGAAGAGTCTATCCCTGAGACAGTTGTTCCTGGGGCCTGAGTGGTGAAGGTTCTGCGATGGGAAGTGGCTGACTCATTATAAAGATGGTACCTGTAGAGTGTCCCAAAGACCAATTGCATAACAACTGTCGAGCGCTGGAAGAGGACCCCGCACGCCCGCGACCATCGTGAGGATAATAAACGGTTTGGAAAGTGAATTGATGGATTTTATGTATTGATATCAAAATAGTGTACCTACATCAATCCAATCAATTATTTTTCTTCTTTTTATAATCAAGACAAGAACACTAAGCATCAAGGAAAAAATACACATATACATTGATAAAAATGTAAATACAAAAAAATCCACATGCCCCAGAATGATAGATATATCACACATCGCCAATGCATAATAATTGTACCACAACACCATTAGGCCCTGTTAACGAGAGAAAGGCTGCGTCACCCAACGATGAACCTCTGTAACTACTTCCTTGATGTTGGAGTGGGCCAATCAACCACAGCCAGGACCTTGGGTGGATCTGCTTGCAGTCGATCCTTGTCCACGATGAACCCCCGAAATTACACTGACATAGAATGAATTTCAAACATCTCCGCCTTGACATATAATCTGGTGTTGAATAATGGGTGGTGCTCCTCTCCATTCCGGGAGAAGATCAAAATGTCATGTCATCAAGAAATGTCACAAAGCAGAACTCATATAGGTGCGTGAGTTAACACGAATGGCATGACAAGATATTCAAATTGTCCGATAGGGTTATTGTGCGCTGTTTTTCCACTCGTCATCCTCTCTTATATGAACTAAGTGGTACATGTGCAAATCTATTTTAGGAAAGATTCTGGTAGTGTCTAACGGTGTAAATGACTAATCTAACAGGGGTAGAGGATACTCATTTTTGATCGGGATTTCATTAAGACTTCAGTAATCACACATGGACGACATGTCTTGTCCCTCTTATCAATTAAGAAGAATCCTCTCCTGACTGGAGACATAGACGGATGAATGGCTGTTTGAGTCAGTTTATACATAGTGGCATACAGTGGCAAGTATTAACTTTGATGCTACCGTTATACAATGCACGTGTAAGCATTTATTAAGTAGGCAACATATCTTTTTTTATTCCGGGCACCCTATCAAGTGTCATGTTTCGGTTTGTGACCAACAGGTGGCACTGTGGGGCTTTTCCCTGCAGCTGCACACTTGTTGGTCGTTAGATAATTAGTGGCTTTAAAAGGACTCCCAGCCTGAGCACTCATTGTTGAGTCATTGTTGCTCTTTGCGACTGTCATGTTTGTTCAGTCATGTTTTGGTCATGTTTTTGTTATTGAGAGTTTTTAGTTTCTGCCATGGTTTTTGTTTGTTACTTTGGATTCGTTTTGTTCTGAGGACTTTGTTTTGGATTTAGTTTTCTATGTTTTCATACAATTCGTTAAGTACACCCTGCTCCTCCCTCCTGCCTGCTTTTTGGGGTCCACCACCACCTCGCAACGTGACATCAAGGAGTACTCGGATGTGGACCTCTTAAGACCACATGGGTTTATAAGGTCATGTTACTTTAAAAAATGTATTTTATCTTGTTTACAGATACAATTAAGATATAAAAGAAACTAATCTACTTGTTTATTCTCCTTTCTTCCCCCAAAAGTATTGATAAGAATATCAAAAACGAGCTGAATCGCAAAACAGAATCAATAATGTGATCGGACTTGTAAAAATCGTAGCAATTCCCATCCATGTTCATTGCAACTTAGCTGTCATATCACCTTGGAGCCTTGATTGCGACAGTCCCTGATGGAATTCAAGATCCTTCTTGAAATTGTGGCTGATCTCGGTCTTAAATAATTCATACAGTACATCTTTTTTTTTGTAATGTAAAAAAGCTTCTTCCTTTTTTTTTTTTTGCAGCGTTAGTAGAACAGTAATGTCACCTGACAATCATTCCCTGCAGCTTTGCCTGTGGCCTGCTGGAAGAATTGGTAGTCCTATTTGATTGACAAGGACAAAACGAGATGCTTTCCCACTTCTGTTTTTAATTGTCAACTGCAGCCTTGAGAATTAAATGTGAAGGATGAAACAGTGACTTTGACAACAAGAAGTAAAGGACTTGGGCATGACAAGTGTCATTAAAATTTCAAGGTTGGTCCTCAAGGGCACGAAGGTAAAACATTCTGAACAAGACATTAAAATATTTATAGCAATGTAGAGAGACTAAACAGCTTTACAATCTATCCATGAAATTATGAAAAGTACTGTATATTCTCAGACATTTTAGCAGACCAAGTGCACAAACACTGCTTTGAAATGTTTTTGTTGCAGTGGTAAATTATTCTTACAAATGACTGCAACACATTGGGTATACATTAAACATGTCTTTATGACCTGGCCGGGAAAAAAAGAAAAATATATATATACCTGTATATATATATATATATAATGATTGGCTGGCAACCGGTTTGGTTCAGGGTGTCCCCCGCCTACTGCTCAAAGATGGCTGGGATAGGCTCCAGCATGCCCCGTGATCCTTGTGAGGATAAAGCGGTTCAGCAAATGGGTGGATGAATCTTGGTCTCACTCTGGGCACTGAAAAACATTGCGTTATATATAATATAGATTAAATAAACACATTAAATCTTTAGAATTCATTTTCGTGATCAAAATAGATGGAAAAAAATGGCTATATTAGTCTTACCAGATGAAGTCACAACGTTCGACCAATTTACAGTTTGATTTTTCATTTTACTGATTGACACTTTCATTCAAACACACAGAACCATATTTCTGACAAATGCTTATTTTATATTCCTATGCACTGAGGAAATTGCAAACCTGCACTTAATTTGGTCAGATGTTCCTTGAAACCAGTTGGTGAGGGTAGCAATGAGGAGTTTGCCGTCTTAGGAAGCATGGACATGGAAGAATAAAATACAAAAGTCAAGTTCAGTGTAAGGGAAAATGTTCAAAGTCTGGGATGCTGCTTGTTCAGAGGTTTGTCAGTTGGTAGCGATCACTTTCAGATTGCCCTCAACTGGCTACCTTGAAGTGTCTGCGATGGTTGTGGGGCAGCATAGGCAGCCTTGCTAGGAAGCCCGCTATAATTATCTTGAACTGTATGCGCTTTTAGTTGTGTGCTGATGCATGGCTGGCATACTGAGCCTTAACCAGGGGTGGGCAATTATTTTCCCGGGGGGGCCAAATGAGAAGCAGAAAATATTGTGGAGGGCCGGGCCAAAAGTTAGAAATAGAAATAGAAAATAAAGAAGATAGCACAATGTCTTTGTATGCCAGTAATAATGTAACATTCTCCTCCACCATCACACTCGGCACCGGTTCTCCTCAAGGATGTGTACTGAGCCCCCTGTTGTTCACGCTCTACACATTTGACTGCTCTCCGACTCTTATTAGCGGTCCAGTTTGCGGAAAGTTTTTAACATGATAACAATCAAACCATTCTAGGAAATGTTCATTTACTTGAGCCACAAGCAATTCACTCTGAGCATGGAAATTGCCAGAATCTGACTAAGAATCGCTTCCTTGTTTTTCAAAGTCTCGTAGATTTGAGTCTTTCCGACTCCAGGCGTCTCCTGAATGTTTCGTACTTTGTTACCCGCTTCGTTTAACTGTAAATAATAAAGTAAAAATAAATACTGAGAACTTCTAATCAGTATAAATATAACCATTTCTTGAAGAGCTACAGGTTGGGTCTTGCATGATGGCCTAATATCTTTCGGTTTTTATTTGTGGTGTGGAAGGGCTCGAGGCTGGTGGTAAATTTGTGTCTGTGTTCCCTGTCTCACTGCTGAGAGATTCCAGAGGCTCCTCTCTTGGTCTCTCAGGGCTCCTGGGTCACTCGTTTGTCATTATGACCTTTGACCCTTGTAGTCCAGTGTGCCGAGTAGAATGTCAGAGCTGTTTACCTTCACTGAGACTGATGGTGTCCAGGTGGCTCCTTTTCTCTCCTTTCTTTATATGTGTCCAATGTTTTCCAAAGACTTTAAAGTACATTACCTCCCTTTGGTACACAAAATTAACCTCATAAATATTGCACAAATACTGAAGAGTGGGCATATTTGCAAAGCTTTTGGAACGCGTGTTTCCTCCAACAGTTTTCTCCAAATATATTCAAAGCTTTGCTTTTACACCAGTCATAAAAGTATTTTATCTTTGTTGCCTTGAGTTGGATTGGATTGGATTGGATTGGATTCAGTTGAAATATAATAAGAGTGAGGTATTGATTTGGCCCTTATCTGGACCCACTCAGTACTGCACGCCAAAGGTTTGTAAGGCTAGATGGCCAGCTTATCATTGTAGCAAGACAGAGAAGACATTCAATCATTAGTAGTGGACCTCCACCCCTTTACTGCTCTACTGTCCCAGATATCACTCTTGAAAATTTCCAGTGGTTCTTCTGGTCTTCATTTGCTGGAAATTTATGGAAAGTTACCTCTGCTCCTGTGTTTCAGCTCCCATCACCAGTATGCTAAAGAGCACATTCAACACGTGTAATACAAACAGTATAAACCCAAAGAGAGCAAGGACCAGGTGTTGGGTAACGGGGGATGAGTGGCTAATGCAGCCATTAAGAGCTCAGGGGAAGGGGGGAATGGATTATCATATAAGCATCTCCCCTCCCTCCAATGTAGACCTGTCTGATCAATACCAGACTCTTGGGAGGGTCTGGAGTCCTGGATGGACAAATGAAGGAGAGTTTCTTCTTTGATCAATCTCAAGGCTGAAATATGTTATTGCCGTGCACTGGATGTGATGGCTGTAAAGAGGAAAAAAACATCCATTACCTGAACTGCTTAATCATCACAGGGTTCGCTGTCATGCTGCTGCCTATCCCAGCTGTCTTTGGGCAGCAGGCATGGTACATCCTAAACTCATCGCCAGCCAATCGCAGGGCACATATAGACAAACCATTCACAGTCACAATCATATCTATGGACAATTTAGAGTGGTCCATCAACCGACCTTGCATGTTTTTTGTGGAACCAGAGAAAACCCACACAAACTCCACACAGGAAGCTATGTCCTCTGCACTGTGAGGCAGACGTACTAATCAGTTGACCACCATGCTGCCGAGGAAAAAAAAACAATACAAGAAAATAAAAATTCACATGAAAATGATGAACACACACACACAACTGAAACTCTCATGTCAAAGAATAAGTGATCAAATATATGAATGTAAATTTCATTGTGTGGACATGTCATTGACTAAATATGTGCTACAACGTGCTCAACTTTTGTTCCAAATCAGCTTCTTCTTACTGGTTACAACGCGACTCCCTTCTCATTCATTCCCGCAGCTTCGCCGTGCTTTAAACGGTGGACGCTGAGTGGACGCTGAGTGTCCGCAGAGCGTCTACTGCCCGGACACCGAACGTCTCGAGAGTTCAGGGTAGGTTGTCCCAATGCGTTGAACGGAGACGAGTCAATGGATACAAGCTGGTTTTTGTCCCGCCCACGGACGCTCGGCGTCTCTGGGACTGGATGGCAGTGGGAGGGTACCGGACGCCAGGCCTTTCTGCATCAGATTGGATGATCTGTCTGAGCCTATGTGCCAGTTTGATTGACATCGAAATGAGCCAATCACCGACCCTTTAGTGTAGGCATCCGTGTGAGCAATTTTTCAATTCGCATTCTGTTCTGAGTTGAGCTGGAGACTTCTCCTAATCATCTTAGCGACACTGTTTGTTGTAAACAACTTGCGACAGGTGGGTTTTATTGTATTTCCTGTAGTTGTAGGACACTAAGTCCCTTTAAAAGACGCCTTGTTGGTATGACAGGGTCACAGATAATTTTCTTGAAAAGGAAAGAGTAGAATTCACGTATAAATAAACAGACACATTTTATGATGATGATGCCAAAATTGAGCTTCCGCTCTTTGACAGACCAGCATCCGCCACTGTCATACGCATGACTGAAATGTTCGGATCCACCCGACTGAAACACACACAATGAAAAGCTCAAACAGTGCTGAAATGCTCTTATCGAAATCCTGAAATGCTCTTTACTCACACTCCTTGAACGCTGTCACACACAAGACTGAAACACTCTCACGTACACGATTGAAATGTTATCACACACCGTACTGAAACACTTGCCCACACAGGGCTGGGCTGGCACTAAAAAAAAAAAAAAAAAAACATTAGAAAAAAATCGACCCTTGCATTTTTTACTTATACCAGCCCACGTGCATGTTCGTAAACGTGTGCGTTGAAGCGTACACATGCACGTGGGCTGGTATAAGTAAAAAAGTACGCGCGCACTTGACCACACACTTGTACAGGCAGTTGTACATGTGCGCGCGCCTTCACATGGCTAATAGTGTCATGTTGGGCGCGAATGATTCGTTCAAAAGAACCCATTTGTTGAGTGAACATGACGAAATGGATCACCTCCTGAAGTGATTTGTTCTTTTCTCAGTTCATTTCAGCTCACTCGGCTGGTAGCGGGAACGTAATGCCAAGTTTGTCACTCACTCGTGAATCTTCACAAACAACCAGTTGGCAGCCAGTGTCAGGTGCTGGACGGACTTTACTGAACATACTGCCATGCTATTGGCGTTCCGGGAGTGAATGCGCTGATATTCTCGTTCGGGAATGAGTCATTAAGTTATTGTACTGCCATTATTGTTTGAGAATGAGAATGACATTATCAGTTCACTGGGTGAATGCATTGTATATGAGTAATTCACAATTTATCAATGAAGGAATTATTCAGCAAAACACCAATGGTTTCACACTTGTGGGGTATGAGCTTTTTTTTTTAGCATCCATTTCTCCAAACCAGGAGCCCATCCAAGTAGTACAGTGGTACCTCTACTTACGATATTAATTGGTTCTAGAAGAGTATAAATCAGTGTTGTGCATACTGTAAATGTCACGTAGCAAGGTGGTGGTGGACCCCAAAAAGCAGGCAGGAGGGAGGAGCAGGGTGTATTTGAAGAAGTGTATTGATAAAACACAGAAAACTAAATCCTAAACAAAGTCATGAAAACAAAACGAATCCAAAGTAACAAACACCATGGCAGAAACTAAAAACTCTCTAAACCGAATCATGACAGTAAAAAACAAAGAATAGAGTAAAGAATAAAAATGATGGTCATTTAACTTTTACCTGCGTCCTCATCGGGGTTTTTTTTTTTTTGCCCTTTTCAGTTCGTGTTCTCTCTCAGAAGGGGGTTTTGTCTGGTGTTTTGTCAAGAACTGATCCAAGGACGTTTGCATTTGTCGGCTTTTAACAATCCTTCGAAAATGTCCAAGGCAAACATCAGCATAGGGAGCGATCGCCCGACTGGTAACACCTTTTCTGGGTGATTCACATTTACGTAAAACTATTGGAATGCCTCATCGCCCAAGGGGCGAATGGCGAGGATGATGCATAGACACAATCTATTTATCTATCTACAAACATAAACACATTGGATTGAGGTTCCTTTTAGCCAATGGGATTCCAGAAAGATGCTTGGTAATAGCCAATGGCAGAGCAGCTATGAGTTTGTAGTGTTCAGGAAACTCGGAGCTGCGACATGCAACCCATATTGTATTTTTACCTTTCGTATCTTGAAATTTCTTTCAATACAAGAGCAATATTTTCCTGTTCAGGCGTTTCGTAACTTGAAAACTTCGTATGAAGAAACGTTCGTAAGTAGAGGTACCACTGTACTGTACTGGGAGAAAGCACCTGAAAACAAACACAAGCTTGACTGGTTTCTCTCTTTTTTTTTTTTTTTTTTTTTTTTAAACAGACATCAAGTAATTGGAAGAGGAGAAATAAGAGCGAGTAACAGTTTTTTGCCAGTACAAGGTGAGGTGCTCCGGTCTGCAGCAGCAGGGAGTTAGTCCTCGGCACCTCCAGTAGCATCTGGTCCGCAGACCAGAGGCACTGGGCAGCTGCGTAGCAGGGAAGGAGCTTAAAGAGGTAATCTGGGGTCAGGCCAGTTTAATATTTGAAAACAAACCGAGGTATCTTAAAATAAACTGAAATATATTAGGAGCCAGTGACGGAAGCCAAAACTGGCGTTATGTGCTCCCTCTTATGAGCTTCATTTAGGTCATTTTGGGTCAACTGAAGACACTTAAGGGAATAAGGTACAGAAAGGCCAATGCTTCTTGTTGGAGACCATGTGGTATGAAGGATGCAAAGCACTTTCATGTATTTTGGAAATGGTCAAACAATTCTCCGACAACCAGCAGAAAGTTTGTTGGTCCTTAAATACTGTACAGAGTTCCCTAATAACAGGATTGGCAGCAGGTGTGCAACCAGCAAGTCCGCTCAGTCTGCCACCTGCTGCCAAGGCCAAGAACAGGAACATGACAATAAAAGATCTAGCCTTGAACAACATAGGATGTGAAACAAGAAATAACCACATACTGTGATTTTTTTCCCCAGAGCAAAGGGCTCTCATGCATAAAAATTAGCGTTCAAGGACGGTACAAAACTGCTTCACAGCAAACCGACTTGAAGTGCAATAACTAATTTTGTGCATTAAAAAAAATTTAAAATCAACTCACAGAAAATTCTAATATTATATATATATGTTTGATGCGCATGCCATCCAAATCTGCAAAATAAATAAATAAATAAAATAATTAGGCATACTCACATTGAAGTATAATGCAGGAAAGACCTTTTCCATGATTTGCAGTGGATGAGGACTGTATACTGTAATTGATGGCCACTGAAATGGATTACAGGAATTTTTTTTGGAAACCCTAAATATTCTTCAGAAAACGCTGTTGAATGTCCAGTTTCCAGAAAGAACCCGGTTTGTTCCCGAACAAAGCAAACAACACTAAAACAAAAATGTGTTTTATATATTTCAGTTTTTTTTCATGTACTTTATTGTCCCCAAATAGAAATTCGTCATGGACACTCAACTGGTTCTGCAGTGTACACTCGGCAGCATCATACACACACCAGGGCGACACACACCACAGTCCTGTGAAAAACACAATCCAAGATAACTAATCAATTCAGTACACACTAACCGACATATTTGCATTCATTATCTTTTTTAATAGATGTAGGAATGAATGTTTGTCTGACATAATTTTTCGAGACGTTCTTATAATAAAATAAGATAAGATAAGATAGATAAGAAAACCTTTATTAGTCTCACAATGGAGCAGCAAAGTTAAGAAAGGAAGAAGTAGAAGAACAAAATATACGGGCTGCTGTAAAGGCAGCCACTCTCGTGGCGCCATCTTGAAGTCAAAATAACAAAATAATACAACACAACACATAAGACACAGACAGTCATTCAATCTTAACTACTTTTCTGCAGCCTCTTTGTTGTATGAAGCAGTTATAGATGAAAGAGGAGAGGATCAAAGTGTCCTTTCACCAGTGGATCAGGGACTGTCCCGCCTTGTATTTTCCCTAAATCTTCACTCTGATTGCAGCGAATAAGAGGAAACCCCTCTAGTTCACATACCGCATCATGAATATTCCCGATGAAGCCACGTTTGCGTTAAAAGACAAAAAAAAAAGCAAAGATGACTCACAGTACTTATGGTAGATTCTGGCGTGGATGCGCAGCTCATCCATCTTCTGCTGTAACAACTTAATATTGACCAGGATCATGGAGGGCAGGGGAGGCCTATAGCCTCTACATCGGCGGCACCGGCTGTTTCCTCCTCTCCTTCCCCTTTTTCAAATTTGTTTCCTTCTCGGCAAGGTTTGAGTAATGACCTCAGGCAGGTTGGGGGGAGGCAAAAGTCCTGTGGTTTGCAGAGCCAGAAATGCTTCTCTGCTGTATGAGAATTGTATATATTATCCACATAGTGGAATTGTTGGTACAGCAAGAGGAGTCCGATAATAAAAAATACCAATAAAAATAGAGGCTCTTTTTCATGCGACATCCACTTTAATAGATGTCAGAGAAACACAGTGAAACTGACTAAAAACAACTTATAAAATATAAAAACTACAGAACACAGCAGGAGTCGGGGTCGCCACAGTGCAGCACCGCCTAGGGTTTCCTCCAAACAATATATATAAACCTGTGAATAAGTGAATCCGCAAGAACGGGAGGGGGGCGGATCCACTGTCGTAGAGGAAACATGTTTATAAACCCCCCACCCCACCCCCCACAAAATAAATAAGAAAAAAAAATAAAACAGCAGGCAAGCCACAGCTTGGGGACTCAATGCTTGACTGCTTTGTTTTGAAATGTATCATTTTCAGACCAACTTGTACAGTATGTGACAAATAATGGTTTGTTCTGTTTTCACTTTCAATTGAGTGTCATGTAGAATTCAAGTAGAGTGTGAGAGTATTTAGCACTAAAAAAATTGTTTAAATTACATATGAGCATAGCATTGGGATTGCTCTCATCTACTCTATCTGTGGTCACACTTTACCACATAAATAGAGAGAAAATATGTCCATATTAAGCACAAATAACCTTTGGTTCTCTGTTAACGTTTGAAGAGCACTCAGTAGCTATTTCTACTTTCACTAATGCTGCTGTATATAAAAGCAATCTCTATGAAAGCCCTGTACCTCCCACACAAACGAACAATCTCATACTACACGTCAAAAGTGCTCTCCACATTTTTTTCCCTCAGTATAAAGTCCTCTTCTCGAAACACAATCATAAATGCACTGTTGCATGACTGCATTGCACTATCCACACAATCTAGTAAACCAACTGCTTCTACAATGATTTTAGTGTGAAATAACATTCAGCAATAAAGATTTCAAGATATCATTTATTCTTAAATTAAAGCAGTGTTTTTTTTGGGGGGGGGGGTGGCGGTTGTTAAGAGTGTCATCTTCAAATCACGTGGTGTGGAATAAAACATAACACTTGCACCGTTTAGTGCAGTAGCCAGAGCCTGGTGCAGAACACTTATACAAAGAAAAAGGAGAAAAGAGATTCCCATGTTTTAAACTGTCAACAAAGTGAAGAACAACAGGCCACAACTTGGAAGATACACATGATGTTTAAACACACATGCGTGAGAGTACACGCTTTACACAGCTGACATGAAAGTGTTGTTGAAAATAGTCCGTCAATTACAACAATGCAAAACATGCAGGTGAAACGTTTTGATATTTACCGGCCATGTAAAATGTATTCAGGAAAACAGACTTTTCAAACTGAAAACTAAATTCTGATTCAGGATGAAGAATTTATGTGAAATGGTGAAAAAGTCAACTGAAAGCTATCTGACTCAATTTCAGGTACACACTTTCAATGTTGTCTGTTGTCTGTTCAAGAGGGAGGGAATTTCATCTGTGCTGTATGTTACAGCATATTTGACAATAAAGTTGTACTTGACTTGACTCAATGATCCCCACACAAAACAATCTACTTAAAAATAATATTGATGAAAATGAACCAGTTGGGAGGGAAATGTTTTGAATTTGCCTTTTAGCTTCCATTAACTGAAAACATTTCCTCTCTTTTATGTTTAAAAGAGTTATTAAAGTTTTTAAGGCTCCCATCTGTTGAATAACTCAAGCATCATTCTCTCTTCCCTGCTGGAAGGTGAATGACAGACATGTAAGTTGGCAGCGTGACCGGTTCTGCTGCACATGGAGTTTATTTGCCGTGGTTTTAGCCACACTCCCATGCTTTGCCCCTGGGGCACTAATACGTCTGTGGCGCTCCAACCGAGGGAGCAGCAATCTGACAAGCAATGCAGACCTAATCCCGGCCAGGTCTGGGGCTGTGTTTGGTATGCATCCCTTAGGTATGGAATAAATTCAACGCTAGTTAGCAGATCTGCTTGGCAGGACAACCATGAGAGACTTGAGGGCTTTCCAACCTTGTGTTACATGCTTTGACGAGTTGTCTTGAATGAAAATAGCTTTGATCTCACATGGAAAGTAATCCAAGTGTTGTTAGTGGCATTAATTAATTAGTTAAGGTACGTGGAAAAGTTTAATAATTCATCTTCCAGATCAATAACCTGTTGCACAGCCATGCTAAAATCAAATCAGCCACGTGCGTGTCAACTCAAATTGTCTCATTAAAGCTCAAAGGACTGATGAAAAGAAATGAAAAGGTTAGAATATTATTCTTGTTCAGTGTTTCGCTCCAAGCATTTCAACTTTAAATGCCTGCTTTGAGGGGAATTATTCAAAGGAGCTCCAATTTGTGACAGTAAATGTTGTGAGTTAGCTAGGTTTATTGCTTTACTTTAAGCGTGTTTTATTTTCAAGGCAAAATATTATTACATTTTATGTTTAATTTGAAATAAAAAGAAGCCATTGCCTAAGATTTCCATCCATCCATCCATTTATCCTCACAAGGGTGGTGGGGGTGCTGGAGCCTATCCCAGCCGCCTTCGGGCGAGGGACATCCTGAACCGGTTACCAGCCAATTGCAGGGCATTAAGATTTAAAGATCAAAATAAATAAAATGAAAAACAATTATTTTCACTGAATAATGAGCTGTGTTCTCCTTTGGGAGAACACGGATGTGTGAGGGAATAGTCATGGTATGACAAAAAAAGTTAAGAGGTGGACATAAGCCACCCCATAAAATGGGAACAAATGAGCGAGAAGACAGAAAAGGAGTTATATGGAGCGGTGCACATGTAGTGCCAGTGCGCATCCATACTGAAAATTGAAAATTGCACTCCAGTTCAAATCTGTCATTGTGCATTTGCGACCAAGCATTTTGCCTTTGTTTGTTAGTTTTTGGAGGGCACAGACTTGATTCATTCCTTTGTTTCAAGAAGAAAATGTCACGGTTGACTTGTTTGGGACCAACAGGTGTCATATTTCTTGTTGAATTCTTGTTGTTTGTCGGACTTTGCTTGTTTTGGATTTGGCTTTCTCAGTGTTTTGCTAATGCAGTTTGTCAAGTTTACTTTGATCCTCCCTCGTGCCTGCTTTTTGGGGTGCTCCACCACGCTCCGCGACAGAAAATGGTTGTACCCCGGACAAAACACACTGTTGTGGTTTGGTGTGTGGTAGTGATGGGTCCAGCGACACCGATGCGTCGGGCTCACAGAGCAAACCACGTGTCGGTGCATGTGCTGCTTCATTACGTCACGTGATTGACACGTGAACTGCACCGGCGCAGTTTAGACTGCATCGGCTGCGTCGACACAGTCCAGGCTGCTTGGCACAGTCCAGGCTGTGCCACTTAGTCCAGGGGGCGTCGACTCAGTGCAGGGGGCGTTGACGCAGCAAAAGCCCGCACAGTGTATCTAAGGAAGTGCGTCTGGCGACACGATGCCGACTGCCGAAACAAGCCAGACCAGACCCTCGCTCTAATAAAAATATATGTTTGGGCAATACGGAAAACATACTGATTATCAGAAAAAATGTGTCCGTCTGACTTCGAGCGTCATGTCGGCTGTCATATAATAGGCTATTATTATATGAGAAGTGCTTTATGAACGTTTGTACTGTACGTCATACTCCAGTTGATTGAGAGGTCCCGCCTATAAGGGGGAGTTCCAGAAAGTGACTGCGAGTAAGCACACCGCATGTTTGATGACTCTGCCATGTTGTTATTAAAAGTCACATAAAACGTAAACCTTGTCTGCTGACCATCACTACATCGGCTAGGCTAGCTTAGCTGTTGTCGTAGTTCAAAGCTTAATATGTGGCGTGGGTTGGGTCGGCGCCGCGAGTACGTGCTCGCGCGCACAGCTGAGAGCAGCAGACTATCGACTGCTGAGACGAGCTTCACTCGAGTGACGTTGCTACAGTACGTGCATATTATGGAGCAGCTTCCGGACAAACACAAATTGTCCGCCGTGTAGAGCCATTTTGATCTTCTTTTGGAGAATAAGGTATTTATTAAAATCTCCTTGTCTCACCAAGTGCCTCTTGGATTTTTGACATGTCTTATTCCATTGTGTGTGTGTTCTCCACAACAGGGGAAATAGCATGCATTAAACGCAACAGACTGAAATTTAAAACACTGGAGTATCTTATTTTTCAAAATTTGTGAAGACAAAGCCAGCAAGCATCCTCATTCACATGATTTTCACATTATTGAAACACATTGAATGATACGATATGAATGCATGGATGTGAATGATATTGTCAAGGGTCAATGTCATCTTTATTGTCAAATATGCTTTATGTATGACATGCAGCATAGATGAAATTTCTTCCTCTCAATCCTCAGTGAATATATGCATGCAAACATGCTGTGCATTAAACACACACAGCTAAGAAAGGATAGCAGCTACACTGTATAAAAAAAGACATGTAATCTGAACAGTATAGACAATATAAACAATATAAACAGCATAAACAACAACATAAACAATGGCGCTTGTGGCTATTGTGGGTAGAGTGAGGTAGTGCATTGTATACACTTCATCATCAAATCAGTCTGTTCAGTCTGTCAAGTGGGTTGGCTGCAGGGATTTTGAAGGTCCAGCAGGTGGCAGTGGTCAGCGACACAGTATCAGCACAGTATCTACACAGTGTGTCATTGTGTCAACACGCCTTATGAGGCCTCATGGACCCATCACTAGTGTGTGGAAGTTTTTTTTTTAAACAAACAAGGCAGGGTGGGTGGATTTTTTTTTTCTTCAAGGAAAGTGGGAAATATGTGGTTTCGAACAAAGCCCAACTACGTGGAAACAAGGTCTGAGTGTGCTAAACTTTGTGTGCTCTCGCTGTGCAGTGGCTATATGACTGTTGTCAAAATATGTACATGAGAAACTGGTCTGTGGCGCAACAGAGCCATGTTATCGCATCTCGCCCATCTCCGCTTTGTTCCGGTAGCCCATTTTTCATCAAGGTGCTCTGGTTCCCCAGCACCTGACGCAGACCTTGTTTGGCCGGGCGACGTCTGAGCCGGCATGTCATTTGTTTTATTGTCTCTCATCACCGCCTCAGAAATGGAGCTATGATTAGTCACCTCCTCTACGTGGATGACATAAAACTGTATGCTAAGAGCGAAAGGGACATAGACTCCCTGATCCACACAACCAGGATCTACAGCAGCGACATCGGGATGTCATTTGGGCTTGAGAAATTGTGATTTGATGGTGACTAAGAGAGGAAAGGTCATCCGCACTGAAGGGGTCTCACTCCCTGAAGGAACAATAGCAGACATTGAGGACAGCTACAAGTACCTCGGTGTACCACAAGCCAATGGCAACCTCGAACTGGCAACAAGGAAAGCGGCTACGGCCAAATACCTCCAGCGAGTGAGGCAAGTCCTAAGAAGCCAGCTCAATGGCAAGAATAAGAACCGGGCAATAAACAGCTATGCCCTGCCAGTGATCAGATACCCTGCAGGAATAATAAGGTGGCCAAAGGAAGAGATTCAGACAATGGAAGTTAAGACCCGAAAGCTCCTAACCATGCATGGAGGGTTCCATCCCAAATCCAGCACCCTGAGACTGTACACAAGCCGAAAGGAAGGAGGGCGGGGACTAGTGAGTGTGAGAGCCACTGTCCAGGATGAAACATCCAAGCTCCATGAATACATCAAGGAGAAGGCTCCAACGGATGACGTACTCAGAGAATGTCTCAGACAATGGGGAACAGAGGATGAGGTGCTGGAAGAGGGACCATCATGGGAGGACAAGCCCCTACACGGGATGTACCACCGGACCATAACTGAAGTGGCTGATCTCAAGAAGTCCTATCAGTGGCTCGAGAGGGCTGGCCTGAAGGACAGCACAGAGGCACTCATCCTGTCTGCTCAGGAGCAGGCCCTGAGCACCAGAGCCATTAAGGCCTAGATATACCACACCAGACAAGACCCACGGTGTAGGTTGTGCAAAGAGGCACCTGAGACGATCCAACACATAACTGCAGGGTGTAAGATGCTGGCAGGGAAAGCCTACATGGAACGCCATAACCAGGTGGCTGGCATAGTCTACCGAAACATCTGTGCGGAGTATAGACTGGAAACCCCAAGGTCAAAATGGGAAACACTTCCGAAGGTGGTGGAGAATGACAGAGGGAAGATCCTGTGGGACTCCCAGATCCAGACTGACAAGATGGTAATGGCGAACCAACCAGATATCGTGATCATACGTAAAGGGCAGAGGAAAGCCGTTGTCGTGGATGTCGCGGTCCCAAGTGATGGAAACATCAGAAAGAAGGAACATGAGAAACTCGAGAAATACCAAGGGCTCAGAGAGGAGCTGGAGAGAGCCTGGAAGGTAAAGGTGACAGTCGTGCCTGTGGTGGTCGGAGCACTCGGGGCAGTGACCCCCAAACTAGATGAGTGGTTGCAACAGATCCCGGGAACAACATCGGACATCTCAGTCCAGAAATGTGCAGTGCTGGGAACAGCAAGGATACTGCGCAAAACCCTCAAGCTTCCTGGCCTCTGGTAGAGGACTCGAGCTGAATGAGGGACGGGCACCACCCGAGGGGTGAGACGAGGATTTTTTTAATAATATATATATATACAGTAGATATATCAAGTCAAGTACAACTTTATTGTCAAATGCACTGTACATACATACAGCACAGATGAAATTTCCTCCCTCTCAACCAGACAACAAGATCATATACACATACACACATACATACATTTAATCAACATTCCCCCCACACACCCCAAAAAACATGTCTACAAACATGTTTTTAAAGTGTGCTGACATGAGTACAAACCACAATTAGGTGTTCTTAGGACTCACAAATCATTACCAGGGTATATTCCTACCTTCCGGCCACCGTGTGGGAAATAATAATGTTGCTAACATGAGGACGAATGTTGGCGTTGGTGCTCTTCATTTTTTGCTGGGGGAGGGGGAATAAAATAGTTGCTAGAATATTTGGAGAAGTCACTGTCTACAGCAAAAATCTCTCTAAGTAGCAGAGGCAAGTTGTTGCACTTGCTCGCTTCCACTGCTGACAAATGTGCACAGCAAAATACGAGCAGTGCATATTTCATTTTCCTTTCATAAAGGCTGCAAAAGCCGTGGTCAGAGACTGTTGACAGGCCAGATGCGGCCCTCCTTACCTTCGGTGTTCTGGAAGCCTTGGCCTTTGCAAACTGGCTATTCCAATCCCAAAACCATGACTTTGACCTGACCTGAGGTTTTCCCAACACAACATTATCACAAATTTTGTATTTTTTTAAATTACTTTTAAAACATGGATTGATATATACACAACTCATAAACTCCCTTTCCTTATAATCTTAGATTTACATTAAATGCAGTGTGTCAGGATTTTCCTCTTCTCACAAAGAAATGAGTGATAATGATTATACATAAATTGGTCCCTGTAAAACAATTCAGAAAGTCCTTATTTTAAAAATGGGTTTTGAGAGTGATGTCAAACATTATATTCCATCATTATTTCCCAGTGCCAAAATATTTTGTGTGCATTACATTCTTTCTTAATCAAATTAAATTCGAACTGTGTGGTAGCGTAAATGTTAAGGCTCACTGGTTCTGGCTCATGTCCCTTCTCTTTCCCAAGAAACATCCAGAACAGACATTGACACATTCCTGATGGCACAAGGCATAACTTGTTTTGGTGGCTGTTCGCAAGGCTGTGTTAAGGTGAATCCACTTGGCTATGTGCGCGGAGAGGAGCGCCGTTGACTTAGGGCATTACTCAGAGAAAGAGAGGGAGGGGTGGGGGAGAGTATGAGTCTCTCCTGACTAAATTAGAAGAGCCTCAAGCATTTGTGGTTCCTTTTGATCACATCTCTGAAAGATGAGTGTCATGCCCTCTTCCAGCCAGCTGTGAGGGGACTGCCCTGTGTCTCTAAGGGGGTAGGCTTATGTGTACGTGTCGTTGTGCGCGCATTAATGTGTGTGTGCGTGTGTGTGTGTGAGAGAGAGAGAGAGAGCGAGAGAGAGAGAGAGAGAGAGAGAGAGAATGTGTGCTTATTGTTGAGGGCGAAACTGCTCGGTGTGATGGCGCTTTTGCATGAGTACTTTTGCGAATAGGAGAGTTGGGAGCAGTTGTTTTGTGGGACTCAAAGGGGAATGGCCAACTCGGTGGGTACTCTTGGGAACTTCTGACTGAATTGGCTGAAGATAATGACAATGGCTGAGCCTGAGGTAAGACCATTTCATAAATTCAACTTCACTGCAGTGATGCAAGTTTACTAGTGGGAAACTGAAATGAAAGCGTGTAGATCCCTGAGACAGGCTCTAATATTTTTTTTTTTTCTCTTTCTGTACTTTTGCAACATTCATTGACTTTAACTCTTAATTGAAATAATAATAATGATACATTTTATTTGTGGGCGCCTTTCTAGGAACTCAAGGACACCTTACAACAAGCAGTTAAAATCACGAATACAATGTTAAAAACAACATCATTCTATCAGAGAAATTCTATCGGAGTTGGCGTATTGGATTAAGAATTCAATTATGGACACACAAACAACATGTATCCCGCATTTTTTTTTTTTGACTTAAATAAAGAACTCAACGAGTCAGACATTTACTGTTACCCATCAGTTTGACCTTGCAAAGATGACGAAATAGTACTTCATATAAACAACTGACCACAAATGACAATTTAAATAGTTCGGTAAATAAATTTTGTATCCCAGAAACATTCCAATAATTGAAATTAATTACTCAAGTTATTATTGTTAACACTTTACTGCATTCACTTCCATTTAAGACGGATTTGCAGTTCTCTCGGAAAATGTGTCTATTATTTAACTGTACTTTGTTATACATTATATTCACATTTACATTGCAGATATCAAAGTGAACTAAAAATGTTTAGACATTTTATTACTTGTACCTTGTCATATTTTCATGATGAAACAAATCTAAACACATCCATCCAGAGATTCTCTGTATCACTCATCTTCACTAAGATTGCAGGCGTGCTGGAGCCTATGCTAGCTGACTTTGGGCGAGTGGCCGGGAACTCCTGGAACTGGTTGCCAGCCAATTGCAGGGCACAAATAAACAATCATTGACACTTACGGACAATTTCCACGGTGCTATTCACCTACCGTGCATGTTTATAGAATGTGGTAGCGAACCAGATTACCCGGAGAGAAAACCCACACAGAGACAGTGAGAACACATAAAGTCCACACTGGAAGGCTGGAGGCTGAGTTTGAAAAAAATACCTTTGATCCGTGAGGTGGATGTGCTAAGCGGTCAGCAACTGTGGCGCTTGAACACAATACAATTTAACAAGAAGAAATATTATACCTCTGATATGATACGGAATGGCTCAAAATAAGTAGTTTCACATAGCAGTTTGCCTCATTAAACCACATAGAATGACAAAACAACAACAACAAATTAGTGACATGTATTGGGAGCCGTTGTCAGGTTGACTTGGGAAAAAAAATGCACGATTGTCAATTACTAATTGTCAGAGATGACTTAACAATTAGTTACTGACCTCACAGAAGCAAAGTGGACAATAAGAGCGCACAGTGGAGAGACAATGCAACGAAGGAATAGTGAAGAATATGAGGGACAGCAGGAAAAGGAGTTATTGTATACCTGGACACATACACTATAATCTTTAGTGACAATACCAAGACAGAATGTAAAGTCCTCAAGGGAAAAAAAACCGAAAACATATTCTATATTAATGAGGCATCAGTGACTCTAATGCAAGTGTTGCCGCGTGATGCTGAACAGAGACTTCAAATTGTAGCAATGTCAGTCCCTCCTGAAAGAATCTTTGACAAAACAGGGCAGATCTTTTCTGACGGAAGAAACCAAATCAGCTGTTCAAAGCAGAGGTACTGTATTTTGTTTTTCTCATTGCTGTTCTTAACTCTTCAAAGGTTATCTGAATGCACCCTGCACGTTTTGTTTTGCACATGTAAATGTATATTTAATTTTGTTTTGAAGTCATTTGGTGTTGTTTCACTTAAAATTAGTTGATAAGAAAAGAGTTAAAATCTGAAATTATTAAAAGATAATTTGAAAATACAATTTTTTTGTGAGCTCTATGTAGCACAAATAAATACTGGAATAATTTTAACATCAATTTAGCTTTGCTTCTCAACAAGAAAATTAAGCTTACCTCTGTATGCAATGCCAATTTAAGTCATAAAACCTGTCCATTTGATTAACAAAAAGAAAGAAAAACAATTGTGCATTCATTATATTGTCATTTTTTTTTAAATTGTTGAATAAAACACCTTGCTTCAGTTTACTGGGATTAACCTGCTATAAAAAGAACAAAAAAGAAAAGTTGCTCCTCAAATGAAATCAAAACTGTTCTGCCAAGAGTAAAACATATTTTGCACCTTGATTAAATCACCTAGTAACTTTATTTCAACATATTGATGTCATTTAATTTGCATCTCGTCTATATTATTGCATCATGATCAGCGACTTGGTCAAGATCAGTCTTATGTTCGAGACTGATCCTTCAGACATCGAGTTTTGAAGTATTGGGAAAAAATGAAAATAAAATTGAAAATAACATTAGCGTAGTGTTTTGTTACAGCAATGATGTGGTGGTGGTGGTGGTTTTGTTGGAAGCAAGTTGTATGCATTAATGATAGACCATCACCCGGGCCAATTATTGAAACCGATATTCGGCATTTTGGCGTATATTGGATTTTTTTATTATTATTTTTTAATGCAATGGCTGATAAAGACTAGGTTATTTGAGATCTTAAGTTCTCGCTGGTACCACACATGTAACCGGGGGCCATGAGTGAAGGATTCAAATTGTTGGATTTGAACTTTAAGCAAAGCTAATAAAAATCATTGAAAAATGAGACTTTAAAATTTTACTTCTATAGAATTTTGTAAAAATGTAATTTATTGCAGAAGACTCAAGGGAGCTTCTCAGTTGTTAAGGTTTTCATTTAGCTTCCTAAGATACGCTCCTGAGCTTGTAAGCACTGCACTTTTTGTTACAATTAAAAAATAAATAAATACAATTCTATCTGCTCTATGCACGTCCTTGAAGTCATTTAAATAAAGTCAATTGAATTTGAATTTGACTTTTATTTGGTCTCCCGTAGGAGGACAGGCCCTTTGTGCTGCTGCGTACATGGAGCAAAAACTTACACATACACTACACAACATAAAACACAAAATAAAAGAAAAATAATCAAGAGTTTAATAATAATCAAGACCCAATATTTAGCATTTTATCGCAAACAAATATCAGCTCTGAAAAACATCGGCCGGCCACTTTTGCCAAATAATCGACATCATCGCTGCAACAGATGGATCTGTCTATCGCTAGTGTGTGTAAGCAACATGAAGCATTTGCAGGAGAAAAACATTGTGGTCATTTTGTGTTACTTATGTTAATTTGTAAGCTGTCATAACACCTGTAGTAGAGAAGAAAATATGACTACATCCAGAGGAAATGGCTCATTCATCAGTGATATTATGCAAGCCTAATTCCCTTTATTTAAATGTTATTTTTAGAGCAGAATTTCGATCTGTGATCTCCAATCAATCTATGATTGACCCTCTCTCCATAAAAAACAACACACACATAGACACTCACACTTGTCAGTGCCACCGAGAGGCTTGAGATGATTTCTCAGTGAGATGTGACAAGACTGTCAAGAGACAAAGATCGGATCGGGTTGATTGAAAGGATCAGCTCTGTTGAGGCCTGAAATGATCATGAACAATTGAATCAGGTGTATTGGAGTAGGGAGGGATCTAAAACAGGCAGGATATGGCTCTTGAGGAACCGGAGTTCCCTACCCCTCGTGTAGGGGGAAATGAAAAAGATTTGTGTCTGTGTGCGTGTTATTAATATTATATATTTTTGTGTTCGTGTACACTGTACACTAAACATCCTATCAGTTTCACTGTCACAAAAAAGTATGAAAAAAAACTGATTAAGTTAAAAAAAAACAGGTCACCTTTAACCTGAAGATGGCGCATGACCTACATGAGGAAGTTGTTTGTGGTCAGCAGTCTTTGATTGCACATTGCAATCAGGGCTGTCGATTTGTTGCATGTGCAATTCAAAGATGGTACTGGCAAAGACTGTGATTCTGGAGCGCCAGGAGAAGCATTTTAAAACGATACACGTGTACTACAAAAGTGATGTTCATGCACTTAACACGTTACATATAGGTTTCACTTATGTGTGAGTGAGCAGTACTTGGTGAAGAATACCACTAAACACAGGCCTGTTTGTTACGGATCTGATACTGACCCCCAAAGAGCGATGGGACTCGGCGACGCAAGGCAAGCTGGGCAGCGAGGCAGTTGGCCGTATCAAATCGAGGGGGTCACCTCCGACTCCTGACCTCATCCTCTGCTAGCTCGCCTTAGCTAAGAGACCTTCAAACAGCATCATGAATGGGTTAATGGGGTACATGACTGAAGGATGGAAGGTGTTTCAGTGAGTCCAGGATCATCTCGGTGCGTTTTTGTCAGGCCACCTTTCTGTGTCACTCGAGTGCACTGGAGGAGGAGGAGGTTGCAGTGTCGTCGGCGGTGGTGGAGGACGAGGGGTGGGGGCTGCTGATTGTTTGCGGTTGTGGCACGCAGGCTAACGTGTAGGAGTGTGCAACCGGTGGAGGAGGGAGGAGTCAAGGACGAAAGTGGAATCAAGGAAGGCCAACAATTTTTGCCATGCTTCCGAAATGAAAAGCCACAGAGAGCTCAGAGGAAATCGTTTCCATGGCTCAGGTGCGAGAATTATTGTAGCAGCAGAAAGACTCCACTTTATTCGAACAACAAGAGAAAAACTTCAAATGTTGTATTGAAATCCTTGTTGACTCTACAAACAAAAGAGTTGGGGAATTCATGGGTCAAGCGCATGAACAAGGCCAGTCTCAAATTCACACAGAAAGATATTTTCGACCTTTAATCCTACTGTAAAACCTGGTTGCAATGAAACAAAAAGTGAGATGGTGACATTCAATAAAAGTGAGTCTACTGAGTCAAAAGGAGAAAACTGGTCCAACAAAAACTGATTCATGATTCCATGTTGATGAGAGCATTAAGATGGGGAAAAATAGGACAAAAAATATATAAAAGGTAATTCAGAAACGATAAAAAATGCGTGAGTAATCACGATTAATTTTCAGTTAATTTGAGTTAATTATGACAGTTGCGTTTTTAATTAGATTAAATATTTTAATCATTTGACAGCTGATCTCTCTCTCTCTCTCTCTCTCTCTCTCTCTCTCTCTCTCTATATATATATATATATATATATATATATATAAATAATTTTACCTTTACAGCAGCTTCTATATTTTGTTCTTCGACTTCGTCCTTTCATAACTTTGCTGCTGTGAATTGGGAATTTCTCCATTGTGAGACTAATAAAATGTTCTTGTTAATTTAATTTAAATATTTTAGATCACATTAATCTCTAAACGATCTGCAACTACAATTAAACAAACGAACAGACACAAATAAAATATTTTGTTCATATAATGTGCAGTTTTAGTGTTGCTGGGCCTTCGATGCCTGCCGCCTGTCAAATCTGCCTGCTTTCACGTCAAGTGCTCGCAAACGTCTCTGAAGAAGGGGAATGCTCACACCAAAATTGCACATGGTCTGAAGAAATAAGTGATAGCGTTTTTGAGATATATAACATACAATTCAATCGGATACCTAAATTTATATTCCCAAGCCACGCAAAGCCGCAACATCAGGATGAAAGAGCCGCATGTGGCTCCAGAGACGTGGGTTGCTGACACCTGCTTTACAGGATTCTACACTTAAGACAAAGTAATGAGCAAGATGAGGAAAGATTCAATGACAATTTGACAGTTTGGCAGTTCTTATATACTTGACTAATTGAGATGCCTGACAGGAGTGTCGCCGGAGGGAACTGCCCACCACTACAATTGGGAACACAAACCAAACAGAACAATCATGACAGAATGTATGTCTTCTCTATTTCTCTCTGTCATGCTATTTCTCTTTTTATTGTATACTATGTCAAAAATAAAATAAAGATTTACGTACACAAGACAACAAAAAAATCTATTTAATGAGCCACCAACTGGGTTTCGATTTGATCGAATCAACATCCATCTATTGATCTATTTTCTAATCCACTTGTCCTCATGAGGGCCGCGGGCGTGCTTGAGCATTTCTCGGGGGACTTCGAGCAGAAAGCAGGATACAGTCTGAACTGGTTGTCAGCCAATCATAGGGCAGACATAGGCAAACCATTCGCACTGACAATCACACCTAAGGACAACAGAGTGTTAAATTGACCTACCATTCCCATGCATCCATCCATCCATCCATCTTCTACCGCTTATCCGAGGTTGGGTCGCGGGGGAAGCAGCTTTAGGAGGGAAGCCCAGACTTCCCTCTCCTCAGCTACTTCTTCTAGCTCTTCCCGGCGGATCCCGAGGCGTTCCCAGGCCAGCGTGTCCTGGGTGATCCTCGGGGTCTCCTCCTGGTGGGACATGTCTGGAACACCTCACCAGGGAGGCATTCAGGAGGCATCCGAATCAGATGCCCGAGCCACCTCATCTGGCTCCTCTCGATGTGGAGGATAAGCGGCTCGACTCTGAGCCCCTCCCGGGTGACCGAGCTTCTCACCTTATCTCTAAGGGAGAGCCCGGACACCCTGCGGAGAAAACTCATTTCGGCCGCTTGTATCCGGGATCTCGTTCTTTCGGTCACGACCCATGGCTCGTGACCATAGATGAGGGTTGGAACGTAGACCGACCGGTAAATTGAGAGCTTCGCCCTTTGGCTCAGCTCCTTCTTCACCACGACAGACCGATACAACGTCCGCATCACAGCAGACTCTGCACCGATCCGCCTGTCGATCTCCCGCTCCCTCCTGCCCCCACTCGTGAACAAGACCCCAAGATACTTGAACTCCTCCACTTGGGGCAAGATCTCCTCCCCGACCCGGAGGGGGCACTCCACCCTTTTCCGACTGAGGACCATGGTTTCAGATTTGGAGGTGCTGATCTTCATCCCAACCGCTTCACACTCGGCTGCGAAACGCTCCAGTGAGAGTTGGAGAGCCCTGTTTGAAGGAGCCAACAGCACCACATCATCTGCAAAAAGCAGGGATGCAATACTGAGGCCCCCAAAACGGACCCCCTCAACGCTTCGGCTGCGCCTAGAAATTCTGTCCATAAAGGTTATGAACAGAATCGGCGACAAAGGGCAGCCTTGGCGGAGTCCTACCCCCACTGGAAACGATTCCGACTTACTGCCGGCAATGCGAACCAAACTTTGACATAGATGGTTTCGTGACCGAACAGCCCATATCAGGGTGTTCGGAACCCCATACCCACGAAGCACCCCCCACAGAACTCCCCGAGGGACACAGTGAAACGCCCTCTCCAAGTCCACAAAACACATGTAGACTGGTTGGGCGAATTCCCACATATACTCGAGGACCTGCTAAGGGTGTAGAGCTGGTCCACTGTTCCACGGCCGGGACGAAAACCACACTGCTCCTCCTCAATCTGAGGCTCGACTTCCTGACGGACCCTCCTCTCCAGCACCCCTGAATAGACCTTTCAAGGAGGCTGAGGAGTGTGATCCCTCTGTAGTTTGAACACACCCTCCGGTCCCCCTTTTTAAAAAGAGGGACCACCACCCCGGTCTGCCAATCCAGAGGCACTCTCCCCGATGACCACATGATGTTGCATAGGTGTGTCAACCAGGACAGCCCCACAACATCCAGAGCCTTGAGGAACTCCGGGCGGATCTCATCCACCCCTGGGGCCCTGCCACCGAGGAGCTTCTTAACTACAACGGTGACTTCAACCACAGAGATAGGAGAGCCCACCTCAGAGTTGCCAGACTCTGCTTCCTCCAAAGAAGGCGTGCTGGTGGAGTTGAGGAGGTATTCGAACTACTCTGCCAACTGACTCACAACGTCCCGAATTGAGGTCAGCAGCGCCCCATCCCCACTGTACACAGTGTTAGTGGTGCACTGCTTCTCCCTCCTGAGACGTCGGATGGTGGACCAGAATTTCCTCGAAGCCGTCTGGAAGTCGGCTTGCATGGCCTCACCGAACTCTTCCCACGCTTCCCAGTTTTTGCCCCAGCAACCACCAAAGCTGCATTCCGCTTGGCCAGTCGATACCCGTCAGATGCCTCTGGGGTCCCACAGGCCATAAAGGTAATCCTTCTTCAGCTTGACGGCATCCCTTACTGCTGGTGTCCACCAGCGAGTACGAGGGTTGCCGCCACGACAGGCACCAACCACCTTACGGCCTCAACTCAGATTGGCCGCCTCAACGATAGAGGCGCGGAACATGGTCCACTCGGACTCAATGTCCCCACCTCCCCCGGGACATGGGAAAAGCTCTGTCGGAGGTGGGAGTTGAAACTCCTTCTGACAGGATATTCCGCCAGACGCTCCCAACAAACCCTCACAATAAGTTTGGGTCTGCCAGGACGACTGGCATCTTCCCCCACCATCGGAGCCTACTCACCACAAGGTGGTGATCAGTTGACAGCTCCGCCCCTCTCTTCACCCGAGTGTCCAAAACATGCCGGCACAAATCCGATGATACAACCACAAAGTCAATCATCGAACTGCGGCCTAGGGTGTCCTGGTGCCAAGTGTCCATATGGACACCCTTATGTTTGAACAAGGTGTTCGTTATCGACAATCTGTGACGAGCACAGAAGTCCAATAACGAAACACCACTAGAGTTCTGATCGGGGGGGCTGTTCCTCCCAATCACGCCCCTCCAGGTCTCACTGTCATTGCCCACGTGAGCATTGAAGTTCCCCAGCAGAACGAGTGAGTCCCCAGCAGGAGTACTCTCCAGCAGACCCTCCAAGGACTCCAAAAAGGGTGGGTACGCTGAACTGCTGTTGGGTGCATACGCACAAACAACAGTCAGGACCCGTCCCCCCACCCGAAGGCGAAGGGAGGCAACCCTCTCATCTACCGGTGTGAACCCCAATGTAAAGGCACTGAGCCGGGGGGCAATGAGAATGCCCACACCAGCTCTGCGCCTCTCACTGTGGGCAACTCCAGAGTGGAAGAGAGTCCAACCCCTCTCGAGAGAACTGGTACCAGAACCCAGGCTGTGTGTGGAGGCAAGTCCGACTATATCCAGTCTCTACCTCGCACACCAGCTTGGGCTCCTTCCCTGAAAGAGAGGTGACATTCCATGTCCCTAAAGCTAGCTTCTGTCGCCGAGGATCGGACCGCCAAGGTCCCCTCCTTTGGCTGCCGCCCAGCTCGCACTGCACCCGACCCCTTTGGCCCCTCCCATGGGTGGTGAGCCCATGAGAAGGGGGACCCACGTTATATCTTCGGGCTGAGCCCGGGCCAGGCCCCATGGGTATAGGCCCGGCCACCAGGCGCTCGCCAACGACCCCCACCTCCAGGCCTGGCTCCACAGGGAGGCCACAGTGACCCGCTTCGGGGCAAGGGAAACTTGAATGCATTTATTTTAGTCATCATAAGGGATCTTTTGAGCCATGCTTTGTCTGGTCCCTCACCTAGGACCTGTTTGCCATGGGTGACCCTGCCAGGGGTCTAAAGCCCCAGACAACTTCACTCCTAGGATCATTGGGACACGTAAAGCCCTCCACCACGGTCAGGTGACGGCTCACGGAGGGGCATTCCCATGCATGTCTTTGGAATATGGGAGGAAACCGGAGTACCTGGTGAAATCCCACAAAGGCACGGGGAGAACATGAAAATTCATTCATAATGAAGAAAACATATGAGAAAGCACAAAAACAGTAAAACTACATATGAAGTCTCATGCTGACTCAAAAGCCAAGAATAAAAATGAGTTTTAAAGATGGGCAGCAAGGGGGCTTGCCATACATTCAGCGGCAGGTCATTCCAAAGACAGGGTCCAGCAACAGGACAGGCTCGAACCCCTCTGAGCCTCCGCTTTGTCCTCACGACCTCTCATCGTGTCTGGTCAGCAGACCTGCAGCACCAGGCAGGTGTGTAGGGGTGGAGGCATGGTGGGGCGAGGCAATTTAAAGATTTGAAAACAAATAATAGAAATTTAAAAAGAACTCTAAAATGTATAGGGAGCCAGTGAACGGATGTCAGAGTATGCGTTATGTGCTCCCCCTTATGAGTACCAGTTAAGAGGCGGGTTGCAGGATTCTGGACTAACTGGAGACGCTTCACGGAGGATTGGTTTACTTCAAAGTAAAGTGTAGTACAGCAATCCAACTGAGATGTGAAGAAGGCATGAATTACTATTTCAAATTGCTTTTGGGAAAGGAGAGGCTTTACTTTAGCCAGCTGCCTCAGATACAGGGTTTGTACGGGTCCTTAAAGTTCATAAAATTCCATAAAAAAGAAGTTGTAAAATTATGTTCTTAATTGTCCTTAAATTTCAGGAAAAGCTTCTAAAATCAACAAAAATCCTTAAAAATTAACCCGTGGTGTTCATTTCATTTGTGTATATCATTTTCCCCATCCTTCCAATTCATAGTTTTGTCGGAAAATGCGCCTGCCGCCCTTCCCCTCAAACCCCGCTTCCTGGTTCCCGCTCGGCGTTTTCCACCATCTCCGATCCGTTCCGATGATGATCACGTGATCACTTCGTCATTGCGGGTAACAACAATAGATCGACGCCATGTTGGGGCAGTGAATGGATGGTTTCGTTGCCTGCTCTGCAAACAATTACCTTTGTACACACCGCCCGTCGCTACTACTGATTGGATGGGTTAGCGGCGCTCGCGGCACGCCGAGAAGACGATCAAACTTAACGATCGAGAGGAAGTAAAAGTCGTAACAAGGTTTCCGTAGGTTAACCTGCGGAAGGGTAATTACTGGAGAACGGCCAGCGCCCCATGCGCGATCTCGAACGCCGAGGGCGAGGGGGACCCCGGCGGCCCTTGGGGGGATGGGGGGACGGGTCGGTCGGTCGGTCCGCATCGGACCTCTCCCCGCCGGTGCCATCGCGACCCACCCACCCACCCAGCCGCCAGGTACCCAACTGTCGGGGGGGGGGGGGTCATGTTTCGGTTTGTGACCAACAGGTGGCACTGTGGGGCTTTTCCCTGCAGCTGAACACCTGTTGGTTGTTAGGTAATTAGTGGCATAAAAGGACTCCCGCCCGACCATTCATTGTCGGGTCATTGTGGCTGTTTGCTGCTGTCATGTTTGTTCTGGTCATGTTTCTGTCATGGTTCTGTTCGTTAGTTTGTTCTGCTACTTTGGATTCGTTTTGGTTGTTCGCACTTTGTTTGTTTTAGATTCAGTTTTCTGTGTTTTATTAATACAATTTGTCAAGTTCACCCTGCTCCTCTCTCCTGCCTGCTTTTTGGGGTCCACCACCAACTTGCAACGTGACGGGGGGTTCAATGTCTCATACAGGTAGGAAAATGAAAATTTGACCTCTTGTACAGTATGTCAAATAAAGGGTTAGCTGATTGCCCCTAAAAATAGAGATGTGCCCTTCCTTTGGCAGCAATGATTTGAACACCAGCTCAGTGATATGTGGCTTTCTTCAAAGGTCCATAAATAAAAAGCAAGTGGAACAGTGGGAACCCTGTGAAAGAAGCTGGATTTGACAACAGCACCAATTTGCCGATCAAATTTAAAATCACTGTCACAGCGTTTTTCCTGGCTCAAATTGAGTCAGTGTGGTACCATCATAACCATGCACCATGTATTCTGTAAATTCATCTGAGTTACTTTATTTTACAGGAAACATACTTTCATCTTAATTAGATGTGTCAAATTAGCGCGTTAATTGCGATTAATTCATTACATTTTAGCACGTTATTTTTTAATCGTATTAAACTGGGTTGTAATGTCTACCTTTATTGTTTCTGTAAGTGGGTTGCTTTTTTCTAATAGCCCTTTTTATGCGTTGGCTTCCTGTGTTCGCTGCTTACTAAGCGGGCGGGCTTAGTAAGCAGCGGTGAGGAGTGGAGGGTGAAAATGGAGCAGCAAATGAGAGTTGTCGGCACAATGAATGGAACATTTACGTTCCAAAAACGCTTTGATGGCACAATTGGTAAATGTAGAGAGTTGTGCCTAATTTGTAAGAAGAAAGTTTGCTTACCACTGAAGCAGCTTTAGCCTCCCACATCAATGCAAAGCACCCAGTCGTGAGTGCAGCCACAGGTGAACACATATACTTACGGTATGTGTTACATCAACCGCTGCAATTTTATGAGCATATCTTTATATAAATCCAAAATATTGTGGCGATCCTTCTAACAATTTCAAAGGTTGAATGATATTAAAGTGTCGTTTCTCCAACACACATACAGTAAAAACCATGACTGATGTCTTTTGACACTTGACACCCTGTGAATCTTCTCCGGTGTGTTGTCACAATGCAAGCACGTTAGCCCAAAGTTTAATGCATGTGTTAAGTCATGCTCCTTGTCCACAAAATCAGAAGGAACACAAGTATAACATTGAGGTGGTCTTCTTAAAAGAAGACTCTCAGACCAATTCTTCTGTGTTCATCATTCCAGGATAGGCACTGGAAACTGTCGCGATTGTCACAACAACATTCTCTTCTCCACAATCAGTCTGCAAGTTGAAAACATTTGTGTTGTTGACATGGATTCAACTGTTGCTGCTTCTTAGTACAACCATCAACAGCGCAACAACTTCCCAAGCCATGCAAGACATTTTTCAATGCAATGGGGTTAAGATAATTTAGAAAATGGTGGGAAACGTATTCAAATAAACTGCTCTGTGAAATGAAACCCTCTGTAACAAATTGTAATGCAGGGGTACCCAACCTATATTGAGCGAAGATCTACTTTTCGATCAACCAAGCTCTCGCGATCGACCCGCATACGCGACACTTACACATACCATGATGACCAACAGTCATAATGGCAACTAAGATGAATGAAACAGAAAAATAAAGTAGACACAAGAGTGGATGGGTTTGTGAAAACGGATTACATGACTCCTTTCGTGGGAGACCTGATGCGGAGGCATGCAACGCTCTTTTGGAGCCTCTTCACTATTGTGGCTCACGCGTACTGTTATAAAATGCTTCTCTTGGCTCTCCAAATTGCCATTCTTTGTGAGCGCCATCGGTAAATTGCACACGAAACGAACTGCAAATGATAATGGTAATAAAAGCTATCTCGCAACAGCTCAGATTGCAAGCTGCCATTGCAGACTGCTGAGCGCTAACAATTTTCGATGATGCAGGTCACATGCCATCGCAGGTTAAAGGTGACCGACCTGCTTTATTTTGTTGTATAAATACTTTTTGTGAAAGTGAGACTTGGGGTGCAGTGTGAATTAACACAAAAGATATATTAATAAGAGGAAATGACAATCACTGACTGATGGGGCAGAGTGTAGTGAGTGTTGAGTAACACACTTCGAAGCTTACCGTCATTTTCTCCATGAAAAGTGCCGTGACGATGTGTTGAGGTGACGCCAGGACATATCCGCAGTCTGATGGAGTTGGAGCTTGGAACATATGCTAAAGTTCGACATCAAATGGGTATTCCCTGACTGGATAGGGGACGTGCTTAGCGAGAGACACTGATGTTGCCCTGTGGGGATTGTGTTTCATTTTGTTTTGCTTATGTTGATGTAAAATCAAGAGTGGATTTTTGCTGAAAGTAGAACACTTTTATTTCACCAGAGCACAACTTGTATATCTTCTTGGAATGTTTGTATTGGTGGATAGACAAGGTCGAGGTGAAGTTGGGCCTGGCTTTTTCTTTGATTAGAAGTCTTCTGTTTCCCCGCAGTGAAAGCACATTGCCCTTGGAGGGCTGTCCATCAAACAAGCATGAACCCAAACATGCACTTGCGCGATGGCATTGCAGACTGTTTTTGTTGCTGTGCTATATTACTTTAGAAAGATTGATTTTTGGTATTTGGTCTATTGGGACGAATATTTCATTTAATTTTGTTCAGATTCATTATGAAAAGTTTGTTTAAGAAATTGTCATACTTGGTGCTCACTGGCACCCCTTTTTCACTCAAATGTGCTACCCTAAATTTTTGTACTTGAATTCCCTGTCTTTGTTTTGGTGGGTTATTCATGGCTGTATGGCAGGGGTGCCCATGTCTTGTCCCGAAGAGCCCCAATCCAGCTTGTTTTCAATGTCTCCCACTCCCACCACACCTGATTCAAATGATCAGCTCATCAGCAAGCCCTGAGAAGTCCTATAATGATACAGATCATTTGAATCGGGTGTGTTGGAAGAGGAAGACATTTAAAAGAGGCTGGATAGGGACTTCAGAGCAGTGCTTTTCAAACCCTGTGTGTGCCGCGGTAAAATATCCAATTTGTATGCCTGTGCGGTCTCTTGCCCAGAAAGTAATCGTGTAGTACCCTCCCATACTGCTAGGGAGCAGCAACAGCTAGCCAATTGCCTTTTGTTTCGACCACTAGAGACAAGCGAATTTGTGCTGCATGAATGCAGGACGACAGTGAAAAAATAAATATGAAAGATTATATAATACTTTTTTCTTTGTGCTCATTGTATTCCAATTCAATCTGTTATAACGTCATTCTTCAATATTAAAAACGGTTATAGTACCAATATAACACGTTAATTGTTAAAATAAGCGTGTTTTTTTTTTTTTACATTTTCAGCTAGTGCTCTGCCGCGAGATTTCTTCATCAGAATCAGAATCATCAGAATCATCTTTATTGGCCAAGTATGTATAACACACAAGGAATTTGTCTCCGGTATAACACGCTACATTAGTATCATCGTAAACAAATCATTGAACCATTGAATTCAATTCTTCAATGAAAGTTTGAAAAAGACTCCTCGAGAGGACTGGTCTTGGTCACCCCTGGTGTCTAGTGAAAGCCTTGGTGGAGCGGGGCTCACTTGACTCCTGGCTATGTGCTGGGGGTCTGGGTTATTGGTTGATGGCACTTTAGTGCAAGATCCAATTTCAACTCCACCATTAGTTCCCCTTGATTACAGTTCACCATCTGGAGTTGTGAATCGACTGGCAGGTTTTTCTGTGTGGACATCGGAATGGCTGAAACAGCAACGGCTGACCACCAGATGGTCTTGATTCCATGAAAAGTTGGGAAGCCAAGATTTTGTCTCAACTAAAGGAAAGGAAATGCAAATACCATTCCTGATGGTCCCTATTTCCACCATCCAGAAGATATTGGACATCTTAACAGAAGCTAGTTCTTTTTCATCTCTGTATTTAAACAGTGGTGACTGGTAAGTGGAAATGGAGCCCTAAGCACAGAAACTCTCCACCTTCATTTGTCCACAGAGTTGGTTCCAATTTCAGGTAACACCATTTGGACGGAAAAATGCCCCAGCCACCTTCTAGCGACTGATGGAAAGAATTAAAAGGCACCATCTGTTTCTGTTATTTGGAATGTATCGCCATCTCATCATCCTGGGAGCAACATTTAGGTGATGTTCAAGCTGTTCTGGATAAGATGAGAATTGCAGGCCTTTCTGTGAGATAGAAGAAAAGCAACTTGTTCAGAACCTTCCTAAAATACTTGGGCCAGCTTGTCTTGACTCGGGTATTCAGGTGGGCCTTGAAAAGATTGAGGCTGCGCCAAGCTTCCCTCTGCCCACCAACCTGAAATGTTTCGGCATCGTTGGGTGGTCTCATTCATCTGTTCCAGGTTTTTCTCAGACTGCTGAGCCACTCTCTGTCCTCAAGAAAAAGGGAGTGATTCCGTCGGTCACCGCAATGCCAAGAAGCATTTGATACTGTACCTTCAAGCAAGATCTGGTGAAGACTCTGGTTCTTGGTCAACCTGACTTGCACGCACCATTTGGAGTCGACACCGACGCTAAAGAGTTTAGCCTGGAAGCGGTGCTTGTTCAAAAGACGAAACAGGGCAACAAAGAAGTCCTTCCATTGACTAGCTGCGATCTCCAACCAGCTGAGAAAAATTATGCTACCACGAAGAGTGCTGGGCTGTGGTGTGGGCCATTGAGAAGTGGTGGACATATCTGGAGGGTCAGCTTTTTACAGGTCCAACGGATCATGCCTCACTTCTGGCAGGTGTTCAAAACTCCCTAGCCGAGTGCAAGACTTACCCAGTCAGCAAAATTGGTCTGGCCAAGCTCTGGGGCAGACACGGCACATACACTCGGCCCACATACCTCAATGAATGACGGTCCTGCAGTGGCCCACGTCTGGCATCCATGATGTGGGCCGCATTAGGCCCAGATCTGAGCCGCATTGTATAACCATATCTGGCCCTACTCCGGCCCTACACTGGGCCAGAACAGGTTCCTGATGTCAGCCTTAATTCAACCTTAACTAATGAGCCATATTTGACCCACATTTTTAAAAAGTCTCAAAAACGACTGTTATAAAAATGTTTATTGTCATAATTTGTGAACCGCACATATAACTCCACATACACTGGAAAAATGCACTTTTCTTTATTTAACAGTGAACACAAAGTCTAAATTGGAATGCAGCTTACTCTTGAACGGCATTTTTCTATCCATCAAATTGTTGCGCTCTCCATGCCCTCTTTTCTTCTCATGCTCTCCTTCCTGTCACCATCCCGATCAGGAGCCAGATGTAGCCATCTTTTGATTGTGACATCAATTTCCTGGTCTGAGGCCCAAGATGTTAGGCTGTTAGGTCTCACAGCGGCTGTAAGAACTGTAAGAAAACAAGGATGGACAGTGTGTTAGGAAAACAAACATTTGTACATGTCATGACCAATGAATGGTCAGTAAAAATAACCCTTGAAATTTCTTAAACTAGGTGTGACACTGTGGGGTGGAATATTTGCCACCAAAAACTAAACGTGAATAACTTTTAAATAGTTTATACTGAATTTGAATTTCATGAATTGAAGTTAAGTGGCTCGGATAATGGGTGGATTTGTATATTTTACTCTGAATTATATTGAATAACTGAATCTGAATTGTACAATCTGAATTTGAAAGGATAGACTTTTATTCTTTGAAACTGTATTTGATCCTCACTGAAATTTTAATTCTGTTTATTTTCATATTCAGTCTTACAAATACAAAACTTTTCAGTTCAACGTCAGATTTTGTTTTTGAATTGAGGTGATAAGTGTTAAATTAAGTTTATGGTCAAGTATCCGAAGTATCCGGTTTGAATTGCAGCAGGCTGAATCAAAATTAATTTCATTGTATTTCAGTGCAGAAAGGTTTCTTTTTTGGCAGCACCTCTGACTGTTCAATCACCTACATTTTCACTAAACTCACATGCACACGGCAAATGTGATGTAGCAGGTTCACGCCCAGCCTGCCTGTGACGTAGCTGAGTGGTTTATTTTCAAAATTCGCGCGCTTCAGTCTCGATTTAGATACAGTAGGTGACAATTTTAGAAAAAAATACATGTAAATAACCCTTAAATTGTAGCACAATATATTTTTAATATTTACCTATGCCACCATAAAGAAGTCATATCTGTGCTTGGACCACATAACGCCCCCACCCCCCATATCGGGCTAATGCTAATCGGCATTATTAGCGCCCTTCAAAATTCAGGCTAAACTCTCGACAGAATTGTCTTCGTATTATAACTGTCAGTGTACTGTCACAAAGGACAAATGTTAACCTAAGCATGAAATAAAATTTACTCACCACGTCTTTTCTGGATGTCTCACTGTCAGCGTGCATGGGCAACTGCTGGCAAAGAGCGTCGTTGTTAACTGCGAGCGCTGTTCTCCTCCTCCACCTGGGCAATCGGCTGGTGCCTCGCGAGGTTCACACCCAGTGAGGGCCCCAGCTGGGCCCTCGCCTAATTATTGTTTCAGGAGGGTTGTGGGACGGCGACTCCAACTCCCCTCTGTTCCGGCGGGGCGAGCACTGGGCACCTCACCTTCCGGTGAGACCCCACATCCTTTCCCGCCGGCTGGTGGGCATTTAGCCGCGTTAGGGGCCCAAGAGTTCCCCCCTCGCACCACTCGGAAGCTTCCCACCACGCGAGGCTGCGAGCGCTGTTCTTCTTGCTTCTTCTTCTTGTTCTTCTTCTTCTTAAATGGCGGGTGGCAGCTAAAGTTTGCGGTGCATCACCACCTTCTGTATCGGAGTGGAGCAATACTTGACTGTTGTACATTAAAGTACGTACGAGGAAAAAACCCTAAAACACGAAAATTCAAAACTTGTACCTTTCGCTGACGCCAGTCGACTTCAACATAATCTTACTTGACTACATTTAATTTGTGTGCGCACTAGCGAGCGTGCACAAGAATTAGTACGTGCATGTGCAAATGTGTGTGCGTGCACGGTGGCGTGTGTGTGTGTGCGTGTGTGTGTGTGTGTGTGTGTGTTGAATGGAATTCCGCATAGATGTGCAATTGTAAAACAAGGCTGTGTGTAGAAAAAAAAAATCTGAAACTGCATTTAAGGGTGGCTCAATACTGGCTGGCCATATACGGGCCGGAGTTGGAAATTGATTTCTGGCCCAAATACTTCACTCCACAACTGGCCCACATCTGGTTTGCCAGAGTCAGCCTCCTTTGCCACTCCTGGGCCGTGTTCAGCCCACATGCATTATGCTAGTGCCGACACAGGCCAGCTGTGCCAGCTTCATGCCGAATCCGGGCCAGATGCCTTTGCTGACTGGGCATTTGCTGGTTACTCCAGGAGTAAATAATAATAATAATAATACATTTCATTTCCAAGCGCCTTTCAAAACACTCAAAGACACCGTACAATCAAAACAAGAACAATAAAACCACAGATAAAATTATAAATAATAAAAGGAGAGATGAATTTAAACTGAGTATGCGTTTTGAGATGTGATTTGAACGTGGGAAGAGAATCAATAATTACTCCCAGTGAGTTCGAGAGTTTGGGGGCAGAGCGGCTGAAAAATCTGCACCCCATCGTGCTGAGACGGGCCGAGGGTACACAGAGGTGGAGGGAGGATGAAGACGGTCTTTGAGGATATCCTGGACAAGACAACCCCTCCCAACAAGCGAGCGAATGTCGAATAGTCTGAAGCCGACGCTGGCTAGATCGCTGCCGTGAGGAACATTAGCCGACCTAGCCAGGCCGGCTAACACGCTGTGGTCCGTGGACCGGCCGCAGCCTCCGCCCCGTCCGACAGCCGAACAGGCAGGACGCCGCGAAAGTGCAACCGAGAACAACCGTGTGACGACCGACGGCCCAAAATCACAATGAATAGTGAAGGGAGTGTAGGGTTTTTCTTATGACGAAAGTAAACCGTAAAAACGACAGGAAATGTAAAAACGCAAAAAGAATTGCGGGTGAGTAGTGGCAGCCAGACGTGCCAGCGTTCACTCATCCCACATTCACATTTAATGTGGAATACAGAAAAAGGAAAATAAAAACCCTGTCTGAAGCCCTTTCCAGAGCCTGGGAATGGTATTTATTTTAATTTTGTTTGGGTTGATAACAAAAATTTGCTTGATAAGATTTCAGACTTCGCACCTACTGGCACCACTTTTCCAATCACAAATGCATTACAAAAGTGGCACCCCAGATTTTAGTACTGGCATTCCCTTTGTCTGTTTTGATGCTTTGTTCGTGGGTGTTTGGTGATAGTCTTGTAGAAGCGGGCCCCATTCAATCAATCCGGCGCTCGGCTTGGAGCAAAATTTTTTATTTGTCCCTCCATCCATTTGACTTTGACACCCCTGCATTAGAGAATTACTGATTGTCAAACTGCTTTTTTATTTGCTGGTATTTCTTTTATTCGAACAAAATGCTAGTGCTTGGTGGGGACCAGAAATATGTTGTTGAACAGGCCAATTACATCTGCAGTCAGTTTGCCCCTGACTACAGCTCCCCATGCCTGCACGTAGATGTTTCAGTACTGTATTCTGCTGGCTCGTTCGCAGCACCAGGTGGGCTTTAGTGGGAGCCCTCTTGAATGGTTTGGAACCTATTCAAGCCTAGGTTGCTCTGAGTCCCACCCCTCCGTTTTATTGTGCTCCACAGAGTTCTATTTTGGGGTGCTGTTTTCATTCTATTTCTGATCCATCCTAAGAAAACATGGTATTTCCTTCAATTTCTATGTGGATGACAGTCACGCACATCAACCCAATTCTGGCTTTCCTTCACAGACTGCCGGTACATTTTAAAGTTAATTTTAACATACTTCTATTTGTTTTCAAATCTATAAATGGCCTTTCCCGACCTTACCTTTGTGATCTCCTCCAGTGCAGTCTCAGACTTGGTGGAATCAGCACAAAGCCATTTCTGCAATCTAGTAGTGAGTGATATTAGAACTTTAAACTACAGCCGACCCCTGCACAATCAGGGTTCGCTACCTGCGGATTTGCAATTTTTTTCTTTCCTAGTACAGTATTTAAAAAAACAAACAAAGAAACAAACATATTTAGGTGTTTTTCACAATTTTAAGACAAGATAAGATAACCTTTATTTGTCCCACACTGGGGAAATTTGCAGTCTACAGCAGCAAAATTGGGAGGGGGGGGGGGTAGAAAAGAAAAAAAACAAAGTGTTGCATGTACAAAATAAATGTTTCAGAAAAATAACTGTACACAGTATAGAATGCAATATAAGATATAGATATAAGCATATATGCAACTGCATATATGCAGCATAAGGTGGCTGTGCTATTTTCAATGGTTACAGGATTTCACATGTTTATTTAGCAGCCTGACAGCCGTCGGTATGAACGGGCGGTGGTATCTCTCCTTCTTGCAGCGCGGGTGTAACAGTCTCTGGCTGAAGGAGCTACCCAGTGATGTCAGGGTGGGCTGGAGGGTGAGGGAGGGACTGTCCATCATAGCTTTTAGCTTAGCTAGCATCGTCCTGTTGCCCACCTCCTCCAGAGTGTCCAGGGAGCAGCCAGGACAGAACTGGCCCTTCTGACCAGTCGCTCCAGTCTCTTTCTGTCCCGGGCCGAGATGGTGCCTGACCAGCAGACAATGCCATAATGGATGACCGAAGCCAACACCGAGTTATAGAAGGTCATAAGGAGTGACCCCTGAACCTTATCCAATATCTCAGCTTTTCTTGGTGGAAAATGTATATTGTGAGTTTTTCTTTATTTTTTTTGAAGAATTTGGTTTTTTTTTTAAAGTAAAAAGATTAATTTTGTGGGGGTAGAGGGGGATAAATCAAAGGGCCACTTTGAGTGTGGTCAGGGGCTGCATGTGGCCCATTCCTGAATTAGATGTAAAAAAAAAAAATATATATATATATATATATATATATATATATATATATATATCCATCCATCCATCCATCCATTTTCCGAACCGCTTGATCCTCACTAGGGTCGCGGGGGGTGCTGGAGCCTATCCCAGCCATCTCCGGGCAGTAGGCGGGGGACACCCTGAATCAGTTGCCAGCCAATCGCAGGGCACACAGAGACGAACAACCATCCACGCCCACACCCACACCTAGGGACAATTTAGAGCGTCCAATCAGCCTGACATGCATGTTTTTGGAATGTGGGAGGAAACCGGAGCACCCGGAGAAAACCCACGCAGGCCCGGGGAGAACATGCAAACTCCACACAGGGAGGCCGGAGCTGTGCACTGTGAAGCCGACGTGCTAACCACTGGACTACCGGGCCGCCCTATCGAAATATTATTGCACATTAGAATTCCATTTAAAACCAAATGTGGAGTCAATACCTTTTAAGTTTCATGATATAATTCTCTGAACAGGTGTATGAAAACAGTGGATCTTTACACATTCATTTAAATTGAATTATCCCTACCGCGTATCCTCACTTGTTTATTATGAATTATGGTTAGTGAATTGGGCAGATGTAACTCTGAACATCTGATATTGGGGATAGATTAAATTTAAATTTATTTTTGAGCGGGACCAAATATCTCAATCGATGAAAAATTCAACTCTCTAAGAGTATTGTCATTTCGTTTTTTTACAGTGTGTTTTGTTGCTGTAATTGTTCACATTGAAAAGACTGAGTGAGAGAGAGACTTTATCTACCATATTAATTTCATCGGGCAGCACTGTGAAGATTAGTGAGCACCTCGTCTCGCAGTACAGAGGTCCAGGGTTTGATTATGTGCTTCCTGTGTGCAGTTTGCATGTTCTCCCCGTTGTTTTCTCTGGGAAATCTGGTTTCCTCCCACATTCCAAAAACATGCATAGAACACTCTAAATTGTCCTTCGGCGTGATTGTGAGCATGAATGGTTGTTTTGTTTATGTGTGTTCTGTGATTAGCAGGCAACCAGTTTAGGGTGTAGCCCACCTACTGCCCGGAGAGAGCTGGGATAGGCTCCAGCACGCCCACGACCTTCGTGAAGATAAACGGATTAGAAAATGGATGGATGGACCTTGTCAATTCTTTTTGCTGTGCAATGATGAGATTATATCACTGAGAGATGAGGAAAGTGTTTTATTCTCCTGACCCCAGTCCCGTGGAATGTGAAGGCAAGCTATGGCTAAAAAAACAAAAAAGGGGATAATTTCTCAGTGTTTACCACTCTGTTTTTACTATGCACATGACAAATCATCTTAATCTTAACATTCATACTTTTTCTTTTTTTTTTTTGGTAGGCTATCTGTTGCACTTTATTGAATTGCACCTGTGACAACTTCAAGCCTGGGAAGATGAAACGTCGGCAGTGTGAAAACTGCAAGCATGGCTGGGTTGCACATGGTAAGAGCGGAAATGTTTTAGTACAAGGTATATTCATAGTTATATATTGACTTTATTGTTGTGCAGCTCTGAAATAGGACGACAGGCCATTTTTCACTGTTTTTGAGTATTTCATCCCACAAACAAATGGTTAAACATTTCAGGGGTGGGAGATGTGGCATGTCTGTTTTCAGTCAAATTAAGGGGATATTCAGAAAATGCATAGTTTTCTTGAGTTGTGGGCCCTGCAGTTAGTTGAATTACATTTTAATTACAGTGGAGCCTCAAGTTTCAAGCGTCATTGATTTTGTGAGTCCATTTGTAACATGTTCATGAATCGTGGTAATGTTTCCATTGAAATGAATGGAAATGCAATAACTGTATTTTCATGCCCATAACACACACATAGAAGTCCAAAAAAATAAATTTTCTCCAAATAGTCAGGGCACCTAATAATGCAAGTCGCCTTGTGTATGCACCGAGTTCCAAAATCTGTAGACTGCTGTTGCGTGACTTCGATGAGGGTTCTGCTTGACAGACTGATGTTGTGCCGACATGTTGCTTAAATAGAGGAAAGCCAAACGTAACTGAGGACACCATATGGACGTTAAAGTGGGAAGGGTGGGCGTCAAAGAGGACACCATAGGCACGCGCCCAGTCGGTGGCGGGATATGCATTGCGCAAAATAACGTCTCGTAAATGGCGCCTACGAAGAGACGCTGACAAAGCACAGTTTAAACTGCAAGCTATCAGTTATGCGGAGGTCTATCAGAATCAAGCAGCCATGAGAGAATTCAAGATCAACTAATCCATGGTGCTTGATGCTTATGTTTTATGAAACGGCGTCATCTATCTATCCAGGCAAAGACGACCGTGCCGCAGCACCATCCGGCAGATTACAAGGAAAAACTGGCCATCTTCTATTCCTACTGCAGTAAAGAGTGTAACGCCTTATGTTCAATAGAGATGCATTCTTGGTTAGTTTAATTCTTCATTTCACCACTCTGCCGGCCTTACTTGGCTTCCATTACTGACTGTTCTCTCAAACAATCCCCTACTCCTCCATACTTTCTTGGGCTACAGCAAGCGATGTGGGAAAGGCCTACTTTGCATTTTGAAATGCAACAAAAAGATTGCCGACGGAACCCCACACTAGAAAATTGAGTTTCATTGTTACTTACCACCTTGTCGGAGACGCCAAATTTAGCAAAGGTTGTGTTCAGTCTCTGTATGATCTGAGATGTGGTCGTTGGCAGGTGCAGTACATCCAGGAATCGTGAATAGTAGTCCAAAACCAGGAGATGTTCACAGAGATCAAGACCAATCTGTTTCCATGGATGATTGGGCAGAGCTTGGGGGGGATAAGGGATTCCTTGTTTTAGCCTCGCCTATTCTCCAAACACTTCTGGCATGACTCCACAATGATCTTGAGTTCCACAGAGTGTACAGGCCACCATACTGATCCTTTGGCCCTGTCTCTGCACTTTGTTTGCCCCTGATTTCCACCATGTATCTTTTGCAAGAGCTCTGCTCTTATTTTCCTCTGACATACAATTCGGGTTCCTCTTATTATCGTTTCATCACCTTCTGATAGCTTGTTTTTCACTTTTGCAAAGTCTCTAATGTGCAGCGGAACTTTGTTGCATTACACTGTCAGTGGCTGTTGCCATTCTGATGCAGCTGGGGAGGCAGAGAGGCGATGCAACACTGTGGCTACGTAGCAGGCCACATCTTCATGTATGTCCGCTCTGTCCATTACTTGAGGGTTACGAGACAGGGTGTCTGCCGCAGGGTCTTCCCAGGTACATATTCTGCTTTTGTATTGTACCTCAGGAGTCTCCTCATCAATAGTCGCTGACAGCTCACGGAAACATTGTCTAGGCTTCGGCTGTTGACAAGTAGTACCAATGGCTTGTGGTCGGTCTCAAGCCAAAACTGAACCAAGCTATAGAGGTATTCATCAAATTTCTCACACGCTCATAAACTGGCCAGGAATTCCCTCTCAATTTGCGCATACTGGGTTTTGGCTTCTGTGAGACGTCTGGAACAGAAGGCTACTGGCTTCCATTCCTCTCCATGGAGCTGGAAAAGCACACCCCCCAGGCCACAGCTGACACAGCAGGGGTTCTAGAGACATCATAGAAGGTGAGAACTGGTGCAGTTGCCAGGATCTCCCTGATGTTCTGAAAGGCTGACTGCTGTGAGTAGCTCCACGTCCAAGAGTTCTTGCTCTTCAGAAGCTCATAAAATGGCTGGCAGTTCGCTTGTGGACATAACTTCCGAGATGGTTCACCATGACAAGGACTCTCTTTAGCTCCTGAACGTTTTCTAGTAGTGCTAGCTGGTGGATGCCTTCAACCTTTTCTGAATCGGGCTTGACCCCTGACTGGTCATTGATGTGTCCCAGAAAACATAGCTGACTCTGTCTGAAGGCGCATTTGTCTTTGTTGAGTTTCAGGCCTGCTAACTACACGCATAACCTATTCAGCATTTGGAAGGGTACACGGCGGGCAGTGTGCAAACACGTGTGGTGTAGCATCATCCTTAAGATGTTTTTTGATAGGCTCAATTTTTAGAGTGCCATGCTCACAAAAAGCATATTGGAAGCCATGAATGGTCTGATCCACTTGCCTATTAGGCTCATCTTTACTCACAGAGGTCTGCTAAGTAGGTTCCTGATAGTTGGACCGCACACTATAGATGATTTCCTTTCCTTGAAGCAAACTGTGGCAGTGGTGTGATCAAGACACAGTATCTCACCTCTGGGGTTGTCGATCGAGATTTCAGCTGGTATCAGACCTCGTCGTAGGGTGAGGCACACACCATTCGGTTGCTTGTGTCACCCACTTGACAATGCCAATTTTCTCCATCCTGTGTAATTCCTCTTTCACTTTGTCAAGGAAGGGCACACGGCGGGCAGTGTGAATGATGTGTGGCATCGCATCATCCTCCAGATGCATTTTGACAGGCTCGGAGTGCCATGCTCAGCAAAAGCTTGGTGAAATGGTTAGTGTCACATGATCCATTCGCCATACTAGTTTCATTTTTACTGACAGGATCTGCTAAGTAGGTTCCCTCCCGATTCACAACCAATTCGCAATGTTCTGAAAGGTTGGAAAAGGCTCGGATGAAACACTCTGCTTTTTCACCCAGTCGCTGGATATGCTGGTGCAAACATGCAGGGAAAATGTAGTGATTAACTTTTTTATTAATTCATTCATTCATTTTCCGAACCACTTTATCCTCACTAGGGTCGCGGGGGGTGCTGGAGCCTATCCCAGCTGTCTTTGGGCAGTAGGCGGGGGACATCCTGAATCGGTTGCCAGCCAATCGCAGGGCACACAGAGACGAACAACCATCCACGCCCACACTCACACCTAGGGACAATTCAGAGTGTTCAATCAGCCTGCCATGCTTGTTTTTGGAATGTGGGAGAAACCAGAGTACCCGGAGAAAACCCACGCAGCGGAGAACATGCAAACTCCACATAGGGAGGCTGGAGCTGGAATTGAACCCGGTACCTCTGCACTGTGAAGTCGATGTGCTAACTACTGGACTACCGGGCCACCACTAACTTTTTCACCACAATGCTGAAATCATCTCCATGGCCCTATTCGGCAAACATGAATCAACTCATTGCCAATGGCACACAGTATATTAGGCAGCGCACCTGGACTTTGCTGTCATTCTTGTCCAGCCTTGTTGTGAGCCTGAACCATTCGAAACTATGCCTCTTGTCCATTAATTTGGTTTATCGAACAAAAAACCTGTCAGCGAATTAAATGTCGCCATGCTGAATTGTCTTCTCGGCAAGTACTCCCACTTCTGACACTATGTAGAATGATCCAAGTCAAGTATATTTGTGAACTGTCTTTATTGGTTATGACAGGAACAGGTGGCATAAACTTCAGCTTGGCACGTAAACTCTACTGACGTAAAACATTCTGCTGCAAAAGATGTCACTTCACCGCTGCAAAGCACAACGACATATTTGCATATGTGACAATGTGTACAAAGATATACATAGATTCATTCACTCGTCCATGCCAAGACCATTCATATGCCAAAATCCGTACGTAAATGGGGTAATTTTTCTTTGAAAACTGTGCAACTCGAATTGTATGTAAAAAGGGGCGTTTGTAAGTTGAGGTTCCATTGTACATTGTTTGAATTTACACGTTATAAAAATGTTTTGCCCTCTCCATGATGACATTAATTTACCTCATACCAAATAATGTAGGCTAAAATATGTTAAATCATATGCACATTACTAATGACCCTGTGGCAAATTATTTTGGGGCACAGTTATATCAAATTCATATACAGTACACAATATGCTAGAATTATATATTTTGGCTGTACAAATATTGTGTTTTTCACACATTTTTGCATTTATTACTTGGGTTAATCCACAAGCCAAGTAGGCCAAAATGAATAGAAAATGTAAGAAGTGTGTTTCAAACCTGCATTACAATCATACTTGTCCTATTATAATATTGAAATGTTTATTGAAAACCAACACGCTGTTCTGTGGTACAGTACTGAAAATGTGTCATCCAGGGAATGTGAAATGTGAATGTGAAAGTTTTGTGTATTTGTTCTAGCTCTTAGTAAACTGAAGTTGCACCACATGTATCAGAACGGCCAGGTGGAGATCGTGCATTCCAATGTGGTGTTTGACATCTGCAGCCTGATGCTCTATGGGACCCAAGCTATTCCCATACGCCTGAAGATTCTCTTGGACCGCCTTCTTTCAGTTCTCAAACAGGAAGATGTTATCAAGATTCTTAATGCACTTGACTGGACACTACAGGACTACATACGCGGATATGTACTGCAGGTAAATACGAGCAAGTGGGCTGGGGCGACTCGTACATATGTGAACATGTTTTTATGCTTTAACCTTAACTTTAACCACAACTTTTTTTCTTCTCATAGTACCACAAATGAAAGGAGATTGGAGATTTTAAAGCGACACACCACAAAAAATCCATTATCCTTCATTGTATTAGCGAGTGTGGATAAACATTAATAGTACAAATATGAATGACATCCGAGTCCCTGAAAAAAAAGCTAGTGCTTGAGTATCAAAATACAGTAATGACATACCCATATTGGACATTTTTGACCAGTTCCCATAATCCCTGTGACGTACTATGTGCTGTACACTGTACTGGTGGTTCTCAACCTTTTTTCAATGATGTACCTGCTGTGAAATTTTATTTCATCCAAGTACTGTACCCCCTACAGCGCTAAGCATTTTTAGATGAAAAAAAGAGAGTGCAGTGTCTGAATCATTAAGTTTTAGAACGCACTTTGTCGTGGTATCTCCAGAACTATTGGGGAAAAAAGAAAGAAAACAGTTGGGCTTGTGCTTCACTGAGGAGCTTCTTCATTCTTGATGGCAGGGCGGCAACTATTATGTTCAAGCTCTTTTTTTTTTTTTTTCAATTTGGCCAAGCTGTCTTCGGGCAATAGGCAGGGGACACCCTGAACCGGTTGTGTGTGACATTCTATATGTTTTCAATGCCGACGCAAGGTGGCCAAAAGTTAATTTCAGTTTACTAGGGTGAAATGGGCTAAGATTGCCTTGGAACACCTCAAACACGCCAATAGTCACCCAAACACACGTACTGCATATGGAACACGCTGGCGGAGCACTGGGAGCTCTGGGTGGACTTATTTATTAAATCCAACATCCCTTAGCTCCACTGCTGCAGGGAGGGGTTTTTTTTGACAGCCGGCTACATCCTCTAGCCAAAGAGGACCGCATTGGCCAATGCCAGCTTTGACAAGCTGGTCTTCGTCACGGGGAACATGTCCATATTGGGGTACCACAGCGACAAGGGACGGTTTGAGGAGAACAAGAAGCAGGGGGCTGAACACAGCTCATGAACTTTAATGTTTATGAATTATGAAAGCTCTGCCGTTAGCTTCACTCCCACGGTGGCATGCATGAATGTAAGGATGGAAGTGCTTTAAAAGGATGAGGATAAATTGGGACAATTATTTTATGAATATGGACGAGGGAGAATGACGGAAGTGTGCCCAGGTCGCGGACGGAGGACAGGGGATGGACCAGAAAATTAGGGCATAGATGTGTGTGTGTGTGTCACACAAACATACACCCCCATCACACACACACGCACACACACAGTTGTATTTAACTATACTATACTAGTATATTTCGCTATACGATTATAAAGAAAATGGATAACTTAGGTGACATCTGATCATGTCACGTCTTCACATACTACTTTTTTACGTTTTTAAAGATTTGTCAGCCTCCGCATTTGAAACTAAACTTCGTAAATATAATTTTCCCTTTTCAATGTGTTTTTGTTACTCATTCATCCAGCCATTTTCCGATCCGTTTATCGTCACGAGGGTCGCCGGCGTGTTGGACCCTATCCCAGCTGTCTTCGGGCGGTAGGCTGGTTCCCTGCCAATCGCCGGGCACAAATAGACAAACAACCATTCTCACACACACACACACACACACACACACACACACACACACACACACACACACACACACACACACACACACACACACACACACACACACACACAGTCACACCTATGGACAATGTAGAGTGATCAATTAATCAACCATACATGTTTTTGGAATGTGAAAGGAAACCGGAGTACCCGGAGAAAACCCATGCAGGCACAAAGAGAACATGCAAATTGCACACAGGAAGGCCGGGGCCGGAATCGAACACCCAACTTCTGCATCATTAACATTTGACATTGACCTCCATGTTTCTTACATTCCCAGCGGTTTCAACATAAATCTGTGACTCTTTTCACCAGCATCAATTTTTACTTACTTACTTACCTTGTATTTTCATTAGCATTGCGATTTTTCTACACCGACTTACTCAAATATTTAACTTATTTTACCACTTTACCGCCTCAACATTCAATAACAGTATTTCCTTGAATTCATGTTTCTTAAATTCTCAGCATTTTAAACAGATCTGTGACTCCAAGGGTGTTTTCATGAGTGTCAAATGCTGATATTATTATTTCTACTGCAATTAATACAGACTTACTCACAGGCATACTTTTACTAGCACAACTGTTTGCTTAGAATACAGAATACCTGTATTTTAAAGAATTATTATTCGAGGGAACTGTTTGCTTAGAATACAGAATACCTGTATTTTAAAATATTATTATTTGAGGGAATTGTAAACTGATTCATCAAAGCAAAACCTATACAATAGATTGTTTCAGTGAAAGGGCTAAAGCTGAGTAATATTTGCACATTCACACACTGATGAAGACATGATGAAGACATAATGAAATTAAAGGAACTCACCAGTGACTCAGTTCTCAAGTAGCTATCCAGGAATCAGAAATCAACACAGAGTAATTGATAATTTAAATGATTGCACAGCAATATAATGACGTTTCTCAAGGTTTGTGGTTGTGCCAACACTGTCTTTTATTCTGCAGTCCTTTCTAGGACATAGTTTGTCATCCACCCTGAACTATAAAGATGAATGAGTAGCTAATGTTGAAATAGCTTTCTTCATGAGAATGAAAGTAAGGCGGATCTCTTACTTTCATTCTATGATATCAATTCATCCATGCTTTGCTTCCTTGTCCTACTTTGCTATCACATTTCCCCTGTTTTGTCTGTAGGATGTAGCAGGGAAAGTACTGGATCGTTGGGCCATCATGACATTTGAGGAGGAGATTGCCACCCTGCAGCAGTTTCTGCGCTTCGGTGAGACCAAATCCATCGTGGAGCTCATGACAAGAGAAGACAAGGAAGGACAAGCAGTACTAGTTCCCAGCACTTGCACCATCTCAGATATTCACACTTTCATTGAACGAAATACCCCATTCCCTCCTGCCAACTTGTCTACAATCAAAACAGAGAAGTTGAAAGATTACAACATGCACCACTTTGAGACTTTCATGAAAAGCATGGCCTTCATGCTGCCTTTCCATCTGTTAAATTCTATTCCAGCTCCATTTCTTGGCTCCCCAGCAGGTACATGCCAGCAGCTTCACCAACATTACCAGAAGACATGCCAAGGGTCAGTAGAGCATCAGAGTCAGAAGCAAGATGATCAAGAACAGGACAATACAGTCACTGAGAACCCCCTCCATCTTCCATATTCAGCAGACAGCAGCCATATAGCTTCCAGCTCCGTCGCATTCACTGGTGTTCCAGACAAACCGGTGGAATGTCTTTCCTCAACAAAGGTTGAAGTGGAAGATTTTTCAACCCACGCCAACTACTCTGATGGACCCCCGAAACACTGTATGACCTCTGATGCGATTCAAATGTTATCTTTTGGTCGGATGTGTGATGGAAACATTGGATTGGGCATTTCAAAAGGAAGTGGTGGAGGATCCCTGAAGAAGGGCCGTGTGTTTTGCAGTGCCTGTGAGAAGACGTTCTATGACAAAGGTACACTGAAAATCCATTACAATGCAGTTCACCTTAAGATCAAGCACAAGTGTACAATTGAAGGATGCAACATGGTATTCAGTTCACTGCGTAGTCGCAACCGCCACAGTGCCAATCCTAACCCACGACTTCACATGCCCATGAATCGCAACAATCGAGACAAAGACATGCGAGACAACTTACCTCCTGAAGAATGCTATCCTGGAGAGAAAATGTCAGAATACGTCACATCTATTCCAATCTCCCCGGCAGAAAGTCACCAATCAGTTTCCAGCTACATGGTGAATCGAGTGGATGGTGGCCCAAGGATTAACATCAGCTCTTTTCCCAGTAGAGGACAGAGTGGCATTCTTTTCCCAAATGGAAAGACAGTGCAGCCAGTCCTGCCTTTCTACCGCAGCCTTGTTACACCGGCAGAACTTGCCAACACCCCAGAAACTATACCCTCACTGCCCTCACTGTCATCTTCGGTGTCTGTAAAACCTACCACAGTTCCTAACATCTGCAATGCTGACCCCATACCCAAAAAAAAGCCTCGAAAGTCAAGTATGCCAATTAAGATAGAAAAGGAGATGTTGGAGCAAGATGAGCAGATTGATAAGGGGAGTAACTTTGAGCAGGACCATCCTTTACTGAATGGAGACAAAGAATTATGCAGGTGTCACAGAGCAGAAGGGAACATTATTTACCTGGGAGGTGGCATTGAGCACGAAGAAAAAATTGTGTATTTTGATGAGGATCAAGAAAGGAAATGTAGCAAGTGTTTGTTGGACCAAACCACAGGGATGTTCAAGGATGAGCACAAAAATGAAGACATACAGCAAGAGGAAACCGCAACCACCATGAGTTCATCCTCTCCTTTAAAAAACAAGTTTATCAAGAGCCTTTGCGACAACCGATTGGCCAGTCAGGAACCAGGCGTCAATGAGGAAATTGATGAAAAAGAATGGAAAAATACGCTGCATGAACATCATCAAGTTTCCAAGATGAAGTGGCGTGAGCACACACTGACTAATGGGAATGCACTTCAACTTTCAGAGCACAAGAAAGAACCTTCTGAGCCCTGTGTAGATTGTCATGACAACTCAAGTTTGTCAGACTTTGACCCCTCTGCTTACCAGTTTCCCCATTGTGAGATTTGTGGAAAGACTTTTAAGAACCACGACGGAGTCAAGATGCACTACCAAAATGTGCACCTGAAGGAGCTGCACATCTGCACAGTGAATGGCTGCAGTGCAACATTTCCCTCACGCAGGAGCAGAGACCGGTAAGATGAAGACAAGCTTGAATATGTCACAGAAAGTAGATGAAGACTGGGGCTTAGAATCAGGAATTATGGGAAGAAGTGGTGCAGTGTGACAACTTCATATTTTTACAATTGAGAACCGAACACGTTTAAAGAATGATCGAACGCCTTGGCCCGACCCTTCACTCGGGGGGACGCGAGATGATTCTCCCTTTAGCTTGTAACCCGTACCTTTCTCCGCCCACCAGGCGCAGCGTAGCTCCGGCGGGGCCATGCGGGCAGCATCGTTTCAGTCCCGGACGGCCGCTCGGGTGTGCGCTAAAGTTTTCTGCCCTTTACTGCACTTGCAATGCGCATCTTTCCTGGCCCTCCTGGCTTAAAGAAGCTCTGGCGGGGCCAAGCGGGCAGCATTGCTTCCGTCCGTGTGCGCCGAAGCCTTCTACCCTTTGCTTGACACTCGCGCCCCTTCCAGCCCCCCGCACCAACATCCTCGTTGTAATCTCCTTGGCGCGGCAGCTGTGCAGCTAAGGCGAGCTACTGTGCAAAAACGGCTCTGTCCGACACTTTGCGTGAGTGGGCGTGAGATGTTCCTTCTCTTTGCTTGCCAACTGCGTGGCACAGCTCTGGAGGGGCCAAGCGGGTGGCATCGGTTACATCCTGCACCGTCACGCAGGGGTGCACCGACTTTTTTCTGCTCTCAGCGGCACAGATCCAGTGCGATGAAGCGCGCGGCATCAGTTCAGTTTGCGCAGGTCTCTGTCAAGGTTTTTCTGCCCTTAGCTTGACACCCGCGCCCCTCCCGGCACTCCACACCCTCCTCCTCATCGGAGCCGCATTTGTGCAGGCACAGCGCAGCTCACTCGGGGCTGTGGGTGGCAATGGCTCGATCTGGCCCTTCACGCAGATGACGCGAGATGATTGCTTGTAACCCAGGCCTTTCCCCGCCTGCCTGGCATGGCGCAGCTCTGGCGGGGCCAAGCGGGCAGCATCGGTTCAGTCTCAGACCATCGCTTGGGTGTGCGCTGAAGTTTTTTTATTTGCAACCCGCGTCGCTCCTGGCCCTCCTGGCTTGGTGAAGCTTTGGCGGAGCCAAGCGAGTATCATCGCTTCGGTTCCGGCACGTCGCGCGGGTGTGCGCCAAAGTCTTTTTCCTGCGCCCCTCCAAGCCCTCCGGAATCGCCTTGGCGCGGCTTATCGAAATGGCTACTTTGAAGGAGCGTGTGTTTTTGCAATCTGCTTTGAATAGATATAATAAAAGCAATTTAATCAGAATACTGTGCTCATGACAGAACCCATGTTTGTAGCCGGTGCAAAGCAGGTGAGTGTTCGGTTGACCTATGCTGTGTCACATGCAATACAATCACACAATCAAATATACATTTTCAAATAACACGCCTGAAGCAATCCCCTCCTCCACCCGGGTACCTGCAGACCCAGTTGTTGGCTGTTGACTCGGAACTGTTTGTAACCCGAAGGCACGTCCAACACCACTCTGAGGTCGTTCCCGAGTTGGGCTGTCTGTTGCAGCCGGGAGAGCTGGAAAACAGGCAGGACAGTGGCCCTCCAGGCCCGGAGCTGGACATGCCTGCATTAGGCATTGGACTAAAGTTTTGCAAAAATGATTAATAAATGATGGTATTTTTTTTCTGCAGACATAGTGGAAATCTCAACCTTCACCACAAGCTGATGACCAAAGTCCATGAAAACAAAACAAAACTCCTCTACACTCCCTCAACTCACTGCCAAGTGAGAGACTCTGTTGCCAGGAACCACGACCAGGATCTGTCAGACAAAGCTCTGTCTCTTCAAGACACAACCTGCCAGAACTCCGTGATCTTCAGAGGACACAATCACATGGGTTTGGTGTACGCCATCAGAAAAAATCCTTTACCTTTAGAACACAATGAAACATCTCACAAAGATGGCATTCCGGGATTAAGAGGGGAAAGCGGTGAGGATGGGATCAATGGGATCGTACTGGATCTAAGCACCTCTTCCTGTGCTCCAAATCACTGCACCAGCAGTGGTCGATCCTGCTGGGACTCAGATGGAGTTGACCATGAGGAAGGAAATGGGGCAGAGGAGGATGTCGTGGCGCTCCATATGGAGGACAGTGGTGAGAGCTGTGATGTATGTATAGGGAGGCTTCAAGGAGGGACATTGCTGCATGGGGGAAGCGAGATCTTGATTTACAGTGGTGAGGCACAGAATGGACTTCCGGGAGGAGAAAGTGAGTCGCCAATAACCTGCCATTTGTGCCAAAAAGTCTACTGCAACAAAGGGACATTCAGGGCCCACTACAAGACTGTGCATCTCAAATTGCTTCACAAATGTAAAGTTCCTGGGTGTTACATGACATTTTCTTCAGTACGCAGCAGAAACAGGCATAGCCAGAACCCAAACCTCCACAAAAAGCTGGTTGTTACCACAGGTGCATCTCTGGACCAGGGATAGTGGTTGTGGCAGATTTCATTCTGTCTGCTCATCCTTATGTGGTTCATTTTTAGAGCAACTGTGAGGCTCACCAATTTGAACTTTTAAGTGTAGTCTACCTTGCCAAATGTTTCGGGGAAAGGAAAACATATAATTGTCTGTGTAAAAAGAACAACTGAACAACACATGTGCCAGTGCAAATCTTGTGCACTTAAAATGGTCCAAATTTCAATACACATTAAATTGCAGTAAGAAATGGCACACACACACACACACAAACACACACACACACATTATATAGACATCCATCCATCCATTTTCTAATTCGCTCATCCCCAGGAGGGTCGCAGGTGTGCTGAAGTCCATACAACTATCTTGAGGCAGTAGGCAGAGTTGACCCTGAACTGGTTGCCAGCTAATCGCAGGGCACACTGCGATTAGCTGGCAATTAGCTGTTTTCAAGTAAAAGACGAACAACCATTCGCGCTCACAATTACACTTGTGACAATTTCGAGTGATCCATGAATCTGTTATGCATGTTTTATTGGAATGCGGGAGTACCTGGAGAAAACCCACGCAGGCACCGGGAGAACATGCAAACACCACACAGGAAGTGTGGAATCAAACCCTGCACCTCTGCACTGTGAGGTGGATGTGCTAACCAGTCGACCATCATGTTTTTGTGTGTGTGTGTGTGTGTATGTAAAGATATCCTGGTGTTTTTGTGTTCAATTAGTCACATATTTAGTACAAATATGGGCATAATGTAATAATCAAACTTGTGAAAAAAACGTTTTTCTTTCATGTTGTTAATTTTGACAATAGATTTCAAAAAAATCAAAGATCTGTTGTGTTGTTACTTGACCAGTAATTTATTTTGTTTGTTGTGATATGTATAAGTCTTTCTTTTCAGTTCTGTTGTATAATCCAAATGTTGACCAAAGATTTTTCGAATCATAGATGGATAAAAAAAAACCTTCATATGAAGGGAGGGAGTATGCAGTATTTAAAAAAAAAAAGCCATCTCCAAACTTTAAAAACGTTCCACCAGTATTCAGGCATCAGCTCAATTGTAATTTAAAAAAATGCCTCTTGAAAGCACAGGTTTATGGGATTTGCAAAGCACATGGAGTGTACCATATTTTCAGACTACATACCTGATTAAAAGCCGCAGCAGCTAAAGTCAGTCATAAAAACAAATATTTACATATACTGTATTCCGTTTCTTAGCTACGTGTCTCCATGTTATAACATGGGATACTGTGCCTGCAAAGAGAGGTTAAGAGGATGTTCTTTTCTGAAATTTTTAATTAGCATAAACACCAGTCAGTTTTTTTTTTTCAAAACAATGCTGAACAAGGCGAGTTCCATGGTTGAAATTCGTTAGAGAGCTTGTGCAGTCCTCTTCACCACAATGTAGTCCAAGCCTTTTGAAGTTCACGAGAGTTGTTATGAATAAATGGGGCCAGCAGATTCACTCCAAAATAGTACAAGCTTCGAATTACTGTAGTAAATGTATTTGGCCGAAGGGAAAATAGTTACAAATGCCAGGGCACTAATCTCATGGCGAGCACCAATGTTGTGTATCGCATGTAGGGCGTTTTAAACACTCTTTGGCTGACTTTAACATTTTTTTGGCCAAAGATATCATCATACAGGTCTCACACTGAATTATGCAAATGACTGACATGAATATTCAGTATGAACACGGACTCAGATAGTTTTATTGGTCCACTGTGGCATACTCTGTAATGTCATTGGTCAGTCGTGACGAGACGACGGTTAAATCTATTGGCGGCATGAATTCATCCACAAATGAACTTTAAAGCATGGGGAAAAAAGTAGCGGCTCATAGTCCAAAAATTATGGGTATTCTCCTGTGTTGCGCTGGTTGTCAAGTGGCCTGACTGACCGGACAAAAAAAACTTCATGTCTGGAGGTTTGCAATATATGTACTGTGAATGCATCAAACACTGAAAGACAAAATATTCATAAAGATAATGCAAATGTGTTTACACAAACAGACAGATGTGAAAAGCCATAAAGACATTGGTCATTGTACTGTGAATACATAAGTGGCTTTGCTAAACTAAATCATACCGGTAACAATGGTAATTAGGGTCATTTTATGTCCTTCCAGGTTTTATAATTTATTTTTTAATGAATGACAAAAAGGTCATGTTGTTGACTAGGACAATTTATACTGCTCCTATTACTTGTTTCTTTGTGTGTTACCAAACAATGATTCACCTACATTGTTGATTGTATTCTCTGTCGTTTTTTTGTTTGTATGTTTGTTTTTTACTAGTAAGTGAAATGATGTGACCATAATTTATTTTATTTTTTCACCAGTTTATTTTTATTAACAGCACATAAAATAAAAAGTCATATATTTGAATGGCTACTCTTTTTCAGTGTTCCATTAACATTTTTCTGTTTTCTATTTGTAAATACATTAAATACGTTTTCAAATAAATGCAATAATATGTGTCAAGACAGAAAAATATCAGACAGAACTGTTGAGCTCTATTTCTGTGAGCGTCGCATGTACGGCGCTTTGCATGTTAGACTAGGTGTTCGAAAATTTGCAGACGCACGTAAGCCAGCACATTTAAAAATGCACTGTTTATGCTGTTGTGGCCATGAATACAACCCTCATCTGCTGCCAAGCAAAGAGCCTCTTCTCGTGCACTTGTAGTGCACTCACATTTCTCATGGAGACATTTCTGTGCAGGAAAGGAACAGTGATCCATGCATGACTGGAGCATTGTCTTTGCTCTTAGCCAGTGTGGCAAAAGACCACGATAGTGGCTACCCACATTCGATGTAGAATGAACTGGAGAATTATACACCATGGAAGACGATGATGTAACAGACCAGTGGCTGGAGGTACTGGAGGCCAAACTTCACATTAGCACTGGAATTAAGCACTCTTTCTGCCTGTGTGAATGGCACCCTTGTTTCAAATTTGTAGACTTTAATGATCATCAGTCGTGGGGGCTCGCCTTCCTGCTGGGCCCGGTCCAGCTGCGGCTGAGACTCAATTTCAACAACTCTTCCAAAAGTTTGGCCACAAATTTTGTTGGGTTAGGGCGACTGATGCCGACTCCAAAATGTGCATGTTTTCAAGTAACAACTAATCTAATATTTTACTTTTACCATTCGAGTAATCTATCGTTGCTCTTCTAATATAACCAAATGTTACTTTTTCGTTGTATTGCTTCTACATGAAAGTAACATCAGGATTTGACAGACCTGTACTTTTTACTACCACAGACAGTAAAAATCAGCATTACCTTGACTACAAAATTTGCTGTGAACTGACCCACATGGTCATATCTTCTCAAGATTGATCACATTTGGTGATAGTCCAGGCCTGAAGACATCTACAGTTATTTTTTATCATAGTGGGAGCACCACCTACTGACTAAAGGAAACACGTTTTATCTTTTGATGTTTTTCTCCTAGCAGGATGACCAGATTTACATTATATTTGCTCTGAAGAGCGTTTAGGCCTTCATAATGTTGTAACGCGAACTTTGTAATTTTCCGCAAATTGCTTTTGTTGTGGCATCGTGCAGTACGCCAATAAAACAATGCTGATTCTTAGAGTCTAAACATGCACAAAACCTCATGAAGAATGCATGGCTGGCCTGGCTAACCCATTAATGTTTTATTAGGGTATCGTGGAATTTAAAAAAAAAAAGGCTCACGAGCACCCTTAGAATTTTTGGTGGTTTATGTAACAGCCCAAGACCTACAGAAAAGCATCTAGGAGCCATACATAACAGGAAGACCACCATTTGAATTTACTGTAAATCATCCTCTTGACTTCAAAAGCTGCTGTAACTTGACCCATAAGATCATATTTTATTTTAAAAAATGGGCACATTTGATGAGTCTAGGCCTAGACATTTGCAAACCTATTTTCGTCATAGTTGTGGCTACCTGCTGAAGGTAATATATGTTTTATTTTTCGATGTTTTTCTCCTAGTGGGATAACAAAAATACCTCACATTTGCTTGGAAGAGTGTTTAGGTCTTTATGATGTTGCAACAAGACGTTTGTGGCAATGCACATGTTGAACAATACTCTCATTTATTGTTTATTTATTTCCTTCACGTGTTTCATGGAGAAACCACCATTTTGTGATGTAATCTTGATTTGTGGTTTGATGTGTACCTGTGCGGGCGTGGCCAATAAATGTCCTCCTGCACACAGATGCTGTGGATTGCAGTGAGTGATTGAACAAGCAGTGGAGCGTTTCCTTGGTTTTTCATTTGCCACCAATTGCCTTCGTTCTTCATGTTTGGTGCTACAACTGAAATGTTCAGTTTGTGTTGCCGCAGGAAGGGCTTACTCTGCCAACAGGTTATGGGCCCAAAGAAACTCAGTCGTGCAGCAGCGTGTTTCCACTGGTATGTCGTGAAGATAGCATGTAGCTAGCACCATGAGCGGACGAGCCGACGCGAGGCACAGCAGTCGCTGGTTGTGGCTCCTGTTTGATGGAGATGAGAAGAAATATGAAATATGGGAGGTGAAATTGTTGTGCCACCTTCGTTTGGAAGGTTTGGCACTTCAGTTTCAGGACAATAAAAGTTTGGTGCTGGTCATGCGGGAAGCTGCCGACGACAGGTGAAGAGCCTTGCACATTCTGAGAACAATTATCAAGTCTAACTATGATCAAGCATCATAAGCCTCGGCACAGAATTAACTTCACTCCAGAAGTTAGAGAGTGATGGAGTAGGTGATCCGGGCGCAAACCACAATCATAGTATTAAGTAATGCTGGTGAGCGATGTTGTTGAAAGGTTCGTCGGAGGCCCTCAAACCATTTGCAATCCATATCACACAGGGTGATGAGAGAATATTTTTTGGTGAGTTCAAAACAAAGTTGCGCAGCTACAAGCACACAGAGAAGATGTGCGAAGCAGCAACAGATGACAACGTGATGAGCGTGTGCCAGGAGAGAGGAAGACCTGCAGTGGCAGGTGACTGGGGAGCCGAGAGAGCGGCAGCCGAAATGGTGTGTCTGAAATGCGGCATGAAGGGACACCTGGCCAGAGCCTGCCAGCGTAAACTGTGGTGCAGCCACTGCAAGAGCAACACACACCGGGACACGACCTGCAGACAGAACCATCGGCGGAACCGAGACGATGCACACCGGGTGTCCTGGGAGACGGCTGATCAGGACAGGGAGTATGTCGTCCCAGTGAGCGAGGGAGCTGCAGGAGTGGACCGAAGGGTCCTGATGGTCAACTGAAGGGCCAGGAGGGACACATTTTTTTGATTATCAGAAAAAACGTGACTTCGAGCGTCATGTCGGCTGTCATATAATAGGCTATTATTATATGAGAAGTGCTTTATGAACGTTTGTACTGTACGTCATACTCCAGTTGATTGAGAGGTCCCGCCTATAAGGGGGAGTTCCAGAAAGTGACTGCGAGTGAGCACACCGCATGTTTGATGACTCTGCCACGTTGTTATTAAAAGTCACATAAAACGTAAACCTTGTCTGCTGACCATCATTACATCGGCTAGGCTAGCTTAGCTGTTGTCGTAGTTCAAAGCTTAATATGTGGCGTGGGTTGGGTCGGCGCCGCGAGTACGTGCTCGCGCTCACGCGCGCACAGCAGAGAGCAGCAGACTATCGACTGCTGAGACGCGCTTCACTCGAGTGAGTTGCTACAGTACGTGCATATTATGGAGCAGCTTCCGGACAAATACAACTACCGCCGTGTAGAGCCATTTTGATCTCCTTTTGGAGAATAAGGTATTTATTAAAATCTCCTTGTCTCACCAAGTGCCTCTCGGATTTTTGACATGTCTTATTCCATTGTGTGTGTGTGTTCTCCACAACAGGGGAAATAGCATGCATTAAACGCAACAGACTGAAATTTAAAACACTGGAGCATCTTATTTTTCTAAATCAAAATTTGTGAAGACAAAGCCCACAAGGATCCTCATTCACATGATTTTCACATTATTGAAACACATTGAATGATACAATATGAATGCATGGATGTGAATGATATTGTCAAGGGTCAATGTCATCTTTATTGTCAAATATGCTTTATGTATGACATGCAGCATAGATGAAATTTCTTCCTCTCAATCCTCAGTGAATATATGCATGCAAACATGCTGTGCATTAAACACACACAGCGAAGAAAGGATAGCAGCTACACTGTATAAAAAAGACATGTAATCTGAACAGTATAGACAATATAAACAATATAAACAGCATAAACAACAACATAAACAATGGCGCTTTTGTGGCTATTGTGGGTAGAGTGAGGTAGTGCATTGTATACACGTCATCATCAAATCAGTTTGTTCAGTCTGTCAAGTGGGTTGGCTGCAGGGATTTTGAAGGTCCAGCAGGTGGCAGTGGTCAGCGACACAGTATCAGTACAGTATCAACAGAGTGTGTCATTGTGTCGACACGCCTCATGAGGTCTCATGGACCCATCACTAGAACAAACAAACATGACAGTAGCCAAGAGCAAACAGCAACAATGACCCGACAATGAGTGGTTGGGCTGGGAGTCATTTTAAAGCACTAATTACCGAATGACCAACAGGTGTGCAGCTGCAGAGGGAGCCCTACAGTGCCACCTGTTGGTCCCAAACCGAATCATGACACAATATAAATCCCACAACACTGTGAAATATCGAATCAGCATTACTCCACAAGCAGTCATCTTCTTCATCTCAAAAGGGTGCGGTGGACGGACAAGAGATGCTCACATCACAGTAAACAGTGGCTATTTGGATCCCCTTCTTCCGGCAGGCCAAATCCTTGCTGATCGTGGTTTCACAAGCCAGAATGAAGTCAGGTTGTACTGTGCAAGGGTTGAAATGCCATGCATTCACTCGGGGCAAAAAGCAGCTGGGTGCAGTTAACCTGGAAGACACCCGAAGACTCTCAGCAGCGCACTCACATGTTGAGAGAGCCATTGGACAAGCACGCTCCAAGTACAAGATTTTGCTGGACCAGTACCCATTCGTCTTTGCTCCAGTGTTGCTGCCAAGTACACTACTCTGAACAAAATAGTGAGAGTTGCATGTGCCCTTACAAATCTGTGCTCCTCTCATGTGCCAATTAATTAACTGTCATGTTCAAATCTTTGCTCCAAATGTACTGTATATACTGTTCAAGTACTGTCTGTAATCAATCAATTTTTGTATTGCAGCAACTTCTTTCAAAATCGGAAAGTTTGCACAAATGAGGCCTTTAAAAGTCAATTAAAGGAAGAGCCATTATACAGGCATATTTGTCAAAACAGTGCAAGGACTACAGTTAATATTGCCATCTCACATTGATGCAACCAACTCTTGAAAGAACATGGCCTTAAATAAATTGCTGCTAAAAAGATATGCTCAAAAATTTAAACAGTGGGATGATTTAAATACCTGAATCAAAACTAATTTGAACAGAATCACGTATTTTGTGATCAGATTATTTTTTTAAGTGTGTAGTCTTAACACATACAATTCTTGAAGTTTGCCTTGTTAGTGTTCCTACGCCATCTATTGGTTTTCGTCAGAACACAGAATTATTAGTCAGAACACTCACAGGGCATACAGCGATGCCTCGCTATTTCGCGGTTCGTTTATCGCAGCTTCGGTGCATCGCGGATTTTTTCAAACATATTCATTAAAAAAAATAGATATACTGTATATATATCTATTTTTTTTTAAGTCCGCAAAAAGTCCACAAACAGTCCGCGAGAAGCAGTGAAAGTCAGCAAAACAACAGTGAGTCCCAATAGAGCAACATATACAGTACATGTGGGGTGAAGGGGTGGGGGGGCTGAGAAGGTATAAAGCCAGGTTGATTGGCTGTGCATCTTCTTTCTGTCTTGTCACGTGGGTTACTCTTTAACCTGTTAATCTGAGTGCTAAGTGTTGTTTACGGTGCTGCTATTGTGTGCGTGAGTAAGCGTGTGTGTGTGTGTGTGTGTGTGTGTGTGTGTGTGTGTGTTAGTGCGCTCTGCTCAAGCACAAAGGCCCACGTGGGGCATTTTCTTTTTTTCTGTATATGTTAATTGGTCGCTACTTTGCGGGTTTTCGTTTATCGCTGGTGGTTTTGGTCCCCATTAACCTCGATAAACGAGGGATTACTGTATATTTGTCTCACAATGGAAAAATTCCCAATTTACAGCAGCAAAATTATGAAAGGGAGAAAGTAGAAGACAAAAAGTATGTAAATAAATATAAAATATAAATATAAGCATATTAAAAATGGGTGAGTGGGGGTGAGTCCAGATTTTCAGGACTGCAATAATAATGAGACTGCAATACATGTCTTGATTTGAAAATTTGTTTTCAAAGTTTGAAAGTGCTCCATAAATACAGTTGAGTTGATTTGGGGGCCATGCTAAATTGTGTCCAGATGTGCTTTAAAACTCATTCATTTGCTGATATTTTGGACTGCCTCTGGAAAAAAACCCCCGTGTATGTATGTATATACAGTATATATACTGTATATATATATATATTCATGAATATAGTCATTAACATCACCCCTTACTCATCGGAAGGCAGGGTGGTTTGCTCCAGTAACTTCCCACTCTGTGTAACAAGTGAATGGAGTCCGGCCGTCGGCAGGATGTGTGCCGGTCAAGTCCCTCGGGTTGAAATGGCAGCACGTCACTGGCTTTGTGTGTCGCTAACAGGGGTGTCCAAACATTTTTGACCGAAGATCTACTTTTCGATCAACCAACCTCCCAGGATTGACCCGTTTCCGCGCATGCGCGCATACGCACGCATCCACGCACATACACATGCATGCCATGATGAGCAACAGCCTGATGCTGAGGCATGTGATGCACTTTTGCAGCCTGTTAACTATCGTAGCTCACGCGTACCGTTTTAAAATGCTTCTCTCGGCCCTCCAGATTACGATTCTTTGCCCGTCCTCTTGGTGAATTGTACAAACTCTGAATGAGAATAATGATAACGATAAAAGATTAGCGCAACAAATCTGAGCACAAGCTGCAACTGCAGACAGCTGAGCGCGAACAAATTCCAGTGAAGCAGTCACATGCCACCGTAGGTTAAAGATGACGCTTTATTATCGTTTCTTTTTTAAATACTCTTTGTGAAAGTGAAACTGATAGAATTATTACAATGTGCATTAACACAAAAAATTTATTAATGACATGCACAGAGACACAAATGTTTTGGGGGGGGGGGGGGGGGGTTCCCCTCTACACACCTCGGATCGATTTGGGACCAGTCCCTGATCGACGTAATGGGCACCCCTGCTACACCAACCAACCGCAATCAGTTTGTGCATTCCATGAGTTTCTGAGTCCTTCTGCAGTTGGGCCCTTGCATCGCGTGCCGTCTGCCAGCTCCACGCAGTGTGCCTTGCCCTGGAACCCATTGTCAAACCTTTTAAACTTTGATGATGTGCGAGGTGGCCCTTCAGTTGACCATCAGGACCCTTCGGTCCACTCCTGCAGCTCCCTCGCTCACTGGGACGACATACTCCCTGTCCTGATCAGCCGTCTCCCAGGACACCCGGTGTGCATCGTCTCGGTTCCGCCGATGGTTCTGTCTGCAGGTCGTGTCCCGGTGTGTGTTGCTCTTGCAGTGGCTGCACCACAGTTTACGCTGGCAGGCTCTGGCCAGGTGTCCCTTCATGCCGCATTTCAGACACACCATTTCGGCTGCCGCTCTCTCGGCTCCCCAGTCACCTGCCACTGCAGGTCTTCCTCTCTCCTGGCACACGCTCATCACGTTGTCATCTGTTGCTGCTTCGCACATCTTCTCTGTGTGCTTGTAGCTGCGCAACTTTGTTTTGAACTCAGCAAAAAATATTCTCTCATCACCCTGTGTGATATGGATTGCAAATGGTTTGAGGGCCTCCGACGAACCTTTCAACAACATCGCTCACCAGCATTACTTAATACTATGATTGTGGTTTGCGCCCGGATCACCTACTCCATCACTCTCTAACTTCTGGAGTGAAGTTAATTCTGTGCCGAGGCTTATGAAGCTTGATCATAGTTAGACTTGATAATTGTTCTCAGAATGTGCAAGGCTCTTCACCTGTCGTCGGCAGCTTCCCGCATGACCAGCACCAAACTTTTATTGTCCTGAAACTGAAGTGCCAAACCTTCCAAACGAAGGTGGCACAACAATTTCACCTCCCATATTTCATATTTCTTCTCATCTCCATCAAACAGGAGCCACAACCAGCGACTGCTGTGCCTCGCGTCGGCTCGTCCGCTCATGGTGCTAGCAACATGCTATCTTCACGACATACCAGTGGAAACATGCTGCTGCACGACTGAGTTTCTTTGTGCCCATAACCTGTTGGCAGAGTAAGCCCTTCCTGCGGCAACACAAAATGAACATTTCAGTTGTAGCACCAAACATGAAGAGCGAAGGCAATTGGTATCACTGTACCGTAAACTTTTTATTATATTTTCCATAAAATTCACTTGAAAGCCAAATATGGCTAACTTTTTGTGAGTAGTGTCTATGTCTGTATGTATGTACTGTTTGTATAAAACCTCTGTCCTAATGATTATTCCAAATAAATATACTCACCAATCTTTGGAAAGAAATATATTTTTAAAAATGCAACAAAAGCATTCAGAGGTGCTTAAGAGTTTAAAATGCACTGGTTTTGTTTAAAAATGAGAAAAAAATAAAACAATAAAATGAAATCATGAAGCTGTGAAATGTGTTTTCATAATTTGAATTTGTGGTTGCAAGTTTTAAAATATTGGTTGCATGTTCTAAACAAGTATTGGTTTTAAGATTTTTTTTAAAATTTTGGTTGCAAAGTCTGGAATTCTGAATATTCTGGCTGTTCAACATGTACAATGTTCGTGTTTTGTGTTGCAAATTTGTATAGCCCATCTTTGACACTTCTCTGCCTTTCACAGGACAACACCTTTGACTAGGTTCTGAGCTTCTTGTTTCAGTGCTTGTTGTTCCTGTGGCTGCTTTAACTTGCTGGCCCTTTAACTCTTATCAGCTTGGCTTTCTGTTCCAATGTGGCTGTTTTCACTGTAAGTTGAGGGGTTTGTTGTTTTTAGTGGATAGCTCTTTCCACTGGTGGAAAGCTGGAAAGTAGGTAAGGAGGATCCTTTGGACTGTTTTGGAACCGGCTGATGGGGTTTTGGTTCTGGTTCCGGCTGAAGATCAGCGGTGCACACATAGCTGAGTTTGCTGTGGTTCACATTAATGGGCCTCGTAACGACATGAGAAGGCAGCCTGACGTCAGGAGGGGTGTCAATGGTGTCAGATGGACTTGGCACTTCCGAACGCCTTGGCAATGAGTCTGCATTCTGACATTGATGATCCCTCCTGCCTGCTCTTTGGGGTCCACCACCACCTTGCATACGTGACATATTGAGAGTATGTTTGAGTCCTGAAGAGCTTTTGGTTCATGCATGAATATCTCAAAAGAATTGATAAGCGATATGCAATGTTGAAAGGAATTTCTGAAAAACATGGGCATAGATGTTTAAACAAGCGCTTTCTCAGGCCATGACACACATACTGAAACTAAGATATGATTGAGGACATTTATAAAAACGCCCTAGAAACTATACTACTAAGAATACCAAATAGATAACCCAGAAATGAAACTGGTAAGCCTTATTAATGTAGCTAGCAGCTGTTGGAAACAGCTCACGTGTATGGTGTCGATGAGAGATGGCTTACAAGGACAGAAATAGCCATAAAAACTTCATAATTGTGTAGTCTAAAGAGATTCGGGTCTCTCTATAACCACACTGGCTAAACCCCGGTGGGATGAAAGAAGACATGGACAGGACAGCTGTTGTTGGTCGAAAAATATATTTGGACAGAAAAGGGAAGAGAAGAGAAACATACAAATAGATGGAGAGCGTGTCTGTCCGACCTCGAACGTGGTGTCATCTCAACTCCCTTAGCTTAGCTGTTCGTCGTGGCTAAACTAGCAGATCTGTTCAAAGAGATCAAAAGTCTTTGATGTGTAATGTCCTTTGCGTCAGCGCTGATTGGTTGAACGCGTGAGCGTCGCTACAAGTCCTCTCAGTGCCTTTGTTTACCAAACCTTTTTGTTCTAGGTCCTCGAACAAAAAAAGTCACAATCAGATGGCCAAAGACATATAGGAGTTAAACCTACAGTTTTTTTCTGTTCTGTCCCTCAATTATGAGTAAAAAAAGATAGGAAGAAAAAAAGCTCTAGTGTATGTTCTTTGTTTTCCAGTAGAGGTCGCTCTTGCCATGGTTATTCCTGATTGTCTCTCACAGTACAAAAGTAAAGTCACGTTTTGTTTTTTTGTGGCTTTTCCCCCGCTGTAAACACCTCGTTGCGTCTCGATGGCGTTCAACACTCACACAAATTTTATTCTCTCCCACTCTTGTTAATGTCTGAAAGCATTGCTAAAACATCATGTTAAGTAACAAATGTAATTTTTGTTGTTTATCTTTCTGTGGAACTAAAATGAATGCAGAATCGTCCTCTACAACGCGAGCATGTGGACAGATGAAAATACGTTTGAAAGTTTGTTTGTTTGGGACATTTATGGATGAAACTGTATTGAATAGATACAAAAGTGATTTCTTTTTTCTACATCTTCGTCCAATTGTAAGGGCCAGAAGGTGCAAAGTGCAACGTTCATCTGAAGACGGGCTTAAAGCACCTCAAACAGAAGTGATGTAAGCTTATGTTTTATTATTAATTATCATTTTATGTTTGAGCATCACGTTATTTCATGTTAAGCATACCTAAATTATATTCTGTTGTTTAATAATTGCTTAGACATGTTTTTATGTTGATAGGTTCTGATTGGCTGTTAAAGTAAGAGAAGCAGGAAGTGATTTTAGTTATGAGAGTTGTGTTCTCGAACGTGCTGCAGTGCAGACGTCTTTTTTTCCCCCTTTTAATAAACTGCATTAAAGGATTCCATCTCTCCTTTTGTCATTCGTAAAGTAGAGGTATCCACTAAAACCAACAAACCCCTCAACTTACATTGGTGGCAACGGTGTTGGTATGTTTTATGCAACAATTTTTTTCTTGCTAATAGCCATCTTGCTAGCCACGTGGATTTTTGCGCTCTACTGAATGGCTGCTGCTAGTCAGTATTTTGGATGAGATTTTGAGGTTTCCTGCAGTTTGTTCCCCCCCCCCCCCCCTACCTTCTTTTTGGACATTATTACCATCATTATTCAACCTTTTTCAGAATCAGAATCATCTTTATTGGCCAAGTATGTAGAACACACAAGGAATTTGTCTCCGGTATAACACGCTGCATTAGTATCATCGTAAACAACAAAATCATTGAACCATTTTAGAGTGACCAGTAGCAGTATTTGTAGTACAAGAAGAGTGACTACGTCAGTGACTGTTTAGGGAGTTAACGGCTAGAGGGAAGAAGCTGTTTAAGTGTCTACTGGATTTGGTGCGCATGGATCTGTAGCGTCTGCCTGAGGGGAGTAGCTGGAAAAGGTGGTGGGCAGGGTGCGGAGAACCCAGGAGGATTTTCCGTGCCCTTGTCTTGATTCTTGCAGTGTGCAAGTCCTCAAGAGTGGGTAGGGCGGTGCCAATGATTTTTTTCCGCCGTCCTAACTGTCCGTTGAAGTTGGATTTTGTCCTTTTTTGTGGCGGCCCCAAACCAAACCGTGATGGAAGAACACAGGATTGATTCGATGACTGCCATGTAGAACTGTCGTAGCACCTCCTGTGGCAGGCCATGCTTCCTCAGCAGCCTCAGGAAGTGCATCCTCTGCCGGGCCCTTTTCAGGATGGAGATGGTGTTGACTTCCCACTTCATGTCCTGGGAGACTATGATTCCCAGGAACTTGAAGGTCTCGACGGTTGACACAGGGCGGTTGGATAGTGTGAGGGGCAACTGAAGAATGTTTCCTGAAGTCCACGATCATCTCTACAGTCTTGAGCGTGTTCAGCCCGAGGTTGTGTCAGCTGCACCAGAGCTCCAGCTGCTCCACTTGTTGGCGGTACGCAGACTCGTCGCCGTCTTTGATGAGACGATGACCGTGGTGTCGTCTGCGAACTTTATGAGTTTGACAGCTGGATCTGTTGAGGTGCAATCGTTTGTGTAGAGGGAGAAGAGCAGTGGAGAGAGGACACATCCCTGTGGGGCTCCAGTGCTGGTGGTGCGTGTTGATGATGTTGTTGCTCCCAGTCTCACCTGTTGTGTCCGTCCCGTCAGGAAGCTGAGGATCCACTGGCAGATCGTAGGGGACACACCGAGGTGGAGAAGTTTGGGGGTGAGGAGTTCCGGGATGATGGTGTTGAACGCAGAGCTGAAATCCACAAACAGAATCCTTGCGTAGGTCCCTGTGCTGTCGAGGTGCTCGAGGATGTAGTGCAGACCTATGTTGACTGCGTCTTCCACAGACCTGTTTGCCCGGTAGGCAAACTGGAGAGGGTCCAGCAGGGGTCCGGTGACGTTCTTTAGGTGGGTCAGCACAAGGCGTTCAAAGGACTTCATGACCACAGACGTCAGGGCGACAGGCCTATAGTCGTTCAGTTCCGATGTTGCCGATTTCTTGGGAACTGGGATGATGGTAGACTGTTTGAAGCAGGATGGGATCTCACACAGCTCCAGGGATCTGTTGAAGATTTGTGTGAAGACCGGAGCCAGCTGGTCAGCACAGACGTTCAGGCAGGAGGGGGACAATTTTTGTATTGTAATTTTTGCAGCTTTCTTGATCTTCTGCTGCTTGAAGAGCCGTCTCACGTCCTGTTCGTGGATCTGTAGTGGAGAAAAAGAGGGTGGCGGGGTAGATAGAGTGGTTTCTGGTAGAGGTGGGTGTGTGTGGGAAATGGGGGTGTCCTTTTCAAATTGGCAGAAAAACATGTTTAGTTCATTAGCAAGACCCTTATTGTTCACTGTTTGGGGGGATGGCATTCTATAGTTAGTGATTGCTTTCAGGCCATTCCATACAGATGCAGAGTCTGGTTTTTCAGCCTCTCTGCATAGCTTCTCTTAGCGATGTTAATTTCCTTTGTCAATTGGTTTCGGGCGTGTTTGTACAGTGCCCGATCTCCACTTCTAAATGCGGCCTCTTTCTCTTTCCTGAGTTGCCTGAGTTTGGGAGTAAACCATGGCTTGTTATTGTTGAAGGAGCGGAAGGACTTCGTTGGTACACACATGTCCTCACAGCAACTGATGTATGATGTTACAGTGTCTGTGTATTCATCCAGTGTGCCTGTTGAAGTTTCAAAGACGCCCCAATCAGTGCAGTCTAAGCATTCTTGTAGAGCTAGCTTTGCTTCATCTGTCCATTTTTTCACAGTCTTAACAACCGGTTTAACACATTTGAGTTTCTGTCTGTATGTAGGTATTAAGTGGATTGAATTGTGGTCAGAAAGACCCAATGCTGCACGGGCGATGAATTTTTGATTGTTGTATAGCAGTGGTCTAGAATGTTGCCTTCTCTGGTGAAACAGTCGATGTGCTGCTTATATCTGGGAAGTTCACGGCTCTATTAAAATCGCCCAAAATCATCAGGGGTGACTCTGGGTATTTTAGTTCGAGTTTGTTTACTTGTACGGCTAGCGTTTGTATCGCCGTGTTAGCGTTAGCTTGTGGCGCAATGTAAACACCGACTAGTAAAAAGGAGGTGAACTCACATGGTGAGTAGAATGGCTTGCAGTTTAAAGACAGCGACTCCAGGTCCAGGCTGCAGTGTGCGTCGAGCTTCGTGACATCAGTGCACCATTCTTTGTTGATATAGAAGCAAATCCCACCACCTTTCGATTTCCCTGATAGCTCCGTGTCGCGGTCGGCTCGGAGAAGGCGGAAGCCGGGTAGATGTAGCGTGGAATCCGGGTGGCGGTCACTGAGCCAGGTTTCAGTGAAGCAGTGCGCAGCAGAACGTGCAAAGGTTTTGTTGGTCTTTGTGAGGAGAAGAAGTTCATCCATCTTGTTTGGCAGAGATCGTCGATTAGCAAGATGGATCGATGGGAGCGGGGTTCGAAATCCACGCTGCCGGAGGTTGACGAGCACGCCGGCTCGCTTCCCCCTCCTCCGGCGGCGTTTCCATGCTCCGTACAGCGCACCGCTCCGCTCGCGATTAGCTCCGAAAAACCTTGTGGATTTTCGTGTGCTGGTGAAAAAAGACCGAGCGTAGACTCCCCAATGCGCTGCAACTTTTCCCTCGTGTAAGTAAGCCGCTCAGGGTCGCCAAAAACTAACGAAAATGACAAAAACAGGGATAATACTAGGGAGCGTGTGACCGAGGCTGCCATACCTGCCGGCGCCTGATGACGGGTCATTTGAGCTCACCATGCCCGATACTAAGACGTCCATGAGTCAACCCGCTGAAATGGTTTGTTCTACTGCTACTGATATGGCTACTGTGACTGTTACTCCACCACGACGCCTCAACATTGATTTACCACCAGTTTTTGAAGATGATGGGACTGTGTCCTTTACCAGCTGGTCTCAACGTTTTGAGGTGTCTATGCAAGCCATGTACAACCAACCATCCGCTGACCTGCCATCTGTGCTGGCTTCAGTTTTACCAACAAGGTTAGCTGAGGCTGCATTTCTGTACTGGGATAGCCTTTCCCCCACAGTCAAGGAGGACTACGGGGCTGTCAAGAAGAGGCTTCAGGATGTTTTTGGTCTTGACCACTCCCTGACATTTTTCCAAACCCATGTCAATGCTCGTCCCCGCAAGCCCGGCGAAAGCCTTGAGGTGTACAGTGCTGACATCACGTGCCTCGTTATGGAAGCCTTCCCTGACTACGGCCGTGTAGTGCAGAAAGGAGAGAAGTTTTGTCGCTTCGTGGCTGGTTTGGACCCTGCCCTGCAAGAAAAGATCTACGAGATGGGAGCGGCAGACCTTGATGAAGCCCTCGTTGTTGCTGGATGCTGTGAAAGAGCACGTGCAGCACTGAACCTTCATGCTTCATACCCACCTATGCAGGCTATGGACCAGGTGTCAATGATATGTTCTGATGCTGCTTCTGATAAACTTCTAAAAGCAATTGAACAACCGGCACTTAAAGTGAGTAACCTACAGAGTGACGTCCGCCAGCTACAGGAGGAGAACACCTACTTCAGCCGGCGCTTTGACCACCGGGCCAGTCACCATTTTCCATCCGACCATTGTGATGAATGCCAAACCAGAGCCTACTATTCACCTGACAGACGCTACGGTCAAACTCCGGAGTTCCATCGCAGGCACCATCCAGACTCACCTGAGGTCTGACAAAGCAGACGTGATTGGATCTCTGATGATGACCGCCACCACCTCCATTCCCCAAGTAGATGCAGCGGGAACTCACAGGAGGATACAAGACACCATCATTCTGCTGATAGTACATCACAGGACTGGACTGTGATCCACAGAGAAGAACATCAATGTCAGAATGCAGACTCATTGCCAAGGCGTTCAGAAGTGCCAAGTCCATCTGACACCATTGACACCCCTCCTGACGTCAGGCTGCCTTCTCATGTCGTTACGAGGCCCATTAATGTGAACCACAGCAAACTCAGCTATGTGTGCACTGCTGATCTTCAGCCGGAACCAGAACCAAAACCCCATCAGCCGGTTCCAAAACAGTCCAAAGGATCCTCCTTACCTACTTTCCAGCTTTCCACCAGTGGAAAGAGCTATCCACTAAAAACAACAAACCCCTCAACTTACAGTGAAAACAGCCACATTGGAACAGAAAGCCAAGCTGATAAGAGTTAAAGGGCCAGCAAGTTAAAGCAGCCACAGGAACAACAAGCACTGAAACAAGAAGCTCAGAACCTAGTCAAAGGTGTTGTCCTGTGAAAGGCAGAGAAGTGTCAAAGATGGGCTATACAAATTTGCAACACAAAACACGAACATTGTACATGTTGAACAGCCAGAATATTCAGAATTCCAGACTTCCAGTGCATTTTAAACTCTTAAGCACCTCTGAATGCTTTGGTTGCATTTTTAAAAATATATTTCTTTCCAAAGTTTGGTGAGTATATTTATTTGGAATAATCATTAGGACAGAGGTTTTATACATACAGTACATACATACAGACATAGACACTACTCACAAAAAGTTAGCCATATTTGGCTTTCAAGTGAATTTTATGGAAAATATAATAAAAAGTTTACGGTACAGTGATACCAATTGCCTTCGCTCTTCATGTTTGGTGCTACAACTGAAATGTTCATTTTGTGTTGCCGCAGGAAGGGCTTACTCTGCCAACAGGTTATGGGCACAAAGAAACTCAGTCGTGCAGCAGCATGTTTCCACTGGTATGTCGTGAAGATAGCATGTTGCTAGCACCATGAGCGGACGAGCCGACGCGAGGCACAGCAGTCGCTGGTTGTGGCTCCTGTTTGATGGAGATGAGAAGAAATATGAAATATGGGAGGTGAAATTGTTGTGCCACCTTCGTTTGGAAGGTTTGGCACTTCAGTTTCAGGACAATAAAAGTTTGGTGCTGGTCATGCGGGAAGCTGCCGACGACAGGTGAAGAGCCTTGCACATTCTGAGAACAATTATCAAGTCTAACTATGATCAAGCTTCATAAGCCTCGGCACAGAATTAACTTCACTCCAGAAGTTAGAGAGTGATGGAGTAGGTGATCCGGGCGCAAACCACAATCATAGTATTAAGTAATGCTGGTGAGCGATGTTGTTGAAAGGTTCGTCGGAGGCCCTCAAACCATTTGCAATCCATATCACACAGGGTGATGAGAGAATATTTTTTGCTGAGTTCAAAACAAAGTTGCGCAGCTACAAGCACACAGAGAAGATGTGCGAAGCAGCAACAGATGACAACGTGATGAGCGTGTGCCAGGAGAGAGGAAGACCTGCAGTGGCAGGTGACTGGGGAGCCGAGAGAGCGGCAGCCGAAATGGTGTGTCTGAAATGCGGCATGAAGGGACACCTGGCCAGAGCCTGCCAGCGTAAACTGTGGTGCAGCCACTGCAAGAGCAACACACACCGGGACACGACCTGCAGACAGAACCATCGGCGGAACCGAGACGATGCACACCGGGTGTCCTGGGAGACGGCTGATCAGGACAGGGAGTATGTCGTCCCAGTGAGCGAGGGAGCTGCAGGAGTGGACCGAAGGGTCCTGATGGTCAACTGAAGGGCCACCTCGCACATCATCAAAGTTTAAAAGGTTTGACAATGGGTTCCAGGGCAAGGCACACTGCGTGGAGCTGGCAGACGGCACGCGATGCAAGGGCCCAACTGCAGAAGGACTCAGAAACTCATGGAATGCACAAACTGATTGCGGTTGGTTGGTGTAGCAGGGGTGCCCATTACGTCGATCAGGGACTGGTCCCAAATCGATCCGAGGTGTGTAGAGGGGAACCCCCCCCCCCCCCAAAACATTTGTGTCTCTGTGCATGTCATTAATAAATTTTTTGTGTTAATGCACATTGTAATAATTCTATCAGTTTCACTTTCACAAAGAGTATTTAAAAAAGAAACGATAATAAAGCGTCATCTTTAACCTACGGTGGCATGTGACTGCTTCACTGGAATTTGTTCGCGCTCAGCTGTCTGCAGTTGCAGCTTGTGCTCAGATTTGTTGCGCTAATCTTTTATCGTTATCATTATTCTCATTCAGAGTTTGTACAATTCACCAAGAGGACGGGCAAAGAATCGTAATCTGGAGGGCCGAGAGAAGCATTTTAAAACGGTACGCGTGAGCTACGATAGTTAACAGGCTGCAAAAGTGCATCACATGCCTCAGCATCAGGCTGTTGCTCATCATGGCATGCATGTGTATGTGCGTGGATGCGTGCGTATGCGCGCATGCGCGGAAACGGGTCAATCCTGGGAGGTTGGTTGATCGAAAAGTAGATCTTCGGTCAAAAATGTTTGGACACCCCTGTTAGCGACACACAAAGCCAGTGACGTGCTGCCATTTCAACCCGAGGGACTTGACCGGCACACATCCTGCCGACGGCCGGACTCCATTCACTTGTTACACAGAGTGGGAAGTTACTGGAGCAAACCACCCTGCCTTCCGATGAGTAAGGGGTGATGTTAATGACTATATTCATGAATATATATATATATACAGTATATATACTGTATATACATACATACACGGGGGTTTTTTTCCAGAGGCAGTCCAAAATATCAGCAAATGAATGAGTTTTAAAGCACATCTGGACACAATTTAGCATGGCCCCCAAATCAACTCAACTGTATTTATGGAGCACTTTCAAACTTTGAAAACAAATTTTCAAATCAAGACATGTATTGCAGTCTCATTATTATTGCAGTCCTGAAAATCTGGACTCACCCCCACTCACCCATTTTTAATATGCTTATATTTATATTTTATATTTATTTACATACTTTTTGTCTTCTACTTTCTCCCTTTCATAATTTTGCTGCTGTAAATTGGGAATTTTTCCATTGTGAGACAAATATACAGTAATCCCTCGTTTATCGAGGTTAATGGGGACCAAAACCACCAGCGATAAACGAAAACCCGCAAAGTAGCGACCAATTAACATATACAGAAAAAAAGAAAATGCCCCACGTGGGCCTTTGTGCTTGAGCAGAGCACACTAATTCCAGACTTCCAGTGCATTTTAAACTCTTAAGCACCTCTGAATGCTTTGGTTGCATTTTTAAAAATATATTTCTTTCCAAAGATTGGTGAGTATATTTATTTGGAATAATCATTAGGACAGAGGTTTTATACATACAGTACATACATACAGACATAGACACTACTCACAAAAAGTTAGCCATATTTGGCTTTCAAGTGAATTTTATGGAAAATATAAAAGGTTTACGGTACAGTGATACCATGAAAGGACATTTTAGTATAAGGATGCTCTGGTGATTTCCTCATCTCAAGCAATTCATTGAAGCAAACGTTAACAACAGTGATTTACAACCACAACAAAAATGTCTTTGACTCATCATAAGCTTTTGAGCATCAATTACAGCTTGACATCTGATGCAGTTCACAAGTCAACGTATTGTCTGCTGAGTTATGGCATCCCACTCTTCTTGAAGGGCAGCCCCCACATCATTGAGGTTCTGGGGTGCAGAGTTTCAACCGTCTACACGGCGACTCAGCTGAACCCACAGGTTTTCAATCGGATTCAGGTCTGGAGAAAGTGCATCACTGGATTAATGTTATTCAGGTAGTATGGGCTTGTTCCAAAGCATAGGACAGTTTTGTACCGATTAGACACACCTGCCCACACTGTAACACCACCACCCCCAAGAGTTTGTCTCGTGACAAGAGTGGCTGATGCATAGCGCTCTCCTTGATCTCTCCAACATTGTTGGCAGCCACCATTTCTGCGTTACGTGAATCGCCTCTCATCAGAGAACAGCACTGAGACCCACCTCGTCCAGTGTAAATGCTCCCTGGGCCGCGCAATATGCTCATGCCTGGTGGTGTGGTCAGGTACCCTTTTCAGGTCATCTAGCACGCAGACCACGCTGATGTAAACTTTTTCGAATGGGCTGACGTGGCAATTGGGTGCCTCTCACCTCCCTTGAACGTGCCTGGAGTTGAGTGGCATCCATCATTCGGTTTCTCAGGGCATTGTTCACAATGTAGCAGTCATCAGCATGGCACGTGGCCAAAGGACGTACACTTCCACATCTTTCTGTGACGCTTCCAGTCTCTTGGTATCTCTATTGCAACCTGCTGATGACACTCTGTGACACTCTAAGCTCAGTGGCCACTTCCTGTCTGAGAACATCCTGTTTGAAGCATCACCGTGGCAAGGTACTGTTCATCCATTGTTAGGCATCATCTGGGTCTCATGATGACAAAATGTGAACAGCAAGATGAGGATGACTATTTAAACACCAGCTCTAATTGAACCAGGACATTTATTGGTCGATTCAAAGATCAAACGCCTGTTTTGTATTTTACCGTTCAGTTCCTCATTAGAGAATAGCAACTTGTGCATAAATCTGATGAATTATTGTTTGTATTATTACACTCATTTTGACATAAATTATGCATAAAAAAGTGGGACATTGATCATGATGCAAGGGCACCTTTAACATAAACATAAAGGACCACAAGAAAGAAGGGAATATATGCAGCGGACCACTGCTATCCACAGTGGATAGAGACCAGGCAAGTCCAAAAATAATGAAAATTGACAAATAATTGACACCCAGTGAAATATATTGGGCGGGAAAAATAACAAGCTTGCTTTCTTTACCCCCCTGCCCCATTTCCCAAAAACACTGATAAACCCCCATTATGCATTTTACATGAAGATCTGGGGAAAATGGGGGGAACAACCCTCCCCAAAACAAAGCAAAAAAACTAAAAAAGAAAATATTAATTAATGGTTAAACTGCTGCTGCTGAGCTGTGTGCATGCAAGAGTCCCAAGAGAGAGCGAGAGAGAGATAGAGAGAGAGGGATAGAGAAAGAGGGAGAGAATGATATCTCACATCGGAGTTCCTAGAGATAAAAGCAAACATACAGCACACACCCCCATGCAAGCTATTAACAGTGGATGATGGTATTTTGATTGATCCCATGATGACAGTAGAGATGATGTTCACAACTGTTGACTAAGCATGACAGTATATTGCTTTGAGAGTCTGTATGGGTTTATTTTTCCTGTGTGTGTGTGTGTGTGTGTGTGTGTGTGTGTGTGTGTGTGTGTGCGCGTGTGTGTGTGTGTGTGTGTGTGTGTGTGTGTGTGTGTGTGTGTGTGTGTGTGTGTGTGTGTGTGTGACAAAACCTGATGCCAACCTCCCAACTTAATTTTCTCTCCCTGCATGTATTATTTCATCTTCTTCTCATGAGGCCAGTAAGACCTACACCATGTAAGAGCAACTTGCAACTGCTATGTGCCCAGTGATATCTTTTGGTTCTAATGTTTCCAAATATCACTTTTCCACTGATCTTGTTTTCTTCCTTTTGGCTTAAATTGATGCTGGGAATCATCCTCATCCTCTGTATCTTCTCCTCTAACTCCACTGATCTCAAAGTCTTCTCTGAAGACATTCAGAGATCTCTTCTTTGAACTTCCGCTTAGCCTACCACCTTTGCCTACTACTCTCTATTTTGAGCGTCTTTCTACCGAAATGGCATTTTCCCTCCTCTGCGTATCTACACTATCTCAATCTTGCCACTTTTGTTTGTTTTTCTAACCAAACCTTCCAGTCTGTACTGTTTCTGTTGAGCTCATTCTTGATCCTATCAATTCTTGTCATTCTGAGAGAGAATCTGAGCATCGTAGACTCAGCCACCTCCAGCTCTCTCACCTGCTTTTTGGTAATTGCTATCTCCAAACCATAAAACAAGGCTGGGCTCACTCCCTACCTACTGGTCTTCAGAATGCCTATAAATGTTCACATTTTGCTCCTAGAATATGAGACAGGACAGGTACATTTTTAATTACACAGACACGTTGACCATTAAATCTTTTTTTGCTTGCATTTTCCACTCATTTTAAACACTGCTTTTTACTGAGCAGGGTGAGGAGGGGCGGGAGCCAATCCCAGCAGATTTCAGGCGGAAGGCAGACTATACCCGAAACCAACAACAACTCATACCCACACCGTCATTGAGTGGGCGCCGATCCTACGCTACCCACACACAAGTCTGGCAAGACATTCTTCTCCACCCTTTGGATCAAACGATCCAAAATGTCGACAGTCAGGAAAAAATATGACTGGCACACAGCAGAGTGTAGGGCCGAAAGACTCAAACTCAAATTGCCATGAATCAGGGTTAGCCTCATGTCGCTGGCTTCGGTTAGCCCAATCGCTGCGAGAGTCATACCAGTGGCAGCGGGACCAAGGAATGGAACAAGAGCAGCGATGCGAAGTGACGATTCAAAGCCAAATTATTTTGTACTACAGTACACGGAAAACTGCATGCTCATCCATCCACCCATCCATCCATTTTCCGCCGCTTATCCAGGGTCAGGTCACGGGGGCAGCAGCTTTCGTAGGGAAGCCCAGACTTCCCTCTCCCCAGCCACTTCTTCGAGCTCTTCCCGGCGGATCTCAAGGTGTTCCCAGGCCAGCTGGGTGACCTAGTCTCTCTAGCGTGTTCTGGGTCGTCCCCAGGGTCTTCTGCCAGTGAGACATGCCCGGAACACCTCACCAGGGAGGCGTCTAGGAGGCATCCTAATCAGATGCCCGAGACACCTCATCTGGCTCCTCTCGATGTGGAGGAGAAGCGGCTCTACTCCGAGCCACTTAATTTTGGCCACTTGGATCTCGTTCTTTCGGCATGCTAATCATCGTAGGTATTTTCAGAAAACACTCACCAATACCAAGACACTTTAAAGCACAGTGTCATTACCTTCATAAACACCTCACTCTGTTTGTAGAGCCCCTTTTCCAAAACAGGAAACATTTAAAGAATTTGGTAAAAGTTGGCCTTTGTTTCCACCAAAAGATTTACCTCGGTAAAGAGATTACCCAGAGGCTTTCTCAGGACCTCTTAGCCATGACAGTCTTTCTGGGCCCTGCAGAAACTTTTGAAAGGACAGGGGAATGGGCTGCACTGAGGAACGCCATTTGGTTGGTTGAACTTGAGGGAGGGTGTGTGTGTTGTTCATGCCACCATGAGCTAGTGGTAACTGCTAATTTACCGTGTGCAGCATTGAGTAGCTGTCCTCGCTCTTCATAATATTGTAAGAATGTAGGAAAAAAACAAAAAACAAATATACATACATATATTAGAGGTGTCAAATTATCGCGTTAATTGCGATTAATTAATTACATCACATGTAGTGCGTTATTTTTTAGTCATGTTAATCTATATTTTAATCTCTGCCTTTATTGTTTCTGTAGGTGCGTTGCTTTTTTCTAATAGCCCTTTTTATGTGTTGGCTTCCTGTGTTCGAGTTGTTGAGGGTGGGGAAACAATGGTCAGTCACAGCATGAAGCGGCCATTCCAAATTTAGCCTCCCACATCAATGGAAAGCACCCAGTCGCGAATGCAGCCACAGCTAACGTTAGCACTGAAAGCGTTAGCAATACAGCAAGCGAGCCATACACCCCACGTATGAGGCATAGTTGATGTGTCCTCTGTAGACTCCTAAGTGATTGATGTTTATTTCAGCACTTTTAGTTTGTCATGATGAACAGTGTTATTTCTGAAGTGCTAACTTACAGCACTGTGATTTAAGGGTCTGTTTTATTTATTGTTTATTATCTGAAGCAAGTTCAGTGTTGAGTACTTGTATTGCTCAGAAAATTGTTCTGACTGTTTTTGATATGTTAACCGAAGCACTTTTTAAGAACCTGATGTTCTATTTTATTTTTATTTTGTAATTCTTTGGAGATTTACAAAAACAGTGATATTCCCCCTTGTGGTCAAAACTAAAGGTTGCAGGTAGGACTTTTGACTTGTGCCAAATACAGCAGAAAGTAAATGGCTAGCTGGCTGACTGCTTCTGTCCAAGTCTGCTGAAAAACAACAAAATACTTTTTCTTTTATCTTTTGATCGGCCTTGATCATGAAATGAATTTAAAATTATAATAGGGGTTTTCGCAGGAATTTCAAATGAGATTATTATTAATTACAGACCCTAATTAATTGATCGCACATTTTTTTTGATCGCCTGACAGCACTAATATGTATATATATACTGTATACACCGTATTTTCCGCACTAAAAGGCACTCTGGATTATGAGGCGCATCTTCAATGAATGGGCTATTTTTTATTTTTCTTAATTTTTTTCATATATTGGATGCACTGGATTATAAGGCGCAATCCAAAATGCATCCACTTGATGGAGCTATGCTCCTGCTGTTCACTCGAGAGGCGGTCATGACCGCCCCCGAAAAAGTAAATTCACCATTACTTAAGATTAAGATATCCTTTATTTGTCCCACACTGGGGAAATTTACAGCCTCCAGCAGCAAGAATGTAGGCAGAAAGAAGAAAGAAGAAAAAACAAACAAACACCGTTCAATTAAGTGCAATATAAATACAAAATGGATAAATCGCAGTGCTATTTACAGTTGTTTTCCACATCATTTAATTATTATTAATATTATTGTTGCTATTTTTTATTCAGCAGCCTGACAGCAGTTGGTAGGAACGAGCGTCGGTATCTCTCCTTCTTGCAGCGCGGGTGTAACAGTCTCTGGCTGAAGGAGCTACCTAGTGCTGTCAGGGCGGGCTGGAGAGGGTGGGAGGGACTGTCCATCATAGCTTTTAGCTTAGTTAGCATCCTTCTGTTGTTCAGCTCCTCCTACTTCAATGAAACTACAAAAATTGAAAATAATGCATCAAGCAGAAACACTGATTTTCATTTCAATGCAGATCCAGTCGTTCTGAAGTTGGTTACCCATAACAAGATCGTGTTTCGAGCTGGTACGGAATCATGTCTACAAGGGTTGAAGTTCTAACGGAACGCTCGTTGTGTTGCAGTTACAGATTCGTTCGTTTGTTTTGATCAACGTTTCCACAATGAAAGCACAATGCTCATCAGTGCAATTAATGGCAGCAACTGAATGAAAAAGAATTGAAAAACAATGGCATTGTAAAGAAACAAAGCAAAATGGCATTATATGAAAAAAATGGCATATGTACTTTTCGAAAATAAAAACACTTGTTTCTTTACTTTATTTGCCTTTTTTTAATCTACGAATGTGTCAGATCATTTTGCCTGACACTGAATCTATCTATCTATCTATCTATCTATCTATCTATCTATCTATATATATATATATATATATATATATATATATATTAGAGCTGTCAAACGATAAAAATATTTAATCTAATTAAAAATAACTGTCATAATTAACTCAAATTCACTAAAAATTCATCGTGATTACTCACGCATTTTTGATCGATTCTGAATTTACTTTTATATTTTTTTGTCCTATTTTTCCCCATTTTAATGCTCTCATCAACATAGAATCGTGAATCCGTTTTCTATGTGCAAAATGCAAATATTTACTGAAATAACAATTACTTGGCTTAGGGGGTTCAGTCCTATGTAGAACAGCAGTGGGGAGAGTGCATCACCTTGGTATATGCCACATTTGATGGACACTTGGGTAAGTAGCTTGCCATTGGCTTCAAGTGTGGTTTTCTACATCCTCATCAAGTTCGCAACAAAGGCTCTTAGGGTCCTGTTCACCTTATACAACTCCAAGCATTCAGTGATCCATGTATGTGGCATTAAGTCATAGGCTTTCTTGTAATCAATCCAGGCTGTGCACAGGTTGGTATGTCGGGACCTGCAGTCTTGTGCGACTGTTCTGTCAACCAGGAGCTGATGTTTGGCTCCTCTGGTATCTCTACCAATGCCCTTCTGTGCTTCGCTCATGTATTGATCCATGTGTCCACTTATCTTAGCCGCAATGATATATATACTGTATATATATATAAAATTCCTCGTCTCACCACCCCCTCGGGTGGTATCCGTCCCTCATTCAGCTCGGGTCCTCTACCAGAGGCCAGGAAGCTTGAGGGTTCTGCGCAGTATCCTTGCTGTTCCCAGCACTGCACATTTCTGGACTGAGATGTCCGATGTTGTTCCCGGGATCTGTTGCAACCACTCATCTAGTTTGGGGGTCACTGCCCCGAGTGCTCCGACCACCACAGGCACGACTGTCACCTTTACCTTCCTCTCCAGCTCCTCTCTGAGCTACGGAGCCCCTAAGGGGACATGGAAGGAAAAAAAAAAAAAGTCTTCCAAAGTATTGCGAGATCTCGCAAAGTCTTCCAAAGTATTGCGAGATCTCGCAAAGTCTTCCAAAGTATTGCGAGATCTCGCAAACTTAATTTTTAATGCTCGTTGACGTGCTTCCGGGTCATCGTACGTGCTTCCGGGTCATCGTACGTGTAACCGCAAACAACGATGGAGCGTGTTCAACCGTTCGTGAGTTTAATAGAATTTTACTTTGAAATTGGCTTGAAATACAAAGACATTAAATCTGTTCTTGATATTAAGTACGGTAACTGAAAATGGTCACGTTAAAGGCTTCCAGCGTTTCCTGGTGCCAATACCGTCAGGCAGCACTCTTGACAGTTACTTGGATGGAGCCAGCACCGCCAATCAAAGAATTGAATATTGGTGGCGGTTTCTTCGCAGCCAGTGCATGGAGTTCTGGTTATCCCTCTTCACAGACCTCAGAGACAATGGCTTCTTTGATGGTGGATTTCTGGACAAAAACATCCTACAATTTTGTTGCATGGGACTTATTCAGGTGAGTTCATACGTTCTGATAGACTCATTAATTAAATGTGTATTTTTGTATATGAGAGTGAGTTGATGGGAAAGTGTACAGGAACACGAAAGAAGGAAAGAAGATAATGGTGTGTTATCACAGGGTGAAGGTGAAGGAAAAGTGGGGAGTGGTGAGATGTGGCACACATGAGAGGGGAGGAGTGAGACAAAAAATGCAGCTTCATGCTAAAATTTGTTGCTCATAAAAGCTGATATGACTGTGCAACGCTTATTTAATCTGTCTGTATATTATTTTCAACAGGATGAGTTGGATGACACGGCCCTAGTTTGGAACAGCCATCTCATCAGGCCCTCAAAGAACATAAATGTCCCCAGTGGTCGGCCCAACGTGATGTATACGTTACCTGAACTTTATGGTACAAGGGACTTCCTCTCCCCAGTTGAAAATGAACAAGTTCAACTGTGCAAAAGCCAGTGTGTCTTTCGTTTGACCATGCCTTGTGATCCGGATGTATTTTCATTGTCTGCTTTTTTAATGGCCCAGTCCGATCTAATGTCACCAAAAGATCCATTTCAGGCTGTGAACTTGTATTTACACCTCAGAGAGGCTCTCACTGCTACTCTTTAAGATAATAAAACTTTATCTGCTGTTTTTCTTCCTGTATAAGGACAACATATTTGATCTACAATATAAAATGTTTGTTTGTCAAAGCATTATTGGTGTAAATAAACATTCTTTCTTGGTTGCTGACTTTATCCACAAATACTTAACCAACGTGGATGCTGAAGAGTATTCCTGCATAATTGTACATCATCCCAATTGAATTTTCACCTGCCTGTAAATGATGACTACGTAATTGTCACTCCTCACTTTCGACAGCAGGTGGTTTCTTGTGTTTAAAAAAACTGTTAAGAATTATTTGGAACACATTTTATTCACATTGACAAATTCTTACAAACATCAATCTCAAAATTGTGAGTCTTTTCAGCAGAAACATTTTTAAGTCGTGCCATTCTCTCATCATGGTTTTGGAGCACACTTGGAGATCCACCCAGTACACATTTTTTCCTCGATCTTATTTAGTCTCTCATTCTTTGGAGGCCTTTAACGTGACCATTTTCAGTCCCAAGATCAGCTCGAACGATTCGAGGAACACCCCCCAAACGGTGACTAACGTCGATGTAGTAACCTCCAATCAACTTCGGGTCACTACTTGTTATGTAGGCATTGAGCCACATTATTTTCCTTGAAAAACCATCAATAGCCCCATTGATACAAATTCCAAATTGCTTCAGTTTGTCATAGGAGTCCATGTGCCATATAAAATTTGGCCCTTTGGAGAAGTAGTTTCGCCGTCTCCGACGTCTTGCTTGCCTTAACGACACTCCTCTCGGATCCAACTCTTTCAGGACCAGACGAACGTCCTCTTTCCTGACAAGAAGTCCATATTCTCTGCACTTACTGTACATCCACCTGTAACCGTGTAGTTGTCCGGAATGCTGCAATTGGTTGCGAATGAAGTCAATCAGGACTCCCAAGTCATTGAACGTTTTTCGACGAAATAGTCCTCTTTGGTTCAACACTCGCTTCAAATGTCTTTCGCTTATTTGGAAACCGTACTTAATATCAAGAACAGATTTAATGTCTTTGTATTTCAAGCCAATTTCAAAGTAAAATTCTATTAAACTCACGAACGGTTGAACACGCTCCATCATTGTTGTTTGCGGTTACACGTACGATGACCCGGAAGCACGTCAACGAGCATTTAAAAATAAAGAAAGAAAGATTGCGAGATCTCGCAATACTTTGGAATACTTTGCGAGAGCTCGCAAAGTACTTTGCGAGCTCTCGCAATACTTTGGAATACTTTGCGAGATCTCGCATTACTTTGCGAGATCTCGCAAAGTTTTATTTTTTTTTCCTTCCATGTCCCCTTAGGGGCTCCGTACTGAGCCCTTGGTATTTCTCGAGTTTCTCGTGTTCCTTCTTTCTGATGTTTCCATCACTTGGGACCGCTACATACACTACAGCGGCTTTCCTCTGCCCTTTATCTATGATCACGATATCTGGTTGGTTCGCCATTACCATCTTGTCAGTCTGGATCTGGAAGTCCCACAGGATCTATATATACATATATATATGTGGCGGCTGGATAGCTCAGTTGGTAAGGCATCGGTTTGGCGTACGGGAGAATCCCGCTTGGGGCAAAAATGAGCACAAAACACCATCCAGTGTGGGTCCTTGGGCAAGATCCTTCACGCTAATGCCTACCTCATACAATGATGAGAAACAATAAAATGAATGACACGCCGGCTCAGACGTCGCCCGGCCAAACAAGGTCTGCGTCAGGTGCTGGGGAACCAGAGCACCTTGACGAAAAATGGGCTACTGGAACAAAGCGGAGATGGGCGAGATGCGATAACATGGCTCTGTTGGAATGCTACTACTCACGCAACCCTAGTAAGAGGGGTTACATGCAGAGAATGTGAACCCAGTTACCATAACAGTGGCAGACATACAGGAAAGAGTCTCAGATATGAAGAACAGGACAGCACCAGGCCCGGACATGGTCCACACCTACTGGCTAAAGAAACTCACAACACTCCATGAGCGCCTAGCAGCACAAATGAACCAGCTGCTGAGGGATGGGACTCACCCAGGATGGCTAACCGAAGGGCGAACGATACTGATCATGAATGATCCCTCAAAGGGTGCAGTCCCATCCAACTATCGAATCCAACATCCAATAACCTGTCTCTCCACAACATGGAAGCTCATGTCATCACTCTCCCCACTGCTCTTCTATGTAGGACTGAACCCCCGAAGCCAAATAATCACCAAGACAGACTATGGATACCGCCTCAGAAATGGAGCTATGATCAGTCACCTCCTCTACATGGATGACATAAAACTGTATGCTAAGAGCGAAAGGGACATCGACTCCCTGATCCACACAACCAGGATCTACAGCAGTGACATCGGGATGTCATTTGGGCTTGACAAATGGTGATTTGATGGTGACTAAGAGAGGAAAGGTCGTCCGCACTGAAGGGGTCTCACTCCCTGAAGGAACAATAGCAGACATTGAGTACAGCTACAAGTACCTCGGTGTACCACAAGCCAATTGCAACCTCGAACTGGCAACAAGGAAAGCGGCTACGGCCAAATACCTCCAGCGAGTGAGGCAAGTCCTAAGAAGCCAGCTCAATGGCAAAAATAAGACCCGGGCAATAAACAGCTATGTCCTGCCAGTGATCAGATACCCTGCAGGAATCATAAGGTGGCCAAAGGAAGAGATTCAGACCACGGACGTTAAGACCCGAAAGCTCCTAACCATGCATGGAGGGTTCCATCCCAAATCCAGCACCCTGAGACTGTATGCAAGCCGAAAGGAAGGAGGCCGGGGACTCGTGAGTGTGAGAGCCACTGTCCAGGATGAAACATCCAAGCTCCATGAATACATCAAGGAGAAGGCTCCAACGGATGACATACTCAGAGAATGTCTCAGACAATGGGGAACAGAGGATGAGGCGCTGGAAGAGGGACCATCATGGGAGGACAAGCCCCTACACGGGATGTACCACCGGACCATAACTGAAGTGGCTGATCTCAAGAAGTCCTATCAGTGGCTTTTGGGGGGTGGCCTGAAGGACAGCACAGAGGCACTCATCCTGGCTGCTCAGGAGCAGGCCCTGAGCACCAGAGCCATTGAGGCCCAGATATACCACACCAGACAAGGCCCAAGGTGTAGGTTATGCAAAGAGGCACCTGAGACGATCCAACACATAACTGCAGGGTGTAAGATGCTGGCAGGGAAAGCCTGGCCATAACCAGGTCTAGTCTACCGAAACATCTGTGCGGAGTATGGACTCGAAACCCCTAGGTCAAAATGGGAAACACCTCCGAAGGTGGTGGAGAATGACAGAGCGAAGATCCTGTGGGACTTCCAGATCCAGACTGACAAGGTAATGGCGAACCAACCAGATATCGTGATCATAGATAAAGGGCAGAGGAAAGCCGTTGTAGTGGATGTAGCGGTCCCAAGTGATGGAAACATCAGAAAGAAGGAACACGAGAAACTCGAGAAATACCAAGTGCTCAGAGAGGAGTTGGAGAGAGCCTGGAAGGTCAAGGTGTTAGAGGAATCTATGAGCAAAATTGTATCATGTTTAAAGTTTCATTTAATTTGGGCACATCGAAGCGTTTGGGTGCGTATCCAGCACCCCCAAATGCCTGCACACAAAGGCGCCGGCCATCTGGCCGGGGGACTGTTGAAGTCCACAATTAGCACGTCAATACAGGTGGACAACCACAGGGGAGAAGGCGACACTCGGTCACAAAAGGGGAATGAATAATTCGGCAACAGCGGTTGAGCAACAAAAGACGAGTTGAGAACACCCGTCGCGCCCAGACGACATTGACCATCCGCAAACTCTACAACATGCTAATTCGATGTAGACCAGCCAGAAAAGGCGCCAATGTACTGGTGGTTCAAGTTGGAAAAACAGGTAACCAATCACTACCGAGGAGCCGGACCGGGGTGCGGCATGCAAACATCGGGGGCAGTGTTTTTCTTGTATTTTGCATATGTTACAATAAAATGTCGAACTCGTGGTGGCGGGACGGAGAGTGTGATCGCGGAGCAACTAACCGTCGTTCGCTCTCAGAGATCCGCTTCCGCCGATATTGAAGACAATTTTCCTGTGTGCCGAGTCATTTCTTTAACTTTGTCCGAGAAAATCTCTGACAGAAACTTGGCGTTGTCGGCAGGATGATGTGCTTGTTCGAACGGATTTGAGCTTTTTGTTGGACTCTCCGATTTCCTCCGGTGGACGATCCGTGGCTGATCGCGTGTTTTGCGCCTCCGAAGCCGACCAGACCTCGTGGAGACTTTTCCAGGAGGAGCCAGCCCCGCACCGGACACCGTGAGGAGCAAGCAAGCGCCATCATCCAACGAACCTGGGTTCAGCTCGGCATCGGGACAATTGTCGGAAAAATAAGGTCAGTCGGCGTGGTGGAGAAGCCGTTGCGTAGTCGGTTATCTCCACTGAATGACGGAATTAGACGAGTTAACGCCGAAAACGGAGTAGGCTAGCTCGAGTACCGTTTCGTGGTTAGCGGTACGGGGGAAATTAGATCCCCGGGACACAGAGCCCAAGCGCATCTGTGAGAGCATCGGCTCATTTAGATATCGTTTCTCGCTAAGCGAAAACGGTAAGGAAGCTTTGTCTTCCTGCGGAGGTTGACCACCTCTGCGTGTGTTGCATCTAACGTTGTATGCGTATATTGCGCGTATCGGTTTGTGTTAGTGCGTGAGTGTGATTGGTGATCACACTATTGTGGTAACGTAACCCATATAAACTCCGGCGCGGGCACGTACCGTTTGTTTTCGGGTGACGACCCAGATCTAGATCGCGATTTTTTTTTCTTTTTGTAAAATACCTGTAGACGCTTCCAGCTGTTGCTAGGCAACATGGCGACACGGAAGTCCTCGGGTTGTTGGCGATTGAGCGGAACACAGCAGACAACAGCACGTTACGATGTAGAGGCGATCATTGAAAACACACGATTAGCTGAAATTGACTGCAGAGGGTCAACGCGATTCGTGAAAAAGTGGAAAAAGAAATACGGATTCTCGGGAGACGTTAATGATTGCGATGAATTGGAAACGTGTTGGGCAAATTATCGCTGAAAGACAAAGAAAAGCGGAAAAATAATGAACACGGTAAACAATGGTACAAGTGTAAAACACTCGTTGAAAGGGTCAGACGAATACGGGTGAAAAAGGCAAAAGACACACGTCAGAGGCTGGATGAGGATTTAATTGCAGCGGCTGCTGCAACGCAACCCTCAGCCGCTCCAGCGGCCGCCGTTTCGGGGGAGCTGTACCCGGCCTTCCCCCCACAATCGCAAACTGCGAGAGAAAAGAATTCGGTACCCCCTCCGCCCTGGGGAACTAACCAAGCCCCCATAACACCCCTCGATCAAACTACCGCACAGAATTGGAGTCTAGAGAACCCGGTCAAATCGCAGGATGGTCCAAACCCTGGACATCAACACGAAACGCGCTCCAAAGGCACGGTGGGTGAGTGGAGGCGGACCCTCGACCCATCCACCCCGCTAGGGCATAATTCGCATGAATCTAGATTCGAAGGGTACCCTTTCCAAGCGTTCCCCATGGTTCAAATGCCGTCGACGAACGAGGAATCGCTGTACGTATATAGACCGTGGACGCCAGCCGAATTCCGAGACATCGCCGCGTCACTTCCAAAACCAAAAGACGACCCGGACGAGTTCGTAAGGGAACTATCCGATTTAGTCCACAGCCACAGGCTTAACGCGAGTGAGGCCCTGAAATTACTCTCATTGACTACCGGATCTAAATTCGGCGCTGTCGTGGGCAACGTTAATGGTAGGAAAGCCGCGGGAGGTTATCTATGCTATGGCGAATTTACGCAGCCAGGGGGGCCCCTTGACCAAATTATGGAACGCTGCGCCAAGGCATACGAGCGAACGCAAAATCCAAAAGAAATTGCCACATGCATTCAAAAGGCTGACGAAAAAACGGACGATTTCTACCACCGTCTGCGTACAGTGTTCAAAATACACGGCGGTATCCCTGAGACACAGTCAGACTTGTTCAATTCGCATTTAAAACAGCATTTGCTCAACCAAGCACACCCTGATGTTACCCAATATGTTAAAAGACATAATTTGAATTGGCCAACATGTCCGATCGATGAGGTTTTGAATTATGCACGGAATTTCGAGCGACTCGAGAACAAGAAAAAGAAGAATGAGAGTCACGTGACCAACATTTATTACGCCGCAAAAAACCCACACGCACACGGGAAAACCCCGGGTACTCCTTATAAAGGTAATAAACAAATACGGTCGTTTGCTCCCTTCAAATTAACCCCTAGGGACCAAAGACGTTTTGTTGAAGGCAGATGTTTTCTTTGTGGGCAAAAGGGTCACATGGTGAAAGAATGTAGACAACAGCGGAAGGACAGGCGCGTGCGGGAGCGTGATGGTAGCACGGGGACCTCCTCATCAGATGAGGAGGATTTACAAACGATACAGAATAAAAAAGAGGAGGTAGCTATGACAGCGATAAAGGCCTCTGCGCCTTTGTTTGAATCGCCCGCCTCAAGTGAGGACGAGGGTGACATCAATCATGTTTTCGACACAGAAAACTACCTGCTGAGATGTGAAACCTCGTCCATAACTAAACCGGAAATGACGTTGTTGGTTGAAGGAATCCCGACCGTCTTCCTTGTTGACACGGGCGCCGATATCACTGTTCTCGGTCGTTGGGATCGCGATACTGTGAAGCCAAGCGATGGCAAAATTCGCATGAAAGGAGCACACGGCTCCGTGCAGCCCCTGACGTTATCGCAAACAGTAACCATTACTTCCCCCACGGACCCAAATCGGAAGGCACTCGTCGAAGCCGCGCTAAATTCTCGCTGTCCACATAATTTATTGGGACGGGATGCTCAAACGCAACTCGAGATTTACACCATCGTAAATCACAAGGGCCAGATTGAAGCCCGCATGGGGAACAGTCAACATGATGCTCGCTATTTTTGGACACTCGATTTACCGAACGATGACGTAACTCGGAGTTCCGAATGTCTAGTTCGATTGGCAGGTACCAAATTAAAGCCAGGAGGTAACGTGCAAACGGCGAACAACCTGCACGTGACTATCAGACGTAAGCAGACACCAGGACCAGACCCTGACTACACTAAAGTTTTTCTGGGCCTGCAACCCCAGGGTATCGTTGTTGAGCACGTGTATTGGAAAGATCAGTGGTGTTTCACCACAGCGCGGGTAGGAAGGGCGGTCAAGCCCCTCCTCTCACAAGGGCAACACATTTACATACCGCTCGGCAAACCAGAGCAATGTGAGTGGAAAAATATGAATAACCTTGCGAGCTCCGTTCCAAACCACCTGTGGAACCCCTCCCCCGCCAATCCGGGGTGCGAGGAAACACAGGATGGCTGGGTGCGTCAATACATCAATTGGAAAGTGATGACTACTCCGGCCGTTCATTTCAGCTGACAAATTGCAGTAACACGTGACGTACTAGCAATAGAGGCACAGGACACAACACAGGATGATTTGAAATCAAGACAAATTTTTGCACCTCACACAGAACGAAAATATTGGACAAATAAGAGAGCACAACCAGATGACGCAGGGATAGAGAAATTGGAAGGCGGGAAACGTTGGCTTCCAATCTCTCTCTTCGAGTGCGCCGCGAGGTTGACACATGGCTTGTCACATGTGTCAACAGGGGGGATGATAGCGATGATAACACAGGTGCACCAATATTATCATACACATGGGTTTATGCATATTTCAAAAAGAATTTGGAGATGTTGTGTAATCTGTTTGAACCAAACACAAGGGAAACGATACTGTCTTGTCATTGTTGATGTGTTTTCAAAATGGGTTGAACTGTCTTCGAGCGCTCACGATGATTCAGGAACTGTCATGAAAGCATTGGGCGAATTGTTGGACACTGATTTGGAGCGACACTGTGCGTACCACCCGCAATCGGCTGGATTTGTGGAATGCATTAATGGAACTGTCAAAGCCAGGCTCATTGAGACAATGAGAGAGACTAAAAGACTATTTGATCAGAAAGAGATGCATAGGCACAATGACTTGCCAGAGTGTTCTGCTCCACAGACTCGCCAGGTCCGGAGTGGTGATCAGAATTTCCTCAAGGTGCTGAAAAGACTTCTCTGGGACAGTGAACGCTGGAATGGCCCCTCCCAAGTGATTGCAGCAACAAAAACTGCGGTCAAGATCGAAGGACGCGATGGCTGGATCCACCAGTCGCAGTGCAAGCTCCTTCGGTTTGAGGTTGAGGGGCCTAGCGACGCCAGTCCCAGGAAGGAGAATCAGCACCTAAGTCCAAGTGCGCTGACCTTGCGTGCCGCCGAAAGACCACAGTGGGAGAGAGGGTTTTCCGTGGTAAACGCACCCCTCTCAAGAAAGACCACAGGAAGGGCAGTCAAGCGTTGCCGATGCACCATCAGCATCATCGGCATCATCCTTATGGGCCTAAGAGAAGTCACGGTGGGCACACAGGCCCACAGAAGGAGTGACTTGCCCCATGGGATTCAATGTCGGGAGGCAGGAGACGATTGTTGGTATATTTTTCTTTTTGTGTTTTCGTGTCGCTTGCGCGATCCCGCTGGTCAGAGGTTGTGCTGCCAAATTCATGGATGCTATCAAAGTGAAGTGGCGGCTCACCTGACTGTGGCCATGTCAGAGTACCAACAGGTGCACACGGGGTCTGACGAAGATTATGTTAACACTGACTTTGGTGATTGATTTACTGGAACCTTATGTAAGCCCGTATGACGACTTCACAGAAAAGCATTGCAGATGTGAGTGTTTGATGTTCTTGGGTTGGCTTACTTTGTATATAGTAGTTAGTTAGTAGTTAGTTTTGTTAGATTTTGATTTTCATTCGAGGTGTGTTTAGATTCGATTTGATTTTAAATTACTTTGTGTTTAGATTAGGTTTTGATTTTCATTTAATGTGTGTCTAGATTAGATTTTGATTTTCATTTAATGTATAGCCATTGCCCGGGAAGGGTTTTCTGTCCTGATTGTTACACCCCCTTCCCCTCAGGACAGTTTTTCTTCCCACCCGTGCAATTGCATATCAATGTCACCTGGGCGTTTGACGAAACTTTAATTATGATACAGAGGTGGGAATGTTAGAGGAATCTATGAGCAAAATTGTATCATGTTTAAAGTTTCATTTAATTTGGGCACATCGAAGCGTTTGGGTGCGTATCCAGCACCCCCAAATGCCTGCACACAAAGGCGCCGGCCATCTGGCCGGGGGACTGTTGAAGTCCACAATTAGCACGTCAATACAGGTGGACAACCACAGGGGAGAAGGCAACACTCGGTCACAAAAGGGGAATGAATAATTCGGGAACAGCGGTTGAGCAACAAAAGACGAGTTGAGAACACCCGTCGCGCCCAGACGACATTGACCATCCGCAAAGTCTACAACATGCTAATTCGATGTAGACCAGCCAGAAAAGGCGCCAATGTACTGGTGGTTCAAGTTGGAAAAACAGGTAAGCAATCACTACCGAGGAGCCGGACCGGGGTGCGGCATGCAAACATCGGGGGCAGTGTTTTTCTTGTATTTTGCATATGTTACAATAAAATGTCGAACTCGCGGTGGCGGGACGGAGAGTGTGATCGCGGAGCAACTAACCGTCGTTCGCTCTCAGAGATCCGCTTCCGCCGATATTGAAGACAATTTTCCTGTGTGCCGAGTCATTTCTTTAACTTTGTCCGAGAAAATCTCTGACACAAGGTGACAGTCGTGCTTGTGGTGGTCGGAGCACTCGGGGCAGTGACCCCCAAACTAGATGAGTGGTTGCAACAGATCCCGGGAACAACATCGGACATCTCAGTCCAGAAATGTGCAGTGCTGGGAACAGCAAGGATACTGTGTAGAACCCTCAAGCTTCCTGGCCTCTAGTAGAGGACCCGAGCTGAATGAGGGACGGACACCACCCGAGGGGTGAGACGAGGATTTTTTTTTTAAGATATATTAGAGCTGTCAAACGATTTAAATATTTAATCTAATTAAAAATGCAACTGTCATAATTAACTCAAATGAACTAAAAAATTAATAGTGATTACTCATGCATTTTTTTAATCGTTTCTGAATTTCCTTTTATATTTTTTTTGTCCTATTTTTCCCCCATTTTAATGCTCTCATCAACATGGAATCATGAATCAGTTTTCTATGTGCAAAATGAAAATATTTACTGAAATAACAATTTCAATTTTCAATTTTACATGAATATTTTTCACTTGGAGCAGTTATTCACACAATCTCTCATACAATATTACTGTCCATCAACAACAGTGAAAAAAATATTTTGTCACACAACAGCTGCTTTAACAGCTCTTTTTATGGAATCAAAACAGAGCAATATAACATTATAAAGTGCACATCTAAGGTAATATAGGCTAGAACTCAGCCTATAGTGGATTTAAGCCATTTTTGCATACTTCACTACACGAGAAAAAATTTAATCCTGTTAAAATTCATTTAAATTAATGCCAATAAAAACGCGCTAAACTGACAGCTCTAATATCTATCTATCTATCTATCTATCTATATATATATATATATATACACACAGTCAAACCTCGGTTTTCGTCCAAACCTCCTGTTTGAAAACCGAATTGTTCGAAAACCGAAACCATGTTTCCCCATGTTTCCCATTGGAATCAATGTAAAAAAAATTTAATTCGTTCCAAGTCAAGAAAACTATTTTTTTTAAAACACTTTTTTTTTTTTTTTTTTTTACAATTTTACACCATAAACTGTACACGTGTAATAAGAGAGCAGGTAATATGTAAAATACTGTACAAACAAACTGGAATATGTTTTATTTTCACCAATTTTAACATAAACATTGCAACATAAAAATTGAAGGAACATCTCTCTCTCTCTCTTTCTGTCGTGGGGCGTGCGCCTATCCCAGCTGTCATCGGGCAGATGGTCTTTCGTTTTTAGGATGCTGCTGATGGTGGATTTCGGCATCCCGAATTCCTTTGCCAACACAGACACACGCACACCATGACTCATATTTCGCGATCAAATCTTTCTTAAATTCTATAATTTTGCGCACTATTTTCCTCTTTTCTTCACCAGGTTTACTACTTCCACTTGCTTTCTTTGGTGCCATGATTAGGGGCTGATACACGATGCAAAAATAACAGTCCAATATTATGTAGCTCTCACCAAACACGTCTGCTTTAAAAAAAAAAAAATCTTTATTGAACAATACAAATTCGTCTGCTCACAATGGACGCAACACGAGGAAGCGTCTCACCAAACAAGTCTGCTTTTTAAAAAAATCTTTATTGAACAATACAAACTCGTCTGCTCACAATGGACGCTACACAAGGAACAGAAGCCGAGAGGAGTGAAGTAACACATTCAAGTGTGCTCAGTTTGTTCGAGAACCGAAATTTGTTTGTCATCCGAGGCATAAAAAAACTCGAAATTTTTGGTCGAAAACCGAATTGGTCGAGAACCGAGATGTTCGAAAACCGAGGTTTGACTGTATGTATACATATATATATATATATATTGGTTGGCTGGTCTCTTGATGCAATCGACAAAATTTTCTCGATGAGAAGAGCAGGCAGTGGGGAGCCTGCTTGCCCCTCGGGACATTTGCTGCCGGGTACACCGGCAGCAAATGATCCCTGGAGGAAGCGGAGAATGGTGTGCCTGTCAATACTGTCCGTTGAGGAGGAGGAAGACATCTACATTATCAGCCTTCTGATAGCAGGTATGCTGCTGTTTGGTGTTAGCAGTTTCCTGATCTATCGTAAAATTCAACCGACGGGAGCGGCTTTATTGGAAGTGAAGCAGCTGCTGGTCTTTTTGGGACGGTACGGCGCGGATGTACAACACTCAGACTCAAGCGATGACTGTGCTCAACCACAAAATGGATGCGGTTTTGGAGCGTATCCGTATGATGATTATTGACTTGGAGAAGTAGAATCTGCGCTTCGGAAAGAAATTGCGGATTTGGCTGATCGGCACCAGTGAAGGGATACAGCCACGGACTCAAGGCCACCTGAAATTGTTGGCGGCCGTCCCTCCAAAACAAACAACGCTATTTGGATCCTTTTCCCTGGATGGAAGTATGTGCCCCCACCATCACCCCCTCCTTCTCGGCCATGGACTGATAAGCCGGGACTGTCTCCATGAGCAGGCCTTGACGAAGCAGCTATGCACACACAACCAGACAATCACACGCGCATACACATCCTTATCATCACCGCCTTCATTGTTCCTGGTTTTTCTCCGTGACGTGACCTGATCTGCCGTGCGCTGACTGGCAGCACGCCGGTCGAGCCGCGTCGCACTCCCCCCCCCCATCCATCTGCCCCCTCATTACATGTTATGTCTTGTGACTGGTTCTGTCATATGCTTTTGACGTGCAGGGTATTTTTTCCTCTGAATGAATATATATATAAATGATAGAGAAATCTATGAGCAAAATTTATCATGTTTAAAGTTTCATCTTAATTTAGGCACATCGAAACGTTTGGGTGCATATCCAGCACCCCCCAAATGCCTGTGCATAAAGGCGCCGGCTACATGGCCGGAGGGCTGTTGAAGTCCACAATTAGCACGTCAATGCAGGTGGGCGATTACGGGGGAGAGGGCGAAATTCGGTCACAAAAGGGGAATGAATAATTCGGGAACAGCGGTTGAGCAACAAAAGATGAGTTGAGAACACCCGTCGCGCCCAGACGACATTGACCATCCGCAAAGTCTACAACATGCTAATTCGATGTAGACCAGCCAGAAAAGGCGCCAATGTACTGGTGGTTCAAGTTTCAAAAACAGGTAACGAATCACTACCGAGGAGCCGGACCGGGGGTGCGGCATGCAAATATCGGGGGCAGTGTTTTTCTTGTATTTTGCATATGTTACAATAAAAGGTCGAACTCGCGGTGGATGGACTTCGAGTGTGATCGCGGAGCAACTAACCGTCGTTCGCTCTCAGAGATCCGCTTCCGCCGATATTGAAGACAATTTTCCTGTGTGCCAAGTCATTTCTTTAACTTTGTCTGAGAAAATCTCTGACAATATATATATATGAGACAGGCGGGGCATGTGTCAGTGATGGACTGAGAGGTCCATTGGTACTTGACCCAGTTATGAGACATGCTTTGTCTAAGGGGAAATGGAAAATAATAAAAATGAATGCAATATGCATTTGTGTGCATGGTATTAATATTGTGTATTTTTGTGTTCATGTACATGTTTATTCTCATTCATTGTTTGTTTGATCCGCAATTCACCAATGGCATTGTCAAAGAATGGGAATCTGTAGCACCAGGGCAAGTATTTTACAACGGTTCACCCAAGATATGATTGTGATTTTTCTGTATTCAACACGCTGCAAAAGTAGTGCATCCCTGCCTCCGTGTCAGGTCACCCATTAAGGTGGGCAGTGATTTCCTTCTCACAAACTCAGTCTTGTACGGAGTTTATTTTTCTGTTTCATCTATGTTAGGGTTCGTTATGGCTGTTGCTCATCATGGCATGCGTGTGTGCGTGCATATGCGTGGGTATGTGTGCGTGCTTGCGTTTATGCATGCGGGTCGACTGCAGAAGGTCGGCTGCTTGAAAAGTAGATCTTTGGTCAAAATCTTTGATGCAAATTTTTTTGTCGCCTCAGCGTGAATTGGGGGGGGGGTCCGCGGCAGAGCCATCTACTGGGATAAACCAGAGGTCTGTTGCCAGCGATAGTGTGGAAATTGGTTGCCAAACAAACAACAGACAAACAGGGATCACTGCAAAGATTGCTTTTATGGCAGTGTAGTCATTCCCTCAAACTGCTTCTCTTTGCTTTTGTCCCTAAACAGCTGCTCACAGCTTCGACCAGACACTCAGTCACGGGCTATTTCATTGTTTTGGATTGAAAAAAAAGGGTTATTGATGCCCACTTTTTCAAGTCAATGAAATGTCATGACCTTCATAATTCTTAACACATTGGAAATTTTTAAACACTGTTTTCTTCCGTTATTCAAGCTTTTTTGAATGACATTGGTCTTCCTGATAAAAATTAATAATAATTTTGTTCCCAGATACTGTACCTTCATATAGCAACCGTTCTCTCATTATTCCTTGTCATTCAATAGCATTTTGTAAAAGGCCGCCATCTTGCATAGTTTAAAATCTATATAAAATCTTTTTTTACATGATCTGCTCAGACTAGCCAATCAGAGACGCCGTTAAGATGGCGATATCAGTCTTGACCAATAAGAAGTGCCATACGATCAGCGATCACAGCAATAAAAAAAAAAAAGTGTATAACTTTATATATGTGTATATATATATTTTTAGTGATCGCTGATCGTATGGCGCTTCTTATTGGTCAAGACTGATATCGCCATTTTCACGACATCTCTGATTGGCTAGTCTGAGCAGATCATGTAAAAAGTGAAATATGATGCTCTAAAATAATGGAGACATTTCCAGCATGTGAAACGCCAATGTATTGAAGTTAAAACTGACCAATATTTTAACAAAGGTCTGACTCCCAGGCATTTACTCAGTCATCAAACGACCTGATAAATCCACAGGGCACACGGACGACACTTCTGACTCATTACACTGACTACTTTCTTCGATATAAGTCAAAGTTCGAACGTATTTGCCAGTATGTTCAAATGTGCTCGCAAATACAAAATATTTTTACTCCACATTGGTAGTTTCATGCTTCAGTAGTTTAGCATGTCTGCCTCTCACTTTTAAGTTTTGCCTTTACGTCTACTCTTGTCCCGCTGCAGCACTTAAAACTCAGTAGATTCCGGCGGCATTGAATTTTTGCTCATTTTTTTCCATCTTGATTAGGCAGCCTACTTGTGCAAGTAAATAAAAAAAGTCAAGTGCGGTAAAGACACACAGACAATTTCAAATAAAATTGCAATGCAAAAATTATGCCATCCAGCCTTTAATTACCTTGCATGTTTTTGGAAAATGTACCCAGAGAAACCTGACACAAGCACACGCAGAGCATGCAACGTCCAAAAAAAACCTTATTACCGTGAGGAAAATCCCCCTCTGCTGACCACCAAAACTGTGTTACATGTCATTGTTATGCAGGTGACACACAATCTGAATTTATAAATTCTTCTTTTTTGATGTTTTGTTTATTAGCGACAATTCTCTAAACACAAGTGAGCTGCACTAAGAGACATGCACACGCACAAGCACAAACACACCCCATCCTAAATCCTTGCGCACAATAACATGCATGAATAATAAATGATAATGTTATGGTTCTCCCTCTTCAATAAATAATGTCAATGTATCCATTCATGTGCTTTCTCTCTCTCTCTCTCTCTCTCTCTCTCTCTCTCTCTCTCTCTCTCTCTCTCTCTCTCTCTCTCGCTCTCTTTCTGTCTCTCTCTCTCTCTCTCTCTCTCTCTCTCTCTCTCTCTCTCTCTCTCTCTCTCTCTCTCTCTCTCTCTATCTATCTTGCTGCATCTGTCTTTCTCCATTTGTTTGTAGTGGCAATGTGGAAGCTCACCGAATACTTCTCTGGTCGAGAGTGAATGAAAACAGCACAGACCAAGGAGAATACTATGGAAAGCCAAAAGATGGCAACTGTGATCTCAAAATTCCAGTAGAAACAACACAGAAATTGAGAACAGGAGAAAGCATGGAGGAAGCGCAGTAGCTTTATTTTTGAGAGGACTGAGACTCAAGGACGACTTGAATGTCCAGCATATTCACTTCAGAGGGTGAGGTGAACATCTAGATGATCTCCAGGCATGGCCTCAAACTTCACCGACATTGTCAAGCAAGGCTATGTACGCATACGCAGTCGCAAGCTTGGGGTAAGTAAAGTAAATCTCTACTTGCAATTTCTTAGTTATGTAAACAATCATTTTAAAGTTAACAAGATAAGATAAGAAAACCTTTATTTGTCGCACACTGGGGAAATTTGCAATCTACAACAGCAGAATGAAGGGGTGGTGGGGGTAGAAAAGAAAAACAAAGTATTGCATGCACAAAATAAATGTGGGTGGGGGTGGGGGGTAGAAAAGAAAAACAAAGTATTGCATGCACAAAATAAACGTTTCAGAAAAAAGAACACAGTACAGAATGCAATATCCATCCACCCATTTTCCGAACCGCTTGATCCTCACTAGGGTCGCGGGGGTGCTGGAGCCTATCCCAGCCGTCTTCGGGCAGTAGGTGGGGGACACCCTGAATCAGTTGCCAGCCAATCGCAGGGCACACAGAGACGAACAACCATCCACGCCCACACTCACACCTAGGGACAATTTAGAGCGTCCAATCAACCTGCCATGCATGTTTTTTGGAATGTGGGAGAAACCGGAGCACCCGGAGAAAACCCACGCAGGCCCGGGGAGAACATGCAAACTCCACACAGGGAGGCCAGAGCTGGAATCGAACCCGGTACCTCTGCACTGTGAAGCCGACGTGCTAACCACTGGACTATTGGGCCGCCCAGAATGCAATATAAAATATAGATATAAGCATACATGCAACCGCATGTATGCTGCATAAGGTGTCTGTGCTATTTACAATGTATAGATGGGGTGAGTCCAGGTTTCCCTGTGTTTATTGAGCAGCCTGACAGCAGTCGGTAAGAATGAGCGGCGGTATCTCTCCTTGTTGCAGCGCGGGTGTAACAGTCTCTGGCTGAATGAGCTACCCAGCGCTGTCAGGGTGGGCTGGAGGGGGTGGGAGGGACTGTCCATCATAGCTTTTAGTTTAGCTCGCATCCTCCTGCTGCCCACCTCCTCCAGAGTGTCCAGGGAGCAGCCCAGGACAGAACTGGACCTCCTGACCAGTTGCTCCAGTCTCTCTTTGTCCCGGACTGAGATGCTGCTGACAGGCAGACAATGCCATCATAGATGGCTGAAGCCACCGCAGAGTCATAGAAGGTCTTAAGGAGTGACCCCTGAACCCCAAAAGACCGTAGTTTCCTGAGTAGGAAGAGGCGGCTCTGTCCCTTCCTGATCAGGGCATCCATGTTGGTAGACCAGTCAAGTTTATTGTTGAGATGAACACCTAGGTACATGTAGGAGGTCACCCTCTCTATGTCTGTACCCTGGATGTTCATCGGTGCAGGTGAGAACTGTTTCCTGCAGAAATCCACCACCAACTCCTTAGTTTTCCCGGGGCTGATCTGGAGGTGATTCTGCTGGCACCAGTCCACAAAGTCCCTCGTCAGTCTCTTGTACTCCCGATCATCTCCCTCTGTAATGAGACCGACAATCGCAGAGTCGTCAGAGAACTTCTGGAGGTGGCAGGTTGGAGTGATGTATCTGAAGTCCAAGGTGTAGAGCACATACAGTATGTCAAAGTGCCGGTCCGCGGGCCAGATCCGGCTCGCGAGAATGTTTTCAGTGGCCCCTGGGATGATATTGATTTATTATTAGAACCGGCCCGTGGACCGCAGCAAGTCGGGAGCCCGCAGATCTTTTACACACACCAATACTACATTTCCCACAATGCAACGGTGACTCGCCAAGCAGTGGGCGCTTTATTTCAATATTAGTGCAGCAGTCATTCGCGTAGCAGTGACGTTAGCTTGCAGATAACCATCAAAAATGGCAAAACAGAAGGTGGACACTGAGAACCGGGGGTTTCAAACAAGGTGGGAGTCGGAGTACATGTTCATGGACGTAGCTGGAAAACCTGTGTCTTCTGTGTGGAGAAAGTGTGGCGGTATTGAAAGAGTGTAATCTGAGACGACATCATGAAACAAAACACGCGAACAAAAACAAGAACATGGACATGGAAGGGGGAGGGGGATTTGATTAAAAACTGTATTACTTTCTTTGATGAAGCTGAACAAAACATCACACAGAAGTCGAGTTACTGTTGAACACCTTCACTCAATTTTGAGGATTTGCTCAGCTCAGAGCCTGACCCCAAATATTGATGAACTTGTAGAAAAGATAAGACACCACCGAGTATCAGCCTCAGCCTCAAAGAAGTGAATATTACGGTGCAATCACATATTAAGAGTTTTTACTCACTTCAAGTTTAAAAATTAAAGTATAATATTGGCTTTCACTGTATGTTACTTCTCCTTGAAGTGTTGTTTTTGGTTAATCAAGTTTTGCACTTTATTTTATTGTATTTAAATCCAATTATGTTTTAAAAATATTTCATTCGAGTAAATGATTGAAAATTGCTATTATTTGTTTTTCTTGTAAGTAAATTTAGCCTACTTTTGCTAAAAGAGAAAATATGGGCTACTGATAGTGCCTTGAATAATACCGGCTTCTTTCATTCATGTTATGGGTATTTTTATACAAAGGAATTTTTTTTGGTGCCTGTTGAAAATTAAAGTTTACTGACAGAGCCATAAGAAAATGTTGCTTTATTTATCTGATCATATTGGAATGTATTTGTTAGGTTTTCAGTCAATTAACTTTGGTTCAATAAACTATATGTGGTCATTTTTCAATGAACATTGAATGGCTTTCAGCAAAAATTTTTATCTGGCCCTCCATCCATTTGACTTTGACACCCCTGGTGTAGAGGGTGAACAGGAATGGAGCCAGGACAGTCCCCTGCGGCGCCCCAGTGCTGCAAAGAAGCCTGTCGAAGCTTGTCCGACTCACAGCTCTGTGCCCTCACATACTGCGGCCGATTTGTGAGGTAATCTGTAATCCATGATGTGAGGTGGTGGTCCACTCTGGCGTGCTGCAGCTTGTCCTCCAGTACGTTGGGCTGGATGGTGTTGAAGGCACTGGAGAAATCAAAGACCATGATCCTCACAGTACTCCCAGCATTCTCCAGGTGTAACAATGTAACAGCGCCGAGTGGAGGAGGTAGATGATGGCGTCCTCCACACCGATGCTGGGCTGGTAGGCAAACTGTAACGCAGGGGTGCCCATTACGTCGATCCTGATCTACCGGTAGATCAAGGACTCGTCCAAATTAGATCCGAAAGGTGTGGAGGAGAACCCCCCCCCGCAAACATTTGTGTGTCTTTGTACATGTTAGTAATATATTTTTTGTGTTAATGTACACTGCACCCTAATCATCCTATCAGTCTCATTTTCCCCCAAAAATGTTTTTTAAATAAAATAAAATAAAGCAGGTAAATCTTTAACCTACGGTGGCGCGTGACCTACGTCAAAGGAAATTGTTAGCGCTCAGCAGTCTGCAGTTGCAGCTTGTGATCAGAGCTGTTGCGCTATATCTTTGATCGTCATTATTCTCATTCAGAGTTTGCTTCGTGTACAATTCACAGAGGGCACGGGCAAAAAATAGGAATCTTGAGGGCTCAGGGAAGCACTTTAAAATGGTACGTGTGAGCTACGATAGTCAACAGGCTGAAAAAGTGCATCGCTTACTTCCGTGTTTGGTTTCTCATCATGGCGCGCTTGTTTGTTTGTGTGGGTGTGTGTGTGTGTGTGCGCGCGCGCGCTAAGGGGCAATCCCGGGAGGTTGGTTGAATGAAAAGTAGATCTTAGGTCCAAAAAGTCTGACCACCCCTGCTGTAACAGGTCCAGTGATGAGCTCACCAGCGGTCGCAGGTAGGTGAGGACGAGTCTCTCCAGCATCTTCATCAGGTGAGACGTCAGTGCCACCGGTCTGTAGCTGTTGAGCTCTTTTGGGTGGGGGGTCTTGGGCATTGGGACCAGGCACAAAGTTTTCCACAGCTGTGGAACTCTGCCCAGCTTCAGACTCAGGCTGAACATGTGCTGCACAATAGGGGTGTTCACACGGCAAGATTTGGTCCGGTGCTACGCCGGGGCTGCCCCAGTAGAGCGTTCAAACGTGCAAATTAGCTCCGGCGTAGCCCCGGAAAAAGGCTTACCGGACCAAATTTGATCCACCTCAGGGAGGTGGTTTAAAAATTTGCTCCGGAGCAAATGCTCGTTTGCGAAGCAGCACCGATGTAAATTTGCACGTGTGAACGCAACTGGGTTAAATTTGCTCCAGAGCAAATGCTTGTGAAGCGTACGTACGGCGAAAATGTGTTGCTTTCGTGCTCTGTCGGACTTCCGTCATGTGTTTGTTTAATAATGACACAAGACTTGGCTGGTAACATCTTTCCTTTTGTAGGAGACTGGACTGTCTCGGAGTTGTTAGTGTAGTTTGTTCCTTTGTTGTGTGTTCACAACCCCCCGCCCCCCATATAATTTATTTAGTGATTTCCTCTCTTGATTTTCTGTTTGGCGCATGATATGTTTGCTTTTCTGAGTGTCATTGAAGTCATCGTTGATTTACGTTTTCGGGGGCGGTCACTCTCGAGCAGAAGGCACGGAGACAGAGAAGGAGAAGGACGTGCCTGTCCAGTAGTCGCTTGAGTTGTGTATACGTTTTAAAAAGAACCAACACGACAGCTCATTTGTTTTCTGTCGTTTTGCTCCACTGCAGAAACTGCCGTGTGAACGTAAGTGGGGCTGCACCGACGCTGTGCCGTTGCAGACACGCTCAGCGGCTTTGTACTGTGAACGCTCCACACAATTTGCTGCGGTGCAAAATATATCGCAACAAAATACATCGGTGCAGCGCCGGAGCAAATGTGTGCCGTGTGAACACCCCTATTGTCACACAGCTGGTCGGAGCAGGTCCTGAGGAGTCCGGACCTGCTGCCTTCCTCACCTTCATCTTCCTCAGTTGGTTCCTCACCTGCGCTGTCGTAACAAACAGGCAGAAACCAGGAGACAGACTGGGCGTTGGGGTTTTAGTGTCGGTTGAGAGGGCAGTTGTTTGTTGTTGGAAGCTGGTCGTGAGAGGAGGGGGGATGGGAATTCCACAGTGAGAGTGGGTGCAGCTGCAGGGGGTGCTGGGGGGACACAGACATCTGGTCAAACCGGTTGAAAAACCGATTTAGAACATCTGCCCAATCCTTGTCCCTCACAGTCTCTGTCTTTGGGCTTTTGTGGCCCGAGATGGTTTTCAGGCCCCTCCAGACACCAGTAACATTACTGGCCTGTAGCTGGTCCTCTATTTTCATCCTATAGGCCTTTTTCCCCTCTCTGATCCTTCTCCTCAGCTGGATCTGCATGGCCTTCAGCTCCTCTCTGTTTCTCGACACAAAAGCCCTCTTCTTCTCCTTCAGGAGGGCCTTTATGTTGGGAGTAATCCATGGTTTGTTGTTGGAAAAACACCGCACAGTTCAGGTGGGTACGGTATTCCGCTAACAAAAGTTAATGTAGTTCTGATGGTGTCGGTGAGTGAATCAATGTCCTCCCCATGAACCTCACTGAAGATCTTCCACCTGGTTGAGTCGAAGCAGTCCCGCAGAGGATCTTCAGCCTCCATGGACCATCTTCTTACCATGGAGGCCACAGCTGGCTGCCTGTGCACCAGGGGTTTGTACACAGGCTGGAGATACAGCATGTTGTGGTCCGCTCTTCCAAGAGGGGGGAGGGGGTAGGGTGTATATCCCTCCTTGGTGTTGACATAAAACAAGTCGAAATTTTTATTGTCTTTGGTGGTACATGTTACATAACTGAGTGACGGTTGGGAGGGAGGACGACAGAGACATGGTTGAAGTCCCCAGAGATGATCAGCAGGGCATTGGGGGACTGTGTTTGCAGCCTGTTCACGACAGTCATCAGGGCATCACATGCTGCATCATCATTTGCCGACAAAGGGATGTAAACGTCACAGCTATGACGTGTGAGAATTCCCGTGGGAAATAGTACGGTAAAAAGTAACAAAAACTTAATCTAAAACCTAGTGTATAGATTACACAAGGTCGCTGTCATCAAGCGGCTATGACTCGCACTATGACGTTCATCTTGTCTTATTAGTTGAAATAGGGTTAAGGTTTTTAAGGGTTTTTTCAGAAAAAAAGTATTTTTTGAGGGGTGGGGGGGGGGTTACCTCACTGACAGTTTCGGTTGTCACTCCAGCCTTCAATGGAGCTCTCACAGCTTCCTTGTTTCACCATCTACAAAAGTTGGAGCTACATCTTACAGTCCAATGCTTAAAAAGAATATCTTGGAGCCCTACTTAAAACTGAAAATGAAGGTGGTGATTTTTTATTTCCTTTCAAATTCCTATTTTTTGGCCTTTTATAGAAGTCTTATTTTAGCAAAATAGCTTTTAATCTGACTTCCTTTAAAAAAAAAAAAAAAACAATTCCAACACCAATGTCCCAGTGTTTCAGTACCCCAACATTGCCAGGGCTGCGAGGGCCCATTAAAACTGCTCACAGCTGTAGTTATTATCATTATTATTATTATTATTATTATTATTATACATCCAATATCTGAACTGCTTTATCTTCACGAGGGTCGTTGGAGTGCTGGAGCCTATCCCAGCTGTCTTTGGGCAGCAGTCAGGGTACACCCTGACCTGGTTGCCAGCCAATCGCACGGCACACATAGACAAACAACTGTTCACACTCACAATCACATCTTGGGAAAATTAGCAAGTTGTCTTGGTTGTGAGGAAGCAAAGTAGCTACAGTCCATCATACTGCCACAACCATCGTTCTCTATGGGCATAATATAATTTTTATCAAATGCTGTGCCAATTTTATTCCAGATGTAACGGGTCAGACATATTTTAAAAAGTTCAATTTTTGACTCATCAGTCTACGGAATGTTTTTCCAAAAGTCTTGAGGATTATCAAGATGGGTTTTTTTTCTTTGGCAAACGTGTTCTTTGAGTACAACTCTCCCATAGATGCCATTTTTTCCAGAGTCTTTCTTATGGTAGAGTCATGAACACTGACCTGAACTGAGGCCAGTGTTCTTTGGGTGTTGTTCTAGGTTCTTTTGTGACCTCCTGGATGAGTCGTTGTCGCACTGGTCGAGTAATTTTAGCTGATCGACGACTCCTGAGAATATTTGCAGAAGTTCCCAATTTTCTCCATTAGTGGATAATGGCTCTGACAGTGGTTTGCTGGAGCCCCAGAGATACTGAACAAGATACTGAACCACCGGTTACTTCTGGTGCTGCGCCATCAATAAGTAATTGAGGAAACTGCGTAAAGCGATTTGAATACCAAAGGTAGAAAAACGCCATGAAAGTGACAGCCCATTTACTATTTGTTGGATAATTTTGTGATTTTTCTGATTTGTGCTGTTTGACCTGATGAATTTTAATTCTTCACTAAAATAGCAGATGTATTCATTGACTGTATTACAGTAAAGTGAGTTGATCATCCACAGATAATAGAGTGCTCGTATTGGTGAGGTTTTTGAGAATGATTTCTGAAGTGTTGTTTTCTAATTCTTTGTTAAAATTACAAACACATTGTCTGTACAGATCAAAATGAATTTGGAATTTAGTTCTCCATTTACACTCTTTCCTGTATTATGATTTGAGTCAATATGCTTGTAGCGCACCTGCCAAGAAGATTTTGGCGGAGGTAGCCATTCCATTAGACTGACGGAATGTATATCAGTCTTTCCGTCAGAATTTCACACTGAATCATGTGGACCCAGTCCATCCCTTGACGATGACAGCTATTTGGTACTGAGAACGTAATTTCCATGTCGCACCACACTAGCCAACACACAGCAAAATAAAGAAAAAAAATGTAAATAAAAAAATCTCTCACACACACACACGCACACACACACACACACACACACACACACACACACACACACACACACAGGCGACACATTTTTCTGTATTTGGTTATTTAAGTTAAAGTAATGCGGCTCGGTGGTCCAGTGGCTCGCGCTTCGACCTCACAGTGCAGAGGTAGAGGTACCGGGTTCGATTCCAGCTCCGGCCTTCCTGTGTGGAGTTTGCATGCTATCCCCGTGCCTGCATGGTACTGTGGTTTCCTCCCACATTCCAAAAATATGCATGGCAGCCTGATTGAACACTCCAAATTGTCCCTAGGTGTAAGTGTGAGCGCAAATGGTTGTTTGTCTGTGTGCATTGAGTTTCAAAGCTCCGCCTGTCAACCCAAAGCGTCAGCTGCTTCGGAATGATGCAGTGAAGTGGTTCAAACATCATCACTAACGTCAACTGAAGCAAGCTTCACTATAAGTCGCCTATCGAGTTTGAAGGGTGCTTTGGAACTTCAGTGTTAGAGGTAGCATCTCTCGTCAATTTGCTTTCTTTCTTCTTTGTTTTGTAAATAATGGTATTATTTTTTCTTTTAGACATTGTTCTTGATTTTTGTATAAATTAATTTCTTGTCTTTTCGTTTGTATTCTTTGTGTTAAGCTACCTTGCCTTTTGCAAGTGTTTTTGTTTACGCCTTGTTTTTCCTGGATCCTTGTGAGCAGCTATTTCTCTTTCTACATTGTCGGTGCATTTTTCTGTAAATGAATATTTTATTGCACTTTGAGCCTGTATTTCTGGGATCCTAAAACATTATTCGGTTCGGTTTCAAACCTAACACCACCATCTGCCTCATACACAATATCTACAGCTACGTTGGTGCATGAATTATCTGTGCATGAGCAGAGTTTGGAAAGAGACTGGCATGAGCTCTTTTCACTTCTCACAAAGAAACACTTCTGAAAGGGACACATTTAATGAATTTACATTTCTACATCTTTTAAATAAAACACCAGTTTAAGTACATCAAATCAAATCTCAAGGAGCAGTTTACTTTGGACACACATCAGGCCTGGCAGAATACAAAAATCATATGTTTGGCGGTATCTTGTGCCAAAAATTCCAGTACCCCAATGTGCGAGTGTCCCAACGTGCTGCTATCACAACGTGAACAGGGCTGTAAGGGCCCTTTATTGATGCTGTAGTGCGTGTTTGTTATTTAGCAGAAAATGATTTAACAGCCCTCAGTTCTTTCATTTAAAGGTAACATTTTTAATTGTTTGTTTTTTATTTATTTGTTTTCAAATAGGCCCCAATTTATGATACAAAACAGCTTTTGAATTCGAAACATGGGAAATTATTTACACAAAAAGCTATCACAACTAGTAAATGTAATACATGTAAAAAAATGTAGTAAATGTAAATGTAGTAAATACTTTTTTCCAACGATTGGGTAACATGAAAGTATGGCTTTTATTTTTTATTTTTTGCATGTTACAGATTTATCGCCGGTGCTGGTTAGTTTTCAAGAAGCCATCCAGTAAAGGGCCTCGTCGACTGGAGAAATATCCTGATGAGAAGTCTGCCCACATCAGGTCCTGTCCAAAGGTGTGATTACGTTTGCATGTGCATGCTTGTTTATGAGTGACAAAGAAGACTGAGAGAGAGCGAGTAAGCAAGAGTTTTGGAAAAAAGACTCAATCGGCTCTCACAAGCCCTCCAGGCTCTTTTCACTCACTGTCCACTAAGGGTTTGAACCTACACTGCCACAGTGTAAACAACTAGGAAGGGAAGTACGCTGACCACTGAGCTAAAATGCTGGGCTAAAGAGGGCTAAATATCCTGAGAAGTCTTGCTTGTCTCCTTCGTTTAGTCAGTAGTTAACTATGCTTTTGGTATTATCTTTGTTTCATAATGGCTGCACAGAGCTCACAAATTAGTTTGTTTCCCACTAATAATCACCACGAGATGGCATAGGAATTTTAGCAGGGAAACAACTCAATGGGAAATATGAAGAGCACCATATATAAGGCGCATCAGCTTATCAGGCGCACTGTCGGCTTTTGAGAAAATTGAATTTAGGTGTGCTCTAGAGCAGAAAATATGGTACATGCGTTGCACTTAGATTTTTCAGCAGAAATGAAATTGGTGTTTACAGTGTATACCGCCTTTCAGTCTCGCAGCAGACGTAATGCTATTGTGACCAAAAAAATCCTACAATAGTCACACCATCACCTTCTACAGGACAAGAAACCAAAAGTGAAACCTTGATTTCAGGCCCGTGATTGAATTCAGTCATATTCATGATCGCTTGGCAGTGCTTACACCCAAAATGAAAAACTGAACCACTAAAAATATAAACTAAAGACATGAAAAACTAGACAAATGGAAAAAATTACATACAACACAAAACGAGACAGAGAAAAATCTCATGAACACCATTATTTACATTTTTCTCGCTTTTCAATGTTTTTTACCCTCTCCCAATCCATATTTTTTATCTTTATCTTGTTACCTAGGTGACAGAAATTACAAACGTCAAGACTGTCACACGGCTGCCTCGGGATACGAAGCGACAAGCAGTGGCCATTGTGCTTAGTGATGACACCTCACGCACTTTCACTTGTGAATCAGGTAATGGCTGAAGAAATGCAAGTTCTGATGCTTCAGATTAAAACATGGTCAATGTCAAAAAATGTGTTCTCCAGTTGATACAAAGGGTACTAATAAGTACCAGGGAAATATATTTGTTCATTGATGTCCCATTTTGAATCTTGCAGACACGTCATAAAATGTTGGCCCAGTTGGCAATTTTCTGAGATGCACTGCACACCAAATTCTTTTGTGAGATAAACAGAAATATTAATCAAGTACAGTTAACATATTGTGGTGAAAATATCTTCGCAAAAAAAAAAAAGGAGGTGAGAACTGTCCAAGTCTTTAAAGTTCAAATTTTACGACACTGGCACAAATTGGTCAAATCCATCTCCCAGAAAGACTGTCGATGCACCATTTTCTCTCGCTGCTGTGATCCATCTAATCCAGCATTTGTTTACCTGTATTGACCCCAGGCACATATTTCACATTAGGAAAAAAAAAATCCCACAACAGACCTCAGAGGATAAACAGGTAAACTGCCATCTCGTACAAAAATAATTAGATTCAATTAAAATGAATTTGGACCTCCCTTTCATTTCAAACTTCTAGAAAAAACAGTGGCTGCTCAACTTCACATCCATCTTTCCTCCAATAACCTCTACAAACAATTTAAATCTGGCTTCCGTTCCCTCCATAGTACTGAAACCACCCTCCTCAAGATATCCAATGACCTTCTCTCTGCTGACTCCGGTTCACTCGCCATCCTCCTCCTGCTTGACCTCAGTGCAGCCTTTGTCACCATCTCTCACTCCATCCTCCTCGACAGACTCTCCTCCATTGGTATCACCAGCACCCCCCTCTCCTGGTTCCGCTCCTATCTTTCTGACCGCACCCAGTTTATCCAGTTCAAATGTTTTAGATCTCACCCCTTTTCCCCTCACTTCAAGTGTCCCTCAGGGTTCTGTCCTTGGCCGCTTGCTGTTTCTAATCTATCTTTTTTTTATCTAATTTAATCTTTTTTTTTTCCCAAGATGGCGCCAGGATAGGCAGCCATCGGCAAGTGCTCTTCAAGAGCCTTACGTTTTTTGTTGTTTTTGTCTTGTTTTGTCACATGGTGTTGTTGTTACATCGTGTGGACCTGATGTGGACTATTTTCAGCATATTTGGCCATGGCATTTGTCAAAGAAGAATCTGTGCTTGGTGGTTTGGTTGCGCCTTCTCGGCAGCACACGTGTACCAGCACTGATTTCTTGATTAGGAGGAATAGCGGCGCCATTTGACTGTTGTTGCTGGACAACCCCGGGGCGCTTGTGTCTTGCGCCTGAAGTAGGCAGCATTTTCACAGCCCCGCTTTGTTCAGTGAAAAGGTCGGTGCTGATGGACAGTGTGCGGCTGGATGGATGCATGGATTGAGGAGCTGACGATGAGAAGAAAGGAGCGTCAGCGTAGAGCGCCGATGCGTATGTGGAACTGGGAGTCGCGGCTTGGCATTGAAGCGGACTTACCGTATTTTCACGACTATAAGGCGCCATTAAAAGTCAAAAATGGTCTCCAAAATGGACAGGACGCCTTATGACTGACAGCCGACACGCTGTTTATATAGAGAAAAGGCGGAAGGGACTGTGGACAGGCATGCGGCAAAGAAGTCGGCCAATCAGTGAAGGGTGGGCGTGTATATATATACATATATGGAGAGAAAGAGAGAGAAAAGGCAGACGTGAGTGACAGGCATGCGGGGAAGACGTCGGCCAATCAGTGAAGGGTGGGCGTGTAAGTGGACGCTAAAGGGACGCTACAAGCAGGTACCAACACCTGTATAGAGTGTGGCTATGTGCATTGTTGCAAAACAACTTCGGTTTTGGTTTCTAAGAACCCCCGAAAATAAATTCTACAAAGAGACACGCCTACGAAGCTCAGTTCAAACTTCAAGCCATCGGTTATGCTTTTGGCATGCGTGCCCATCTCACAGCAGCGGTGAAAAACCAAGTCAAGCAAATGAACTCTGAGCTTGCCGTTATTCCCAGAGGCTTAACTAAAGAACGCCAACCGCTGGACATCGGCATCAACCGGGCGTTCAAAGTAAAGTTGCGAACGGCATGGGAACAATGATTGATCGATTGCAAACACAACTTTACAAAGAGTGAGAGGCAGCGCCGGGCGAGTTACGCCACAATGTGCGAATGGATTGTGGCTGCTTGGTCGAACGTGTCTGCTTGCACTGTTGTTCGAGTTTTTGGCAAAGCCGGCATCATTTCTGTGGAGCCACATGGCAATGAGAGTGACTGACAACGAGAGGGAACACGGCGTTTTTGATGGATTACCGGTACTTGCACAATTGTTCAATTCTGATACAGAGGATGAGGACTTTGATGGATTTCTGGGTGATGATTGATCGAAAAACGTGAGTACATTGTACGATGGCTAAATAAAATACAACGGAACTCAGTTTTCCGTTGCCTTTTTAAAAACGTGTTTTTAGCTTGTATCTGTATGTCTTGGCATGCTACCGTATGCTACAAGCTAACGTGTTTTTAGCGTGCGCGCATGCATGCCGTATGTTTAAGCTGGCATATGTTTTACCACTTTAAAATTGCGCCCAATAATACAGTGCGTTTTGTCTATGTGTAAAATACAGAAATAGCACCCATTAATGAGACTGCGCCCAACCATACGGTGCGTCGAATGGTCGTGAAAATACGGTACATGGCACAGGAGAAGAGAGCCAGTCTCTCTTTTTCGTTAATGGATGCTACAGCTTCTTGTTGCTTTCAAGCTTAGCTTGTAGCAGACGTGTGCACACTGCAGCATGACGTCTTTGATCCACTGGTGAAAAGGATACTTTGATTCGCTCCTCTTTCATTTATAACTGCTTCAGACAACAAAGTGTATGCAGGAAAGTGGTTAAGAGTGCACGATTGTCTGTGTCTCATGTGTTGTTTTGTATTATTTTGTCATTTTTTGTTAACTTTTCTTTTGATAGCGGCGCAGACACCCGCAGTGGCTCCTCTTGTTTTATGTTGAGAAGGAAGAAATTTCATCTGTGCTGTATGTTACACATACAGTACATTTGACAATAAAGTTTATCCAATCCAATCCAATCTTCTACCCCTTGGTAATATCTTCAGGAAACATGACATTCACTGCTACGCAGATGACACCCAGCTCTGCATCTCTTCCACACCTGACACCACACTTCCACCATCCTCCCTAACCAACTGCCTGCAGGAATTAAAATCATGGTTCACCTCACCTCAAACTGAACAGCAATAAAACTGAACTCCTCCTCATTGGCACCAAATCCACCCGAAACAAAATAAACAATTTCTCCATTCCCTTTGACAGCTCCTCCATCTCTCCCTCCCCTCAGGTCAAGAGTCTGGGTGTCATCCTCGATAGCACCCTCTCCTTCACCTCACATATCAACCACATCACTCGTTCTGCATATTCTCATCTTAGAAACATCCACCGGCTCTTCTCTTCTCTCACCCCTCACTCCACTGCTATACTCGTTCACACCTCCTGACTTGATTACTGTAACTCCCTCCTGCTCGGTCTCCCTCAAAAAAACCCTCCATAAGCTTTAGCTGGTCCAAAATTCAGCCGCTCGCATTATTGCACGCACACCATCCATAAACCATATTACACCTGTCCTCCAACACTGGCTCCCCATTATACACCGCATTCAATATAAAATCCTGCTTCTTACTTTCAAAGCTATCCACAACCTTGCCCCTCCATACCTATCTGACCTCATCCACATTGCCACACCTGTCCGCTCTCTTCGTTCTTCCTCCTCTCTCCTCCTCACTGTCCCGCCTTGTCACTATGGGGAGCAGAGCAGAGCGACTGAAGGCTCTGCTCCCCAGCTCTGGTACACACTCCCCGCTGACCTTCGTAACATAGACTCATAAAGCAGGATGGGACCTCACACAGCTCCAGAGATCTGTTGAAGATTTGTGTGAAGACCGGAGCCAGCTGGTCAGCGCAGACTTTCAGGCAGGAGGGGGACACTTTGTCGGGCCCCGCAGCTTTCTTGATCTTCTGCTGCTTGAAGAGCCGTCTCACGTCCTGTTCGTGGATCTGTAGTGGAGAAAAAGAGGGTGGAGGGGTAGATAGAGTAGTTTCTGGTAGAGGTGGGTGTGTGTGGGAAATGGGGGTGCCCTTTTCAAATCGGCAGAAAAACATGTTTAGTTCACTAGCAAGACCCTTATTGTTCACTGTTTGGGGGGATGGCATTCTATAGTTAGTGATTGCTTTCAGGCCATTCCATACAGATGCAGAGTCGTTAGCAGAGAACTGTTTTTTCAGCCTCTCTGCATAGCTTCTCTTAGCGATGTTAATTTCCTTTGTCAATTGGTTTCGGGCGTGTTTGTACAGTGCCCGATCTCCACTTCTAAATGCGGCCTCTTTCTCTTTCCTGAGTTGCCTGAGTTTGGGAGTAAACCATGGCTTGTTATTGTTGAAGGAGCGGAAGGACTTCGTTGGTACACACATGTCCTCACAGCAACTGATGTATGATGTTACAGTGTCTGTGTATTCATCCAGTGTGCCCGTTGAAGTTTCAAAGACGCCCCAATCAGTGCAGTCTAAGCATTCTTGTAGAGCTAGCTTTGCTTCATCTGTCCATTTTTTCACTGTCTTAACAACCGGTTTAGCACATTTGAGTTTCTGTCTGTATGTAGGTATTAAGTGGATTAAATTGTGGTCAGAAAGACCCAATGCTGCACGGGCGACCGATCGGTATGAATTTTTGATTGTTGTATATCAGTGGTCTAGAATGTTGCCTTCTCTGGTGAAACAGTCGATGTGCTGCTTATATCTGGGAAGTTCACGGTTAAGATGTGCTTAAAATCGCCCAAAATTATCAGGGGTGACTCTGGGTATTTTAGTTCGAGTTTGTTTACTTGTTCGGCTAGCGTTTGTATCGCCGTGTTAGCGTTAGCTTGTGGCGCAATGTAAACACCGATTAGTAAAAAGGAGGTGAACTCACGTGGCGAGTAGAATGGCTTGCAGTTTAAAGACAGCGACTCCAGGTCCGGGCTGCAGTGTGCGTCGAGCTTCGTGACATCAGTGCACCATTCTTCGTTGATATAGAAGCTCCAGGGAACAACTAGGCAACAACGTGTTGCCGTGTGTTGCCAACCCCTGAGTTGGCCAGACACTCACGCACCTGAGCCTCTGTCATCACAACAAAATTGATGTCGTCGGGGAACTGGATCACGATGATCTCAATTCGAGAGAGAGCATCAGCAACCTCATTGTTGGCATCTCTTGGCGTCTCGGAACTCCAAATCGAATTGGGAGAGGTAGTCAAGCTGCCGGATCTCCTGCTCCAGGTAGTTTGTGGAGGCTGATGGAATAGCAGAGAGCAGTGGCTTGTGGTCAGTGAAGACGATGATGTGAACGCCCTCGATGAAGTGGCGTAAGTGCTTCACACTGACGTAGACAGCAAGCAGCTCGCGACCGAAGGTGCTGTAGCGTTGTTCAGCGGGCTGGAGGCTCTTTGAGAAGAAGGCGATCAGGCAGAAGTTACCGTCGTGGCCGTCATGGAGGACCGCACCAACAGCAGCCTTGGAAGTGTCAACCATCAGAGACAACTGGTTGTCGGGGCTCAGGTGGCGAAGAGCGTCGCATTGGCAACGAGGTCCTTGAGCCGTTGCAAAGCCGCCAGTTGCTCAGGGGAGAGATCAATCGGGCCGTTTTTCTTGCCTCGGGTCAACGGAACCAGCGGCAAAGACGTCTCAGCACATCCAGGAAGGAAGCGGTGATAAAAATTGACCATACCTAAAAATCTCCGGAGTTTCTTGCGATTTGGTCGAACACCAACGCTGTCAATGAGGTAACCGAGGAACTTCATCTCAGGCTGGCCAAAGATGCATTTGTCTGCATTGAGGACGAGTTCGTACTCGTCGAGGCGGCGGAACACAGTTTCCAGGTGCTGCAGGTGCTCTTCTTCATTGTTGCCGGCGATGAGAATGTCGTCAATGTAGGCACAGCAGAGGTCAAGACCGCGCAAGACAGAGTCGATGAAATGCTGGAAAGTCTGCGACATATTGCGGAGGCCGAAATGCATTCAGAGAAACTCGAACGAGCCGAAGGGGGTGGTGACGGACGTTTTGAGAACGTCTCCCAGAGCGACTGGTATTTGGTGATAGGCCCTCAACAGATCGATGGTAGAAAAGGATGACTTCCCTTAAAGGAAGGACACGCAGTCGTGGATGTGTGGGATGGGATCCCGGTTGGGGATGGTGACGGAGTTGAGGGCACGGTAGTCTCCACATGGACGCCAATCACCTGCCTTTGCTTTGGGAACCGTGTAGTGGGGAGGCCCATTTGCTGCTCGAAGGACGGATGATACCGAGCTGAAGCATGTGATCAAATTCGGCTTCAGCGATCCGTTGCTTCACGGGGGCCAGTCGTCGAAGACACTGGAACTTGGTGGTACCGGTCGTCTCGATGTGATATACGACATCGTGAGCCGCTGGTGCGGTCGTCCGCACGGGGTTCGTCACGTTAGGGAAATGCCGCAACAGGGTCGGGTAGTGAGACAAAGAGGGGGCAGGGAGATGGGACAGTCGCTGGAGAAAATGGTCGGAGGTGGTTTCACGCGCCGTAAGGCCGGTCTTGTCGTCGACCGGCATCTTCCTGCAAACACTGACCGACAAGTCAAATTCATGCAGGAAATCGGTACCAATGATGGGACGGGGGACATCTGCGATGGTGAAAACGAAGGGGAAACAGCAGTGCAGGCACAGATCAAGTTTGAGGACGCGTTGGCCGTACGTCTTGATAGTGGTGCGGCTGGCTGCTTGGAGGAAGGAGCCGCTGGTAGGGTGTTGGTGCTCTGTGGGGGAGGGAGGGGCGACACATCCACGGAGGAATCGACCATAAAGCGTCACTCAGAAGTCCGATCGAGGATGTGAAGGATGCAGCTCGCAGCAGAGACGCCAGAAGAGTTGAGTGCCGCGCTCACTTCCTGGCGGGTCCGTTTCCCGCCTGTAAGCACGGTTCATGACATTTTTCTGCCAAGTCGCCTCACGTGCAATGATACCAGCAGATGCCAGACAAGTCACCCTGGGAGGTGGAGCGCCCTCGGCTACTGCTATGTCCGCGATTCATGCTGCGTCCACGACCGTGGCTACCTTCCTTCCTACGGCTTGTAGGAAGGAAGGCTTGTTGGCTTGTAACTCCCAGATCTCGTGCATGAGGCACTGCATCTCAAGGAGCTGCTGGAAGGCGTCCTTGTCAGCCATGTTGCAGATGGAGTGGAACGAAGTGGCCGAATAAATCCAATGGAATAGCGATCTGTGAGGTAGCCAAGTGAGGGGGAAGATCCGAGGGAGAGAGTCCATGGTTCGGAAAAAGGCTGGCTCGCCACTAAAGAGATGTTTCTCTGTCCTTGAACTGACTTTCTAAACCCGACTGAAGAGATGTTGGTCTCTATTTGATCTGACTTGCTAAACCCCAGTGGAATGAGAAAGGGCGCAGTGGCCAAGACAGTTATTGTAGTAAAAACATATACAGTATATTTGGGCAAAAAGGCAAAGCACATGATTACCAGAACAATGTGTCCATAAGACCTTGTGCGTCGCGTAGGCTAAGGCTAAAAAATGGTTGTCCTGTTGTTCTGGCTTCTCGATCCGTGACGTCGGTTGCGTCGGCGCTGATTGATTGAAACCAAAAGACGCGCATGTGCGTACATGTTCACGCTTACGCACGTACAGCAGGTGCAGCGGACTATCGACTGCAGAGACATGCATCACTCCAGTAGCGCTACAGACTTGTTAGCACATCCACCCCACAGTGCAGGGTTCAATTTTGCCTCCGGCCTTCCTGTGTGGAGTTTCTATATTCTCCTAGTGCCTGGGTGGGTTTTCTCAAGATACTTTGTTTCCTCCCACATTCCAAAAACACGCATCTATGACGAACATACGTCGATGTGCGCCCAGCGATTGGCTGGGAAACAGTTCAGGGTGTACCCTGCCTACTGCTCGAAGACAACTAGGATCGGCTCCAGCATGCCCGTGACACTCGTGAGGATAAAGCGGATAAAAAAATGGATGTATAGATGGATGGATGTTTTTCTGTTTTTTACTCTCTTTGTTATTGTTTTATTGTTTTATTGTTTGTTAAAATATGAATTATTTTTGCTCCACGTACAGCACTTTGTAAAAAGGTGGTTGTTTAAAAGTGCTCTATAAATACAGCTCAGTTGAGTATATTTTAAGAAATTCATGTTTGGGCTTTTGTCATTTTTCAATAGAACTGGATGCAGAAGAGTGGTTTAGGACACTGTCAATTGAGTGTCTGGGAGCACAGGTCAGTGACATCAGCATGGGAGAACCAGATCTCCTTGCAGCTGGGATGCAATGTGAACACACAGGTCTGTAATTATGCATTATACATTAACACACATTTTCAAGAACATTGTTTTAATTTTTGCCAGAATTAACTTTGTTTCGTCTAAAATAGAGTTAAATATTAGTATTAAATTCAGGTACATTCTTTTACCAGGATTTCTTGGTTTATTACCGTCATGCTGTGAAAGGTAATGAGGTTACTGATGGCACACAATGATCTAGTTATCACAGCAGCATATGAAAAAAATGCACTATACTCATGCTCTGTTACCGCACCTTTTGGTTTTTCAGTTGATGCACATGCAACATCTGGCTTGTTTAGACTTATAATGCTTGTAATCCTACATTTAAAATGTTCTTTGGATTTAAATTTACTTTCGGGTTATCATCATAGGTGCACATAAATGGTGCGCATGTGCATTGCAAATTGAGTATTGCACTCCAGTTCAAGTCTGTCACTGCACCTTCGTGCAGTAGAATGATGCAGCTTAGTCAGTCAACTTTACTCTGGTCAGGCTTTGTAGCCTCAATTCAAAGTCAAGTGAGTAGCCACGATTGTTTCCAATGGCAAATTTCATCGTCTTACTTGCTGTGTTTTTATTTTGAAGTTGACCCTTGTGGTGCATGACATCACTAATGTACAACCGTTGTTATGACAGGTGGTTAGAAGAAGCCCCGGTGCTTACATGTACATTCACCGTGTGACAGCAGCCAAGGCATCGTAGGAGAGCCGCCATGTAACTAATTGTGTTAAATTGATTTTTTTTTTATATAAAAGAATAAATTGTTTTGTTTTAATATGCTGCCAATGTGTAGCCCCTGTATGTTATTGTAATTAGTAAACAAAAATGAAAAAAACAACAACAGATAAATGTTTATTCAGGTATGTTTAAATAACATCGACACACATTAACTATAACGCTAGCTCAGATGTGCTGTAAGTAATAATAATAATAATAATACATTTTATTTATAAGCGCCTTTCAAAACACTTAAGGACACCGAACAATCAAACAAGAGCAATAAAACCACAGATAAAATTATAAATAATAAAAGAAGCGATGAGTTTAAACTGAGTAAGCAATTTTTTAAATAGGTGGGTTTTGAGATGAGTTTTGAATGTGGGAAGAGAGTCAATATTACGGATGTTGGGTGGGAGTGAATTCCAGAGTTTGGGGGCAGAGCGGCTGAAAGCTCTGCATCCCATCGTCCTGAGACGGGCAGAGGGTACTGTTGGAGGGGATCAAGCAGGGGAAGCGTGTTGTTGTCGACACGGCGGGATCCCTTCACCGTTCTCCACTTCCCCAGGTCCTCTGCGTGTTCGTTTGATTCGGGCTGAGTTGATGTGCGAAAGTCAGAGGCTGGTAATGGAGAAGTTCTTGCAAGATGTTTTACTGAACGTTCAGGGCACAACACGAATCGATTCGGGCTCCTGTGAGTCTCAGATTTCATCAGGAAGCCCCGAGCAACTACAGTCAAACGTGTATATAGGCATAGTATGTTAATTATATTAATTAGGGGCGGGCAGTCCTTCCCCTTATGTAAAAATCCGAAACAAAGAAAGTTCGATCTTGGCATTTTGACAAAGTACAGACCACATCTGCTGTGCACAAATCTCGAGACAAGAGTTCCTCACCAAGGGAGCTTGACAGCCCTCAGGAACTCTCCCGAGGTGGGGAACGCAAAAGAAGGCACTTGGGGGCTGTTAATCACTCAAGGGGAAATAGGACCCCAGCTTCACACTACATTCTTTGTTTTAAGTAGCGGATGTTCAGGACAGAGACCTAATAGTCAAAGTCGACCTGTCTATGATACAAAGTTTTAAGCTAAACATATAACATATATAGGTGATATCTTCAGTACACAGAGGTGGAGGGAGGCTAAGGACCAGAGGGAATGAAAGGGAACGGAAATTTGAAGAAGGTCCGAAAGATGGGGGGGGGGGGGGGGGTCAAGGTTATGGATGGCTTTGAATGAAAAGAGGAGTATTTTGAAGTTAATCCTCAGTTTGACAGGGAGCCAGTGGAGATGTTGGAGGATGGGGGTGATGGGATGGAAGGAGGGAGATCTAGTGATGATACGGGCTGAAGAATTCTGGACCAGTTGAAGTTTATGGAGGAATTTGTGGTGGACACCGAAGAGAAGTGAATTGCAATAGTCAATACGGGAGGTGATGAGACTGTGGACAAGGATAGCATTGGAGTGAGGGGTGACAGAGGGACGGAGACGGTTGATATTGCGTCAGTGGAAATATGCGGACCGGGTTATGTTATTAATGTGAGAGTGGAACGATAGCAAACTATCGAGTATGACACCCAGGCTCTTGACCTGAAGGGAAGCGGACACAGTGGAGTTATCAATAGTGAAAGAGAAACTGTTGGTTTTGTGTTAGGTGGATTTGGTACAGACGAGGAGTTCTGTTTTGTCACTGTTAAATTTGAGGAAGTTATGTGTGAACGAAGATTTAATATCTGAAAGGCAGTGTGAGAGGGAGGAGGGTGGGAGGGAGGCGTCGGGTTTGCTGGAGAGGTAGAGCTGGGCGTCATCCGCGAAGCAGTGAAAGTGTATACCAAATTTACGGAAAATATTGCCAAGGGGGAGAAGGCAAATAATGAAGAGGAGGGGTCCCAGGACAGAGCCCGGGGGCACACCGGAAGAGACGGGGGACGGACTGTGAAGTGAAGGAATTGAGTTGGATGAACTGAGAACGCCCAGAGAGATAAGAGTGAAACCAGTGTAAGGGGGTGTGAGTGATGCCTATGGTGGAAAGTCTATTAAGGAAGATGGGGTGTGAGATTATGTCAAAAGCTACACTCAGGGCGAGGAGGATGAGAATGGAGATTAAACCGGCATCCGCTGCCATAAGAAGGTCGTTGGTGATATTTAAGAGGGCTGATTCTGTGCTGTGACGGGGACGGAAACCAGACTGGAATTGTTTGTAGAGATTGTTATGGGCGAGGTGGGAGTGAAGTTGAGAGGCAACAATTTTTTCAAGAAATTATTTGGAGATGAAAGGAAGGTGAGAAATTGGTCGTAGGTTATTGAAATCATTGGGATCTGAACGAGTTTTTTTCAGGATACGAGTGTCAGCTGCAATTTTGAAGGGGAAAGGAACAATTCCAGTGGACAGTGAGGAATGGATGATGGCTGAAATGAAAGGAAGCAGAGAGGGTAAGCAGGATTTGACCAGGACTGTGGGGAGGGGATCTAGTAGGCAGGAAGGATTTCGTAATGATATCTGAGATTATTGAAGGATGGGGAAGTGATGTGTTCCTCGAGCCGGTCCTTGGCCTCGAGGACCGGCTCGAGGACCGAAGGTCGGTCCTTGGTCCTTGGCCTTGGTCTCGGAGTCAAGTCCTTGGTCCTTGACCTTGGCCTCGGGTTGCCGGTCCTTGGACAAAACGAAGGATTTGAGCCTCTAATCCTTCGTCCACAGATATAAAGGGGGCCCGAGGACCGGATAAGCGGTAGAAGATGGATGGATGGATGAAGTCCAACTACTGTTTCAACTTGACTGATGGTCATTGAGAGATGTGCGTTTAAATTTCTGTCCGGACACTGTCCCTGGCTGATTCCATTCGGCACAAGTCATTAGAGTAAAAGTAAGGACAGAGAATTTATGGTCGTTGTTTTGTGCAATATGTTTTATGCAGTTATGCAAGATACACCAATATATATTGTCCAGGAATTCTAAATTGAAAAAAAGAAAGAAAAGAAGAAAAGGTAGATTATTTGGACACGGCCAATTGATAAGTAGCTCGCATGCCATATAACATCAACAGGATCCTAAGAAACTACACCAAGAACTCAATGATGTTGTGGAATGCTACTCGACTGGCCAAATCAAAGCCAGGTGCAAAGATAAATCTTGAATGTGGCATATTCCAAGGAGATGCTATGTGCCCGGCTGTTGTGGGCCGAACCCCACTCATTCAAATCATCACTAAGAGTGGGTACTAGTTCAGAAAGTGTACCATGATGAGTCACGTGGATCACACCCACCTATATGCCAAGAACAAGTGTGATATTGACTCCAAGTACATACAGCAATCACATTGGAATTTCATTGCAATGTCATCTTAGTGTAGGCGAATTGCCGTATTGGCCCGAATATAAGACGACCCCCTCTTTTTCAGGACTCAAGTTTGAAAAAAGACTTTTTGAACACCAAATTAATTTTTATACAGAAAATAATTGTAGTACATCTGAAACCAATGATTTTAACAATATATTTGAGAGAAAAAGCATGTTATTTTGCCTCATTCAAATCTAAAGTGCATTCATAAATGAATGGCTTCTGGTTTTTGAAATGTAAATTACATCATAACTTCACCCACTTTTCTCCAGATTGTCACCACGTTTCTCCATTTTCTGTTATCTCTTCTATTATTTTCTTCTCTTTTCCTTCTTACCGCTGTTTTTTATTTTTCTTCTTCATGCTACCACTATTTTTATTTTTATTCTTCGTGGCAGAGGTTCACTTTGGCCTGGGGAGTCAAGTTCAGCATTCGCGTCAATGATTTCTGGCGCCGTCTAGCGTCGTGAATGGGTATAATGTCTAAACCCCGAATATAAGACGACCCCCACTTTTTCAGTCTTATTTCAATGCAAAAAACACTGTCTTATAGTCGGGCCAATACAGTATATCTAGGCTAGGGAAGATGATCACAACCAAAGCAATTGAACTACCTGAAGCCAGAATAACCTTAGAGCCATGTAGAAGCATCTCACAGGGCAGCCACAGCCAAATACCGAAAGATGATGAGACAGATCTTGAATAGTGAGCTCAATGGCAAGAATAAGCGAACACCGATACGAACGCCCATATTTTCTCTTTTAGCAAAAGTAGGCTAAATTTACTTCAAAGAAAAACAAATAATAGCAATTTTCGATCATTCACTCGAATGAAATATTTTTAAAACATACCGTATTTTCCGCACTAAAAGACACACTGGATTATGAGGTGCACCTTCAATGAATGGCTATTTTGTAAAAATTTTTCATACATTGGAAAATTCGCATTATAAGGCGCAATCTACAATGCCTCTGCTAGATGGTGCTACCGTAATGACCATACACAAGATGCACCGGATTTTAAGGCGCTCTGTGAGCTTTTAAGAATATTGAAGACTTTTTGGTGCGCCCTATAGTGCGGAAAATACGGTAATTTGATTGAAATACAATAAAGTACAAAAACATACTCACCAAAAACATTTTCTTCAAGGAGAAGGAACATGCAGTGAAAACAAATATTAAACTTTAATTTTTAAACTTGAACTGAGTAAAAACACTTAATATGTGATTGCACAGTAATACAGTGATCCCTCGCTACTTCGCGGTTCGTTTATCGCGGGTTCAGTGCATCGCGGATTTTTTCTAACATTTTTACATATACATGGAGTACAGTACTGTATATGTTGCTCTATGTGACTCGCTGTTGATTTGCAGCTTCTCGCGGACCATTTGCGGACTTTAAAAAAAATTTTTTTTTTACCTGTTTATGTTAATTGGACGCTACTTTGTGGATTTTCGTTTATTGCGGGTGATTTTGGTCCCCATTATCCACGATAAACGAGGGATAACTGTATTCACTTCTTTGAGGCTGATGCTGATACTTGGTAGTGTCTCATCTTTACTACAAGTTAATCAATATTTGGGGTCAGGCTCTGAGCTAAGGAAATCCTCAAAATTGAGTGAATGTGTTCAGCAGCAAGTCGACTTCTGTGTGATGTTTTGTTCAGCTTCATCAAAGAAAATAGTTGTTCACACAGGTATGTGCTGCCAAACATTGACAACGTTTGAGCAGCATGGATGCGCAGCTGGGCCATTGTGTTGGGGAGGAAACGGGCAAACTCCACAGCACCCACTGCAGCATGTTTTGTCCTCAGTGCATCATTGCATTGGAGGTCTATCAACTCCATTTGGAGGTTTGGTGATCAGCTTTCCACGTCAACAGATATGGAATACTGAGCAGTTCAAACCTGCTTTTTTGTGCTTCGAAGTCAGCAAATCGGCGTCAGAAGTCAGCGGCGAGCATACTAATTTTATCAGCAAACTGTACAACTGTGTTGTGTCTTTCCCCTTGCTGTCCAAGAACAGACAAATCTCACGAAGCTCAAAACATCTTTGCAGCGCCTTTCTCTTAGCCATCGCACCTCAGTGTGATGGGGCAAATCACCATGGTCAGTTTCTAACTCTGTCAGAAATGCCTTGAACTGGCGGTGATTTAAACCATGGGCTCTAATAAAGTTAACACCGCGCGTGATAGTGTTTATTGCATGTTCCATTTTCAAGGCCTATTCCACACAACGATTCCTGGTGTATGATGCAATGGTAAGCTGTCAACTCACACGTGGCGTTTACCTCCTGCATCTTCTCCCGTATCCTTGCCACTAGTCCGCTCTTGTGTCCACACATCGCAGTTGCTCCATTGGTTGTCAAACTCACGAGTTTTTCCAAGGCAGATTTTTACAGATTTTTCCAAGGCAGAGATTTATACATCTTGACACCTCCTCAAATAAATCATGCCCCGTAGTTTGATTGGTGCCGTCTCTGCGGTGAAGAGGAAGAATCGGCCGAGCACCTCTGACTTCGGTGCCCTGCACTCCAGTCTGCCCGCTACCACCACCAATTGGGATTCTCCTTCAGAGTCATGGAGCCTCCCACACGTGAGTCTAGCACTTCTGAGGATCATCCTCAGGTGTCTCGAGTGACTCAACAACACCAACAGCAGCAGTGTGGAACCAGTTGTCTCTGCTGCTGTTCAGGAGGACGACACTTGTGGCCTTGTTGTACAGCTGTTCAATCACTCTAACAAGGTTGGCCTTGATTTTATACTTCCGCATGGTGGACCACAAGGCGGCATGCCAAAGCCTGTCAAAGGCATTTTTGAAATCGACGAATACGTGGTAGAGGTGTTACTGGTGCTGAAAATATTTCTCGCAGATTATTTTCAGGTTGAAGATCTGCTCTTTGGTACTTCTCTTTGTTCTGAAACCAGCCTGTTCTTCTGCAATGATGGTCTCAGCTTCGGGTTTCAGTCTGTTCAACAGCATCTTCAGCATAACTTTGCTTGGATGGCTGATCAAGTTGATGGTGCGGTAGTTACATTGCTGAAGATTCCCTTTCATGGGCAGGATGATGATTGTGTGTCCAAGAGGATGGCCATGTCCCAGTATTCCAGATGTTGCAAATGGTGGTAAGAGCGGTGATGATTGCCTCTCTTGCTGCCTGCACTATATTTCTGCAGGTATGTTGTCACTCCCTGCTGATTTGCCTTGTTTCAGTGGTTTTACTGCTGCCTCGACTTCTTCTTTAAGGATGGACTCTCTAAGGATGGATTGTGAGTCCTCTTCTGTTGTTGACACAGGGCAATTCAGTACTGTTGGGTCTCGGTTGAGCTGGTGGTTATAAAGTTCAGAACAGTATTCTGTCCACCTGTTAAAATCTCTTTGTCTTTAGTGAGGCATTTTCCTGCTTTGTCCTGGATACTTGTATGTTATCCTTGCTTCTCAGTGGTAAGGTCTTTTATCACCTGGTAAGCCTTCTTGGGGTTGTTTTTTTCTAGGCCCTCCTCTATTTCCGTGCATTGCTGTTCAATCCAGGACTCCTTTGCTTTTTATATCTCTCTCTTGACTTTGTTGTTTACTTCCCTGTATTTCTTGGTTCCCTCTGGGTCTTTCCTCTTCTTCTTCAGTTCTCTTCTTTTGTCACACACTGTCAGGATCTCTGTTGTGACCCAGGGTTTTTTTGGGGCGCTGGTGTTTTCCTAAGATTTCACTTGCAGTTTCAATTACTATTGTGTTGAATGTCTCCACAGTTGCTTCCAGGTCAAGGTCGTTCTCATTAAGGATCATCAGTGGTGCGAACTTCCCTCCAATCATTGCCTGGAACTCCTCTTTTACTGTTGGGTCCTTCAGTTTCCCTAGGTTGAACAGCAGCCTTGTGAATTTGGGCTTGTTGATATTTTTCAAGCGCACTTTGAATGTCATCATCACCAGATCGTGGTCGCTTCCAATATAAGCATCAGGAAAAATACAGGTGCGAGCGATGTTCACTCCAGCTCAAAAGCGTTTGGGGACCAGAATATAGTCAATCTGGCTATGATATTAGCCATCCGGGCTGTACCAGGTCCACCTTCTGGAAATCTAGTGCTTACCAAGTGTGTTTGCTGTGACCAGTTTATTGACAGCCACTGTCACGTTGCGTGGTGGTGGTGGACCCCAAAAAGCAGGCAGGATGGAGGAGCAGGTTGTACTTGACGAATTGTATTGATAAAATATAGAGAAAACTAAATCTAAAACAAACAAAGTCCAAAGTATCAAACAAAAATCATGACTGAAGCTAAAACATAACAGTAACCGAAACATGACAGGAACAAACAAACAAACAATGACCCGACACTGAGTGGTCGTGCTGGGAGTCCTTTTAAACAGCTAATTACATAACGACCAACAGGTGTGCAGCTGCAGGTAGAGCCCTACAGTGCCACCTGTTGGTCACAAACCGAAACATGACAGCCACAAACTCTAGGAGTCGGAGACCTCTGTCATTTGTCAGCTGGTTGCATGAGGGCCCGCATGTGGCCATCCAGTTTATGTGTGCATCCTCTACAATTTTGGCATTCCAGTCCCCTTGTACCACTACGATGACCCTTTTGGGTGTCTCATCAATGACTTATTGTAGCTGATCGTAGAAGTCTTCAATATCTTCAACACTGTCGTCCGTAGTTGGTGCGTTGGCTTGAATAACCGTGATATTAAAGGGGGATGCTTTCAGCCAGATAGTATTCAGGCTGCTGGAAACTGGCGGCAACCCAAAACGGTGTTCACGACCACGATGTCTTTGTGAACAAGGAAACCAACGCCTTCTTCGTGTTTGTCTTGTTTTCCACTGTAGTACAGCTTGTTGCCTTCCATTATAGTTGTTTCGCCTATGCCTCTCCACCGTGTTTCACAGAGGCAGAACAAAAAAACAGCCCCTAAAGACAAGATCAATGGATGTCTACCACACTCGACAAGGACTCAGGTGCTCCTGTGGGACTTCACAGATCCAGACTGACATAGTGATATGTACATCAGAAGACAGGAGTTTTAAATGGAAAATGGTAAATGGGCTGTCACTTATATCGCACTTTTTTACCTTTGGTACTCAAAGTGCTTTACACTGTTTCCTTATTTACCGACTGATGACGCAGCATCAGGAGCAACTGGGGTTTTAGTATCTTGCTCAAGGACACTTTGACATGGTCGTGATGGCAATGGACTGAACCCCCAAATTCTGGGTTGGGAGATGACCACTCTACCACTGAGCCATGCCATCCTACTTAATAGTTGAAGCAATATTGAGTGATAGCAACATCTGAAGACAGGAACACAAAGCCGGAAAAATACCAAGGCCTGAAGGAACAAATACACGGAATGTGGAGAGTAAAGGAAATAGTGGTGCCTATGGTGATCACTGTAGTAACCCCCAAACTAGGTGGATGGCTCTGACAGATACCAGTAGCAACATCTGACTCCTCAGTTCATATGAGCGTACTACTGGCAAACAGCTAAGATTCTGCGCAAAACCCACTTGGCATGTTCTGTCTTGATTGTGTTCCAGCTCCAGCTGGAGTGGAGGGCGCTTTCCTCCAGCAGGTGTACCTGTGCCTCATTTCGACATCAAGCTTGACTGAGTATTTATGGACTATGACTTCCGGTACACCTGTCGGATAATTGACCTTGCTTGCTGTTTTGCTTCAAGTGTGATTTTCTATACGTCTCGATACCATTCATAGTTGCTCTTGTTTTGTTAATTGGTCCTTGTTTTAGGTATTTTTGTTGTTCTAGTATTGCTGTTTGTGTTATTGGACTTTTCGATATTTCGTGTGAGTATTCTCTGTGTTCTATTGTACCTTGCCGGTCAATAAAAATACACATTTTACCTGATGTTATGATTTGAACAAGAGGGTTCCCCAGATAGCAAGAAGTACTTTCCAAAGCAAGTCTTTTGTGGCATGTTGCCATTTGATGTTGTTCCATGGAAAGTGTCTGTGACATTCTGCTGTTCTTTGGTTTCCTGAGACCCCATGTTCACATGAGGAGTCCCACCACAGGAAGTGAAATTCTTCTGTTATTTGTTTTTTTTGCCCTCATGTGTGATCATGTGAGAGACAGTCACGCCAGAAGCAGTGACAGAACTGGCGAAGGCTCAAGTGTTGACAAACCGTAAGCAAGATAAGAGAGCTTGTCTTTACACCCCAAAATATTGCACGTGAACTCACACAAATAGACATCATAATCTACAAAATTACAATGCGGATAAAATAGATTTGTGTGTGGATACCAGAAAATCAGTCGGCCGTTTGATATACTGTATGAGTACAAACAAAAAACTTATTTGAAGGGTGGTTTGGGTTGGGCGGTATTCATATATGGGTGCATGTTAATCTCAAGAAACTACGGTAACCATATTAGAAATACTAGAAAAGCTTGAAATTCTAGAAGTAAGTTAGATCAATTAATCAATTCCTCCTCTACCACTTACACTGCTCATGTCATTGCTTGGCTTTTCCCCAGAGCGTTTTAATGTATTCTTCCTACCTTGCCCCAACTTGGACATCTACGGAGAGTGTATGATGCAGATTACCCAAGAGAACATTTACCTCTGGGACATTCGCAAGCCCTGTACCAAACTGTTCACCTGGCCACTCTGCTCTTTGCGACGCTATGGACGTGATGCCACTCACTTCACCTTCGAGACAGGAAGGTAAGACTCGATGCATGCAGTCTCCTGCAGTCAGACCCGTCACCAAGGGCACAGGGGGGCGTGCCTGCCCACCAAGTTGCTTGTGCCCCGCACTCCCACCCTTCAGCATTGAGTCTCAAAAATTATTTTCTATTTTAATGGAACTATTATTTTATTTTGTCATCGTACAAAAGGCCACGATATCCTAGTATGATAACCTATACAATGGTTTCCCAATTTACATACTGTGGATAACATTCCTGTGTGAAAAGGGTGTTTACATGTATTAACAATTCACCGTGTCACATGTGGCTCAAGCACTGGAGGCGGCGTATGCACCACATTAAGGAGTTTGGGGCTAGTGCAGTTTGGTTGACAGTGTGTGTTGATGACCATGAAGTTGTGTCATTCTTTATTACGTGTCTATAAGCACATTGTTCGAATTGGCCATTGTTTCTTCCACCCAAATATTTTGTTAGTGTTTTCCCTATATCCACGTTACCATTCAGTGATCGTTCAGTTGTTAACATTGTCACGTTGCGTGGTGGTGGTGGACCCCAAAAAGCAGGCAGGAGGGAGGAGCAGGGTGTATTTGAAGAATTGTATTTAAAACAAAGAAAACTAAATCCCAAACACACAAAGTCCAAAGTATCAAACAAAAATCATGACTAAAGCTAAAACATAACAATGAACTAAACATGACAGAAACTAAGAGCAAACAGCAACACACATGACAGTAACAAAAAGCAACAATGACCCGACACCGAGTGTTCGGGCAGGAGTCCTTTTATACGACTAATTACCAAATGGCCAACAGGTGTGCAGCTGCCGGGGGAGCCCTACCTGTTGGTCCCTAAACCGAATCATGACAAACATGAAGTCAGGTACCAGATGTAGCACCAATTCAGTGTCACAATCAGAACACAGACCAGAAGTGCTGCTTCTGTGTGACATTATAAATATAAAGAAAATGGCATTTTGTTTAATTTATGGCAATCTAACGTAAAAGAGCCTATCATGCCGCAAAGAAGGTTTGAAGCTTGTATGTATGTTTGCCCCTGTTACATGTACACATCTAGTTGTTTCGTGCTGGAGCCTATCCCAGCTGTCATCGGGCAGGAGGCAGGCGGGGTACTCCCTGAACTGGTTGCCAGCCAATTGCAGGGAACACAGGGATGAACAACCATCCTCAAATTCACACAATTTAGTGTTCTCTTAAGCTGCCATGCATGTTTTTTAGAATGTGGGCGGGAATTGGAGTACAATTTACTGTATATATATATATATATATATATGTATATACACACGTCTATGTATCAATCTATATCTATCTACATATATATATATATATATATATATATATATATATATATATATATACGTGACTGGGGTCACAACTGTGATGGTCTTGAGCTTCACGTCGCTGCCGCCTCAATGAGATCAGACACTGGGATGTGGCTTTTCTCTCTTTTTATTACTGAAACACACTGGCAGGCAGAATAGTGAAGTCACATTGGGTCTCGGACATAACATGTGACTTCCCTGGTAGCTCTGCCTACGAAACATCATCCATAACAAAACAAAATACACAAAATCAAATAGGCAACATGGGTGATCATATTTTAACCATTTACAGAACAGGGGGGGAAAAAAACGCACACACACTGCTATTTACGTGATGCCGCCGAACGCATCACATGCAGCAGAACGGCTGCACAATGTACAACAAAGGCGGCCGCGACGAACTGCGGACACACACCAGCAACAAACACAAACAGCCAAACGAAGAACGACACGAACAACCACATAAAGCCAAACCGACAGGAATCAAACATTACCTGAAACACAGTATGGCAGGCAGAATGGTGAAGTTGCATTGGGTCTCGGACATAACTGAGCAACAGAAAAGCACTATTAACTCAGCGGGTAAAACTTCCATTCGACCAAACTTAAATTAAATAACAATGCAAAAAGCAATTTGGACTTGGGACAAATCAGGGAACTAATTAAACACATCGTACCATAGAAAAAGGAAAACCAAAGTGAAATATTGTCTTTAAACTATAAATGAATCCGAACCGTCAATGAAATGCGACTTACCATGTGACTTCCCTGGTAGCTCTGACTGAGCTACGGTGGGAAGCTGGTGCCACCCTGTGCGCTGTTGCGTCACTTCCGCCGTAATTTAATAAACTAAATATATCACCCAGCTCTGGCCTCCCTGTGTGGAGTTTGCATGTTATCCCCGGGCCTGCGTGGGTTTTCTCCGGGTACTCCGGTTTCCTCCCACATTCCAAAAACATGCATGGCAGGCTGATTGAACACTCTAAATTGTCCCTAGGTGTGAATGTGAGCTTGGATGGTTGTTCGTCTCTGTGTGCCCTGCGATTGGCTGGCAACCGATTCAGGGTGTCCCCCGCCCACTGCCCGAAGACAGCTGGGATAGGCTCCAGCACCCCCCGCAACCCTAGTGAGGATCAAGCAGTTCGGATAATGGATGGATGGATAAATATATCACTCCGTTACATACACCCCCCTTAAATTATGCAGAAGTGAGGCAACACACATGAAAGACAGCAGAAAGACAAACAGACAAAAACCATGGTTATCGGGCAATGATGTACAAGAGAGTCAATCACAGGAATTCTCCATAAAGAAGTGTGAAGGAATAGGGTGGCACCAAAATCCATTCTCATCACAGACCAGTAGCAATGCCATTTACATTTCACAAAACTGCACATAACAACACCCATTAATGAAGAACCATAAAGATATAATGGTGACAAATGGCACACAGCATAGCACTGAAAAAAAAAATCTAAATGAAATGGTCATACTAAACCCATATTAATGTTGGCATCCCGACTCTCTGATAGGACATCTCACATATAAGCCTATCAGGGGGCTTAACTGTCCTACCGCACCTTGTGAAAGTGTGTGTCCTGTGGTTGTGCGCAAACTACCTCCTCTAGCTCAGTCTCAACTGGGGGCGAGTCGGAAGTCGAGTGTATAATGTCAAGCACCGGATCTGTCAAAGGTTTGGTCTGTGTGTAGATGTCATGGCCTACTGACTGACCGCTCTCACTGACGTCCTCTCGACGCGCATCAACAGAGTCGCGTTCTGCAGAGAAGCACTCATGTTCTACCTCGGCCTGAACTGCTGGTGACTGCATGAGCCAGTTCTCAGTGCGCAGCTGAGCGTGCGTCCTCATCATCATCAAAAACTGAGCTCTTGTCACTCCCACAACATGCATCCATTTCTGACCCATCTGAACACGACCAATGCTCCATCTGCCCTGAGAACGATAAGAAGTCAACCGGGAGCAGTAAGTTCATGTGTATGACCTTTTCTCTGCCTGTGGCACCGTCCCGGATCCTGTACACATTGATCGACGGCCTCACAGACACTGCGTCATAAGGGGTCGAGTCCCAACGATCCGCAACTTTCCTTTTGCCCTTCTCGCCTCGTTTGGCTAGCAGCACTCTGTCACCTACAGCAGGCGAGCCCTTGACTTTGCGGTTGTAGATCTGGGCGTTATTTTTTTTTTCTCGAGTCACTCCGTATCATCAGATGATTCCAGTCCATTGTTGGATGCATTGTCTGGCAATCGGGGTGAGATCAGCTAGGCCCAAGGAGATGTTGCATGGTCTGATCCTCTCCACACAGGCAAGAGATGTCGCCAGTCTCATTAAACCCCCACTTTATCAGATTTGTTTTGCATCGGCCGACACCAGTTCTCAGGCGGTTAAGGCAAGACCAGAGTGGCCATGCTTCATTGGCACCAGACGGAAGAGATTCGCATGGCCTGGTAAAGACACTGTGTGTGGGGCTTGGGTAAGATGTTCTGTCCACAGAGCAACACGCTGCTTTTCCGGATTTCTGTCCAGAGCCTCTACAGAGTGCAGGAAGCTATGCCTTGATTTTAACCTTTTTGTTGTTGGCTCATGATTGTAGAGTTGGTGGCGGGTGTCAGTTTTTTGTCTCAGCTTTTCTTTCTGGGATGCAACTGTCCTCCGGATGCTTGGTGGAGCAATCCCACTTAGTAGGTATAGGTCATCAACCTTTGTAGGCTTCAAGCAGCCAGTGACAGCACGGCAAACAGAGTTTAGCACTGTGTCAACCTTGGTGGCATGGGCTGATCTGCACCAGACCGGTGATGCGTACTCCGCTGCAGAGAAGCAAAGAGCCAACGCTGTTGTACGTACTCTCCTGGCATCAGCACCCCACTTTGTGTTGGTAAGCTTCCTGAGAATGCTGTTCCTTGATGCCACTTTAGCTTTGGTCTTTATGATGTGTTCCTTGTAGGTGAGAGACCTGTCAAGTGTCACCCCTAGGTAGACTGGATATGAAGTGTGCTGCAGCCTCTTCCTGTACCAGCTAATCTGTAGGTTGCGGTCGGCTTCCCTGTTTTTTAGGATGAAACGCACAAATTTGTGCCCTTACGTGGTTAATGGAATAGTAAGGGATGAGCAGGTCCAGTGCATTCGAAAGGGAGACTTCAACTGCTTCAAAAGGTACTCTTCTGGGAGGCAATACACAAATCATCCGCGTAGAGGAACGTCTTGTGTCTGGTTGGGTAGGTTGATCGTTAGTGTAGATGTTGAACAACAGGGGGGCGAGCAGACTGCCTTAAAGGAGTCCGTTCTTCTGTGTCCTCCATCTACTGCAACTACCATTGAGGTCTACAAAGAATCTGCAACTTGATAGCATATTGCAGATCAGCTGGGTTAACCTGACATCTGACGTCATCTCATACAGTTTCCTGGTTAGTATGCGGTGGTTGACTGTGTCATACGCTGCAGATAGATCAAAGAATGCAGTACCTGTGATTTTCTTCTTCTCAAAACCATCCTCGATGAACTGGGTTAAATTCAACAATTGGCTTGTGCATGACTTCCCAGGTCCGAACTGCTTGCTCTGGAATAAGGAAGTCATCAACAAAGGGAGCAATGCGACTCATAAGGAGATGTTCAAACAGCTTGTACATGTGGCAGAGCAATGATATTGGTCTGTAGCTCTTTGGGATGGCAGGATTTTCCCCAGGTTTCAGTAGGGCAATGACTCTTGATTTTCTCCACATCTTTGGGATCTTGTTGGAGGCGACACATTCAGTCAACAGACTGAGAAACCATCTGCGTGTGCCTGATCCAAAGTGATTGATCTGCTCCACAAGGACATCATCAAGACCCGCAGCTTTGTTGTTCTTCATGGTGTCACGTTTCGGGCAAGCCGAATAAAGTTGGGATCCCAGAAGTGTAGACACCAGACAAGGTCTCCGTAGCAAAAAAGGGTTTAATATACAAAAATCGCACTGCCAAAGAAGTAACATAAAGTGCTGGTCAAAACAAGGACCAGAGGGCACAAAAACGAATAACAAAAAGCGCTTGCACGAAAGGCAAGGGAGGAAAAGAAGAACCGTGAAGGCAAACAAAAAACAATGTAGCAAATACACGCAAGCGAAAGCCCAATCACAAAATAAAAACCATACTTCCAACATACTTGGTACCGAGAGTTCAAAAGCGAAATACGACGAGGTCTATAGCAAAAGCAGTCTATGAGCAAGGAAGCAGCAAGGCAAAGGCAATACTCCGACAACAGGTGCACAGCACAGGGGTCCTTAAATACAGAGTGTACTAATCATAGATTGGCAGCAGGTGTGCACAGAAGTCCGCTCATGCCACCTGCTGGCTAGACCGAAAACAGAACCGTGACAGTACCCCCCCCCCCCCCCCTCAACGGACGCCTCCTGGCGGACCACCCGGCTTCGATGGGTGCGCAGCGTGGAAAGCGCGCAGAAGGGACGGGTCCAAGATCCAGGAGCGGGGGACCCATTGTCGATCCTCCGGGCCATAGCCCTCCCAGTCGACCAGGTACTGGAACCCCTTACCCCTGCGCCGAGAGTCCAAAATTTCCCGCACCGTGTACACCGGGTCACCATCGACAATCCGTGGAGGAGGAGGTGAGGTGGGAGGCGGAGCCAAGGGACTGGTGGCCACCGGCTTAAGCAGGGAAATGTGAAAGACAGGGTGGACCTTCATGGTGGGCGGCAGCCGGAGCTTGACGGAGACGGGGCTGACGATCGATTCCACCACGAACGTTCCCGTGAAGCGGGGCCCCAAGTTGCTCGAGGTGCCGGCCAGACGCAGATCCCTCGTCGACAGCCACACCTCCTGGCCGACCTGATAGGCTGGCGCCGGGCGACGACGACGATCCGCGATCATCCGGTTCCTGGAGGCGGTGCGAGACAAGGCGGCCCTGGTCTCCTTCCACATGCGATGAGCCCGTCTCAGATGAAGCTGCACCGACGGGACCTCCACCTGCCCTTCTTGTGACGGAAAAAGCAGCGGCTGATAGCCATAGGCAGACATAAAAGGAGACCGACCTGTGGCTGACGATACGAGAGTGTTATGGGCATATTCCACCCAGGGCAGGTGAACAGACCATGACGAGGGACGATGGAGACACACGCAACGCAGAGCCGCCTCCAGGTCCTGGTTCATGCGCTCTGTCTGTCCGTTGGACTGCGGGTGGTAACCCGACGATAGACTTGCCGTGGCTCCCAGGGCCTGACAGAACCGCTTCCACACCCTGGAGACGAATTGGGGACCCCGGTCCGACACAATGTCCACTGGAATCCCATGGAGCCGGAAGACATGGCGAACGAGAAGGTCAGCGGTCTCCAGGGCAGACGGTAACTTGGACATAGGAACAAAATGAGCAGATTTAGAGAAGCGGTCCACAATGGTAAGAATAACGGACTTTCCCCGGGAAGGAGGGAGGCCAGTGACAAAGTCCATGGAGATGTGGGACCAGGGTCGAGGTGGAACGGGAAGGGGTTGAAGCAACCCTGCCGGAGGCTGGTGAGAGGTCTTACTACAGGCGCAGGCGGAGCAGGCCTTGACGAAATCTAGAACGTCCTTCCGCAGCTCCGGCCACCAAAACCGCTGAGAGACGAGATGCCTGGTCCGATTCATCCCAGGATGGCAAGCCACCTTTGACGAGTGCCCCCACTGCAACACCTCTGAGCGCAGAGGTGGGGGTACAAAGAGTTTCCCAGCCGGACAGCCAGCCGGGACTTGGGTTCTGTCTTGGGCCTCTTGGATCTTACGCTCGATTTCCCACCTAAGCGCCCCCAAGATGCCGTGGTCCGGAACAATGCTCCCTGGTTCGCTGCTCCTCTCAGCGGGGTCATGGATACGTGATAGGGCATCTGGTCGTATGTTCTTGGAACCTGGACAATAGGTGAGTGTAAAGTTGTAGCGCGTAAGTAGTAGCGCTCACCGGGCTTGACGTGAGTTCAGTCTCTTGGCAGAGCGAATGTATGCGAGGTTCTTGTGGTCTGTGTACACGGTGAAGGGCTCCTTAGTCCCCTCGAGCCAGTGCCTCCATTCTTGCAGAGCTGAAACGATGGCCAGCAGTTCACGATTTCCCACATCATAGTTAGTTTCCGTGGGACTGAGACGCCGAGAGAAGAAGGCGCAAGGGTGGAGTCTCTGGTCGACTGGGGAACGCTGTGACAATACCGCCCCCACTCCAGTCTCTGAAGCGTCCACCTCTACCACAAAAGGATCTTCGGGGTTAGGATGTTGCAAAACAGGGGGGTTAGTGAAAGCCTTCTTTAATTCGGAAAACGCATTGTCGGCATCCGAGTCCCACCTAAAGGGGACCTTGACTGATGTCAACCGGGTTAACGGAAGGGCTCTCTGGCTATAGTTTTTGATGAATCGTCGATAGAAGTTGGCGAAACCCAAGAAACGTTGTAGCTGTTTCCTAGTGGTGGGTGTAGGCCACTCCACCACCGCCTTAGTCTTGGCGGAATCGACTCTCAGCTGACCCTTCTCAATGACAAAACCAAGAAACGTAACTGACTCCACATGAAACTCGTATTTCTCTGCTTTAACGAAGAGTCGATTCTCCAAGAGACGCTGCAAGACGAGCCTGACGTGGTGTTGGTGCTCTTGAAGCGTACGAGAAAAAATCAATATGTCGTCCAGGTAAACAAAGCAAAACACGTTCAATAAATCTCTCAAGACGTCATTAATAAGACTCTGAAAAACGGCGGGTGCGTTGGTCAACCCAAATGGCATGACTAAATACTCAAAATGTCCCAGTGGGGTCTTGAATGCAGTTTTCCATTCATCCCCCTCCCGTATGCGGACTAAATGGTAGGCACTACGTAGATCAAGTTTAGTGAAGATGGTTGCAGATTGGAGAGGGGCAAACGCGGAATCTAATAGCGGAAGTGGATATTTATTCTTGATGGTGATCTCATTAAGTCCCCGATAGTCTACACACGGACGTAGTGACTTGTCCTTTTTTTCTATGAAAAAGAACCAGGCCCCCAAAGGAGATCTAGATGGTCTAATAAGGCCAGCAGAGAGTGAGCTGTTGATGTACTCCCTCAATGCTTCTTGTTCCTTGTGGGAAACTTGATACAAGCGAGAACTCGGGAGAGGGGTGTTAGCGAGCAAGTCGATGGCACAATCATACGGCCGGTGTGGCGGCAAGGACTGAGCGCGGTCCTTACTAAACACTTGTCGCAAATCATGGTAGATGCTCGGGACTGTATCTAAACAAATAGACTCAGGCGGGTCATTACGAGGAAGCCCTCTACCCCCCGCAGCAGACTGCAAACAGTGAGCATAGCAAAACGGACTCCAATTCTCAATCGTGGGGCGTTCCCATGAGATGACTGGATTATGTGCCTTTAACCAGGGTAACCCCAGGATTAATGGTACGGATCGGGACCGCATCAGATAAAACCTCCTATATTCGACGTGATTGCCTGATAACCTCAACATTAAAGGGCCTGTGATCTGTTTCACTTCCGCCAGGAGTCGCCCATCAAGATCGTGAACCCTTTTGACCTCATTTAACTCCTCTACCGGACAACCCAGTTCGTTAGCTATTTCAGTGTCAATGAAGCAATCGTCCGCCCCCGAATCCACCAATGCCCGAACTGGAAGAGCCAGGGATAGACCATAAAGAGTACCGTCCAGCTCGAGTCTCCTGGGAAGTCCTGACCTGGACTCCTCGGGACCCAAACGTCCTCCTACCAGCTGGATAGGCTCCCCTTCTGCAATGACTGCCCCGGTTCCGGTGTGATGCTCTGATCCGGACGACCGCGATGATTCATCAGAAGCAGACTGGCCTTCAGCATGTCGGGGCTGGAAACGAACAGGATCCCCTTCGCTTCCGCATTCCCGCCGTCTTTCCCGCATACGATGGTCCAGTATGATGGCCAGGTGGATGAGTTCCTCCAAGGTAGTGCTGTCATCGCGGGTTGCCAGTTCATCTTTCAAGGAAGAATTTAAACTGCGACGAAACAATCCGCGAAGGGCGCAGTCCCCGTAACCACTTCGGGCAGCCAAAATACGAAAGGAAAGAGAGTATTTGGCCACTGATTGCTTTCCTTGCCGATAATCTAATAACCGACCTTCGGCCTCTCTTCCCATAACTGGATGGTGGAAGACCCGTCGAAATTCTGCCACGAAATCAGGGAAGGAAGACCGAAGCTCGGGTTTAGCATTGCTTACTTCCAATGCCCATGACGCCGCCTGACCAGTCAACAGACTCATTATAAACGCCACTTTGGTTTTATCCTTTGCATAGCTATATGGTTGTTGGTCGAACACCAACGAGCATTGGTGAAGAAATTGTTCACCGAGCCCAGGTTCACCACCATAACGTGGTGGGTGTGGAATATTTGGTTCCCGCTCCCCGGTCAGGGGGAATGGTGTTCCTGTGGTAGCGTTTTGCTCCACTGGCGAACCCAAATTCTCGAGCCGATGAGCCAGCAGGGAGATCATTCCCCTGAGTTCCGCGAGATCTTGTTCCTGCTGACCCACTAATCGTCTTTGGCTGGTCAAGGCGGTCATAATCTTGTTGGTGTCTACGAGATCCATGTTGGTCGGAGTATTCTGTCACGTTTCAGGCAAGCCAAATAAAGTTGGGATCCCAGAAGTGTAGACACCAGACAAGGTCTCCGTAGCAAAAAAGGGTTTAATATACAAAAATCGCACTGCCAAAGAAGTAACATAAAGTGCTGGTCAAAACAAGGACCAGAGGGCACAAAAACGAATAACAAAAAGCGCTTGCACGAAAGGTAAGGGAGGAAAAGAAGAACCGTGAAGGCAAACAAAAAACAATGTAGCAAATACACGCAAGCGAAAGCCCAATCACAAAATAAAAACCATACTTCCAACATACTTGGTACCGAGAGTTCAAAAGCGAAATACGACGAGGTCTATAGCAAAAGCAGTCTATGAGCAAGGAAGCAGCAAGGCAAAGGCAATACTCCGACAACAGGTGCACAGCACAGGGGTCCTTAAATACAGAGTGTACTAATCATAGATTGGCAGCAGGTGTGCACAGAGGTCCGCTCATGCCACCTGCTGGCTAGACCGAAAACAGAACCGTGACACATGGACTTCATTGCAGATTCTAGATTTGTTTGTTTGTTTGTTTGTTTATTGTTTATTGAGCATATATAGTATACACAATAACAGGTTGACCAAAGTCAAACAAAAATTATGTAAGGAAAATTAGAAAGTAGATAAAAGAAGAAAACACACATCATCACAGTTGTATGCTCAAGGGAAGAAGTAAGTAACTTATCTAGTCCTACCCCTTATTTTGTAGCAATTTGATTTGATCATTTTTCAAAACAAAGAAGAAAAGAAAAATCTACATATCACCCTTTTACCCTTATGTATACTATACTATTCTATTTATACACCTTTTGGTTTGTATATATATAGTTATTCTTTCTCCTTTTGTATTTCAATTTTCTGATATTCATTATAATTATCATTTCTTGAATACAATTGATAAGTTGATCAAATCCAAAACAAGAACAAACGGTTGTCTTACTATATTTTATAAGTATATCAAATTTATCTTTTTAATTCTGATTCATGTAGTTTTTTTGTACTAATCTTTTGAATTTGTTTTTGAACTCCTCCAACGATTTGCTCATTTTCAGGTCCGTTTCAAGCTTGTTCCACAGGTTGACACCTATTACTGATACACACCTTTGTTTGATGTTTGTTCTTGTTCTGGATTTTTTGTATTGATTTGTACCCCTTAGATGATAACAGCTCTCTCTAATTTCAAAAAGCTGCTGGATATTTTGGCAGAGGAGATTGTTATGTGCTTTATACATTAATTGGGTAATCTTGAAGTCAACCAAGTCGTAGAATTTCATTGTGTTTAATTTGATGAATATTGGATTTGTGGGTTCTATATATTTAGACCTATTGATTATTCTGATTGCTTTTTTTGTAGTTTTAAAACAGGGAGTGTGTTTTGTTTTACAAGCTTTTCCCCATATTTCTACACAGTAGGTCATATATGGGAGTAATAATGAGTAATATAATGGAACTCTTACTCAACACATCCTTCGTTTTGTGGAGGATCCCGATAGTTTTGGATATTTTTTTAATAATGTTATCTATGTGTGGCTTCCAGGATAGTTTTGTATCTATTACTAGTCCAAGAAACTTATTTTCATAGACTCGTTCTATTTCAATTGAATTTATCTTTATTTTAACTTGGTCTTTGATTGGTCTCGTGCCAAAAACAACTAACTTAGTTTTTGTTAAATTTAAAGTTTATTTCTGTCGAACTAGTTTTTTAATTTTGTCAATTCATTTTCCACAATTTTCAGGAGTTGTTTCATATTTTTTCCAGAGCAGTAAAAGGTTGTGTCATCGGCGAATAGGACGGATTTGAGTTGATTTGACACCCTACAGATATCATTTATATATAAAATGAATAGTTTTGGTCCAATCACTGACCCCTGAGGAACTCCATGGATAATCTTCAGTAAATTGGATTTTTTGTTTTTGAACTGCACATACTGATATCTGTTTCTAAATAACTTTCAATCCATTTATATGCTGTGCCTCTGATACCATATCTCTCTAATTTATTCAATAATATAGTATGGGCTATAGTATCAAAAGCTTTTTTTAGATCTAGAAAAATCCCGACCGTGAATTCTTTATTATCTATATTAGTGGCTATTGCTTCCACAAACTCCATTGCTGCCATTAAGGTGGTCCGTTTTTCTCTGAAGCCATATTGATTTTCACTTAATAGCATGTGTTTACATATGAAGTTGTCAAGTCTGCGAGAAAATAATTTTTCTAGTATTTTTGAAAATTGTGATAACAGTGATATTTGTCTATAATTTGTAAAGAATTGTCTTTCTCCACTTTTAAAAATTGGAATGACTTTGGCTGTTTTCATTTTTGATGGAAAAATACCGTCTTTAAATGACAGGTTGCATATATATGTAAAGGGTCGCACTACAAATTCTATAATCTGTTTTACTATTGACATATCAATATTAAAACAGTCAGTTGACTTTTTACTTTGATATGTTTTTACAATATTTAATATTTCATTTTGATTCACAGCAGTAAGAAACATTGTGGAAAAGTTTTTTTCTATGTATTTATCTATTTCAAAAGAATTTATTGGATCAGGAATTTGTTTTGCTAAGTTACTGCCGATATTAACAAAATATTCATTAAATTCATTTGCTATTTCTGCAGTTTCCTCAATAATGGTATTTTTGCCTTTCATAAAATACTCCGGATAATCTACTTTATTAGAGTTATTTCTAATTACATGATTTAAGATTTTCCAAATTTCTTGAGTGTTGCTTTTGTTTTGTTCTAATAATGCATGAAAATGGTCTCTCTTGCTAGTTCTTATAATGTTTACTAATTTGTTTTTATACGTCTTATATTTTGTTTCAGCTTCTTTAGTTCTGGATTTTAAAAACGATTTGTATAGATTGTTTTTCTTTTTACATGCATTTTCTATGCCTTTTGTTATCCATGGCTTACTTTGTTCATTTGACTTTCTGGTGACTTTAATTACTGGGAAATGTTTTTCGTATAGGGAGGTTATGGTTGACTGAAATGCATCAAACGCAGTATTTGGGTCATCGTTTGTGTAGACCTCAGACCAATTTTGCTTGTCTAGGTCGAGCTTGAAAGCTGAGATGGAATGTTGGGTTCTGAGTCTTATTTCTGATGTGTGAGTAATTGGTATAGTTTTTCTATCGAAGTAATTGTATAGGACTGCAAAGACCGGTAGATGGTCACTTATATCAGTTATGAGGAGTCCACTTTCCTTTTTATGTTCAATCTTATTTATAAATATATTATCTATCAATGTGGCCGTATCAACTGTTATTCTGATGGGTCTCAGAATGACTGGGAAAAGACCGTTGCTATACATTGTATCTATGAAATCTGTTGTTTTTTTGTGTCCATTTGGGTTTAATAAGTTGATGTTAAAGTCGCCACATATTATTCGTGTTTTCTTGTCATTAGAACAACTCAGCATATCTGTCAGTTTTTTATTAAATGTGTCTAGACAAGATCCTGGTGTCCTATAAACGCAGCTTATAATAACATTTGATGCATTTTTAATGTGTATTTCAAGAGTTAGACATTCCATTAGATTCTCGGTTGTGTTTGTCAGGCTCTCAATTTTGCTGCATTGCAGTGTTTTATCTACATATATTGCAACTCCCCCTCCTTTTTTGTCTTCCCTATGAGTTGCATACATTTCATATCCATCAATTTTCATTTCACTTGTTGTTTCATCATCAAGCCAAGTTTCTGATATGGCAATTATTGTAAATTTATTAAATGTAGACAAATATTCTTTGATTTTGGTGACATTTTTATAAAGACTTCTACTATTTATATGTATCACTGAAAATGTATTTTTCAGTACTACATTTGTGTTGAATTGTTCATCAGTCAATACTCTGAGTTTGTGATGCTGTGATTATGGTTGAAGAAATTATTGTCTGGGTCCAAGTTGTTCTCTGGGTTGAATGTCTTGAGTTCAGCGTAATCAAAGATTTTAAAGTCCATGTTTGTATTGTTTGTTTCCTATCTCTATTTAGTCCAAGTTTTGTCTGGTGGTAATCAGCTCTCAGCATGTTGAAGTCGAGCCCGTTGAATTGGAGTACTGGTGCGGGGGTGGACGATGAGTTTGTCATGCCTCAAGTAGGCAATTTCCCCTCTTTCACGTGCCGCTTTTAGTTTTGGAAGCAATTATTTTCTTTTTTGACGTACCATATCTGTGTAATCTTCATTAATGTAGATTTTGGTACCCTTTAAGTATTTTGCTCTCTGTAGTATCATTGTTTTGTCCTTATATTTTTCAAACTTCACCACGACGGGCCTTGGTCGAGGTCTTCCCGATTTGTGTCTCCCCGTGCGGTGGGCTCTTTCCACCTCGATTGTCTCCTTTAATTGCAGTTACTCCTTAAAGATTTTCTGCACTTTTGCTCCGTTTCGGTCCACGTTTCTCCTTGCATTTCTTCAATTCCATCGATTATCAAGTTATTTCTTTTAGATTGTCCCTCTCAGTAGTCCATTTTGTCCGTTAAAACCAGCATACTGTCACATACTTTATAGATTTCAGTTTGCATGGTTTTGCAATGGTCAGTTCCATTCGTTTGTTGTTTTTTAATGTCATCGACCTCCTTTTGGGTAAAATTAAGACTTGTTTTCAGTTCTTGTACTTCCATCCATCCATCCATCCATCCATCATCTACCGCTTATCCGGGGCCGGGTCGCGGGGGCAACAGCTTTAGCAGGGAAGCCCAGACTTCCCTCTCCCTAGCTACTTCTTCCAGCTCTCCCCGGGGGATCCCGAGACGTTCCCAGGCCAGCTGGGTGACATAGTCTCTCCAGCGTGTCCTGGGTCTTCCTCGGGGTCTCCTCCCGGTGGGACATGCCCGGAACACCTCACCAGGGAGGCGCTCAGGGGGCATCCGAATCAGATGCCCAAGCCACCTCATCTGGCTCCTCTCGATGTGGAGGAGAAGCGGCTCGACTCTGAGCCCCTCCCGGATGACCGAGCTTCTCACCTTATCTCTAAGGGAGAGCCCGGACACCCTGCGGAGAAAACTCATTTCGGCCGCTTGTAGCCGGGATCTCGTTCTTTCGGTCATGACCCATAGCTCGTGACCATAGATGAGGGTTGGAACGTAGATCGACCGGTAAATTGAGAGCTTCGCCCTTTGGCTCACCTCCTTCTTCACCACGACAGACCGATACAACGTCCGCATCACAGCAGACGCTGCACCGATCCGCCTGTCGATCTCCCGCTCCCTCCTGCCCCCACTCGTGAACAAGACCCCAAGATACTTGAACTCCTCCACTTGGGGCAAGATCTCCTCCCCGACCCGGAGGGGACACTCCACCCTTTTCCGACTGAGGACCATGGTTTCAGATTTGGAGGTGCTGATCTTCATCCCAAACGCTTCACACTCGGCTGTGAAATGCTCCGGTGAGAGTTGGAGAGCCCTGTTTGAAAGAGCCAACAGCACCACATCATCTGCAAAAAGCAGGGATGCAATACTGAGGCCCCCAAAACGGATCCCCTCAACGCTTCGGCTGCGCCTAGAAATTCTGTCCATAAAGGTTATGAACAGAATCGGCGACAAAGGGCAGCCTTGGCGGAGTCCTACCCCCACTGGAAACGATTCCGACTTACTGCCGGCAATGCGAACCAAACTCTGACATCGGTGGTATAGTGACCGAACAGCCCGTATCAGGGGGTTCGGTACCCCATACCCACGAAGCACCCCCCACAGAACTCCCCGAGGGACACGGTCAAACGCCTTCTCCAAGTCCACAAAACACATGTAGACTGGTTGGGCGAATTCCCACATACCCTCGAGGACCCTGCTAAGGGTGTAGAGCTGGTCCACTGTTCCACGGCCAGGACGAAAACCACACTGCTCCTCCTCAATCTGAGGCTCGACTTCCTGACGGACCCTCCTCTCCAGCACCCCTGAATAGACCTTACCAGGGAGGCTGAGGAGTGTGATCCCTCTGTAGTTGGAACACACCCTCCGGTCCCCCTTTTTAAAAAGAGGGACTACCACCCCGGTCTGCCATTCTTGTACTTCCCTGGAGAAATTGTCGAGTCGTGTGTTTGTTGAGTCCAGAATCATCTTTACAAATCCTTTGAAGTGATCCTGTTGTTGCTGAATGAGTGCTGTGAACAGTTCTTTTTGTTGCGTGAGTAGTTCATTGACTTGCGTAAGGGTCATCAATTCTTCGTCCTGTTTAATATCTTGTCCCCGTTTGGGCGGCATTTTTCGGGTTTTGTTGCTAGCCGGCTGTCAGCTGGTTGATGAGGTGTGCTGTGGTCTTTCTACCAACCCGGAAGTTGGTGACGTGGCAGTGGGCCTGTGGCCTCCCCTGACGGCACCGCCACGGTGTTCGAACATTTCCGGCGCTGCTGCCGGATTAACCGTTCAGCAGGCTGGCCTCAAGTGGTGGTAGCTCCAGCTGCCGGCGCCGCCGCCACTGAAGTCCCGAAGAATCCTCTCGCCCAACCACGCCAGCTGGCTATCGCTTGCTCGGCCGGTTGGTTTTCTGGGGTGGACCCCGCTGCCCACGTCCGACCGATGGGTCGACAGCCGCTGGCCCCCCAGGCGTGAACCCAGCCACCGGCGCGTCCATGGTGAAAAGGCCTTGTGAAACCTGGAGAGTCATCTGAGAGCGCATCAGACACTTGAGGAAGTTTGGCCCTTTGAGTACGTTGTTGAGGATTACCCCGACTATTCAGCAGGAGTTGGTGGGCGACCTGATCTGCGGTGACTTGCGGCCTTGGCTGTGACTTGGTGTTGTCATTTCCCAGGATACGAATAGTCTTCCAGGCTTTCCTACTACTATGGGTCATATTGGTTGATTCAATTAGCTCTTGCCACTTCTTCCGTCTTTCTTCTGTGATGGAATTTGTTTATGTTTCTCCAAGCTCGATGGTGTCAACACTAAAGGGGTCGTTATCGAAATGCGAAATGTATTCATCATATCATACCTTAGAGTCATCTGTCAGGCCTTGGATGTAATTCGTACGGCAACCACGAGGGATGTTGCGACGTGAGGACGACTTGACTGATTCTATAAAGGCATCATAGTTACTTGGAGTGGCTGGAAGATCCACAATGGCAGAGTCTAGGTCTTCGGCAAAACCTTCCCAGTTGGCTTTCTTCAGATTGAAATGTCGCCCAAAAGGGACAGTGCGAGGAGAGATGACTGCATTGATCTTGAGACCTATTGGACGATGTTGGGTGTGTGGAATTGGGTCCAGGACAGTCTTCTCGCACTGATTGGCAATGGTATCTGATGCAAAAATCAGGTCCCCTTCTCCATCGGGAACTGTTGAAAGAAGGAGGGAGCTTAGCATCGTGGATGAGAGACAGTTGATTGGATTCTGCCCAGTTCTCAACCAGCTCACCATCTTTGTTACTTTCAGCATAAGTAACATAGTTGACACTGTGACTGTTAAAGTCTCCCATAACCACGTTGATGCGATCATCAGTGGGATCAGGGGGAATGTCAAAAATGATGGAGGGTGGTTTATATACTGAAGTGACAGAGATTCCCTCTGTGCAGATGGTAATGACTTCAATGTCGTTGTTGTCAGAAATTGATACCTTGTCTGCATGCAAACCTCTGCGGAGAAAAACTGCACTCCCATCCTGGTCATGTGGCCTCTCAGCGATGAGGGTCATACCAGAGATGTGAGGAAGGCACGTGAAGGTCCACAATGTGTCTCTTGGAGGCAGAGGATGTCGCAGTTAGTCTTGATACATAAGTCCGCCAGGAGGCTTTGTTTGGTGCCAGTAAGTCCTTCAATGTTCGATGATATCACACACAAGGCCGGTCCGGGCAAGGACCCATGCTTATGACCTTGGGCACCACTGAAAGATCTGAGGTATTGTTGGGTCATATTAACAATGAATAGAACAACTGTTGTTGATTGCGTAGTGTAGTTGAAGGATTCGCAGGTGCAAAAACCCCTGACAGGGAGCGCGACGTGAACGCTCCTTCAATGGCCCTCTGGGCGTGACGGGTCTGTTCCTTGACTGCATGCTGTTGAGCAATCTGTGCGGCCTCAGAAAGATCTTTCTTCAAGTTGCTCACAAAGTCATTGTGACTAACAACATCGGCATTCTCCAAGACATGATGGAACATAATGTCAACATGCAAGCGAGGGAAACGTCCAAACATCAAGTAGAACGGTGCAAAGCCCGTGGTCTCATACACTGTGCAATTATAGCAGAAAGTCAACATGTTCAACATCTGTGGCCATTTGGACCTGGACTTCGGGGGAAGTGTTGTGATCATGCCTCCAAGAGTCCGGATGAATCTTTCCGCAATACCATTACCCATGGGGTGATACGGTGTTGTGTGGGACTTGTGCACCCCCGCCATCTCGAGAAGATCCTTGATGAGTCTACTCTCAAAGTTAGCTCCCTGATCCGAATGGATCCTTTTGGGGAACCCATAGATGCAGAAAAACTTGTCCCACAGGCAGCGGGCAACTTGCTTTGCTGACTGGTTCCTGCAGGGGAAGGCAAGAGCCAACTATGAGAAATGGTCTGTCACAACACGGACATCAGTGGTTTTCTTGTCACCCGACTCCACTGTCCAGGAATCGATGCACACTAGTTTCATTGGAGAGGAAGTGCGGATGATCTCCAGGGGTGCCCGGGCATCCGGCTCAGGGGTCTGACCCAAGATGCATCTCTGGCATTGCCTTACATGCTTCGTGAGATCTTTTTCCATCCCAGTCTAAAAGAACCTTTCACTAGCCAGAGAGAGCGTCCTTGAATAGCCCCGATGACCAGCTGCGTCATGAACACCACGCAGAACTTGATGTTTCAGAGACCCAGGTATGACAAACTGAAAGACTCTACGGTTCATGTGGCGATCTTTCCTTACTCTGTATAGAGTCCCATCACGAACTTTCAACTTCTTCCAGTGCCTCAACAACATAAGCACACAGCTCGACTCAGCTGCTCTTTCGCGTGCAGTGGGTCTCATATGCCGCTGGACATAGAAGAGGACTCTGCTGATTGTAGCATCTTGCTGCTGCAGATCGCGTAACTAACTGGCTATGGGGAATGACAATGGAAGGATCCTCTTCAGGTAGCTGTAGTGACAATGGGGTCGCTCCAGGGAGCCGAGAGGCACCACCAGTCTGATGGACATCCAAAACTGCAGACACCTCCTCTGCACCAATGGCACTTCCAGACGACTGATCGGGAGCTTCCCCCAGGGGACCTCCTCCATCATAAGCATGTGAACGACCTGACAGTTGTTGGTCAAACGAAAAGCATCCTGCACCGTCTCATTAACAACTCCTTGGACCTCATTCAGTAAGGACAGCTAGGGCTCTTTCACAAGACGATGACTCAGGCAAGACTGGACGAAGGGTTCTTGACTGAGGGCATCAGCTACTGTGTTCTTGGGTCCTGGAACGTACTTCAGGTCAAGGTCATATGCCGCCAGCCTCGACACCCATCTTTGTTCGCAGGCATCTAGCTTTGGCTTCGTCAAAATATAGGTCAAAGGATTGTTGTCAAACCAGGCAGTAAAGTGTCTGCCTTTCAGCCAGTGGGAAAACTTGTCACATATGGCCCACTTCAAAGCAAGGAATTCAAGCCTGTGAGCAGGATAGTTCAACTGGGCTCGCGACAGCGTTTTACGAGCAAAAGCCACTGGTCTTGCAACCTTGTCACCAGGTTGAAGCTGGGAAAGGACGGCCCCGATGCCATCAAACGATGCATCGACAGCAAGGATGTAAGGTTTCCTGAAGTCAGGATGGGCCAACGTCACACTGTGTGACAGATCGTGCTTCAAAGTCTCAAAGGCAAGTTGACACTCAGTGGTCCAGTCCTCCGCTGTCAACTTCACATGACTTGAAGGGTCCAATGCAAGTTTCGCCCTTCGTCTGGCTTTACCACCATTTTTCTGGCCCGAAAGGAGCTTGAAAAGGGGCTTGGCCTTGATGGAGCAGTCCTCAATGAAGTGCTGATAATACAGCACCATCCCCAAGAAAGACCTAATCTTCTTCTGCAAGGGAGTGAGGCCATCACTGTCCATCAAGTCAGACACCTGCACCCTGTTTATCGCTTCCACCTTTCCGGGGTCTGTCTGTACCCCTGTGATAGAGAAATCTATGAACAAAATTGTATCACGTTTAAAGTTTCGGTTAATTTGGGCATGTCTGGACATACTCAGCGCAGAGGCGTCGGCCGTTTGGGCGGAGGGCCTTTTCTTGAGTAATCACGTCAAAGCAAGGGGCGGCGAAGGCTAGATTCAATCACAGAGTGGGAATAAACAAATTGGGAACAAAGAATTGTTGAATACCAAAAGACAGTTTGGGAACAGCTGTCGCGCCCAGGTGGACATTTGTCATCAGCAAAGTCTGTGACTTGTGTATTCGAGTAGATTAGATCACTGCCGAGGGGCCGGACTGGGGGGCGCGGTATGCAAATCTCTGGGGCAGTGTCTTTCTTGTATTTTGCAATAAAAGTTCGAACCGGCAGAGAGGGAGCTGAGTGTGTAAACCGTCGTTTGCTCTCAGAGATCCGCTCCCGCCGATATTGAAGACAATTTTCCTGTGTGCTGAGTCATTTTTTTTAACTTTGTCCGAGAAAATCTCTGACACCCTGACTCAGAGATGACATGGCCAAGGAACTTCACAGATCTCCGAAAAAAGTGACACTTCTTCGGCGCTAGCCTGAGATTATGGTTCTTCAAGCGGGAGAAAAACATTTCCAAGTGCTCAAGCGCAATCTTATCTGTCGGACCAAAGACCATGAGATCGTCAAGATAGCACAAAAGGCTTGTGAAGTTCTTGTCACCAAAAATGGAAAGCATCATCCGCATGAATGTAGCCGGCTGTTCGATAAACCCTGTGGCATCGGGTTATATTCGTGCAGGCCAAAAGGAGACGAAAAAGCAGTGTACTTCTTGTGAGCCTCAAACAGGGGCACATTATGGAATCCTGAGGCGAGATCCATGGTGGAGAAGAAGAATATACTGTATTTATATACTAGAGCTGTCAGTTTAGCGCGTTTTTATTGGCATTAATTTAAATGAATTTTAACGGGATTAAATTTTTTCTCGCGAGATTAACGTGGCACACGTCACAGCGGATGTTATGTTCCTCTATAAATAAACCAGAAACAAAACAACAAGTGCGCTGCACAGGTCCACGCACGTTTGTTTTGCCAGCCACGACACCGAAAACGGATACTTAAAGAGTTTATGAATGGAAAGTTAGTTGCCAGATTGTTCCACTGACAAGACCAAAGTTACCTGTATGTTTTGCAGTCGTAAACTCAGCTATCATCAGAGCACGTCGAGTCTGAAATACCACTTAATGGCCAAGCACACAGCTGACGCGAGTACTCCGCCCCCTCGTCTCAGACAGACAGCTATGGATCATTTCAAAGCGAAGAAAATGGATGACATGACGAAGAACAAATTTGCTGGACACATAGCTAAATGTATGGCTACTGCATGCAAGCCTGTCAACATTGTCCAAAGCTCGACTCAATCTGAAATCATTCGCATTGCATCAAAACTACGGAATGCCAGCGAGAGCCTCCATTACAAGCTGTGTCTAATAATAAAGATTGTACGTAGCGGAGAAGGCTAAGGTACACCAAAAGGGAGAAGACACTATTTCGGGAGAGAAATAAGAGACTAGGTTGATGAGCCTCTGGTGAATAAAGAGCAGGCATTACGTTGAGTTCGATGTACTGTATGCCACTGATGCGATTGTTACTTGTTTGGAACTATTTTGTGTGGTGAATAAAGAGCAGGCATTACGTTGAGTTCGATGTATGCCACTGACGCGATTGTTACTTGTTTGGAACTATTTTGTGTGGAAGGTTACAGTGTTCTGTGTCCATATAAATAAAGCGGGTGGAGCTTCTCTGTGTTCGTCTGACAGCGACTGTGCGCTGATGCACGTCGAGAGTTTAGCGGTGCAGTGGTAGCGACCACACTGAAAATGAAACGTCTCCGGTGTTGTCATCGAACCAAGTGTAGTCATCCGAAATGATGTCTCAACAAAACCGTAGAAAGACTTCCGCGCAAGAAGGACCAACACAATCAACATAGCCTGACTGCTGTGTTCAAAGCAAACTTGAGAAAAACGAAGTATGCAACCATGGCTTAAATCCACGATAGGCTGAGTACTAGTTTACCTTCGATGTGCACTTTATAATGTTATATTGCTCTGTTTTGATTCCATAAAATGAGCTGTTAAAGCAGCTGTTGTGTGACAAAATATTGTTTTCACTTTTGTTGATGGACAATAATATTGTGTGAGAGATTATGTGTGAATAACTGCTCCAAGTGAAAAATGTTCATGTAAAATTGAAAATCGAAATTCATATTTCAGTAAATATTTGCATTTTGCACATAGAAAACTGATTCATGATTCCATGTTGATGAGAGCATTAAAATGGGGGGAAAATAGGACAAAAAAATGAACGATAAAAAATGCGTGAGTAGTCACGATTAATTTTTAGTTTATTTGAGTTAATTATGACAGTTGCATTTTTAATTAGATGAAATATTTTAATCGTTTGACAGCTCTAATATATTTATACACACACACACATATATACAGTATAAAAAAAAATCCTCGTCTCACCCCTCGGGTGGTGTCCGTCCCTCATTCAGCTCGGGTCCTCTACCAGAGGCCAGGAAGCTTGAGGGTTCTGCGAAGTATCCTTGCTGTTCCCAGCACTGCACATTTCTGGACTGAGATGTCCGATGTTGTTCCCGGGATCTGTTGCAACCACTCATCTAGTTTGGGGGTCACTGCCCCGAGTGCTCCGACCACCACATGCACGACTGTCACCTTTACCTTCCAGGCTCTCTCCATCTCCTCTCTGAGCCCTTGGTATTTCTCGAGTTTCTCGTGTTCCTTCTTTCTGATGTTTCCATCACTTGGGACCGCTACATCCACTACAACGGCTTTCCTCTGCCCTTTATCTATGATCACGATATCTGGTTGGTTCGCCATTACCATCTTGTCAGTCTGGATCTGGAAGTCCCACAGGATCTTCGCTCTGTCATTCTCCACCACCTTCGGAGGTGTTTCCCATTTTGACCTTGGGGTTTCCAGTCCATACTCCGCACAGATGTTTCGGTAGACTATGCCAGCCACCTGGTTATGGCGTTCCATGTAGGCTTTCCTTGCCAGCATCTTACACCCTGCAGTTATGTGTTGGATCGTCTCAGGTGCCTCTTTGCACAACCTACACCTTGGGTCTTGTCTGGTGTGGTATGTCTGGGCCTCAATGGCTCTGGTGGTCAGCAGTGATGTGTTCCTCGAGCCGGTCCTTGGCCTCGAGGACCGGCTCGAGGACCGAAGGGCGGTCCTTGGTCCTCGGCCTTGGCCTCGGTGTCAAGTCCTTGGTCCTTGGCCTTGGCCTTGAAGTCAAGTCCTTGGCTTCGGGTTGCCAGTCCTCTGACACAACGAAGGATGAGAGCTTCTAATCCTTCGTCCACAGGTATAAAGTGGGCCAGAGGATCGCAAAAATCCTAAAGAAATCAAACAAATCCATTCAGGGAAACCCACGTTGATGACTTTATCTGTCGCTTTAAGAGGGGCGGGGCTGCCACTGACAGTCAGTACAACGTGTAAAGAGCGGCATCACAGTTAGTTTCAATCACGGTTCGTTCCGTTCGCGATCGGCAGTTTAAATAGCGTGTAAAGCCTTTCTGTAACAGTGGTGTCTTTTATTTAGTTATTTTTGCACAGTCGTCACGTTTGTGCTGTGGCACTAGAATGTTTGTTTGAACCAAGTAATTTGCGTTACAGCTGGAGTTAATAATGTCTCCAGCTGTAATGCAAATTACTTCACTTCCGCGTTTGGCCGTTGGGATTTGGAGTCCTTTTGCTCGATTCCAGTTATGTTTGCTGAATGCTTTCTCATGTTTGGAATAATGAATATTGATAATACATAGTTTAAAATCATGGTTGATTTAATTATTTATAATTATTGTGAAGTTGAAGGTATTAATTAATGTAGTATTAGTGGTAGTGGTAATAATAGTAGTACTCAGAGAGTGTTTAGAGATCAGCTATCTCATTACATCTGCGTCCCGCGTCCTAAACATAATTTTCCCACGGGACGCACAGTTCCAAATAATGTGCGTTTTTGGGACGCAAGGAAATTTCTCAGTCAAAACAAATAAACAAACAAAAAAAAACTACGGCAAGCCTGAGGATTTCACGGTAACAATCGTTACCGGTTGCGTGTCGTTACCGGTAGCGTGTCGTTTCCGTGGCGTCATTTTAACGGTACCGAAAAATAGTTTGACCATAAAGTCACCGCACACGAGTTGACTGTGTGATCAACGCGATTTCACTGTGCCTGTATTTACTTTCGTTTTGTTTTGTTTTCAGTGTTGGGGGGGGGGGGGGGGGGATGCAACAGATAACGTTATGTGCGCATGCGGGTTGCTATTTTAGTCCGCAAACTGAGGAATCGCGCAGATGAAAGTTTGAGATGGCGGCGAAAAAAAACTCACAAAGGTCTACTAATTACGACATTTAAGAAATAGAAATGCCAGTCTGATTTTTCGTATGAATCGTCCAAAGGGTGTATCACTAAACTCACCTGGAATGTATGCACAGAACACGAGAGCAAGATACGACGAGAGGCACGATTACGAGGCAAGTTGGTCATTAGATTTGTAGGCTAATCGTTATGAAAAATATTACGAAACAGGATTGGTTATTCTATAATTTACTGGTTGTAGCATGGTAACTTTATGAATAAAACATTTGTCACAAGGTGTAGTAATGCTAATGTTAACTCTTGGTAGAACTCATGATGACGTGTGTTAAATTATTTCGTCAAATTGATAGTAGATTACACATGCATCGTCTTGGGAAGAGGATGTCAAGCCACATCAATACTTACCTGTATTAATGATTACCAGTCAATTAATCTTTGCAGTGTGAGATTGGAAAAAATACTCTGATGATGCCACATGAGTACACCAGTTTTTGATCCATTTATTTTTTGGAATAAACGTGGAGTACACAGCTACTGATGTAATGTTCATTGTTAATGCATCGTTTTCAAACATTTACCCTTGAAACATTATACTTTTGAGTGTCAGATTTCTTGATGATGAATATCAGTCAAAATAGAAAAATGGGTTCCCATGATTAACGTTTACGGAACCCAACATTAGTTACCATGGTTTCCCATTGGGTAATCCGACGGAACCGAAAAACGGTTACCATGAATTTCCGAAATCCTCAGGCCTGCGACTGAATTATTTAAATTTTTGCAGCATTTGTTTATAATTGTATGTATATAGGGGTGTTCACACGGCAAGATTTGGTCCGGTGCTACGCCGGGGCTGCCCCAGTAGAGCGTTCACACGTGCAAATTACCATATTTTCATGACCATTCGGCGCACCGTATTGTTGGGCGCAGTCTCATTAATGGGTGCTATTTCTGTATTTGACACATGGACAAAATGCACTGTATTATTGGCCGCAGTTTTACAGTGGTAAAACATACGGCATGCATGCGCGCACGCTAAAAACACGTTAGCTTGTAGCATACGGTAGCATGCCAAGACATACAGATACAAGCTAAAAACACGTTTTTAAAAAGGCAACGGAAGCAAAACTGAGTTCCGTTGTATTTTATTTAGCCATCGTACAATGTACTCACGTTTTTCGATCAATCATCACCCAGAAATCCATCAAAGTCCTCATCCTCTGTATCAGAATTGAACAATTGTGCAAGTACCGGTAATCCATCAAAAACGCCGTGTTCCCTCTCGTTGTCAGTCACTCTCATTGCCATGTGGCTCCACAGAAATGATGCCGGCTTTGCCAAAAACTCGAACAACAGTGCAAGCAGACACGTTCGTCCAAGCAGCCACAATCCATTTGCAAATTGTGGCGTAACTCGCCCAGCGCTGCCTCTCACTCTTTGTAAAGTTGTGTTTGCCATCGATCATCCATTGTTCCCATGTCGCTCGCAACTTTACTTTGAACGCCCGGTTGATGCCGATGTCCAGCGGTTGGAGTTCTTTAGTCAAGCCTCCGGGAATAACGGCAAGCTCAGAGTTCATTTGCTTGACTTGGTTTTTCACCGCTGCTGTGAGATGGGCACGCATGCCAAAAGCATAACCGATGGCTTGAAGTTTGAACTGAGCTTCGTAGGCGTGTCTCTTTGTAGAATTTATTTTCGGGGGTTCTTAGAAACCAAAACCGAAGTTGTTTTGCAACAATGCACATAGCCACACTCTATACAGGTGTTGGTACCTGCTAGGGGCATCCCTTTAGCGTCCACTTACACGACCACCCTTCACTCATTGGCGGACTTCTTCGCCGCATGCCTGTCCTCACTCACGTCTGCCTTTTGTCTCTCTCTCTCCATATATGTATATATACACGCCCACCCTTCACTGATTGTCCGACTTCTTTGCCGCATGCCTGTCCACAGTCACTTCCGCCTTTTCTCTATATAAACAGCGTGTCGGCTGTCAGTCAGGTTTTGGAACTCAGCGCATACACAAGACGCTCCGCATCATAAGGCGTCCTGTCCATTTTGGAGAAAATTTAAGCCTTTTAATGGCGCCTTATAGTCGTGAAAATACGGTAGCTCCGGCATAGCCTCGGAAAACAGCTTACACCGGACCAAATTTGATCCACCTCAGGGAGGTGGTTTAAAAATTTGCTCCGGAGCAAATGCTCGTTTGCGAAGCAGCACCGATGTAAATTTGCACGTGTGAACGCAACTTGGTTAAATTTGCTCCAGAGCAAATGCTTGTGAAGAGTACGTACGGTGAGAATGCGTTGCTTTCGTGCTCTGTCGGACTTCCGTCATGTGTTTGTTTAATAATGACACAAGACTTGGCTGGTAACATCTTTCCTTTTGTAGGAGACTGGACTGTCTCGGAGTTGTTTGTGTAGTTTGTTCCTTTGTTGTGTGTTCACAACCCCCCGCCACCCATATCATTTATTTTGTGATTTCCTCTCTTGATTTTCTGTTTGGCGCATTACGTGTTTGCTTTTCTGAGTGTCATTGAAGTCATCGTTGATTTACGTTTTCGGGTCTGGTCACTCTCGAGCAGAAGGCACGGAGACCGAGAAGGAGAAGGATGCGCCTGTCCAGTAGTTGCTTGAGTTGTGTATACGTTTTAAAAAGAACCAACACGACAGATCATTTGTTTTCTGTCGTTTTGCTCCGCTACAGAAACTGCCGTGTGAACGCAAGTGGGGCTGCACCAACCCTGTGCCGGTGCTGACACGCTCAGCGGCTTTGTACGTGTGAACGCTCCACACATTTTGCTGCGGTGCAAAATATATCGCAACAAAATACATCGGTGCAGCGCCGGAGCAAATGTGTGCCGTGTGAACACCCCTTTAGTTGTTTGTGTTATTATCATATGCAATTGAATAAGTAGGCCCTTTCAGAATTCGAAACGTGGGACTCTCTCAATGCATAATGGGACTCATACTTTTCTGATCAGCGAGTCCTTGGGACTCGCTGCCGGTAAACTGTAAAATTATCACTGCAGAGATTACCGCTTTTTCTGCACTCAGTGATTAACTTCTATGCAAAGTCATTTCTCAACTTGTCTTCCGTGCCATGTCATGCCTGTTGAGTGTTGATTTACTTCATATTAAGAAACTACTGCACTAAAACATTAATTCATAAATGTATATCATATGCTTTTATTTTTGTTTTTCTCTGTATAAATAACACGTACCCTGACTGTTCTACTCTTTGAATAAAATCACTTCATTCAAGCGTTAGGGAGTGCAAGGGGTTATGATGGAGGGGTGTTGCAAATCATGAATACCTGCCAAGTGGTATGATAGCATTTTTTTATACATGTCCTTGGCTAGGCCTCAGTTTCAAAATCAGTCCTTGGTCCTTGGCCTTGGCCTCGGAAAATTTCTCAAGTCCTTGGCCTTGGCCTTGCCTCGGAAAATTTTCCAATTCCTTGGCCTTGGCCTCGGAGTCAAGCCCTTGGCCTTGGCCTCGGGTTGCCGGTCCTTGGACACAACACTGGTGGTCAGGGCCTGCTCCTGAGCAGCCAGAATGAGTGCCTCTGTGCTGTCCTTCAGGCCAGCCCTCTCTAGCCACTGATAGGACTTCTTAAGATCAGCCACTTCAGTTATGGTCCAGTGATGATGCCTGACATGAGCTTCCATATTGTGGAGGGACAGGTTATTGGCCGATAGTTGGATGGGACTGCACCCTTGGAGGGATCCTTCATGATCAGGATCGTTCGCCCTTCGGTTAGCCATCCCGGGTGAGTCCCATCCCTGAGCAGCTGGTTCATTTGTGCTGCTAGGCGCTCATGGAGTGCTGTGAGTTTCTTTAGCCAGTAGGTGTGGACTAGTGATGGGTCCAGCGACACCGATGCGTTGACGCATGCGCCGGGCTCACAGAGCAAACCACGTGTCGGTGCATGTGCTGCTTCATTACGTCACGTGATTGACACGTGAACTGCACCGGCGCAGTTTAGACTGCATCGGCTGCGTTGACACAGTCCAGGCTGCTAATTGACACATCGGCTGCGTTGACACAGTCCAGGCTGCTAATTGACACATCGGCTGCGTTGACACAGTCCAGGCTGCTAATTGACACGTGAACTGCACAGTGGGGGCGTCGACTCAGTGCAGGGAGCGTTGACGCAGTAAAAGCCCGCACAGTGTATCCTAAGGAAGTGCGTCTGGCGACACGATGCCGATTGCCGAAATAAGCCAGACCCTTTCTGTTTGCTGAGAATTGTATTCTGATTTGTTCAATAAAGATTAAAAAAAAAAAAAGCCAGACTTCACCCTCGCTCGAATAAAAATATATATTTGGGCAATACGGAAAACACACTGATTATCAGAAAAAATGTGTCAGTCTGACTTCGAGCGTCATGTCGGCTGTCATATATTAGGCTATTATTATATGAGAAGTGCTTTATGGACGTTTGTACTGTACGTCATACTCCAGTTGATTGAGAGGTCCCGCTTATAAGGGGGAGTTCCAGAAAGTGACTGCGAGTGAGCACACCGCACGTTTGATGACTCTGCCACGTTGCTATTAAAAGTCACATAAAACGTAAACCTTGTCTGCTGACCATCATTACATTGGCTAGGCTAGTTTAGCTGTTGTCGTAGTTCAAAGCATAATATGTGGCGTGGGTTGGGTCGGCGCCGCGAGTACGTGCTCGCGCTCACAGGCTCACAGCAGAGAGCAGCAGACTATCGACTGCTGAGACGCGCTTCACTCGAGTGACGTTGCTACAGTACGTGCATATTATGGAGCAGCTTCTGGACAAATACAAATTGTCAGCCTTGTAGAGCCATTTTGATCTCCTTTTGGAGAATAAGGTATTTATTAAAATCTCCTTGTCTCTCCAAGTGCCTCTCGGATTTTTGACATGTCTTATTCCATTGTGTGTGTGTGTTCTCCACAACAGGGGAAATAGCATGCATTAAACGCAACAGACTGAAATTTAAAACACTGGAGCATCTTATTTTTCTAAATCAAAATTTGTGAAGACAAAGCCCACAAGCATCCTCATTCACATGATTTTCACATTATTGAAACACATTGAATGATACAATATGAATGCATGGATGTGAATGATATTGTCAAGGGTCAATGTCATCTTTATTGTCAAATATGCTTTATGTATGACATGCAGCATAGATGAAATTTCTTCCTCTCAATCCTCAGTGCATACATGCATGCAAATATGCTGTGCATTAAACACACACAGCTAAGAAAGGATAGCAGCTACACTGTATAAAAAAGGCATGTAATCTGAACAGTATAGGCAATATAAACAATATAAACAGCATAAACAACAACATAAACAATGGCGCTTGTGGCTATTGTGGGTAGAGTGAGGTTGTGCATTGTATACACGTCATCATCAAATCAGTTTGTTCAGTCTGTCAAGTGGGTTGGCTGCAGGGATTTTGAAGGTCCAGCAGGTGGCAGTGGTCAGCGACACAGTATCAGTACAGTATCAACACAGTGTGTCATTGTGTCGACACGCCTCATGAGGCCTCATGGACCCATCACTAGTGTGGACCATGTCCGGGCCTGGTGCTGTCCAGTTCTTCATATCTGAGACTTTTTCCTGTATGTCTGCCACTGTTATGGTAGCTGGGTTCTGTTCAGGAAGGTTGCTGTGCTCCTCTCTCAGGGTCACCAGCAATTGTGCACTGCTGTTATGTGCAACCTCCTTCTCCCATATGCCTTTCCAGTACCTTTCAGTTTCCAGTCTTGGTGGGTCAGCTCTGTTGTTAGGACCCTGCCACTGAGCGTACACTTTCGCAGGTTGTGTTGCGAACAGCCCGTTTATTCGTCTGGCCTCATTCTCTTTCGTGTACCGCTTTAGGCGGCTGGACAAGGCTTGGAGCCTTTGTTTGGCAGTTTCGAGTGCTTCAGGTATGGTCATCTGGATGTACCTCTTGGGTATCGGCCTTTTCATCACACCTCTCTGGGCTTCCGTCAATTGACTCACATCTTTCCGAGCCGCCTTGATCTTAGCCTCCAACCGTCTTTTCCATGGTGGGTAACGTATCTCATGGCTTCCAAGGTTGCTGTTATAGCCAAGCATCTCTAGGATCACTGATGCTGAAGTGTATATCAGCTCATTGGTTTCCGTGATCGTTACGGAAGGGATCACCCTCAGTGCTGCATTCACACTTTCCATTTGGCTTTCAGGTGGTACTTCACATAGCCGTTGTAATCGGTTTCTAGGTTGCCCAGCTTTCATTCTCGCCATGATCTTAGCTTTCAGGTAAGTTGCTGCCTCGCTCAGCATTTCATTCATTGGGGCTGGCCTCCCAATCTCATCATCTGCATTCATTGGGGCTTGCCTCCCAATCTCTGGTATGACCTCCTCCTCTGATCTGACAGCCTGGGGCCCTTCACCATGGAACCTGCGTTGTACCTCATCAATGTCAAGTTGTGACAGCAGTCATATCTCGCCCATCTCCGCTTTGTTCCAGTAGCCCGTTTTTCATCAAGGTGCTCTGCTTCCCCAGCACCTGACGCAGACCTTGTTTGGCTGGGCGACGTCTGAGCCGGCATGTCATTCGTTTTATTGTCTCTCATCATTGTACGAGGTAGGCATTAGCGTGAAGGATCTTGCCCAAGGAACCACACTGGATGGTGTTATGTGCTCATTTTTTTTGCCCCAAGCGGGATTCGAACCACCGTCTCCCGTATGCTAAACCGATGCCTTACCAACTGGTGTATATATATACACACAATTCCTCGTCTCACCCCACCTCGGGTGGTGTCCGTCCCTCATTCAGCTCGGGTCCTCTACCAGAGGCCAGGAAGCTTGAGGGTTCTGCGCAGTATCCTTGCTGTTCCCAGCACTGCACATTTCTGGACTGAGATGTCCGATGTTGTTCCCGGGATCTGTTGCAACCACTCATCCAGTTTGGGGGTCACTGCCCCGAGTGCTCCGACCACCACAGGCATGACTATCACCTTTACCTTCCAGGCTCTCTCCATATATATAGGGTGACCCAAAAAAAAAAACGGGCGCCAACTCTAATTAGGCCCCGTTTCTTAGTGTTTTGTCCGAATGAAATGAAACTTGTGCAGTACGTGTGGTGGGGTGACCAGTGGCGCATTTGAAGCACTTCAAGGCAATTTTTTTCCTGAGCCCATTTCGCCTGAGTACCGGTACATTGAAATGAATTTTTGGTCGCCTTGTGTCGGCGTCGAAAACATAAGTAGTATGGCACACGCATCACTCAATAAGCAGATGGAGCTGAATAAACACACACGCACACACACACACACACACACACACACACACACACAGAGCTTTCTTATCCGGAGGGATCGAATTGTTTACAACTGTAAGTGTCAAGATATCATTTAGCTGCAAACACAACCACTGTTGGTCACCAGACTGACTGGCCAGACAGGCTGGCCGTGTTTCTGTCAGTGGTTTGTGAAATGGTCTGTCAGTACTTGACCCAGTTAGGGACAATTATGGGGATGGACGAAAACCCACTTCCATCCTTGCTTCATTTATCCTTTTTAAAAAACCTTTCGTTCCCCATTCTCTGTCCCCAGAATGGCCTGGACCGTTCCATCCCAGGGACGGTCCAGGCCATTCTCAGCCCCATATCTCAGTTCAAAACTTCGTATTATTATTTGAACATTATTCATTCATTCATCTTCCGATCAGATTATCCTCACAAGGGTCGCGAACCCGGTACCTGCACTGTGAGGTCGACACGCGAACCACTGGGTCACCGGGCCGCCTAACATCGTATCTTTTATCATCAGCTTTCTTATGTGATTTTCTTAAGTCTTGGGATGTATTGGCTAACCGAGGATCTCGGGATTGTATTTTGTGCCAGCTCTGGCCTTCCTGTGTCGAGTTTGCATGTTCTCCCCGTGCCTGTGTGGGCTTTCGCCGGGTACTCCAGTTTCTTCCTACATTCCAAAAACATGCACGGCAGGTTGATTGGACATTCTAAATTGTCCCTAGGAGTAATTGTGAGCGCGAATGGTTGTTTGTCTGTGTGTGCCCTGCGTTTGGCTGGCAACCAGTTCAGGGTGTACCCCGTCTACTGTCTGAGGACTTTCTGGGATACGTTACAGCACACCCGCAACCCTCGTGAGGATAGGTGGATTAGAAAATGGATGGATGGATGGATAATGCAGTGGGTCCAGTTTCTTCCACATATTTCTATATCACTTCCTTCTTTTTTCAATAGGCTGTGTGACAGCGGTGAAGGTCTCTACACGTTCCAGACCAGAGAAGGAGAGCAGATATATCAAAGGGTTCACTCATCCACACTGGCAATTGCTGAGCAGCACAAGAAGGTTCTACTGGATGTGGAGAGAAAAAACAGAGTGAGATCCCTTGCTATGACGATGATTGTTTTTATGCCCCAATTTAGGCTTTAGAACGCTACCAATGGCTGAAGCCACAGTGTATGTACAATTCCATGATGGACAACAGCTATTTCAGACAACAACCATTTGTTTCCCCAGCACATGGACAAAAGAGTACTCAATGGTCAAAAATATTGGTCACGGATGGGGAGCCAACAGATTAGGTTTTTTTTTGTTTTTTTATTGTTTCTTGAACATATAAAATATACAATACAGTAATAAATTGGCAAAAAGTGAAGGCAAGTAAGATACAAATTCTTCAGCTCTGCAGGAATCGCATAATGTGGGTTGCAACACAACAAGAACAGCAATGTTTTGCACACAGAGTTGAGACAAATACAGTGTATCTCTTGAAGAAGAAGGGTAATTTAATAAAGTAAAAACATTTCGGGCTAGATTTGCGTGGACATGGCGGCCCGGTAGTCGAGTGGTGAGCACGTCGGCTTCACAGTGCAGAGGTACCGGGTTCAATTCCAGCTCGGTCCTTCCTGTGTGGAGTTTGCATGTTCTCCCCATGCCTGCGTGGGTCTTCTCCGGGTCCTCCGGTTTCCTCCCACATTCCAAAAACAGGCATGGCAGGCTGATTGGACACTCCAAATTGTCCCTAGGTGTGAGTGTGAGTGTGAGTGCGAATGGTTGTTTGTTTCTGTGTGCCTTGCGATTGGCTGGCAACCGGTTCAGCCTACTGCCCGAAGGCAGCTGGGATAGGCTCCAGCACCCCCCGCGACCCTAGTTAGGATAAAGTGGTTCGGAAAATGAATGAATGAATTTGCGTGGACAATATAGAGTGAAAATTCTGGAAGTGTCTCGAAAGGACCGAGGAAGAAACGAGTTTGATTGTTCTGTTTAGCTTTTTCCGCACATTTTCCGCTCGTTTTAATGTTACCATCAATGAGACTAACAGATTGCACCATTTATTGGTTAAATTTCAGAACTTAAATTCTTCCTATTCGACCATTTCTGGGAAAAAATATCAATTTTTTCATTTAAACCTGGAGACGCCCTTTTTAGTGTTAAATGTCACACAGTATTTTTTCCTAATGGTTTGTGAATGAATGAACATTTTACAATGTTGTCTGTTTTATTTCCAGTTGATGTTTCGAGGTTCAGAATCTAATTCCTACCCATCTACCCCGACTGCCATACTGCCCAGATCAGCCTACTGGCACCACATTACTGGAACCCAGCTCAGCATGGACTCCGGTAGGCCACACACCATCCTTCATGCATCTCTCCATCCATCTCCACATTGTCTATACCAGGGGTGGGCAAACTACGGCCCGCGGGCCGGATCCGGTCCGTTGGTCTTTTTAATCTGGCCCGCCGAAGATTGGTGCACAATTAAGGTTTGATTGCATTCATTTCGTTTGGACTTGTAATGACAGGTATTTCAACACCAGGTGGCACAGTTACTTCAAGTTGCAGAGCACAGGGAGGGAGGGGAAGACGAAGAAAGAGGGAGAGAGTAATGACCATGGAAGGGAAAGTGATATGTATCTGATTAAACGAAGCGGGTAACAAAGTACGAAACATTCAGGAGACGCCTGGAGTCGGAAAGACTCAAATCTACGAGACTTTGAAAACAAGGAAGCGATTCTTACTCAGTCCGATTCTGGCAATTTCCATGCTCAGAGTGAATTGCTTGTGGCTCGAGTAAATGAACATTTCCTAGAATGGTTTGATTGTTATCATGTTAAAAACTTTCCGCAAACTGGACCGCTAATAAGAGTCGGAGAGCAATCAAATGTGTAGAGCGTGAACAACAGGGTGCTCAGTACACATCCTTGAGGAGAACCGGTGCTGAGTGTGATGGTGGAGGAGAATGTTACATTATTACTGGCATACAAAGACATTGTGCTATCTTCTTTATTTTCTATTTCTATTTCTAACTTTTGGCCCTCCACAATATTTTCTGCTTCTCATTTGACCCCCCCGGGAAATTAATTGCCCACCCCTGGTCTATACCGTGTCATAGTTCAGCCAAATTGCCAGCCAATTACAGGACTGAAACATACAGACAAAACTCACGTTCGGTCTCCAGTTAACCTCTATACTTTTGGACTGTGAGTGGAGTACTCGAAGACAACCCACCCAAGTGTGGCGTGTGAGCGAGGTTTGTGTCTGCGTGAAGGTTTTCTGGCAGGTGAATGTGAGAGTTTTAGTTATAGTTTGATTTTGAACAGTTAATGTTATTTTTGCTCTATATCCTTTAAGTAATCATTGGTGTGTCGTAGTTGAGTCTTAAGCTTCATAAGTTTCAAGCAAGTCCCAAGTTACTGTTGAGCCAAATCTAATCTCCTCAAAATTTCAAGTTGAGTCAAGTCGTCACTTGGGTTAAACAACTCATAAGTCAAGCCATCTAATTTTGTTGAGTCACAACACAATGTGTATTAGACTCTAAAAATATTTTTCACCTAGTAGCACTGGTTCCAACAACTTTTTTTGTTGTTGATTGTTTATTTGAGGCACAGGACAGGATAGCAACTCAACACTTTATAGAACACTTTAGAGATAATTACAGCTGGATACAAAGCGCTGTATTTAAAGTAAAAGTCTGATATAAAACAAAGACAGTTAAAACCAATTATTAACACCAAATAAACAGTAAATACAATAAAACCTGTAGAGTCTCATGCTGAGTCCAAAGCCAAAGAATAAAATCATGTTTTCAAGCAATGTTTAAACCCTGCATTGGCAAATGATATTTATTTAGTTTGTGACTTGCAACCATAGCAACAGTGAGCTCCCACATGATCAATCTCTTTTCTATTGGGTGGGCATCAAATCCTTGGTTTGTAATGATTTTCGGAAGCTTAAAGAAAACGATTCCAGCCAACAATGACAATTACGGCCAAGGCATGACTAGTGGCAAATTACACTGTTCGTGGGGTGAATCTTTCAATATGTCTGCAGTCAATGTATGTGGGAGATGCAGAAAAGGCCAAACCCGTCTATAGCGAGCATTTAAAAGCAACTTAAAGCACTGCTTGGATTGACCCTTGCAGGAAATCCCAATAGCACCCCTTATGTGTTTGTGGTTGCCTCCCCGGAGAAGAGTTAGGGGGAGGGGAGTGAAAAAGATTTCGAGTTCAGAGGAAGAAATGGGATTGTGTCTAAATAGAGGTTGAGAGGGGGTCCACGTTTTTCTGTTGCCGGTTCCTTTCTTTGGGATGAGCTACCCTTAAACATTAGGCAAGCCTTCCTCTCTGTCCATCTTTAAAATAATCCTTATTTGAGAAGGGCCTTTATCAAAATAAAAAAAGAGAGGTTCAGATTGAGTCTTTAAACAGCATCAGCCCACTTTCTTTGTTTTATGCACGTCATTTCCTATAACTTCTATTCCAGTGTGCACCAATACTTGACCAAATCAATACTGACTTTCATAAAGGGGTGCAAGAACACCGATAGGTTGAAATACATACTGCTTTGAAGCCTACCCGCTCAGAAATCCATTATTAGGGTTGAGAGCATGGAAGAACATCAACTATGAGTTCATAACAGTGCATAGCTATAACTGAAAATGGTCTTTGGTGCGAGTTCATTGGCAAAGTGTTGGTCCTTACATATACTGTCTGTGCATTGTAAAAAAAAAAAACAAACCTGTTTGTGCTTCATCTGCAGGCAATGCCTCGGAGGAGCTGCTGCTGACACCTTCTTTTGCTTCTGAGCACTATGCTTCTCTGCCCTTTGAAAATGCGCACGCAAAGTCCCAGCCCAATATCAACTCACATTGCCAGAGACTTGAGCCAACCTTGCCAGGACAGTGACACATTCATACATGGTTGTGACTGTTATGATCAAATGTGCTCAAAGCATCAATAAATGTATCTTTGTCAACTAATAATCTCTTTTGAAGTTCACATTTGAAAATAATTCGGGTTATCTCACTGTCAGAGTTTGTCTCCACTCTGAATCACAATTTAATGGACGCGCATCGACCTCACAGTGCAGAGTTATCGGGTTCGATTCCAGCTCCGGCCTTCCTGTGCGGTGTTTGCATGTTCTCTCCGTGCCTTAACCGTTGAGGCCAGGCCGTGCGGCACCATCAGCATTTTGAGCAGCGATACAGAATGCAGTCTAGTGCATGATCAGGCAACGTTGCTTATCTGCAAAATAACTGGTCAGCATTCAATGGTACGAACAGTTACTTACATTTTACCACTGTTCGTGTCAAATCCCCATTACAACTTATCATTGCCCAACAGCCAATACTTTTAGCACTGTTAGGTGTCAAATTCCCATTATAACTTACCGTTGCCCGACAGCCAAGAAATTACTTATTTTATATTTTTATACTTAAAAAAAAATCAAAACAGCTGACGTGAATACATGAGATGTGAGCTTTTATTTTGAAGGTGACCAACGTCGCTCGATGACGGCAGATTACCGTAATGCACAGTACAGTATTCACAATCGCAGTGGCGGCTCTCCTGACTTCAATTTTGCCAGTGGAGGCTGGTTTGACCGCAGTGTCTTGGCTATGGGAAATTGTAAGCAAAGACGTACTATGAAGGCTGCTGTTGACTGGATCATTTTCTTGACAAGCAATGGAGGGCAGAATTTACATAAAATGAAACATATTTATGATGTAGGTTGGGAAAGAATGAGCTTCCGCTCTTTGGTTGTGATGAGCAGCCACCACTGCCTGCCACCCGAAGGGCTCCGGAGTAAATGAATTAAGCCACGGGCTGCTCCATTTTCCACATTCAAAATGGCAACGCCTATGACGTACAACTCAGCGCATTAGGCGGTATTTATTTTTGATACCTATGTTGCTCGAAAAGACGAGAATGTGCCCTTCGTGTGGTGACAGGCCTAAAGAAACAGATCTCTAATTCCATTGAAACATATTAGGTAATTATTCAATTGTAGGGGAGTAGCGTTGCAGAATTACCTTACCAAAAGAATGGGAAGGAAAGTCACTCTTGCAACGTGTTCGTTGGATCAGTGGGCGTTGGAGTTTGACGGCAACTTTGAGAGAATACTGAAAAGTAAGTCACGTTTTGAGATTTATATGACTAAAGTCTTGGCTGTTGTTGTGCCTTGATCACGATCGTTATCATCTCAAACAGCAATCAGAAGACAACAACATCTGAATAAAAATCACGGTGCGTAACTAATACATGAAGTATTTTTTTGGGTCATGTCTCCTGAACTTTTTTTTAACAGAAAATGTTTACTTGTTTGTTGTACACATTCCTATCCAATGTGCACATTGGGCATCTTCGTATTTTATTTATCGATCATTTGTTGATTAATTTAATAATATAAATTTTTGCGAACGAAATTTCCTCTCTGTTATTATCCTTTGGTGTCCGGAAATACATGAAGGAAAGGTTGGTTCGAATCACACGTATCAATAAAAGCCTTGGGGCCAGTTTGGAAATGATGGGCACGACAGTTCTTTTAAATGTACTGAATCATTATTGTGTACTTTGTGTGTGTGTGTGTGTGTGTGTACAGAGGGTTCCGTCCTTTTTGCTAAAAATAGTAACAGTATCCCACAATTCCGTGCGGCGCGCCATATTGGAGGGCTAGCGCTGATCGCGCAAGCATTTTTCGCTACGCAGACACGAAAGAGTTGTTTACTGACTAATTTGGTGATTTGTGAATGCACACGATTCACATTGCTTATCCAATGTTATAAGCAAGCACATAGCCGGTATTTCGAAAAAATTGCTGTTATTGGCAAGGATCCTTATCAGATTAAGAAATCCGAATGGAGTGATGATGTGATTGAAAAAATAAAGTAATAACTTGAATATGAGATTTAGTTTTATTTTCATTCGTACAAAATTATTTCTTCCAGAATAAATAACAAAAACATATCTGGAATGTTCTTTGTAAAATATACTTTCCCACAGTATATGTATCACAATACCACTGATAGTTACATATTACACATCAAATTGAATAATGTTTATGCCTGCTTCAATCAAAAGGTACAACAGATGGACACATGTTAGTCAAGGCACAACACACAAAGACAATCGTGTCCAGAATTGTACACTCATCACCAGGTTTTTCAAGTCAGGTAATCTATTGGACAAATAGCACCAAGGATCATGAATTTCTGTCGCACAGTTCCTATTAGACACTCCACATTGGCTATTTTCCTTGTCGATTCAACTTCAGTCGCACTCAGCTGTGTTTTCACTTTCATGAAAGCTGGATAATTAACTAATGCTCCCACAGGTGCTACCACTTCCTGAATGTCAAATCCTCTGTTTGCTAGTACGAGATCTCCATTTATAAGGTTATTCAGAAATTTACAGTTAGCTGTCAAGTACTTGTCAGTCACTCTTCCACCCCAGCCTTCTGAGATGAAACTGACACTTCCCTGAGGAGTAATCCCTATTAAGTACTTAGCTGTATTATGATGCTTGTAGTTGGACCAGGTTTGTGCCCTTGCAGTCATGTTGGAAGGTCTGTCGGTGAAAATTTCAAAACAGTCAATAATACAGGTAACTCTGCAACCAAAGTATTTACGGAAAGCCATAGGCATTGTGTCCTGAAGTTCATCTCGCTCCGGCCATCGCACTAAAGGTTGCAGTACATAATACATCAGATTCAGTGTATCCAAGAATGCTTTAGACACTGTTGTTTTTGAAACTCCAAACCTGTAACTGAGATCTATAATTGGCATATTAAGTCTTAATCTCATCAGGGTGATCATGAGTTTTTGAAATTTGTTCAAAGTAGAATGTCTATTTTCACTAATTTCAGGAGCCAAAAGATTGAACAGTGCCATTAGTGTCATAAAACTTGGTAACCCGGTGTAATATTTAACTTTATCATTGTCATTTTCAAAGTCCTCTGGCAAGTTTGCCTTCATCATATGCACTATGCTCTTCAAACACTCATTTTGTTCTGTCAATAGTTGGTTTTCGTTCTTCAGATGAGAAATTTCTTCATTTGCCAAATCCAGCTTCTCAGCATCAGACAATTCCTCTACCACCTCAGGTTCCTCTGGTAATGATTCTTCTGTTTCCACTGGTAAATCAGCTATACTGTCAGCTTGCAAGTATGTGCTGAGTTCCAAAAGACTCATATCGGCTTCAGTCTTTTTCCTTGCATCTTTCCTGTTTAGAAGTCTCTCATGTCTGATAGCAGCCTTTGATGGTGATCTTGGAGTTTCATACCCTAATAGTTTGCTTGGTGCCCAATCGGGATCAGTTTCATCATCCAAGTGAGGCTTTCCTGAAATGCAAATATAAATATTAACTATTTATAGCAAGAGGGATTGCTTTAGCTTACTCACAGTGGAATAACATTTAATTAGAATGTATACCTTACACCAGGCTAGTTACATTTTTCTTCTCATGTAGTGCATTATATAGTACTAGTGCTAAACTCTAAGAATCATATTAATTTAAAAATACACATTTATAATATAAACATAATATCTACTACTATTATCCATATACCAGTATATAAGAAATAGGGAAATATGCACTATGCCATGACACGACACAAGGAGAATGACAATGTACACGGTGTATGTACCATGTGCACGTTATGCATTTCGATCGGAATACGTGCCAGAGCACTCTTTGTTTTTCATGTTAACTTATCTATTATCTATTATTGTCTGATACATTAACTCTATAACTATGATGAAGTTTTGTTTACATACCCGATATGAAGTGATCAGAACACACACAAAGTTGGTCGTAATTTTTCACATCAGAACGGTTGATACCAGCAAGCCACTGTCTTCTACGTCGCTCACTTTTCTTTTCTGCCACCTCTCCTTGGCCTTTCGTAACCCTAGGAATGCGATAAAAACTCATTTTATCCCTCCCACCTCGGTTGTGACAGTTGACAATAGCACATGTCAGCGGCATATTCTTGGATGAATGAACATTCACAATAGACTTCGTGAATGGCTTGTTAAAAACAGCCCTCCAATATGGCCGCCGGTAGTGCATTGTGGGTAATTGCGAAAAAAAAAAATATATATATATATATATACACACATATGTATATCAGTGGCGATTGCTCTCGGACTGCAAGGGAAGCTCGGCTTCCCCTAAAATGTCAAAGAATAAGTGATCAAATATATGAATGTAAATTTCATTGTGTGTACATGTTATTGACTAAATATGCGCTAAAACGTGCTCAACTTCTCTTCCGAATCAGCTTCTTCTTACTGGTTGCGCCGCGATTCCCTTCTCATTCATTCCCGCAGCTTCGCTGTGCTTTAAACGTGGACGCTGAGCGTCCCGAGAGTTCAAGATAGGTTGTCCCAATGCGTTGAATGGAGACGAGACATTGGATACAGGCTGGTTTTTGTCCCGCCCATGGACGCTCGGTGTCTGTGGGACTGGATGGCAGTGGGAGGGTACTGGATGCCAGGCTTTTCTGCATCAGATTGGATGATCTGTCTGAGCCTGTGTGCCAGTTTGATTGACATTGAAATGAGCCAATCACCGGTCTTTTAGTGTAGCCATCCGTGTGGGCAATTTTTCAATTCGCATTCTGTTCTGAGTTGAACTGGAGACTTCTCCTAATCATCTTAGCGACACTCTTTGTTGTAAACAACGAGCGACAAATTAATCTTTTATTTCTGGTGGGTTTATTGTAGTTCCTGTAGTTGTAGGACACAAATTAAGTCCCTGGAAAAGACGCCTTGATGGTATGACAGGGTCACAGATCATTTTCTTGAAAAGGAACGGAGAGTAGAATTCACGTATAAATAAACGGACACATTTTATGATGTCGGCCAAAATTGAGCTTCCCCTCTTTGATAGACCAGCATCCGCCACTGAGATATATATATTAAAAAAACCTCGTCTCACCCCTCGGGTGGTGTCCGTCCCTCATTCAGCTCTGTCCTATACCAGAGGCCAGGAAGCTTGAGGGTTCTGCGCAGTATCCTTGCTGTTCCCAGCACTGCACATTTCTGGACTGAGATGTCCGATGTTGTTCCCGGGATCTGTTCAACCACTCATCTAGTTTGGGGGTCACTCCCCCAAGTGCTCCGACCACCACAGGCACGACTGTCACCTTTACCTTCCAGGCTCTCTCCAGCTCCTCTCTGAGCCCTTGGTATTTCTCGAGTTTCTCGTGTTCCTTCTTTCTGATGTTTCCATCACTTGGGACCGCTACACCCACTACAACGGCTTTCCTCTGCCCTTTATCTATGATCACGATATCTGGTTGGTTCGCCATTACCATCTTGTCAGTCTGGATCTGGAAGTCCCACAGGATCTTCGCTCTGTCATTCTCCACCACCTTCGGAGGTGTTTTCCATTTTGACCTTGGGGTTTCCAATCCATACTCCGCACAGATGTTTCGGTAGACTCTGCAGGCCACCTGGTTATGGCGTTCCATGTAGGGTTTCCCTGCCAGCATTTTACACCCTGCAGTTATGTGTTGGATCGTCTCAGGTGCCTCTTTGCACAACCTACACCTTGGGTCTTGTCTGGTGTGGTATGTCTGGGCCTCAATGGCTCTGGTGGTCAGGGCCTGCTCCTGAGCAGCCAGAATGAGTGCCTCTGTGCTGTCCTTCAGGCCAGCCCTCTCTAGCCACTGATAGGACTTCTTGAAATCAGCCACTTGAGTTATGGTCCGGTTGTACATCCCGTGTAGGGGCTTGTACTCCCATGATGGTCCCTCTTCCAGCGCCTCATCCTCTGTTCCCCATTGTCTGAGACATTCTCTGAGTACGTCATCCGTTGGAGCCTTCTCCTTGATGTATTCATGGAGCTTGGATGTTTCATCCTGGACAGTGGCTCTCACACTCACTAGTCCCCGGCCTCCTTCCTTTCGGCTTGCGTACAGTCTCAGGGTGCTGGATTTGGGATGGAACCCTCCATGCATGGTTAGGAGCTTTCGGGTCTTAACGTCCGTGGTCTGAATCTCTTCCTTTGGCCACCTTATTATTCCTGCAGGGTATCTGATCACTGTGAGGGCATAGCTGTTTATTGCCCGGGTCTTACTCTTGCCATTGAGCTGGCTTCTTAGGACTTGCCTCACTTGCTGGAGGTATTTGGCCGTAGCCGCTTTCCTAGTTGCCAGTTCGAGGTTGCCATTGGCTTGTGGTTTACCGAGGTACTTGGAGCTGTCCTCAATGTCTGCTATTGTTCCTTCAGGGAGTGAGACCCCTTCAGTGCGGACTACCTTTCCTCTCTTAGTCAACATCTGACTACATTTCTCAAGCCCGAATGGCATCCCGATGTCGCTGCTGTAGATCCTGGTTGTGTGGATCAGGGACTCTATGTCCCTTTCGCTCTTAGCATACAACTTTGTCATCCATGTAGAGGAGGTGACTGATCATAGCTCCATTTCTGAGGCGGTATCCATAGCCTGTCTTGGATATTACTTGGCTTAGGGGGTTCAGTCCTATGCAGAACGGCAGTGAGGAGAGTGCATCACCTTGGTATATGCCACATTTGATGGACAGTTGGGTAAGTGGCTTGCCATTGGCTTCAAGTGTGGTTTTCCACATCCTCATCGAGTTCACAACGAAGGTTCTTAGGGTCCTGTTCACCTTATACAACTCCAAGCATTCAGTGATCCATGTATGTGGCATTGAGTCATAGGCTTTCTTGTAATCAATCCAGGCTGTGCACAGGTTGGTATGTCGGGACCTGCAGTCTTTTGCGACTGTTCTGTCAACCAGGAGCTGATGTTTGGCTCCTCTGGTATCTCTACCAATGCCCTTCTGTGCTTCGCTCATGTATTGATCCATGTGTCCACTTATCTTAGCCGCAATGATGCCTGACATGAGCTTCCATGTTGTGGAGAGACAGGTTATTGGCTGATAGTTGGATGGGACTGCACTTTTTGAGGGATCCTTCATGATCAGGATCGTTCGCCCTTCGGTTAGCCATCCTGGGTGAGTCCCATCCCTCAGCAGCTGGTTCATTTGTATTGCTAGGCACTCATGGAGTGCTGTGAGTTTCTTTAGCCAGTAGGTGTGGACCATGTCCGGGCCTGGTGCTGTCCAGTTCTTCATATCTGAGACTCTTTCCTGTATGTCTACCACTGTTATGATAACTGGGTTCTGTTCAGGGAGGTTGCTGTGCTCTTCAGTCAGGGTCACCAGCCATTGTGCACTGCTGTTATGTGCAACCTCCTTCTCCCATATGCCTTTCCAGTACCTTTCAGTTTCCAGTCTTGGTGGGTCAGCTCTGTTGTTAGGACCCTGCCACTGAGCGTTCACTTTCGCAGGTTGTGTTGCAAACAGCCTGTTTATTCGTCTGGCCTCATTCTCTTTCGTGTACTGCTTTAGGCGGCTGGACAAGGCTTGGAGCCTTTGTTTGGCAGTTTCGAGTGCTTCAGTTATGGTCATCTGGATGTACCTCTCGGGTATCGGCCTTTTCATCACACCTCTCTGGGCCTCCGTCAATTGACTCACATCTTTCCGAGCCGCCTTGATCTTAGCCTCCAACTGTCTTTTCCATGGTGGGTAACGTATCTCATGGCTTCCATGGTTGCTGTTATAGCCAAGCATCTCTAGGATCACTGATGCTGAAGTGTATATCAGCTCATTGGTTTCCGTGATCGTTACGGTAGGGATCACCCTCAGTGCTGCATTCACACTTTCCATTTGGCTTTCAGGTGGTACTTCACATAGCCGTTGTAATCGGTTTCTAGGTTGCCCAGCTTTCATTCTCGCCATGATCTTAGCTTTCAGGTCAGTTGCTGCCTCGCTCAGCATTACATTCATTGGGGCTGGCCTCCCAATCTCATCATCTGCATTCATTGGGGCTTGCCTCCCAATCTCTGGTATGACCTCTTCCTCTGATCTGGCAGCCTGGGGCCCTTCACCATGGAACCTGCGTTGTACCTCATCAATCTCAAGTTGTGATAGCAGTTGCCGTTTGTGGATGTTGGAACACTGAGCTACTAGTTGTTTCGTGGTCAACCGTGACTGCGGGTTTCGAAGTAACCATTTAGCCCACATTCTCTGCATGTAACCCCTCTGACCAGGGTTGCTTGAGTAGTCGCATTCCAACAGAGCCATGTTATCGCATCTCGCCCATCTCCGCTTTGTTCCAGTAGCCCATTTTTCATCAAGGTGCTCTGGTTCCCCAGCACGTGACGCAGACCTTGTTTGGCCGGGCGACGTCTGAGCCGGCATGTCATTCGTTTTATTGTCTCTCATCGTTGTATGAGGTAGGCATTAGCGTGAAGGATCTATATATCTATCTATATCTATATATATATATATATACAGTAAATGTTCAGTTAATTCCGTTTTTTCACAGCCCTCTGAATAGGGATCCTCGGCCAGCATGGAAGGATCACTCTTTCTGTACTTTTTTGATACATTTATTGGGACACTTTGCAGCAGAAGTAGATGTAGTAGTAGTTGAAACAGAAGTAGTTGCAGTAGCAGTATCAGAAGCAGTAGCAGAAGCAGGTAATAACCTAAAGCACACATAAATGCAGTAAAAAAGGAATACATCTATCTTTATGCATCACGATGTAAATATGTAAATAGAATTTACATTAACTCATTTCCACCCTTTGACGTATAAATACGTCAATTAGCGCATAGCCGTTCCCTCCCCATGACGTATTAATACGTCAATCACGTGTTTTCATGGGGGAGGGTGCAAGAGAGTCCGATGCAACTTCTCACCACAGGATTAGGCTTGACGGCAATGTTAAATAGCAAAAAAATGGCCATCGGGTGGCAGTGGTGCAAAAATCAACCAGGATCACGCCGCAGATGTAGTAGAAGGGGCGTATGTGGATAGTGGATTGGAACATTAGCAACTAGCAACGATGGAGAAAAGGAAATAACTAACTAAAAATGATTTTTTTTTCGGTATAAAAGCGTTCTCGAAACAAAACAACAAAGGAGATGGTGTTTGTGTGGAAGAGAAAATGATGCTTTGGTCACGTAATCGAAAGCGGCACCCGTCAAACGAACGTCGGCCTGCATAAACATGTCGTGCTACACGCAGCCCGCATAGCTCACGCCGAGTTTCGAGTTCATCTGATGAAGATGAACTTGCTCCACGTTAGCGATCATCGCTTGGCAGAGCATTTTGTGCCTCCCGATGCCCCACATCGCCCACAAATCGTCTCCCCGGCGACTTCCAGCGATGACGGCAAAGAGGCTGCATTGCTTCGCATGGCCGACGCCGGGCACACGTCAGCGATTCGTTGGAATCGTCTCGTAAAGACGACGTCGAAAACGATGATTTGGAGAGCGATTTGGATCCCGATATGTCGGACGAATGTGTGCCTTCGGACATAACGGAAAGCAGCTGAGAGTCCTCGCCAGAGCCGCTGGAACGAGGAGGTAACTGCTGACTTGCTTGCAAGTTCCCATTCAAAACTTCATCACTTCCTATGCCTCCTCAGTCACTTTTATGTACCGCTTCCCTCTCCCTACTCAGCGTTTTGTCCTTTCTGAATTCTGATTGTAATTTCCCCATTGCGGGACAAATAAAGGATATCTTATCTTATCTTATCTTACATTCCCCGCTATACTATGAAGTTGCCAGTAACACTAATCATTTATGTACGGTTGATGCGTCTCGTAGATGTGGATGAAAATATGCGCCGTAAATGTGCTGACTTGCATGTCGCCATAGGTTTTAAAAAAACAAAACAAAAAAAAACAGGACACATTTGGTCCGCTCAGCTCTGCTAAAACCACTAGTGTTAAATTCATATTCCATTTCATTTCAAATTGGATGCTGAGCAACGTGGAATGAATGGTGTAAATAGCGGTGTGCGAGCATGTATGTGTGTGTGTGAGAGATGTTGAAATGTAAGTGGAAAGCAACCATAAAAAAAATTGAAAAATAAAAGTGTGGTAATTGTACATACTTCAATAAATTACAGATTGTCCAACCAGAAGCCAAAAGATGACGACTCCTCGCTTTGGTGGTGGAAAGAAAGGTAAATAAAATTATTGTACCTCACTCTGCAGCAAGATATATTTGCAACTTTTTATGTTTCTATAATTTATAGGTCGTGCATCTGGACGTGGTGGGATGAATCAACGTGGTGACAAACTGGATGGAAGCCAAAAACCATCTTCTCCACAGCTGCACTTTTGTTCATAGTTCACTAGTTTTGTTGTGTGCAAATAAATTATTTTGCTACAAAAACATTATTTGTAATGTTCTTTTGTAGGAGGAACACATTATTGAGGTATTTGACCTGCCATAAAAGCAAAAAATAGTGTAAAACTTGAAATGATGCTTGAAATGCATGCTTTTACAAAAAGCTCATTTTCTCTGGATTTCTGCAGAAAATCAGCCTTTTCCATCAAACTTAGCAGTTTTCTAATACTGATTGCCAACGAACGGAGAAAGCTAGAAACAATTTTTTTTCTGCTGAAAGAAGAGAGTCTCACCTTTCTTTTGACAGGTTGCATGTATATATAGCCATAGAACAGAAAATTCTGTGGGCCATGCAAATCAGTCAAAATTCAGTAAAATGTCAGGGATTGAGGGGGTTGCTCCAGTGAAAAGGGGTGGTATTCAATGAGTTAATTAATACTTTTATTTTGACAATACATTTAATAAGTACTTTAATCAACCATGATTTCACCATGTATTATTATCGTCATTATTTTAAACGTAAGAAACCATACATCACAAACATATCAGGTCGACTCGAATAAAAGAACTACAAGTCCCAAAAGGTCCAACCCGGAAGTGGAGCGCCGGCATGATTAAGCCCAGCTGCAACGCAATGCACTTTGTTCAAACATCAAATTGCAGCTGGACAAACATGACAACTGTGCAAAATGAGTTAAATAAAGACACCACTGTTCTAGACACACTTTGGCCCACGCTGTCTAAATTGCCGATTGCGAACGGTAACTAACTGTGATTGCAAACATAAAGCACAACGGACACAACGCAAAGCAGACAAACAAAGCAACCGATCATGATCGAATCTATAGCTAACTTTACATACAGTATCTGGTAAAGAAAAGCACACGCGTAGCTTACCATTGGGCCATGCCGACGACGAAGCGAGTGTATTCACTAACGTAACATAATGTGATCCTGTTTTTTATACGTCACGCGAACGGTCACCTGTCAGTGGCAGCCCCGCCCCTCTTAAAGTGCCAGGTTAATCCAACAGTAAATATTCCCATCCCTGGAATTCTATGGAAAGGAATATCCTTCACCCGGAATAAAAACCTATGCATTAACATTTTGACTACGATATTACGTGTTACCGGAACTTGCGTAAGCGGAAATTCCACTATCCGTAACCCGGATGGAGGTGTAATGCCGCGGGAGCTTAAATACATGCAACGCCGACCCGATGCGACGGAAAAGACAACGCTGAAACAAGTTTTCGCTTCGCGTTTTTCGATCATCAGATTCTAAAGGACGACGAGTTTTTATTGCCGTGCGTTTTACTGTAATTGTGAATGATTTTAACTTTATTCACTAACGTCCTGGAGAACGCGGCACTAGCTTAAAAGCAGCACCCACTCGACATGACCGAAGAAATGTGTTCGCTTTGCCGTTTTCATTCATCAGATTCGAAACAAAGGCGTGTAAGCGACTTTTTATTGGCGTGCGTTTTACTGTAATTGCTAAAGATTTTAACTTTATTCACTTACGTCGTGTAGATCATCGCATTGAAACGTAAAAGAACTGTAACGACTGGAGCGGAGCGAGTGAAATGCATCCGTTTGAGCGAGGCTGGACACAAAGTTAAAAAGATCCAGCAGATACTTGGAGTCGGAAAGACGCAAATCTACAAAACTTTAAAAAACAAGGCGTCGATTCAACTCCTGATGACAAGCCACCATCCAGCAAGGAAGCAATGCAAATGGCAACAAAATCCTTCAGTATGCACAAGAATTACCAGACATCTGTGATCAACGGGACAGTTACTTGCAACTAGCAAGAAAACTGTATGACACGCAGGCAAACATTGTCATAAACCAAAGAATGCATCCAACAAAACAATCCAAAATACACATTTTTTTCCCAAGACAGAAAAAAAAAACATTAAAATACTGTACGTATTTTACTGTTGTGATTTTTTTGGGATACACCTGTATTGCAGTTTTTGTTATATAAACAGTTTTTGGACAGTACATTTTTGTATTTTATTGATTGTGTTGTTACACGTGCATTTTGTCAACATACTTGCAGGTTCATAAAGGACATGTACCACGCTCATTTCCCAAATGAGGAATTTCTGTTATCAGGACAAATTGGACAGCGCAAACGCGAGTCCGTACTCGAGAATATTTACTGTATATATAGATAGATAGATATATACACACACACACACACACACACACACACACACACACACACACACACACACATTCATTCATTCATTTTCCGAACCGCTTTATCCTCACTAGGGTCACGGGGGGTGCTGGAGCCTATCCCAGCCATCTTCGGGCAGTAGGCGGGGGACACCCTGAACCGGTTGTCAGCCAATCGCAGGGCACACACAGACGAACAACCATCCACACTCACACTCACACCTCTAGAAATTTAGAGTGGTGTCCATGCAATGTCAAACCCCATAACAAACCCCCCCACAACATTAAGATCGTTGAGGGATCTCATCCACCCACAAAGCTTTGTCACCAAGGATCTTCTTAACCACCTAAGTGACTTAAGCCCCAGAGATAGGAGAGCTCACCTCAGTGTCCCCAGACTCGGTGGAGTTGAGGAGGTCTACGAAGTCCAACGTCCCGAGTCAAGGTCAGCAGTTTCCCATCGCCATTATACACAGTGGTAACGGTGCACTGCTACCCTCTCCTGAGATGGCGGATGGTGGATCAGAATTTCCTTTGAGCTGTCCGGAAGTTGGTTTCTGTGAGCTTCCCAAACCCCTCTCACGGCGAAGTTATTGCCTCGGCGACCGCGAAGGCTGCATTCTGCTTAAAGAGCTATAATACAGCAGTTCTTCCCATTCTGTTGTATGGTGCAGAATCTTGGCCTTTAAAGAAAACTGGCCATGAGGATTGATGGCTTTGACAGCAAGTCCATCATGAACATCAGCTGGCACCTCCATATTGCGAATTCAGACCTCCGAAAACGTACCCTTCAGCCCCCCGCATCTCGACTGGCTGCTGAGAGGCGCATCCAGTGGCTTGGACATCTCTTCCGATTACCCCTGGAACACCCCACTCATGCAATCTTTTCATTCGACCCAGCGACAGCCGGCTGGAAAAGGCCATGTGGCAGACCCCACACAAGATGGCTTGATGCCATCAGGGAGGATCTCCAGCACCAGGGGCTTATCCTGGAGGACACAGCAGACCTGGCTCATGAGCGTGGTCATTGGCGGGCCCCGGTGAAGCTGATCGGCTCTCTGCACTGTGACGACCCCACCGAATGAGCCCGGGCCCTCGCATCACAAGAGCATTTCTTATTATTATTATGTGACTACTGTACTCCATTGCTGACTATAGGGGTGTTCACACGGCAACCTTATCTCCGGTGCAGCACCGGGGCTGCCCCCGTAGAGCGTTCACAAGTACGAAGTTACACTGGTGTAGCCCCTGAAAACGGCTTAAACTGGAGCAAATTTAACCCTGCTCAAGGAGGTGGTTTAAAAATTTGCTCCGGAGTAATTGCTCGTTTGCGGGGCAGCACCAATGTAAAATGGTACGTGTGAATTCTACAGGGGTAGACTCGCAACGCATGAGAAGAATTGATTATATACGGGTAGAATTCGTTGCTTTCGTGCTCTGTTGTACTTCCGTCATCCTTCCTTTTGTAGGAGACTGGACTGTCTTGGAGTTGTTTGTGTAGTTTGTTCCTCTGTTGTGTGTTCACAACCCCCCCATAGAATTTATTTTGTGATTTCCTCTCTTGCTTTTCTGTTTGGCGCATTATGTTTGTTATGACGTTGTTTCCTTTTCTGAATGTCATTGAAGTCATCGTTGATTTACGTTTTCGGGGGCGGTCATTGAACGCCTCTCGAGCAGAAGGCAGAGACCGAGAAGGAGAAGGACGTGCCCGTAGTTGCTTGAGCTAATAAGATGTACAGTATGTTTTAGAACCAACACAACAGCTCTCATCATATTGTACGGCCGCAGAAACTGTTTCTGCGGCATAATTTTTGACAGAAGAAACCAGATCAGCTAATTCAAGCAGAGACACTTAGTTTCTCATTACAAGTTATCTGCGTGCTTATTTTTTTGGGGCTTGTTTTACATACAGGTATTCAAATTTACGTTTTGTTGAGTTTTGGATTGATTCTTTGTTGTTTCACTTTAAATTTGTTTCGATCTTAAAAAAAAAGATATCACCTTAAAAAATAAAACTTCAGTTGAAAATAAGGTTTTTGTACTTTTTTTGTAGCTCAACATGGAGGAAATAATTGAAGGAATCATTTCAAAATAAAGAAATAAAACAGCGCATGTTTTTTTACATAAGCATACACGAGTCTTTATAATATTTTAGAATAAATTAATAAACAAATTGACTGATTTTTGGGGAACCCTTGTTTAAACAACAGAATAGAACAGCTGTGTCATCTCTGTCTGTCATGATTCGGTTTAGGGACCAACAGGTGGCACTGTAGGGCTCCCCGGGCAGCTGCACACCTGTTGGTCATAGGTAAGTAGGGCTTTAAAAGGACTCCCAGCCCGAACACTCGGTGTCGGGTCATTGTTTGCTCTTGCTACTGTCATGTTTGTTTGTTTGCTGTTGCTTTTTGCTGCTGTCATGTTTCTGTTATTGATAGTTTTGAGCTTCAGTCATGGTTTTTGTTTGCTACTTTGGACTTTGTTTGCTTAGGATTTAGTTTTCTGTGTTTTATCAATACACTTCTTCAAATACACCCTGCTCCTCTCTCCTGCCTGCTTTTTGGGGTCCACCACCACCGCGCAACATGACACTGTCCAGTGACCCTATTGTGGTGTTACAGCAGAGTAAACAAAAAAATGATTTCTTGACCATTCGTCTTCGCAGAATTTGCCTAATTAAAATAAGGGCATCATTTTCAGACATATTTTAGCCCCAAAATGATTGTATTTATATTTGCTTTAAACATTTCAGGAAATGAAATTATTCATACGTGAAATGTAATCAGAATTTGGATCCATTTTTTTGTTTTTTTTGAAAAAAATGAAACAACTATTTAGGCCATTATTTTTGGAGGGTGACGTTATATTATGATGCCCATAGATGTGATGGGCTCCAGCATGGATCGCCGGTTAAATTCATTATCATTTCAGGAATAGTGCACTTATTCGGGGGCATTATCTGGATTTTCACTATTATTTTTTACTTTTCTATCGTTGGCACTAATCTCTCGTTGACACTTATCAGAAGTTACTCACCGGTTCCTCAATACTTGAATACTTTTTTCACTGAATTTTTACTATTTTTTTTCCCAAGATGGCGCCCCAGGAGGCAGCAGTCTGCAAGTGCTCTTTCGTTTTTTTTTTGTTGTTGTTGTTTTTGTCTTTTGTTTTGTCACATGCTGTTTGTTTTTACTTCATGTGGACCCAAAGTGGACTGTTTTCAGCGTTTTTGGCCACGACATTCATCAAAGGCGAAGAATCTGTGCTTGGTGGTTGCGCCTTCGCGTTTGTTTGTTTGTTTATTTTTATTGAACATATAAACACAATACAACAACAAATTGACAAAAGTGAAAGCAAGCAAAAATTGTAAAAGGAAAAGAAAAAAACAGTCATCATCACAATTCTATGTTCAAAGGAGTAGGAGGAAATAAACTTATCTAGTCCTACCCCTTGTTATGTTCCAACATATGAGTTGATCCTTTTTCAATACAAAAATAAAGGAAAAATCAACATATCATCAATGCTTTTATCCTTATGTGTACTGATCTCTCTATACAGCTCTCGGTTTGTATATACATACTGTATTCACTCTTGCATATTTTTATATCAATTTTCTCATATTCATAATAAATACTACATTTCATTAATACATTTAATCAGTTGTTCAATGTAATTCTGATGTATTGCTATATGTTATAGATATATCAAATTTATCAGCTTAACTCGTTTTTTTGGACTGATCTTTTGAATTTGTTTTTGAACTCGACAAGCGATTTCCTCATTTTCAGGTCCGTTTCGAAATTATTCCACAGATTGACACCTATGACTGATACACTCCTTTGCTTGATGTTTGTTCTTGTTTTGGATTTTTTGGATAGGTTTGTACCCCTTAGATTATAACAACTTTCTCTAATTTCAAAAAGCTTCTGGATGTTTTGGCAAAGGAGGTTATTATGTACGTTGTACATAAATTGGGCGTGTACCAGCACTGATTTTGATTGCAAGGAATGTCGGCGCTATTTGACTGTCGTTGCTGGACATCCCCGGGGCACTTGGTTTTTTTTTGCGCCTATAATGGGCAGAATTTTTTCACAGCCCCTTTTTGTTTTGCGGAAATCTCGGCGCTGTAGGACAGTCTATGCCAGGGATCTCCAACTCCGGGCCTGGAGGGCGACTGTCATGCCTGTTTTCCAGCTCTATCAGGAGCAACACACCCGATTCAAATAATGAGGATCATTCAAATGCTGCTTCAGAGCTGGTTGGTGAGCAAATCGTCTAAATCAGGGGTGCCCATTAGGTCGATCCTGATCTACCGATAGATCAAAGACAGGTCCCAAGTAGATCCGAGGAGTGTCGAGGAGAAAAACAAACAAACAACCATTTGTGTGTCTTTGTACATGTTAGTAATATATTTTTTTGTGTTATTGTACACTGCACCCTAATCATCTTATCAGTCTCATTTTCACCAAAAAAATATTTAAAAAATAAAATAAAGCAGGTAAATCTTGAATTTACGTTGGCGCGTGATTACGTCACCGGAGGTTGTTAGCTCACAGCAGTCTGCAATTGCAGCTTGTGATCAGAACTGTTGCGCTCAATCTTTTATCGTCATTATTCTCATTCAGAGTTTGCTTCGTGTACAGTTCACCGAGGGCACGGGCAAAGAATAGGAATCTAGGAGGGCCCAGGGAAGCACTTTAAAACGTTACGTGTGAGCTACAATAGTTAACAGGCTGCAAAAGTGCGTCGTATGCCTCAGTTTCAGGCTGTTTCTCATCATGGCGTGCGTGTGCGTGTGTGTGCGTGCGCGCGTCCGTGTGTGTGTGTGTGCGCGTGCGTGCCGGTAAGGGTAGATCCCGAGAGGTTAGTTGATCGAAAAGTGGATCTTTGATCCAAAAAGTTTGGGCACCCCTGGTCTAAATCATGTGTGTTGCAGCTGGGAGTGCTGGAAAACAGGCAGGACAGTAGCCCTCCAGGCCCGGAGTTGGAGACCCCTAGTCTACACTGATACGGTTGGATGGATGGCTCGTGGAGATGAGGAGAGAGGAGCGTCAGCGATGAGCGTGGATGCGTATTTAGAATTGAAAGTTGCTGCTTGGAAATGAAATGGATTTATATGGGACAGGAGAAGTGAACCAATCTCTTTTTTCGTCAATGGACGCTACAGCTTCTTGTTTACTTTCAAACTTAGCTTTAAGCAGACGTGTGCACATTTTGAGCATGACGTCTCTGATCCACTGGTGAAAGGACTCTTTGATTCTCTCCTCTTTCATCTGGAACAGCTTCAAACAGCAACGCTTATGCAGGAAAAGCGGTTAAGGTTGCATGACTGTCCGTGTTTTATGTTATGTGTTGCGTTATATTATTTTGTTATTTCGTTAACTGTTTGTTTGTGATGTTTATGTTAAGAAACCTGATTTGGGACGATGGCTGAAAACTAGCATTTATGCTAGAGGCGCATTTACACTGTTGTGTTGATTAATGTGCACTGTCCCAATGAAATAAATAAATAAATACTCAAGTAACCATTTGAAGGATTATTTGATACTTGGCTCATTTTTCTGAAGTCAGAGAATTGCTGAGTATTTTGTAATTTGTAGCCACTCTACCAATCTCTTTTAAAGCTTAAATAGTATATGTCTAGTCTATCACACATATACATTATTTTACACTTCCCACTGCCTCTGTACTGTAGAATTTGTCTTTGTTTGGTAGTATTTTCAATGTAAGCTTTAACTCACAAAGGCTCGTCCTGGACCTGCACTCTTTGTAATCTTTCCAGTATTTTGTTAACATAGTTTTCCTGTGACACAATGCCCTTTGATGTCACATCAAGGTATGCCCCCCCTCCCCCCAAAAAAACGGAATCTGGTGCAATTTCAAAAAGTCACTGAATCAAGATACATTGAAAATGTAGGAAACATAAAACAGGGCAAAACTGGAATGGTAAATTTGGAGTCCTTATCGTCTTTATGTGTCTACTCGTGATTTGTTGATCTTTGTCTTCCTACAGGTATTGAGATTGCTAAAGAAAATGGAGCCAAATACAGACTGGGCCCAGAGCTGGAAATTTGGTGAGATTTTTTTTTTTAAAGGGCCTTAATTTAATGTCATGTAATTGTGCTGTGCAATATGAACATTTTATCTCGATATACTGTAAAAATTTATACATCCTGATAATTGTGTATGCTTTCTTACATTAAACAGAGTAAAATGAATAAAATATTAATAAAAATGAAATCAAATGCAAATATCCATTGGCAAAATAAATGTGGTTCAAAATAGCCAGTAGTGAAGTCAGTTTTCAAGGAATGCAATAAAACTGCAAAGATTTAAAATAAATACAAACCCAATCACATTTGATATTTTAAAGTTGTCATAAACGATGAAAACAAAATTGCTCTGCAACGCCACCTAGAGTGGCAAGGTCAAAAAGTATCCCGGTATGTTTGACCTGCACCTACGAAAATTGGCAGGCACATGTAGTACTCCAAGTACAAAAAAAGTCCATTGCAGCGATAATCTAAAACGAACAGGAAGAGAACTATGAAATCTTGAAGGGCCACTTTTTGCTCATTTACAGGGATCATACTTTAGCACACTTTCCCAACAGAGTTCATCCGATTTACTTCCAATTTACGACCTTAAGACCTAGGACAACAGCTGATTTTATTTATTTTTTTTAGAGTTTTCGAAATACTGTATTTCGGGTATTGGCCATTAAAATTTACATTTAACATTTCATTTTCAACAAATGAGGAAATGCTTAATAATGCCCCTCCTCTTTTTGTTGAAAAAATGTTCAGAATCAGAATCATGTTTATTGGCCAAGTATGTAGAATACACAAGGAATTTGTCTGCGGTATAACACGCTGCATTAGTATCATCATAAACAAAGACATGACAAATAATTGTGGAAAAATAAGTATGGAAGGACATTTCATAATGTAAGTGAACCGTAGTGCGGTGGTACCACCCAGTGACAACTGTGAGACAATGTGCAAAGTATCAAGCAGAGCTAAAGTGATCAGTGGTAGAATACGATACTATAACAGTTGTACAGTTGGTGCAGAAAATCATTGAACCATTTTAAAGTGACCAGTAGCAGTATTTGTAGTACAAGAAGTGTGCAATTGTGCAGATGTCCTTGAGCGCTTTGAAGTGTCTGGTGCGGTGGAGTATACGTCGGTGACTGTTTAGGGAGTTAATGGCTAGATGAAAGAAGCTGTTTAAGTGTCTGCTGGATTTGGTGCGCATCGATTGGTAGCGCCTGCATGAGGGGAGTAGCTGGAAAAGGTGGTGGGCAGGGTGCGGGGGATCCAGTAGGATTTTCCGTGCCCTTGTTTTGATTCTTGCAGTGTGCAAGTCCTCAAGAGTGGGTAGGGCGGTGCCAGTGATTTTTTTCCACGTCCTAACTGTCCGTTGAAGTCGGATTTTGTCCACATTTGAGTTTCTGTCTGTATGTAGGTATAGTGTATTAAAAGTGTATTAAATTGTGGTCAGAAAGAACCAATGCTGCGCGGGCGATCGATCGGTATGAATTTTTGAGTGTTGTATAGCAGTGGTCTAGAATGTTGCCTTCTCTGGTGACAGTCGATGTGCTGCTTATATCTGGGAAGTTCACGGTTAAGATGTTATCTATTAAAATCGCCCAAAATGATCAGGGGTGACTCTGGATATTTTAGCTCGAGTTTGTTTACTTGTTAAGCTAGCGTTTGTAATGCCATGTTAGCGTTAATGTGGCGCAATGTAAACACCGACTAGTACAAAGGAGGTGAACTCATGTGGCGAGTAGAATGGCTTGCAGTTTAAAGACAGCGACTCCAGGTTTGGGCTGCAGTGTGCGTCGAGCTTTGTGCCACCACCTTTTGATTTCCCTGATAGCTCCGTGTCGCGATCGGCTCGGAGTAGGCGGCCGGGTAGATGTAGCGCGGAATCCGGGTGGCGGTCACCGAGCCAGGTTTCAGTGCGCAGCTCTAAGCTGTAGTTGGAAATGAATTTGTGCAATCGAGCCCTTTCCAAGTTTGCAAATAAAGGTTACATGATTGGAATGCATGCCCATTGTTAGTGCAGAATGGCGGAGTTTGAGAACACCTACACAAGCAGATGAATCGGAAAGGATTGCTAAAACTACTGTAATAAACTCGCATCACCAGATGTATAGCAACTTTCTGATCCTTATGGAATTACAGAGTTGGAGGAAGACATTTCAAAGTGGCCCGATATCAAATGGCCAGATATTCATTGACTCATCACGGATTTGGTTGTGTTAAACATTAGAAATACTGCATGAGGTGTAGTTGAAAACGAGGCGACAGAGGAGATTCCATTGTACACCAGAATTAAAAATAGACACCCTTTTTAACAAGCCAAAGCGCATTTTTCTGAAAGGAACACAAATCAAACCTATGCACCGTGATCACATGGACAATATCGGAAACGATTTTCACATACATACACAGAAGCCAATCACCAGTTAGCCCAGGGGTGGACAAACTTTTTGGCTCGGGGGCCGTATTGACTTTTAAAATTTCAGAAGGGTCAGCACGAGCTATGGTACATAAAAAAAAAAAAAACCTCGTTACTTTTGCATGGTAGCTCATTGCTAAATGAGTTAGCTACCAGTACCTAGGTAGGCCTGCCATTACTCCATAATTCATGACAAGATGCTTCCTCGCGCAAGTTGCCGGCCACTGTTCCAGTCTGGGAAGCAATGCTTGGTCGCCAATAGTGCAAGGTTAGTGAGACTAAACTGTTTTCTTACTGGCCAGTGGAGGAGCTCCGCGTCGCATACACTCGCTCCACATGCAGCCCCCCGGGGGAGCTCAACACCCACCGCCGGTCTGTGTCCTGGATACCTATCATTCATGCAGCTGTAGCAGGGGGAACGCAGCAGATATCTGTAAGACAACCACCGGAGGTTGGGTTGTCAAAATTTCAATGTTGGATTTTGAAAAATCCAGCATGCCCGTGCGTGACCCAAGTGACGATATGCGGTGAAGAAAATGGATGGCGGGATGGACTTTGAATAATTCGTAGCCTGTGGCCCTAGCCAACCCTGCAGCCGAGTGCGGTGGCTTACCGATGAGTCATTCTAGGATAGGCGGAAAAAGTAAGTCAAGGTTTTAGATTGAATTCTTAAATACAAATGACCTACGAATAATTAATTTCTGAAAAGCCTCTTTGAATGCATTGTGTTTGTGTATCTTGGTGTCGTATCTAAGAAAACAAATACCGCATGAGCAAAACTGCATGAAAGCTGCTCATTTCCTCATTGTCTGATAAATCAGCCTAAGAGAAGCTAATCTCTATATTTTCAGAGGTTGAAGTTGGCATAAGTAGAGATGTCTACATACATTTTAGGGCAGAATAATTCCTCTGGTTTTGCCATTATTACCCTTATATCAACAATGATTTTGTATATACCAAACAAAGTGTGCCCATCTCCTACTCTCATCAAGACATGTGAAGTGGGAGGGGGCGTGGCTATATTGCTGATGAGAAAGCGGCGTGATAAGAGTAGTTTGTTTTCTGATTTCTCCAAAACATCCATCCATCCATTTTCCGAACCGCTTGATCCTCACTAGGGTCGCGGGGGGTGCTGGAGCCTATCCCAGCCGTCTCCGGGCAGTAGGCGGGGGACACCCTGAATCAGTTGCCAGCCAATCGCAGGGCACACAGAGACGAACAACCATCCACGCCCACACTCACACCTAGGGACAATTTAGAGCATCCAATCAGCCTGCCATGCATGTTTTTGGAATGTGGGAGGAAACCGGAGCCCCCGAAGAAAACCCACGCAGGCCCGGGGAGAACATGCAAACTGCACACAGGGAGGCCGGAGCTGGAATCGAACCTGGTACCTCTGCACTGTGAAGCCGACGTGCTAACCACTGGACTACCCGGCCGCTGTTCATTGAAACTGAAACATTTATTTTGTGAATGCAAACACTTTGTTTTTCTTCTTTCTTCTTTCTACCCACAATTTTGCTGCTGTAGACTATAAATTTCCCCAGTGTGGGACAAATAAAGGATATCTTATCTTAAGTGAAAAATGGGCCATCCTGGCCCGATGCGCCGTATAATTGTGGCAACACCTGATGAGACATGCTCCTACATGGAAAATTTCATGATTGCAGTGTCAACTTTCCAGCAAGAAAGAGCACCAATAAACTGTGATAAGGTCATAAGTGGTTTTGATAGGGTACAGTAGACACTTAGGTGGCCTGGAAATTTTTGTGGGGATGGTGTGCAAAATAATTTCCGTCTACCATTTTTTGTGATCAACTTGATGCTTCATGTCACATTTAAATATGCCCTCATTTGACCAATGAAAGTGCTAAGAAATTTAACTTTTTCAGAAACACGTTTGTCATCTCGTTTTTCAGGCCATGCCGTTACCCAACTGCAGTGTGTAGATAAAAGATAAAGAAATACCGTAAATTCCAGATTACAAGCAGCTACTTTTTTTCCACACTTTCAACACTGCAGCGTGTAATATGAAGTGGCTTTTTAATTTTTTTTTCCAACGCGGGAAAAACATGGACCAATAAAATGAATGAGTCTTTCACTGAGGTCCAATGAGATTGTATGACTAATCACAACTTCCGCTCTATTTGCCGAAGCGGGGGAAAAATGTGTTACCTGGCAACAGTCGACCAATAAAATGAATGAGTAGTACACAGGGGTCCAATGAAATTGTATGATTACCAGTAATCACAACTTCCTTATTTCAGTCTTTCTTTTAACCCCGATCAACATGGAGTATACCAGACGAAAAGCATATGATGCAGCTTTTAAACTAAAAGCGATCACTCTGGCAGTTAAAGAAGGAAATCAAGCTGCTGCCCGTAATCTTGGCATCGACGAGTCGATGGTGCGAAGGTGGAGGCTCCGGCAAGAAGAATTGAGCCAGTGTAAAAAGACAACCAAAGCTTTTAAAGGTGGGCCGTCGTGGTGTTATAGATTCATGAAATGGAAAAGCCTGTCTATTTGGGCACGCACGACGTTGTGTCAGCAGCTCCCTCCCAATTACGAGGACAAACTTGCTTCGTTCGCACATTCACACAAACAAAGATAGTGGAGAATTCCATCAGTCCAGATGAAATAATAAATATGGACGAAGACCCTCTGACAACATTTGATTTGCCTCTCACTCGGACTGTAATTATAAAAGGTGACCCCCCCCCGTTATACTGAAAACAAGCGGCCACGAGAGAACACATTTTACCTGTGTTTTGAGCCGCGCAGCATCGGGCCTAAAGCTGCCAACGATTATCATTTTTAAGCGGCTGACTATAGAAATAATTTCATATATCTTTTCCCATTTATATGATTTGCATTATTCTATTTAAAGCCTAGTGGGCTGCAGTAATTACGCAAATGCACATCAAGATCTCTCTTTGTCTGGCCTCTTATTATGTGTTTTAGTGTAATTTCGTTGTGCAAATGCATTTATCATGCTCATAAAAATATGGAGATTATTTTAACCTTCAGATATTTTGTGTTTTTTTTCTGCGGGGGTTCAACGGGGGACCGCGTCAGCCGCCTCACCCGGAGGCGCTCCACGGCGGCAGGGACGCAGAAGCAAACCCCCGCCTACTCATTGGCCAGCGGTTTATAGTACGGTGCGGCGCATATAATTACAAAATTGATTTTTCTTCATAAATCTGAGCATGCGGCTCTTAATCAGGTGCGTTCTGTAGCCCTGAATTTACGGTAAGTGTCATGTAGATTTTAGATTGTGTTAGACTAGGGCCTATATCTCTTTGTTTATCTAGCTATCAAGCTAGCTAGCTGTTTGTCTGTCTGTCTGTCTGCCTGCTTGTCATATTGCACAGCTCAAATTACGTCCGTCATATCACACAGCTCTAATTACTATACATTCCTATGTCAAATTGTCAATGTCTGATGTTCTTGAAATGTCTCAGCCAAAATGGAGATCTCTATTAAAAATGTATGCCTTTTCATATCAACTGACACCTCTCTTGTAATTCCAAATTCTTATAGCGGGTATGGTTGTGCGGACCACTTTCATGAATCGGATACTTTGCTACACTGTTTTGAAGTTCTCAAGAAGCTTCTGGAGTCTCCCATTACCCACGACATTATTTGTGACGTGGGAATGTAAGTATTAACAATATGCTGAATTCAATAAATTCAGTCATGTTTGCCTTGTATGAAAAACAAAGTGGGTCAACATCTTGCCACTGTTTTGCTCAAACATTAATTTCTCACTATGTGCTTGTTTTTCAGGCTTTTTTCTTAACACTGTGATTTATTACTTTGTGATTTTTTTCAGACTTTTGTTGAAGCGCTTTCACACAGAAGGACATTGGAGCAAAGATTTCATTTGAAATTCCTTGAAGAGTCTTTACGTTTTTTAAAAGTCACCAACATTGACTCTCAAAAGACATTGGTTGGACATGCCTAAAAATCTGTGTCGGCGTCCATAGGCGCTGGTACCTCGAACACCGCTGTATCTTTTTCAGTTGTTAAATTGGTTGAAAAAGTCAAAATATAGTTTTTGCAGACACATTTCCTCCGCCTGACCATGAGGTCGAATAATATGTACTTCGCATTGGACAATTTGTATTCTAGGTGGTGGTGGTGTTTTGTTTTATTTTGTTTTGGGGTTTTTTATTGTACATTTTCTGATGTAGCCTTTATTCATATATTTCTGTTTTTCAGTGCCTGACACAGATTTTAGATTATTTTCTTCTGAGTTGATTATAGATCTCTGTTATGTGTTTTACAGAACTTCCCTTTTTAGACAAGTCAGTGGTATCCTATTTGTTTTTAGTTTTCCTCCCACTCATAGTGTGCACAATGCACAATTTCCATTGAATACCACCTCTCTGCTTTCTATTTTAAATTGAAGAACCACAGAAGGTAGTTTTTCAGTGACATAGTTTGCTTCAGAATGGGCTGGAGATTGCACCTGTTTGTTCACCTCGTAGCGAGCTGAATCCAAGTCTCTTGCCTTCCTTCCTTGTCTGTTGGTGAAGTGTTCTGGGTTGCAATAAACCTGACACCATACGAGACTTGAAGTTACATTGATATGTTCCCTTTTAATATTATTCCCCATTTGAAGTCAGAGTTGGCATTCTGTGAAGGGGTTGCTGTTTTTTTCGTCTGCAGTCAATCATTTAACAAGCGAGGAGAGGTAGTGTTTGAAATTATTAAACCTGCTCATCTTGTAATTTGACGCAGTTGCAATCCAAATCATAAAAAGCAAATTGGTCTGTGAAAGGTGAGGGCTCCCTGTCTGCTAGATTAAGGTTAAACTGTCATTAATTCAAATATATGTGTTTACTGGAGTCCACAATAATTAATTAAAATGCAGTGTAATGTAAAAATATGTATGGATAATTGTTGTACTATTCATAAAGACTGTTGGTATGACATGACAGTAGTACATGAGAAATATGATGGTTATGGCAACACTCAATTACCAATGAGCTTCTTCTCTGGTGTAACAAAACAAGACGCAGGGGTGTGCCGGCTTTGAAATTGCCTGTGGGTGCACAACTCATGCGACTGTTTCTGTTTGGTTGTTTTCTTCAAGCGTAGTGGTTTCTTCTAAATTAAATTAGAAGCAATTTATGGAGTCAGAGATGGCTTTATATCTCCATTTTTTTTTCATCCAGTTCATATTTTTCATGTAATACTGATTGATCATAATGACAGTTCATACAAAATAAATAAAAAAATACAAATAATCTTTTGAAAAACTCAAATCTTAATTGAAAGGTAAGACATTTCTTTCATCTTCAAATTCTAGTCCTGGTTGTGTTATATTCATCTGAGTGTTCTATTCCCTCAGGCCCATCATGCATCGCAATGTACGCTACAACTGCCGGGTGATTTTTCTCAACAGGTAAGTTTTAAAACGTGTTCAGCGTAGTGACTGGTGCATTTACAGATCGTGTTATTTTCAAACCCCAAATGCAATTCCATTGACGTTGGGACATTGTGTTGAACGTAAATAAGAACATTAAACAGTTATGTTTAATATGTCCTTATTTTAAATTGGGTTTGTACATTCAAAAACAGTGTAGGCACGGCATAGGCAAGTGGATTTAAATGCAGAAAAAAAAGCTACCATTAGCAAAGCTCAAGGTTACTTATGTTTTATACGGTGTATCCATTTGATGATATACTGTAATTGATTTGATATATAATATTTATAAGATAATATAAAGTTGGCTGGGTCCTATCCCCCTCAGATTTATTTTTCTGAAGGGTGGATAGACTTGATTTTTTTTGGTTTGTTTGTTTTGTTTTTGGAACCCCTTTAATATTGGTCTGAATGGGATCATTGAATAGAAAGTGGTTATTTTTGTTGCATTGTTATCCAGTATTCATAACAAAAGTGAGATGGGTAGACTATTCCCATATTTGTGATCTGCCTTTTCCTTCAATTGCCTAAATTTTAGGCAATTCGAGCCTGGGTTTGGGAGCTACGGTCCGCCAAATTTTAAGATATATGGCAAAACCGGTGGTGTCCAACGTACTGCCCGCGGGCCGGAACCGGCCAGCAAGGAGGTTCCATCACGCCTGTGGGATAATTTAAAAGTGAAAAAAAAAGCATAAAAGGCACGGAATTAATATTTTTAATAAGGTGCTATTCATGGAGTATCCGCTAGGGGACACATTGTTTAGATTAGAAGACAAGATTGTTATGATCAGAGAAGAAGACCACAGCCGCCTCATCTGTCACTGAGACAGACCCAACACAGCAGACGCTATCAAGGACGTGAATACTTAATTCTTTACACGTTTAATAGCACTCTCCTTAGTTTGTAAACTGTAGGCAGGGATTAAATTTTGATTTTATATGCACATGTGTAAATGGTTGAAAAAATCCTTTCTTTATAAATCTCGTTTCATCTTAAAGCGCATTACTATATTTTTCAATACCAATTAATTGTTAAAGTTTTGTGCCTTTGTACAATCAGTGGGATTAGTTACAATGCATATATGTGAATGATAAAAGTAAATTGCACATTTGTCTAAGGCAGTTCGAAAAGTAGATCTTACGTCAAAAAAAGTTTGGGTACCCCTCCTCTACAGGATGAACTGCAGGGGGGAAAAATACCTTTTAATCATGAATGCCCGTTGTGTATTTGTAGCCAACTTAGTCATGGAGATAGCAGACTAATATACTGTAGCTCATATAGATACATACAGCATGTGTTGCCTTCATTATAAGGCTTTTTATTTGTTGCGGTTCCAGACATCTTTGTTTTTTGTTTATTTTGGTCCAATATGGCTCTTTCAACATTTTGGGTTGCCGACCCCTGAACGAGACTAATGAACTAAATGATTTATTCTCTTTCCTGTTAGACAAATCCTACTGATTCGGCCAAAGATGCTGATGGCCAACCATGGCATCTACAGAGAGATGCGTTGGTTCTCACCCTGGACAAAGTTTCGGTTGGTAAACGTCAAGCTATCAAGGCTGAAGTGATGAGAATTGTCCCTAGGTATGAGTGTGAGCGCGCGTGGTTGTTCGTCTCTGTGTGCCTTGCGATTGGCTGGCAACCGGTTCAGGGTCCCCCCACCGCCTACTGCCCGAAGAATAGGCTACAGCGCCCCCCCCCCCCCCCCCCGCGACCCTTGTGAGGATAAATCAGAGAAGAAAATGGATGGATGGATGGATGTTTTCATCTAAGAAACCCAATCGGTCAAGGGTAGCACATGCTTACCTGCAAACCTGGTCGTGCCTGGAGTAATTAAGGGCCACAAAAGCTGCCTCCTGCTCAGAAAGCAAAAAGGGCCATTGCTAGTTTGCCTTATATGAGAAATAGCCCCTTCAAAATTGTGCTTAAAAATTGAGCTTTTGCTCCACAGTTTTTCAAAATAAATGTGCAAATTGTCATGTTTGTGTGGTGGTGGTGGGCCCCAAAAAGCAGGCAAGGAGGGAAGAGCAGGTTGTACTTGAAGTGTATTGAAACAGAAAAAACTAAATCCAAAACAAACATAGTCCAAAGTAGCAAACAAAAATCACAACTGAAGCTAAAACAGAACCGTGACCAAAACATGACCGAAACAAACCTGACAGCAGCAGACAAACGGCAACAAACAAACATGACAGAAGCCAAGAGCAAACAATGACCTGACAATGAGTGTTCGGGCTGGGAGTCCTTTTAAAGCACTAATTACATAATGACCAACAGGTGTGCAGCTGCAGGGAGAGCCCTACAGTGCCACCTTTTGGTCCCAAACCGAATCATGACACAAATTCCTGATTTAGTAAGCTGTACAATGAGGTTGATTGAATTCTCTGTACCAGCTAACCCCAACAAAAAAGGCTGTTGCCTTAGATGTGTGTGTGTGTGTGTGTATATATATTTATATATATATATATATATATATATATATACACACAGTCCAACCTCGGTTTTCGAACGTCTCTGTTCTCGACCAAATCGGTTTTCGACCAAAAATTTCAAGTTTTTTATGCCTCGGATGATGACCGAATTTCGGTTCTCGATCAAACTGAGCGCACTTGAATGCGCCACTTGACTCCTCTCGCCTTCCTTACACGAGGAAGTGACGCTTCCTCGGGTAGCGTTCGATTGTGAACAGACGTGTTCAATAAAGATTTTTTTTTTTTAAAGAGCGTGGTTTCGGTTTTCGAACAAATCGGATAGGTATGTCAAAAACCGAGGTATGACTGTGTGTATATATATATATATATATATATGTATATATATATATATATATATGTATACGATATGAGAGAGAGAGAGAGAGAGTTATGTTCAGTACAGGCTCCGATTGAATCTCCCCGCCAACTATGGATCTCTTTTAAGGCTTCTACCGGCGCTGAGTGGTGACGATGCGAATGCTAATGTTAAGAATTGCATCGTGACCCATTTTCTATGGAATGCTTTGACCTCTTCAGATTTCCCACAATGCATTGCCAGTGGTAGGATTGACATGCATAAAACCTGCCAGGCAATACAGAACATGATTTAGAAATGTGTGTGTGCATGTGCAGAGGGGCAGGGATTATAACCTCCGCCCTACCCACTGCACCTCCTGCCACCCCGTTACCACACCAGGTAAAAACTGTCTAAAACCGCCAGTGCTTGACCTTCATGGTTCCAAGAACGTTTCAATGTAAACTTTACAAACATATCCTCCTGACTTCCATCCGTTATCAAATGGTGGGAGGCTGGCTCAAGACAGATTTTACACCCAGGCCTTTTATGGCTACTCGCCCTTGGCTAACGTATGGTATTTTGGACCGTGGGAGCAGACCTGTGTACCTGTGGAGGACCTACAGGACATAGCACCAGTGTAACACAATTAACCATTCATTGCATCTTTTATACTATTTTTCATATATTACAGGACTGTAGAGGAGTACTTTCTGCCAAGAATGATCCAGCAGGTCACAGGGCAGGTAAATTAATGATCACCTATATAGCGTATGATTTTGTGCTTTCAATACAGTACCAAACTGCCTTTGTGCTCATCAGGATACAGTCCCATTTGGAGACTGCGTGCTCTCCACCAAGGATACCTGTATTGGTACAGAGATGTGTGAAGAGTTATGGCACCCCTCTAGGTAAATTAACAGATCCTTTTTTCCAGTAATCTGTCATTTCAAAGCAGCAATAACACAAATATTTGTTGATTAATTACTCTTTTATTTAGCCCTCATAGTCAGATGGGTCTTGATGGTGTCGAAATCTTTACAAATTCCTCTGCAAGCCACCATGAGCTCCGCAAAGCAGACCAAAGACTCAACTTGATCAAGTCAGCTACAGCCAAGGTAGATCAACTAAAAACATTTGGGTTTCACGAGACAAATGAAACCATTGATCAACATTTTACCTTTTACAAACCCAATTCTAATGAAGTTGGGAGATTGTTTTAAACATAAATAAAAACAGAATATAATAATTTGCAAATTATGTTCAACAGACTGTATTTTCCGCACTAAAAGGTGCACCTAAAAGCCTTCCATTTTCTTACAAGCTCACAGCGCGCCTTGAAATCCGTGGCACCTTAGGTATTGTTATTAAGGTAATATGTCGATCCCAAAATGGCTCCTTGCTAGAGACATGCTTCCAACACAGAGTTCAAACTGAAGGCGATCGGGTTATGCAGTTGAACATGGAAATAGAGCACTGGCAAGAGAGTTCTATGTTAAGGAGTCAATGTTATAACTAGCTGTTGGCTAAGTGAACTGTGTCGCTGCTTTATTAAATAAGTTTTACTGACATTTCATCGTTCTGTAGTGTTGGGTGTGGGGAGCGGAGAGGACGTTGTGGTTGCGGCGGGATACTTTCACCGTCCTCCAGGTCCTCCGCATGTTCGTTTGAATTCGGGCTGAGGTGAGGTGTGAAATCAGAGGCTGGAAATGGAGAAGTTATTACAAGATTTTATCTGAACGTTCAGGGCACAAGCGTGAAAAAAAAAAATGGTTATGATCAGGGTGCAAATGCGCGGGGACAATATCTCAAGGCAAATCTCATGTACTCTAAACAGCCAAAATGTGTTTGGCTCCTTGGCTCCCACTTTAGTTTTCTTGATAAATGTTATTGTTGCTTTCGTTTTTCCCAAAATAATACCAAATATTTTCTTTTACTAAAAACAAACTGTTGCAGTGCTTTCACGTCTCCAAAAATGTTTTCATGTGCGAATAAGTAACTGTTGCAACACTTTCGTTTCTCCAGAAACTGTTCCAATACTGACATTTACGAATAACATAATTGTTGCAGCACTTTTGTCTCAAACAGGTTCGACTAAAACTGTAGGTGTGAAATCGCAAGTCAGCTAGGAGATGCATGCACAGCATTGTCTGGTCTTCGTCTTCAAAGGTGTCAAAATTATTCTCGTCGACAAGGCAGTCCAAGTCGAGGTCACACCATAGTCAAAGTAGATCTGTCCGCAATGTGTCGTTAAAATAATAATGCAAAGAGCTAAATAATGGCTTCAGTAGCAACGCCACTCAACAGCTAAAGCTTAGCTGTTGTCGTTTGTTCAAAGCTTCTTTGATCTGTGACGTGGGTTGCGTAGCCGCTGATTGGTTGAACCATGTGCATACGTGCTTGCGCTCGCGTGCACAGCAGAGAGTAGCAGACTATGGACTGCTGAGGCACGCTTCACTCGAGTGCCGTTGCTAAAGTTCTGTTAGTATTTCCTTGATCGAAGCTCCATCTAGTGGATGCATTGTACATTGCGTCTTATCGTGTGTGCGTTCAATTTAACCTCCTGACTACCAGTAGTTCAAATTTGTCCTCTGTAGAGGACATTTGTGAACCTAAATATCTCCCACCCAGTGCATCCAATCGCATTAACTCCTTTTGTTACTCCAAAGAGGGCATTCAGTGCTTTCCAATGATACCAAATTTGTAAGGGTTAGAAAAAGTATGAAAATGGCTTCCCTCAGTGCAAGCATTTTTTATGGGAAGAGGAAAAGTAATACTTTTTATCAAACACATTTTGTCTTGAAATGCTGTTGGCATTTTATTTATAAGACTCTTATGAACACGTTAATTAATAATAATAATATTTTACATACATACATACATTTTATTTATAAGCGCCTTTCAAGACACCCAAGGACACTTTACAATAACAAAAAACACAAAACAATATGGGTTCAGCAGCGGCAGCCAAACGCGCCAGCGTTCACTCAACCCGGAAGTCAGAAAGAAACCACAAGGGAGGGAGAGGGGGAGAAAAAAACCCCACGCTCGAACTATCCTCATTTTGAGGATAATTTGAGTTAGGCAAAAAACTCCTGCACAAGCATATGACAGTTACAACAGGTCACAAGACATAAACAATGAAGACGGTGATACAAGGGAGTGTATGAAGGAGGGGGTGATGGTGGCGGACTAGCTTCCGTGCATACTTTCATCAGGGGAAGGTCGAGATAGCAGATGTTGTTTTGGTAGCAGGCTGCCCAAGAATTTAAGACAGCCTTGAGTCCGTGGCTTATGTCTCTTTAGTGGCGTCGATCAGCCAAATCCGTGATTTCTGTCAATATTTGAGCACGGATTCCAGTTTCTCCAAGTTCTTGACCATCTTGCAGAGACGCTCCAAAACCGCAACAGTTTGTGGTTGAGCACAGTCTGAGTCTGAGTGTTGGACATCCGCACTGTGCCATCCTTAGACCGGCAGCCTCTTCACTTCCAATAGAGCCGCTCCCGTCGGTTGAATTTTGCGATAGATCAGGAAACTGCCAACACCAAACAGCAGCATACCTGTTATCGGAAGGCCGATAATGTAGATGTCATCCACATCCTCAACGGACAGTGTTGACAGGCACACCATTCTCCGCTTCCTCCAAGGATCGAGGGTGTACCCAGCAGCAAAAGTCCCCGAGGGGCAAGTATGCTCCCCACTGCCTGCTCTTCTCGTCGAGAAAATTTTGTCGATGGCATTGAGAGACCAGTCAACCAATTCCATGTTTGTTTTTAGGATGAAAATACGACAGGAGGCTAGGAAAAGTCAGACAAAGACAGCACATGGACTGAGTGGCGAGCAGGGAGGGGGGGGGGGGGAAGTAAAGTGTTGTTTTAAGTATATTTGAGCCTAGTATTCAAGTGTTTAATAAATGTAGTGGAATTTCAAAAATTTCTTTTGGAGTAGTCCAATTACTTCACATCGAGAGGGGAATTTCAAAATAAATGTGATTGGACATTTTTTTTCCCCTGGTAGTCAGGAGAAAAAAAATCCAAAATAAGCTATTCTTTGAAGGTGCGCCTCATAATAGAGTGCACCTTTTAGTGCGGAAAAATACGGTGTATGAACTGGAATGTAGGACAGAGACGAGCCGTTGTTGTTCAAACTTTGCAAGTCGTCATGAACATTTTTATGGTTGCAACACGTTCCAAAAAAGCTGGGGAAAGCAGCAAAAAAGACTGAGAAAGTTGAAGAATGCTCATCAAAAACCGGTTTGGAACATTCCAAATAAGAACAGGCTAACTGCAAACAGGTGGATGAGAACAGGAGCTTGCCTTATTTAATCAGTCATTCCCAAAGCTGCGGTGAAGTTCATTTCTTTGCAAACAACTGTATGAGTTAATAGTCAAACAACTTAAAAACAATGTTGGAATTATATTGTTTTGTATTTTCTTTTTTTTGTTTTGTTTACATCTAGATCAGATACAGTGGTATCTTGATTCAGAAGCTTAATTTCTGATGTCCTACCTGTTTTCCATCTCCAACACACCTGATTCAGCAAGCTCTGAAGACGCAAGATAATTTGAATCAGGGGTGCTGCAGCATGGAGAGACGGAAAACAGGCAGGACATCGGCCATTGAGGACCGGGTTTGTAAAACCTTGACTCTCTCACAATAGTGAAATGCTTTTGTTCTTATTTACACAACTGAAATGTGCTGACACCCAATACTGAAAGGCTCTCGTGCGCACATCTACGTTTTCACACACACACACACACACACACACACACACGCACACGCACACGCACACGCACACACACACACACACACACACGGTTTCAATTGCTATTTCCATCAATGAATGCCATTTCTCTCCGGACAGTCACTGAGCACAATTTCATTGTATAAGTCTAATAAAACATGCCTTTTGTCAGGAGACCCTGTGTGAATTGTACACGAAGCAAACTCTGAATGAGAATAATGACGATAAAAGATAAAGCGCAACAGCTCTGATCACAATCTGCAATTGCTGCTGAGCGCTAACAACTTCCGATGACGTAGGTCACGCGCCACCGTAGGTTAAAGATTTACCCACTTTATTTTATTTTATTTTTTAAATATTTTTTTTGTGAAAATGAGACTGATAGGATGATTAGGGTGCAGTGTACATTAACACAAAAATATATTACTAACATAAAAAGACACACAAATGTTTTTTTGGTTTTTTTTCTCCTCTACACCTTTCGGATCTACTTGGGACCAGTCCCAGATCTACCGGTCGATCAGGATCGACGTAATGGGCACCCCTGTCTTAGTGTCTGTGTCAAAATAAATATATTCTGCACATACAGTTCAGTATACTGTATTGTTAAATTTGCATCAATCTTATGATTGTCATTCTATTACAGTCTGTGTATTTTTGGTGCACTTACAGAGTGGAGGTATTTACCTGTATGCAAATCAGAGAGGATGTGATGGAGATCGACTGTATTATGATGGCTGCGCCATGGTGGTCATCAACGGGGACGTTGTGGCACATGGAGCACAGTTTTCCTTAACTGAGGTGGTAAGTCTGGAAATTATACTATTTATTTTGGTGGGGTCTGATCTCAACGCTACACATCACTATGGATAATATTGTCTTCAATTTACTAAGCAACAGAAGAAGCTTTGAGTCTTTTGGAGTGTAGCACCCATTAATGCAATAAATTCACAAATAATGTCATACAAATTCTGACTGATATTGTAATAATTTTTTTTAAATATAGTGCAATAAAGTATTACATTATTGGGCATTTATTATTATTATTATTAGTAGTAGTAGTAGTAGTCGTCTTCTAATCAAGTGGGTGGAGCTAAGTTTGATTAATTATCTGCAGAGTTGGTTTAACACTAAATAAATCCACTGTGTCAAATAACTCCAACACTCACAGTTACAAATACACCTTGGGGGTTGAAATCAACTCTGAAACATCTAACACCCAAATTTTAACACTCCAGTTTTTTTCTGTGAATGTATATAACAGTCATAGATGTTTTTGCCATACTTCACCCTATTGCGGATGAGAGGGTCAGAAAATGGATGGATTAAATTGTCATTGCACATCTACTACCAGGAGCTGGCAGTGGTGCTCTTATTTGGGGTGTTCACACGGCACACATTTTTTTTGTTCACACGGCACACATTTGCATCGGTGCTGCACCGATGTATTTTGTTCTGATATATCTTACACCGGTGTAAATTTTGTGGAGCGTTCACACGTAAAAAACTGCTGAATAAAGAGAAGCGGTTTAACCCCGGTGCAGCCCCACTTGCGTTCACACGGCAGTTTCTGTGGCCGTGCAATACGACAGTAATAATACGGAAATAAAACATGCACATGCATAAAGTGCACTCCCTATTCTCCACCTTGTTTGTGACATATCGAAAAACCATGGTTTATACTTCTCCAGACAAATCAGCGCTGCAGTCTATCAGACACCGTAAAAGGAAGAGAGAGAGAAAGAAAAGATGACTGAAATACAACAGAGCACGAAAGCAACGCATTCAATACCCATATGTAATCAACTCTTCTCACGCGTTGTAGCGAGTCTACCCCTGCAGCGTTCACACGTCCAATTTTACATCGGTGCTGCGCCGCAAACGGGCATTTACTCCGGAATAAATTTTTTAACCACCTCCTTGAGCAGGGTTAAATTTGCTCCAGTTGAAGCTGTTTTCAGGGGCTACACCGGTGTAACTTTGTACGTGTGAATGCTCTATGGGTGTAGCCCCGGTGCTGCACCGGAGTAAAAGTTGCCGTGTGAACACCCCTATCTATAGTCCATACCTGTCAACTTTTCGGAGCGCCAACCTGTATAAACTACCAAAAAAATCCTTATAAAGAGCAAAAAATCCTTATAACATCCCAAAGCATTTTATATGTCAAAATAACGGCAGAAAAAAACCCACGAAATTTTCAATGATATTTATTGTAGATCTCCATAATGCATGTGATTTACTGGAAAGTTACCGGAAATGAAAGCATTCGAGTAGACTAGCACCATTCTGGACAAAAGCAAAAAACCCGGAAATTTTCAGAATCCGTATAATTTGTGTGATACGGCCATATACGTAAGATTCACCACAAAATCCGTATGAACTATGGCTAAACCGTATGAGTTGACAGGTATGATAGTCAGAGAGTGCCCAGGGAATCTGAGCTCAAAGTGGTGTGTGTGTGTGTGTGTGTGTGTGTGTTTGCACCGAGTAGGAGATAAGAAGTCCAATGAACAAATTCTTTCGAGACACATATTACAGCGATGAAAAGAAAGGTGATGACTACCGTATTTTCCACTCTAAAAGACGCACTGGATTATGAGGCGCACCTTCAACGAATAGCCTATTGAAAATTTTTTTTTTCATATATTGCACGCACTGGACTATAAGGCGCAATCTACAATGCATCCACTAGATGGAGCTACAGGTACGTCTTTGTCCGTCTCTGTACCTTCTCTTCTTCCGTTAGAATCGAGAGGCGTTCATGACCGCCTCCAAAAAACGTAAATTAACGATTACTTCAATGAAACTACAAAAATTGAAAATACAGTCATGCATCAAAACAGAAAATCACAAAATAAATTCTATAGCCCCCTGACAGAATTTATTTTGGCATTTCCTTGAGCGTAGCAGCAACAGAATGATCAGTAAATTGGAGGAGACTGGACTGTCTCAGAAGTGTTCGTTATTTATTCCTTTGTTTTGTCCTGTATTCACAAATGAGGAAATCACAAAATAAATTCTGTAGTGGGGCTATAGAATTTATTTTGTGATTTCTTTGTTTGATTTTCTGTTTTGATGAATTTTTTCAATTTTCATAGTTTCATTGAAGGAATCGTTCATTTACGTTTTTCCGAGGCGGTCCTGAATGCCTCTCGAGTCGAACAGAAAAAGAGAAGGCACGGAGACGGACAAAGACATACCTGTATTTGTTGAGACTGTGAAAACCATTTATAAAGTGTGCGTTTAAAAAAACATCACAGCCCTCCTTTTTTCGGAGCTGCAACAAAAACTTATTTAATAAAGCAGCGACACAGTTCACTGAACCAACAGCAAGTTATAACATTGTAAGCATGTCTCCAGGAAGCAGCCATCTTGGGGGGTCAACATATTACCGTAATGACCATACACAAGGCGCACCGGATTTTAAGGCGCACCGTGAGCTTTTAAGAAATTTGAAGACTTTTCGGTGCGCCTTATAGTGCGGTAAAAAATGTTAATAAAGGGTTTCTTTGTAATTTGATCTCTATTTCTTTTTTCTCGGATGCAATGTTATGCAGAAGTTTAATTGTAACAATTTTAGAGATAAATTATTGTACTTATAGTCACATGATCAGTTGGGTGGGTGTGAAATATTTTCTTCTTCCAATGAGGGGGTGTATCAGAAAATAACTGAGAAGCAGCCTACTTTCAGATTGGAAATGATGGGATCGCTCGCTGTCCTGCCATTCATGTCAAATGTAGTACTTTTCATCGTTTGTGCTTTAGGAGGTGATATCAGCCACTTTGGATCTTGAGGATGTGCACTGCCATAGAGGAGAGTCATGTCAGCTGCAGATGGTGAGCAACTTTGATAGCTGTATATTTCCAAGATTAAATTTGGGGTCACAACGTCAAATACATTCACCATAGGCATGAATGTAATGTGTAACATATGTTGGTCAATGGCGCCACGGTGGTAAACCGGTTAGCACCTCCACCTCACAGTACAGCGGTCCAGTTATCAAATCTATGCTCCTATCTTCCTATACTGTATGTATTTTGCATGCTCTCCCCGTACTTGTGTGAGTTTTCTCTGGATACTAAGGTTTCCTCCCACATTTCAAAAGCATGGTTGGTAGGTTCATTGAACCCTATAGATTTTCCTTTTGTTAAGAAACCTTTTTGCACCGCAATCTTATCCTTGTCTACATTTGTGGGGTCCAGCATAATCCCGATAATTCCGGAACGTTATAGAATAATTCGATCATGGATCCCATAGATCTGGATATGATGGTTAAAGTGTTGGCCAGCCAAGGATAACTGGTGGGACCACAAGAGACTGCGCTCGCAGAGCTCTAAAATGCAGTCACATCGCTAGCCGCCCGGGTTGAGGAGTTGTTCACCCGCTTCAAGCAGCTCGGCACCCGAGGGACACTCCCCCGGATACCCACACTGTCACCGTTGGGTGTGACCACCTCCGGTAGAACCCAACCTACCCCACCCCCCTCGTTATGGTGGGGAACCCAGATTGTGTGGACCATTTTTTCACTATATTAGTCTCAGGTTCGACCGGCAACCAGCCACTTTATTTATTGATAGTCTGAAGATAGCATTAATTTTAAGTCTGGCAAGGCTAGTTCTTGGGCTATGGCGGTAAGCAACGCGCAATCTGAACTCTGGTCCTCCTTCTCAATTTTCTTTGCTGAATTACGTCGGGTCTTCCACCACCCAGTTGGTGGAAAGGCAGGGGGCTATTACTAGACTGTACTCAGGGTAGTCAGTAAGTCGCTGACTACTCTCATATGTTCCCGATATTAGCGCCTGAAAGTAGGTTTGATGACTGCGGCTATGCAGCTTTCAGGAGGGCACCTGAGCAACGTTGGGAGACCCTCAGCGGATCTTATCTTTGTCTACGTTTGTGGGATCCACCATTATCTGGATAATTACGGAACATTCCAGGGACATTATGTCATGATTCGGTTTGGGACCAACAGGTGGCACTGTAGGGCTCCCCCTGCAGCTGCACACCTGTTGGTCATTAGATAATTAGGGCTTGAAAAGGACCCAGCCCGACCACTCATTGTCGGGTCATTGTTTGCTTGCAACTGTCATGTTTGTTTCTGTCATGGTTCTGTTCCTGTTAGTTTTTTGCTGCAGTCATGGTTTTGTTTTGCTACTTTGGATTAGTTTTGGTTGTAGTGATGGGTCCATGAGGTCTCATGAGGCGTGTCGACACAATGACACACTGTGTTGATACTGTGCTGATACTGTGTCGCTGACCACTGCCACCTGCTGGACCTTCAAAATCCCTGCAGCCAACCCACTTGACAGACTGAACAGACTGATTTGATGATGAAGTGTAGACAATGCACTACCTCACTCTACCCACAATAGCCACAAGCACCATTGTTGATGTTGTTGTTTATGCTGTTTATATTGTTTATATTGTCTATACTGTTCAGATTACATGTCTTTTTTATACAGTGTAGCTGCTATCCTTTCTTAGCTGTGTGTGTTTAACAACAACAACAAACAAACAAAGCGTGTGACGGATAAGTGGTTAGGACTGCACGACTGTCCGAGTTTTATGTTATGTGTTGTGTTTATTATTTTACTTTATGTTAACTGTTTTGTGAAGCGCTTTGTTACAGCTGTCGCTGTTGTGAAAGCGCTATATAAATCAGCATGTATTGTATTGTATTGTATATATGCACTGAGGATTGAGAGGAAGAAATTTCATCTATGCTGCATGTCATACATAAAGCATATTTGACAATAAAGATGACCTTGACCCTTGACAATATCATTCACATCCATGCATTCATATTGTCATCATTCAATGTGTTTCAATAATGTGAAAATCATGTGAATGAGGATGCTTGTGGGCTTTGTCTTCACAAATTTTGATTTAGAAAAATAAGATACAGTGTTTTAAATGTCTGTTGTGTTTAATGCATGCTATTTCCCCTGTTGTGGAGAACACACACACACAATGGAATAAGACATGTCAAAAATGCGAGAGGCACTTGGTGAGACAAGGAGATTTTAATAAATACCTTATTCTCCAAAAGGAGATCAAAATGGCTCTACACGGCGGACAATTTGTGTTTGTCCGGAAGCTGCTCCATAATATGCACGTACTGTAGCAACGTCACTCGAGTGAAGCGCGTCTCAGCAGTCGATAGTCTGCTGCTCTCTGCTGTGAGCCTGTGAGCGCGAGCACGTACTCGCGGCGCCGACCCAACCCACGCCACATATTATGCTTTGAACTACGACAACAGCTAAACTAGCCGAGCCGATGTAATGATGGTCAGCAGACAAGGTTTACGTTTTATGTGACTTTTAATAACAACGTGGCAGAGTCATCAAACATGCGGTGTGCTCACTCGCAGTCCCTTTCTGGAACTCCCCCTTATAGGCGAGACCTCTCAATCAACTGGAGTATGACGTACAGTACAAACGTTCATAAAGCACTTCTCATATAATAGCCTATTGTATGACAGCCGACATGACGCTCGAAGTCAGACGGAAACGTTTTTTCTGATAATCAGTGTGTTTTCCGTATTGCCCAAACATATATTTTTTTTCGAGCGAGGGTGAGGTCTGGCTTTTTCGGCAGTCGGCATCGTGTCGCCAGACGCACTTCCTTATAAACACTGTGCGGGCTTTTGCTGCGTCAACGCCCCCTGCACTGAGTCGACGCCCCCTGGACTGAGTGGCGCAGCCTCGACTGTGCCAAGCAGCCTGGCCTGTGTCGACGCAGCCGATGCAGTCGAGACTGCGCCGGTGCAGTTCACGTGTCAATCACGTGATGTAATGAAGCAGCACATGCACCGACACGTGGATTGCTCTGTGAGCCCGACGCATGCGTCAACGCATCGGTGTCGCTGGACCCATCACTCGTTGTTAGCACTTTGTTTGTTTTGGATTCAGTTTTCTCTGTTTTATTAAATATAATTCGTCAAGTTCACCCTCTGCCCTGCGATTGGCTGGCAACCGATTCAGGGTGTCCCCCGCCTACTGCCCGAAGGCAGCTGGGATAGGCTGCCTTCGGCCAGCTGGGATAGGACACCCCCCGCGACCCTAGTGAAGATCAAGCGGTTCGGAAAATGGATGGATGGATGGAAGTTCACCCTGCTCCTCCCGCCTGCCTGCTTTTTGGGGTCCACCACCACTTCGCAACGTGGCAGAATGACCCGACCACCTTGACCCCACAGGTACTAAGGACTGGTCCCTATTCCACCATGTGCCTGGCGGAACACGTCTGCGGCCGACACCCTTTTCCCCTTCAGGCAGCGCTGGTGATGCGGCTGTCCCATGTCCCCCCTTCAGGCAGCGCTGGTGATGCGGCTGTCCCATGTCCCCCCTTCAGGCAGCGCGGGTGATGCGGCTGTCCCATGTTCCCCCTTCAGGCAGCGCAGGTTATGCGGCTGTCCCATGTTTTCATCTCGTCAAGCCACGTCTACGGTAGGCCAAGCCCCGTCCGCGTCCACGTTGAGCCGAGCCTCATCACATGTCTGTTCGAGATGACTCACATTCACGTCCACGACGAGCCGTGCCACGTCCACGCCCACGTCAGGCCGCGCCCCTGTTCACGTCCGGCTGTCCCATGTCTCCCGCTACGTCAAGCTCCGTCCACGTCAGGCCACGCCCAGCCAAAGGATTTCCGTCGCTTTTGTTCCTGTTCTCCGGCGAGGCAAGCCTTTGGACAATTTTGGGACGTCTGGGATCCGTACCTTGAGGGATGGGTACTGTCATGATTCGGTTTGGGACCAACAGGTGGCACTGTAGGGTTCTCCCTGCAGCTGCACACCTGTTGGTCATTATGTAATTAGTGCTTTAAAAGGACTCCCAGCCCGAACACTCAGTGTCGGGTCATTGTTTGCTCTTGGCTACTGTCATGTTTGTTTGTTGCTTTTTGTTTGGTGCTCTTTGCTGCTGTCATGTTTGTTCTGGTCGTGTTTTGGTTATTGGTAGTTTTTGTTTCAGTCATGGTTTTTGTTTGTTACTTTGGACTTTGTTTTGGATTTAGTTTCCTCTTTTTTAAATACAATTCGTCAAGTACACCCTGCTCCTCCCTCCTGCCTGCTTTTTGGGGTCCACCACCACCTCGCAACGTGACACATTAGGTAGACAGTGATTTATTTTTCTCATTCCAGCAATGTACAGTTTTTGCACAATATAATTTGAAAGTATTTCACACCCTTCAATACAATTCAGCATTATTTTGTACACTTCATTATCTGAGCTTTAGCTCACTTGGTTGAGTTGCTTGCCCATTCACCCAGGGGTTTGGGGTATGAATCCCGCCTCCGACTGTTGTTCATGAGCAAGGACCTCAGTGCATTCAATACACATAATTTCAAATTTTCAACTAGTCCGCTGTGCCTCGGTAGGTAGAGCAGGTGCGCAATACATGGAAAAGCAAGATTTATGCTGTTTGAAACAAAAGCCCCAGCTTCAGCAACCTCATCATTGAAAAACTGCAGAAATCTCATGCACAATTCAGTGGAAGCGGTGTGCAAATGAGGTGCATGGTGAGGAGGTTTAAGGAAAGAATCAGTAGAATCAGCGTACATGTGCTTAACATAACATTACGGGTCAAATATGACACATTTCGAGGCAGACAAACAATACTTTCACTTGTGTAATATTGTTGTTCTTTGTACTTTTCTTGACCAGGGTAGTGAATCCAAACAGTGTTATAGGATCAAAGTAGACTTTTCTTTATCCAGTAATGATGATATCTGCCTCCCCATCTACCAACCGATAACATGGAACTTGCATACACCAGAGGAAGAAATTAGGTACACAGTATTTTTTGTACTTGCATGTGGTATGTGCAGCTGTTCAGGTAAACACTTCTCTGTTGGATCCTGTGGGGTATTTTTCAGCCTTGGGCCAGCCTGCTGGCTGTGGGACTACCTAAGGAGGAGTGGACAGGTGAGTTTGAAAGTTCAAGTTGAAACGTCACATTGAGTAAAATGGCATCTTACTTTTTAATGTTGCCTGTCAGCAACTAATTTGACTTAACTTACATGTGATGATTTTACTGTACCTCTTAGGCAGGCTTTCTGTTGCCTTTGAGTGGAGGTGTTGATAGCTCCTCTGTTGCCTGTATTGTCTACTCTATGTGTGTGCAAGTCTGCAAGGCTATAGAAAACGGCGGTGAGTAGATTTTCACACATTTTATTTGTGGCCAGTGTTACTTCATAATCATTGATAAGCAATTTATGTATTGGTTTACATTAGCAGATAGTGTAGTTTGACATGGAATAAAGCAATGCTCTCCTTTGATCTCTCCATCCTCTTAGATAACCAGGTGCTGCAAGATGTTCGCAGATTAGTTGGGAATGAAACCTACTTTCCTCAGCAACCAAGGGAGCTCTGTCGTCTTATCTTTACTACTTGCTACATGGGCAGTGAAAACTCATCAGCGGACACTTGCAACCGTGCCAAAGAGTTGGCCAGACAGATTGGGAGGTATACAAAAACAATGGTCTTTTGTGTCCTGTAATTTACAGCATTTCCATGAAGCCTGGCAGAAAACCAGTGTGTGACTTGCTGTCCAAAGAGGCAGAGCACCTGGTAAATTTACAGAAATACTTTGTCAATGCTGCCTTTCAAGAGTGTAACTAACTAACAAGTACTCCAGTGAGGGTCGTGGCGTCCCATCCCTGTGCATTGAGCTGACCATATGCACCAGATTTTTCCAAAGCTGGCGACCTTGTGCCAGGTGCGCTGCATCCTCCAGGGCAACTCCATGTTGTTGGAGGTCGCCCTCAATGACGTCAAGCCATCGGGTGCGAGGCTTTCCTCGTGGTCATCTCCAGCTTGCGGCCTTTGGGTCCAAGTGGAGGATGGCTCATTTAGGATGGTCTAGGGGCAGATGAACAACATGGCTAAACCAGCAGGTGCGGCATTGTGCGACCAAAGAAGATGCTCGAGGCTGGCGCGTGTGAGCTGTAAGCACTTCATTCGTATCTCGCTGGGGCCACCTCATATTCTTGAGGGTTCTGAGAGCTCTGCTATTGAAGCTATCGATTCTTGCGGCGAGAGTGTCGTTCATGGACCATGTTTCAGAGCCATAAAACAGGATGGAAAGTATGGCAGAGTTGTACATCCGTAGCTTCGTCTTACGTGAGATGGTCTGGTGCCACCAGAGCAGTTTCCAAAGAGACTGCAGAGCGGATGCTGTCGGGGCTCGTCTGCGAATAATCTCTGGTTTTAGGTCACCGTTATCTGCCACCATGGACCCCAGATACACAAAGTTGTTGACAGGTTCGACAATGTCACAACCAATCCGAATGGCGGGTGGATCTAGTCCATCACCGAGATACATGAATTAGGTTTTAGTGCAACTCACTTGGAGGCCGAGCTATGCTGCCTCCTCACTGTAAATGCCCAGAGCATCTCTCAGCTGGCTGTGGGTTGTGCTGAGCAGGATGGTGTCATCGGCGTACTCCAGGTCAGCCAGGTGGTCGTTGTCAAAGGTCATTCCGGGGATGCACTCACAGACCGTGGACATCAGATGGTCGATGATGCAGTTAAAGAAGTCAGAAGCAGCCACACAACCTTGGCGAACGCCACTTGAGATGGTAAACCAGATTGAGAAAATGCCGTCAATATTTACACAACTCTCTGTGTTGCTTTAGAGCAGCTTGAGCAGGGCGATGATCTTGAGCGGTGTTCTGAGGGCTTGAAGTATGTTCCACAGTGAGGAGTGGGATACGGTGACGAAGGTGGCCTTCAGATTGTTGAATCCGATGTACAGATGGCAGTCTTTACGGAAATCACGGGTCTTTTCTATTAGCAGGCGGATGACAGATGCGGTCGATTGTGGAGCAATTGGGCATAAAGCCAGCCTCCTGGGGACGGCAGCAGCTTCTGATCGCTGGAAGGGCACGACGAAGCAAGATCCTGGTTAAGCCCTTGCCAGGGATGGAGAACAGGGTTATCCCTCTGTTGTTTTCACAGACAAGCCTGTCACCCTTGCATTTCCAGAAGGACAGGATAACTGAAGTCTGTGGCGTTGTTGGGGTCACTGAGTCGGAGGAGTTGAGGCGAGGCAGAATCTTGTGCTGGTTGGCTCGGAGCTTAAGGTTAAAATGAGCGACGCCATGAAGGCTTGTCCGACTCTCTGGGGAACTCCAGATGGAACAATAGTTGCCTGCTGTTATTTTGCCATTGCCTTGCCATCGCACTTCACAGAGCCCTGCCAGGGTGACGTTATAACAGCAGAGCTCTCGGGACAGCAGGGTGGCAGCTCCAGATTGAAGGAGTGTCTGGACATTCCATGGGGCGACATGGATCCTACGATGAATGTCAACCCATACTCGTTGGTCGGGGGCAGGTTGAGGACCATTACTGTGTTGATCTTCTTTCTCTGGTCAGTTTCGAAACAAGAATTTTCTCCTGGGTCTGTTGTTGACCTTTCACAGAATAGCCAGTTGGTGGGACTGCCACCTCACAGCGTACCGGCACGCTGGGGTCTTTGTCTGTGTGGAACCTACCCTGGAGACCGGCCCGCCTTGGGAGCCCCTACCGGGAGCGATTTCCCAACAATATCGTGAGGAGGTTGCCCACTTTTATTCCTCTGACACCTGCAACGCTCTGCTCCTATTTTTCAGTGAAAAAGTCAATAAAATCCACCAGCACCTGGGCTCCTCCGTACCCCTCCTCTGACCTCCCCACCCCTTGTCAACTGTTACCCTCATTTGAACTCCCCCATCCCTCAATAATCTCACTTTATTATCAAATCCAAGACTTCTTCCTGTCAGGTAGATCCCCTCCCCACAGGCGTGGTCGAATCCTGCTTACCCTCTCTGCTTCCCTTCATCTCAGTCATTATTCATTCTTCATTGTCGACTGGAATTGTTCCTGTGCCCTTCAAAACTGCAGCTGTCACTCCAATCCTGACAAAAACCTGGTTCAGATCCCAATGATTTCAATATCACCTATGCCCAATTTCTCACCTTTCTTTCATCTCCAAAATTCTTGAAAAAATTTATGCCAACGATCCATCCATCTTCTACCGCTTATCCGGGGCCGGGTCGCGAGGGCAACAGCTTTAGAAGGGAAGCCCAGACTTCCCTCTCCCTAGGTACTTCTTCCAGCTCTCCCCGGGGGATCCCGAGGCATTCCCAGGCCAGCTGGGTGACATAGTCTCTCCAGCGTGTCCTGGGTCTTCCTCGGGGTCTCCTCCCGGTGGGACATGCCCGGAACACCTCACCAGGGAGGCGCTCAGGAGGCATCCGAATCAGATGCCCAAGCCACCTCATCTGGCTCCTCTCGATGTGGAGGAGAAGTGGCTCGACTCTGAGCCCCTCCCGGATGACCGAGCTCCTCACCTTATCTCTAAGGGAGAGCCCGGACACCCTTAGAGATAAGGTGAGCTTGTATCCGGGATCTCGTTCTTTCGGTCACGACCCATAGCTCGTGACCATAGATGAAGGTTGGAACGTAGATCGACCGGTAAATTGAGAGCTTCGCCCTTTGGCTCAGCTCCTTCTTCACCATGACAGACCGATACAACGTCCGCATCACAGCAGACGCTGCACCGATCCGCCTGTTGATCTCTCGCTCCCTCCTGCCCTCACCCGTGAACAAGACCCCAAGATACTTAAACTCCTCCACTTGGGGCAAGATCTCCTCCCCGACCCAGAGGGGGCACTCCACCCTTTTCCGACTGAGGACCATTGTTTCAGATTTGGAGGTGCTGATTTTCATCCCAACCGCTTCACACTCGGCTGCGAAACGCTCCAGTGAGAGTTGGAGAACCCTGCTTGAAGGAGCCAAGAGTACCACATCCTCTGCAAAAAGCAGAGATGCAAGACTGAGGCCACCAAAACGGACCCCCTCAACGCTTCAGCTGCGCCTAGAAATTCTGTCCATAAAGGTTATGAACAGAATCGGCGACAAAGGGCAGCCTTGGCGGAGTCCTGCCCTCACTGGAAACGATTCCGACTTACTGCCGGCAATGCGAACCAAACTCTGGCATCGGTGGTATAGTGAACGAACAGCCCGTATCAGGGGGTTCAGTACCCCATACCCATGAAGCACCCCCCACAGAACTCCCCGAAGGACACGGTCAAACGCCTTCTCCAAGTCCACAAAACACATGTAAACTGGTTGGGTGAATTCCCACATACCCTCGAGGACCCTGCTAAGGGTGTAGAGCTGGTCCACTGTTCCACGGCCGGGACGAAAACCACACTGCTCCTCCTCAATCTGAGGCTCGACTTCCTGACGGACCCTCCTCTCCAGCACCCCTGAATAGACCTTACGAGGGAGGCTGAGGAGTGTGATCCCTCTGTAGTTGGAACACACCCTCCAGTCCCCCTTTTTAAAAAGAGGGACAACCACCCCGGTCTGCCAATCCAGAGGCACTCTCCCCGTTGACCACGCAATGTTGCAGAGGCGTGTCAACCAGGACAGACCCACAATATCCAGAGCCTTGAGGAACTCCGGGCGGATCTCATCCACCCTGGGGCCTTGCCAACAACTTTTTAACCACATCGGTGACTTCAACCACAGAGATAGGAGAACCCGCCTCAGGGTCCTCAGACTCTGCTTCCTTCAAGGAAGGCGTGTTGGTGGAGTTGAGGAGGTCTTCGAAGTACTCTGCCCACCGGTTCACAACATCCCGAGTCGAAGTCAGCAGCGCCCCATCCCCACTGTACACAGTGTTAGTGGTGCACTGCTTCCCCCTCCTGAGACGTCGGATGGTGGACCAGAATTTCCTCGAAGCCGTCCGGAAGTCGGCCTACATGGCTTCACTGAACTCTTCCCAAGTCCGGGTTTTTGCCTCGGCGACCACCGAAGCTGTGTTCTGCTTGGCCAGTCGATACCCGTCAGCTGTCTCTGGGGTCCCACAGGTCATAAAGGCCCGATAGGACTCCTTCTTCAGCTTGACGGCATCCCTTACTGCTGGTGTCCACCAGCAAGTACGAGGGTTGCCGCCACGACAGGCACCAACCACCTTACGTCCACAACTCAGATTGGCCGCCTCAACAATAGAGGCACGGAACATGGTCCATTCGGACTCAATGTCCCCCTGCATTCCCTGGGACATGGGAAAAGCTCTGCCGGAGGTGGGAGTTGAAACTCTTTCTGACAGGGGATTCCGCCAGACGCTCCCAACAAACCCTCACAATACGTTTAGGTCTGCCAGGACGGACCTGCATCTTCCCCCACCATCAGAGCCTACTCACCACCAGGTGGTGATCAGTTGACAGCTCCGCCCCTCTCTTCACCCGAGTGTCCAAAACATGCCGGCACAAATCCGATGATACAACCACAAAGTCAATCATCGAACTGCAGCCAAGGGTGTCCTGGTGCCAAGTGTCCATATGGACACCCTTATGTTTGAACAAGGTGTTCGTTATGGACAATCCGTGACGAGCACAGAAGTCCAATAACGAAACACCACTCGAGTTCTGATCGGGGGGCTGTTCCTCCCAATCACGCCCCTTCAGGTCTCACTGTCATTGCCCACGTGAGCATTGAAGTCCCCTAGCAGAACAAGGGAGTTCCCCAGCAGGAGTCCTCTCTAGCACACCCTCCAAGGACTCCAAAAAGGGAGGGTACGCTGAGCTGCTGTTTGGAGTATATGCACAAACAACAGTCAGGACCCGTCTCCCCACCCGAAGGCGGAGGGAGGCAACCCTCTCATCTACCAGTGTGAACCCCAATGTACAAGCACTGAGCTGGGGGGCAATGAGTATGCCCACACCTGCTCTGCGCCTCTCACCGTGAGCAACTCCAGAGTGGAAGAGAGTCCAACCCCTCTCGAGAGAACTGGTACCAGAACCCAGGCTGTGTGTGGAGGCAAGTCCGACTATATCCAGTCGGAACTTCTCTGCCTCACACACCAGCTCGGGCTCCTTCCCTGCCAGAGAGGTGACATTCCCCAAGAGCTAGCTTCTGCAGCCGAGGATCGTACCGCCAGGGTCCCCGCCTTTGGCTGCCGCCCAGGTCGCATTGCACCCGACCCCTTTGACCCCTCCCACGGGTGGTGAGACCATGAGAAGGGGGACCCACGTTGCTTCTTCGGGCTAAGCCCGGCCGGGCCTCATGGGTGTAGGCCCGGCCACCAGGCGCCCGCCAACGAGCCCCACCTCCAGGCCTGGCTCCACAGGGGGGCCCCGGTGACCCGTGTCCAGGGAAACTGAGTGCCATTGATTTTATTGATCAGAAGGGGCTTGTGAGCCGTGCTTTGTCTGGTCCCTCACCTAGGACCTGTTTGCCATGGGTGACCCTGCCAGGGGCATAAAGCCCCAGACAACTTAGCTCCGAGGATCATTGGGACACACAAACCACGGGTGAGGTGACGGCTCACGGAGGGGAAAAAAATTTATGCCTCTGAACTTCATTCCCACCTCACTGATAACAGTCTCTATGAACAATTCCAGTCTGGTTTCCTTCCCCGTCACAGTACAGAAACAGCCCTCATAAAAATCACTAATGACCTTCTCATGGCAGCAGACTCCGTTTTAATCTCCATCCTCATCATCCTCGACCTGAGTGAAGCTTTTGACACCATTTCTCACCCCATTCTCCTTAATAGACTCTCCACCATAGGCATCACCCACACCCCCCTACGCTGGTTTCACTCTTATCTCACTGGCCGCTCTCATTTCACCCAACTCAACTCCTTCACTTCACAAGCCTTCCCCGTCTTTTCTGGTGTGCCCCAGGGCTTTATCCTGGGACCCCTCTTCATTATCTACCTTCTCCCCCTTGGCAATATTTTCCGTAATTTTGGTATACACTTCCACTGCTTCGCGGTTTGACACCCAGCTCTACCTCTCCAGCAAACCCAACGCCTCCCTTCCACCCTCCTCCCTCTCCCGCTGCATCTCAGAAATAAAATCTTGGTTTACCCATAACATCCTCAAACTTAACAGTAATAAAACAGAACTCCTCCTCGTCTGTACCAAATCCACCCTGTACAAAGCTAAAGGTTTCTCCCTCATAGTTGATAGCTCCACTGTGTCCCCCTCCCTTCAGGTTAAGAGCCTGGGTGTCATCCTCGATAACTCACTGTCTTTCCACTCCCACATCAATAACATAACCCGGTCTGCATATTTCCACTGACGTAATATCAATCGTCTCCATCCCTTTCCTCGCCCCACACCACTGCTATACTTGTCCACAGTCTCATCACCTCCTGTATTGATTATTCGAATTCATTTCTTTTCATCACAAATTCCTCCATAAACTTTAACTGGTCCAGAATTCTTTAGCCCGGATCATCACGAGAACTCTCTCCTTTCATCACATCACCCCCATCCTTGGACAGCTCCATTGGATCCCTGTCAAACTTAGAATCAACTTCAAAATAATTCTCTATACATTTAAAGCCATCCATAACCTTTCACCCCCCCCCCCCCCTACTATCTGTCTGATATTTCCGTTCCCGTCTCGTTCCCTCAGGTCCTCATCCTCCCTCCACTTCTGTGTACCCTCTGCCCGTCTCAGCAAGATGGGGTGCAGAGCTTTCAGCCGCTCTGCCCCCACACTCAGGAACTCACTTCCACCCAACATCTGTAATGTTGATTCTCTTCAGGAGGTTCATGAGTGTAAACAAAGTTAATTTAAGACCATTTTAAATTTGCCTTTAAATTTGTCATCTTGTAAAGATAAGATGAGCAAAATCTGAATTGGCTGGCCAAAGTCTGCTGAAATAGGCTCCAATACACCCACCAAAAAAAATAAAATAAAATAATATATATAAAATATATCTATATTTATATTGCACTTATATTGAACTGTGTACAGCTCTCTTTATCAACATTTATTTTTGTGCTTGCAAACACTTTGTTTTTCTTCTTTCTACCCCCCAAAATTGCTGCTGTAGACTGTAAATTTCCCCAGTGTGGGACAAATAAAAGATATCTTAATCTTAAATCACACCAACACAGCCCAGTACAGTATTTTAATGGTGATTTTTTTCCGTCTTGGGAAAAAATCTGTCTATTTTGGGTTGTTTTGTTGGATTCATTCTTTGGTGTATGAAAATGTTTGCCTGCGTATCATACAGTTTTGTTGCTAGTTGCAACTAACTGTCCCGTTGATGATCACTGATGTCTGTTGATTCTTGTGCAGCAATTAGGTTTAAAATCTTTCGCAATTACAGTAAAACGCACGGACAGTAAAAGTCACTTACACGTCGTCATTTCGTATCCGATGATAGAAAACAGCGAAGCGAACACGTTTCTTCCTTCGTGTCTGCCATTGTGTTGAGTGGGCGCTGCTTTTTAAGCTAGTACCGCAATCTACAGTCCGTAAGTGAATAAAGTTAAAATCTTTCACAATTACAATAAAACGCACGCCAATACAAAGTCACTTACACGTCATCGTTTCAGATCCGATGATAGAAAAAGGCGAAGTGAACACATTTCTTCCATCGTGTCTTCCGTTGTGTGGAATGGGCGCTGCATGTATTTAAGCGACTGCGGACTTCAGTCTGCTTCCGGATTCCTTAAGCGGAAGTTCCGGTATAATGTAATATCATCGTCAAAATGTTCATGTATAGGTTTTTATTCCAGGTGAAGGAATTTCTGTTTCAAAGAATTCTGGAGATGGGAACGTTTACTGTAATCAGGAACACTCCTGATTTAAAAAAAAGTAAAAGTGAAAAAAAAATGAGCGCGAGCACTCCCTGCCGTCCTATCCGCTCGTACGAGTTGAAAGCCTTCCAACTCGGCGTGTGTGTCCGAAGTAACCGCTGTTACCCATGACTCCGTGAATAGCAGCAGGCTAGCCTCACGGTACTCTCTCTGCAGTTCAAAGGACCCACCCTTCAGGGAGTCCTGGAGCGGGTGCAGGAGAGCACTCCCTCTGTTTTAAGAGCTTGCAGAGGAAAGAGAACACCATTAATAAAAGTGAAAAAAAATGAGAGAGAGCACGAAAAGGAAGTGTATCTAGACACATGGATCAGCAGGGCAATTTTTTCATGTTTTTCTCATTGCCAATCTTAACTACACCAAAGTTATTTTTTGTAGCTCTATGTAGAGTAAATAAATAAAGGACAACTTAGATTAATTACATTTTTTAAAAATGTATAAAAATTGATTGAAAGAAATTGTAATCAATTTTATTTTCTAAAATGACATCACAGCAGAGCTATTTTAATCAAACTAGCTTTGATTTTCAACAAGAAAATAAAGTGTACTGTTGTAGACAATGTGGATTTAAGAAATAAAAACTGTTGATTCTTTATTACAGTACAATACATCTTTATTTACTAAATGGAGAACACTTAAAAAATCAAATGGTTATTCATTATATTGTCATAATTTTATCATTTAATAAAACTTTTGCTGCGGCCTAGTGGTAGACTGGTTAGCGCGTCGGCCTCACAGTGCAGAGGTGCAGGGTTCAATTCCAGCTACGGCCTCCCTGTGTGGAGTTTGCATGTTCACCCTGTGCCTGCGTGGGTCTTATCAGCATACTCCAGTTTCCTCCCACATTCCACAAACATAAGATAAGATAAGAAAACCTTTATTAGTCTCGCAATGGAGAAATTCCCAATTCACAGCAGCAAAGTTATCAAAGGAAGTAGTAGAACAACAAAATATAGGAGCTGCTGGAAAGGCAGCCACTCTCGCGGCGCCATTTTGAAGTCAAAATAACAAAAATAACACAACACAACACATAGGACACAGACAGTCGTGCAATCGTCACCACTTTTCTGCATACATTTTGTTGTCTGAAGCAGTTATAGATGAAAGAGGAGAGGATCAAAGTGTCCTTTCACCAGTGGATCAGAGACGTCATGCTGAAAATGTGCACACGTCTGCTACAAGCTAAGTTTTGAAAGCAAACACGAAGCTGTAGCGTCCATTGACGAAAAGAGATTCGTTCACTTCTCCTGTCCTACGTAATCCGCTTCAAACTCCAAGCCGCGACTCCCAGTTCCAAATCGGCGCTCCGCGCTAACGCTCCTTTCTTCTCATCGTCGGCTCCTCAAGACTTACATCCATCCAGACACAGACCGTTGAACAGCACCGATCTCTCCGCTGAACAAAGCGGGGCTGTGAAAAAATGCTGCCCATTCCAGGCGCAAGACACAAGCGCCCCGGGACTGTCCAGCAACGACAGTCAAATGGCACCGACATTCCTCCCAGTCAAAAACAGTGCTGGCGAGAAGGTGCAACCACCAAGCACAGAGTCTCCTCCTTGATGAATGTTGTGGCCAAAAAATGCTGAAAAAAGTCCACATCATTTCCGGGCTTTCACACGATAAGCGTCGAAAATGCCTCGGCAGTGGCGCTGCCATTCAAAGGTGCTAAATACACAGAACACACTACGTCAGCCTATCATCAACCCTGTTACTTGATTGACAGAGAGGGCAACCAATCAGATGACTGAATCACCGCTCATGCGCAAACATTCCTCCCAGTCAAAAACAGTGCTGGTATACCCATGCTGCCGAGAAGGCGCAACCACCAAGCACAGAGTCTCCTCCTTGATGAATGTTGTGGCCAAAAAATGCTGAAAAAAGTCCACATCATTTCCACACGACGTAACAACAAACACAAAGTGACAAAACAAACACAAAAAAAAGCAAGGCTCATGAGAGCACTTGCTGACGGCTGCCTACTCGGGCGCCATCTTGACTTCAATGCGTGTCAGATTAATGGAACACTTGAAATTGTCTCTCGGTGTGAGTGTGAGGGTTGTTTGTCGATGTGTGCCTTGTGATTGGCTGGCAACTAGTTCAGGGTGTCTCCCACCTACTGCCCGAGGACAACTGGAGTAGGCGCTAGCACGCCTTGTGACCCTTGTGAGGATAAGCGGATCAGAAAATGAATGGATGGATTCAAAACTCTTGCTTGAGTTCCGCAAACTTAGAAACCTGCTTCTCAAATTAAGCAAAACTGCTGGGAGGGGCTCCGGGTTGAGTCGATGCTCCTCTGCATTGAGGGGAGCCAGCTGAGGTGCCTCAGGCATCTTGTTTGGATGCCAAATGAACTCCTCCCTGGTAAGGTGTTCTGGGCATGCCACACTGGGAGGAGGACCCAAGCATGACAGGGGACACACTGGAGAGACTGTGTCTCCCGGCTGGCCTAAGAATGTCTTGGGTTGCCACAGGAGGGGCTGGATGAAGTGGCCAGAGAGATGAAAGTCTGGGCTTCTCTGCTTTACCTGCTGGCCCCACGACCCAACTCCGGATAAGCGGAAGAGAATGATGAGGAGGAGGAACAAGAGGAGGATGAATATACAAATTTGACTATTATATTTAGGAAATTAACTGTTTTTGAATTCTTTGCTTTTTCAGCACACACATGAACATTAATATAGACATGGCGGTAAAAGGCATCCTGGGCATCTTTTCACTGGTGACTGGGAGGTGGCCTCAATTCCGCGCTAATGGAGGAAGCCACAGGGAAAACTTGGCGCTGCAGAATGTCCAGGTTTGTCAGTCACTCACGCTGCATTAAGTGTTCTACCAGCAGATATGATTTGTTGTAACTCCGTTGTTTTTATTCTGCACACAAAATGTTTGTGTACATTGAATGTGCTCATAGGCGAGAGTAAGGATGGTCCTGGCTTACTTGTTCGCCCAACTGAGTCTGTGGAGTCGAGGAAAACCAGGTGGCTTACTGGTGCTGAGCTCAGCCAATGTAGATGAGAGGTAATGACTGATTATGCTGCAGAATACTGTGTAGTCTCTGATTTTTTTTTCTATCTGCATGAAACCCATTCCTGAGGTGGAGTTCAGCACAACTGAGTTGAGCGAGAACAGGAGTGCACCAGGGTTTTTGGCCTCCATGAAAAAGATATCTTTGGGCTGCACCACTTTCATGTTGCAAATTTTCTGAGGCCTCAGTCAGTTATGTGCCCATAGTCATCACCTTATTCCCACTTTGAACGACTGCAGTCACAGATCTTGTCTCAATACCCTGTGCCATAAAGCTGGCTGGAAATTAACCGTAAATCTTTTTAATTGAAGAAGAAACCACAGCACCCAAGAAAAACTCACATATGCACGGGGAGACATGCAAACTTCACTCAGAAAGACCCAAATGTCTGGTGTTCAGAATAGTCCCAAGCTTGAATCAAACCAAGGAACTTCTTGCTGAGAGGCAACAGTACGAATGACTCCAATGCTATGCCTTTTTGCGTTTGCATGTTCTCTCATGCCTGCTTGGTTTTTCCCAAGTACTCATGTTTCCTCCTTAATCAAATTAATAATCACAATTCTAATGAAGCAATGTTAGGTTAATGACCGATTAGATGGCTTGACCAAGGTACTGACATAAGGTCGAAATCTGTGCTTAATCACTGCTCAGTGCTTCTCAGTAAATGCAGAAAAAAAACTTGCCAAATATTGTATATCTTACAAAGTACCTACAGTACACCTTTAAATATGTGCTAGAGCAGGGGTGCCCATTATGTCGATCCTGATCGACCGGTAGATCGAGGATAGGTCCCAAGTTTATCCGAGGGGTGTAGAGGAGAAGAAAAAAAAACATTTGTGTATCTTTGTACATGTTAGTAATATATTTTTTGTGTTAATGTGCGCTGCACCCTAATCGTCCTATCAGTCTCATTTTCACGAAAAAATATTTGAAAAATAAAATAAAGCAGGTAAATCATTAACCTACGGTGGCACGTGATTACGTCACCGGAAGTTGTTTGCCCTCAGCAGTCTGCATTTGCAGCTTGTTATCAGAGCTGTTGCGGTTTATCTTTTATCGTCATTATTCTCATTCAGAGTTTGCTTCGTGTACAATTCACCGAGGGCATGGGCAAAGAATAGGAATCTAGAGGGCCCAGGGAAGCACTTTAAAACGGTACGTGTGAGCTAGCTAGATCAGGGGTGGCCAACCCGCGGCTCGCGAGCCGCATGCGGCTCTTTGGCCGGCTCAATGCGGCTCCCGGGCTTTCACACGATAACCGTCGAAAATGCCTCGGCAGTGGCGCTGCCATTCAAAGGTGCTAAATACACAGAACACACTATATCAGCCTATCATCAACCTTGTTACTTGATTGACAGAGAGGGCAACCAATCAGATGACTGAATCACCACTCATGTGCAAACAACGGCACTATGATAGTCAGCAAATTACCTCTGATTTTAAAGCAGGGGTGCCCAATACATCGATGACAATCGACCGGGAGCCAGCGGACTGATCCCAAGTCGACCGCAAGGGTGGGAGGAGGAAATGGGTGGGGGAAAAAAAAGATTTGTGTGTTTGCATCTTTAGCTTTCATTCATGTTGGAGCTGTGCGTGTGCGTGCGTGCATATGTGCGCGAGTTCATGATTGGGCACCCTCGTACGTGCGTGCATGCGTGCGTGCGTGTGTGTGTGTATGCTTGCACGTGCGCGATCGGGTCGATCGTGGGAAGTTGGTCGCTTCAAAAAGTGTGCGTGCATGCGTGCGTGTGTGTGTTTGTGTGTGTGTATGCTTGCACGTGCGCGATCGGGTCGATCGTGGGAAGTTGGTCGCTTCAAAAAGTGTGTGTGTGTGTGTGTGTGTGTGTGTGTGTGTGTGTGTGTGTGTGTCTGTGTCTGTGTGTGTGCGTGCGTGTGTGCGTGTGCGAGGACGGGATGCCCATTTATAAGATGTGGTTCTTTGCAGTAACACAGTAAAAAAATTGGCTCTTAGTCTCTGGTTGGCCACCCCTGAGCAAGATAGTTAACAGGCTGCAAAAGTGCATCGCATGCGTGTCAGGCCGTTTCTCATCATGGCGTGCGTGCGCGCGCGTGTGTGCGCATGCGCGGTAAGGGGCAATCCCGGGAGGTTGGTTGATCGAAAAGTCGATCTGAGGTCCAAAAAGTTTGGGCACCCCTGTGCTCGAGGCTTTACACTTGCCCCGTGGTTCCCAACCAGTGTGCCGTTGTACATTAGTGTGCCATAATCAGGTGTGCCACCCAAAATTATCCATTGGGATTTATTAGGACTAAAAAATATTTTCTGCGGGCGGCCACCGGGCCAACCAACCAGTGGTTGGCACGTCGGCTTCACAGTGCAGAGGTTCACTTCCGCCGTAATTTAATAAACTAAATATATCACCCAGCTCCGGCCTCCCTGTGTGGAGTTTGCATGTTCTCCCCGGGCCTACATGGGTTTTCTCCAGGTGCTCCGGTTTCCTCCCACATTCCAAAAACATGCGTGGCAGGCTGATTGAACACTCTAAATTGTCCCTTGGTGTGAGTGTGAGCGTGGATGGTTGTTCGTCTCTGTGTGCCCTGCGATTGGCTGGCAACCAATTCAGGGTGTCCCCCGCCTACTGCCCGGAGACAGCTGGGATAGGCTTCGGCACCCCCCGCGACCCTGGTGAGGATCAAGCGGTTCGGAAGATGAATGAATGAATGAATATTTTCTGCTGAAAGATTTTTTTAAATTCCTAAATTTGTCCCTAGTGTGGGACAAATAAAGGATATCTTATCTTATCTTACCACGTACAGTACATTAACAGGCAGAGCTATAAAATGCTCTTCCACTAAATGACAGAAGGTACATAATTAGCCTGTATAGCCACTATTTGTAAGTCGTTTTGGTGTACTATGGATTTTTTTCCTATCTGAAATTCGTGCCTTGGCAAAATTTTGGTGAAAAAGTAGTATGCCAAACTAGTGCCTGGTTTGCTCATACCAAAATATTTTACATGCTTGTGATTTTCTCAGCTATATTTTCTAGCCCTGACTAATTTTCTTCTCAGTCTGACAGGTTATTTTACAAAGTATGACTGCTCCAGTGCTGATATTAATCCAATTGGAGGTATTAGCAAAAATGACCTGAAGGGCTTCCTACAGTTCTGTGTGAACCAATTCCAGCTCACAGCTCTGAAAAGGTGAGGTTTTCTGATTTGCTGAATGTGGTAGTAAACTGAGTTGACTAATTTACACAAACTAAATCCATCCCGCTCGTGGTAATTATGTTAAAATGAGCTAAAACTGGTACTCTGACTATTTGTAGTGCCTCCAGACAGGACAACACTATGAGGCACACCTGTTCTTAAAGGAGACTAACAACTCACATGCAAAGAAATCATAATATTCAGAACTTCACGACTTTCAGAACAGGATTCTTTTCAACAACTTGGATGGTAGAAGATAAGTCAGAAACAACAATGAAGAACAAATTATTTTGTTCCTTTACTCTTACTTATTATGGGATGAAACAATACTTATGATGAATAGATGATTAAAAAAGGATTTCAAGCATATAGCGTTAATGTTTCACAACATCTCATGCTTGACAATGTAATGTAATTGGAGAAGAGATGGACAACTCCTGATAACAATCCTGATCAAGTGTATTGGGGAAGAGAAACATCTAAAACAGTGATTCTTAACCTGGGTTCGATCGAACCCTAGGGGTTCGGTGAATCGGTCTCGGGTTCGACGGAGCCTCTACCGTGGTGGTTAAGTCACACCCGACTCAACATGTCAATTAGTTATGAAACGCCCACTTGGCCATCGCTGGCTGCAGATGATCACATTACATTGCTTGTCCAATCAATGCTGCAGGAAATTTAGTTCGCTCAGTAGTCAACGTGTGACTGTCGTGAAAGTACGTCATCAAAAAAACGTATACTCATGTCTTGAAATTTTATGTACTTTTTCTGTTTTTAATTTACAGTATTAGGATTTCAGTTTCTCAGTCATTTATTCTTATTACAGCATCCTGGCTGCTGCACCCACAGCTGAATTAGAGCCTCTGACTGACGGACAGGTGTCACAGACAGATGAGGTATGAAATTAAAAACTGTTCTCAATAATAAAACATGTCTTTCTTCCTCTCAATGCTTGAAACCTTTTTAGCTGATGGCCTTTGGCTATTATTTGTGCTTCGACTAACATACACCCCTCCCTGAGCCATCACCTTATTGTGGTAGAGGGCTTTGTGTGTCCCAATGATCCTGCTAAGTTCTCTGTGTCACGTGAGAAGATGAATTCGGATCCAGAAGCAAATATGACACGGAAGTTGAAAAGTAAAAGTCCTTATCTATGAAAAGACAATGTGACTAGAGAGCAGTCCTTAATGCAGATGATATGGGAGAACAATGGCACTCGAACTGGGGGAAGGCTTGACATACAGACACCATATCAATGAGTAACTCCAGTTTATATATTGATCCTAAATGACAGAATAAAGTTCACGTAAAAAGCTGAAAGCATAAAAGGACAACAGCAACTGCATAGCAACGAGTGCATTAAGGAACGACCAATCACACCCCCTCTCCCCCGCCTTCCAAGGGACACCACCCAATTCCCAACCTAAGTTGTGAGGGAACTGCCAGTGGGAATATCAAAATCACAGTCTGAGATACAATTTAAAGGACCACAAGACAAACGAGGTCCAGGGTGTATCAAGAGAAATTCAAAACAAGAATCAAGGTAACTACAAACACTAGGAAACCAGCTTGACTTGTACAGCAAACAAACAGCAGTTATACGTGATAAAGACAACAAACAAAGACTGAAAGAAAATAAGGAAATAAATACAAACAAACTGACGAGACAAGGAACACATGGACAAGACACAAAGTGATAGATGGAGCTGATTGGGTAACATGAAACACAAGGGATCCTGAAAACCTGCACAGGTGGACACAATAACCTTATGGGACAAAAAAAAACCCAGGAGGAAAACATGAAACTAAAGTCATCCATCCATCCATCCATCCGTTTTCAGATGCGCTTCATCCCCACAAGGTTCACGGGGGATGCTGGAGCCTAAAGGGCAGTAGGTGAGGGACACCCTGAACCGGTTGCCAGCCAATTGCAGGGCACACAAAGACGAACAAGGATTCGCGTTCACACTCACACCTAGGGACAATTTCGAGTGTTCCATTAATTTGCCACGCATGTTTGTGGAATATCGGCGGAAACCAGAGTACCCAGAGAAAACCCACTCAGGCCCGGGGAGAACATGCAAATTCCACAAAGGGAGGCCGGAATCTGAATCAAACCCTGCACCTGTGCACTGTGAGGTCGACGCACGAACCAGCCGACCACCGGGACACATGAAACTAAGTTCTAAATCAAAATCAAAGATGGGTCTGATGAGGCCAGACGAGAAGTTCTTGGTGGGACAGTCCGGTGGGCGTGTCCCGGAAGGCAGACGATCGGTTTCTTGCGAGTAATTGAGTTACTCTACTGATTACTTGATATTTAAAGGAAATTAGTTACTTTTGGGAAGACTTAATTCTAAAAGTAGCTGAATTTACTGATTACTGGATTTCGAAATTAACCAGTAAAATTGTTTATTAAAGTAAGTGCCTTTCTTTACTTCATTTTAAAAGTAATTAAATTATTTTATTGATTACTTGATTTCAAAAGTAACTAAGTTACTTGATTTGAAACATAACTAAATGACTTAATTTTAAAAATAACAAAATTTATCGAATACATGTGAAAGCAACTTTGTTACACGACTGATTATTTAATTATGACTGGTTTCTTGATTTGAAAACGATTGTTTTAATAAAGCGGTAAACTTGCCCCTGTCCCAGCTTTTTTGGCTGGCATTAAATTCTAAATCATTGAACATTTGAGTGCTAGAGCCTATCCCAGCTGTCTTCGGGCAGTAGGTGGGGGACACCCTGAACCGGTTGCCAGCCAATCGCAGGGCACACAGAGACGAACAACCATCCGCGCTCACACTCACACCTAGGGACAATTTCGAGTGTTCCATTGATCTGCCATGCATGTTTGTGGAATGTGGGAGGAAACTGGGGGATACGGAGAGAACATGCAAACTCCACACAGGGAGGCCGTAGCTGGAATTGAACCCTGCACCTCTGAACTGTGAGGCCAACGCGCTAACCAGTCTACCACTTGGCCGCAGCAAGAGTTTTATTAAATGATGAAATTATGACAATACAATGAATGAACTTTTGATTTTTTTAAGCATTCGCCACTTAGTAAATAAAGATGTGTTCAATGAGCCTGCCATGCATGCTTTTGGCATGTGGGAGGAAAAACCGCACTCAGGCACAGGGAGAACATGCAAACCCTACTCACGAAGGCTGGAGATATATGTATATGTATGTGTGTGTGTGTGATATATTAGAGCTGTCAGTTTAGCACATTATTATCGGCATTAATTTAAATTAATTTTAACGTGATTAAATTTTTTTCTCGTGAGATTAACACGGCACACGTCACAGCGGATGTTACGTTGCTCTATAAATGAACAAGAAACAATACAACAAGAATGCTGCACAGGTCCACGCCAATGTCTGTTTTGCCAGCCACGGCAGCGCGAGACACCGGAAACGGATACTTAAAGAGTTCATGACTGGAAAGTTTACTTTTAAAAAGTTGCCAGATAGTTCCCCTGACAAGACCAAAGTTACCTGGATGTTTTGCAGGAGTAAACTGTAAATACAGTACCACTTAATGGCCAAGCACACAGCTGATGTGAGTACTCCGCCCCCTCGTCTCAGACAGACAGCTATGGATCAGTTCAAAGCGAAGAAAATGGATGACACGACGAAGAACAAATTTGCTGAAGCCATAGCTAAATGTATGGCTACTGCATGCAAGCCTGTCAACATTGTCCACAGCTCGACTCAAGCTGAAATCATTCGCATTGCATCTAACGACTCCACTACGGATTGCCAGCGAGAGCCTCCATTACAAGCTGTGTAAGGAGATTGTACGTAGCGGAAACCAGAACCGGAACCAGAAATCTCGGCCAGAGGCATCATTGGACCAATCTTCATCGAAGAATCTGGCGCAGCAGTGACAGTCACCAAGGAGCGGTATGTGGAGGTCCTCAAAACCTTCAAGAATGAGCTCCAGACCATCTACCCGTCGCTCATGAGCAAGTTCTGGTTCCAGCAAGACGAAGCAAGTTCTCACACCTCAAACCTGTCCCGAGATTGGCTGAAAGAGAACTTCGGAGGCCGAGTGATCAGTCTCAAGACTGATTTTGAGTGGGCACCCCATAGCCCGGACCTAAACCCCCAGATTTTTTTCTTTGGGGCTATCTTAAGGACAGAGTCTACGCAGGGAAACCCAGAACCATCACGGAACTCAAGAAAGCCATCAGGGAGGAGATGAGAGCCATTACCAATTCAGTCTGTAAGAACGTCATGGACAACTTCGTGCTGCGCCTCAAGAAATGCACGGAGCTAAATGGAGGCCATCCAGAACATATGCTGTAGAACGGAGAAAAAAGGCCAAAGACCCTAGTGTTTTGATGTGATGTTTTGAATATAATAAACTAGTTATGGCCAAAGTTTCATTTCATTCGGACAAAACACGAAGAAACGGGGCCTAATTAGAGTTGGGGCCCATTTTTTTGGGTCACCCTGTATGAGTAAATTTGAGTTCATTTTGACAGTTGCGTTTTTAAATCGATTAAATATTTTTATCGTTTGACAGCTATAATATATATATATATATACACACACACACACACACACACACACACACACACTTGTATATATATAAAATTCCTCGTCTCACCCCTCGGGTGGTGTCTGTCCTTCATTCAGCTCGGGTCCTCTTCCAGAGGCCAGGAAGCTTGAGGGTTCTGCGCAGTATCCTTGCTGTTCCCAGCACTGCTCTTTTCTGGACTGAGATGTCCGATGTTGTTCCCGGGATCTGTTGTAACCACTCATCTAGTTTGGGTGTCACTGCCCCGAGTGCTCTGACCACCACAGGCACGACTGTCACCTTTACCTTCCAGGCTCTCTCCAGCTCCTCTCTGAGCCCTTGGTATTTCTCAAGTTTCTCGTGTTCCTTCTTTCTGATGTTTCCATCACTTGGGACCGCTCCATCCACGACAACGGCTTTCCTCTGCCCTTTATCTTTGATCACGATATCTGGTTGGTTCGCCATTACAATCTTGTCAGTCTGGATCTGGAAGTCCCACAGGATCTTTGCTCGGTCATTCTCCACCACCTTCGGAGGTGTTTCCCATTTTGACCTTGGGGTTTCCAGTCCATATTCCGCACAGATGTTTCGGTAGACCATGCCAGCCAACTGGTTACGGCGTTCCATGTAGGGTTTCCCTGCCAGCATCTTACACTCTGCAGTTATGTGTTGGATCATTTCAGGTGCCTCTTTGCACAACCTACACCTTGGGTCTTGTCTGGTGTGGTATATCTGGGCCTCAATGGCTCTGGTGCTCAGGGCCTGCTGTTGTAAGTGGCTTGCCATTGGCTTCAAGTGTGGCTTTCCACATCCTCGTCGAGTTCGCAACGAAGGCTCTTAGGGTCCTGTTCACCTTATACAACTCCAAGCATTCAGTGATCCATGTATGTGGCATCGAGTCATAGGCTTTCTTGGTATGTCGGGACCTGCAGTCTTGTGCGACTGTTCTGTCAACCAGGAGCTGATGGACCTTCTGTGCTTCGCTCATGTATTGATCCATGTGTCCACGTATCTTAGCCGCAATGATGCCTGACATGAGCTTCCATGTTGTGGAGAGACAGGTTATTGGCCAATAGTTGGATGGGACTGCACCCTTTGAGGGATCCTTCATGATCAGGATCGTTCGCCGTTCGGTTAGCCATCCTGGGTGAGTCCCATCGCTCAGCAGCTGGTTCATTTGTGCTGCTAGGCGCTCATGGAGTGCTGTGAGTTTCTTTAGCCAGTAGGTGTGGACCATATCCGGGCCTGGTGCTGTCCAGTTCTTCATATCTGAGACTCTTTCCTGTATGTCTGCCACTGTTATGGTAACTGGGTTCTGTTCAGGGAGGTTGCTGTGCTCCTCTCTCAGGGTCACCAGCCATTGTGCACTGCTGTTATGTGCAACCTCCTTCTCCCATATGCCTTTCCAGTACCTTTCAGTTTCCAGTCTTGGTGGGTCAGCTCAGTTGTTAGGACCCTGCCACTGAGCGTACACCTTTGCAGGTTGTGTTGCGAACAGCCTGTTTATTCAGTGGGCCTCATTCTCTTTCGTGTACTGCTTTAAGTGGCTGGACAAGGCTTGGAGCCTTTGTTTGGCAGTTTCGAGTGCTTCAGGTATGGTCATCTGGATGTACCTCTCGGGTGTCGGCCTTTTCATCACACCTCTCTGGGCCTCCGTCAATTGACTCACATCTTTCCAAGCCGCCTTGATCTTAGCCTCCAACCGTCTTTTCCATGGTGGGTAACGTATGACATGGCTTCCATGGTTGCTCTTATAGCCAAGCATCTCTACGATCACTGATGCTGAAGCGTATATCAGCTCATTGGTTTCCGTGATCGTTACGGTAGGGATCGCCCTCAGTGCTGCATTCACACTTTCCATGAGGCTTTCAGGTGGTACTTCACATAGCCGTTGTAATCGGTTTCTAGGTTGCCCAGCTTTCATTCTCGCCATGATCTTAGCTTTCAGGTCAGTTGCTGCCTCGCTCAGCATTTCATTCATTGGGGCTGGCCTCCCAATGTCATCATCTGCATTCATCTGGCAGCCTGGGGCCCTTCACCATGGAACCTGCGGTGTACCTCATCAATCTCAACTTGTGACAGAAGTTGCCGTTTGTGGATGTTGGAACACTGAGCTACTAGTTGTTTCGTGGTCAACCGTGACTGTGGGTTTCGAAGTAACCATTTAGCCCACATTCTCTGCATGTAACCCCTCTGACTAGGGTTTCTTGAGTAGTAGCATTCCAACAGAGCCATGTTATCGCATCTCGCCCATCTCCGCTTTGTTCCAGTAGCCCATTTTTCATCAAGTGGTTCCCCAGCACCTGTCGCAGACCTTGTTTGACCGGGCGACGTCTGAGCCGGCATGTCATTCAAACGAATTGTCTCTCATCATTGTATGAGGTAGGTAGGCATTAGCGTGAAAGATCTTGCCCAAGGACCCACACTGGATGGTGTTATGTGCTCATTTTTGACCCAAGCGGGATTTGAACCACCGTCTCCCGTATGCCAAACCGATATCTTACCAACTGAGCTATCCAGCCGCAAGAGGAGCAAGGAAGCATGCACATATATATATATATATATATATATATATATATATATATATACTGTACATGAGCGGCTGGATATCTCAGTTGATAAGGCATCGGTTTGGCGTACGGGAGACGGTGGTTTGAATCCCACTTATAATAATACATTTTATTTATAAGCGCCTTTCAAGACACCCAAGGACACTTTACAATAACAAAAAACACCAAACAATACGGGTTGAGCAGCGGCAGCCAAAACGCGCCAGCGTTCACTCAACCCGGAAGTCAGAAAGAAACCACAAGGGAGGGAGAGGGGGAGAAAAAAATACACGCTCGAACTATCCTCATTTTGAGGATAATGTTAATTTGAGTTAGGCAAAAAACTCCTGCACAAGCATATGACAGTCACAACAGGTTACAAGACATAAACAATGAAGACGGTAAAACAAGGGAATGTATGAAGGAGGGGGTGATGGTGGGGGACTAGCTTCCGTGCATACTTTCATCAAGGGAAGGTCGAGATAGCAGATGTTGTTTTGGTAGCAGGCTGCCCAAGAATTTAAGACATCCTTGAGTCCGTGGCTTATGTCTCTTTAGTGGCGTCGATCCGCCAAATCCGTGATTTCAGTCAATATTTGAGCACGGATTCCAGTTTCTCCAAGTTCTTGACCATCTTGCAGAGACGCTCCAAAACCGCAACAGTTTGTGGTTGAGCACAGTCTGAGTCTGAGTGTTGGACATCCGCACTATGCCATCCTTAGACCGGCAGCCTCTTCACTTCCAATAGAGCCGCTCCCGTCGATTAAATTTTGCGATAGATCAGGAAACTGCGAACACCAAACAGCAGCATACCCGTTATCGGAAGGGCGATAATGTTCACCTTATACAACTCCAAGCATTCAGTGATCCATGTACAGTATGTGGCATCGAGTCATAGGCTTTCTTGTAATCAATCCAGGCTCTGCACAGGTTGGTATGTCGGGACCTGCAGTCTTGTGCGACTGTTTAAACAGCTATGCCTTCACAGTGATCAGATACCCTGCAGGAATAATAAGGTGGCCAAAGGAAGAGATTCAGACCACGGACGTTAAGACCTGAAAGTTCCAAACCATGCATGGAGGGTTCCATCCCAAATCCAGCACCCTGAGACTGTATGCAAGACGAAAGGAAGGAGGCCGGGGACTACTGAGTGTGAGAGCCACTGTCCAGGATGAAACATCCAAGCTCCATGAATACATCAAGGAGAAGGCTCGAACGGATGACGTACTCAGAGAATGTCTCAGACAATGGGGAACAGAGGAAGAGGCGCTGGAAGAGGGACCATCATGGGAGGACAAGCTCCTACACGGGATGTACCACGGGACCATAACTGAAGTGGCTGATCTCAAGAAGTCCTATCAGTGGCTAGAGAGGGCTGGCCTGAAGGACAGCACAGAGGCACTCATCCTGGCTGCTCAAGAGCAGGCCCTGAGCACCAGAGCCATTGAGGCCCAGATATACCACACCAGACAAGACCCAAGGTGTAGGTTCTTGCAAAGAGGCACCTGAGATGATCCAACACTCAGGGTGTAAGATGCTGGCAGGGAAAGCCTACAAGGAACGCCATAACCAGGTGGCTGGCATAGTCTACCGAAACATCTGTGCGGAGTATGGACTGGAAACCCCAAGGTCAAAATGGGAAACACCTCCGAAGGTGGTGGAGAATGACAGAGCGAAGATCCTGTGGGACTTCCAGATCCAGACTGACAAGATGGTAATGGCGAACCAACCAGATATCGTGATCATAGATAAAGGGCAGAGGAAAGCCGTTGTAGTGGATGTCCCGGTCCCAAGTGACGGAAACATCAGTAAGAAGGAACACAAGAAACTCGAGAAATACCAAGGGCTCAGAGAGGAGCTGGAGAGAGCCTGGAAGGTAAAGGTGACAGTCGTGCTTGTGGTGGTCGGAGCACTCGGGGCAGTGACCCCCAAACTAGATGAGTGGTTGCAACAGATCCCGGGAACAACATCGGACATCTCAGTCCAGAAATGTGCAGTGCTGGGAACAGCAAGGATACTGCGCAGAACCCTCAAGCTTCCTGGCCTCTGGTAGAGGACCCGAGCTGAATGAGGGACAGACACCACCCGAGGGGTGAGACGAGGATTTATTATGTATGTATATATGTGTGTGTATGTGTGTAAATGTGTATACGTGTGTCCGTGTGTGTGTGTGTGTGTGTGTGTGTGTGTGTGTGTTTCCATCAGCTTGAACATTAAATATCTTGTGTTTGTTGTATATTTAATTGAAGATAGGTTGGAAAGGATTTATGTTCTGTTTTTAGTTAAGTTTTCCACAACATCCCAACTTCATTGGCATTGGGGTTTGTATAATTACTATCTGCTTGTCAGTGAGAGCAAGAGTTTGATGAACAGCTGACTAAGTCTGGTAATATTCTCTAACCTTTCATGTCATGACAGGCTGACATGGGGATGACCTATTCAGAGTTGTCAGTAATTGGACGACTGAGGAAGATTTCTAAATGTGGACCTTTCAGCATGTTCTGTAAACTCATTCACATGTGGAAGGATGTGCTGTCACCCACAGAGGTTAGTGATCTCTCGCACACTCGTAGTACACTTATACTTTATTTGATGTTTCAATACTGTATTTGATTCCATGAAGAATCAATTCCATACAATTGAGTTTTTTAAAAGACAGGCACAGCTCTTAAACAAGCACAACCAGTACAGACAGAAAAGTCAAAAGAAAGTTATCTTCAAAAACCTCAAGAGAAAAAAACAGCACAAAAGTAGGCTCATGATAAGCCATCATGAACTGCAGATAACTGGCTGAAAGTGACGATGCATTGGGCACGTTGATGGTGCTGGATGCTTTTGTAAGATGCTGTTCCAATTAGATTTCTGAAGATCACTGCCTGGAGAGCACATGCAAATATCGGCAGTCATTGGAGTCTGGCATTGGGTGCATGACAGATATAGGCACAGGAGAGATGGCGGGCAGTACATCCATCCATTTTCTAACTTTTTGTCCTCAAGAGGGTCGCGGGTGCAGTGGAGCCTGTCCCAGCTGTCTTCGGTCCGTAGGCGGGGTGCACACTGAACTGGTTGCCAGCCAATCCCAGGGCACACATAGACAAACAACCATCCGTGCTCACACTCACACCTCAGGACAATTAAGTGTTCCACTAACTTGTCATGCATGTTTTTGGGAATGTGGGAGGAAACAGAGTACCGGGAGAAAACCCACGCAGGCACGAGGAATCGCCGGAATCACCTTTTGTATTTTAAGGCGAAGCCGACTTTTCAATTCAATTCAAAATAGCGGCCTTCATGTTAAATGCAGCACATATCGTGTATAATTTAGCATATATAAGTGGACACCGCTATCAAAGGAGTTCATTAACTGATAATGAATTTTGTGCATTTAGGAATGACTGAATGTTACCTAATTTTTAAGGTTGCACAGAAGGTTAAGCACTTCTTCAGGATGTACTCGATGAACCGCCATAAGATGACAACTGTGACTCCATCCTACCATGCTGAGAGCTATAGTCCTGATGATAACCGCTTTGACCTGCGCCCTTTCCTCTACAACACACGCTGGAACTGGCAGTTTCAGTCTATTGACAATCAGGTAGCAAACAGAGTGTAAGAGGCCCAGTTTCTCGTAACAATGTATTTGAATGCCAGTAAGAGTTTATTCTGTTTCTCTTTCCTCAGATATCACAGATGGGAACAAAGAAGCAAATATAACAAATGTGTTCATTTCCAATGAATACATGTGCAGGTAAAAACATTCCACATTTTGTTGGTCTGCTTTGTACTAAAATCTAAGCACAATGCAGCACAGGAAATAACTGTTCAAGCAACTGCAATTGCATTTTGTTTAGTTTAATGAAATTACCACCTATACCAATAAATGAGATTACAATTGTCTATAAAAACAGAAGATATGGGATTCATCGAAAGTAGCTGTTTTCTGATTTTCAAGACTGGTCAATTGATTGTTCAATTTGTAATTAATCTTAATTGATTCAATGGGGTGGCTGTACAATTATACACAGTTAAACCAAAAAATGTGGTTAATATTGTCTCAAACTGAAGATGCAGCATCAGGAGCGATTCGGGGTTCAGTATCTTGCTTCAACATGGGTGCAATGGCCGAGGATTGAAACCCCAACCTCTGGGTTTGGAGACGATGACTCTACCACCTAGCCCCCCAAAATGTGTGACCATACACTCAAAATGTTGATATTGCTTGAAACCAGTGTAAAAAAATGCAACAAACGCCACTGCATGAAGAAAGAAAAAAATAAAATCTTCCCATCCACACAACATATGTCTGCTGTTTTTTTGTTTTGTTTTTTAAACTCCAGTAATGTGCGCTCAGCTTTCGATGACTTAGAAGGGTAAGTGGACAATTTGATCAAGATTTAGGAGCCACCCCTGTACTGCTCCTGCTGACTAAACACATAGCAGGTGTGTGACGCAGCTTTTTTTTAAGGCAAGGCAAGGCCTTATTGGGGTAGCACATTTCATACACAAGGCATCTCAATGTGCTTCACGCCAACAGGGACACAACACCTAAGAGCATTTCCAAACAGAATAGTTAATGACATTCAAAAGTAAAACAGAGAAAACAAAAGTAGCTTACCAAAATTACTTAAAGAAGTAACAATGACAAGATTTAAACAAATTAACTGAGAAACCCAAACACATCTGTCCAAAAAAATTAAAAGACAAAAAATAGTGTAGGTTCCTAAAATGACTTGTTTTTGTTTTTTTTAATGATTAAAAGCGCTTCATCCCATAATTGGATTCAGACTGTTCCCTGCAATTGGCTGGCAACCAGTCCAGGATCCAAAATAATTAAAAATATGAATACAACGTAGATTGGCATTTACTTCTTCATATCACGGCTATTTCTGTTTTGAGACCGGACGCTAACCTGGATGCTGGTTGACTGCAGCTGTAACATGTTTGTGCATAATTATTATATATATTATTATTGATTATGTATAATGTACTTACCTGAACTAATGTGACTGACAGCAAAGAGTACGTCGGTCTTCCCCAGCCTGGAAATGTTGATTCTATTTGTCTTTTCCGTTCGGCCAACCCACATTTGAGTTCTTTGTTGGTGTCTGGTGTTAAGAGTTCAATTCTTTCTTGATTTATTTCACAGCATTACCGAACAACCTTCTCTTTCCACAAAACCCCTGATTGAAGGCTTGTTTTAATGTCATGGCATTCTCTGGTGATATCCCCGATGACAGAAAATGCCATTCAAAGTGCAAAAGTCTTCACTTTTTCGCCACATTAATCAGAAATCGATTTGGCCGCTGTGAGAAGTCTGATTGGAAGAAGCGTGTATGTAAGCAGAACCTTCACTACACACATAACAGCTTTGTTGTGTTTCTAATGACATCCTCCTGGCAATTGAGACTGGAGACTACGTGTCTGGTTTTATTGGATTTAACTGCAGCATTTGTACAGTGGATCACAGTATTCTGTTGACTCGTTTGCGGCACTTGGTGGGCATTGGCGGTAGCGCTCTTAAGTGGTTTAGGTCCTATTTAACGAACCTCTTGTGTTAGCCTTAGCTGCTCTGAGTCACGTACTGCCTCACTGTCATGAGGTGTTCCACAGGGCTCTTCTGGGGCCTCTACTGTTCTCACTGTACCTGCTCCCATTGGGTTCCATCTTAAGGAAACATGGTATTTCCTTCCACTGCTATGCAGATGACTGTCAGATCTATGCCCCATTGAGCAAAAAAGACGCTTTCTCATTAAGGCCACTTTTATCCTGCCTGGAGGAAATCAAAACCTGGATGGCACACACTTTCTTGAATTTCAATGAAACAAAGACAGAAGTGGTAGTGTTTGGTCCCAGTGGCCCTTGTACATCCCATCCTGTAGACTTGGGCCCCTTGTCTCCTTATCTTAAGTCAACAGTCTCAAACTTGGGTCTTAAACTGGACAGTGATTTTAAACTTGACCGGCAAATTGATGCCGTTGTTAAATCCAGCTTCTTTCAACTTAGGCAGCTGGTAAAGTAAAACCTCTCCTTTCTCGTGAGCACCTTGAGACAGTAATTCATGCCTTCGTCACATCCAGGCTGGATTACTGAAATGCACTTTACTTTGGAGTCAGCCAATCCTCCATTAACCGTCTCCAGCTGGTCCAGAATGTTGCTGCTTGCCTCTTGACTGGTACTCGTAAGACGGAGCACATAACTCCTACTCTGGCATCCCTTCACTGGCTCCCTATACATTTTAGAGTTCTTTTTAAGATCCCATGATTTGTTTTCAAATTTTTAAATTACCTCGCGCCACCTTACCTCTCTGAGCTCATCCGCCCCTACACACCCTCCCGGCACCGCAGATCTGCGGACCAGACATTATGAGAGATACCAAGAACTAAACAGAGGCTCAGAGCAGATCGAGCCTTTTCCGTTGCTGCTCACTCTCTCTGGAATGACCTCCCACTGAACAGCAAGCCCCCTCGCTGCCCATCTTTAAAACCCGCCTCAAAACTCATTTGTATTCTTTGGCATTTGACTCAGCATGATTCAGATTTGATCTTCGTCTTACTGTTTGGTGCTTTCTACCATCTTTGTTACTGATTTATTGCTTTTTTTGTTGTATACATGATAGTTACTCCATGTACAGCACTTTGTATACAGTGATGGCTGTTTTAAGGTGCTCTATAAATACAATTGAGTTGAGCTCAGTTTGTAGTGCTGTCACGCCAAACTTTTTTTTTGTTTTTTGTTTGCGTGTGTGTTGTGTGATTTGTGTGTGTGTGTGTGCTGTATAAGACAACTAATTAGTGCAATGACTGACACATGGTTCTGTCACAGTCTCTGATTGGCTGTTCTTGATTAATTGAACTTAATTGAAAATAAAATTTGTGGCATACAGTAGGATGGGATCAGGAGGGGCAATTTTTCAAAGGAGGTTTTGATACCCTACAATTAGGTCAAACAGACAGTTAACATCAATGACATTTTTTTAAATTAAACTGCAGACTCCCTTTCCTGAATTTCATGATAGAGTTCTTATCTAAAGTCCTCACAGATTACTTTGATGTTATGTTGTTTACTGTACAACACCAGATAATAGAAGCTCCTGTCAACTTCCAGGACAGTCAGCACAAATTTCAGGTCACACATTCCGGTATGTCCCAAGATTAAGAAAGCAATTGCCAGCAAGCGGGTCCTCTCATGACTCAGTCAGCAAGCTACAGTAACACATGCAATAGCCAGCAACATGTTTTAGGCAGCAATAGTAGAAAACTGTACTCTCTGTATTTGTGTATGTAGAGTCTACATACACAAATACATTGTAGACAATACAGACTGTCATGATTCAGTTTGGGACCAACAGGTGGCACTGTAGGGCTCCCCCTGCAGCTGCACACCTGTTGGTCATTAGGTAATTAGTGCTTTAAAAGGACTCCCAGCCCGACCACTCATGGTCGGGTCATTGTTTGCTCTTGCTACTGTCATGTTCGTTTGTTGCTGTTGCTTTTTGCTGCTGTCATGTTTGTTTGTCATGTTTCTGTTATTGATAGTTTTGAGCTTCAGTCATGGTTTTTGTTTGCTACTTTGGACTTTGTTTAGTTAGGATTTAGTAGTGATGGGTCCATGAGGCCTCATGAGGCGTGTCGACACAATGACACACTGTGTTGATACTGTACTGATACTGTGTCGCTGACCACTGCCACCTGGTGGACCTTCAAAATCCCTGCAGCCAACCCACTTGACAGACTGAACAAACTGATTTGATGATGACGTGTATACAATGCACTACCTCACTCTACCCACAATAGCCACAAGCGCCATTGTTTATGTTGTTGTTTATGCTGTTTATATTGTTTATATTGTCTATACTGTTCAGATTACATGTCTTTTTTATACAGGGTAGCTGCTATCCTTTCTTAGCTGTGTGTGTTTAATGCACAGCATGTTTGCATGCATGTATGCACTGAGGATTGAGAGGAAGAAATTTCATCTATGCTGCATGTCATACATAAAGCATATTTGACAATAAAGATGACATTGACCCTTGACAATATCATTCACATCCATGCATTCATATTGTATCATTCAATGTGTTTCAATAATGTGAAAATTATGTGAATGAGGATGCTTGTGGGCTTTGCCTTCACAAATTTTGATTTAGAAAAATAAGATGCTCCATTGTTTTAAATTTCAGTCTGTTATGCTATTTCCCCTGTTGTGGAGAACACACACACACAATGGAATAAGACATGTCAAAAATCAGAGAGGCACTTGGAGAGACAAGGAGATTTTAATAAATACCTTATTCTCCAAAAGGAGATCAAAATGGCTCTACACGGCGGACAATTTGTATTTGTCCGGAAGCTGCTCCATAATATGCACGTACTGTAGCAACGTCACTCGAGTGAAGCGCGTCTCAGCAGTCGATAGTCTGCTGCTCTCTGCTGTGAGCGCGTGAGCGCGAGCACGTACTCGCGGCGCCGACCCAACCCACGCCACATATTAAGCTTTGAACTACGACAACAGCTAAACTAGCCTAGCCGGTGTAATGATGGTCAGCAGACAAGGTTTACGTTTTATGTGACTTTTAATAGCAACGTGGCAGAGTCATCAAACATGCGGTGTGCTCACTCGCATTCACTTTCTGGAACTCCCCCTTATAGGCGGGACCTCTCAATCAACTAGAGTATGACGTACAGTACAAACGTTCATAAAGCACTTCTCATATAATAATAGCCTATATATGACAGCCGACATGACGCTCGAAGTCAGACGGACACATTTTTTCTGATAATCAGTGTGTTTTCCGTATTGCCCAAACATATATTTTTATTCGAGCGAAGGTGAGGTCTGGCTTGATTCGGCAATCGGCATCGTGTCGCCAGACGCACTTCCTTAGGATACACTGTGCGGGCTTTTGCTGCGTCAACGCCCCCTGCACTGAGTCGACGCCCCCTGGACTAAGTGGCGCAGCTTGGACTGTGCCAAGCAGCCGATGCAGTCTAAACTGCACCGTTGCAGTTCACGTGTCAATTAGCAGCCTGGACTGTGTCAACGCAGCCGATGTGTCAATTAGCAGCCTGGACTGTGTCAATGCAGCCGATGTGTCAATTAGCAGCCTGGACTGTGTCAACGCAGCCGATGCAGTCTAAACTGCGCCGGTGCAGTTCACGTGTCAATCACGTGACGTAATGAAGCAGCACATGTACCGACACGTGGTTTGCTCTGTGAGCCCGGCGCATGCGTCAACGCATCGGTGTCGCTGGACCCATCACTAGTAAATATTATTCAATACAATTGCTGTTGGTTACATTTTCTTCTTCCCATGGGGATTATTCTAAGCGCATACATGAACTAGTAAGTGTTTAATCTTCTTTCCTTGCTGTTTTTTGCAAGCGTTTTCTGTTGTCGCGTTACATTATTTCCTGGTTCTCGTTTTTACCAGTGGTGTTTCGTTATTGGACTTCTGTGCTCGTCACGGATTGTCCATAACGAACACCTTGTTCAACCATTAGGGTGTCCATATGTGCACTTGGCACCAGGACACTCTTGGCCGCAGTTCGATGATTGACTTTGTGGTTGGATCATCGGATTTGCGGCCGCATATTTTGGACACTCGGGTGGAGCTGTCAACTGATCACCACCTGGTGATGAGTAGGCTCCGATGGTGGGGGAAGATGCCGGTCCGACCTGGCAGACCCAAACGTATTGTGAGGGTTTGTTGGGAGCGTCTGGCGGAATCCTCTGTCAGGAGTTTTCAACACCCACCTCTGACAGAGCTTTTCCCATGTCCCGGGGGTGGACCATGTTCCGTGCCTCTATTGTTGAGGCGGCCAATCTGAGTTGTGGCCGTAAGGTGGTTGGTGCCTGTCGTGGCGGCAACCCCCATACTCGCTGGTGGACACCAGCAGTAAGGGATGCCGTCAAGCTGAAGAAGGAGTCCTATCGGGCCTTTATGGCCTGTGGGACCCCAGAGGCAGCTGACGGGTATCGACTGGTCAAGCGGAATGCAGCTTCGGTGGTCGCCAAGACAAAAACTCTGGCGTGGGAAGAGTTCAGTGAGGGCATGGAAGCCGACTTCCGGACAGTTTTGAGGAAATTCTGGTCCACCATCCGATGTCTCAGGAGGGGGAAACAGTGCACCACTAACACTGTGTAGAGTGGCGATGGGGCACTGTTGACCTCGACTCGGGACGTTGTGAGCCGGTGGGCAGAGTACTTCGAAGACCTCCTCAACTCCACCAGCACGCCTTCCTTGGACAAAGCAGAGTCTGGGGACTCTGAGGTGGGCTCCCCTATCTCTGTGGTCGAAGTCACCGATGTGGTTAAAAAGCTCCTCGGTGGCAAGGCCCCAGGGGTGGATGAGATCCGCCCGGAGTTCCTCAAGGCTCTGGATGTTGTGGGGCTGTCCTGGTTGACACACCTCTGCAACATCGCATGGTCAGCGGGGAGAGTGCCTCTGGATTGGCAGACCGGGGTGGTGGTCCCTCTTTTTAAAAAGGGATCACACTCCTCAGCCTCCCTGGTAAGGTCTATTCAGGGGTGCTGGAGAGAAGGGTCTGTCAGGAAGTCGAGCCTCGGATTGAGGAGGAGCAGTGTGGTTTTCGTCCCGGCCGTGGAACAGTGGACCGGCTCTACACCCTTAGCAGGGTCCTCGAGGGTATGTGGGAATTCGCCCAACCAGTCTACATGTGTTTTGTGGACTTGGAGAATGCGTTTGACCGTGTCCCTCGGGGAGTTCTGTGGGGGGTGCTTCGTGGGTATGGGGTACCGAACCCCCTGATACGGGCTGTTCGGTCACTATACCACCGATGTCAGAGATTGGTTCGCATTGCCGGCAGTAAATCGGAATCGTTTCCAGTGGGGGTAGGACTCCGCCAAGGCTGCCCTTTGTCGCCGATTCTGTTCATAACCTTTATGGACAGAATTTCTAGGCGCAGCCGAAGCGTTGAGGGGGTCAGTTTTGGTGGCCTCAGTATTAGATCTCTGCTTTTTGCAGATGATGTGGTACTGTTGGCTCCTTCAAGCAGGGCTCTCCAACTGTCACTGGAGCGTTTCACAGCTGAGTGTGAAGCGGTTGGGATGAAAATCAGCAACTCCAAATCTGAAACGATGGTCCTCAGTCGGAAAAGGGTGGAGTGCCCCCTCTGGTTCGGGGAGGAGATCTTGCCCCAAGTGGAGGAGTTTAAGTATCTTGGAGTCTTGTTCACGAGTGAGGGCAGGAGGGAGCGAGAGATTGACAGGCGGATCGGTACAGCGTCTGCCGTGATGCGGACGTTGTATCGGTCTGTCATGGTAAAGAAGGAGCTGAGCCAAAGGGCGAAGCTCTTAATTTACCGATCGATCTACGTTCCAACCCTCATCTATGGTCACGAGCTATGGGTCGTGACCGAAAGAACAAGATCCCGGATACAAGCGGCCGAAATGAGTTTTCTCCACAGGGTGTCCGGGCTCTCCCTTAGAGATAAGGTGAGAAGCTCGGTCATGTGGGAGGGGCTCAGAGTCGAGCTGCTTCTCCTCCACATCGAGAGGAGCCAGATGAAGTGGCTCGGGCATCTGATTCAGATGCCTCCTGAACGCCTCCCTGGTGAGGTGTTCTGGGCATGTCCCACCGGGAGGAAACCCTGAGGACGACCCAGGACACGCTGGGGAGACTATGTCACCCAGCTGGCCTGGGAACGCTTCGGGATCCCCTGGGGAGAGCTGGAAGAAGTAGCAAGGGAGAGGGAAGCCTGGGCTTCCCTGCTAAAGCTGCTGCCACCGCAACCCGGCCATAAGCGGTTGAAGATGGATGGATGGATAAAAATGTAATCCTGCAAAATAATCCAAATTTTTATTAACCCCTTAAACCGAGGGCAACTTTGCCAAAAATGCCTGTGGAAAGGTGCACCCAAAGTAAATTTGTAGCTGTTCTTGAACCATTTTGAGTACCAGCATAGTTTTGGTATCTTTTTGAAATATTCAAAATTTTATCATGATGAATATTTCTCCCAAACAGTAAGAATCTGTATAAGTGCTCCTGTCACTGAACTATGGATGTTCGAAAACAGAAATAAAAGGCGAATCTTATGTTCGTCTAATTTCTTTTCACAAAATCTGCCTTGAAATGGATTTAGAATGTTGATTAGGACTTGAAAACACTGCAGGATCAAAGCTTGAGGTCTCCCCAAGTTCCGGTTCAAATTTGACAATTGTAACATGTACGGTACCATTCAAATCTCCAGAAACTCAGCTTTTAAAAGATGTATAACATGTTCACACATGTTCTCAGCTGATGATGTGCAGCAGCGATTTGTTTTGACAGATGACGGAGGGCCCTTTGGTGGGCCCTCCTCACCTTTAAGGGTTTAAATGTCTCTGTAATGTGATTGTGTTTTTTCTCTAACTGAATGGTATATAATGTTTTTGCATTCTGAATACATAGATGTATTCCGTTACTCCCCAAGCATGAGAGAAACTTTGAGTGATGATGTTAGAAAAGTAACTGTAGCGTAAATGTGTGGAAAAAAAGGAACGCATTTGCTAAATACTTTCTCAAAAATTAGCATATTTAAAAGAAACATACTGTGTGCACTCACTAGTCATGACTGTGATTTGTATATTGTTCATGACTGTGTGCGGGTGTGTGTGATCACGCACACACACTCACAGTCACCAGCGATACACAGATCACAGTCATGGCTGTGAAGTGTGACATATGTACCGTATATTTATTATTTTCGAAGGTTCATAAAAATCACTGGCAGCGAATGAGTGAATGGCATTTTTTTGTAACCGAGCTCGCGACAGAGATTACCTTGCAACAAATCTCATTTTTTCATGTCACCCCCTTTTTCTATCACCGTTTTCATTTTTCACCTAGACAGTTGAATTTTTTTTTCCACAAATACATTGTTCACAAAGACAGTATTCTCCTTGAATGTCTTTTCCATAAATTAATGTTTCGTCTCAACTAGCTTTGTTTGGCCGGCAGAGTGCACCATACGCAGACACTGTAGGTGGAGTCTAAAGTCAGGAAGTGAGTGTCAAGTGTCACTATTCTAAGACAGTGGAGAAGCATAGCACGAACTTGACTTCCTCATGGCACGTTCCTCACGACCAGATCAGAACTTGCCATAGTGCGACGTAAAGTTGGTAAGGGCAACGTTTGAAAGCTGCTCCACAGTGACACTTTTCACACCCAACAACGAAATGATTACTTTTACAGTTGAGGGACACAAGCGGGGAAAACAACGTTTGCCTTTCTTGAATGGAATCACAACATCTGCTGGCGGATAGTGCCGATGCAACCCGCAGAGATTACGGATGCTGGTCGGGGAGAGAGCTCCGAGACCCTAAGAGGCGGGCATTCCCGGTCAAATGCCGTTCGAGCAGTGTCGACGGACAAGCAGGTGATACCCGATCGATGTTTAATTTCAAATTAGTCATCAGTTTGAAAAGACTAAGTTAAGTTCTAAGGCCTCGATCCGGAAACGTTTATGTGATTACCACTTTGTATAATTTGAACACATTCACGTACGTCAAATTCAAGCGCTATGACACCCGTTTTCGACCACCGCTGCAACATATAGAACATATTTGATTAAATGGCGTGCCACATTGACAACGCGTACAATGGTCGTAGTGACCGAGTAGACGTAAAACGACCAAAACAGACGTTGTGAAAACTTTCTCTCCGAGCGAGTTAAAGTTCTCCGGATGTTTCATGTTTGATCTTCGCTCCCCGTCTGTTTTAGGGACGGTCTACAAATTACATGTTCTTGGGTGACATGTGTAACAAATGACCATAAATCAACTAAGATTTGTATTTCTATTCTAAATTTAGTAGGAGCTGGAAATGGTAGACCACTACTTTGTACAGCTGAAAATGTGCTGATATCTATCACTAGGGAGAAATAGGAGTGACAAAAATCTTGAATAAATATCATGACAATATATTTTCCGCATTCTGATTGTTGTAGTACATGGCAACTGTAGCACACAAATTTCTACAGTTCAAAGTGTCAATCTGTCATCATGTCTGTCATTTTGGTAGGAGGCATTTAACAGACAAACATAGTTATAAATTAACAAAAATATACACCAAACTCAATAAAACCACAATTACTCATTCTAGTTGCTGTAATTGATAACAGTCGTAGCCCACTAATGAATACAAATTAAAACAACATCACATGTGTCACTTTGGAGAACTCAGAGCTATTTATGTCACCAAAGTTGTCATAAATTGACAAATATTCACCAAAAATCATTGACACGTTTTCTCATTCTGATTTGACAATAAAGTTGTACTTGACTTGATTGTTGTCGTTGATGGCAATGGTAGCCCACTAATTAGTCCAGAGCATCTCTGTCATTTTGGAGGAGTAGGAGCCATTTTATTATATTATTGTATTTTATATATATATATATATATATATATATATATATTGCACTTACATTGAACTGTGTACAGTTCTTTTCTGAAACATTTATTTTGTGCAATGAAACACTTTTCTTTTTCCTCCACCCAATTTTGCTGCTGTAGTCTGCAAATTTCCCCAGTGTGGGACAAATAAAGTTTGTCTTATCTTTAATGATGAACATAGTCAAAAATTGGCCATAATACAGTATTCACCAAAAATCAATAAAAACATGTTTTTTCATTCTGATTGCTGTTGTAGATGGCAATGGTAGCCTGCTAACTACCACAGGTGGGGTGAACGTCATATCTGTCATTTTGGAGAAGTGGGTGATAGTTTGGTCACGAAAATAGTCATAAATTGACAAAAACATTCAACAAAAATAAATGAAAACACCTTCTCTCATTCTAATTGCTCTAGTCGATGGCAATGGTAACCCACTAATTACTCCATCTCAAATTGTCGTTCCTGTCATTTTGGAGAAAAATGAGCCATTTGAAGGACAAACATAGTCACAAATTGACAAAAATCTGAAGCAAAAATCAATATACACCTCTCATTCTAATTGCTGTCGTAGATGGCATTGGTAGGCCATTAAATACTACAGCTCACATTAACATCATATGTGTCATTATGGAGAAGTAGGTGACATTTATGTCACCATAATAGTCATAAGTTGACAAAAATATTCATCAAAAATCAATGAAAACACCTTTTCTCACTGCGATTTCCGAGTGCTGTTTCAGATAGCGATGGTAGCCTACTAATTATCACACCCTGGAGAAGCAGGAGGTATTTAAGTCAGAAAAATATTCACCAAAAATCCATTAAGACACATTTTCTCACTTTGATTGCTCTAGAAGTTGGCAATGGTAGCCCTGTGGTGAGTGACCCACAAGGGATAGAAATCCACCAATGACCTGTATACAGTATTTAAGGGAGTGTTGGCAGGATGACATTTCTTTGATCGAAGGGACAATGGAGATCAACTGGTTGAAGAGCAGTAGCTTTTTGCTTACTATGTGAAGAGTAAAGTTTTGTGTGGCGAGTCAAAGAGACACGACTTGCCTTCGTCTCCTCGTCTTGTCATTGACAGCATCTCCATAATAGGTGACCCTGACGTGAGCAAAAATGATGCAACCCGAAATGGTCAACTTGCTCAAATATTTAACCACACAACCCACGGCTGTGATGTCAGCACAGTGAGGCCCAGTTCCTACTCAGAGGAACACCACAGGATCACATGAAATACTTGCATGTGGTGGTGGCAGTGTTTCATGCCTCGATGACAGCCAAAGCGAAGCTGTTACTGGAGGCTCCACCAGCTATCGGCAAGTACAATGTCCTCAAGTCATTCCTTTAGAGGACAGGTGTCCAACTTCAGTCCTTGAGGGCTGCTATCCTGCATGTTTTCCATCTCACCCTGCTGCAACACTCCTGATTCAAATGATCAGTATCATTATTAGGCTCCTCCAGAGCTTGCTGATGAGCTGATCATTTGACCTGTCCGAACTGGAGAAGGCAGACCGAATTCTGTCCCTCAATGGCCTCAGGTACGGCAAACCATCCGAATTTATGGAAAGGATGCCGACTGTACTGGACCCAGCTGGTCTCTCATTCTACTGCTGGGTGCGGACCTTTTCTGTGCGTTTAATCGACCTCTGGATGTTACAAACTGCCACCTCTTTTTGCCATGTACCCCTGCACATTCGACCTCTCAAACACATACCTACCAGTGATCTGTATCAAAGCCTGCTTTCTGAGTTCCCTGACCTTACTTACCAAGCCGGCGCTCTCCACAGCTGTGGCTAAGCACAGCGTGGAGCACCACATCGCCACTGCAGTCCCTTCAGCCTATGCTCGTGCACGGCAGCTCGACTCAGCCAAGTTTGAGATCGCCAAAGAGGAGTTCGCCATGGAACGGCTTGGCATCGTCTGCCGCTCAAACAGCCCATATTCTTCCCCCCTGCATTTGGTGGCTAAAGCTTATGGCGGTTGTTGCCACTGTGGCGATTTCCGCCGCCTAAACAAAGTCACCACCCCCGACCGATATCCCATCCTGTACATACAGGTCAGGAGAATTAAATGTCTCCTATTTCAACATGATGAGAGAGATGATGATACTTTTGAGCTGTAGTAATTAGTGGGTTGCCGTTGCCATCTACTACAGCAGTTGGAATGAGAAAAGGTGTTTTTATAGATTTTTTTGGGGGGCGGGGGGGTCATTATTTTTATCAATGTAGGACTATGTTCATTGTTAAATTAATTGTACCATTTCCCGCTACTACTGCATTCAGAAAGGGGGAAAAAAATCGTAATTGATTTATGGTCGGATGTTGTATCGGTCTGTCGTGGTGAAGAAGGAGCTGAGCCAAAGGGCGAAGCTCTCAATTTACCGGTCGATCTACGTTCCAACCCTCATCTATGGTCACGAGCTATGGGTCGTGACCGAAAGAACGAGATCCCGGATACAAGCGGCCGAAATGAGTTTTCTCCGCAGGGTGCCCGGGCTCTCCCTTTGAGATAAGGTGAGAAGCTCGGTCATGTGGGATGGGCTCAGAGTCGAGCCGCTTCTCCTCCACATCGAGAGGAGCCAGATGAGGTGGCTTGGGCATCTGATTCGGATGCCTCCTGAGCGCCTCCCTGGTGAGGTGTTCCGGGCATGTCCCACCGGGAGGAGACCCCGAGGAAGACCCAGGACACGCTGGAGAGACTATGTCACCCAGCTGGCCTGGGAACGCCTCGGGATCCCCCGGGGAGAGCTGGAAGAAGTCGCTCGGGAGAGGGAAGTCTGGGCTTCCCTGCTAAAGCTGTTGCCCCCGCGACCCGGCCCCGGATAAGCGGTAGAAGATGGATGGATGGATGGGTGGATGGATTTATGGTGATTTGTTCCTCATATGCGACCCGACACCTTGTTATTTGTCGACAGTCCCCAACGCAGAAAGCAGTCGAACATTCGGCCAACTTTCTTCCCCCTTGAGCGAATTCTTTTGTGCAGGTGACTATGATGCAAAATAATGTAATTTCAGGGTTGGTTTGTTCAATACAATGTCATCCTTTGTTTCCAAAAAAACTCAAAAACTCTTTATTTCATTATTTCAGTATTAAATAGTGATTAATGATTTAATCATGGAGTACCGCTACCAATTTCTGTGTGATGCATAAGATTCTGTTGCTGAAACTCTTTGGGAGTGCCTTTAATCTTGAATCATGTGTCTTGATCCCATCCTTGGCCTATATTCTCTGCAGCAGTTTGGAGAAATATTTGGAATCAAGGGTATGTTGTCAATGGTGTTCTGCTTGAGGTAATTGCAAAATTTGGTGGAAGGAGAACAGGAGACAATTTCTCTTCTCGCTAAATCACAAAAAGGCTATCTCCTCATTACTGTTAAATATTCATTCGTTTTCCAGACTGCTTATCATCAGATGTACTTAAATCATTTAGACTTTGATTTCCCATGTTTTTTTAAAATCTCGCTTATCAAGCTTTCTAGTACATAGTTTCCATTGTTTGTTGCTCTTTAGCGTTGAGTCGAAACCTGTTAAAATGTGCTAAATTTAATGTTTTTTTCACAAATATGTTCATGAGTGTGTCTGTAAGTGTGAGCTATATATGTATGAGGGTCATTCAATAAATAAGGTGAATGTTTCGGTTTCAGGACTTCTAATACAGGAAGAAGCTTCCTTTTTTTCCAACACAGTCTTCCAACACTGTCACACACTTTTCCCATCTGTGCAAAGGTTCCATATTTCCTCAACGTCAAAATTTTTGACTTCTTCATTTTCAAAGTTGGTGCCAACTACTGTGAACTGCTGAGGCAGGTCATGAAAGACATCAAGAACAAATGCAGGGCTCATCACTCAGGAAGAGTAATCATGCATCATGAGAACGCAGGGCCTCACACTTTAGCCCAAACGGTGCAGACCATCAATGAGCTGGGCTGTGAATTGCTCCCTTATCCCACTTCCAGTCCAGACTTTGCTCCTTCACACTTTCACCTGTTTGCTGCCTGAAAAGCATTCACGAGAGGCACAAAGTTTGAAAGTGACGATCAAGTCAAAAGTGTTGTGAGCGACTGGCTGAGACATCAGTCCAAATATTTTTACGATGAGGGAATGTGGAAGCTTGTGCACAGACGGGAGAAGTGTGTGACAGTGCTGGTAGACCATGATGGAAAAAAACTAAGTCAGCTTCTATCTGTATTGGAAGTGCTTATACTGAAAAATACTATTATATACAGTATATACTGTATATAAATCCTCGTTTCACCCCTCGGGTGGTGTCCGTCCTCCATTCAGCTCGGGTCCTCTACCAGAGGCCAGGAAGCTTGAGGGTTCTGCGCAGTATCCTTGCTGTTCCCAGCACTGCACATTTCTGGACTGAGATGTCTGATGTTGTTCCCGGGATCTGTTGCAACCACTCATCTAGTTTGGGGGTCACTGCCCCGAGTGCTCCGACCACCACAGGCACGACTGTCACCTTTACCTTCCAGGCTCTCCTCCAGCTCCTCTCTGAGCCCTTGGTATTTCTCAAGTTTCTCATTTTCCTTCTTTCTGATGTTTCCATCACTTGGACTGCTACATCCACTACAACGGCTTTCCTCTGCCCTTTATCTATGATCACGATATCTGGTTGGTTCGCCATTACCCTCTTGTCAGTCTGGATCTGGAAGTCCCACAGGATCTTTGCTCTGTTATTCTCCACCACCTTCGGAGGTGTTTCCCATTTTGACCTTGGGGTTTCCAGTCCATACTCCGCACAGATGTTTCGGTAGACTATGCCAGCCACCTGGTTATGGCGTTCCATGTAGGCTTTCCCTGCTAGGATCTTACACCCTGCAGTTATGTGTTGGATCGTCTCAGGTGCGTCTTTGCACAACCTAGACCTTGGGTCTTGTCTGGTGTGGTATATCTGGGCCTCAATGGCTCTGGTGCTCAGGGCCTGCTCCTGAGCAGCCAGGATGAGTGCCTCTGTGCTGTCCTTCAGGCCAGCCCTCTCTAGCCACTGATAGGACTTCTTGAGATCAGCCACTTCAGTTATGGTCCGGTGGTACATCCCGTGTAGGGGCTTGTCCTCCCATGATAGTCCCTCTTCCCGCGCCTCATCCTCTCATTGTCTCATGTTCCCCATTGTCTGAGACATTATCTGAGTACGTCATCCGATGGAGCCTTCTCCTTGATGTATTCATGGAGCTTGGATGTTTCATCCTGGACGGTGGCTCTCACACTCACAAGTCCCCGGCCTCCTTCCTTTCGGCTTGCGTACAGTCTCAGGGTGCTGGATTTGGGATGGAACCCTCCATGCATGGTTCGGAGCTTTCGGGTCTTAACGTCCGTGGTCTGAATCTCTTCCTTTGGCCACCTTATTATTCCTGCAGGGTATCTGATCACTGGCAGGGCATAGCTGTTTATTGCCCGGGTCTTATTCTTGCCATTGAGCTGGCTTCTTAGGACTTGCCTCACTCGCTGGAGGTATTTGTCCAAAGCTGCTTTCCTTGTTGCCAGTTCGAGGTTGCCATTGGCTTGTGGTATACCGAGGTACTTGTAGCTGTCCTCAATGTCTGCTATTGTTCCTTCGGGAGTGAGACCCCTTCAGTGCGGACTACCTTTCCTCTCTTAGTCACCATCCGACTACATTTCTCAAGCCCGAATGACATCCCGATGTCGCTGCTGTAGATCCTGGTTGTGTGGATCGGGGAGTCTGTCCCTTTCGCTCTGAGTATACAGCTTTATGTCATCCATGTAGAGGAGGTGACTGATCGTAGCTCCATTTCTGAGGCGGTATCCATAGCCTGTCGTGGTGATTACTTGGCTTAGGGGGTTCAGTCCTATGCAGAACAGCAGTGAGGAGAGTGCATCACCTTGGTATATGCCACATTTGATGGACGCTTGAGTAAGTGGCTTGCCATTGGCTTCAAGTGTGGTTTTCCACATCCTCATCGAGTTCGCAATGAAGGCTCTTAGGGTCCTGTTCACCTTATACAACTCCAAGCATTCAGTGATCCATGTAAGTGGCATCGAGTCATAGGCTTTCTTGTAATCAATCCAGGCTGTGCACAGGTTGGTATGTCGGGACCTGCAGTCTTGTGCGACTGTTCTGTCAACCAGGAGCTGATATTTGGCTCCTCTGGTATCTCTACCAATGTCCTTCTGTGCTTCGCTCATGTATTGATCCATGTGTCCACTTATCTTAGCCGCAATGATGCCTGACATGAGCTTCCATGTTGTGGAGAGACAGGTTATTGGCCGATAGTTGGATGGGACTGCACCCTTTGAGGGATCCTTCATGATCAGGATCGTTCGCCCTTCGGTTAGCCATCCTGGGTGAGTCCCATCCCTCAGCAGCTGGTTCATTTGTGCTGCTAGGCGCTCATGAAGTGCTGTGAGTTTCTTTAGCCAGTAAGTGTGGACCTGGTGCTGTCCAGTTCTTTATATCTGAGACTATATATATATATATATATATATATATATATATATTAAAATCTTTAAACAAATTATTGACCAATCTGAAGTATTCAAAATTGCTTTCCCTCTTTGACAATGCAATATTAATGGTCGAACAAACATGTTTTGTTGGTCTCCTTCGCTCTATTGCTCTGGCCCCAAAACAGTGAGCCTATTGTCGATGTACATAGTGTTGTAAAATCAGACAAAGCTGGTTGTTTTCCTCCAACCCTCTCCCCCTAAATATTTGAACAGGGAGGCTTTTTTACATTTTTAGTAGATGTAAATCATTTGAATTTGACATCACAGTGCAGAGGTCCAGGGTTCGATTCCGGCTCTGGCCTTCCTGTGTGGAGTTTGCATGTTCTCCCAATGCCTGCGTGGGTTTTCTCCGGGTACTCCAGTTTCCTCCCACATTCCAAAAACATGTGTGGGAGATTGATAGAACATTCTAAATTGTCCCTAAATTGACCTTTGATTGTAAGTGCAGGGTGTCCGCCGTGTACTGGCCTAAGACAGCTGGGATGGGCTCCAACACGCCCCCTGACCCTTTAAGGATAAAGCAGATCAGAAAATGGATGAACGAATGGATGTTTAAATGTTAAATATCTTCAGAGAGTAAGCCCCTATTGTTTGGACATGTTCCTCAGGTTGGTTAAACAGAGACAGCAAGTCAGCATTCAAAAAATGGCTGAACCAAGAATGCCCGACATTCAAAGGGCGGATGGCCAGTACTACAGGCATGTAAAATGGAGGGAAAAAAACAAAAGAAAAACGCTGTCTATCAATCATAGAATTGGACAATTTGTTTCCCCGCTGAGGAAATTTAGTTCAATTTGTTACACTGCTAAAACTAGACTTCATTTACAATCGTGAATAATTATTGAGATGGTTGAAAAGAGATCACTCCTGACATGTTTGTTTTGAATAAATGTATACCTATATACCTGTGTATATATATATATATATGTGTGTGTGTGTATATATATTAGAGCTGTCAAACGATTAAAATATTTAATCTAATTAAAAACGCAACTGTCATAATTAACTCAAATGAACAAAAAATTAATTGTGATTACTCACACATTTTTTATCGTTTCTGAATTTCCTTTTATATTTTTTGGTCCTATTTTTTCCCCATTTTAATGCTCTCGACATGGAATCATGAATCAGTTGTCTATGTGCAAAATGCAAATATTTACTGAAATAACAATTTCGATTTTCAATTTTACATGAACATTTTTCACTTGGAGCAGTTATTCACACATAATCTCTCACACAAAATTACTGTCCATCAACAACAGTGAAAAAAATATTTTGTCACACAACAGCTGCTTTAACACATTAGACACAGACAATCGTGCAATCTTAACCACTTTCCTGCATACACTTTGTTGTCTGAAGCAGTTATAGATGAAAGAGGAGCGAATCAAAGTGTCCTTTTCACCAGTGGATCAAAGACGTCATGCTGCAATCTGCTACAAGCTAAGCTTGAAAGCAACAAGAAGCTGTAGCATCCATTAACGAAAAAGAGAGATTGGCTCTCTTCTACTGTCCAATCAGGATGCAGAACACAATTCACTGTTTTAAAAAAAAAAACATAAAAAAATTGCACAAAAAAATCCGTGCACAGCGAAACTAAAAATACAACACATTGTTTTTGTTTTGTTTGCTCTATGAAAGAAAACCAATTAAAACTTTTTTTTTCAAAAAAGAGTGCAATTTTGTCCTGTCTGTAGATTTCATAGTACAGTTCTTTGAACTGTATCAGTCTCCCCATGTTGATTGTTTGCCGAAATGATGCATTGCATCTTGTGGTGTGCATCCTGTGTGAGCAAAAGTGACTCATCATGTATACTTGTTACTTCTGAACAGGAAATCTTTAGTCACACTCTTCTTCTGTCTTGAGTTTTTCCTTCTTCATTTTGTGGCTGTGGTTTTCCCCACAGTTCAAAGGTTCTAGGTTTGAATCTTGGCACAGCCCCTTGTGTGTGAAATTTTCATTTGCATGTTCTCCCGATGATGCACCCGTTAAGCATGGGATTTTTCTGCTATCAGTCACTTGAAAGTTTTTCTCAATATGAGCGTTTGTTGCCGTCAGTTTTTTTTTTTTTTTTTTTAAATGTAGGTTTTGTTTTGGGCACGTCTATACTTTAAGGTCCTAATTGATACACAAGCGATATTTTGTGAGAATGTGTCAATGCATTTTATCCATAAGCGTCTTTTGAGACTCTCAAAGACAGTCAGTAAAAAACAGAATCATCCAGAATAAATAAAACAAATAAAAATGCAGGGCAGTGCAGTTGGTGATTTTGAATCGTTGGTTTTGAGTGTGGCTTTCAAAGCGTTGTGTGTCTGGTTAAAAAAATGTTTCGGAGTCATGAAACCTCTTTGCCAATGTGGTTCAACAGTCTAAAAATCTCCTAACCAAGCTTGATTGCAGTGCTGAAAACTTCATCAAATTTAAATCAACATCAAATTGCAGTTTGGAAAAAAACAAAAACCTCCTTCATTTTGGTCAGTCAGTAGACTTTATTTTAAATTGATCAGTGGCTTGTTGTCAGGGCCTTCAAGGCAGTCGCATACACAAACACCAACAGAAGCACAAACCAAAATTTCCAGTTTACACGAAATGATGCTAATTTATTTCCAACAGTCTTCATTTTAAATGTGTTGCCTTGCACTTTTTTTTTTACCTCAATGCTTTCACAATCTCTAGTGTAAGCCTCGACCATACTTTGAGACACTGTCGAATTCACTGTTTCTTTTTATCCCATCATTGGCTGCAATGAACGCACACACACACGCACGCAGACACACACACACACACATTTTATTTAGTACACACGACAATTGGATATTTCTGTTCTGATTTTAGGGAGGATCAAGCAAGTTGCTTTCTCAGGCCACATAAAATGATGTGGTGGGCCAGATATGGCTCCCGGGCCTTGGTTTTGACACCTGTGATGTCCAGTATAAGGCTGCAAAAAATATCAAAAAAAATATTTACGTGATAAATGCCCACACAATATGCTTAGCACAAAGATATGCAATAAGTTATATTTGGAATTGTATGCTTTTATCTTAATTTTGACCAGTCCACTGCCACCTGAAATGCACAGTGCTATCCAATAGGTGAACAGTTTCTCGGGGCATTACAATTATTGAGCTAAGAATACAGTGAGCTTGCTTATTTTGTTTCTTTCATTAGATCATAAAAATGTCACCCCTTAAGTACATGTTAAATATTATAATGACATCGTTTTCGCTACATTCAACACCCATATTGTCACATGACATGGTGGTGGACCCCAAAAAGCAGGCAGGAGGGAGGAGCAGGGTGAACTTGACGAATTGTATTTAATAAAACACAGTGAAAACTGAATCCGAAACAACCAAAGTCCTACAAAACAAAAAGAATCCAAAGTATCAAACAAAACCCAAGCTGTAGCTAAAACTAACAGTCAACAAAACATGATCGAGAACATGACAGCTACAGCAAACAAACAGACATGACAGCAACAAAGAAACAATGACCCGACACTGAGTGGTCGTGCCGAGTCCTTTTAAAGCAATAATTAGATAACTACCAACAGGTGTGCAGCTGGAGGGAGAACTCTGCAGTGCCACCTGTTGGTCACAAACAGAATCATGACACATATCACATATCGCGTCTTTCCAAAATGTATGTAAATATGTATGCATTTTATATGCATACATATACTGTACATAGAGAGAGAGAGAGAGTATTCTATCTATCCATCCATCCATCCAGTCAGTACGTATATAAAAGCCAAGTAAGCAAAGACTCACAGCCAGAGGCCAGGAGAATAACAATCAACAAACCAGCTCAGGGCCACCCTCAGTAGCAAGGTAGCAAGACCCATCAAAGGCTTAGATCGAGTATCTGGGAGAAAGAATTGTCACACAACGCCAATGCCCAAAGGGTAACGGCTAAATGAATAACAAAGTATCACTGCAGCATAGGGAATTCTTTACTGCAGTCGAGAAATGATGGCAGGAACATTTTCATGGTTTGTCAAAATGGCAATGGACTCCAGCAATGGACAATATTATGTCGGAGCTGCAAGAAGTAAAAGCCAGTCCTGTATACACTTTACACAGGAGGTTGATGATGTAAAGATAAGTCACATTAAACAAATGGAACACTCCAAAAATATGCAAACAGAAATGTACAAGGTACGTGACCGTCGACTGGTTTCAACTGATAATGACTGACTATCTCGAAGGCCAGTCAAAGATGAATAACTTAGTCATAGATGGAGTGGAGGAAACACCAGGAGAACCATGGACAGACACCAAAGATAAAATGAGGAAAACCTTTCAGGAAAAACTTGAGCTGCAGGAAATTATTGGGGTGGAGCAAGCACGCTGTACTGGGAAATCTGAACCTGGGAGGATCAGGCCCAGGCCTTTTGTTGTAAAGTTTAAAAATAAAAACATAAAACAAGGGTTTTACAGAAAGCAAGGTACCCAAAGGGCTCAAATAGATACATTGCCGGTCCTTCTCTCTGGAATGACCTCCCACTGAACATTCGGCAAGCCTCCTCGCTGCCCATCTTTAAAACCCGCCTCACAACTCACTTGTATTATTTGGCATTTGACTCAGTATGACTCAAATTATGGTCTTAGTTATACTGTTCGGTGCTCTCTACCGTCTTTGTTACTGATTTGTTGCTTTACTGTTGTATGTTAGTTGCTCCATGTACAGCTACAGTACTTTGTGTGCAGCGATGGCTGTTTGAAAGTGCTCTATAAATACAGTTGAGTTGAGATAAATGCGCACTTACAGAAGCCATCCAAAAAAAAAAAAACCTGATCCCCAAAATTGAAAGTGGCACGAGACAGCGGAGAGAGATCTTATCTCCATTGTGGTAGATTTATAATTCACCCCTGCAATAGCACACCAAGACAGCAGCAACACGTCCGATACCGATCAGCAGCATGCTGACAGACGAGTTAAACTTCATAACTGAGATACAAAGCTGACAAACACCAAAGAAATGGCAAATCCACACACCCAAAAAAATATTGAAAAACTTTTGAATTCACAAAATTATCTCGATCCAGATATTCACTCTTATGCAAATAATCAGAACTCTTGCTGTGATTATTATACCGATGATCAGTGAAATCAAAATATAAAAATAAACTAGAGCTGCAAGCAGCTATCAAGGGCCCGCGCAGCCCTGGCAACGTTGGGGTGCTGGCACGTTTGGATACTGGCACATTGGAAGTGGATTTTATTTTTGTTTAAATTTTAATTAGAACATTTATAAGTACATTAGATTAAAAGCAATTTTAATGCAACATGTCTTCTATAAAATAAGATAAGAAAACCTTTGTTTGTCTCACAATGAAGACATTCCTAATTTACAGCAGCAAAATTATGAAAGCGAGAAGTAGAACAAAAAGTGTGTGTGCGTGCGTGTGTGTGTGTGTGTGTGTGCGCATGTCTGTGTGTCTGTATATACTGTATATGTATGTATTAGAGCTGTCAAAAGATTAAAATATTTAATCTAATTAAAAATGCAACTGTCAATTAACTCAAATCAACTAAAAATGAATTGTGATTACTCACACATTTTTTATCGTTTCTGAATTTCCTTTTATATTTTTTTGTCCTATTTTTCCCCATTTTAATGCTCTCATCAACATGGAATCATGAATCAGTTTTCTATGTGCAAAATGCAAATATTTACTGAAATAACAATTTCGATTTTCAATTTTACATGAACATTTTTCACTTGGAGCAGTTATTCACACATAATCTCTCACACAATATTACTGTCCATCAACAACAGTGAAAAATATATTTTGTCACACAACAGCTGCTTTAACAGCTCTTTTTATGGAATCAAAACAGAGCAATATAACATTATAAAGTGCACATCTAAGTAAGCAAACTAGTACTCCGCCTATAGTGGATTTAAGACATGGTTGCATACTTCGTTTTTCTCAAGGTTGCTTTGAACACAGCAGCCAGGCTATGTTGATTCTGTTGGTCCTTCTTGCGCAGAAGTTTCTCTATGGTTTTGTGTAGACATCATTTCGGATGACTACACTTGGTTCGATGACAACATTGGAGACGTTTTATTTTCATTGTGGTCGCTACCACTGCACCGCTGAACTCTCGCTCAGCGCACTGTCGCTGTCAGACGAACACAGAGAAGCTCCACCCGCTTTATTTATATGGCCACGGAACACTGTAACCTTCCACACAAAATAGTTCCAAACAAGTAACAATCGCGTCAGTGGCATACATCGTATTCGACAGGCTACCTGCTCTTTATTCACCAGAGGCTCATCAACCTAGTCTCTTATTTCTCTCCCAAAACGGTGTCTTCTCCCGCATGGTGTACCTTAGCCTTCTCCGCTACGTACAATCTCTATACACAGCTTGTAATGGAGGCTCTCGCTGGCAATAGGTAGTGGAGTCGTTAGATGCAATGCGAATGATTTCAGCTTGAGTCGAGCTGTGGACAATGTTGACAGGCTTGCATGCAGTAGCCATACATTTAGCTATGGCTTCAGCAAATTTGTTCTTCGTAGTGTCATCCATTTTCTTCGCTTTGAAATGATCCATAGCTGTCTGTCTGAGACTAGGGGGGCGGAGTACTCACATCAGCTGTGTGCTTGGCCATTAAGTGGTATTTCAGACTCGACGTGCTATTATGATAGCTCAGTTTACGACTGCAAAACATCCAGGTAACTTTGGTTTTGTCAGTGGAACAATCTGGCAACTTTTTAAAAGTAAACTTTCTATTCATAAACTTTAAGTATCCGTTTTCTGTGTCTCACGCATGCGTAATCCTGTGCAGCACGCTTGTTGTTTTGTTTCTGGCTTATTTATACAGCAACGTAACATAGGCTGTGACGTGTGCCACGTTAATCTCGCGAGAAAAAATTGAATCCCGTTAAAATTCATTTAAATGAATGCCAATAAAAACGTGCTAAACTGACAGCTCTAGTATATATATATATATATATATATATATATATATATATAAAAGCATATTAAAAATGGGTGAGTGGGGGTGAGTCCAGGTTTTCAGGTCTGTCTATTCAATAGCCTGACAACAGTTGGGAGGAACGAGCGGTTGCACTTCTTCTTGCAGCGCGGGTGTATCAGTCTCTGGTTGAAGGAGCTGCCCAGTGCTGTCAGGGTGGCCTGTAGGGGTGGGAGGGTCTGTCCATCATAGCTTTTAGCTTGGCGAGCATCCTCCTGTTGCCCACTCCTCCAGAGTGTCCAGGGAGCAGCCCAGGACAGAGCTGGCCCTCCTGACCAGTCGGTCCAGTCTCTTTCTGTCCCGGGCCGAGATGGTGCCTGACCAGCAGACTATGCCATCATGAATGGCTGAGGCCACCGCAGAGTCATCATAGGTCTTAAGGAGTGACCCTTGAACTCCAAAATACCTCAGTTTTCTGAGCAGGAAGAGCCGAGGCTCTGCCCCTTCCTGATCAGAGCGTCTGTGTTGTTAGACCAGTCTAATTTATTGTTGAGAACACCACCAAAATGAAAAAAAAGGCCCCGAATGAGGCAAACATGTGAAAGGAAATTAAACATTATGTTGGAAATCACATAAATAAAATATCTAAAACAAGTAACTCCTGAATAAGGAATCATTATATACATTGAATTGTTTGTTATTATTGCCATACCTGTACTATTGTGTGGGGATATGGGACAATACTGTATTTCCAAAACAAATACTCAGTTGATTGTAAAGCTCCAAAAGAGAGTGAGACGAATTTTCCACCATTCAAGTTATAGAGATTCAACAAATCCATTATTGTATCAAATTAAACTCTCTCAAATTCTATGACAGAGTTGAATTCAAAACCGCACAAATCATGTAAAAAGCATATCATAAATAACTTTCCCACAGTATCCAGTAGCTCTTCTTAATCAGAGTGGGTTGTTGTGGCCTAAGGGGCGCAAGTGTCAAAATCAAGGACAAGAACAAACATGAAACAAATATGTGTTTCTGTAAAAGGAGTTCAGTTATGGAGCAATCGTGTGGTAGAATTAAGAAGGGACTTCGCTTACACATGTCGTGTACACATACGTACAGCACATTTGACAATAGAGTTGTATTCAATTCACTTCTGTTTAAAACAACGACGAAAGCACTACAAAATGATCTCCGTCAGGTACAATCATGAGAAACTGCACTGGATTTATTTTCCAACAGTCTTAAATGGCACCATCGTGTTGCAGTGGTTTGTGTGTCCCAGAGGGAGCAAGGTTGTCTGGGGCTTCAGCCCCATGGTCGTGTCACCCATGGCAAACAGGTCATAGGTGAGGGACCTGACAAAACACAGCTCAGAGAGCCCTGATGATGAGTATGAAATTTAGACGTAATTTTCCCTTGACCGGATGCGGGTCACCAGGGCCCCCCTCTGGAGCCAGGCCTAGAGGTTGGGGAGCAAGGTTGTCTGGGGCTTCAGCCCCATGGTCGTGTCACCCATGGCAAACAGGTCATAGGTGAGGGACCTGACAAAACACAGCTCAGAGAGCCCTGATGATGAGTATGAAATTTAGACGTAATTTTCCCTTGACCGGATGCGGGTCACCAGGGCCCCCCTCTGGAGCCAGGCCTAGAGGTTGGGCTTGTTGGTGAGCTCCCAGTGGCAGGGCCTTCATCCATGGTTCTACTTAAATTGCACAGCCATGAAATTTCATATTTTATCACTATACTAGATTGTGAAGACAAGGAAGACAAGAACCGCAAGAACATTTTTATGCCGACTCATATTACAGGATAGGGCAGTGTAAGACCCAGTATAAGTACAACTAAGACATGTCTGACCTCTTGTGGTGATTGGTGATATTACAAATTAAAACACCAGTAGATCCCTGCACAGTCACAGTTCGCCACCCATGGATTCACAAATTTGCGGACCCCCCCCCCCCCCCCTTTTTTTTCCACCAATACTTTAAAAATTATTTACTTGTTAGATTTTTTTTTTTTTTATGAATAAGGGAGCCACTCAGCGTGTGGCCCATAAGCCCCAATTGCACATCCCTGCTTTAAGGTTGACCACTCCTTCTTTCGTTCAGCTAATAGAGGCTCCACATTATTCTTGAATCTTGAAACCTCTTTATCACAAGCGACTTAGGACAACAAGAAGGTTGAACGGGAACTTCTGTTAGTTAAGTAGAAATCAAACCAGTCGGACCAGTTCCACAGACAATATTTCACAGACATTTGTTTATTTTAGGAAGGCAGAGTTTTTATGCTTTCTATTAGCCTTGTAAAATCTTGTAAAGGTAGACCAGTTGATCCAGAACAGTTGATTTCACAATGCCTTTAACTTTGGAATATGTGAAGATTCACCTCTAAGACAAAGATGATCTTGCTACTCTCACCGGTCTCTCTTCCGACAGATGAGGAGCTCTACATCCAACAAGCGGTTGTTTTCATTGAAGATGCCATTCAGGTAACTAAAACCTTGTAGTAATGGTGTGAACATTTGATGTACTGTTTTAAAGTTACAAAGAGTTATTTCAATATAAACCTGAATAACGTGCAATTATAAACGTTCTATGCGAGTTACAATCTTTGTAACTCGCATAGCTTTTCTGAACATACTGTGGAACATCAACACATTCGTAACTGCTATGTTGGTATTTACAGAACTAATGGAGTACTTTCTGAATGTACATTTATCCTTTGTCAAAGTTTTATTTGAGCCAAAGTACATAATAATACAGGTAATTGATACTGAATAACTGTAGCTGAATTGTCAAGAATAGGGGTGTTGCTCTCATTTTGGTTCAGAGGCCACATGGAGGAAAATCTATTCCCAGGTGGGCTGACCTGGTTAAATCATGATATATAACCTCAAAAAATTGGTTTTAATATTATGCAGATTTTTGATATTCGTGGGAAATCCTGGTCTCTATTCCCAGCGAACAGCAAAGGTCAACTGTACAAAAAAAATTACATATACACACACACACATTATATATATATTAGAGATGTCAAACGATTGAAATATTAATCGTGATTACTCACGCATTTTTTATCATTTCTGAATTTCCTTTTATATTTTTTGTCCTATTTTTCCCCATTTTAATGCTCTCATCAACATGGAATCATGAATCAGTTTTCTATGTGCAAAATGCAAATATTTATTGAAATAATCATTTCGATTTTCAATTCTACATAAACATTTTTCACTTGGAGCAGTTATTCACACATAATCTCTCACACAATATTACTGTCCATCAACAACAGTGAAAAAAATATTCTGTCACACAACAGCTGCTTTAACAGCTCTTTTTGTGGAATCAAAACAGAGCAATATAACATTATAAAGTGCACATCTAAGGTAAACTAGTACTCAGCCTATAGTGGATTTAAGCCATGGTTGCATACTTCGTTTTTCTCAAGTTTGCTTTAAACACAGCAGTCAGGCTATGTTGATTCTGTTGGTCCTTCTTGCGCGGAAGTCTTTCTATGGTTTTGTGTAGACATCATTTCGGATGACTACACTTGGTTCGATGACAACACTGGAGACGTTTTATTTTCAGTGTGTTAGCTAGGTCGCTACACTGCACGGCTGAACTCTCGACGTGCCTCAGCACACCGTCACTGTCAGACGAACACAGAGAAGCTCCACCCGCTTTATTTATATGGACACAGAACACTATAACCTTCCACACAAAATAGTTCCAAACAAGTAACAATCGCGTCAGTGGCATATATCGTATTCGACAGGCTACCTGCTCTTTATTCACCAGAGGCTCATCAACCTAGTTTCTTATTTCTCTCCCGAAAGAGTGTCTTCTCCCGCTTGGTGTACCTTCGCCTTCTCCGCTACGTACAATCTCCTTACACAGCTTGTAATGGAGGCTCTCGCTGGCAATCCGTAGTGGAGTCGTTAGAAGCAATGCGAATGATTTCAGTTTGAGTCGAGCTGTGGACAATGTTGACAGGCTTGCATGCAGTAGCCATACATTTAGCTATGGCTTCAGCAAATTTGTTCTTCGTCGTGTCATCCATTTTCTTCGCTTTGAAATGATCCACAGCTGTCTGTCTGAGACGAGGGGGCGGAGTACTCACGCCAGCTGTGTGCTTGGCCAAGTGGTATTTCAGACTCGGCGTGCGATGATGATAGCTCAGTTTACAGTATGTTACTCGACGAAGGCGGACGCTTTTGCTTTCTGCTCCTGTCCCCCCCACCCTTCCCTGCTCGCCACTCAGTCCATGTGCTGTCTTTGACTTTTCCTAGCCTCCTGTCATATTTTCATCCTAAAAACAAACATGGAATTGGTTGGCTGGTCTCTCGATGCCATCGACAAAATTTTCTCGACGAGAAGAGCAGGCAGTGGGGAGCCTACTTACCCCTCGGGGACATTTGCTGCTGGGTACACCCTAGATCCCTGGAGGAAGTGGAGAATGGTGTGCCTGTCAATACTGTCCATTGAGGATGTGGAAGACATCTACATTGTGGGCCTTCTGATAACAGCTATGCTGCTGTTTGGTGTTAGCAGTTTCCTGATCTATCGCAAAATTCAACCGACGGGAGCGGCTCTATTGGAAGTGAAGAGGCTGCCGGTGTAAGGATGGCATCGTGCGGATGTCCAACACTCAGACTGTGCTCAACCACAAACTGTTGCGGTTTTGGAGCATCTCTGCAAGGTGGTCAAGAACTTGGAGAAACTGAAATCGCGGATTTGGCTGATCGACACCACTAAAGAGACATAAGCCACAGACTCAAGGTTGTCTTAAATTCTTGGGCAGCCTGCTACCAAAACAACATCTGCTATCTCGACCATCCCCTGATGAAAGAAAGTATGCACGGAAGCTAGTCCCCCACCATCACCCCCTCCTTCATACACTCCCTTGTTTCACCATCTTCATTGTTTATGTCTTGTAACTGTCATATGCTTGTGCAGGAGTTTTTTGCCTAACTCAAATTATCCTCAAAATGAGGGTAATTTGAGCGTGTTTTTTTTTCTCCCCCTCTCCCTCCCTTGTGGTTTCTTTCTGACTTCCGGGTTGAGTGAACGCTGGCGCCTTTTGGCTGCCGCGTTTTGGCTGCTGCTGCTCAACCCGTATTGTTTTGTGATTTTGTTATTGTAAAGTGTCCTTGGGTGTCTTGAAAGGCGCTTATAAATAAAATGTATTATTATTATTATTATAGTTTACGACTGCAAAACATACAGGTAACTTTGGTCTTGTCAGTGGAACAATCTGGCAAATTTTTAAAAGTAAACTTTCCATTCATAAGCTTTTTAAGTTTTCCGTGTCTCGCGCTGCCGTGGCTGGCAAAACAAACGTGCGTGGACCTGTGCAGCGCGCTTTTTGTTTTGTTTCTGGTTTATTTATAGAGCAACGTAACATCCGCTGTGACGTGTGCCGCGTTAATCTTGCGAGAAAAAAAATGAATCTCGTTAAAATTCATTTAAATTAATGCCAATAAAAACGCGCTAAACTGGCAGCTCTAATTATAGATAGCTCAGTCTGTAAGGCATTTGTTTGGCATACGGGAGACGGGGGTTCGAATCCCGCTTGGGGCAAAAAAATGAAGCACATAACACCATCCAGTGTGGGTCCTTGGGCAAGACCCTTCACGTTAATGCCTACCTCATACAATGATCAGAGACAATAAAACGAATGACAGACGTCGCCCGGCCAAACGAGGTCTGCGTCAGGTGCTGGGGAACCGGAGCACCTTGATGAAAAATGGGCGACTGGAACAAAGCGGAGATGGGCGAGATGCGATAACATGGCTCTGTTGGAATGCTACTACTCAAGCAACCCCAGTCAGAGGGGTTACATGCAGAGAATGTGGGCTAAATGGTCACTTCGAAACCCACAGTCACGGTTGACCACGAAACAACGAGTAGCTCAGTGTTCCAACATCCACAAACGGCAATTGCTGTCACAACTTGAGATTGATGAGGTACAACACAGGTTCCATGGTGAAGGGCCCCAGGCTGCCAGATCAGAGGAGGAGGTCATACCAGAGATTGGGAGGCAAGCCCCAATGAATGCAGATGATGAGATTGGGAGGCCAGCCCCAATAAATGAAATGCTGAGCGAGGCAGCAACTGACCTGAAAGCTAAGATCATGGCGAGAATGAAAGCTGGGCAACCTAGAAACCGATTACAACGACTATGTGAAGTACCACCTGAAAGTCTCATGGAAAGTGTGAATGCAGCACTGAGGGTGATCCCTACCGTAACGATCACGGAAACCAATGAGCTGGTATACGCTTCAGCATCAGTGATCCGAGAGATGCTAGGCTCCAAGAGCAACCATGGGAGCCGTGAGATACGTTATCCACCATGGAAAAGACGGTTGCAGGCTAAGATCAAGGCGGCTCGGAAAGATGTGAGTCAATTGACGGAGGCCCAGATAGGTGTGATGAAAAGGCCGATACCCAAGAGGTACATCCAGATGACCATACCTGAAGCACTCGAAACTGCCAAACAAAGGCTCCAAGCCTTGTCCAGCCGCCTAAAGCAGTACACGAAAGAGAATGAGGCCAGACGAATAAACAGGCTGTTCGCAACACAACCTGCGAAAGTGTACGCTCAGTGGCAGGGTCCTAACAACAGGGAGAAGGAGGTTGCACATAACAGCAGTGCACAATGGCTGGTGACCCTGAAAGAGGAGCACAGCAACCTCCCTGAACAGAACCCAGTTACCATAACAGTGGCAGACATACAAGAAAGAGTCTCAGATATGAAAAACTGGACAGCACAAGGCCCGGACATGGTCCACACCTACTGGCTAAAGAAACTCACAGCACTCCATGAGCGCCTAGCAGCACAAATGAACCAGCTGCTGAGGGATGGGACTCAACCAGGATGGCTAACCAAAGGGCGAACAATCCTGATCATGAAGGATCCCTCAAAGGGTGCAGTCCCATCCAACTATCGGCCAATAACCTGTCTCTCCACAACATGGAAGCTCATGTCAGGCATCATTGCGGCTAAGATAAGTGGACACATGGATCAATACATGAGCGAAGCACAGAAGGACATTGGTAGAGATACCAGAGGAGCCAAATATCAGCTCCTGGTTGACAGAACAGTCGCACAAGACTGCAGGTCCCGACATACCAACCTGTGCACAGCCTGGATTGATTACAAGAAAGCCTATGACTCAATGCCACATACATGATCACTGAATGCTTGGAGTTGTATAAGGTGAACAGGACCCTAAGAGCCTTCGTTGCGAACTCGATGAGGATGTGGAAAACCACACTTGAAGCCAATGGCAAGCCACTTACCCAAGTGTCCATCAAATGTGGCATATACCAAGGTGATGCACTCTCCCCACTGCTGTTCTGCATAGGACTGAACCCCCTAAGCCAAGTAATCACCAAGACAGGCTATGGATACCGCCTCAGAAACGGAGCTACGATCAGTCACCTCCTCTTCATGGATGACATAAAGCTGTATGCTCAGAGCGAAGGGGACATAGACTCCCTGATCCACACAACCAGGATCTACAGCAGCGACATCGGGATGTCATTCGGGCTTGAGGAATGTAGTCGGATGGTGACTAAGAGAGGAAAGGTAGTCCGCACTGAATGGGTCTCACTCCCTGAAGGAACAATAGCAGACATTGAGGACAACTACAAGTACCTCGGTATACCACAAGCCAATGGCAACCTCGAACTGGCAACAAGGAAAGCAGCTACTACCAAAGTCCTAAGAAGACAGCTCAATGGCAAGAATAATACCCGGGCAATAAACAGCTCTGCCCTGCCAGTGATCAGATACCCTGCAGGAATAATAAGGTGGCCAAAGGAAGAGATTCAGACCACGGACATTAAGACCCGAAAGCTCCTAACCATGCATGGAGGGTTCCATCCCAAATCCAGCACCCTGAGACTGTACGCAAGCCGAAAGGAAGGAGGCCGGGGACTAGTGAGTGTGAGAGCCACTGTCCAGGACGAAACATCCAAGCTCCATGAATACATCAAGGAGAAGGCTCCAACAGATGACGTACTCAGAGAATGTCTCAGACAATGGGGAACAGAGGATGAGGTGTTGGAAGAGGGACCATCATGGGTGGACAAGCCCCTACACGGTATGTATCACCGGACCATAACTGAAGTGGCTGATCTCAAGAAGTCTTATCAGTGGCTAGAGAGGGCTGGCCTGAAGGACAGCACAGAGGCACCAGAGCCATTGAGGCCCAGATATACCACAACAGACAAGACCCAAGGTGTAGGTTGTGCAAAGAGGCACCTGAGACAATCCAACACATAACTGCAGGGTGTAAGATGCTAGCAGGGAAACCCTAAATGGAACGCCATAACCAGGTGGCTGGCATAGTCGACCGAAACATCTGTGCGGAGTTGGACTGGAAACCCCAAGGTCAAAATGAGAAACACCTCCGAAGGTTGTGGAGAATGACCGAGCGAAGATCCTGTGGGACTTCCAGACTGACAAAAGATGGTAATGGCGAACCAACCGGATATCGTGATCATAGATAAAGGGCAGAGGAAAGCCGTTGTAGTGGATGTAGCGGTCCCAAGTGATGGAAACATCAGAAAGAAGGAACACAAGAAACTCGAGAAATACCAAGGGCTTAGAGAGGAGTGGTCCTCTGGTAGAGGACCCGAGCTGAATGGAGGACGGACACCACCCGAGGGGTGAGACAAGGATATATCTACATTGCATTCACAAAATAAATGTTACATTTTCAAACACTTTGCTTTTCTTCTTTCTTCTTTCTCCCCACAATCTTGCTGCTCTAGACTGTAAATTTCCCCAGTGTGGGACAAATAAAGGATATCTTATATCAGTGTTTCTCAATTATTTCCCCCCCCCCCCCCCCGCAAGACTATAAATCGTATCATTTGTCGATAAAATTGTTCGAAGTACACCTCTGCAGAACACTGTATTCTTATTAACCTATAAAAGAATAAAAAAAGAAAGAAATATGGACTAACTGACAACAATGAATAGCTTTATTAACTGTAACAAAAAAGATTTAAAGTGCATCTGAAATTCAAAAATACAATTAAATCCTTCATTAAATTGTAAACATTTTTGACCGACCATGTCAAACTATACGATACTGAAAAATAAAATCACATAAAATCAATAAATAATAATGCATTCAAACTGATCACCAACATTAACTCAGGAGAACAACATAAAAAAATGTAACCTGCAAAACATAAATATGGAAAATAAGTTGAGCAATGCACAACTTTTCGAAGCGAGGTTTGAAGCAGGACACAGCACCTCTCGGCTCCTGCTCAATGTGTAGCCAGGATCTGTATTTTAGTTTACTGAAGTAGCAGTCACAAAGCGGCATAATTGTTGGCAATATTCGGCACGTTTTCGCTGAAAAAACTCAAGCAGCTTATCGGCGTAATTGGGGTGTAATGTCTTTCAGTGACGCCTTAATTTATTTGGCTTTATACCGTCCGCTACCAACATTTTTAAACACGGTAAGCACACTGATGTTTTCTCGTCTGTCACCGGAGTCACAGTGAAGCCAAGCGCTACATACGCCTCGCCATCTTTCCTCCCTTCGAATGCTCCCTGCGCAAACTGCCAATGAGAGCGCCACTGCCCCCTAATGTAGTGGAGGTGAAACTTTATTCAAGGACAGTGAAAAAAACCATCAGCGAGAGCCTCCATTACAAGCTATGTCCAGAAATTGTACGTAGCGGAGAAGGCTAAGGTACACCAAGCGGGAGAAGACACTGTTTCGGGAGAGAAATAAGAGACTAGGTTGATGAGCCTCTCGTGAATAAAGAACAGGTAGCCTGTCGAATACGATGTATGCCACTGACGCGATTGTTACTTGTTTAGAACTATTTTGTGTGGAAGGTAACAGTGTTCCGTGTCTATATAAATAAAGTGGGTGGATCTTCTCTGTGTTCGTCTGACAGTGACGGTGTGCTGAGGCACGTCGAGAGTTCAGCCGTGCAGTGTAGCGACCATCCTGAAAATAAAATGTCTCCGGTGTTGTCATCGAACCAAGTGTAGCCACCGAAATGATGTCTACACAAAACCGTAGAAAGACTTGCGCGCAAGAAGGACCAACAGAATCAACATAGCCTGACTGCTGTGTTAAAAGCAAACCTGAGAAAAACGAAGTATGCAACCATGGCTTAAATCCACTATAGGCCGAGTACTAGTTTACCTTAGATGTGCACTTTATAATGTTATATTGCTCTGTTTTGATTCCATAAAAAGAGCTGTTAAAGCAGCTGTTGTGTGACAAAATATTTTTTTCACTGTTGTTGATGGACAGTAATATTGTGTGAGAGATTATGTGTGAATAACTGCTCCAAGTGAAAAATGTTCATGTAAAATTGAAAATCAAAATTGTTATTTCAGTAAATATTTGCATTTTGCACATAGAAAACTGATTCATGATTCCATGTCGAGAGCATTAAAATGGGGAAAAATAGGACAAAAAAATATAAAAGGAAATTCAGAAACGATAAAAAATGTGTGAGTAGTCACGATTAATTTTTAGTTTATTTGAGTTAATTATGACGGTTGCATTTTTAATTAGATTAAATATTTTAATCATTTGACAGCTCTAATATATATAAATGTACACGTATAGACCCCTGATGATGACAAAAATATATGGACCAAGGTTTCCCTTGCCCGGACGCGGGTCACCGGGGCCCCCCTCTGGAGCCAGGCCTGGAGGTGGGGCTCGTTGGCAAGTGCCTGGTGGCCGGGCCTACACCCATGGGGCCCGGCCGGGCACAGCCCGAAGAGGCAACGTGGGTCCCCCTTCCCATGGGCTCACCACCCATGAGAGGGGCCAAAGGGGTCGGGTGCAATGTGAGCTGGGCGGCAGCCAAAGGCGGGGACCCTGGCGGTCCGATCCTCGGCTGCAGAAGCTAGCTCTTGGGACATGGAATGTCACCTCTCTGGCAGGGAAGGAGCCCGAGCTGGTGTGTGAGGCAGAGAATTTCCGACTAGATATAGTCGGACTTGCCTCCGCACACAGCCTGGGTTCTGGTACCAGTTCTCTCGAGAGGGGTTGGACTCTCTTCCACTCTGGGGTTGCTCAAGGTGAGAGGCGCAGAGCAGGTGTGGGCATACTCATTGCCCCCCGGCTCAGTGCCTGTACATTGGGGTTCACACCGGTAGACGAGAGGGTTGCCTCCCTCCGCCTTCGGGTGGGTGGATGGGTCCTGACTGTTGTTTGTGCATATGCACCAAACAGCAGCTCAGCATACCCACCCTTTTTGGAGTCCTTGGAGGGTGTGTGGAGAGTACTCCTGCTGGGGACTCCCTTGTTCTGCTGGGGGACGTCAATGCTCACGTGGGCAATGACAGTGAGACCTGGAGGGGCGTGATTGGGAGGAACGGCCCCCCCGATCAGAACTCGAGTGGTGTTTTGTTATTGGACTTCTGTGCTCGCCACGGATTGTCCATAACGAACACCTTGTTCAAACATAAGGGTGTCCATATGTGCACTTGGCACCACGACACCCTAGGCCGCAGTTCGATGATCGACTTTGTAGTTGTATCATCGGATTTGCGGCCGCATGTTCTGGACACTCGGGTGAAGAGAGGGGCGGAGCTGTCAACTGATCACCACCTGGTGGTGAGTAGGCTCCGATGGTGGGGGAAGATGCCGGTCCGTCCTGGCAGACCCAAACGTATTGTGAGGGTTTGTTGGGAGCGTCTGGCGGAATCCCCTGTCAGAAGGAGTTTCAACTCCCACCTCCGACAGAGCTTTTCCCATGTTCCGGGGGAGGCGGGGGACATTGAGCCCGAGTGGACCATGTTCCGTGCCTCTATTGTTGAGGCGGCCAATCTGAGTTGTGGCCGTAAGGTGGTTGGTGCCTGTCGTGGCGGCAACCCCCGTACTCGATGGTGGACACCAGCAGTAAGGGATGCCGTCAAGCTGAAGAAGGAGTCCTATCGGGCCTTTATGGCCTGTGGGACCCCAGAGGCAGCTGACGGGTATCGACTGGCGAAGCGGAACGCAGCTTCGGTGGTCGCCGAGGCAAAAACCCGAGCGTGGGAAGAGTTCGGTGAGGCCATGGAAGCCGACTTCCGGACGGCTTCGAGGAGATTTTGGTCCACCATCCGACGTCTCAGGAGGGGGAAGCAGCGCACCACTAACACTGTGTACAGTGGGGATGGGGCGCTGAGGACTTCGACTCGGGACGTTGTGAACCGGTGGGCAGAGTACTTCGAAGACCTCCTCAACTCCACCAACACGCCTTCCTTGGAGGAAGCAGAGCCTGGGGACTCTGAGATGGGCTCTCCTATCTCTGTGGTTGAAGTCACCGATGTGGTTAAAAAGCTCCTCGGTGGCAAGGCCCCAGGGGTGGATGACATCTGCCCGGAGTTCCTCAAGGCTCTGGATGTTGTGGGGCTGTCCTGGTTGACACGCCTCTGCAACATCGCGTGGTCAACAGGGAGAGTGCCTCTGGATTGGCAGACCGGGGTGGTAGTCCCTCTTTTTAAAAAGGGGGACCGGAGGGTGTGTTCCAACTACAGAGGGATCACACTCCTCAGCCTCCCTGGTAAGGTCTATTCAGGGGTGCTGGAGAGGAGGGTCCGTCAGGAAGTCGAGCCTCAGATTGAGGAGGAGCAGTGTGGTTTTCGTCCCGGCCGTGGAACAGTGGACCAGCTCTACACCCTTAGCAGGGTCCTCGAGGGTATGTGGGAATTCGCCCAACCAGACTACATGTGTTTTGTGGACTTGGAGAAGGCGTTTGACCGTGTCCCTCCGGGAGTTCTGTGGGGGGTGCTTCGTGGGTATGGGGTACCGAACCCCCTGATACGGGCTGTTCGGTCACTATACCACCGATGTCAGAGTTTGGTTCGCATTGCCGGCAGTAAGTCGGAATCGTTTCCAGTGGGGGTAGGACTCCGCCAAGGCTGCCCTTTGTCACAGATTCTGTTCATAACCTTTATGGACAGAATTTCTAGCCGCAGCCGAAGCGTTGAGGGGGTCCGTTTTGGGGGCCTCAGTATTGCATCCCTGCTTTTTGCAGATGATGTGGTGCTGTTGGCTCTTTCAAACAGGGCTCTCCAACTCTCACTCGAGCGTTTCGCAGCCGAGTGTGAAGCGGTTGGGATGAAGATCAGCACCTCCAAATCTGAAACCATGGTCCTCAGTCGGAAAAGGGTCGAGTGTCCCCTCCGGGTCGGTGAGGAGATCTTGCCCCAAGTGGAGGAGTTCAAGTATCTTGGGGTCTTGTTCACGAGTGGGGGCAGGAGGGAGCGGGAGATCGACAGGCGGATCGGTGCAGCGTCTGCTGTGATGCGGACGTTGTATCGGTCTGTCGTGGTGAAGAAGGAGCTGAGCCAAAGGGCGAAGCTCTCAATTTACCGGTCGATCTACGTTCCAACCCTCATCTATGGTCACAAGCTATGGGTCGTGACCGAAAGAACGAGATCCCGGTTACAAGCGGCCGAAATGAGTTTTCTCCGCAGGGTGTCCGGGCTCTCCCTTAGAGATAAGGTGAGAAGCTCGGTCATCCGGGAGGGGCTCAGAGTCGAGCCGCTTCTCCTCCACATCGAGAGGAGCCAGATTAAGTGGCTTGGGCATCTGATTCGGATGCCCCCTGAGCGCCTCCCTGGTGAGGTGTTCTGGGCATGTCCCACCGGGAGGAGACCCCGAGGAAGACCCAGGACACGCTGGAGAGACTATGTCACCCAGCTGGCCTGGGAACGTCTCGGGATCCCCCGGGGAGAGCTGAAAGAAGTAGCTAGGGAGAGGGAAGTCTGGGCTTCCCTGCTAAAGCTGTTGCCCCCGCGACCCGGCCCCGGATAAGCGGTAGATGATGGATGGATGGATGGATGGATGTACACATATATATGTATATATCTATGTATGTATATATGTACAGTATATATCTATGTATGTATATATATACTGTATATATATATATATGTTTATATTATATATAATGTATATATTAGAGCTGTCAGTTTAGCGCGTTATTATCGGCATCAATTTAATTTTAACGTGGTTTAAAAAAAATTATTGCGAGATTAACGCAGCAACACGTCACAGCGGATGTTACGTTGCTCTATAAATAAACCGGAAACAAAACAATAAGCGCGCTGCCACAGCAGCACGAGACACTGAAAACAGATACCGTATTTTCACGACTATAAGGCGCCATTAAAAGTCTAAAATTTTCTCCAAAATGGACAGGACCCCTTATGATGCGGAGCGTCTTGTCAATGCGCTGAGTTCCAAAACCTGACTGACAGCCGACACGCTGTTTATATAGAGAAAAGGCGGAAGTGACTGTGGACAGGCATGCGGCAAAGAAGTCGGCCAATCAGTGAAGGGTGGGCGCGTATATATACATATATGGAGAGAGAGACAGAGAAAAGGCGGACGTGAGTGAGGACGGGCATGCAGCGAAGAAGTCCGCCAATGAGTGAAGGGTGGGCGTGTAAGTGGACGCTAAAGGGATGCCCCTAGCAGGTACCAACACCTGTATAGAGTGTGGCTATGTGCATTGTTGCAAAACAACTTCGGTTTTGGTTTCTAAGAACCCCCGAAAATAAATTCTACAAAGAGACACGCCTACGAAGCTCAGTTCAAACTTCAAGCCATCGGTTATGCTTTTGGCATGCGTGCCCATCTCACAGCAGCGGTGAAAAACCAAGTCAAGCAAATGAACTCTGAGCTTGCCGTTATTCCCAGAGGCTTAACTAAAGAACGCCAACCGCTGGACATCGGCATCAACCGGGCGTTCAAAGTAAAGTTGCGAACGGCATGGGAACAATGATTGATCGATGGCAAACACAACTTTACAAAGAGTGAGAGGCAGCGCCGGGCGAGTTACGCCACAATGTGCGAATGGATTGTGGCTGCTTGGTCGAACGTGTCTGCTTGCACTGTTGTTCGAGTTTTTGGCAAAGCCGGCATCATTTCTGTGGAGCCACATGGCAATGAGAGTGACTGACAACGAGAGGGAACACGGCTTTTTTGATGGATTACCGGTACTTGCACAATTGTTCAATTCTGATACAGAGGATGAGGACTTTGATGGATTTCTGGGTGATGATTGATCGAAAAACGTGAGTACATTGTACGATAGCTAAATAAAATACAACGGAACTCAGTTTTCCGTTGCCTTTTTAAAAACGTGTTTTTAGCTTGTATCTGTATGTCTTGGCATGCTACCGTATGCTACAAGCTAACGTGTTTTTAGCGTGCGCGCATGCATGCCGTATGTTTAAGCTGGCGTATGTTTTACCACTTTAAAATTGCGCCCAATAATACAGTGCGTTTTGTCTATGTGTAAAATACAGAAATAGCACCCATTAATGAGACTGCGCCCAACCATACGGTGCATCGAATGGTCGTGAAAATACGGTACTTAAAGGGTTTATGAATGGAAAGTTTACTTTTAAAAAGTTGTCAGATGGTTCCACTGACAAGACCAAAGTTACCTGAATGCAGTCGTAAACTGAGCTATCATCACGGCACGTCGAGTCTGAAATTCCACTTAATGGCCAAGCACGCAGCTGATGTGAGTACTCCGCCCCCTCGTCTAAGACGGACAGCTATGAATCATTTCAAAGCGAAGAAAATGGATAACACGACGAAGAACACATTTGCTGAAGCCATAGCTAAATGTATGGCTGCTGCATGCAAGCCTGTCAACATTGTCCACAGCTAGACTCAAGCTGAAATAATTTGCATTGCTGATGAGAGCATTAAAACGGGAAAAAATAGGACAAAAAAATATAACAAAGTGTCCCCCTCCTGCCTGAAAGTCTGCGCTGACCAGCTGGCTCCGGTCTTCACACAAATCTTCAACAGATCCCTGGAGCTGTGCTAGGTCCCATCCTGCTTCAAACAGTCTACCATTATCCCAGTGCCCAAGAAACCGGCAACATCGGAACTGAACAACTATCGGCCTGTCGCGCTGACGTCTGTGGTCATAAAGTCCTTTGAATGCCTTGTGCTGAACCACCTAAAGAACGTTACCGGACCCCTGCTGGACCCTCTTCAGTTTGCCTAGCAGGCAAACAGGTCTGTGGAGGACGCAGTCAACATCGGCCTGCACTACATCCTCGAGCACCTCGACAGCACAGGGACCTATGCAAGGATCCTGTTTGTGGATTTCAGCTCTGCGTTCAACACCATCATATCAGAACTCCTCACCCCTAAACTTCTCCAGCTCGGTGTGTCCCCGACGATCTGCCAGTGGATCCTCAGCTTCCTGACCCGCCCAGCTGTAAAACTCATAAAGTTCGCAGACGACACCACGGTCATCGGTCTCATCAAAGACGGCGACGAGTCTGTGTACCGACAACAAGTGGAGCAGCTGGAGCTCTGGTGCAGCCGACACAACCTCGGACTGAACACGCTCAAGATTGTAGAGATGATCGTGGACTTCAGGAAACATCCTTCACCACAGCTGCCCCTCACACTATCCAAATGCCCTGTGTCAACCGTCGAGACCTTCAAGTTCCTTGGGAATCACAGTCTCCCAGATCATGAAGTCTGGGAGGTCAACACCAACTCCATCCTGAAAAGGGCCCAGCAGAGGATGAACTTCCTGAGGCTGCGGAGGAAGCATGGCCTGCCACAGGAGGTGCTAAGACAGTTCTACACGGCAGTCATCGAATCAATCCTGTGTTCTTCCATCACGGTTTGGTTTGGGGCCGCCACAAAAAAGGACAAAATCCGATTTCAACGGGCAGTTAGGACGGCGGAAAAAATCATTGGCACCGCCCTCCCCACTCTTGAGGACTTGCACACTGCAAGAATCAAGACAAGGGCATGGAAAATCCTACTGGATCCCCCGCATCCTGCCCACTACCTTTTCCAGCTACTCCCCTCAGGCAGGCGCTACCGATCCATGCGCACCAAATCCAGCAGACACTTAAACAGCTTCTTCCCTCTCGCCATTAACTCCCTAAACAGTCACTGATGTGTACTCCACCGCACCAGACAATTCAAAGTGCTCAAGGACATCTGCACAATTGCACACGTTTTGTACTCCAAATACTGCTTCCTGTCACTTTAAAATGGTTCAATGATTTTCTGCACCAACTGTACAACTGTTATAATTTTGTATTCTACCACTGATTACTTTAGCTCTGCTTGATATTTTGCACATTGTCTCACAGTTGTCACTGGGCGGTACCACCGCAAAACAGTTCACTTACATTACGAAATGTCCTTCCATACTTATTTTTCCATACTTATTTGTCATGTCCTTGTTTATGATGATACTAATGCAGCGTGTTATACCGGAGACAAATTCCTTGTGTATTCTACATACTTGGTCAATAAAGATGATTCTGATTCTGATAAAAGGAAATTCAGAAATGATAAATGTGTGAGTAATCACGATTGTGAGTTCATTATGACAGTTGCGTTTTTAATCACAATTAAATATTTATCGTTTGACAGCTCTAGTATATATGTATCTATCTATATATATATATGTGTGTGTGTATATAATATATATGCACAAAATAAATGTTTCAGAAAAGAACTACACAGTTCAATATCAGTGCAATATAAAATAAAGCATTAGCGATATATTTGTAGAATAAATATAATAAATAATAAATAGCAATAGCATAGAAAACACAGCAGCGTAAGGTGGCTGTGCTATTTACAATGGTTCCTAGAATGCATTGTGTGGTGCAAAAAATTTGATTCATGAAATTATCAGGATGTTAATCCTTTTCATATTTTTGTGTTACCAATAGTTGGGTGTTATATTTAACCCATTTATGTTTATTGTCCACAATTATGGAGTCTTAAAGCTGTATACGTGTGTCGTATTTTTGTCAGTTTTCGATGATGTTGACAATGTCCAATATAGTTTAGTCAGCATGTTTACTTGCCTTCCTCCAGTATCGATCCATCAACCACCGGGTGGATACAAGCTCACTCCGTCTGTATCGTTGGTACTACTCAAGGATATGCCAATGGTCAGTTCAAACTTTCTTACTTTCTTCATTGTCTGTCAAGCTCTGGTTGTTGATGTGCTTAATTTAATTCACACTCATTGGGTCTTTAAAACAAGAATCATGACCAAATGTTCTTGATCATTGGGTCATTCTTTGCCATTTCATCAAATACCCCCCATGTAGCCACCTCAGAATGTCCTGTAAAAATTCTCGTAAAAAGTCCCGCTTCTTAATCGGAAAGATTTGAAATACAGTGATCCCTCGCTCTAACGCGGTTCACATTCTGCGGCTTCGCTTTTTCACTGATTTTTTTAGTGCAATTTTTTTAATGCTTTTAACTCATTCACTCCCAATGACGTTTTTAAACGTCTTTTCAGACTTGGTCTAGAATTGTCTGGTACTGAATGAGTTAAATAGTGAATTGCATTCTGCATCCAGATTGGCTAGGGCACTGACCGACGTGAACAGTCTCCGCACAGCTTGCCAAATTTACTTTGCAAGTTTTTGGTCTTTGGTTTCATTGTATCAGTGGCGGATGCTGGTCTGTCAAGGAGGGGAAGCTCAATTTTGGCCTACATCATAAAATGTGTCCATTTATTTATACGTGAATTCTAATCTCCATTCCTTTTCAAAAAAATGAGGTTGCCTGCACCATAAGATCGGTGATTGGCTCATTTCGCTGTCCATCAAAAAGAAATTCAGCCTCAGACAGATGATCCAATCATCATGCAGAAAGCTGAGTTTCCAGGCCAACCTGTAAACGCCCACTGTCCATAGACGAGACGCTGAGCGTCCAAAGGGCGGGACAAAACCAGCATTTATCCAATGACTCGTCTCGTTTCGATGCATTGGGACAACCTACACTGAACTCTCGAGACGCCCAGGGTACGCACAGTCGACGCTCAGCGTCCACACAGTTTAAAGCACAGTGAAGCTGCGGGAATGAATGAAAAGAGAGTCTCATCGTAACCAGTAATAAGAAGCTGATTCGGAACAAAAGTTGAGCGCGTTGTAACGCATATTTAGTCAATTGTATGTACACACATATACGTATTTGATCACTTACATTTTGACATTTTAGGGGAAGCTGAGCTTTGGTTGCAGTCTGAGAGCAATCGCCTCTGCATTGTATACACAGTTCAGTGTTGTATAATCACTGTAAAAAATACATTCGAATTGAATTTGAATTTCAAATGTGCTCACATACAGCACAGATGGCATTTCTTCCCTCTCAACATAAAACAAAAGGAGCCGCTGTGGGTGTCCACGCCGCCATCAAAAGAAAAGTTGACAAAATAATACAAGACAACACATGAGACACATACACTTTGTTGTCTGAAGCAGTTCTCGATGAAAGAGGAGCGAATCAAAGTGTCCTTTTCACCAGTGGATCAAAGACGTCATGCTGCAATGTGCACACGTCTGCTAAAAGCTAAGCTTGAAGGCAACAAGAAGCTGTAGCATCCATTAACGAAAAAGAGAGATAAAGCTGACTATCAAGTACAATTATATTGTCAAACATACAGCACATTTGAAATTTCGTCCCTCTCACATTTTTTTTTTTTTTCATAAATCCTACTTCACGGATTTCACTTATCACTGGTTCTTTTTGGAACGTAACCCCCGCGATAAACTAGGGATTACTGTATTGGGCTTATCTTGTCAATATTTCTCTAATGGAAAATTATTGAATATTTGTTAGTTTAGATTTAGTTAGTTTTTTTGCAATATATCTGGAAAATTATCTCACCTGTAGCCTTCAAAATTTCCACAGTCAATATCCGTTACGAATAGCTTTGAAATTTGGAATGTCAGGTTTGGAACTCAATTATAAGGTAGTATGGTAGGAACTTGAACTTATCCCAAAGTTTGGTTTGTCAAAATGAAATAAATTTAAAGAGTTGTTGAGACCCCATTTTTGCAGGATTAAGACTTCTTTCACTTTTGTCTCTCTGTGTCGTGGTAGGTTAAACAATTTCCAAAATATGGTTACTTCTTCGTTGATCAGTTCCACAAATATTTAGACTCAAAAAAGGAAGTACTAGTGGCCCGGTGATCGAGAGGTTCGCGCGTCAAACTCACACTACACAGGTTCGATCCCAACTCCACACTTCCTGTGTGGAGTTTGCATGTTCTGCCCGGGGGTTTTATCCGGGTACTCCGGTTTCCTCCCACATTTCAAAAACATGCATGGCAGGCTGATCGAACACTCTAAAATTTTGAGTCTAAATTGTCCCTAGGTGTGAGTGTGAGCCTAGATGGTAGTTCGTCTCTGTGTGCTCTGCGATTGACTGGCAACCGGTTCAGGGTGTCCCCCGCCTACTGCCCGAAGATGGCTAGAGTAGGCTCCAGCACTCCCCGCGAGTCTTGTGAGGATAAAGCGGTTCAGAAAATGGATGGATAGATGAACTTCTTTTAAAAAAAAATAATCTTTTAAGAACTGGGAAGGAGGTTTTTTTTCTTGTTGTGTCAGTTTTTTTTTTTTTTTTTATAAATACTGATATAGGTAGGGTTTTTTGTGGGGCTTTTTATTATCTAATAGTCTACTAGTAAATATCACAACAGGGGGCAATTTTTTATCAATGTCATTGTCAACATGTGACTAAATGCTCTTGATAAATTTAACTTTACAAGAACAAATACAGTCACAAGCCCCTCACCAATATCAAGATTAAAAATAAAAAAAATTGTTGTTTCGAAATGAGGCAAAACACCCTCCCAACGTTTTTAACTAGAATTTCAACAAAAGTAAGGTGGAATATGACACCTGTTGTCAGGTTTTTTGGAATATGGCTCTGAAGTTGGGAAAATATTTGTTTATTTCCTTTTTTGAGCCCCATTATCTTTGAAACAAATTCGTCCAAGAAAAAACATTGTCACGTTTCGGACTAGCCGAATTAAGTTTGGATCCCAGAAGTGTAGACACCAGACAAGGTCTCCGTAGCAAAAAGGGTTTACTATACAAAAATCGCACTGCCAAAGAAGTAACAAAGTGCTGGTCAAAACAAGGACCAGAGGGCACAAAAACGAATAACAAAAAGCGCTTGCACAAAAGGCAAGGGGGGAAAAATAAGAACCGCGAAGGCAAACAAAAAACAATGTAGCAAATACTCGCAAGCGAAAGCCAAATCACAAAATAAAAACCATACTTACAAAATACTTGGTACCGAGAGTTCAAAAGCCAAACACAACGAGGTCTATAGCAAAAGCAGTCTATGAGCAAGGAAGCAGCAAGGCAAAACTACGACAACAGGCGCACAACCGAGGGGTCCTTAAATACAGAGTTTACTAATCATAGATTGGCAGCAGGTGTGCACCGAAGTCCGCTCATGCCACCTGCTGGCCAGAACCGTGACAGTACCCCCCCCCTCAACGGACGCCTCCTGGCGGACCACCCGGCTTCGATGGGTGCGCAGCGTGGAAAGCGCGGAGAAGGGACGGGTCCAAGATCCAGGAGCGGGGGACCCACTGCCGATCCTCCGGGCCGTAGCCCTCCCAGTCGACCAGGTACTGGAACCCCTTACCCCTGCGCCGAGAGTCCAAAATTTCCCGCACCGTGTACACCGGGTCACCATCGACAATCCGTGGAGGAGGAGGCGAGGTGGGAGGCGGAGCCAAGGGACTGGTGGCCACCGGCTTAAGCAGGGAAACGTGAAAAACTGGGTGGACCTTCATGGTGGGCGGCAGCCGGAGCTTGACGGAGACGGGGCTGACGATCGATTCCACAACGAACGGTCCCATGAAGCGGGGCCCCAACTTGCTCGAGGTGCCGGCCAGACGTAGATCCCTTGTAGACAGCCATACCTCCTGGCCCACCTGGTAGGCTGGCGCCGGGCGACGACGACGATCATCCGGTTCCTGGAGGCGGTGCGAGACAACGCGGCCCTGTCTCCCCCCACATGCGATGAGCCCGTTTCAGATGAAGCTGCACCGACGGGACCTCCACCTGTGCTTCTTGTGATGGAAAAAGCGGCGGCTGATAGCCATAGGCAGACATAAAAGGAGACCGACCTGTGGCTGACGACACGAGAGTGTTATGGGCATATTCCACCCACGGCAGGTGAACAGACCATGACGAGGGCCGATGAAGACACACGCAACGCAGAGCCGCCTCCAGGTCCTCGTTCATGCGTTCTGTCTGTCCGTTGGACTGCGGGTGGTAACCCGACGATAGACTTGCCGTGGCTCCCAGGGCCCGACAAAACCGCTTCCACACCCTGGAGACGAATTGGGGACCCCGGTCCGACACAATGTCCACTGGAATCCCATGGAGCCGGAAGACATGGCGAACGAGAAGGTCAGCGGTCTCCAGCGCAGACGGTAACTTGGATAAAGGAACAAAATGAGCAGATTTAGAGAAGCGGTCCACAATGGTAAGAATAACGGACTTTCCCCGGGAAGGAGGGAGGCCAGTGACAAAGTCCATGGAGATGTGTGACCAGGGTCGAGGTGGAACGGGAAGGGGTTGGAGCAACCCTGCCGGAGGCTGGTGAGAGGCCTTACTACAGGCGCAGGTGGAGCAGGCCTTGACGAAATCTAGAACGTCCTTCCGCAGCTCCGGCCACCAAAACCGCTGAGAGACGAGATGCCGGGTCCGGTTCATCCCAGGATGGCAAGCCACCTTTGACGAGTGCCCCCACTGCAACACCTCCGAATGCAGAGGTGGGGGTACAAAGAGTTTCCCAGCAGGACAGCCAGCCGGGACTTGGGTTCCGTCTTGGGCCTCCTGGATCTTTCGCTCGATTTCCCACCTCAGCGCCCCCAAGATGCAGTGGTCCGGAAGAATGCTCCCTGGTTCGCTGCTCCTCTCAGTGGGGTCATGGATACGTGATAGGGCATCTGGTCTTATGTTCTTGGAACCTGGACAATAGGTGAGTGTAAAGTTGTAGCGCGTAAGTAGTAGCGCCCACCGGGCTTGACGTGAGTTCAGTCTCTTGGCAGAGCGAATGTATGCGAGGTTCTTGTGGTCGGTGTACACGGTGAAGGGCTCCTTAGTCCCCTCGAGCCAGTGCCTCCATTCTTGTAGAGCTGAAACGACTGCCAGCAGTTCACGATTTCCCACATCATAGTTGGTTTCCGCGGGACTGAGACGACGAGAGAAGAAGGCGCAAGGGTGGAGTCTCTGGTCGACTGGGGAACGCTGTGACAATACCGCCCCCACTCCAGTCTCTGAAGCGTCCACCTCTACCACAAAAGGGACATCGGGGTTTGGATGTTGCAAAACGGGGGTTAGTGAAAGCCTTCTTTAATTCAGAAAACGCATTGTCGGCATCAGAGTCCCACCTAAAGGGGACCTTGACGGATGTCAACCGGGTTAACGGAAGGGCTCTCTGGCTATAGTTCTTGATGAATCGTCTGTAGAAGTTGGCGAAACCCAAGAAACGTTGTAGCCGTTTCCTAGTGGTGGGTGTAGGCCACTCCACCACCGCCTTAGTTTTGGCGGAATCAGCTCTCAGCTGACCCTTCTCAATAATAAAACCAAGAAACGTAACTGACTCCACATGAAACTCGCATTTCTCTGCTTTAACGAAGAGTCGATTCTCCAAGAGACGCTGCAAAACAAGCCTGACGTGGTGTTGGTGCTCTTGAAGCGTACGAGAAAAAATCAATATGTCGTCCAGGTACACGAAGCAAAACACGTTCAATAAATCTCTCAAAACGTCATTAATAAGACTCTGAAAAACGGCGGGTGCATTGCTCAACCCAAAAGGCATGACTAAATACTCAAAATGTCCCAGTGGGGTCTTGAATGCAGTTTTCCATTCATCCCCCTCCCGTATGCGGACTAAATGGTAGGCACTACGCAGATCAAGTTTAGTGAAGATGGTTGCAGATTAGAGAGGGGCAAACGCGGAATCTAATAGTGGAAGTGGATATTTATTGTTGATGGTTATCTCATTAAGTCCCTGATAGTCTACACAAGGACGTAGTGACTTGTCTTTCTTTTCTATGAAAAAGAACCCGGCCCCCAAAGGAGATCTAGATGGCCTAATAAGGCCAGCAGAGAGCGAGCTGTCGATGTACTCCCTCAAGGCTTCTTGTTCCTTTAGGGAAACTTGATACAAGCGAGAACTCGGAAGCGGGGTGTTAGCGAGCAAGTCAATGGCACAATCGTACGGCCGGTGTGGCGGCAAGGACTGAGCGCGGTCCTTACTAAACACTTGTCGCAAATCATGGTAGATGCTCGGGACTTTATCTAAACAAATAGACTCAGGCGGGTCGTTACGAGGCAGCCCTCTACCCCCCGCCGCAGACTGCAAACAGTGAGCATAGCAAAACGGACTCCAATTCTCAATCGCGGGGCGTTCCCATGAGATGACTGGATTATGTGTTTTTAGCCAGGGTAACCCCAGGATTAGCGGTACGGATCGGGACCGCATCAGATAAAACCTCCTATATTCGACGTGATTGCCCGATAACCTCAACATTAAAGGGCCTGTGATCTGTTTCACCTCCGCCAGGAGTCGCCCATCAAGGTCGTGAACCCTCTTGATCTCATGTAACTCCTCTATAGGACAACCCAGTTCGTTAGCTATTTCAGTGTCAATGAAGCAATCGTCCGCCCCAGAATCCACCAATGCCCGAACCGGAAGAGCCAGTGATAGGCCATAAAGAGTACCGTCCAGCTCGAGTCTCCTAGGAAGTCCTGACCTGGACTCCTCGGGACCCAAACGTCCTCCTACCAGCTGCATAGGCTCCCCTTCTGCGACGACTGCCCCGGTTCCGGTGTGATGCTCTGATCCGGACGACCGCGATGACTCATCAGAAGCAGACTGGCCTTCAGCATGTCGGGGCTGGAAACGAACAGGATCCCCTTCGCTTCCGCATTCCCGCCGTCTTTCCCGCATACGATGGTCCAGTATGATGGCCAGGTGGATGAGTTCCTCCAAGGTAGTGCTGTCATCGCGGGTTGCCAGTTCATCTTTCAAGGAAGAATTTAAACCGCGACGAAACAATCCGCGAAGGGCGCGGTCCCCGTAACCACTTCGGGCAGCCAAAATACGAAAGGAAAGAGAGTATTTGGCCACTGATTGCTTTCCTTGCCGATAATCTAATAACCGACCTTTGGCCTCTCTTCCCATAACTGGATGGCAGAAGACCCGTCGAAACTCTGCCACAAAATCAGGGAAGGAAGACCGAAGCCCGGGTTTAGCATTGCTCACTTCCAATGCCCATGACGCCGCCTGACCAGTCAACAGACTCATTATGGACGCCACCTTGGTTTTATCTTTTGCATAGCTGTATGGTTGTTGGTCGAACACCAACGAGCATTGGTGAAGAAATTGTTCACCGAGCCCAGGTTCACCACCATAACGCGGGGGGTGTGGAATATTTGGTTCCCGCTCCCCGGTCAGGGGGAATGGTGTTCCTGTGGTAGCGTCTTGCTCCACTCGTGAACCCACATTCTCGAGCCGATGAGCCAGCAGGGAGATCGTTCCCCTGAGTTCCGCGAGATCTTGTTCCTGCTGACACACTAGTTGTCCTTGGCTGGTCAAGGCGGTCATAATCTTGTTGGTGTCTACGGGATCCATGTGGTCGGAGTATTCTGTCACGTTTCGGACTCGCCGAATTAAGTTTGGATCCCAGAAGTGTAGACACCAGACAAGGTCTCCGTAGCAAAAAGGGTTTACTATACAAAAATCGCACTGCCAAAGAAGTAACATAAAGTGCTGGTCAAAACAAGGACCAGAGGGCACAAAAACGAATAACAAAAAGCGCTTGCACAAAAGGCAAGGGGGGAAAATAAGAACCGCGAAGGCAAACAAAAAACAATGTAGCAAATACTCGCAAGCGAAAGCCAAATCACAAAATAAAAACCATACTTACAAAATACTTGGTACCGAGAGTTCAAAAGCCAAACACGACGAGGTCTATAGCAAAAGCAGTCTATGAGCAAGGAAGCAGCAAGGCAAAGGCAATACTCCGACAACAGGTGCACAACCGAGAGGTCCTTAAATACAGAGTTTACTAATCATAGATTGGCAGCAGGTGTGCACCGAAGTCCGCTCATGCCACCTGCTGGCCAGAACCGTGACAAACATATTCTGGAGAATATTTTAGCTGACACTAGAGAGAGAGGCAGAAGTCATACAAATTTTTATCTACAAAACTGTAAGCTCAGCCACTCTTTAGGTTTGCTATTTAATTTCGATAAGCCAAATTTTGAGAGAAGTTTGAGTATCTACTGTACGCAGTTTTATTTGAGCTACACCAGCCCCAGACATTCCACATTAACAGATGTGCACTGTCGAAATTTTGAAGGCTACAGGTGAAAACGATTTCCATATATTGCTGTTTTAAAATAGCTTTTCACAGTATGATGCCAATAACCGTCAAAACTACCCTTCATTCAAGGATTTTTCATGAGAAAACTAATGACAGGAGAGACCTAATATTTGTGATTTTTTTTCCTGTCACACTCGATTTTTTTTCCCCAAGACATTATGTGATGCCTAAGTGGGAAGATTTTCGGAAATTTGATGAAATGACACATAATGACCCTTTTTCTTCTTTCGAGGAAACTCCTTAACTGTTATTTTTAAATGAGTTCTTAAAAATCTATCTGTTTTCAATGAGGATCATTGTCCTGTAAGCTGACAGATCGGTTGATCAAGGCACATCAATGACATTAACGCAGATACTCTACATACATGGTAGGTTAAAGTGCAAGCACAGTCCATTCCATTTGCCTTTCAAAATAAAACTTTGATCGTAAAACCTTTATTAACTGTACAAGTGGCACGGTGGTCAATTAGTTAGCACATCCGCCTCACAGTACAGAGGTGCAGGATTCAATTCTGGAATTTTTATGTTCTCCCAATGCCTGCGTGGGTTTTCTCCAGGTACTCAGGTTTCCTCCCACATTCCAAGAATTGGCCGGCAGGTTAATTGAACACACTAAATTGTCCCGAGGTGTGATTCTGCGCGTGAATGGTTGATTTGTCTATGTGTGCCCTGCGATTGACTGGCATCCAGTTCAGGGTGTACCCCGCCTACTGCCCGAAGACGGCTAGGATAGGCTCCAGCACACCCACGGCCCCCATGATGAGAAGCGGATCACAAAATTAAATGGCTATAACAACATCTAGACCAGTGGCTCTTAACCTGGGTTCGATCAAACCCCTGGGGTTCCGTTGAGTCGGTCTCGGGGGTTCGATAGAGGGTCTGCCATGGAGGGTAAGACACATGCGACTCAATATGTTAATTAGTTATGACACGCCCGCTTGGCCATCACTGGATGCAGGTGATCACATAACATTGCTTGTCAAATCCGTGCTGTGGGAAAATTATTTCGCTTAGTAGTCAACGTGTGACTGTCGTGATAGTACGTCGTACAATTAAAAAAAGTTTACTTATGTCTTGAAATTGTATTTACTTTTTTCTGTTTTTAATAAATGCGGGGGGGGGGGTTTTATATCTTGAATTTATTAAAAGATATATACCGTATTTTCCGCACTATAAGGCGCACCGAAAAGTCTTCCATTTTCTTAAAAGCTCACAGCACGCCTTAAAATCTGATGCACCTTTTGTATGGTCATACTTAAACCCCAAGATGGCTCCTTGCTAGAGGCATGCTTACAATGTTATAACTTGCTGTTGGTTCAGTGAACTGTGTCGTTGCTTTATTAAATAAGTTTTTGTTGCAGCCCCGGAAAAAGGAGAGCGGCGGTGTTGTTTTTTAAAACGCACATTTCATTAATGGTTTTCACAGTCTCAACAAACACAGGCATGTCTTTGTCGGTCGCCGTGCCTTTTGTTCTTCCGTTCGACTCGAGAGGCATTCATGACTGCCTCCGACAAACTTAAATTAACGATTACTTCAATGAAACTATGAAAATTGAAAATAATGCATCAAAACAGAAAATCAAGCGTGGAAATCACAAAATAAATTCTTGAGCCTCCCTACAGAATTTATTTTGTGATTTCCTTGTTTGTGAATACAGTACACAACAAAGGAATAAAAAACAAATACTTCTGAGACAGTCCAGTCTCCTACATTTTACTAACTTCTGATCGTTTGGAGCTACGCTCAAGGAAATGCCAAAATTAATTCTGTAGGGGGGCTATAGAATTTATTTTGTGATTTCCTCACTTGATTTTCTGTTTTGATACGATCCTTTCAATTTTCGTAGTTTCATTGAAGTCATGTTAATTTACGTTTTTCGGAGGCGGTCTTAAACGCCTCTCGAGTCGAACGGAAGGAGCGTAGCTCCATCTAGTGGATGCATTGTAGATTGTGCCTTATAATCCAGTGCGCCTTTTAGTGCGGAAAATACAGTATTTATTCTCACTCATGAGAGATGAGAGTCCTCACGATTTTCCCGGAATTCCGGATTTTCACATTTTCATGAAATTTCCTCTGGAAAATTGAGAGAAAATTGCCGAAAATTAATCCGTTAGTTTTAAATTAGTTTACAGCATTGAACGAACACGCGTTTGAGTTCGTTGTTTTGCTTTTACGAGCGTAGCCATGTTGAGGCACGAACATTAATAACAGTAACACCCTTCCCCTCGCATTCTCATGCCCTCGCCATATCTCGGAGATTTCGAAATTTCGACGTGAACGGAATTTGTACCAGTGCAATATCCCTTTCAAGTCTCTGTAATCTATTTGTACCCATGCAGGGGCTTAGGCTTGGGCATTGCAGTGGTACTGTTGCTGGCGTTTGTGGAGCGGCCATCTTCCCTTTCCGTAACATCTGACTCTCGATATCGCTCTCCACCTTGGGAGCCTCCTTGTGGCTTCACTGAGAGCATTGAGATAGTCTGTCTTATCATCTTTACTCTTGATCTCGCCATTAAGGTACATCCATTCAAAGATTGCTTACAAAGACATCATACTAAAACAAAAAAACTAAGTATAACCGGGCTTCTCTTCATCTGGTTCATTCTCAGAGCTACTTGATTGGCTGGGATGAATTCAGGAAGAACAAATGGCTAATGAGCTATACCATCGTCATTTCCATCTCCATCATTGACTGGGTGTTGTCTATCAGCATGGTCTGTGATGAGGTAAGAATTAGACTCTTCATACTCAGCAGGGCTGTATGAAATTCATAGTTGAATCTATTTACAACATGAATGTCAGACAAATATTATTATAAGGACTAAATTCGTCAGGATTATTTTTCCCTCAACGAAGCCACCCCCTCTGGATTCAAACCCCACCACTGGTTGAGGTGGTGGTGTCGCCAGTTTTCAAGAGTCACCTCAAAGCTAATGCTGTTCCTACCCCTCAGGTTGAATCATTCAAATATACTGCTTTCAAACTACTCTCCCCAACCCCTTTTTGATTGCAGTAGTCTACTGAAACCCCAAGCCAAACCCGTCATTTCTCTCTGATTTTACTGATTTTGTTAATAATGATAATAATCCTGATAATAATACATTTTAGTTATAAGCACCTTTCACAACACTCAAGGACACTTTCCAATCAAGAACAAAAACAATAAAACCACAGATAAAATTATTAATAAAAGAAGAAATGAAATTAAAATTGAAGATGCAATTTTGAATAGGTGGGTTTTGAGATGCGATTTGAATGAGATAAGAGAATCAATATTGCGGATGGAAGTGAGTTTGGTGGCTATTACTCATCTAACAGCCATTTTACTGTCAGTCTTACTTCTTGGTTCCATATAGATAAGAAATCCGCAAATACGCCGCTGACTTCCTAGACCTCCTCGACTGTCTCAATCTCACACGTCACACAGCTGCTCACCAGTCTATCCACATCTCCAATCACCTGGCTATAATTTTTGAGAGCCATCTTCCCACCCCAATTGCAAAAGAAAAACATGTCCTATCCTTCACAAACATTGAATCCATCAAGCCCCAAAAGTTTACAGTCGCACTCGGTGCCAATTTTGCCACGCGCCTGCCTCCTCCTTCAGCCAGCATATTGGACCTTAAGCACTATAACAACTCTCTCTCTCCACTTGTCTTGATCGTTTAGCTCCCTGAAAAATCAAAACTGTTTCTTACACGTTCACTCCTGACCTTCAGCACTTAAAATCCAGAAGACGCCAACTTGAAAGACTTCCTCAAAAATAGACTCACAGTTCACCTGCAATAATACATTGACCACCTTCAATTGTACAAATCCGCCCTGATCCATGCGCATGCTACAGATTTACTCAAAACCTTGACAGTTCACTATCCTTTCACTCCCACATAAATAACATTACCCGGTCCGCTCATTTCCACCTTCGCAATATAAACCGCCTCCGTCCCTCACTCACTCCTCACACCACTGCTATCCTTGTTCACAGTCTCGTCACTTCCCGTATCGACTACTGTAACTCACTTCTCTTCGGTGTCCATCAAAAATTCCTCCATAAACTTCAACTTGTTCAGAATTCAGCAGCCCGGATCATCACGAGAACCCCCTCCTTCCATCATATCACCCCCATCCTCCGACAGCTCCACTGGCTTCCTGTCAAATTTAGAATCAACTTCAAATTACTTCTCTATACATTCAAAGCCATCCATAACCGTGCGCCCCCCTATCTGTCAGATCTTCTTCAAATTTCCATTCCCTCTCGCTCACTCAGGTCCTCATCCTCCCTCCACCTTTTTCTACCCTCTGCCCGTCTCAGTACAATGGGGTGCAGAGCCTTCAGTCGCACTGCCCCCAAACTCTGGAACTCACTTCCTCCCAACATTCGTAATATTGACTCTCTTTCCATATTCAAAACCCAGCTCAAAACCCACCTATTCAGACTTGCTTATCCACCTTAAATCTTTCTTTCTTTGTTTATTATTTTATCTGTGGTTTTATTATTGCTCTTGGTTGTAAAGTGTCCTTGAGTGTTGTGAAAGGTGCTTGCAAATGTAATGTATTATTATTATTATTATTATTATTATTTACTCAAAACCCATACACACAGTCTCCAATAACCAAAAATCCCATTTTTTTCAACCGTTAGCAAACTCATCAACCGTAGTGATAACCCCCGACTCATTCACTGGTGAGAAATCCAACTCTTGCCTGCTGTTCAACATACTTGGCCAATAATTGGTCTTTTCTTTTCTGAAACATTTATTTTGTGCAATGAAACACTTTATCCCCCCCCCCCCCCATCTTGCTGCTGTAGACTGCAAATTTCCCCAGTGTGGGACAAATAAAGGTTATCTTAATAAAGATTATTCTGATTCTATTATTCCAATCTAAAATCGACTCCATTTACAACTCATTTTCCGTACTATCCCCTTCTCAGGTGACCCCCCGCCCCCCCTTGCAATCACCTCTCCTCTCCCATCAGCATAGTGAGCGATCGCCCGACTGGTGAACACTTTTTCTGGGTGATTCACATTTATGAAGAACTATCGGTACGCCTCATGGCCTGAAGGGAGAATGACGAGGATGCTGACTAGACATAGATCTATATATCTATCTCCACACATAGACACATTTGGGAGAGGTTCCTCTTAGCCAATGGAATGCCAGAAAGATGCTAGATAAGAGCCAATTGCAGAGCAGCAATAAGTATGTTGCGTCCAGGAAACTTGGAGCAGCAAGTAGCTGGCCATACTGTATTTTTACCTTTCGTATGTTGAAATTTCTTTCGTCACAAGAGACAAAACATTTCGTAACTTGAAAATTTAATATGAAGAGATGTTCGTAAGTAGAGGTACCAGTGTGTGTGTGTGTGTGTGTACTGTATATATACACCCATATAATGTGTGTGTGTGTGTTTGTGTATACATTTTTTTTCTTCTATCATTGGTCAGAAACTGAGAGTTCGACGGTTAATTCGACCATTCTTCCTCTTGCAAAACTCATCCCTGATGAAAAAGACACTGAAGTGCATCAAGAGAACTCTGCCAGAGATTGCCAGGTATTTCCTTTCTTTGCATTGAACAAGGACAAGTTTTGTTATTAATGTAACTCAGCTCCACCAAATATTTTCTCACAAGCAACCCCAAGAAAGAAACAAAAAGTTTCAGATCTCGCTGCGTGACATGCTCAAACTTGGCACCATAATTAAAGCTGCTACCACAAAGTAATTTTATTTGAATTGATACACTGAAAAATATGAAGGTTTTCTACATTGTTCTGATTTGAGATGCACCTGTCTAACTCAGTTCCTCAGTAAGAAGATTTTGAGTCAAAAGCCCAGAGCTACTTCAAAATATTATGTGATCCTAACTTCCACGTTGTTCAGAAAAATTAATCTGCAGACTAGTACGTCATGGTTTCTCCCTTGAACCATGTGAGCTAATTTCACAATTATAAATGTAGGAATGCATTCTATCCGATTGCGCTGATGAACTGCTTTTACTTTGAGTAGCTTGTATTGGCATGTTTTTTAAGCAATTGCAAAATGTGTAGTGGGGACACTGTACAAAAGTGCACTAAAATTCCAGACCGATGCCTCAACTCAGCACTAGCAAGAAGTGAGGTTTTTACTAACATCAACAAACGGTGTTTGTTTGTTTTTTCTTCTTCTTTCTGCCTACATTCTTGCTGCTGGAGGCTGTAAATTTCCCCAGTGTGGGACTAATAAAGGATATCTTATCTTATCTTATCTTATACTTCTTCCCCCCGACAAAAACAACCTTGAGACTGATGACTGGTGCGTAAACTGGAGCGTACACTGACACAAGATTCCACTTTTTTTCCATACCGCTTTTTTTCACACGATAATAGTTCAAGTGCTCACCGCTTGAATTGCCACAGATACTGATACCAAGTATCGATAACAGTAGTATTTGTGATCCATAAAAATTCCCCCAAAATACCAGGACTCATAATAAAAAAATTAAAAAAGACCGATATATATATATATATATATATATATAGATATAGATATAGATATAGATATACACACACACCAATCTGGCATTTTCCCTTACAATTGCATTAAAGGAATGGCACTACTCTTCTATATTTCTTCCATTTGTTCACAAAATACATGTTTTTATTGAACCCACGATAAAATTAATTTCAATATCCATCCATTGTCTGAACTGCCTTGTCCTAATCCGTAATCCTTCTCAATTTGTGTTACTAGTAGTTGAACGTGTCATATTTGACTGTCACATTTGTTGGATGATACTGAATATGTTGCACACTTAAACAAACCAAATTTACATTGTACGTAAAATAGTGATATCCCCGTTCTATTCCTACAAAACGTTAACAGAAATTTAAAAAATGTGCATAGACTTAGAGAAATTGCATCTTCATGAGCATCTGTCAGACATTTGACTTTAGTTTCTAATCGTGAAATGGCCACGAGAGAGTGGGCCAACAGGGTATTCACCACAGTCACGGTACTGATGCCTAGAAATAAGGCCACGTATCCGCCCAAGATTAAACTTGGCATCCGTTCTCACCCATCCCAATATATAATAACATGCACTCAATACACCAAAATAATAATTATTTTTTTCCTCCACGGACACTCCTCGCGGTGAACTTGCAAGCCGTCTACCAGTTTACCTTGATCAGGTGGTTGGGCGCTTCTGTTGTACAGTACATTACCCATAATTTTTTTTTATTACACTGGATGTTAAGGGCAGAGTCACGTTAAAAATGTTCTTTCCAATACTATGTTCTATGCGCGACCCACTTGTCTAATCACAGTATTCTGTATTGCAATCGACAAATCTGAATGAAGCAGCAAAATCCACCCGTTTGAATTTTTCATTTGTAAACGTCACATGACCAAGCCCAGAAATCAGGTGAGCCATGATTGGTCATTACTTGAGCCCCGAAGAGCTGTGATGCCAATTTCAGTCGATAGCAAGTGGCAAAAGGGTCGCCGTCCCCTGAAATGGGTGGATTTTGCTGATTAATCAGAATGCCGTGTTTAGACGAGTGTGGGTACATAGAAGATATTGTCAAGCACGTTTTTTTACTTGTCTTTCCCTGTAAGCTTTTCAATATCCAGAACAAGAGCTTCCTTTTTTGTTGTGCCCGCAGTGTTATTTTGCTGTTGGCGCTTCACCTCTGTTTGTTCACCATGATTGGCATGTTGTTGTTCCCCAAAACTGAGGTGAGTTGTAAGTATACTCAACTAAACTTTCTGAAGTGTTCCTGAGCCCATGTGGTGATATCCTTTACATGTTGATGTTTTTTGATGGTCACAGGTGTTCAATGTTGGTTTTCGGCCTTGCCGCTGACATGCAGAGATTTCCCCAGATTCTCTGAACGCTTTTATGATATTTTTGACCGTGCATGATGAAATCCCCAAAATTCATTGCAATTTTACATTGAGGAACATTGTCCTGAAACTCTATTTTCTCACACAGTTGTTCACAAACAGGTGAACCTCACCCCATCTTTACTTGTGATTGACTGAGTAATTAAAGGAAGCTCCTTTTATAGCCAATCATAGTAGCCACCTATTACCAATTAGCCTGTTCACCTATGAGATGTTCCAGCATTTTTCAACTGTCTTCGTCTTTTAGCCACTATCGCAGGTTCTTTGGAATGTGTTGGAACCCAAAAGTTCCAATTTAATAAATTTGATGAGTTTGAACATTGAATATCTTGTCTTTGGAATGTTTTCAATTGAATATAGGTTGAATATAAATTGTAAATTGTTGTATTCTGTTTTGATGTGTTTCTATGTACATGACACAAAAAACAATGTCTGCTTTTGTTTTTCACCCCTCTTCCTGTGTGGTTGTGTTCAGGACCCACTGAAAAATCAAGAGTGGAAAGTGTATTTTCGAAACCTGCCGACTTCACTTACTTCCCTACTGGTGCTGCTCACCACAGCGAACAATCCAGATGGTATTGCATTCAGCGATGATACCACAGTGCTACCTTCATGCATTGTTGTTTTTAGTTAGCTGATTGCTTTAGTTATTTTTTTTTTCTTAATTCCAAATGTTTTGATTTTGTGCAGTGATGATCCCTGCCTACTCTCAAAACAGAGGTTATGCCATCTTCTTTATCTCCTTCAGTGTCATTGGTAAGATGTATTATCATTGTCTCGATCATTTCAATGTTTACCTGTTTCTTGAAATAAGAGTTGTTTTGTCCTGTAGAATGTCTCATTGTCTGTTTCCTACCAGGAACGTATTGCTTGATGAATTTACTGACAGCCATTATCTACAACCAGTTCAGGGGATATTTGCTGGTAAGTTGCACAAATACTGTACGGCATAATCCTGCCTAAAGGGCAGGATAAAACACTTGAGTCCCCCACGATCATCAAAGTTGCCCAGTACATATGAGTTACCTTCCTCTTCATACAACCTCCAATTTCAGTGAAGTTTGGACATTGCTTAAAATGTAAATAAAAACAGAATACAATGATTTGCACATCTTTTTCAGCATACAATATATTTCTTTTAATACACTACCAAGACAAGATTTTATTTATTTATTTTTTTCCTCAAAAACTATTTTGAATTTGAGTCCTGCAACAAATTGCAAAAAAGGTTGAACGGACCTGCTCCCCAAGAGAACTGTGCCAGATCGGGCATCCCATATTGTAAGTCAGGGGTGGCCAATACATTTTTGGAACGAGCAATATGGGAAACTTAAAAGGTTGTCAAGTGACACACCATGTAACCTCAATTGATTCCCCCTTTGCCTACAGTGTGTTAGTCGATTCTTGAATTTGCAAACATGAGGATCACAGATGGCAAAGGTACTATTTGTTCTTTTAATCAAGTCGTTGACGGAGAAGTCACGAAACAGTGACAATATCTCAAAATTTACAACACTGAAGACAATATGCTGCTCTTGTTTGGTTTCCCAGACATGTGCGCATCAACATAAAAACAGTGCATACTTGGCATTTTGCTTTCACTTCATGCATCCTGTGAGGGCTGGTCAGTTTGTGGATGGGTCCAAATGTGAGAGTTGCTGACATCAACTCATTATAGCAGAGCTCTGTCATGAACATGGACCAATATCAGCACGTGCCCCAGCACCCCCTTCAGTTTAGGATGCCCTTTATCTCAGAGTTCTCTGCAATTGTCTGCCCTGCTGTGGCACCTCTGACTTAAGTGGGAAATTCACTTTACACTTATGCTATATATTATGCAGTCAGTTTAATGTAATCCGCAGATTTACACCACAGTAGGCACGTGCATAGACATTTTGAGGGTCAGATCCTCAATCTCCAAAAGAAAAAAAAAAAGCACCCGCAAATGCTCGCTGATCAGAAAAGTATGAGTCCCATTATGCATTGAGAGAGTCCCAAATTTCGAATTCTGAAATGGTCTACTGATTCAATTGCATATGATATTAACACAAACAACAACAATATACATTGATAATACGTGTATTTCTTATAAACAAATGCTGCAAAAATTGTAATAATTCAGGCGTACAAGATTTGCTAAGAAATAGGTTCCTTATTTCACCCCATGGTTCAGTCTTTGAGTTCATAAATTATTCTGTCTTTACTCTGCTTCCAATGATGCAAGGCTTTCTCAAACTCAACTTATCATCGCAAAAAACTATCCAACTTTAGCGTCTTCCTCTGTGATATCTCCGCAACAAACTTTCGCAACACTTGTTTTAAGACTTAGCAATCATCTGCTTCCCGCAAGGTGGGCCGATCTCGCCAATCTCGTCTCGCCAATCTCGTCACACGAGATTACTTAACTTAAGATCAAACAACAATGGCGATGATGGTCAAACTGCGATCGTTGCTGGAAAAAGGTTTTTTTTTTTTTGCTTTGACTGAGAAATTTCCTTGCATCCCAAAAACGCATATTATTTTGAACTGTGCATCCCGCGGGAAAATTATGCATCTACGACGCAGGACACAGAGGTAAAGAGATGGTTGTATATTTATATGGGCGGCCCGGTGGTCCAGTGATTAGCACGTCGACATCACAGTGCAGAGGTACCGGGTTCAATTCCAGCTCCGGCTTCCCTGTGTGGAGTTTGCATGTTCTCCCGGGCCTGCGTGGGTTTTCTCCGGGTACTCCGGTTTCCTCACACATTCCAAAAACATGCATGGCAGGCTGATTGAACACTCTAAATTGTCCCCAGGTGTGAGTGTAGATTGTTTTTCGTCTGTGTGTGCCCTGCGATTGGCTGGGTTCAGGGTGTCCCCCGCCTCCTGCCCGAAGACGGCTGGGATGGGCTCCAGCACGCCCCGCAAACCTTGTGAGGATAAGTAGATCGGAAAATGTATGTATGTGTGTATGTACAGTATGTATGCGTGTGTGTGTGTGTGTGTATATATATATATATATATATATATGTTAGAGCTGTCAACAATTAAAATATTTAATCTAATTAAAAACGCAACTGTCATAATTAACTCATATTAACTAAAAATTAATCATGATTACTCACGCATTTTTTATCGTTTCTGAATTTCCTTTTATATTTTTTGTCCTATTTTTCCCCATTTTCATGCTCTCATCAACATGGAATCATGAATCAGTTTTCTATGTGCAAAATGCAAATATTTACTGAAATAACTTAATAATTTCGATTTTCAATTTTACATGAACATTTTTCCCTTGGAGCAGTTATTCACACATAATCTCTCACACAATATTACTGTCCATCAACACCAGTAAAAAAAATATTTTGTCACACAACAGCTCCTTTAACACCTCTTTTTATGGAATCAAAACAGAGCAATATAACATTATAAAGTGCACATCTAAGCTAAACAAGTACTCAGCCTACAGTGGATTTAAGCCATGGTTGCATACTTCGTTTTTCTCAAGTTTGCTTTAAACACAGCAGTCAGGCTATGTTGATTCTGTTGGTCCTTCTTGCATGGAAGTCTCTCAACGGTTTTGTGTAGACATCATTTCGGATGACTACACTTGGTTCGATAACAACACTGGAGACGTTTTATTTTCAGTGTGTTCGCTAGGTCGCTACCACCGCACCGCTGAACTCTCGACGTGCCTCAGCGCACCGTCGCTGTCAGACGAACACAGAGAAGCTTCACCCCCATTATTTATATGGACACGGAACACAGTAACCTTCCACACAAAATAGTTCCAAACAAGTAACAATCGCGTCAGTGGCATACATCGTATTCGACAGGCTACCTGTTCTTTATTCACCAGAGGCTCATCAACCTAGTCTTTTATTTCTCTCCCGAAACAGTGTCTTCTCCCGCTTGGTGTACCTTAGCCTTCTCCGCTACGTACAATCTCTGTTCACAGCTTGTAATGGAGGCTCTTGCTGGCAAACCGTAGTGGAGTCGTTAGATGCAATACGAATGTATTCAGTTTGAGTCTGGCTGTGGAAAATGTTGACAGGCTTGCATGCAGTAGCCATACATTTAGCTCTGGCTTCAGCAAATTTGTTCTTCGTCGTGTTATCCATTTTCTTCGCTTTGAAATGATCCATAGCTGGCTGTCTGAGACGAGGGGGCGGAGTACTCACATCAGCTGTGTGCTTGGCCATTAAGTGGTACTGTATTTCAGACTCGACGTGCTATGATGATAGCTCAGTTTACTCCTGCAAAACATCCAGGTAACTTTGGTCTTGTCAGTGGAACTATCTGGCAACTTTTTAAAAGTAAACTTTCCATTCATAAACTCTTTAAGTATCCGTTTTCAGTGTCTCGCGCTGCCGTGGCTGGCAAAACAAATGTGCGTGGACCTGTGCAGCGCGCTTGTTGTTTTATTTCTGGTTTATTTATAGAGCAACGTAACATCCGCTGCGACGTGTGCCACGTTAATCTCGCGAGAAAAAAATGTATCCCGTTAAAATGAATTTAAAATAATGTCAAAAATAACGCGCAAAACTGACAGCTTTAATCTATATATATATATATATGGATCACTGAATGCTTGGAGTTGTATAAGGTGAACAGGACCCTAAGAGCCTTCGTTGCGAACTCGATGAGGATGTGGAAAACCACACTTGAAGCCAATGGCAAACCCAAGTGTTCATCAAATGTGGCATATACCAAGGTGATGCACTCTCCCCACTTCTGTTCTGCATAGGACTGAACCCCCTAAGCCAAGTAATCACCAAGACAGGCTATGGATACCGCCTCAGAAATGGAGCTAACATCAGTCACCTCCTCTACATGGACGACATAAATCTGTATGCTCATAGCAAAAGGGACATAGATTCCCTGATCCACACAACCAGGATCTACAGCAGCGACATCGGGATGTCATTCGGGCTTGAGAAATGTAGTCTGATGGTGACTAAGAGAGGAAAGGTAGTCCGCACTGAAGGGGTCTCACTCCCTGAAGGAACAATCGCAGACATTGAGGACAGCTACAAGTACCTCGGTATACCACAAGCCAATGGCAACCTCGAACTGGCAACAAGGAAAGCGGCTACGGCCAAATACCTTCAGCGAGTGAGGCAAGTCCTAAGAAGCCAGCTTAATGGCAAGAATAAGACCCGGGCAATAAACAGCTATGCCCTCACAGTGATCAGATACCCTGCAGGAATAATAAGGTGACCAAAGGAAGAGATTCAGACCACGGATGTTAAGACCCGAAAGCTCCTAACCATGCATGGAGGGTTCCATCCCAAATCCAGCACCCTGAGACTGTACGCAAGCCGAAAGGAAGGAGGCCGGGGACTAGTGAGTGTGAGAGCCACTGTCCAGGATGAAACATCCAAGCTCCATGAATACATCAAGGAGAAGGCTCCAACGGATGACCTACTCAGAGAATGTCTCAGACAATGGGGAACAGAAGATGAGGCGCTGGAAGAGGGACCATCATGGAGGACAAGCCCCTACACGGGATGTACCACCGGACCATAACTGAAGTGGCTGATCTCAAGAAGTCCTATCAGTGGCTAGAGAGGGCTGGCCTGAAGGACAGCACAGAGGCACTCATTCTGACTGCTCAGGAGCAGGCCCTGAGCACCAGAGCCATTGAGGCCCAGATATACCACACCAGACAAGACCCAAGGTGTAGGTTGTGCAAAGAGGCACCTGAGACGATCCAACACATAACTGCAGGGTGTAAGATGCTGGCAGGGGAAGCCTACATGGAACGCCATAACCAGGTGGCTGACATCGTCTACCGAAACATCTGTGCAAAGTATGGACTGGAAACCCCAAGGTCAAAATGGGAAACACCTCCGAAGGTGGTGGAGAATGACAGAGCGAAGATCCTGTGGGACTTCCAGATCCAGACTGACAAGATGGTAATGGCGAACCAACCAGATATCGTGATCATAGATAAAGGGCAGAGGAAAGCCGTTGTAGTGGATGTAGCCGTCCCAAGTGATGGAAACATCAGAAAGAAGGAACACGAGAAACTCGAGAAATACCAAGGGCTCAGAGAGGAGCTGGAGAGAGCTTGGAAGGTAAAGGTGACAGTCATGCCTGTGGTGGTTGGAGCACTCGGGGCAGTGACCCCCAAACTAGATGAGTGGTTGCAACAGATCCCAGGAACAACATCGGACATCTCAGTCCAGAAATGTGCAGTGCTGGGAACAGCAAGGATACTGCGCAGAACCCTCAAGCTTCCTGGCCTCTGGTAGAGGACCCGAGCTGAATGAGGGACGGACACCACCCGAGGGGGGGTGAGACGAGGATTTTTTTATATATATATATATATATATATATATATTTATATACTTTTTTTTTTACACAATTGTAACAATCTAATCACATAGGATACTAAAAGTTATCAAAGTCAACAGGCAAAACGTAATCAGAAAAATGTTCAAATTTCTAACTTGTAACAACTTATTGAAACTGCTCCAAATAAATTGAATAAAAGTAAAGGATGCAAAGTATTCCATAAATTACAACTTTTTACAAAGGAAGTGAAGGGTGCAGGACGATTCAGCTCCTTATCACGAGCATTCTCTTTGTTTCCAATTTTGAAATATTTTTGTGACCTTTGAGTCTTCCTGAAATTAGAAACCCACTTGGGCAGCTAACAATGGACCCAATTAATTACCAACTCAATTGAATTGCAAATAGAAATCAAAATAAAATGTTCACATTTCGAATTATGTTTTCTTTCTCCATATTAGGTATTTTAGAAAGATTATCGGACCGATGTCATAGATTTTAAACGCAAACTGACTTTTACCCTTCAGTGTAGGGACAGTGAACCAACACAAAGATTTCCCGTGGCATTTTCCTTCGTTCATTGCGTGAGAATAGGTGAGACCTGTGACTGCTTCACCACGACAATGAGCTAGCTAAATGCCCTAAACATCTGACAGTTCCTGGCCAAGAAGAACACCTCAGTGATGGAGCAAACATCATACTCACCCGACCTAGCTTTGTGTGAGTTTTCCTCTTTCCCAAAAATTGAGGGACCTTGAGGGATCTGTGTTGAAGAGGTGGATGACCTCAAAATGATCATGACAATGGCACCTCTGAAAAATCCCCTAGGAATGTATGAAGTTGTGGCAGAGAGGGCTGTGAACATGCGTTAAGACTTCAGGGATGTTATTTCATAATTGATAATTCATAGTTTGGATATTAATTTGAATATATCCATTGTGCGATCAGTCCTGGAACCTTTCTGACAAAGCTCTGATGTTAGTTTTTTAATTCCGTAATTGACAAGCAAATTGAGGCCTAACTCCCCTCCTATTCCCTTTTTGTGGGGGTTTTGGAAATGTTAGGCCAATAGACACACCATGTTTGTGGTGATGCTGTGTGGCTAAGTTGTGATTCATTTTGCACCAAACAATGTTAAGGATTGTGCAAACATTTGTCATTGGCTGTCTGACTGATGCTGCGGGATACGCAAGGTGGCGTGATATTTCGTGTTCAGTCTGAGCCAAGCATTACAGGCCAGACTTGATTCAGGTTGGCGGCTTGTACAATTTTTTTTTCTCGTTTATTTTCTTGAAGTCTCAAAAATTTTAACAGTTAGCCTGTCATGTTTATCATCCAGATGTCAGTCCAAACATCCATAAACAGAAGGCGTCTAGGAATCCGAGCAGCCTTCCAAGTCCTTCGCTTTCATGACGCTGAGAATGCTGCTGGGTAAATGAGCATACTCAGACACACAATGTACTTAAAATGATTCACCTCTTATTACTTCATGGCTTTGTCAAGGCTTTGACCGTTTTTTCTTTCAATCCATGACCATGATGATTAGTGGTTTAATGCTAAAGCGATGACTGCACTGAACTAAATTTCTGCATACAACATTCACATACGTGAGGCATTTTCAAAAATGAAACAACTCATCAAAAATTGCTTATGGGTCTGAAAGTGTATGTTGGATTCCTACTAAAGGTCTGTTTGTAAACGATGTACAGGTTCTTCTTTTCTTTATACCCCACTTTTATATAAGTTATACCCCACTTGTAAATGCACAAATAATGTACCTTAACTGCAAAAAAGTATTGACATTGATTTAATTTTAGGGAACGTGTGCCAATTGATGCTGTGCTACAAGTGATGTCCAGGATCCAGATGCACAGCTACTACAGAGAGGCCATCACTTCTGTCAGAGCTCATTGTGGCTACATTTAGTACACCGATCGATCCACTTGAACCATGTTCTTTAAATTCACTATAACTGTCCTGTCAGCGTGATGTACAGTGCCCTGAAAACGTATTTGCCTTATATTCAAATGTGTATTATTTCCCCATTGGAAGGTTTGAGGAGTGGGGAAAGTATGCAAAAACAGGAATTTAAGATGAGGGCAAATATTTATTCTCGGCACTGTAGATCTGCTGATGCTGCTGCAGAGAAACTGGGGTCACAATGTTTGTTTAAAAATAAAAATAAAATCCTTTGTTGAAGTGAACCTCACCAAAACCCCAAATTGGAATGTGAGTTGAAATTCCCCTTGAGGGACACCAATGACGTATAATGAATTCAAAATTCAAAAGCGATACAACCTCTGAATCTTACTTTCACTTTGCTTGATGCTTGTTTCAGGAGACACGTCAGTATCAGACTGAAGGCTTTATGAATAAAGAGCAGTTTAAACAGATATTTGATGAGCTGGATAAAGACCGTATAAACGAGGTACAGTATTTCAAACGGAATGTGAAAGAGCGCAAGGATAATACTCTTTAGTTGGCAGTTGAATATTGTTCATAGACCTGTGTTCTTCACAGCACCCTCCCGCACCACAGTATAACTCAGTGGTATTGCAGAAGCTGCAGGTGATCTTCAGCCACTACTATTTTACTGTATTTGGCAACGCGGTGGCGTTGACCCATGTGGTCTGCATATGTGTAAGTAAAATACCTTTGTCTTTCTGAGCATGCACAAAAAGCTGTTGTCATGTCCCAGTGTACCAACCTCAAGCTGTCACTTTATCCTGGAGCATGTCATTCCATACCATAGGTTTACCCCACTACTGAAAGCCTACTTTTTTTCAGATTTTGCTGAAATTGTGTGGGTATGTCATAGCATGGCAGGCCAAATTTTGTAATTTCAGCTTGATTTGATCATCGGTTTCCAAGATATTGCAGTTTGATTTTTTTTTTCATCAAACCCAGGTATCCATGGAAAGAGGAAATCATAAGCAATCCAAATCTGGCATTTGTTTTTCCATGCTATGATTTGACCCAACACAAAATTGATTTTGAAATTGTTTTTTTGTGGTGTAATCTGAGGTGAAATGACCCAAATCTGAATCATCCAAAAAGTCTTGTTGCTCTAATATAGTATAATATAGCTTAGAGTCTGATAATTATACTCTGAAAGCTCCTGTATTATTTAGCTATACAGTATTATTTTCCCTATGTTCAAACTCTATTGGACTCTGAAAACTGGCACAGCTTCTAAATAACAGATGTGAGTCCATCAAAATTCAATCGCATTGGGTTGTGTGACACTAGTCCAACTGAAATTTGGTTGTCTTTTAAAATTAATTTCCCATTGAGATTGATTGTTTTGGAATAATTTGTTCCAGAGTCAAAACTGTTGCCATTTTCAGAATCTGTAGGCTTTAATATATCAGGAAACCGTTTCAAAGTCAGCGTTTGATGTCATAGCTTAAGATGGCCTCATACTGTCCGATTTTAAGTGTTTTTTACAGTATTCATCTATACAAATAAATTGTCCTCTTCTGCTGCTAATACTGAAAACAAGGGTAGTAACAAACAAATGTGCATTAGCATTGATACAAACATATCCTATCCCTGGTCAAAGGGGACTTGACCAAGGATGGCGCTAGAGGAAATTCCCCACCGATATCCCACCCCGAGAGCCAAGGAAGGAATTGTGTGCTCATGAACACTTGACAGATGGTCCGTGACAGCTTTTAGATGTAAATATTTGTTTGTGATTCAGACTGTGTTGGTATTGAATTCAGACAAGTCCACCGGAGAGAGAGATAACCTTTACATGGAGGTAAGCTCAACCATAAATTATCTTTGATGTTGATGAGCATTCAGTATGACTGTGACATTTAAGCAGCACCACTTTCTCTTGTCATTCCATAACAGATTATCAACATGTGTTTTATCATCTACTACCTATCTGAAATGTGTGTAAAGATATTTGCCTTGAGTTGGAAAGGGTACCTTTCCTACAGGAACAACATCTTTGATGGATTCCTCACCATCCTGCTCCTGGTAATTTAGTTTGACACAATCTTCCTCAAACTTGTCATTGAAATAATTTAGTAATGCATTTCATCTCATGGTATTTACAATGAAAATGAAAAGTCTGGACTTCCTGTTCAACTGTCAGGTTTTTGGGAGATCAAAACCCCAAGAAATTGCAGCATGAATAATTTCAAAACATTTTCCAATGTTATTGTGACTTGTAACATGTACAACACAATACAAAAAAATTGAAAAATTTACAAGCGGGTTAATATTAGTTTCTAAAAGCAACTGAGATTACTATGTTGTTGCACAGATGTGCACTCCCTCTAATACTGTAACTTAGGATGTGAATGTGTTCAGAATTAACCAATCAAACTCAATTTAAATGGTACGAAGCACACACCGACCACCAATCTTCCCTGTAAATTTCCAAGCGTCTGAGCATTTACATAAACCCCCAGAGCATTCTTTAGACCACGGTGAGCAATATCATGTTCTTCTACTTCTTCCTCGCATAACTTTGCTGCTATGAAGTAGGAATTTCTCCATTGTGAGACTATTCAAGGTTTTCTTATCTTATCAGACATGCACACAGTGCAACAAGTATCACACCTGTCTAGTTACATGATGTAGGTATGCTATAAAAGAATTCAAACAAACCACCTTGATATAAAAATACAACATGTCATTGAAGAGATCTGCGAGACAAATAAAATCAGCCCTAGTTTATTTTTAGTTTTATTTTAAGAATATTTAATTTTCAAAACAAACTGTATACAGTACTGTAAATATGGTTCAACATTGTCCACTTCTGTGATCCTGCGCACCAGGGTCACTGTGTACGCCAGGGGTGCCCAATACATAGATTGCGATCGACAGGGAGTCAGTGGACTGGTCCCAAGTCGACCACGAGGGGTGCGAGGAGGAAATGGGAGGGAAACGAGATATGTGTGTCCGTGTGTTTCGGTTTCATTCATGTTTGGGGCCGTTCCTGCTGTTGCTCATTGTGGCGTGCGTGCGTGTATATGCGTGCATGTGTATATGCTTGCACGTTCGTGATCGCATCGATCGCGGGAGGTTGATCGCTTCAAAAGTCCATCTTCGGTCAAAAAAGTTTATCCACCCCTGGTGTATGCTGAGAGGGTGAGACCAGTGCACAATTTAGAGGCAACATTGCCTGTGACTCTTTCATGTGCCAATGTAGTTCTGTGTGATCAAATGAAGAAATGATGTGTAGAATTATTTAAAAACATTGATTGTTTTTTATAATGTTATTTTGATATGTGACATGGATATTTGTGCAAGGGTGCCACAAAGTCAGTGGCTTTCGAGGCTCAGAGGAGTGCACGTGTCCACAAACATAGCGATAGCTGGTGCCATTTACATTGGGTCTAGGCCCAAGACCCAAGCAGCAGATAACCTGTTATGTTTCTGTTAAGAAACCTGGCTTCAGACTTCAGCTGAAAACTAGCATTCATGAGCATTGACACTGTTTATTCTTGTGTTAATTAATGTGCACTGTCCTAATGAAATAACTAAATAAAAATAAAAACCGTCAGTTCTACATGAAACACCAAACCCTCATTCCTGAGGCCGGTTTAAACCTGTTGCGCATTGTGCTCCAATATAATTAGATCACATCTCAGACTATCGGTGTTAGCATGAACATGTAATTTAGTGCCTGCTTTTTAGGAACTTAGTCAATCAAGCCTCCTCTGTCTGAGCAGGATGTCCGCCTAATTTAGTTTCATGAGTGTATTTCGCTACATTTGTCAATGAACTTTTTTTTTCTACCTTTAGGTCCTGCAGATAACTATATATGTCACCTACCGCCTTCCTCATTCACATGTGTAAGTTAAATTTTTAATATGTTGGACTGATTATAATCCCTCAAAAGAGAAATTCAATTCACACTCTGCTATATATATTTCATGTTGCTCACTACACACATACAGTGGACCCAACAGCCTTGCAGGCATATGTATAAGGAGAGATGTCATTGGGTTCACTCTTCAAAAAAAACCAACAGACTTTACATTGTAAAGTTTTGCAGCAATTTGATGACTTATTATATGCAGACGTTGTATCGGTCTGTCGTGGTAAAGAAGGAGCTGAGCGAAAGGGCGAAGCTCTCAATTTACCGGTCGATCTACGTCCCAACCCTCATCTATGGTCACGAGCTATGGGCCGTGACCGAAAGAACGAGATCCCGGATACAAGCGGCCGAAATGAGTTTTCTCCGCAGGGTGTCCGGGCTCTCCCTTAGAGATAAGGTGAGACGCTCGGTCATCCGGGAGGGGCTCAGAAGACCCGCTTCTCCTCCACATTGAGAGGAGCCAGATGAGGTGGCTCGGGCATCTGATTCGGATGCCTCCTGGACGCCTCCCTGGTGAGGTGTTCCGGGCATGTCCCTCTGGAAGGAGACCCCTGGGACGACCCAGGACACTCTGGAGAGACTATGTCACCCAGCTGGCCTGGGAACGCCTCGGGATCCGCCAGGAAGAGCTCGAAGAAGTGGCTGGCGAGAGGGAAGTCTGGGCTTCCCTCCTAAAGCTGCTGCCCATGCGACCCGACCCCGGATAAGCGGTGGAAAATGGATGGATGGATTATATGAGAGGTGGTGATTATGATTGAACGGCTCTGCAAACAAACTGCCTGTGTTTCTGTATGTGTCACGACAGGGACCCATCCTCAGAGGGAGTATTTTCACTGTGGGAGATGGTTCGCTTTGTTAACATGCTGGTTGTCTTCCGCTTCCTGCGCATCATACCAGATATCAAGGTAGGTAGCAGTTGGGTTAGGCAACTTTAACAATGAGTTTGTGCTTACAGAAAGGCTGCACATTTGGTTAAGGAAAGGTACGTTAATCAGTAGAGCACAAAGCAATTCAAACTGCTTTACAGGTGCAGTGTTACCTCTACTTACAAAATTAATTGGTTCTGGAAGAAATTTCTTCACCAGAGCATATTGTAAGTAGAGATGCATTTTCCATGTAAATACCCTAATCCGTTCGAAGCCCCTCCAAAGTTCAGACATAAATGTTTTCTAAAGCATAAAAATGCATCAAAATTGGAACAAATACATGTTACAATTAGATTATTGCACAATAAATAAGACTTGTGCACAATGTAAAAAACAAAGAATAGAGAATAAAAATGGTCATTTCAGTTTTAACTGCGTCCTCACCGTTTTTTCCCCCCTCTTTAGTTCATGTTCTCCCTCAGAAGTGGTTTTTGCCTGGCGTTTTGTCACAAACCGATCCAAGGACGTTTGTTTTGTCGGCTTTTAACAATCCTTCGAAAGTGTGCAATGCAAACATCAGCATAGTGAGCGGATCGCCCGACTGGTGAACACATTTTCTGGGTGATTCACATTTACGTAAAACTATCGGAACGCCTCATGGCCTGAAGGGCGAATGACGAGGACGTTGCATAGACACATATCTATCGATCTAAACACATAGACACGTGCGGAAGCGGTCCCTCTTTGCCAAAGGGATGCCAGAATGATGCTCAGTAGTAGCCAATGGCAGAGCTGTTATAAGGATGTTGCATTCAGGAAACTCGGCGCTGCGACGCGTAGCCCATGCTGTATTTTTACCTTTCGTAACTTGAAATTTTGTATGAAGAGACGTTCGTAAGTAGAGGTACCACCGTACATGAAATTACAAGAAGGTAAATAAAATCATTCTCTAAGACAAAAATCATGATGGATTAAATTAAAAATAAATCAATGCAGGTCAAATACTTTCAAGTGTAATTGGCACAGCTAAAAAGATTTGAACGCTGCCAGAGTTGAGGCTTGTCTCACATATTATGAAATACCGAAAGATATCTTCACACACGTTTAGTCCTGATTCTGGGCAACAGCAAAAGAGCACACTGTGAGGTTCTTGGTGTCCGAGACCGTTTATATTGTTTGTTTGTTTCTTTGTTTCTTTGTTTATTGAGCATATATAGTACACACAATAACAGGTTGACAAAAGTCAAACAAAAATTATGAAAGGAAAATTAGAACGTACATAAAAGAAGAAAACACACATCATCACAGTTGAATGTTCAAAGGAGTAGGAAGAAGTAAATAACTTATCTAGTCCTACCCCTTATTATGTATTGTTTTGTGTTTTTTGTTATTGTAAAGTGTCCTTGGGTGTCTTGAAAGGCGCTTATAAATAAAATGTATTATTATTATTATTATTATTAATTTGAATTGATCATTTTTCAAAACAAAGAAGAAAAGAAAAATCTACATATCATCAAATACTTTTACCCTTATGTATACTATACTATTCTATTTATACACCTTTTGGTTTGTATATATATAGTTATTCTTTCTCCTTTTGTATTTCAATTTTCTGATATTCATTATAATTAGCATTTCTTGAATACAATTGATAAATTGATCAAAATCCAAAACAAGAACAAACAGTTGTATTGCTATATTTTATAAGTACCGTATATCAAATTTATCTTCTTAATTCTGATTCATGTAGTTTTTTTTGTACTAATCTTTTGAATTTGTTTTTGAACTCCTCCAACGATTTACTCATTTTCAGGTCCGTTTCAAGCCACAGATTGACACCTATTACTGATACACACCTTTGCTTGATGTTTGTTCTTGTTCTGGATTTTTTGTATTGATTAGTACCCCTTAGATGATAACAGCTCTCTCTAATTTCAAAAAGCTGCTGGATATTTTGGCAAAGGAGATTGTTATGTGCTTTATACATTAATTGGGTAATTTTGAAGTCAACCAGGTCGTAGAATTTCATTGTGTTTAATTTGATGAATATTGGATTTGTGGGTTCTATATATTTAGACCTATTGATTATTCTGATTGCTTTTTTTTGTAGTTTTAAAACAGGGAGTGTGTTTGTTTTACAGGCTTTTCCCCATATTTCTACACAGTAGGTCATATATGGGAGTAATAATGAGTAAGAGAATGTATACAAGGAGCTCTTATTCAACACATCCTTAGTTTTGTGGAGTATCCCGATAGTTTTGGATATTTTTCTTTTAATGTTATCTATGTGTGGCTTCCAGGATAGTTTTGTATCTGTTACTAGTCCAAGAAACTTATTTTCATAGACTCGTTCTATTTCAATTGAATTTATCTTTATTGTAACTTGGTCTTTGATTGGTCTCGTGCCAAAAACAACTACCGTATTTTCACGACTATAAGGCGCCATTAAAAGTCTCAAATTTTCTCCAAAATGGACAGGACGCCTTATGATGCGGAGTGTCTTGTCTATGCGCTGAGTTCCAAAACCTGACTGACAGCCGACACGCTGTTTATATAGAGAAAAGGCGGAAGTGACTGTGGACAGGCATGCGGCAAAGAAGTCGGCCAATCAGTGAAGGGTGGGCGTGTATATATACATATATGGAGAGAGAGAGAGAGAGAGAGAGAGAGAGAGAGAGAGAGAGAGAGAGAGAGAGAGAGAGAAAAGGCAGACGTGAGTGAGGACAGGCATGCGGCGAAGAAGTCCGCCAATGAGTGAAGGGTGGGCGTGTAAGTGGACGCTAAAGGGACGCCCCAAGAAGGTACCAACACCTGTATAGAGTGTGGCTATGTGCATTGTTGCAAAACAACCTCGGTTTTGGTTTCTAAGAACCCCCGAAAATAAATTCTACAAAGAGACACGCCTACGAAGCTCAGTTCAAACTTCAAGCCATCGGTTATGCTTTTGGCATGCGTGCCCATCTCACAGCAGCGGTGAAAAACCAAGTCAAGCAAATGAACTCTGAGCTTGCCTTTATTCCCGGAGGCTTGACTAATGAAATCCAACCGCTGGACATCGGCATCAATCGGGCGTTCAAAGCAAAGTTGCGACCGGGCGTTCAAAGTAAAGTTGCGAGCGGCATGGGAACAATGGATGATCGATGGCAAACACAACTTTACAAAGAGTGAGAGGCAGCGCTGGGCGAGTTACGCCACAATTTGCGAATGGATTGTGGCTGCTTGGACGAACGTGTCTGCTTGCACTGTAGTTTTTGGCAAAGCCGGCATCATTTCTGTGGAGCCACATGGCAATGAGAGTGACTGACAACGAGAGGGAACACGGCGTTTTTGATGGATTACCGGTACTTGCACAATTGTTCAATTCTGATACAGAGGATGAGGACTTTGATGGATTTCTGGGTGATGATTGATCGAAAAACGTGAGTACATTGTACGATGGCTAAATAAAATACAACGGAACTCAGTTTTCCATTGCCTTTTTAAAAACGTGTTTTTAGCTTGTATCTGTATGTCTTGGCATGCTACCGTATGCTACAAGCTAACGTGTTTTTAGCGTGCGCGCATGCATGCCATATGTTTAAGCTGGCGTATGTTTTACCACTGTAAAACTGCGCCCAATAATACAGTGTGTTTTGTCTATGTGTCAAATACAGAAATAGCACCCATTAATGAGATTACGCCCAACCATACGGTGCGCCGAATGGTCGTGAAAATACGGTAACTTAGTTTTTATTCAATTTAAAGATAGTTTATTTCTGTCGAACCAGTTTTTTAATTTTGTCAATTCATTTTCCACAGTTTTCAGGAGTTGTTCCATATTTTTTCCAGAGCAGTAAAAGGTTGTATCATCGGCGAATAGGACGCATTTGAATTGTTTTGACACACTACAGATATCATTTATATATAAAATGAATAGTTTTGGTCCAATCACTGACCCCTGAGGCACTCCATGGATAATCTTCAGTAAATTGGATTTTTTGTTTTTGAACTGCACATACTGATATCTGTTTCTAAATAACTTTCAATCCATTTATATGCCGTGCCTCTGATACCATATCTCTCTAATTTATTCAATAATATAGTATGGTCTATAGTATCAACAGCTTTTTTTAGATCTAGAAAAATCCCGACCGTGAATTCTTTATTATCTATATTAGTGGCTATTGCTTCCACAAACTCCATTGCTGCCATTAAGGTGGTCCGTTTTTCTCTGAAGCCATATTGATTTTCACTTAATAGCATGTGTGTATATATGAAGTTGTCAAGTCTGCGAGAAAATAATTTTTCTAATATTTTTGAAAATTGTGGTAACAGTGATATTGGCCTATAATTTGTAAAGAATTGTCTTTCTCCACTTTTAAAAATTGGAATGACTGGCTGTTTTCATTTTTGATGGAAAAATACCGTCTTTAAATGACAGGTTGCATATATATGTAAAGGGTCGCACTACAAATTCTATAATCTGTTTTACTATTGTCATATCAATATTAAAACAGTCAGTTGACTTTTTACTTTGATATGTTTTTACAATATTTAATATTTCATTTTGATTCACAGCAGTAAGAAACATTGTGGAAGGATTTTTTTTCTATGTATTTATCTATTTCAAAAGAATTTATTGGATCAGGAATTTGTTTGGCTAAGTTACTGCCGATATTAACAAAATATTCATTAAATTCATTTGCTATTTCTGCAGTTTCCTCAATAATGGTATTTTTGTCTTTCATAAAATACTCCGGATAATCTACTTTATTAGAGGTATTTCTAATTACATGATTTAAGATTTTCCAAATTTCTTGAGTGTTGCTTTTATTTTGCTCTAATAATGCATGAAAATGGTCTCTCTTGCTAGTTCTTATAATGTTTACTAATTTGTTTTTATACGTCTTATATTTTGTTTCAGCTTCTTTAGTTCTGGATTTTAAAAACGATTTGTATAGATTGTTTTTCTTTTTACATGCATTTTCTATGCCTTTTGTTATCCATGGCTTACTTTGTTCATTTGACTTTCTGGTGACTTTAATTACTGGGAAATGTTTTTCGTATAGGGAGGTTATGGTTGACTGAAATGCATCAAACGCAGTATTTGGGTCATCGTTTGTGTAGACCTCAGACCAATTTTGCTTGTCTAGGTCGAGCTTGAAAGCTGAGATGGAATGTTGGGTTCTGAGTCTTATTTCTGATGTGTGAGTAATTGGTATAGTTTTTCTATCGAAGTAATTGTATAGGACTGCAAAGACCGGTAGATGGTCACTTATATCAGTTATGAGGAGTCCACTTTCCTTTTTATGATCAATCTTATTTATAAATATATTATCTATCAATGTGGCCGTATCAACTGTTATTCTGATGGGTCTCAGAATGACTGGGAAAAGACCGTTGCTATACATTGTATCTATGAAATCTGTTGTTTTTTTGTGTCCATTTGGGTTTAATAAGTTGATGTTAAAGTCGCCACATATTATTCGTGTTTTCTTGTCATTAGAACAACTCAGCATATCTGTCAGTTTTTTATTAAATGTGTCTAGACAAGATCCTGGTGTCCTATAAATGCAACTTATAATAACATTTGATGCATTTTTAATGTGTATTTCAAGAGTTAAACATTCCATTAGATTCTCAGTTGTGTTTGTCAGGCTCTCAATTTTGCTGCATTGCAGTGTTTTATCTACATATATTGCAACTCCCCCTCCTTTTTTGTCTTCCCTATGAGTTGCATACATTTCATATCCATCAATTTTCATTTCACTTGTTTTTTCATCATCAAGCCAAGTTTCTGATATGGCAATTACTGTAAATTTATTAAATGTAGTCAAATATTCTTTGATTTTGGTGAAATTTTTATAAAGACTTCTACTATTTATATGTATCACTGAAAATGTATTTTTCAGTTCTACATTTGTATTGAATTGTTCATCAGTATAATACTCTGAGTTTGTGATGCTGTGATTATGATTTAAGAAATTGTTGTCTGGGTCCAAGTTGTTCTCTGGGTCAAATGTCTTGTGTTCAGTGTAATCAAAGATTTTAAAGTCCATGTTTGTGTTGTTTGTTTCCTATATCTATTAAGTCCAAGTTTTGTCTGGTGGTAATCAGCTCTCAGCATGTTGAAGTCGAGCCCGTTGAATTGGAGTACTGGTGCGGGGGTGGACGATGAGTTTGTCGTGCCTCAAGTAGGCAATTTCCCCTCTTTCACGTGCCGCTTTTAGTTTTGGAAGCAATTCTTTTCTTTTTTGACATACAATATCTGTATAATCTTCATTAATGTAGATGTTGGTACCTTTTAAGTATTTTGCTCTCTGTAGAATCATTGTTTTGTCCTTATATTTTTCAAACTTCACCACGACTGGCCTTGGTCGAGGTCTTCCCGATTTGTGTCTCCCCGTGCGGTGGGCTCTTTCCACCTCGATTGTCTCCTTTAATTGCAGTTGCTCCTTGAAGATTTTCTGCACTTTTTGCTCCGTTTCGGTCCACGTTTCTCCTTGCATTTCTTCAATTCCATCGATTATCAAGTTATTTCTTTTAGATTGTCCCTCTAAGTCAGGGGTGGGCAATTATTTTTTTCCAGGGGGCCACATGAGAAACAGAAAATATTGTGGAGGGCCGGCCAAAAGGCTGATCTCAATTCTGCATAATATTAACTGTACTTCTTGGTAAAAAGCAGTAAATAGCATTGTTTTGACAAGCTGGTAAGAGTATATGTTATAATTAAGCAATGAAAACATGAGGTTGCCTTCCAAAAAATGTAATTTATTCAAGCAAATTTCACAAAACAATGGGAAAGGCAATTAATCACTAAAACGACATCATAAAAACACGCTAAACATGCTAAATAAAAATAACCACAATACAACTAAAATCATGCATAACTCAACCATTTAAAACTTTTTACATTTTTAAGTTATTTTTTCTTGTTCAGTGAGAGAAATCTAGTCTCTGCTGGGCTTTAACAAGTGCATCAAAATCAGGTTGCATGTCTGAGGTGGAGATGCGAAGCACAGCTGACAGATGATCGTCAGTGAGAGATGATCTATACCTGGATTTCATGAACTTCATCATTGAAAATGTTTGTTCACATATGTAGGTAGAGCCAAAGAGAACCAACATCTTCTGAGCATGTCTCTTCATGTTTGGAAAGTTCTCCTCCTTTTTAGAAGAGTAGAAATCCAGCAGAGATCCTGATTTAAAGAGCTGTGCCAGTACTGCATCAGACTGCAGGTCAATGAGTTCCAGCTGAACATCACTGGGTGCATTATCCACACTGCAGGTAAAGGGAGAGGAAATCATGTGCATTTCATCCTCGATTGTTCTGAGATCTTCAAATCTCCTTGAAAACTCACAATGCAATGCTCCTAACATGGATGAGTACCTGCGGAGGTGATCGGCTTATGGTGTGACTTCTTTCAGGGTTTGCATGTGAGTGAGATTGTTGCTCTCCAGTTGGCTTGAAAGAAACAGCATCTTTTTCATGAAAGCCTTCACCAGGGTGTGCATTTCATGAACAAAAAGGCCCCTGCCTTGCAATTTGGTATTCAGGTCATTCATCAGTGCGGTTACATCAACAGCAAATGCAAAATCCGCCATCCAGTCCCCATCTGAGAGCTCTGGGATGTCTTTGCCTTTCATCTCACAAAACTCTCGAATCTCTGTTTTCAGGTCCCAAACTCTTTTTAGCACTTTGCCCAGGCAAAGCCATCTGACAGGTGTGTGGTAGCTGATGTCACTATGCTCAGACGCATGGTCCTCCAAAAGTGCGATAAACTGTCTGTGATTCGATGCCCGTGCCCTGATGAAGTTTACTGTGTTAGTAACAACATTAATAACATGGTTCATTTTTAGCACTGACTTGCACAACACATGTTGGTGTATAATACAATGCAAAAATATTAATTCCTGATCTGTGTTGATTTCAGCCACTTTATCTTGCATACGTTTTAGAAGTAAGATTTGGACAACCGTCCGTTGTGACACCTGCCAGTCTGTCCCATTTCAGTTCCAGTGTGTCCATGCACGCATTCACCTCCATGAAGAGATCGCTCCCTGTAGTTGTTCCTTTCATCGACCGCATTGCTGCCAGCTCCTCCGTAATCTTGAAGTCCGGCGTTATCCCGCGGACAAATACAAGTAACTGGGCTGTGTCACGGACATCACAGCTTTCATACAAAGCCAAGGAGAAAAAGTCAAAATTTGCCACTTCACGATGCAGCTGAAGCTCCAGATTGCACGATATGTTTTCGACCCTTCTCGTCACGGTTCGCTTGGAGAGCGGGACTTTCTCAAATTCTTCTTTTTTTTCAGGGCATATTAAAGCTGCAGAGTCCACCAAGCACTCTTTGATAAACTCCCCCTCCGAGAATGGCTTACTGGTTTTAGCGATTATGTAAGCTATCACAAAGCTGGTCTCGGTTGCTGCATCCCTGGATGTGTGAAGCTTGGTAAAAAAGCCTTGCTGCTTTTGCAGTTTAACGAGCAAAGCTTCCGATGTCCGCGCCCTTTCAGCATCAGTCACGTTCTTGTATTTCTCCCTGTGTTTCGTCTCGTAATGCCGACTCAAATTGTAGTCCTTAAACACGGCGATTCTCTCCCCGCAAACTAAACACACCGCTTTACCTCTCACTTCAGTAAATAAATACTGAGCAGTCCAATTTTTGTTGAAAACCCTGCATTCGGCATCTACCTTTCTTTTTTTAGCATGAGCAGACATTTCTGAGGGCTAAAGTCGTCTTGTGACTTGCTAGTGACAACGATCGAATCACGCCTCAATATACGTTTTGTGTCATCATGTACGTAAATAAAAAACAACTTCAAAATAAAAGCAATGCAGCATCAGTCCATGCATCAGGTAAAATAAGAAAATACATTTATTTTGTAATTTCCAATTAACGTTACACGGGCCGGTCAGAGTCAATCAAAGGGCCGTATGCGGCCCGTACAATGCCCAGGTTTGCTCTAAGTAGTCCATCTTGTCAGTTAAAACCAGCATACTGTCACATACTTTATAGATTTCAGTTTGCATGGTTTTGCAATGGTCAGTTCCATTCGTTTGTTGTTTTTTAATGTTATTGACCTCCTTTTGGGTCAAATTAAGACTTGTTTTCAGTTCTTGTACTTCCCTGGAAATATTGTCCAGTCGTGTGTTTGTTGAGTCCAGTATCATCTTTACAAATCCTTTGAAGTGATCCTGTTGTTGCTGAATGAGTGCTGTGAACAGTTCTTTTTGTTGCGTGAGTAGTTCGTGCGTTAGGGTCATCAATTCTTCGTCCTGTTTAATATCTTGTCCCCGTTTGGGCGGCATTTTTCGGGTTTTGTTGCTAGCTGTCAGCTAGTTGATGAGGTGTGCTGTGGTCTTTCTGCCAACCCGGAAGTTGGTGACGTGGCAGTGGGCCTGTGGCCTCTCCTGACGGCACCGCCGCGGTGTTCGAACTTTTCCGCCGCTGCTGCCGGATTAACCGTTCAGCAGGCTGGCCTCAAGTGGTGGTAGCTCCAGCTGCCAGCGCCGCCGCCACCGGAGTCCCGAAGAGTCCTCTCGCCCAACCACGCCAGCTGGCTACACTTGCTCGCGCTGCCTCGGTGGTCGAGCGTGCCGTGCCTCCGCCGCCGCCGCCTGGCTCACCGACCAGCCGGTTGGTTTTCTGGGGTGGACCCCGCTGCCCACGTCCGACCAATGGGTCGACAGCCGCTGGCCCCCCAGGCGTGAACCCAGCCACCGGCGCGGAACCAATGTGTCAACCGCCGCCGGAGCCCCAAACAATCGGGAGCCCCAGACGACCACTGGTTGTCGCTCGCTCGCTCCCGCTGACTGTCGCTCACTCGCTCCCACTGGCTGTTCAGACATGTCATAGATGTACTTTGGTGGTTGACCATGAAGAGGCTTATACACACGCAGAGCAGTTTTGAAGTCTTTTCTCTTAGTCACAGGAAGCCAGTGCACTGAGCACTCGGCCAATATATTTGTACTTCTTGGTTCGAAGAACTCAAGCAGCAGCAGCAGTCTGGATGTACAATACTGCAGCTGTCTGATAGCTGGTTTAGAGAGCCCAATAATCAGGCCGTTACAGGAACCAATCGTGCAAGAGATAAATGCACGGTTGGTTTCTCAAAGTCAAGTTTAGACGCTGTTCCTTCGATTTTTAGCAATGTTTTTGACATGGTTAAAAGCTGCTGATGTTGTTGATTGAATGCGGCTGTTCAAATTCAGATCCGAGTCCAATATTCCCACGAGATGTCTCACGTGATTATTAAGTTTTAAGAGAGTCTTGATGTGAATGATAACACTTTTTCTTGGTTTCTGTGGGCCACAGGCATTGATTTCGGTTTTGTGAGAGAAAATAATTTTTCATCAACAGTGACATATAGATCTGAGTATTACAATTATAGTATTATAGTATCTGCATAGTTTTCGTACAGTGAAACTCCCGTACAATGAAAACTACATGGGCGAAAATACCCCCTAGTGTGAAAAAATGTTTATGCATGAAAGCCATTCCCACTTTTCTGCTCCCCCTACGACGAAAAGTCCCCCTGTTCTGTTATACGAAATATTTTTCTCTGCTCTTGCCTCGCAACGAAATTCACTACAACGAAAACAAGCCTTCCGCATAAGTCGAATCCAACCTCAGCATGCCACAGCGGCCTCTGCTGCTTCGTTCGGAAGCTGTTGAACCACCACACTGGTATACACATGCACAGTAGTCCACGAAATATTTGTGATTGTTAGTTTCAGACGCAGCACGAACGTTACATTGCTAAATTGGCGACGAAACGGACCTTTGCAGACCAAGGAGTTAAGAAAAGCATTCACGCTTGAATTACAGGATAAAAGTAATAAAAATGAAAGATGGAGGAAGCAAAGTAAACACATATGTTGTGTGTGTGTGTGTGTCTGCGTGCGTGCGTGTGTTTACATCTGAGATCAAATTTGCTGCAGTGAAAAGCCCCCTGTTGTGAAAAATTTCTTGCTGCAAACATGATTTCGTTGTGGAGGAGTTTCACTCTCGCGCAAAAATGTAAAAGTGCCGGCCCGCGGGCCAAATCCGGCCCGTGAGAAGGTTTTCAGTGGCCCCTGGGATGATATTGATTTATTATTAGAACCGGCCCGCAGACCGCAGCAAGCCGGCAGCCCGCGGATCTTTTACACGCACCAATACTACATTTCCCACAATGCATGGTGACGCGCCAAGCAGTCGGCCGCTTTATTTCAATATTTATGAGTGCAGGAGTCGCTCGCATCACACTGACGTTAGCTTTCAGATACCCATCAAAAATGGAAGGTGGACACTGAGAACCGGGGGTTTCAAACAAGGTGGGAGTCGGAGTACATGTTCACCGACATAGCTGGAAAACTTGTGTCTTCTGTGCGGAGAAAGTGTGGCGGTATTGAAAGAGTGTAATCTGAGATTACATCATGAAACGAAACGCGAACAAAAACAAGAATATGAACATGAAACAAAGGCTACAGAAGGTTGAGGAATTAAAACGAAGCCTCAAATCTCAACAGGCTCTGTTCAAAAAAGCCAAATCACAAAGCCAGGCTGCTGTCACGGCCAGTTTTATTGCGGCAGAAGAGATCGCTAAATCAGCCCGGCCACTTACGGAGAGGGATTTCATTAAAAACTGTATGCTTAAAGTTTGTGACGAAGTTTGCCCTGAAAAAAAGCAACTCTTTTTAAACGTGAGCATGAGCAGAAACACCATTGCCTTGCCAGTAGAGCAGTTGTCCATTCTAAAAGAGCAGCTTGTGAATAACGGAAAAGATGGCATCGCATATTCCTTGGCTGTGGATGAGAACGCTGAAGTTTCTGACGTTGCCCAGTTGTCAATTTTCATCCACGGAGTGGACTCCAGCCTAAGCGTGACAGAGGAGTTTTTGGCTTTACATCCTATGCATGACACAACTAAAGTGCATGAAAAAGATACGGCAGTGGTGCTGCGCAGTTTGCTCGTTTCCTCCCCGACACAATTGCCCAGCTGCGCATCCAGGCTGCTCAAACGTTGTCGATGTTTGGCAGCTCACACCTGTGTGAACAACAATTTTTTTTGATGAAGCTGAATAAAACATCACACAAAAGTCGACTTATTGCTGAACACCTTCACTCAATTTTGAGGATTTGCTCAGCTCAGAGCCTGACCCCAAATATTGATGAACTTGTAGAAAATTCAGATTCAGAAAACTTTATTTATCCCCGTGGGGCAATTAGGACTGAACAGGCATGCTCTGCACAAGAAACATGAAAAACAATGACGAACATGGGATACAGTGCAGAGGGCCTGTTGGTACTCGCTGTGTGCACAGCGCCCCGAGATCTTAGTTCAGAAAGGAAATCACTAGGGAGGGAGAGGGGAAAAAAACCAAGCTTGAACTGTCCTCTTCTGAGGATAATTTGAGTCCAGGAGGGAAAAAAAGACCCCAGGACGTAAACAAGCATATGACAGTTACAACAAGTCACAAGACATAACATGTAATGAGGGGGCGGATGGATGGGGGGAGCGTGACGCGGCCCGACCGACGAGCTGCTCTGTCCATTCGAGCGCTCAGCAGATCAGTTCACGTCGTCGGGAAAAAACAGGAACAATAAAGGCGGTGATACCAGGGTGTGTATGCACGTGTAATTGTCTGGTTGTGTGTGCGTGTCAGGCCGCAGCTGCTTCGTCAAGGTCTTCTCATGGAGACAGTCCTGGCTGATAAGCCATGCTCTTCTCATCAGTCTCGGCCAGAGACTGATGAGAAGACTGATAGTCTCTGGCCGAGAAGGAGGGGGTGATGGTAGGGCACTAGCTTCCATGCATACATTCTTCCAAGGGAAAGGTCCAGAGAGCAGATGTTTTGGGACAGGCTGCCAACAATTCCAGACAGCCTTACATCCGTGGCCTGTGTCTCTTCAATGGCGTCGATCAGCCAAATCCGCAATTTCTTTTCTGAGCGCGGATTCCAGTTTCTCCAAGTTGTTGTCCATCTTGCAATGACGCTCCAAAACCGCATCCATTTTGCGGTTGAGCTCAGTCACCGCTTGAGTCAGAGTGTTGGACATCCGCACCATGCCATCCATAAAGACCGGCAGCTTCTTCACTTCCAATAAAGCCGCTCCCGTTGGTTGAATTTTGCGATAGATCAGGAAACTGCTAACACCAAACAGCAGCATACCTGCTATCAGAAGGCCCACAATGTAGATGTCTTCCACATCCTCAATGGACAGTATTGACAGGCACACCATTCTCCGCTCCTCCAAGGATCTAGGGTGTACCCAGCAGCAAATGTCCCCGAGGGGCAAGTAGGCTCCCCACTGCCTGCTCTTCTCATCGAGAAAATTTTGTCTATGGCATCGAGAGACTAGCCAACCCAATTCCATGCTTTGTTTTTAGGATGAAAATACGGCAGGAGGCTAGGATAGTCAGGATAGTCAGACAAGGACAGCACATAGACTGAGTGGCGAGCAGGGAAGGGTGGGGGAGGACGGGAGCAGAGCAAAAAAAGTGTCCGCCTTCGTCGAGAGCCAAGCAGAAAAGATCAGCCACCAAGTATCAGCCTCAGCCTCAAAGAAGGCTGGATTACTGTGCAGTCACATATTTATATATTTTTTTTTACTCAGTTTAAAAATTAAAGTATAATATTTGCTTTAACTGTATGTTACTTCTCCTTGAAGAAAGTGTTGTTTTTGGTTAATACATTTTTGCACTTTATTTTCGTGTATTTCAATACAATTATGTTTTTAAAATATTTTATTCGAGTGAATGATCGAAAATTGCTGTTATTTGTCTGTCTTTGAAGTAAATTTAGCCTACTTTTGCTAAAAGAGAAAATATGGGCGATTGATGGTGCCTTGAATAATACCGGCTTCTTTCATTCATGTTATGGGTATTTTTATACAAGGGAAATTTGTTTTTTGTGCTTGTTTAAAATTAAAGTTTACTGACAGAGCCGTAAGAAAATGTTGCTTTATTTATCTGATCATATTGGAATGTATTTGTTAGGTTTTCAGTCGATTAAATTTGGTTCAATAAACTATATGTGGTAATTGTTAAATTTTTCAATGAACATTTGATCAGTCCAGCCCTCGGCTTGCAGCAAAAAATTTTATTTGGCTGTCCGTCCATTTGACTTTGACACCCCTGCTCTAGTGTAATTTGCAGCTTTCCTTGTTAAAGCATGTCGTGATTGAATAATAAGGGTCGCCCATCCCTAAATGTGTTCAATACACTACATGTTTGCACTGTGGTTGAGAGAGGAAAGTAATTTCCTCTGTGCTGTTACACATAGAGCATATTTGACAATGAAAGCTGACTTGACGTGCGTAGGACCTGATAGTCTGTGGGGTCACATTTTATGCGAGGTAATGCATTGCAACATCATTGATTGAGCGAGCTTTGCATGTCATGTGTGAACCCTCCAACAAGCACCTCAACAACAGTAATCCCTCGTGTTTTCGGTTGATTGGTACCCCTCCCCTCACCCGCTAAAAGTGAAAAAAGTAGTATTTGCCCCTCACCCGACAGGAATGTTCATGTTTGTATGTGGATGGATCTTTTTTTTTAAATAAATATGTTATATGTGATGAATAAACCAACAAATTAGTCTCATGACAAAATATTTCTCCTCAATGCACTGATACAAGTATTTTGTTCTGCAGGTAATGGCTTTGGTTGCAAGCACCTTGTTGGACCTGGTGAAAAACCTAAGAGCCTTTGCAGGGATTCTGGTGGTGAGTTAATGAAGGCTCCATCAATGACCTCCTTAGATGACGAATTTTGGAATGAAATGTTAATATGTATTCTTACTCAAACCATACTCAGCATAATGAGTGTTGTTGTTTGGATGTGTAGAGCATATTACATGTACTGTGCATAGTGTATGTGCCGACCAAAATCTAATTGAATTAAAAAGCAATGCTAATGATTTCAAACATGTATATCATTAAAATCGGATTGACGATGAAATATGCCTCTAATAAATTTGATGCTATGTATCACTGTTGCGACATTTTGTTAGTCTTGACTTCACCTGATTCGTTGCCGTTTTGTGCAAAAAATACACAGCCTTGCTTATTTTGTTTTTTGTTGCAATTTTTGTCCTTCTGTGTCTCGATGATTTATATATTTTCTTCAAGCCATATCGTAATACAGCATAACAACAATTGGGGTTATTTTAACATGATTTTCTCAATCCCGTTGAAATTGTCATACTGTTTGATTGCTTGTATTCTATGAAGTTAGAAATCTAAAGGAGGGACCGGCATGAAGCTGCTTCCTCGACAAACAAGGAGTGTGCTAAATAATTTACTCTATGATGAAAATACATGGAGTTTAGGATTTAAGGGGTGTTTTCATTGAATAATTTAAATGGTGATCTTAAATTTCACGGTCAACTTTTCTTTTTTTCTTGTCAAGATAAAAAGCAGGGTGATAGCACATTCAATTAGGAATGCACATTGTTCTCTCTGCAGGTGGTTTACTACATATTTGCTGTGTTTGGCATCTGGCTGTTTGAAGGGGCCATCAAACCACCGCCAGATATGAGGTAAAGACAAATTATTCATATATATATACAGTATATATATATATATATTTTTTTTTTTATATTGGACCTGTCAAACGATCAAAATATTTAATCGAATTAAAAACGCAAATGGCATAATTAACTCTAATTAACTAAAGATTAATCGTGATTACTCACACATTTTTTATCGTTTCTGAATTTCCTTTTGTATTTTTTTTGTCCTATTTTTTTCCATTTTAATGCTCTCATCAACATGGAATCATGAATCAGTTTTCTATGTGCAAAATGCAAATATTTACTGAAACATATATTTACTCACTTGGAGCAGTTATTCACACATAATCTCTCACACAATATTACTGTCCATCAACAACAGTGAAAAAAATATTTTGCCACACAACAGCTCCTTTAACAGCTCTTTTGAGGGAATCAAAACAGAGCAATATAAAATTATAAAGTGCACTAAGGTAAACTAGTACTCAGCCTAGAGTGGATTTAAGCCATGGTTGCACATTTCGTTTTTCTCAAGTTTGCTTTGAACACAGCAGTCAGGCTATGTTGATTCTGTTGGTGCTTCTTGCGCGGAAGTCTCTATGGTTTTGTGTAGACATCATTTCGGATGACTACACTTGTTTCGATGCACAACGCAACACTGGAGACGTTTTATTTTCAGTGTTCGCTACGACAGCACCGCTGAACTCTCGACGTGCCTCAGCGCACCGTCACGGTCAGACGACCACAGAGAAGCTCCACCCCCTTTATTTATATGGTCACGAACACTGTAACCTTCCACAATATAGTTCCAAACAAGTAACAATCGTGTCAGTGGCATACATCGTACTCAACAGGCTACCTGCTCTTTATTCACCAGAGGCTCATCATCCTGGTCTCTTATTTCTCTCCTGAAACAATGTCTTCTCCCGCTTGGTGTACCTTAGCCTTCTCCGCTACGTACAATTTCTGCTTGTAATGGAGGCTCTCGCTGGCAATCCGTAGTGGAGTCGTTAGATGCAATGCGAATAATTTCAGCTTGAGTCGAGCTGTGGACAATGTTGACAGGCTTGCATGCAGTAGCCATACATTTAGCTCTGGCTTCAGCAAATTTGTTCTTCGTCGTGTTATCCATTTTTTTTCACTTTGAAATGATCCACAGCTGTCTGTCTTAGACGAGGGGGCGGAGTACTCACATCAGCTCTGTGCTTGGCCATTAAGTGGTACTGTATTTCAGACTCGACGTGCTATGATGAGAGCTCAGTTTACGACTGCAAAACATCCAGGTAACTTTGGTCTTGTCAGTGGAACTATCTGGCAACTTTTTAAAAGTAAACTTTCTATTCATAAACTCTTTAAGTATCCGTTTTCTGTGTCTCGCGCTGCCGTGGCTGGCAAAACAAACATGTGCGTGGACCTGTGCAGCGCGCTTGTTGTTTTATTTCTGGTTTATTTATAGAGCAACGTAACATCCGCTGTGACGTGTGCCACGTTAATCTCGCGAGAAAAAATTTAATCCCATTAAAATTCATTTAAATTAATGCCGATAACAACGCGCTTAACTGAGAGCTCTAATATATATATATATATATATATATATATATCAATTAATAAATTCCTCGTCTCAATCCTCGGGTGGTGTCCGTCACACATTCAGCCAGCTCGGGTCCTCTACCAGAGGCCAGGAAGCTTGAGGGTTCTTTGCAGTATCCTTGCTGTTCCCAGCACTGCGTTTTTCTGGACTGAGATGTCCGATGTTGTTCCCGGGATCTGTTGCAACCACTCATCTAGTTTGGGGGTCACTGCCCCGAGTGCTCCGACCACCACAGGCACGACTGTCACCTTTACCTTCCAGGCTCTCTCCAGCTCCTCTCTGAGCCCTTGGTATTTCTCAAGTTTCTCGTGTTCCTTCTTTCTGATATTTCCATCACTTGGACTGCTAGATCCACTACAGTGGCTTTCCTCTGCCCTTTATCTATGATCACGACATCTGGTTGGTTCGCCATTACCATCTTGTTAGTCTGTATCCGGAAGTCCCACATGATCTTTACTCGGTCATTCTCCACCGCCTTTGGAGGTGTTTCCCATTTTGACCTTGGGGTTTCCAGTCCATACTCCGCACAAATGTTTCGTCGACTATGCCAGCCACCTGGTTATGGCGTTCCAGTTTTTTTTTAACTCACAACTGTTCATCGTAGAACTGATCATTTTGGCTCACGTCTAAATGTCTGCTTTTAGCTCTAGTTAGTTTTGTCACTAAACTCACACAGACAAGCCGTGTATTTCCTCATTTTGTCATGGACTTTACGTTTCTTGTGTTTTCAGTGTGCCATACAATACAAGCATGGAAAACATCACTTCGAACTTCAGCACTGAGTGCGGCACCTATGAACAGCTCGGGTACTGGCCAAACAATTTTGATGACTTTGCTGTAAGTGTGTGCTTTGTTTGCAGCTATTGAGTTTGTTCTTCAGCCCCGCCTCCCATTTTGCAATGGTTCTTCCATTGCTAATAGTTTAATGAATTTAATATTTGAAATAGTCAGTGACTCAATTCTGGAAAAAAAAAGCAGCAATATTTGTTTTCAGCTCCCTTTTGGAGTGTAATTTCTGCTTTGAAAGAATGTTCCATTTAAGTAAACAATTATTAGAAGGGAACTTCTCATATATTGTTTACTTGTCAGCAGTTATACAGTATCATCAACATACACCATTAGCTGGCGTACATTCCCGTTCCCTAACATTGCCTCCGCCATGTTTGAAACTAAAGTGGCACACTTTGGATTCTGAGTTGTTCTTTGTTGTTCTCCAATTCCATCATTTTCTCTCCTCACGATATACATTTCTTTATTTTGGACAATGAATGATGATGTCTTGCTGAGTGCTATACCTAGTTGAGCTCATGAAATTGACAAATATAACGTGTGAGAAATTCCAAACGCCTACACTTGATGAAAGTGTGTTACTAATAGCATTCACATACAATTGTGCATTCTCGTCTTACATACGTGACATTTTCTGGCGACACACTCAATAAACGTGGCGGCCAGCTGTATTATTTTCAACATTGTTTTTAAAGTTCTTAACCCTTTCTTTGACAGCGGTTACTTCAGTGGACAGTTTATCATGTTATTAGGTTGCTGGGTGCATGAAAGGATAATATGTACATGAAAAATGATGCACAAAACGTTAACTTTTTACGGCCGCAAATATTTGAAGTATCTCTTTCATGAACTATTTTATGTTTTTAATTAACTTAAAAAACCCTCCCTTTCTGTCGTAGGCGGCCATCATTTTGCTGTATGATGTCATGATAATCAACAACTGGCAGGCCTTCATGGACGCATACACCAGATATACCACTGAGTGAGGAAAAAAGATGCAGTAAACATAACGCAGAAATTGAATCAGATGTTGAAGAAACTTAAGTGTGTTTCATGTTTCTCAGATGGTCGAAAGTCTACTTTGTGTGTTGGTGGTTCACCTCCTCTGTCATGTGGGTAAACTTGTTCGTGGCACTCATCCTAGAGGTCAGTACACCCAATGCACAAATCTGTTGGAAAAAAAAATTGATAGTCCAAGATAAATTTGTTGGATGAAAACGTAGCTTAAGGACTACATGACAGAATCAGCCTTCATGATCAATCGAGTGATGCCCAGGAGTCACAGACAATTTTATATCTTAAGAGTGGGAGAAAAAAAATATTTGATCCCCGCTGATTTTGGAAGTTTTCAAATTTAAAAAAAAATCAATGAACAGTCAGATTTTTATGGCAGTCGGACAAAGCAGAGAAACAGTTAATTCCCGCAAGCTAAAATCAAAACAGCAGCCTCGACATCAGCCCTGCGGATGCCAATCCATCCATAAACATTTGAACTCTTTATCCTTGAACATTTTTTTTCTTTTTGTTGAGTAAAATATCACCTTCGGTTATGCGCCTGTTGCATTTTCATTTTGCTGCATTGCATCTTTGCACATGTTCAAATCACAAATAGGAATCTCTTTATTATATTTATTTTTTTTCTTAATTTGATACAATTTTGTTTTCTTTGGGCTTCCTGGGCTCACCTGGGACATCGGGTACTGTATTTCATGCCACATAATGTGAAAATGTGCATTGGCATGACTAAAATTGCCTTGAATCTATTAATCTTTTAATTAATGCATGTTTCCTTTGTAATCAGGAGTGTTATGAATATATTGAGTGTTTTTAATTTTTTCTTGTCTTACCCAAAGTTCTTTAAATTAGTAATTATATAGTATTTTTAAACATATGATCACATCAATGGCTGCAGAGATTCACTGCTATTTCATGGATGAAAAAAGTAAGCTTCTCCACCTTTTCACATCAGGATTTTCTCAATTGCGCACTGTTCAATAAAGTGTGCAAAACAAAAGAAAAAAAATCTGCAGAGAATAGAGCTGCTCATATCTAGCAGCCCAAGGAATGATGTGATTTTTGGTCACATACATATAATATGGACACAAAATTATAATTTGTGGCCAGAAATACAAATAAAGTGAATCCAAAATAATAATTTAGGCGTGTCCGTGAATCTTGCTAGTCTGTCATTCACCAGCACCCAGGCCACCCATTATGGTAATGTCAGTCCAGTAATTTTGTGTTCCTTGTCTGCGGATACATGGCAGGCTACATTGAAATTATTCAACTGCGTAATTGTTCAATTCTTCAGTAAACACAGAAACAGAAACAAAACGGCAGTTGCAGCCAGTCAATTTATTGGGGGAGCGATATTTGGACGGCGCACGTCACGCAACAAAATGTAACCGTCGACCTGGGTGAAGTAGTGCGGACAGGCAGCTGTCACTTTACAATTGTTTATTGTCACCGGGGGGGCGCCCGTCATGTTACGATTGTTTATTGTCAACGGGAGTGGGGGTGACAACCGTCCATCCATCCGTCCAACCATTTTCTGATCCGCTTATCCTCACAAGGGTCACGGGGCGTGCTGGAACCTATCCCAGATGCTGTCTTCAGGCAGTTGTCGGGAGACACCCTGAACTAGTTGTCTCGCACTTACACCTAGGGACAATTTAGAGTGTTCAGTCAGCCTGCCATGCATGTTTTTGGAATGTGGGATGAAACCGGAGTACCCGGACAAAACCCACGCAGGCATGGGGAGAACATGCAAACTCCACACAGGGAAGCCAGAGCCGGAATTGAACCCTGCACCTTTGCACCCTGTTTAGAACACAAAAACTGCAGCATCCAGTGCAGGAATATGAACAAAATACAGTATAACAAGACGTGTCACAAAATTTAGGGCTATTTGCTACAAAATAAGATGAGTTAACAGACCTGGTGGCTTTTATTTCCACCCACTCAGTCTCTAACTTTACCTCTCCCCGATCACCATACAAGACAGCGTTGCTCAGCTGATGTCGTGCAACCAACTTTTGAACGCAGCCACCGGACGCCTCAAAGTCCTCAATGCCCACAGTTAGCGCTATGGAACTTGCCTTCTCTCTAATTAGCGGTCTAGTTAGCGGAAGGTTTTAGCACAATAATGAGAAAAGCATTCCAGGAAACGTTTGTTTACTTACTTTTCACCCCCAAAAAATACACTCACTCAAAATTGTAATATTATTGAATTAAGATTGTCTTTGTCATGTATATATCAATCTAAATCTGTAAAAAAAATAGTAGGCCTACTCAGTTGTAGTATCAGGCAACATAAAACCTGGTGTAACTGCAATGAGGCCATGTCTGCCATCTAGTGGTGAATCCACTTGCACTTTTAGATTTTTTTCAGTATTTTTGTGGTCTTTAGGGTATTTTCCGGTCCCATTTTCCAACCCCTGGAAAATGGAAGGTTGGCTCATTGTGGTCGGGGGATATATGCGGCCGCCCGGCCGCCAGTTGCACTTCCCTGTTCTGTGCATTCCTAGCACTGCCCATAATCCCAATGAGGACAAAAGGGATATAAAAAAGATATATGGATTAAAGTTGCATTAATTCTTTGATGCACAACATAGGTCGAAAGTGACCCGGCTGAGTTTTTATTTTCGATATCTTTGCAGTAAATTAATTTCATCATTCAGTATTCAAGGTATTCCTCAATTAACTTGTTTTTGACCATCATACACAATTTCTTTTTCCTATCTTACTTTTTGAATAAAATACATTTTTCTATCACTAACTTCTAATGCACAACATGGGTCTAAAATGACCCATATTCATTTTGTATGTTACGTCATGCAAGGTTTTTTTTTATTCTGTAACTTTGAAAACATTTAATTTTATCAATTACTCTTCCAAGTATGCAGTAAATATTTTGTTTTTAATTACCATTGATCATTATTTCCACTTTTCCTTTCTTTAGGTAAAAACAAGCACAGCTTTTGTATTTCTACCTCAAGGTTACACACAGGGCGGGCCGGTAGTCAAGTGGTTAGCACGTTGATTTCACAGTGCATTGCGTGGGTTTTCCCCGGGTCCTCCGGTTTCCTCCCACATTCCAAAAACGTGCATGGCAGGCTGATTGAACACTCAAAATTGTCCTTTGGTGTGAGTGTGGGTGTGAATGGTTGTTCGTTTCTGTGTGCCCTGCGATTCACTGGTAACCAACCGGTTCAGGGTGTCCCCCGCCTACTGCCCCGAAGACAGCTGGGATAGGCTCAAGCACCCTCCGCGACCCTAGTGAGGATCAAGTGGTTCGGAAAATGAATGAATGAATGAAAGGTTACACACATGGGCCAGAATAGGGGTGCCCATTAGGTCGATCCTGATCTACCGGTAGATCTAAGACAGGTCCCAAGTAGATCCGAGGAGTGTCGAGGAGGAAAAAAAAATCAACCATTTGTGTGTCTTTGTACATGTTAGTAATATATTTTTGTGTTCATGTACACTGCACCCTAACCATCTTATCAGTCTCATTTTCACTAAAAAAATATTTAAAAAATAAAATAAAGCAGGTAAATCTTAAATTTACGGTGGCGCGTGATTACGTCACCGGAGGTTGTTAGCGCTCAGCAGTTTGCAATGGCAGCTTGTGATCAGAGCTGTTGCGCTCTATCTTTTATCGTCATGATTCTCATTTAGAGTTTGCTTCGTGTACAATTCACCGAGGGCACGGGCAAAGAATAGGAATCTAGGAGGGCCCAGGGAAGCACTTTAGCACAGGCTTCAAAAGTGCGTCGCATGCCTGCGTCTCAGGCTGTTTCTCATCATAGCGTGCGCGCGTGTGTGTGCGTGTGTGTGTGTATGTGTGTGTACGTGCGCATGCGCGCACCGGTAAGGGTAGATCCCGGGAGGTTCGTTGATCGAAAAGTAGATCTGCGATCCAAAAAGTTTGGGCACCCCTGGGCCAGAATGACCCACATGTATTTACTAGCGATTGCATTTGAAGAGAAAAAACATTTCACAGCCCTGCACAGGTCCCTTTGCCATCTCTAATACAGTACATGTAAGTATTGTGTTTCAATTGCTTTAACTTTGCCTCAAAACATATTTGGTGACAATTGTGAATGAAGACCCAGATATTTTCACCCGGTCAAGATGGTATTGTGGGTGTATCTGGAAATCCAGCTTTCCTGGATGAAGAAGACTCCTCTTATGATGCAGAAGACTCCTCTGATCAATCTTGTGAAGAGGAAATTCAGACTGAGTCCAATAGTCCGAGTATAAATGGATCTTAGAATCCCCCACACTCATGGCAGAACAAGAAGCCACAAACATCCTGAGGCAGGGATGAGATTTTTCCGCTTTTTGGCGGAATTTCGCTTTTTTCCAGTCAAAATGGACCTTTTTTATATTGTTCCAAATCAGTTGAGAAAAATTTAGCGGGGGGAGGGTAGGGTCTGGTGTTATTTCTGGGCTGCCGGACTTACTTGTCTTCGGCAGACTCGGGACTCGTAATGTTTACGAATAAAGTTTGCAAGTATCCATTTTGAATCTCGTTTTTTCTCGCAAAGCGTTAGTTTGTCATGACTTCGTATATGGGCTAAAGCCAATGTCTTACAAGTTGTGATTGGTCGCTATATCGGCAAATGCAGAATCACAACCAATCCGTGGTTGCCTTCCTAAGCCCCTTTCATGCCAATTCTGAATGGTTTTGCATGAGGGATGTAGTGTATTCAAATTACTTTTGTATGTGGTCTGTATTAAACAAATGCCGAATAGTATCGAGTCTCGTGACGAAGCTAAAGTGCGTCAGATAGATGCGGATCTGAAAAACAAGTTTCGATGGGACTTGTTGGATAGAAAGCTGATGCTGTCCCCAGTAGGAACCAGTAAAGAGGAACTTGTCTGTGCTTGTGTCGGATTTCGTGAAAAAGCTCAATGTCGCTGGTAAAGATGTCGTTCTATACGGAAAATGCATTCATAACCCATATATAGTAAACAGTTTGGGACTTCACTATCACTGTATGAGGTACGAATCAACAGCTTTTTATCACATTTACACAACATTTTATGAATACAAGTAATGAACAAATCTTAAATATGGCAGGGAATGTGTTTCCTTTTTTAGTTTTGATTTTGAGCAGCAAATTAGAAGTTACATGTTGGTGCTCACCAGGAATGCATAAGCAAAATGCACAAAGGCCTATGTCAAATTTTCATTTGAAAGAATAGTAAACAATCTTGGGATTTTCTTCTGTGAAAGTTTCAAGTAGTGTGTACATTGAATACACTTCATCTTTAGCATGTTTAGTATAAAGTGCCGATTTTGTAAGCAAATAGGGAATGGTATTTCAATTCAATTTCAATTGATAAAATTAATGGTTTTAAGGCTTTAAAATCTCTCAAACCCATTCGCTTCCGGGGGCTTTGCCCCCTGGGCCACCATCCGAAGCATTGCCCCTGGACCCCACTGCGGCCCCCAGACCCCCGGCTGATTTTCAGATTTGTTCATCACTAGCCACTCTCATCCCTGTGAGGAGATGTCCAGGACCTCCTCCTAGAACATCAGCTGTTTCACCAAAAGATGCCTGGGATATGTTCATGAGTGACAGCATCATTGAGGAGATTCTAAAATGCACCAACTAAGCAGGACAAAGAACCACTACAACAAAAGGGAAAGAGTGGAGAAACACTGCCAAAAAAGAATTCATGGCCTTTATCGGTTTGACCCTCAATTGCAGGGGACTGTGTCACCATAAATGAGTAGTTTGTGCCATTCCGAAGCAGGTGCATGTTCCGCCAGGACATGCCCAGAAAGCCTGCAAAATATGGACGAAGAATCTTCTGGATGTGTGACGCAAGGGTACCTTACGGAATAGAAGGCCCTGTCTTTCCATGGAGACAGCGAAGACCGGAGGGTCATAGAAACTTAGGAGAGAATGTCATCCAACAATTGTGAAGTGGAATCAGACCAGTGGCGGATGCTGGTCTGTCAAGGAGCGGAAGCTCAATTTCGGCCTACATCACAAAAAGTGTCCGCTTATTTATACGTGAATTCTACTCTCCGTTCCTTTTCAAGAAAATGATCTGTGACCCTGTGGTGATATAAGTCAGTCTGCTAACACAAGCAACTACAATAAAACCCACCAGAAATAAAATATTAATTTGTCGCTAGTCGTTTTAAAAAAAAGAGAGCGTCGCTAAGATGATTAAAAGAAGTCTCCAGTTCAACTCAGAACAGAAAGAGATTTGAAAAATGCTCCCATGGATGCCAACACCAAAAGATCAGTGATTGGTTCATTTCGCTGTCAATCAAAAAGAGATTCAGCCTCAGACAGATCATCCAATCATCATGCAGAAAAGCTGAGCGTCCAGGCCAGCCCATAAACGCCCACTGTCCATAGACTCCCAGAGACGCTGAGCGTGCGATGGGCGGATCAAAACCAGCATTTATCCAATGACTCGTCTCGTTTCAATGCATTGGGACTACTCTCGAGACTCCCAGCGTCCGTGCTGCAGACACTCAGCGTCCACACAGTTTAAAGGACAGTGAAGCTGCGGGAATGAATGAGAAGAGAGTCGCGTTGTAACCAGGAATAAGAAGCTGATTCGGAACAAAAGTTAAGCGCGTTGTAGCGCATATTTAGTCAATGCCATGGACACACAATTGTATGTACACACACATATTTGATCAATTATTTTGTTAACTGTTTTGTTAAGCGCTTTGTTATAGCTCCGCTGTTGTGAAAGCGCTATATAAATCAGCATGTATTGTATCACTAATTTTTTTACATTTAAGGGGAAGCTGAGCTTCCCTTGCAGTCTTAGAGCAATCGCCTCTGAATCAGACAGATAGGTGAATATACAGAATAGAGAAAGTAAGTTTTAGCACAATGCCTCCATAAATTGTATTTTATTTTTTAATTGTATTTCTTTATAGGCAGAATAGAATGAAATGCAATGCAACCAGTTTACAGTTGTTCAACTACTCATACAGCTCAACTCAATAGCCGTGTTATGTTTTCAAAGATGTGTGACAAAATGACAAATAAACATGTTGCAAATATCAAACACAAATGTTTGGCCTCCTTCACTGCTAAAGTAAGGATTTGAAGCAAATTATGATTATAGTTTGAGTCATTTAGTCACACTTGGATGAATGGGTCAATTTTGTCCCATGTATGTAAACTTACTGTAATAATATAAACACTATTTTTATTCAAAAAGTATGAAAGGACGAATGGAAATATGGATCAGTGGTAATTAAAAACAAGGTTTCTAAAGAACCCTTGGAATGTCCGATGATAAAATAAATTCATTTCAAAAGATAGAACAGAAAAAATACTCAGCCAACATGAAAAAGCATGGAAAATAAATGCGGGTCATTTTTGACCTATGTTGTGCATTAGAAGGGGTGTGCATCTGTTGTGCATCAAAGGGTTAAAATGTTTTATTGAACAACACAATGCAGCGTACTGTTCCTAATCCACAACAGTTTAATGTGTCAGTGGTAAATTTTCTTCTCTGTCTGAAATATTTGTTCTTTGTTCGACAACAGAACTTCACCTACAAGTGGGATCGCAGTCACAGCTGCTCTGTTACAGACGTGGAGAGGATTCGATATGAAACATCTGTTCAACTCATGTTCAAGTATGTTGACATTCTGATCGTCATGAGTTAATTTCGGTTGTTTTTCTAGCTGACCCAAAACTTTGTGCATCTCATCTCCATTTCTAGGGAGCAAGTCAAGGAGCCAACAGAAGAAGAATTGCTTTGCCAGCTACAACAGCACCGCCATCTACACTTACACTGGGGACACACATGACACAAACAGTACATACAGTGAAAGTACATGCAAAGTTCTGGTATTGTTGATAGTCGTGTAGCAATTCTTAAAAAACATTCTTATTATTGTATGCCAGTAGAAAATGTTGATCCACAATGTTTTGGGGAATCGGAATGTGTGTGTGTGTTTTTTTGTTTTTTTTTTATTATGCTAAGCTCCGAAAAATGACCAAAACAATAAAACATAACTTTATCCCCAGGAGCAAAATTCGTAGGGCATTAAAAATGATTGAGTTAAAAATGAATTTGCTGTCAAGGTAGTAGTGGATGAATGATTTACTTGTCTCAGTGATATTCGACACTGGTCAAAGGAGATGAGTGATTTACTTGTCTCAGTGATATTTGACACTGGTCAAAGGAGTTGCACAAAAAACAGATCATCTCATTCCGAAATAAAGTGAAAAAGTGTACAAAGTATTTTCTACTTAAAATGACATTGCTTCGATTTTCCAAATATTTGCAGCAACCTATTTTACATACTGTATTTATGAAATGTGCGCTTTTATTAGTGAGAATGTTGGCAGTGATTGATGGTGTGGATGAAGGTGTGAATGCTTGTTTGTTTCTATATGTGCCCTGCAACTGGCTGGCGACTAGTTCATGGTGTTTCCACCTTCTGCCCGAAATCAGCTGAGATAGGTTCCAGAAACACCCCCGCACCCCCTGTTCAGGAAAAACAGTATTGAAAAAGGATGACTTTTTTGGAAGAATGTTATTGGTGTTTCAACTGCTAGTTGTGAAAGAACTGTCTAAACAAATAACTCAAAATGTGTTTGAAATAAAGGGAAATTCTCTTACCCTACGATGAGAGATTTCAGTGTCAAGACTGTTTTTAACTCTTTTATTCCCCATGACAAATAAACATGTCGTGAAAAACCACTACGGCCGCCTACCAATCATGTATTTTTTCATCCTTTCTGTTTTTTTATGACGTGTGCAGAAGGGTCTGAGGCAGCGCCTGACTCAGGATCAGGCTTGGCTACATTGTAAATTATTTCACATTTGTCCAGCAGGTGGGAGGGGTGCAAGGGATCAGCCAGTATTAATCATTCACAGCTACAAATTTGTTTCATCTTCATTTATATAGCGATTTCAGAACAGCTTCTGTTGTCACAAAGCGCTTTACAAAACAGTGAACGTAAAATAACAAAATAAATAAAATAAGATAACACATGAAATCAAACACCGACAGTGATCAATGCAATCTGAGCCACTTCTCCTGTCACTTTGTTGTTTGAAGCAGTTCTCGATGAAAGAGGGGAGACTCAAAGTGTCCTTTCACCAGTGGATTAGAGACGTCATGCTCAAAATGTGCACACGTCTGCCACAAGCTAAGTTTGAAAGTAAACGAGAAGCTGTAGCGTCCATTGACAAAAAAAAAAAAGAGATTGGTTCCCTTCTCCTGTCCATGTAAATCCATTTCAATTCCAAGTGGCGACTCTCAGTTCCAAACATGCATCAAATGCTCCTCTCTCCTTATCTTTAGCTCCACAAGTCATCCATCCAACCGCACCAGCGGAGACTGTCCAATAGCACTGACATCTCTGCTAACAAAATGGGGCTGTAAAAAATGCTGCCCGTTACAACAACAAAAAAAGCAAAGCTCTGACTGCTGCCAACGAGGGCGCCATCTTGGATTACATGGGTTGTGACCATCACAGCTCTTCCGAATGTTACAATCTCAATAAAATATGTCCTACCAGAAAAAGCCAGGCAGTAGGCGGGGGACACCCTGAACCGGTTGACGGCCAATCGCAGGGCACACAGAAATGAACAACGATTCACGCTCACACTCACACCTAGGTACAATTTTGAGTGTTCAATCAGCCTACCATGCATGTTTTTGGAATGTGGGAGAAAGCCAGAGTACCCGGAGAAAACCCACGCGGGCCTGGAACATGCAAACTCCACACAGGGAGGCCGGAGCTGGAATTGAACCAGTACCTGTGTGAGGTACCAATGTGAGGTCGACGTGCTAACCACTGGATCACCAGGCCGCCCAACAGGAGTACAGTGCAACTAAAATACAAAGGAACTTAGACGCAAACACAGCGTGTCTTGTGATGTTGTGGGAATGGCTCTGGATGAAAAATCAAATCCTGACTTTATTGTACATCTTTCCTCAGGCATGGCTAAATATCCATCCATCCAACCATCCATTTTCTAATTCGCTTACCCTAACTCGGGTTGTTGTTGTGCTGGAGCCTTTCCCAGCTGTCTATTTTTCCAATCGATAGCATTCAGTAAATGCATGCATGAAAATTGCGAGGTTCATTCCTTCAATGAGGCTAAGAACCATTGACAGATGTAAACACTGCTATTGGAGAATATCCACTTCATCATGACTCCAGCTGTGTTGATGGAACGTATGCATTGCCCATGACTACACCATTCACAAGTGCTTTGACAGTGAAGGCTGCATCAGCTACATTCACCTTTGCGTCTTTATCATCATTGTTCTCCAGACTAGAAGTTATTAATATCCACGGGGGTTAGACAGTTTGAATACCTCGTGAGACTCTGACTTTTGTTCTGCTTTCCATAGGCAGAACTGTAGTGACGGCACTCGAGCGAAGTGCGCCTCAGCAGTCAATAGTCCGCTGCTCTCTGCTGTGCATGCGTAAGTGCGAACATGTACGCACGTGTGCGTCTTTTGGTTTCAACCAATCAGCGCCGACGCAACCAACGTCACGGATCAAAGAAGCTGTGAACTACGACAACAGCTAAGCTAGCTAGCCGACACAACGCTTGAAACAAGAAGGACAAATTTTTCTGGTAATCTGTGTGTTTCCCTTTTTTGTCCAAAATATACGCATATATATATATATATATATATATATACAGTATATATATATATAACGGGGTTACATGCAGAGAATGTGGGCTAAATGGTGACTTCGAAACCCACAGTCACGGTTGACCACGAAACAACTAGTAGCTCAGTGTTTCAACATCCACAAACGGCAACTGCTGTCACAACTTGAGATTGATGAGGTACAACACAGGTTCCATGGTGAAGGGCCCCAGGCTGCCAGATCAGAGGAGGAGGTCATACCAGAGATTGGGAGGCAAGCCCCAATGAATGCAGATGATGAGATTGGGAGGCCAGCCCCAATGAATGAAATGCTGAGCGAGGCAGCAACTGACCTGAAAGCTAAGATCATGGCGAGAATGAAAGCTGGGCAACCTAGAAACCGATTACAACGGCTATGTGAAGTACCACCTGAAAGTCTCCTGGAACGTGTGAATGCAGCACTGAGGGCGATCCCTACCGTAACGATCACGGAAACCAATGAGCTGATATACGCTTCAGCTTCAGTGATCCTTGAGATGCTTGGCTATAAGAGCAACCATGGAAGCCATGAGATACGTTACCCATCATGGAAAAGACGGTTGGAGGCTAAGATCAAGGCGGCTCGGAAAGATGTGAGTCAATTGACGGAGGCCCAGAGAGGTGTGATGAAAAGGCAGATACCCGAAAGGTACATCCAGATGACCATATCTGAAGCACTCGAAACTGCCAAACAAAGGCTCCAAGCCTTGTCCAGCGGCCTAAAGCGGTACACGAAAGAAAATGAGGCCAGACGAATAAACAGGCTGTTCGCAACACAACCTGCGAAAGTGTACGCTCAGTGGCAGGGTCCTAACAAGGGTCCTAACAACAGAGCTGACCCACCAAGACTGGAAACTGAAAGGTACTGGAAAGACATATGGGAGAAGGAGGTTGCACATAACAGCAGGGCACAATGGCTGGTGACCCTGAGAGAGGAGCACAGCAACCTCCCTGAACAGAAACCAGTTACCATAACAGCGGTAGACATACAGGAAAGAGTCTCAGATATGAAGAACTGGACAGCACCAGGCCCGGACATGGTCCACACCGACTGGCTAAAGAAACTCACAGCACTCCATGAGTGCCTAGCAATACAAATGAACCAGCTGCTGAGGGATGGGACTCACCCAGGATGGCTAACCGAAGGGCGAACGATCCTGATCATGAAGGATCCCTCAAAGGGTGCAGTCCCATCCAACTAGCGGCCAATAACCTGTCTCTCCACAACATGGAAGCTCATGTCAGGCATTATTGGGGCTAAGATAAGTGGACACATGGATCAATACATGAGCGAAGCACAGAAGGACATTGGTAGAGACACCAGAGGAGCCAAACATCAGCTCCTGGTTGACAGAACAGTCGCACAAGACTGCAGGTCCCGACATACCAACCTGTGCACAGCCTGGATTGATTACAAGAAAGCCTATGACTCGATGCCACATACATGGATCACTGAATGCTTGGAGTTGTATAAGGTGAACAGGACCCTAAGAGCCTTCATTGCGAACTCGATGAGGATGTGGAAAACCACACTTGAAGCCAATGACAAGCCACTTACCCAACTGTCCATCAAATGTGGCATATACCAAGGTGATGCACTCTCCCCACTGCTGTTCTGCATAGGACTGAACCCCCTAAGCCAAGTAATCACCAAGACAGGCTATGGATACCACCTCAGAAATGGAGCTACGATCAGTCACCTCCTCTACATGGATGACATAAAGCTGTATGCTAAGAGCGAAAGGGACATAGACTCCCTGATCAACACAACAAGGATCGACAGCAGCGACATCGGGATGTCATTCGGGCATGAGAAATGTAGTCGGATGGTGACTAAAAGAAGAAAGGTAGTCCGCACTGAAGGGGTCTCACTCCCTGAAGGAACAATAGCAGACATTGAGGACAGCTACAAGTACCTCGGTATACCACAAGCCAATGGCAACCTCGAACTGGCAACAAGGAAAGCGGCTACGGACAAATACCTCCAGCGAGTGAGGCAAGTCCTAAGAAGCCAGCTCAATGGCAAGAATAAGACCCGGGCAATAAACAGCTATGCCCTGCCAGTGATCAGATACCCTGCAGGAATAATAAGGTGGCCAAAGGAAGAGATTCAGACCACGGACGTTAAGACCCGAAAGCTCCTAACCATGCATGGAGGGTTCCATCCCAAATCCAGCACCCTGAGACTGTACGCAAGCCAAAAGGAAGGAGGCCGAGGACGAGTGAGTGTGAGAGCCACTGTCCAGGATGAAACATCCAAGCTCCATGAATACATCAAGGAGAAGGCTCCAACGGATGACGTACTCAGAGAATGTCTCAGACAATGGGGAACAGAGGATGAGGCGCTGGAAGAGGGACCATCATGGGACGACAAGCCCCTACACGGGATGTACCACCGGACCATAACTGAAGTGGCCGATCTCAACAAGTCCTATCAGTGCTAGAGAGGGCTGGCCTGAAGGACAGCACAGAGGCACTCATCCTGGCTGCTCAGGAGCAGGCCCTGAGCACCAGAGCCATTGAGGCCCAGATATACCACACCAGACAAGACCCAAGGTGTAGGTTGTGCAAAGAGGCACCTGAGACGATCCAACACATAACTACAGGGTGTAAGATGCTGGCAGGGAAAGCCTACATGGAACGCCATAACCAGGTGGCTGGCATAGTCTACCGAAACATCTGTGCGGAGTATGGACTGGAAACCCCAAGGTCAAAATGGGAAACACCTCCGAAGGTGGTGGAGAATGACAGAGCGAAGATCCTGTGGGACTTCCAGATCCAGACTGACAAGATGGTAATGGCGAACCAACCAGATATCGTGATCATAGATAAACGGCAGAGGAAAGCCGTAGTAGTGGATGTAGCGGTCCCAAGTGATGGAAACATCAGAAAGACGGAACACGAGAAACTCGAGAAATACCAAGGGCTCAGAGAGGAGCTGGAGAGAGCCTGGAAGGTAAAGGTGACAGTCGTGCCTGTGGTGGTCAGAGCACTTGGGGCAGTGACCCCCAAACTAGATGAGTGGTTGCAACAGATCCCGGGAACAACATCGGACATCTCAGTCCAGAAATGTGCAGTGCTGGGAACAGCAAGGATACTGCGCAGAACCCTCAAGCTTCCTGGCCTCTGGTAGAGGACCCGAGCTGAATGAGGGACGGACACCACCCGAGGGGGGGTGAGACGAGGATTTTTTTTAAAATATATATATCAGTGTTGTGTCCAAGGACCGGCAACCCGAGGCCAAGGCCAAGGTATTGACTCCGAGGCCAAGGCCAAGGCCAAGGACTTGGAAAATTTTCCGAGGCCAAGGCCAGGACCAAGGACTTGCCTCCGAGGCCAAGGCCAAGGACCAAGGACTGATTTTTAAGCTGAGGCCTCGCCGAGTACATGTATAAAACAATGCTATCATACCACTTGGCAGGTCTTCATGATTTGCAACGCCCCTCCATCATAACCCCTTGCACTCCCTCACGCTTGAATGAAGTGTTTTTATTCAAAGAGGAGAACAGTCAGGGTACGTGTTATTTATAGTCAAGTCAAGTCAACAGTATTTATAGTGCACTTTCAAACAGCCATCGCTACATACAAAGTGCTGTACATGGAGCAATTTAACATGCACAATAAACAGTAAGACAAATCGGTAATAAAGGCGGTAGAAAGCACCAAACAGTAAAACCAAGAACAAATCTAAGTCATGCTGAGTCGAATGCCAAAGAATACAAGTGAGTTTTGAGGAGGGTTTTGAAGATGGGCAGCGAGGAGGCTTGCCGAATGTTCAGTGGGAGGTCATTCCAGAAAGAGGGACCAGCAACAGAAAAGGCTTGATCCCCTCTGAGCCTCAGTTTAGTTCTTGGTACTTCTAATAAAGTCTGGTCCACAGACCTGAGGCGCCGGGCAGGTGTGCAGGGGCGGATGAGCTCAGAGAGGTAAGGTGGCGCAAGATTATTCAGAGATTTGAAAACAAATAAGAGGATCTTGAAAATAACTCTAAAATGAATGGGGAGCCAGTGAAGGGATACCAGAGTAGGAGTTATGTGCTCCCTCTTACGAGTACCAGTCAAGAGGCGAGCAGCGGCATTCTGGACCAGCTGAAGGCGCTTAATGGAGGACTGGCTGACTCCAAAGTATAGGGCATTGCAGTAATCGAGCCGGGATGTGACAAAGGCATGAATTACTGTCTCAAAGTGTTCATGTGAGAGGAGAGGTTTTATTTTGGCCAGCTGTCTAAGGTGAAAGAAGCTGGATTTAACAACAGCACCAATTTGCCGATCGAGTTTGAAATCACTGTCCAGTTTAAGGCCCAGGTTTGAGACCGTTGACTTAAGATAAGGAGACAGGGGGCCCAAGTCCACAGGATGGAATGTACAAGGGCCACTGGGACCAAACAATATCACCTCTGTCTTCTTTTCATTGAATCTCAAGAAATTTTGTGCCATCCAGGTTTTGATTTCTTCCAGACAGGATAGGAGTGGCCTTAATGAGAAGGTGTCGTTCTTGCTCAGTGGGACATAGATCTGGCAGTCATCTGCATAGCAGTGGAAGGGAATACCATGTTTCCTTAAGATGGAACCCAATGGGAGCAGATACAGCGAGAACAGCAGAGGCCCCAGAATTGAGCCCTGTGGAACACCACATGACAGGGGAGCAGTGGTGACTCAGAGCAGCCAAGGCTGACACAGAAGGTTCTGTCAGCTAAATAGGACCTAAACCACTCAAGAGCACTGCCGCCAATGCCCACCAAGTGCTGCAAACGAGTCAGCAGAATACTGTGATCCACTGTATCAAATGCTGCAGTTAAGTCCAATAAAACTAGACACACGTGGTCTCCAGAGTCATTTGCCAGGAGGATGTCATTAGAAACGCGTAACAGGGCTGACTCCGTGCTATGCATCGTCTTGAAACCTGACTGGAAGAACTCCAAGATGTTATGTTCATCCAAGAAAAATTTCAACTGCATGTGCACCACTTTTTCCAGAATTTTGGAAATGAAAGGCAGTTTGGAAATGGGGCTGAAACTTGACAGCACATCTGGATCAAGACCAGGTTTCTTGATCAAGGGTTGGACCACAGCATGTTTAAACTGTTGGGGAACTACACCAGAAGAGAGGCTGCTGTTGATGATATCCAAGACTGATGCGCCAACACTCGGGAGAACCTCCTGAAAGAAGTGCGGGGGAAGAGAGTCGCAAGGGGAGCCAGATGGCTTCGTCTGGCGAACTACATCCTCCAAAAGCGCCAAGGACACAGTTTCAAAAGAATTTAGCACAGCTGAACATGGAACATGGACAGAGGGGTCACATGCGGTATTTGAGACCGGAGTCCTAGCTGTAGAGACCTTATCAATGAAAAACTGAAGGAATCTGTTGCACATCTCGGGTGAAGAATCCGAGCAAGTAGGCAGAGGGGGTTTGAGTACAAAATCTATCGTTTTAAATAGTGCGCGTGGGTTGTGACGGTTAGCTTGAATAAGGTCCGACAGATATTCTCTTTTGGCCTCTTTTACTGTGAGCTGGTAGTTACGCCAGCAGTCTTTCCAAATTTGATAAGAGACATGCAATTTGTCATTTTTTCACTTGCGTTCGGCTTTGCGACACCCCTGCCTAGCTGCGCGGGTAATGTCGTTAAACCATGGCTTGGGTTTAGGTTTTGGGAGCACAGTTTTTGAAGGAGCAACCAAATCCAGGATGGCACGGCATGATGAGTTGAACCAAGAGGTGAGTTCCTCTGTGTTAGACGAGGGTACGCAAAGGTTATTAAAGGCATCAGAGAAACGACTAGGGTTAAAAATGTTTTTTTTCTACATATCTATCTATTTCAAACAAGTTTGTTGGATCAGGAATTTGTTTTGCTAGGTTACTGCCGATGTTGACAAAATACTCATTAAATTCAGTTGCTATTTCTGCAGTTTTTTCCAAAATAGTATTTTTGCCTTTGATAAAATACTCTGGATAATACATTTTTTTAGGACTATTTCTGATTACTTGGTTAAGTAATGTGGTGAATGTGCACCGTTTACATTTGAAATTGTTCTTAAAGATGCTCACCGTTCCTCCACCACGGCCTGATGTACTCGGGGTATCGAGGAAACCACAGTCAGGTGGCAACAATTCAAGCAAAGCGTTGTACTCACCAGTACATGCCCAAGTCTCCGTCAGACACAGGAAATCCAAGTCATTGGAAAGGAAATACTCCCTTAGAATATGGGTCTTGTTCGTCAGCGACCGGGCGTTTAACAACGCGATCCTTGTGGGAGTAGCAACGGGAGGGATTGCCTCTTCCGATCGCCGAGCCCAGGGGAATTCCCTCAAAAGCTTTCGCTGGATTCCTCCCCGAGAAAGGCGTGGAGGGTAGAAATGCCGTGGCGCGATGGGAGAGCCAACGACTGTTAGCAAGCACAAGGCGACGGGGTCGAGGGCAGACCACGCCGGAGCGATCGAAGTGTGTCTCAGATCCCGTTTTAGCTTCACGAGCTGACCGCTACGTTTGCCGCGGCGGCGGCGACGGCGGCGGCGCTTCTGTGAAGGGGGCGAGCGAACGCGGAAGAGATTAGCCAGCAGGTTAGCCAAGAACGGAGGTAGCGTCTTTTCACCACCGTCTTGCCAAAACGCGGCCGAATCTCCGATGTGTTGTTGAATCAATAACAATGATCGGCGATCATAAACCAACCGAGACGCTATTAGGGATTTAACAAGCATTGCGAAAAGTAAAAAAACCCGAAATGGCAGGAGCGTCGCCGAACACACTAGCGCACAAGCGGCCATCTTGGGCATTATACTGAGAAAAACAAAAATAAAAGCATATGATATACATTTACCCCTCCGTGAGCCGTCACCTTACCGTGGTGGAGGGGTTTGTGTGTCCCAATGATCCTCGGAGCTAAGTTGTCTGGGGCTTTATGCCCCTGGCAGGGTCACCCATGGCAAACAGGTCCTAGGTGAGGGACCAAACAAAGCACGACTCATAAAACCCCATATGATAAATAAAATCAATGGCACTCAGTTTCCCTTGCCCGGACGCGGGTCACCGGGGCCCCCCTGTGGAGCCAGGCCTGGAGTTGGGGCTCGTTGGCGAGCGCCTGGTGGCCGGGCCTACACCCATGGGGCCCGGCCCGGCTCAGCCCGAAGAGGCAACGTGGGTCCCCCTTCTCATGGTCTCACCACCCGTGGGAGGGGTCAAAGGGGTCGGGTGCAATGCGAGCTGGGCGGCAGCCAAAGGCGGGGACCCTGACGGTCCGATCCTCGGCTGCAGAAGCTAGCTCTTGGGACATGGAATGTCACCTCTCTGGCAGGGAAGGAGCCCGAGCTGGTGTGTGAGGCAGAGAAGTTCCGACTGGATATAGTCAGACTTGCCTCCACACACAGCCTGGGTTCTGGTACCAGTTCTTTCGAGAGGGGTTGGACTCTCTTCCACTCTGGAGTTGCTCACGGTGAGAGGCGCAGAGCAGGTGTGGGCATGCTCATTGTCCCCCGGCTCAGTGCCTGTACATTGGGGTTCACACCGGTAGACGAGAGGGTTGCCTACCTCTGCCTTCGGGTGGGGGGACGGGTCCTGACTGTTGTTTGTGCATATGCACCAAACAGCAGCTCAGCATACCCACCCTTTTTGGAGTCCTTGGAGGGTGTGCTGGAGAGTACTCCTGCTGGGGACTCCCTTGTTCTGCTGGGGGACTTCAATGTCCATGTGGGCAATGACAGTGAGACCTGGAGGGGCGTGATTGGGAGGAACGGCCCCCCCGATCAGAACTCGAGTGGTGTTTTGTTATTGGACTTCTGTGCTCGTCACGGACTGTCCATAACGAACACCTTGTTCAAACATAAGGGTGTCCATATGTGCACTTGGCACCAGGACACCCTAGGCCGTAGTTTGATGATCGACTTTTTGGTTGTATCATCGGATTTGCGGCCGCATGTTTTGGACACTCGGGTGAAGAGAGGGGCGGAGCTGTCAACTGATCACCACCTGGTGGTGAGTAGGCTCCGATGGTGGGGGCAGATGCCGGTCCGTCCTGGCAGACCCAAACGTATTGTGAGGGTTTGTTGAGAGCATCTGGCGGAATCCCCTGTCAGAAGGAGTTTCAACTCCCACCTCCGACAGAGCTTTTCCCATGTTCCGGGGGAGGCGGGGGACATTGAGTCCGAGTGGACCATGTTCCGTGCCTCTATTGTTGAGGCGGCCAGTCTGAGTTGTGGCCGTAAGGTGGTTGGTGCCTGTCGTGGCGGCAACCCCCGTACTCGCTGGTGGACACCAGCAGTAAGGGATGCCGTCAAGCTGAAGAAGGAGTCCTATCGAGCCTTTATGGCCTGTGGGACCCCAGAGGCAGCTGACGGGTATCGACTGGCCAAGCCGAACGCAACTTCGGTGGTCGCCGAGGCAAAAACTCGAGTTCGGTGAGGCCATGGAAGCTGACTTCCGGACGGCTTCGAGGAAATTCTGGTCCACCATCCGACGTCTCAGGAGGGGGAAGCAGTGCACCACTAACACTGTGTACAGTGGGGATGGGGCGCTGCTGACTTCGACTCGGTACGTTGTGAACCGTTGGGCAGAGTACTTCGAAGACCTCCTCAACTCCACCAACACGTCTTCCTTGGGGGAAGCAGAGTCTGGGGACCCTGAGGTGGGCTCTCCTATCTCTGTGGTTGAAGTCACCGATGTGGTTAGAAAGCTCCTCGGTGGCAAAGCCCCAGGGGTGGATGATTTCGCAGCCGAGTGTGAAGCGGTTGGGATGAAAATCAGCACCTCCAAATCTGAAACCATGGTCCTCAGTCGGAAAAGGGTGGAGTGCCCCCTCCGGGTCGGGGGGGAGATCTTGCCCCAAGTGGAGGAGTTTAAGTATCTTGGGGTCTTGTTCACGAGTGAGGGCAGGAGGGAGCGAGAGATTGACAGGCGGATCGGTGCAGCGTCTGCTGCGATGCGGACGTTGTATCGGCCTGTCGTGATGAAGAAGGAGCTGAGCCAAAGGGCGAAGCTCTCAATTTACCGGTCGATCTACGTTCCAACCCTCATCTATGGTCACGAGCTATGGGTCGTGACCGAAAGAACGAGATCCCGGATACAAGCGGCTGAAATGAGTTTTCTCCGCAGGGTGTCCGGGCTCTCCCTTAGAGATAAGGTGAGAAGCTCGGTCATCCGGGAGGGGCTCAGAGTCGAGCCGCTTCTCCTCCACATTGAGAGGAGCCAGATGAGGTGGCTTGGGCATCTGATTCGGCCTCCTGAACGCCTCCCTGGTGAGGTGTTCCGGGCATGTCCCACCGGGAGGAGACCCCGAGGAAGACCCAGGACACGCTGGAGAGACTATGTCACCCAGCTGGCCTGGGAACGCCTCGGGATCCCCCGGGGAGAGCTGGAAGAAGTATCTAGGGAGAGGGAAGTCTGGGCTTCCCTGCTAAAGCTGTTGCCCCCGCGACCCGGCCCCGGATAAGCGGTAGAAGATGGATGGATGATATACATTTATGAATTAATGTTTTAGTGCAGTAGTTTCTTAATATGAAGTAAATCAACACTCAACAGGCATGACATGGCACGGAAGACAAGTTGAGAAATGACTTTGCATAGAAGTCAATCACTGACTGCAGAAAAAGCGGTAATCTCTCAGTGATAATTTTACAGTTTTTACCGGCAGCGAGTCCCAGGGTTTAGTGATACGCCCTTTGGACGATTCAAACGAAAAATCAGACTGGCATTCCCATTTCTTAAATGTCGTAATTCGTAGACCTTTGTGAGTTTTTTCACCGCCATCTCAAACTTTCATCCGCGCGATTCCTCAGTTTGCGGACTAAAATAGCAACCCGCATGCACACATAACGTTACCCCCCCCCAACACTGAAAACAAAACAAAACGAAAGTAACTTAGAAGAAAGACACTCACACACCACACCACATCACAAACACACATACAGGCACAGTAAAATCGCGTTGATCACACAGTCAACTCAAGTGCGGTGACTTTTATAGTTAAACTATTTTTCGGTACCGTGAAAATGACGCCACGGAAACGACACGCTACCGGTAACGATTGTTACCGTGAAATCCTCAGGCTCGCTGGAGTTTTTTTTTGTTTGTTTATTTGTTTTGACTGAGAAATTTCCTTGCGTCCCAAAAACGTACATTATTTGGAACTGTGCGTCCCGTGGGTTAATTACGCGTCTAGGACGCGGGACGCAGAGGTAACGAGATGGCTGATCTCTAAACATTCTCTGAGTACTACTATTATTACCACTACCACTAATACCACATTAATTAATACCTTCAACTTCACAATAATAATAAATAATTAAATCAACCATGATTTTAAACTATGTATTATCAATATTCATTATTCCAAACATGAGAAAGTATTCAGCAAACATAACTGGAATTGAGCAAAAGGACTCCAAATCCCAACGGCCAAACCCGGAGGTGAAGTGCCAACATTATTGACTCCAGCTGTAACGCAAATTACTTGTTTCAAACAAACATTCTAATACCACCGCACAAACGTGACGACTGTGCAAAAATAACTAAATAAAAGACACCACTGTTACAAAAAGGCTTTACACGCTATTTAAACTGCCGATCGCGAACGGAACGAACCGTGATTGAAACGAACTGTGATGCCGCTCTTTAGACGTTGTACTGACTGTCAGTGGCAGCCCCGCCCCTCTTAAAGCGCCAGATAAAGTCATCAACGTGTGTTTTCCTGGATGGATTTGTTTGATTTCTTTATGATTTTTGCGGTCCTCTGGCCCACTTTATACCTGCGGACGAAGGATTAGAGGCTCTAATCCCTCGTTGTGTCCGAGGACCGGCAACCTGAGGCCAAGGCCAAGGCCAAGGACCAAGGACTTGACTCCGAGGACAAGGCCGAGGACCAAGGATCGCCCTTCGGTCCTCGAGCCGGTCCTCGAGGCCAAGGACGACACATCACTGAGATATATATATATATATATTATATATATATATATATATATATATATATATATATATATATATATATATATATTTATTTATTTATTAACTTTTTTAAATCCTCATCTCACCCCTCAGGTGGTGTCCGTTCCTCATTCAGCTCGGGTCCTCTACCAGAGGCCAAGAAGCTTGAGGGTTCTGCGCAGTATCCTTGCAGTTGTACTGTCAGTGGCAGCCCCGCCCCTCTTGGTTCAAACAAACATTCTAATGCCACCGCACAAACGTGACGACTGTGCACAAATTTGCATATCTCTAAACATTCTCTGAGTACTACTATTATTACCACTACCACTAATACTACATTAATTAATACCTTCAACTTCACAATAATAATAAATAATTAAGCACTGCCATTTCTGGACTGATGTCCGATGTTGTTCCCCGGATCTGTTGCAACCACTCATCTAGTTTGGGGGTCACTGCCCCGAGTGCTCCGACCACCACAGGCACGACTGTCACCTTTACCTTCCAGGCTCTCTCCAGCTCCTCTCTGAGCCCTTGGCATTTCTCGAGTTCCTCGTGTTCCTTCTTTCTGATGTTTCCATCCCTTTGGACTGCTACATCCACTACAACGGCTTTCCTCTGCCCTTTATCTATGATCACGATATCAGGTTGGTTCGCCAATATCATCTTGTCAGTCTGGATCTGGAAGTCCCACAGGATCTTCGCTCTGTCATTCTCCACCACCTTCGGAGGTGTTTTGACCTTGGGGTTTCCAGTCCATACTCCGCACAGATGTTTCGGTAGACTATGCCAGCCACCTGGTTATGGCGTTCCATGTAGGCTTTCCCTGTGAGCAACTTACACCCTGCAGTTATGTGTTGGATCGTCTCAGCTGCCTCTTTGCACAACCTACACCTTGGGTCTTGTCTGGTGTGCTATATCTGGGCCTCAATGGCTCTGGTGGTCAGGGCCTGCTCCTGAGCAGCCAGGATGAGTGCCTCTGTGCTGTCCTTCAGGCCAGCCCTCTCTAGCCACTGATAGGACTTCTTGAGATCAGCCACTTCAGTTATGGTCCGGTGGTACATCCCGTGCAGGGGCTTGTCCTCCCGTGATGGTCCCTCTTCCAGCGCCTCATCCTCTGTTCCCCATTGTCTGAGACATTCTCTGAGTACATCATCCGTTGGAGCCTTCTCCTTGATGTATTCTTGGAGCTTGGATGTTTTATCCTGGACAGTGGCTCTCACACTCACTAGTCCCGGGCATCCTTGCTTTCGGCTTGCGTACAGTCTCAGGGTGCTGGATTTGGGATGGAACCCTCCATGCATGATTAGGAGCTTTCGGGTCTTAACGTCCGTGGTCTGAATCTCTTCCTTTGGCAACCTTATTATTCCTGCAGGGTATCTGATCACTGGCAGGACATAGCTGTTTATTGCCCGGGTCTTATTTTTGCCATTGAGCTGGCTTCTTAGGACTTGCCTCACTCGCTGGAGGTATTTGGCCGTAGCCGCTTTCCTTGTTGCCAGTTCGAGGTTGCCATTGGCTTGTGATATACCGAGGTACTTGTAGCTGTCCTCAATGTCTGCTATTGTTCCTTCAGGGAGTAAAACCCCTTCAGTGCGGATTACCTTTCCTCTCTTAGTCACCATCCGACTACATTTCTCAAGCCCGAATGACATCTCGATGTCGCTGCTGTAGATCCTGGTTGTGTTGATCAGGGAGTCTATGTCCCTTTCGCTCTTAGCATACAGCTTTATGTCATCCATGTAGAGGAGGTGACTGATCGTAGCTCCATTTCTGAGGTGGTATCCATAGCCTGTCTTGGTGATTACTTGGCTTAGGGGGTTCAGTCCTATGCAGAACAGCAGTGGGGAGAGTGCATCACCTTGGTATATGCCACATTTGATGGACAGTTGGGTAAGTGGCTTGTCATTGGCTTCAAGTGTGGTTTTCCACATCATCGAGTTCGCAATGAAGGCTCTTAGGGTCCTGTTCACCTTATACAACTCCAAGCATTCAGTGATCCATGTATGTGGCATCGAGTCATAGGCTTTCTTGTAATCAATCCAGGCTGTGCACAGGTTGGTATGTTGGGACCTGCAGTCTTGTGCGACTGTTCTGTCAACCAGGAGCTGATGCTTGGCTCCTCTGGTATCTCTACCAATGTCCTTCTGTGCTTCGCTCATGTATTGATCCATGTGTCCACTTATCTTAGCCGCAATAATGCCTGACATGAGCTTCCATGTTGTGGAGAGACAGGTTATTGGCCGCTAGTTGGATGGGACTGCACCCTTTGAGGGATCCTTCATGATCAGGATCGTTCGCCCTTCGGTTAGCCATCCTGGGTGAGTCCCATCCCTCAGCAGCTGGTTCATTTGTATTGCTAGGCACTCATGGAGTGCTGTGAGTTTCTTTAGCCAGTAGGTGTGGACCATGTCCGGGCCTGGTGCTGTCCAGTTCTTCATATCTGAGACTCTTTCCTGTATGTCTACCGCTGTTATGGTAACTGGGTTCTGTTCAGGGAGGTTGCTGTGCTCCTCTCTCAGGGTCACCAGCCATTGTGCCCTGCTGTTATGTGCAACCTCCTTCTCCCATATGCCTTTCCAGTACCTTTCAGTTTCCAGTCTTGGTGGGTCAGCTCTGTTGTTAGGACCCTGCCACTGAGCGTACACTTTCGCAGGTTGTGTTGCGAACAGCCTGTTTATTCGTCTGGCCTCATTCTCTTTCGTGTACCGCTTTAGGCGGCCGGACAAGGCTTGGAGCCTTTGTTTGGCAGTTTCGAGTGCTTCAGTTATGGTCATCTGGATGTACCTCTCGGGTATCTGCCTTTTCATCACACCTCTCTGGACCTCCGTCAATTGACTCACATCTTTCCGAGCCGCCTTGATCTTCGCCTCCAACCGTCTTTTCCATGGTGGGTAACATATCTCATGGCTTCCATGGTTGCTCTTATAGCCAAGCATCTCAAGGATCACTGATGCTGAAGCGTATATCAGCTCATTGATCGTTACAGTAGGTATCGCCCTCAGTGCTGCATTCACACTTTTCATGAGGCTTTCAGGTGGTACTTCACATAGCCGTTGTAATCGGTTTCTAGGTTGCCCAGCTTTCATTCTCGCCATGATCTTAGCTTTCAGGTCAGTTGCTGTCTCGCTCAGCATTTCATTCATTGGGGCTGGCCTCCCAATCTCATCATCTGCATTAATTTGGGCTGGCCTCCCAATCTCATCATCTGCATTCATTGGGGCTTGCCTCCCAATCTCTGGTATGACCTCCTCCTCTGATCTGGCAGCCTGGGGCCCTTCACCATGGAACCTGCGTTGTACCTCATCAATCTCAAGTTGTGACAGCAGTTGCCGTTTGTGGATGTTGGAACACTGAGCTTCTAGTTGTTTCGAGGTCAACCGTGACTGTGGGTTTCGAAGTCACCATTTAGAAATGAACCAAGAAAAATGGCCCGATCGATCTCTCCCCCGTCACGTTTCTGTTTTCGGTCTGGCCAGCAGGTCGCATGAGTGGACTTCTGGTGCACACCTGCTGCCAATCTATGATTATGAGACTCTGTATTTAAGGACTCTTCTGCTGTGCACCTGTTGTCGGAGTATTGCTTTTGCCTTGCTGCTTCCTTGCTCATAGACTGTTTTACTATAGACCTCGTCGTGTTTCGCTTTTTGAACTCTCGGTACCAATGGTTTTGTAAGTATGGTTTTTGTTTTGTGATTTGGCTTTCGCTTGCGTGTATTTGATACATTGTTTTTTGTTTGTCTTCGCGGTTCTTATTTTCCTCTCTTGCCTTTTGTGCAAGCGCTTTTTGTTATTCGTTTTTTTGCCCTCTGGTCCTTGTTTTGAGCAGCGCTTTATGTTACTTCTTTGTCGGTGCGATTTTAGTATATTAAAACCTTTTTTGCTACAGAGACCTTGTCTGGTGTCTACACTTTTGGGATCCCAATTTTATTCGGTTCGCCCGAAACGTGACATCCCCTGAGTAACTGCCAGCTTTCTGACGGCTGAAGGACCTTGTTGCCGACGTGACGCCCCTTGCCCACCCAAGCCCCGACAACCAGTTGTCTCTGATGGTTGACGCCTCCAAGGATGCTGTTGGCGCGGTCCTCCACGATGGCCACGACGGCGACTTCCGCCCGATCACCTTCTTCTCGAAGAGCCTCCAGCCTGCTGAATGACGCTACAGCACCTTCGGTCGCAAGCTGCTTGCTCTCTACCTCAGTGTGAAGCACTTCCGCCACTTCATCGAGGGCATTCGCGTCATCGTCTTCACTGACCACAAGCCACTGCTCTCCGCCATTCCATCAGCCTCGATGAACTACCTCGAGCGAGAGATCCAGCACCTTGATTACCTCTCCCAATTCGATGGATCCCAGTGGTGGCCACGTAGGAAACAAGTGTCCGGATGTTGGTCTGGTGACAGGCATTGTCGTTGATTTCCAAGGGCTCTTTTCGGAACGTAACATCTCCAAACCTTTATGGCACCTTTGCTGAAACTTTGTTGGATTATGTCATGTGGTCAGGGAGAGATGGAAGGGGTGCTTCCTTTGGGATTTAGGAAAGGAGAGTGTGCTTTCAGACGACTTTGACTCCGCTCTTCTGAACTGACGTCATCGCACGACAATGAGTATTGCTGGCATAAGTCTCTTGATTGCGGACTTTTTCTGCAAAATATTACCTTAATAATGACATGATACAATAATTGTTTTTGTGAAGGATCTGTGAAGGATGTTTTTCATTGACTTTGGAATTTCTCATTCAGTAATAAATTATAGAAAATTACCTGTCAATTTTCGTCGGCCTCGGTCGAATATTTGTTGATGGTTGATTGTTTTTTTTTTTTCTTTCTGCAATACATGGCATCCAAGCCTGACAAGTTTGGAATCAAATTTTGGATTGCAGCAGATCTGGACACTAAATATCTGTGTAATGCCATCTCCTACGACCTAAAAGATCCCACTCCCCGGCGGGAGAGAGGCTGTCAGAGAATGTTGTTCTGAAATTGATGGAACAATTTCTGGACCAGGGAAGGACTGTGACTATGGACAATTTCTTCACCTCTCTGTCTTTGGCGAATAGACTCCTTCAGCGCAATACGACTCTGCTTGGCACCATCAACAAAAATCGTCGGGAGCTACCAGCAACTGCAAAGCAAACCTCGAGACGCCAGTTACATTGCACACAAGTGTTCACATCTGGAAGAGCTTTGCTGACTGTGTATGCGTCAAAAAAAAAAAAAAAAAAAAGTTTGTCTTTTGAGCACCATGCATGAAAAAGTTAAAATTTTGGATCCATGGAGAAAGTGGAGACCGGTGTGCCTGGCAATACTGTCCGTGGAGGATGTGGAAGACATCTACATTATTGGCCTTTTGATAACAGGTATGCTGCTGTTTGGTGTTGGCAGCTTTCTGTTCTATCGCAAAATTCAACCGACGGGAGCGGCTTTCATTCTGAATGGTTTGGCGCGAATGTCCAACACTCAGACTCAAGCGGGGACTGAGCTCAACCGCAATATTGATGCGGTTTTGGAGCGACTCCGTGCGATCGACAACAACATGGAGAAGTTGGAATCCGCGCTGCGGAAAGAGTTTTCGGATTCGGCTGATCGGCGCCAGTGAAGAGATACAGACCACGGACTCAAGGCTGTCTGAAATTGTTGGCGGCCGTCCCTCCAAAACAAACAACGCTATCTGGCCCTTTCCCCTGGATGGAAGTACGCATGGAATCTAGGGCCCCCACCATCACCCCCGTCCTTCTCGGCCATGGACTGATAAGCCGGGACTGTCTTCATGATGAGCAGACCTCGACGAAGCAGCTATGACCTAAACACGCATACACATACACAACTGGACAACCCCACGCGCATACACATCCTTGTTATCACCGTCTTCATCGCTCCGATTCTTTTTCCCCCGTGACGTGGTTCGACATGCAGAGCGCTCGTGTGTCCGTGCAGCTGGCCATTTCGGCCGCGTCGCGGTCACCCCTCTGCTCCCCCCCCCCCCCCCCCTTCCCATTCATCCTCCCCCTTATTACATTTTATGTCTTGTGACTTGTTGTAACTGTCATATGCTTATTTATGTGCTAGGGTCTTTTTTTTATCCTGGACTTAAATTATCCTCAGAAGAGGATAGTTCGAGCGTGGTTTTTTTTCCCCTCTCCCTACCCAGCGTTTTCCTTTCTGAATTCTGATTGTAATTTCCCCATTGCGGGACAAATAAAGGATATCTTATCTTATAAAATGATGGCCATTATAAAAATAATTTTCATGGCAAATAAATAAATAAAAATGTTTCTTGACTCAAAAGACAAAACAGGATGATTGTGGAGAGCTGTTGAGAATCAAACACGCCCAGGGCTGAGCATGCATAAGCAATTCAATGGAGACAAAGAGTAACTTGAGTGGAATTTGCAAATTTTGGAAGGGAGGGGGATGCAGCAGAACTGGAAAAAGCCGGGACTCAGTGTTAATACAGTGTTAATCACTGTAGGTGACACTGCTGAGCCATTTTGTTTTCACCAGGGTCCATGAGTGTGCAAAGTTTGGTGAATTTCTGTGCATGTTTAGGTCTCCCAAAATGCTATATTTTTTGTGTGAATAATAACAAATAGAATAGGTGGCAATGTGGACAACTGGTTAGCATGTGTGCCTCACAGTGCATCGGTCCCTGGTTTGATTCCAGGTTCTGGCCTTCCTGTGTGAAGTTTGCATATTCTCGAACCTGTATGGGTTTTCTCCAGGTTGTCGAGTTTCCTCTCACATTCCAAAAACATGCATGGTAGATTGATGGAACACTCTAAATTGTCCCTAGGTGTGAGTGTGAGCACGGATGGTTGTTTGTGCGTGTGTGCCCTGCCATTCGCTGGCACCCAGTTTAGGGTGTGCCCTGCCTACTGACCAAAAGACAGCTGGAATAGGCTCTTATAGGATAAGGAAAATGGATCTGGAATAAACCCATTTATTGCCACTCGTACAGTATTTTACATAGTAATTTAATGTAGCATTAGGTTAAGATGCAAGAAGTGAGTGTACATCAATCACTTTGCTTTTCACAATGACAAGGAACGTGCAAAACAGCAGAAGAAACCAGAGAAACTGTTTTTTGTTTTGCTGTGATTTATATAAGTACACGAAAGAAGAGATAAGTAGAGGAGCTCAAAAGGAGACAGAGCAAACATTTTATGACAATAAATCAAGCAGGATTATGAATTGTTTGCTGTGTTTGGTTAAAGGTACATTCTGCAGTCATAAAGAAGGTTCACCCGACGAATGTCAATGGGGCTCATTCTGTTTGCCTGACCAATGACTGCATCCCCATTTGGGATTGGGATTATTGTTGGTTGTCCATTCTTGGAAAAGGCAAACCTGTTCCAAACATGCACAAAAATATTTGTTATTCACGTTGGCTCACATCTTAGAAACATATTGAAGTTATTTCATGTTAAAGTTTGGTGATCTGTCTTGCTGTCTGTCTACTACTGACTGAGTGATTTTTTTTCATCCTTCTGTTTGCCCTGGCAGCAGTCTTCCTACGTCAAATTTATCCTGCACTCGTGAGATGTTTTTTAATAATCTGTTCAATGTTATATTTAATGTCTCAATACAGAAGTACTTTCTGACCAGATCTGTGTAAAGCCCTTTTATTGTGGATTACCTTCCATAGTGCATGACAGAGGTGTAATCATAGGGAGTGCCAAGATTTCTTGTATTCAGCTTTCTGAAATTGCTCTCCATTCCTGTAGGAAATTGTTGCATGTTAATTTATTGTTCATTCTGCACGTTTTTATACAAACTTCAGGCCTTTGTTGTAAAGCAACAATATACTTTGAGGGAGTGCTGGGGGGGATATGAGGGTTTAACTTAATCCTACCAGAAATGACATTTTGAAAGAGGATTCTGACATGCCGGTCCCTGTCAGATCGAGTCTGTTCATGATTGAATCCCAGAGCGTGGAGCAATTCGTGTTGGATAACCTGTCGGAAAACACAGCCCTGGCGACTCAAAGACACGACTTGACCACGACCACGACGTCCAACAAATGAATAACATCTGCAAGAGAACAAAGAATAATGAAACTTTATTAAAAAAATAAACTAAACAAAACACCTCCATCCGGTGCTCATAAGACCTTTTTTTGTAATGGTGTTGCTCAAGTTTTGATCAGAAACTGAATTGGGTGCTGACCCTCCCACAAAAGCCTCTGCATGTTCTCAAAAACTCATACTAATACACTATCCAACAAACCGACATTTAAGATTCGATATTTGTCAAGCAACACAAGTTTTGATACATTTCCCAGATCAGAATTGAAATAATCAAAAGTACTTGTTCAATCTTCATATATTTGTGTCACTTGTGTACAAGTTGTACACAACAAAAAAGCAGTCTCTCGTTTATTTGAGAGAGTTGCAATTGCTTTGGCACACTCATGAAAGTGAGTATTTACAATTCTCAGCGGTTTCCCAAACGACTGCATGATCAATTGCTTGAGTCATGTTGATGAAAAACTGCGAATGGCTGGCAACCAGTTCAGGGTTGCAGAGGAGGGCCTTCCCTGCTGCCAATGTTTCATCAATTAAGCCGTGTATTAAATGACTCCATTATTGCCAAATCTTCATTGGATTATTGACCTTGTTTGCTGCTCATGCTAAAGTGTTGTTTTGCAGACCTCTCGATTTTGTCATTGTCATTTTTGCTCTCTAGTGCCTAATTTTTAAGTATTGATATTATTTTGTCCTTGTTCGCGCTCTAGTTTGTTTTCGTGTTATTGGACTCTCGTCATTTTGCTTATACTCTTGGCCGACTATTATTACCTTGCCTTTTGCAAGCACTTTTTGTTAATGCCTGTTTCTCCTAGCTCCTTGTGACCAGTGATTTCTGTTTGTACTTTGTCAGTGTCATGATTCGGTTTAGGGACCAACAGGTGGCACTGTAGGGCTTCCCTGGCAGCTGCACACCTGTTGGTCATAACTAATTAAGGCTTTAAAAGGACTCCCAGCCCGAACACTCAGTGTCGGGTCATTGTTGCTTCTTGCTACTGTCATGTGTGTTGCTGTTTGCTCTTAGTTTCTGTCATGTTTAGTTCATTGTTATGTTTTAGCTTTAATCATGGTTTTGATACTTTGGACTTTGTTTGTTTTGGATGTAGTTTTCTTTGTTTTAAATACAATTCTTCAGATACACTCTGCTCCTCCCTCTTGCCTGCTTTTTGGGGTCCACCACCACCTTGATACGTGACAGAATGACCCGACCACCTGGACCCCACAGGTACTAAGGATTGGTCCCTGTTCCACCATGTGCCTGGCGGAGCGCGTCTGCGGCCGACACCCCTTTCCCCTTTCAGGCAGCGCTGGTGATGCGGCTGTCCTGTTTCGTCTCGTCAAGCCGCGTCTACGGTGGGCCGAGCCCCGTCCGCGTCTACATTGAGCCGAGGCTCGTCACGTGTCTGTTGGAGTTGAGTCACATTCACGTCGACGACGAGCCGTGCCACGTCCACGCCCACGTCCGGCCGAGCCCCTGTTCACGTCCGGCTGTTCCATGTCCCCCGTTACGTCGAGCTCCGTCCATGTCTGGCCACGCCCAGCCAAAAGGATTGCTGTCGCTTTTGTTCCTGTTCCCTGGCGAGGTGAAGGTCACCGTCGCTTATCGTTCCTGTATTTCGGCGAGGCGAAGGTCGCCGTCGCGTTTGTTCCTGTTTTGCGGCGAGGCAAGGATTGCCGTCGCTTTTAGTTCCTGTTCCCCGGCGAGGCAAGCTTTTGGACAACTTTGGGACGTCTGGGATCCGTCCCTTGAGGGAGGGGTACTGTCATGATTCGGTTTAGGGACCAACAGGTGGCACTGTAGGGCTCCCCTGGCAGCTGCACACCTGTTGGTCATAACTAATTAAGGCTTTAAAAGGACTCCCAGCCCGAACACTCAGTGTCGGGTCATTGTTGCTTCTTGCTACTGTCATGTGTGTTGCTGTTTGCTCTTAGTTTCTGTCATGTTTAGTTCATTATGTTTTAGCTTTAATCATGGTTTTTGTTTGATACTTTGGACTTTGTTTGTTTTGGATGTAGTTTTCTTTGTTTTAAATACAATTCTTCAGATACACTCTGCTCCTCCCTCCTGCCTGCTTTTTGGGGTCTTCCGCGCCTCTCTATTTCTCGACACAAAAGCACTCTTCTTCTCCTTCAGGAGGGACTTTGTCGGGAGTAATCCACGGTTTGTTGTTGGAAAAACATAGCACAGGCCTGGTGGGTATGGTGTTCCCCTCACAAAAGTTTTTGTAGTCCGTGATGGTGTCGGTGAGTGAATCAATGTCCTCCCCATGAACCTCACTGAAGAGCTCCCACCTGGTTGAGTCGAAGCAGCCTCTTCAGCCTCCGTGGACCATCTTCTGAGCATGCGGGTCACAGCTGGCTGCCTGTGTACCAGGTGTTTGTACACAGGCTGGAGATGCACCATGTTGTAGTCCACTCTTCCAAGAGCTGGGAGGGTATGGTGTTGGCATAAAACAAGTCAAACATTTTGTCTCTGGTGGCACAGGTTACATACAGAGTGAAGGTTGGTAGGGAGGAAACAGAGACATGATTAAGGTCCCCAGAAATTATCAACAGGGACATGTCTGTATCTTCTCCTCCTTCTGCGGCGTTCCTTGCCCGACACTCCTGTTTTGTCCTCTTCAACTCGCGGGGAATCTCTGGTTTGTCGCTGGCTAGTAGCCCGCTGTTAGCCTGCCAAGCTAACAGCTGTTCCTTCCTGTTAACCAGGGGATGCCCGTTACGTCGATTGGATCGACCGGTAGATTATGGACTGGCCTATCGCGAGGGGTGTAGAGGAGGGAAAAAAAAAGAACAATGTGTCTTTGTGCATGTTAGTAATATTTTTTTTGGTGATTATGTACACTGCACCCGAATAATCCTATCAGTTTCATTTTCACAAAAAGTGTTTAAAAATAAAATAAAGCAGGTAATCTTTAACCTACGGTGGCGCGTCACCTGTGTCACCGGAAGTTGTTAGCGCTCAGCAGTCTGCAATTGCATCTTGTGATCAGAGCTGTTGCGCTATAACTTTTGTCATTATCATTCTCATCTAGAGTTTGTTTCGTGTACAATTCACCGAGGGCACAAGCAAAGAAGAGGCTCCGAGGGAGTAAACGTAAGAAAGTAAAAGAAAATAATGAAGATGATCAGAAATGAAGATGCCCATCTCCCCCTCGTAGGTTTGGGGTACAAAAACACACAAAGCAAAATAGGAAGAAGAAATAAATAAAATAAAAGGACGAAAATAAACTCAAACAGGGATATGCGCTGCTGCCTGTCACTCACACGGCGCCATCTTGTATGATGGTGCCGCAATGATTCATATTAGGCACTAACATGCACTTGGATTGGCTTTAGCAGGAATCCTTTGTCTTTTGTTAGTGTAAGGAATTGTTTTGAGACATGCACTGACAGTTCTCAAGTAAGGATTATTCAAGAAAAGCGACTGAGAAAAATAACAAATTAAAGCCTTTGTCCACCAGTAAACTGACTGGTATTCCATTCGTCCTGCAGCAAGGCAATGTCCCGAAACTTCCTGCCAAATCAACAATCCGCTTGCATTTGACCTGCTAAAGACGAGACTGATGAGGCCAACTCCTGAAAAAGCATCTCAATCGAAGGATGCAAAGCTTTGGTTCTCAATGGATAGTCAGCTTGATGCAGTATTGTGCATAAGTGGAGTCATATTTTGTTAGTTCTGTCTGTCTTAGTGGTTTTGCTCACCCCAAAAGAAATATTGCTATTTTCTTCAGCTGTATGTCAAATCCTGATGACCCTGGAACAAAAGATTAATTTTTGATCATTTTATCATTTATCGTTTTATAATCTTCTTTTGATTATTTTTAAATGTGGAGCCAAAATAAAGGAATTGGCCTCACTGTTGAAATATCTTTGGATGGGAGTCGATCTTTCATGAAATAGTCATATATTCGTTGGGCATTGGCGGTAGCGCTCTAGAGTGGTTTAGGTCCTATTTAGCTGACAGAACCTTTTGTGTTAGCCTTGGCACTCTGAGTTACGTACTGCCCCACTGTCATGTGGTGTTCCACAGGGCTCAATTCTGGGGCCTCTGCTGTTCTCATTGTACCTGCTCCCATTGGGTACCATCTGAAGGAAACATGGTATTTCCTTCCACTGCTATGCAGATGACTGTCAGATCTATGTCCCAAGACACTTTCTCATTAAGCCCACTTTTATCCTGCCTGGAGGAAATCAAAACCTGGATGGCACAACACTTCTTGAATTTCAATGAAAAGAAGACAGAAGTGCTAGTGTTTGGTCCCAGTGGCCCTTGTACATCCCATCCTGTAGACTTGGGCCCCCTGCCTCCTATCTGAAGTCAACAGTCTCAAACTTGGGTCTTAAACTGGACAGTGACTTTAAACTTGACCGGCAAATTGGTGCCGTTGTTAAATCTGGCTTCTTTCATTTTAGACAGCTGGCTAAAGTAAAGCCTCTCCTTTCTCATGAACACCTTGAGACAATAATTCATGCCTTCATGCCTTCGTCAAATCCCGGCTCGATTACTGCAATGCACTTTACTTTGGAGTCAGCCAATCCTCCATTAAGCGTCTCCAGCTGGTCCAGAATGCTGCTGCTCACCTCTTGACTGGTACCCGTAAGAAGGAGCACATAACTCCTACTCTGGCATCCCTTCACTGGCTCCCGATACATTTTGGAATTCTTTTTAAGATCCTATAATTTGTTTTCAAATCTTTAAATGGACTTGCGCCACCTTACCTCTCTGAACTTATCCGCCCCTACACACCTGCCGCCTCAGGTCTGCGGACCAGACATTATTAGACGTACCAAGAACTAAGCGGAGGCTCAGAGGGGATCAAGTCTTTTCCGTTGCTGGTCCCTCTCTTTGGAATGACCTCCAATTGAACATTCGGCAAGCCCCCTCGCTGCCCATCTTTAAAACTTGTCTCAAAACTCATTTGTCATCTATGGCATTTGACATGGCATGACTCAGACTTGATCTTAGTCTTACAGTTTGGTGCTTTTTACTTTCTTTGTTGTTAATTTGGTGTTTTATTGTTGTATATATTTATATAATATTTGGTCACTTTATACAGCACTTTCTGTACAGCGATGGTTGTTTTAAAGTGCTCGATCAATAAGTTGAGTTGAGTTGATTTCAGGTGAGTGAGAGGTTTGTGTTTTTCTTACCCTGAGAGGGACTGGATGTCCACAAAGTCCCTCTGTCCATTCAGTGGGGTGAAGCGGACGCAAGTGGATGCCGCAAAGGATCGCAGACCATTAACTATGGTCTGTCTTTCTGGGCCAGCTTGATAAGAGACAAAAACATATGCAGTGTTTTTAATTTTAAATGTAGAAAAGGATAAAGCACATTATGTCTATGGAAAGGTTTTGGCAAACAATAAAGGACATTTGTTCTGCATGATCGGCAGCTAGTGAATGCATTGCTCTACACTGCAGCACGTCTCATTTTAAAAATCAGGCATTAGGCGGGGCCCTGTACTGGTTGCCAGCCAATCGCAGAAAGCATGCAAACTCCACACAGATCAGTTTGTTTGTATGACTTGCATGAACTAATTGTCCATTAATTTGAAAAAGCTGAAAATCTGTGAGTAAGTGTCAATATAGATCCTTTAATCAACTAATGTGATCTGTTATCATCCTTAGTGTATGCCAAGTAAATACACTTGTATTCACTTAGCATACACAGCAAAATCGGCAGTTTTAATTCAACACCTATAGAGTTAACTATCACTTCAAAAGTGTCTATATTATCCATCCATCCATTTTACGATCTCCTTCATCCTCACCAGGGTCGCGGGGGTTGCTGGAGCCTATCCCAGTTGTCTTCGGGCAGTAGGCGAGGACACCCTGAAGCGGTTGCCAACCGATCCCAGGGCTCACACTCACATCTAGGGACAATTTCGAGCAGTGGTCCCCAAACTACGGCCTGCTACCACATTTGGTCCAGCCCCCCTGAACAACACCACAAAGTCTTTTGATTTATTTTTCATCAATGTGTATTTGTATTTTATCATAAAGTTGGGCTTTTGCATTAAATATTGCTTATTTCTGAACTATTTTCATTATAACTATTGGTTAGTAACTATTTCATAAACTCATATAACGTGACATTTGTTCCATCCTTCTGCGGTCTGTGCTGTTATCTGACAACCCCAGAAAAAAAAAATCCTAGACCCGCCCCTCTCAAAGAGAACATAATCATGGCGAAAAGGTTAGGTATGAGAAAAAAAAGATTCAGAATACAGGTAATTTAACCCAAAGTGGAGAAACGATTTTTTTTTTTGTTCAATGCAAAGAAAAGGCTGGCTGTGTCATCTGTTAGGTGGCAGTGGCGAGATTCAAAGAATATAATCTGCGGCGACACTATGAATCCCGTCACAACAAGTACGATATTTTGCATGGCCAAATGCCAGCAGACAAACTGTCAATGCTAAAAAGAGCAATGTTAGCTCAGCAAAATACATTTGTACTCCAAGCTCAGCTGAACCAGCCATCTGTTCGAGTGAGCTTTCGGTTTGCTCAACTGATAGCAAGCAGCGGAAGCAGAAGACTAAAGAATTTGAATTATTTTCATGAAACATTGGATAAGATAACGGACGTCCAGGACACAGCGCAACTGCTAATTTTTATTCGTGGAGTTAGCGCCAACTTTGAGATGTGCGAGGAGCTGGCAGCCCTCCAAAGTCTCAAAAGGACTACGATGCGGGAGGATATTTTGGGCAAAGTACACCAAACTGTGGAAGAGTTAGACCTGGGCTGGTCAAAGCTGGCCAGCAACACAACTGACGGGGCTCCGAGTATAGTGGGCGCATCTCGGGGGTCTAATAGGATCTATGAACCGAGAGATGGAAGAACGGAGTTTCAAAATCACTGCCTAATTCATCAGCAAGCACTGTGCTACAAAGTATTGACTGGGGATTCTGACATGAAGGTTGTGTTGTCATGCATAAACTTCATCAGAGCAAAGTTGATTATTTTTTATTTAATAAATTGTATAACTTATTTCCTGCCTTTTTTTCAGTGAAGAACCCGGGGAGGGTTATTTCGTTATTATTTATTTCATTAATAGTGTTATTATTTAGGGCGGCCCGGTAGTCCAGTGGTTAGCACGTCGGCTTCACAGTGTAGAGGTACCGGGTTCGATTCCAGCTCCGGCCTCCCTGTGTGGAGTTTGCATGTTCTCCCCGGGCCTGCGTGGGTTTTCTCCGGGTGCTCCGGTTTCCTCCCACATTCCAAAAACATGCATGTCAGGCTGATTGGACGCTCTAAATTGTCCCTAGGTGTGAGTGTGGGTGTGGATGGTTGTTCGTCTCTGTGTGCCCTGCGATTGGCTGGCAACTGATTCAGGGTGTCCCCCGCCTACTGCCCGGAGATGGCTGGGATAGGCTCCAGCACCCCCCGCGACCCTAGTGAGGATCAAGCGGTTCGGAAAATGGATGGATGGATGGATGTTATTATTTATTCCCTGAGTTTTGTTCTGTGAAAAAAAATCCAGAAAAAGTCATTTGATTTTATGGGGGTTTCTGGAAGACAATACATTTTTACGTTTAGGTACTCTTGCAGTCACTGTCTGTTACTAACTGACCCCGGCCCCCCATCAGAGAAGCGAAAAGTTATGTGGCCCTCACAGGAAAAAGTTTGGGGACCACTGATTTAGAGTGTTCAGTCAGCCTGCCACGCATGTTATGGGAGGAAATCAAAGCCCACGCAGGCACAGGGAGAACATGCAAACTCCACAAAGGAAGGCCAGAGGATCGAACCCACGACCTCTGCACTGTGAGGTCGCCATGCTAACAAGTGGACTGCCGGGCCGCCATGTCTATGTTAGTCTAGGTAACATTAACACTTGTGAAAGTGTTAATTTTTTGGAGTGTATAAGAACTCTGATGGTAATTGATGTTGAGTCTTTATTTTACATGATACAAGTCAGTGTTAAAATATGACAGCAAATAATGTTGAACTTCTCAAAACACCCAAAACGAATTGCTTTCATTAACACTAGAAATCCATCCATCCATTCCCCAATCCGCTTATTGTCACGAGGGTCATGGGCATGCTGGAGCCTATCCATGTCTTTAGAGAAGGGTCCAGCTGCAGACCCGGAGGAGGCCGATTCAGGGAAAGGTAGGTTTAGGCAAGTAACTTTGCGCCGGATATGACGTCAGAAGGATGATGCCCGATTCCAAATTAAGTCGCATGTGGATCTTAAAAAGTTTAAAAGGCCCTGTAATTGTCAGATAATTTATCAGCAAAATCAACTAAAAGTAGAACGTAGTTGTGTTATTTCAATGCACGACAACAACTACGACGGTATTATTCAGTCGACGAGCGTCGATGTAAACTTTATGCTAACTTGAATCCCCGCTACACTCACATTCTCTCGACGATAGAATATATAGCGCAAGTGAGGATGAAATGTTTTAGCAGCCTAGTTGTTTATTAATTAGATGATAATGTCAAAACAACATTGACATTAATAATTTAATTTCGGATGAATATATGTATGTTTGTGAATGGGTAAATACTGGTCATTTTCAAAGGGCTTTGGAGTGTCAAAGAAGTGCTAAATGGGCAAAATATGTGCATTCAATTAAAAATTGACTGCGCATTGTGTCATGTTGATCACTTTAAAATATTAGATTTAAATGCATCTGTGCTAATGCAGAATTTTACGTAACATTATTTTCCCTGTACTGTACCTCTATATTAATGTCCTCCTTGTTTCTTTAAAAGCACTGGGAAAAACACGCAACGTCGTATGGGATCCCGAATACTTTTGACAGTAGCAATTTTAAAAAAGATCATAGTTTTATTATTATGGCCTTAGTTTTCTGTAGAATTATATTGACATAGTAGATTTCACAATTCATTCTCTTTATTTTCCAGATGCATGTCACAGTACAACGAGGGACATCTGTCCCTGAGCTGCAAAAATGCAACACATGTTGCAGTATGTACCACTGTCCATTCTGCCAGCCCGCATGGTTTAAACCCTCATACTACTGCAAGGTAAAGGACCATGTGGAGGGCCATTTTAACCGAGCAGTATCACATGAAGGTAAGTTTGTGAGACACAATTTGTGTGAGTCACAGTATAGATCATTTTTATTTGGATGGCTCCTAACCAATCACTCAGTGACCTGTTGTAGTGGGCCCGAGGACCGTAAAAATCATGAAGAAATCAAACAAAATCCATCCAGGGAAACCCATGTTGATGACTTTATCTGCCGCTTTAAGAGGGGCGGGGCTGCCACTGACAGGTGACAGTCAGTGCAACGTGTAAAGAGCGGCATCACAGTTAGTTTCAATCACGGTTCGTTCCTTTCGCGATCGGCAGTTTAAATAGCGTGTAAAGCCTTTCTGTAACAGTGGTGTCTTTTATTTAGTTATTTTTGCACAGTCGTCACGTTTGTGCGGTCGCACGAGAATGTTTGTTTGAAACAAGTAATTTGCGTTACAGCTGGAGTCAATAATGCCGGCACTTCACTTTTGGGTTTGGCCGTTGGGATTTGGAGTCCTTTTGCTCGATTCCAGTTATGTTTGCTGAATGCTTTCTCATGTTTGGAATAATGAATATTGATAATACATAGTTTAAAATCATGGTTGATTTAATTATTTTTTATTATTATTGTGAAGTTGAAGGTATTAAATTAATTAACGTGGTAGTGGGAGTGGTAATAATAGTAGTACTCAGAGAATGTTTAGAGATCAGCCATCTCGTTACCTCTGCGTCCCGCGTCCTAGACGCGTAATTAACCCACGGGACGCACAGTTCCAAACAATGTGCGTTTTTGGGACGCAAGGAAATGTCTCAGTCAAAACAAACAAACAAACAAACAAAAAAAACAAAAAAACTACGGCAAGCCTGAGGATTTCACAGTAACAATCGTTACCGGTAGCATGTCGTTTCCGTGGCGTCATTTTCACGGTACAGAAAAATAGTTTAACTATAAAAGTCACCGCACTTGAGTTGACTGTGTGATCAACGCGATTTCACTGCGCCTGTATGTGTGTTTGTGATGTGGTGCGGTGTGTGAGTGTGTTTCTTCTAATTTACTTTCGTTTTGTTTTGTTTTCAGTGTTGGGGGGACGCAACAGATGACGTTATGTGCGCATGCGGGTTGTTATTTTAGTCCGCAAACTGAGGAATCGCGCGGATGAAAGTTTGAGATGGCGGCGAAAAAAGCTCACCAAGGTCTACTAATTACGATATTTAAGAAATGAGAATGCTAGTCTGATTTTTCGTATGAATCGTCCAAAGGGCGTATCACTAAACTCACCTGTGACGTATGCACAGAACGCGAGAGCGAGATACGACGCGAGGCACGATTACGAGGCAAGTTGGTCATTAGATTTGTAGGCTAATCGCTGTGAAAAATATTATGAAACAGTATTGGTTATTCTATAATTTATTGGTTGTAGCATGGTAACTTTATGTATAAAACATTCGTCACAAGGTGTAGTAATGCTAATGTTAACTGTTGGTAGAACTCATGATGACGTGTGTTAAATTCTTTCGTCAAATTGATCGTAGATTACACATGCATCGTCTTGGGAAGAGGATGTCAATCCACATCAATACTTACCTGTATTAATGATTGCCAGTAAATTAATCTTTGCAGTGTGAGATTGGAAAAAATACTCTGATGATGCCACATGAGTACACCAGTTTTTGATCCATTTATTTTTTGGAATAAACCTGGAGTACACAGCTGCTGATGTAATGTTCATTGTTAATGCATAGTTTTCAAACATTGACCCTTGAAACATTATACTTCTGAGTTTCGGAATTCTTGATTATCAATATCAGTCAAAATAGAAAAATGGGTTCCCATGATGAATGTTTACGGAACCCAACATTTGTTATCGGGGTTTCCCATTGGGTAATCCGACGGAACCGAAAAACGGTTACCATGAATTTCCGAAATCCTCAGGCCTGCTCCTGAATTATTAAAAATTTTGCAGCATTTGTTTATCATTGTATGTATATGTTGTTGTTTGTGTTATTATCATATGAAATTGAATAAGTAGACCCTTTCAGAATTCGAAATTTGGGACTCTCTCAATGCATAACGGGACTCATACTTTTCTGGTCAGCGAGTCCCTGGGACTTATCATTATTATCGTTGAGAGATTACCGCTTTTTCTGCAGTCAGTGATTGACTTCTATGCAAAGTCATTTCTCAACTTGTGCTCCGTGCCATGTCATGCCTGTTGAGTGTTGATTTACTTCATATTAAGAGACTACTGCACTAAAACATTAATTAATAAATGTACTGTACCTGTATGTCATATGATTTTATTATTTTTTTCTCAGTATAAATAACACGGACCCTGACTGTTCTACTCTTTGAATAAAAAAACTTCATTCAAGCGTTAGGGAGTGCAAAGGGTTATGATGGAGGGGTGTTGCAAATCATGAGGACCTGCCAAGTGGTATGATAGCACTGTTTTATACATGTCCTCGGCTAGGCCTCAGCTTCAAAATCAGTCCTTGGTCCTTGGCCTTGGCGGCAAGTCCTTGGTCCTTGGCCTTGGCCTCGGAAAATTTTCCAAGTCCTTGGCCTTGGCCTCGGGTTGCCGGTCCTTGGACACAACACTGCTGCTGCTAAGGCGCCTGCATCCCCACGACCCACCTCTGTCTCACCTTTTGCTGCCCCACCCATCACTGCCCATCCCTCTGCCCATCCCTCTGCTTCCCCCCACACTCTGCTGGACCTTCTACCGTTGGACCTTTTACTACTGGACCATCTACTGCTGAACCTTTTACTACTGGACCTTCTACTGCTGGACCTTCGACCGCTGGACCTTTTACTACTGGACCTTCTACTGCTGGACCTTTTACGACTGGACCTTCTACTGCTGGACCGTCTGTGCTGCCTGATGTGGCTGCATCATCCATTGCCCCATCTGTTGCCCCACTCTCCACTGCACCTCTTGCTACTGCGCCATGTGCTGCTGCATCCTCTGTGCTGCCTGCTTCTGCCCCACACAGTGCCTCGCCACCTACAGTGCCCATACTGCAAGGTGGAGGGATGAAAATAATCCGTCATTGACAGATTACTCAAAAATGTCCCATCTGCCGTATTATGTTCAATAAGAAAAACATTAAAAGGCATTTTGAAAGAAAGCACACTCAAAGGCAAAAGGATGTGACAGCAATGCACCACCTCCATGAATGGAATATATGCTGTTTCAAAGTCTCACTGTGGTACTTGTAGTGGTATTTTGCAAATGTCCTTTTTTTTAACCTTAACTGAAGATTTACATTATATATTGAGGAATGTTATTAGCCACCAACAGAAAAATATGTGACTTGTTTATCAAGCTTTATCATTTCTAAATGGTTTAAAAGGAACTGGCATTTGATGCCTATTTTAATTCACAAAATGACCACACAGGCCACTTATGCAATTTCCACAAAATTGTCAATAGGATGTACTCAACGGCAAGCCAAGATATTTTAAACATGAGTGCCTGAAGGTGCCTGTCTACTGGGACACAGAGGAACACCGGGATGTCCTTTTTAGACATCTGAGGGGCATTGTGGATCGAGAAGGGACTCCCAACAACATTGTGAATGAAGTGGACTTTTTGATGGATGTTCTATTACCAGAGGTAATGTTATCCCCAGCTGCTCTACACTTTCAAAATAGATACAAAAATATTGATTTTTTTGTATTTGTAGATTGAAAACTTAAGAACAGTTCCATCAAGCTTCATACATGCTGGTTTGAATTTGTGTGATATTGATATTTTCAGGATTTGTTTTATTTATTACAATGCATAAAAAGCCAGGTGTTTTGTAATTATTGTATTATATTAAAACCTTATGAATTATTGATTCTACTCGTCAAACCTGTTATGTTAACCACGGAGTCTAAGAGCTACTAGTTTTAGTTGTATTGCAAAGTAGGTCATCAAATAAGTCAAAGTAATTCTATCTCAAATTTGTTTGATAAAAAAAAATCTTGATAAAATAATTTAAATTCCCTATTACAATTAATGAACATTACTTTTATTTTGAAAATCCATTTGCCTAAACTTACCACAGCCACTTCCGGCGTATGTCTACCATTGCCTAAAGACAAAACTACAGCAGTAACAGCATTTAAAAAATACAGAACCAATATAATTTAAAAATATATATTTTTCACACATTATATTCTTAAAAAAACCCAACAAAAAAAACCCCACCAATTTAAAGTTGAGGGCCACTTAACTAGGATAGTTCAAAGGCAATCAAGTTATGTGGCCTGCACGCCAACGTGAACGTAACGATTCTTCACACGACCCCCCAAGTGGAAAATAGACGGAATTTTCTGCCAACAAGCTGCGGGCCGATCATTTATCTGTGACAGCATGCTTCGTGTGTGTGTCTGGCTGTGAGTGTGTGTGTGTGATTCTCCGCCAATGCCGCCGGCGCCATCGACAATCGCGCAAACCCACACAACAACCTGCACTCTCCTCCGAGTCTGCAGCTGGATACTATTGTGTCTTCAGGCACTGGGCGGGGGACACCCTAAACCAGTTGCCAGTCAATTGCATGGCACACATAGACATACAACCATTCCCACTCACAATCACACCTATGGCCAATTTCAAGTGTTCCATTAACCTGCCGTTCATGTTTTTTGAATGTGGGAGGAAACCGAAGTACCCCGAGAAAACCCAGGCGGGCACGGGGTGAACATGCAAATGCCACACGGGAAGGACGGAGCCAGAATAGAACCCTGCACCCCTGAACTGTGAAGTTGACACCCCAACCAGTTGTCCACCGTGCCGCAACACTAGAAATGTTAATATTAACGAAATATATCCGTCGCAAAAGAAAAGCACAGCCATTCCTTCTGTTTCAAATCTTTCAGCATCATTAACTGTCGATTTAAATCACTTTTTCAGGTCTTGTGAATTAAAGAGTGTCACTACATGAATATGAATGAAAACAGAATTACATTTTAGGGGTGTGTTCCTCAATAAATACAAAAATGTTTGTGTATCCCCTTATTGGAACCCAAAGGATTTGCGGTCTCCAAATCGTCATCATGAAGGTGAATCTGAAGAGCATGTTCTTGCTGGTAAAAGTATTCTTTTTGAAGCGAGAACCGTCAGATTTATGTTTTTGCCCTAGAAAATATTGTTGGCTACTTTGTTTACGCTCATTTGAAAGGCTGCATGGGGAAGGGAATGCAGACCAGTGAAATGAAGAAGTCCTTTCCAAACTTTTTCTTCTGAAGGCCACATACAGAAAAGGAGAAAGACGCAACCGTCACTTTTACATTTCTTTTCTGCATTCGCTTATTAACTAGGGTTGGGGGGGGAATACTCAATCAATTATACATTGTTTGACAATACTTGAGGATCATTAATGTGATATGTTCACAAATCAGACCTTGACACAAACCAGAAAGTGGGGAGAACTGTTTTATGTTTATGAAACAGATTCTTTTTTGTTCTCACCGTGTTACAAAGAGAACTTCTCTTACTATTTTAGTTGTGAATGGAATAGTGTCTTTGGATATCCAGAAAAGTTTGACTAGTTGTAGTGGTAGTTCCCGTTACTCACTACACTTCTCGTTCTGCCCACCTGCAAACTTTTTTTTTTTGTGTTTGTTTGTTTTTTTGTTTAGTTTTTTTAAAATAGCATTGTGATGTCAAAATGTAGTTTTAGTATATGCTGCAGGCTGTTAACAAGTGGGTGTTGGGCCGCAAATGGCCACCGGGCCAAAGTTCAGACACCACTGATTTAGAGTAACTAAGTATTTAAAGTATAATACGTAAACGTGTATGCCCCAAACTTTGTTGAATTTGTAAACAGATTACTGAACTGTCTTCCCTTCTTAAATAGTCATCAGGTGGGTTCTGGAGGTGATCTCAAATTGTATTTCTAATTTATTCTTATCTGATCCTCAACTGATTTTATTTCTTCTTCGGCCCCCCCCCCCCCCCCCCCCGGATATACATGGAGATGCCTGCACACAAAGTTACTGAAACACATTTGGTCTTTGTCAGTTACTAATGACAACTGCCAACCTGTACAATTTATATAAATACAACCACTAGAAATAATCCACAATAGTTAATAACAATAGTTCAGTGGACATTTGGTCATGCACTGCCACTGAACCAATACGGTCTATATTCCATGTGATTGTTCCTCTTGACATTCATGAATAAAAATCATCACCTCCCAACAATGAGTCAATAAACAACAATGCAGCATTGTACAGTCAAGTGACGGCACACCAAATGTTTAAAGAGCAGTGTGAGTGCATGCCAGCAGGGAGCAAAAAGGGAGCGGAATCTTGGTTTGGGGTACCGGTAGTTCGAATCGCTCATTTTGGACGCCTTTAAAACTGAGTATTCTTTTCAATTTATTAAAAAGTGGCTTCATACTTCCCAAAACACCCATTTTGGTGCCCTCAGCATAAATGCTTTGTGGTGCCCCCCCCCAATCCGATACCACCCCTGACAGAAATGAACAACATCTGAGTACAGTATAGTATTTGTCAGTTTTGCTTTATTTTACAAAATAACTTGTCAACACTAATGTTTCAAAAACTTTAACAAAAATAAGGTAATAAGTATTTATAAAACACAAAGAATGGCACCAAACACTCAAATAACTAAAAATACAGCATTTTAAATAAATAAATGCCACGACTATGAACAAATAAACATGAAACTTTCACTTGGCCTTGAGTTCCTCCTTAAACTTGTTGAGGCATTAATTATGTATTCACAAATACAAGAAATAAATATCAGAGGATCCTTCAGTGAGATATGGTTTTGAACTGAAGGAATAATTACCGGTATGTTTTTTAGTTGTCAAACATTTGTCACCTTGCGAGGTGGTGGTGGACCTGTCATGTTCTGTATTTGGCAGCAGGTGGCATGCGTTCATTCTGCTGCCTGCACACCTGCTGCCGATTTGTCTGTGATTGCACCTGCTATATCTAGGCGCTCCGGCTGTCGACTCATTGCCGGAGTATCGCATGCCGTGCCACCGCTGTTGCCCATGTATTTAACGTTACTCGAGTACTATTGTTGTTGGTTCTATTTTCGTCGTCTCATTGGGAATATTCAAAGTGCGTGCTTTATCTTGTATCCAGTCTACTCATTTTCTTTGCCGTATATTTTGCAAGCGCTTTTCGTTGTCGTGTTTACATTATTTCCTGGTTCTCGTTATTGACCAGCGTTTTCTGTTTTATTTTTTTGTTTATAATAAATATTATTTTGAGACTGAGTCTTTGTCAGTGTCTATTTCGGGGATCCACTTATTCTCGTTTTTTCTGTTACGTACGAAGCGGTTCCTTTCCCGCTTTGTGCATAACGTGACAGGACCCCAAAAAGCAGGCAAGAGGGAGGAGCAGGGTGTATTTGAAAGAATGTATTAAAACTCAGAAAACTACTGTACATCCAAAACGAACAAAGTCCAAAGTATCAAAAAAAAAACATGACTGAAGATAAAACTTAACAATGACCAAAGCCTGACTGAAACAAACATGACAACAGCAACATAGAAACAATGACCCAACACTGAGTGGTTGTGCTGAGTCCTTTTAAAGCAATAATTAGATAATGAACAAGGGGTGTGGAGCTGCAGGGAGAACCCTGCAGTGCCACCTGTTGGTCACAAACAGGATCATGACAATTTGCATATTATTAATAATGAATTGATTATGCTTGCAATGAAGAACGCTTATGCTCTTAATAAATACATGCTCATACGTATAATAAAAAAATGCTAAGTGCACTGCATGAGAGTTAGGGAACACCATCACCTTGCAGAGAAAGTGTTTGGAAAGAGATAAGGTGTTAAGAAAAAACAAGAGCAAGGTCGGACGTGGACGGAACTGTCAACACCAGCTTCAGCTTACCTGGTGTTTTTTGTCATGATTGCACACGTGAGAATTTTTCACTCACAGCCACACACATAGTGTTATGGGAATTTGACATATAACAGGGCTAAATGGAAGTAACTGTTTGTACGATTGAATGCTGACCAGTTATTTTGCGGATAAGCAAAGTTGCACTAGTCTGTACTGTGCGTAGCTGTTTAAAATGCTAATTGCGCTGGCCTTCACCACCTCCCAACAAGATAAAATGAGAGAGCAAGACGCGGAGAGGGAGAAAGCTCCCTTGACAGATCTGTGAACGGTGTGTCTCCATGTTTTTTTTTCTTTCTTGAATAAATATAATAATTTTTTATAATACTGGTTTCCCTGGACAAGACAATAGTCAAACAAGTTCAGTGTGTCAACAGCCCTCACTCTTTAGGTTGGACACATCAATGTATGAAATTCCCGATGAGAAATAAATCAGAGGGCGAGCGGGGAGAACCATGAGTGACGAGCAGAAAATGTAATCCTAACGCTTCTCCTCGTTCCACCCTGGTACCAGAATCCAGTGTCTCCTCTCCTCATTGGGTTGTTATTGTGAATGTCGAATTGATAACTCTGACCTGAACAACCATGGTACAAATATTTTTAAAATTATGTTACTATGTAGGCCTAAATTTAAAACACAGGTACATGGAAATTCCAGTGTTCTACCTTTATAGACAAGGACTGATGGGGCACTATAAAAATATTCTGGACATAATGTGAAAACAGTGAAAATGAAAGGGAGAAATCTACACGGTTTTAAAATAGATTTTTTTTCCCCCCCAAATTTCAGTTTCACCAATAGATGTCGCTCAAATGTCAGCATAGTGATATTTGCATATAAAACAACTTTGTCTAGGAGACAAAGTTGTTGTAGTTGACAAACATTCCATTTCATTTTCATAGCATAATCAATGTGCAGGTCACAACTTTTCCACAACAGCATTTTGGGTTGTTTTGGGTGAGCTTGTATAACGCAATTGCCACGAGTATTTCATGAGATACAGCAGGTTTTTGGTCGCGAGCTCGGGAACATAAGAGAGAGGGGTGGTGGGGCACCGTCCGTACAGGAGATTAATCTGTTTTCGCGTAAATAAGCCTACGTTATTTTTGTATTCCATATATTTATTAAAATACTTTACAAACCTTTATTATACATATTGTATACTGTTATTATTATATTTCCTATTATTATTATTTTTTTTTTACCATCTTAATTTTTAATTTAAGCTCCTCCCCCCAGGCTGTTGGTGCCTTTCACGCGGTGCGTGGTCATCGTACAGTGGTACCTCTACTTACGAAATTAATTGGTTCTGGAAGACATTTCTTAACTCGAAAATTTTCCATGTAAATGGCCTAATCTGTCCCAAGCCCCCACACCCCAAAATTCAGACATATGTATGACAAATGTTTCCTAAAGCATAAAAATGCATCAACATATAGGAAATATACATGTTACAATTAGATGATTGCATAACAAATGAGAATTGTGCATAGTGTAAAAAAATAAGAATAAAGAAAAAAATGATGGTCATTTAACTTTTAACTGTGTCCTCATTGTTTTTTGCCCTCTGAAGTCCATGTTCTCTCGCAGAAGAGGTTTTTGACTGGCGATTTATAAAGAACCGATCCAAAGACAATCGGTCTTTTCCGATTTTTTTCCCCTTGAAAAAGGTTCTGGTGAAATCTATGTCAGATACTTTTTGCTTAATTGTGCACACTTGTACTTAAACATAACAAAATTTGGCAGCAATTTGTTATCATTTTTTGTCATTTGTGAAAACATTGTTTGTTTGTTTTTTAATCGACTTATATATAATGTGTTGCTGTAGGAAATGAAGGCCAAAAGTTTTATGGAATGAAATTGTAAAGAAATGCAACAGTCAAAACAGTTAATTACAGAAACATTGCATTGTATATATTATATTTGACTGTGCCACCTTTACCTGTGATCGACTTTTGGATTATGAAAACTTAAGTTTATAATAAAACAGTTTTTTTTGGGGGGGGGGGGGTTGCAAGTCCCAACACTGTAGCAGAGGAAGATGGAAAGAAAAGCATGTTACAGTTCGAGGTCTATTTAGGTCTGAGTGACAACTGAGTAAAGCTTCTCATGCTTGTATTAATTACAATCTGAAATCAAAATCAGTATTGCATTATTACAATCTGAAATGGTCTGTGGAAAAAAAAAAAGAGGTTACACGTAACCGCTCAATGAACAGCATGATCACATTCACTTTTTCAAGATAGATAGATGGTTACTTACAGTAGGCTCTGGAAATTCTGTAAGGCACATAGACAAAGCCATCCGTTGCTTTTGGCCACAGGCACCTGTCTCTCGTGCAAGCGTCTGCATTCTGTAGTCCAGTTGGGATGGCGATGTCTCCAAACATCACAAGAGGTTCATTTTGGTTCTTTCCTAGAAAAGTACGTTTTCCTTTATCATGAGTCGCTGCATTCACAATTTTACTCTTAATGCTTGTCAATTATCATTCATACTCCGAATACATAAATGCTTGATCACATTCATTTTCAGTGAGAGACCCAATAAGGGTTAAAAAAAGACGTGAATGTCATTGAGTTGTGGCCAACTTGCTGCTGTTTGCTTCGAGAGTGAATGACAAAATTGATAATGCTCAGACTCTTTCGGCATTGTATGTCACTCTCCTAAACCTGTTACCGAATTGGTGGTATGTAGAAGGAGATAGTAGATAGGTCAGGGAGAGGATCATGACATGCAGATGCAATATAGAGGCTTCCACAGACTTCTACCCTCTGCCCCGCTATACTCACCACTAGACTGACAAATTCTGGATGGTAAATAAAAGTTATTTTTATTGCTTTATTCTCAATAAAGCAATAAATCACTATCTTGCTATTCATAAAAATAAGTGAGATTATGAATAAAAAGAAATGAGATTAACATACCAACATTCACATTTGCCCTCTCTATCAGTGTGGAAACACTGGAATCGTCATCTGCAGGGGTATTGCCTTTGAAAAAGAAGAATTATAAATATGCATGTGCCAGTGCTTGTGACCATAACTGCCAATTAGTATGAATTGTCTTCTTTTATTTAAACTGGGCCTGTCTTACCTGAGTGTCTGTTAAACTTTTTGAGAGAATCCTGAAAAAGAAACAGGCAGGAAATTCATTTATACCTTTCTTAAAACTCATATAATGACGAAACGTAAAAATACATTTGTGAAAACCTTACCAATGAGTGCCGAAATGTAAAAATACGTTTTTGGTGTGTTTTATTGAAAACAATTAACAAAGGGCTTCGTGCACCTCCTCAGGAAGAATCAAGGATGGGGAATTGATTTCAGTATGATAAATCACCACTAGATGGAAGGAGTGGCATTGATCAGATCTTGGTCCAGACACAATGTGAATGAGTGTGGATGGCGTACTGCGATCCGACTTTGCGGGCTGGCTTGCGGAAGCGACGCCACCGCGAGAACATGGATAGATACCGGCAGCTAACTACAATGAAGCTTTTTTTTTAATAAATAAAAAAAATAACGAAGTCCCATTGTCATCCTGGACAAACACGCACGCGCGCGCGCACGCACACAAACACACTAGTGGCGGATGCTGGTCTGTCAAGGAGGGGAAGCTCAATTTCGGCCTACATCATAAAACGTGTCCGTTTATGATACGTGAATTTTACTCTCCGTTCCTTTTTTTAAAAAAGGATGCCTTCGCCATAAGATCGGTGATTGGCTCATTTCGCTAAACAAAATAACGAAGTCCCATTGTCATCCTTGACAAACACGTCCAAACACGCACGCGCGCGCGCACGCACACACACACACACTAGTGGCGGATGCTGGTCTGTCAAGGAGGGGAAGCTCAATTTCGGCCTACATCATAAAATGTGTCCGTTTATGATACGTGAATTTTACTCTCCGTTCCTTTTTTTTAAAAAGGATGCCTTCGCCATAAGATCGGTGATTGGCTCATTTCGCTGTCAATCAAAAAGAGATTCCGCCTCAGACGATCATTCAATCATCATGCAAGAAAATCTCAGCGTCCGGGTCAGCCGATACACGCCCACTGTCCGTAGACTCGCAGAGACTCTGACCGTCCGGTGGGTGGGACAAATCCAGCATTTATCCAATGACTCGTCTGTTTCAACGCATTGGGACAACCTACACTGAACTCTCGAGACGCCCAGCATCTGCGCGGTCAACGCGCAGCGTTCCACACAGTTTAATGCACAGTGAAGCTGCGGGAATGAAGGAAAAGAGAGTCGCGTCGTAGCCAGTAATAAGAAGCTGATTCGGAGCAAAAGTTGAGCGCGTTGTAGCGGATATTTAGTCAATGACATGTCCACACAATTGTACGTACACACATATATTTGATCACTTACTTTTTGACATTTTAGGGGAAGCTGAGCTTCCCTTGCAGTCTTAGAGCAATCGCCTCTGAAGCACACGTAAGGCACACACACACACCAGGGATGGCAATGGCTAGTGATGAAAAAAAAAAGGGGAAAGGGGCGTGGCCTGGACAGGGCGACCAATCACAACAAGTAAGACATACACGTCCAATCGCAGGGCTCTTTACAATCGGAAGATGGAAAGACTGATCGGGAGAGCTCGTGAAAAACACACACACATAAGCACGCGTAAGGCACACACGCAAACATAAGCACATGTAAGGCGTACACCCACCCACACACACACACACACAAGCACACGTAAGGCACACATACATACACACACACCCACACAAAGCTTAATGTTCATGAAAAGTTCATACATAAGTGCAGTGTTTTCTTGCCGTTTATCTTGCAATAAACGGTTACTTTGCAATCAAAGGGGCCTTTTCTGTTGGTGTTTGTGTTGTTAATTAGTAGGAGAGCATTGTTTCGATACTTGAGGTTTCACAAATGCAAAAACAAAAAAGCATCAAATTGAAAGTTCTGCTTGAAACGGATCCTGTCATTAAAAGCTCTTTTTTCTCTGAATTTTTCTCATAAACAAGTATTTTCAAGTAACTTCCCAATGTTCAACTGCTGTTTATGAAAGAATGGTACATGGTAGAAATGTACTTTTTTTCCTGCCGAGAGAAGAGGGTTAAATCTTTCCTTTGGTAGCTTCCAAGCTTATATAGCCTCAGAACTCAAATTTCTGTAGGCCTTGTCTCAATGGTCAAAAATGGCTTGCACTGGCTCTCCCAATCTGAGAGAAACGGCTGGCATTAAATGAGTAAACTGAATTCTCGTTATTCAGTCATGCAGTGAATTTCCCACAGCACACCCAAGACACAACAGAGGTTTTGGTTATTATTGGTCTTGAAGTTCCAAACTCTAAGATTTTAAAGCTTGACAATGTGTGCCCGCCAGTCATTTATCACTCTGAATTGGATTTTATTACACACAAGAATGTAATTAAGAGAGATTTTCTACCATCTTAAGAATATAGCCCGAACCCACTTATTTCTCTGTTAGGCTAACACAGAGGTGCTAATGCTCCCTGGTCGTGACAGGAATTTGTTGACTTAAATCCCGGAGATAATTGACTTCAATTGTAGAAGACAAAATACTGTCCAAATAATGTATGAGAAGAAAATTACCATCCTTACTTTTATGGTGAAACTCTGGACGGAGAAAAGGAGGAAGCTCAGCGCTGCAACATGGACAAGCATGATTGCTTCTAGAATAAGCGACCATGAATGTACCAACAGAAGTGTTTCACCTTATATATGGTAAAGGCAACCTATTGTTATCCATATATGGCATGTTGCTTATAAGGATGGGCAAGGAAGTACATATGACAACACCTTGAATTGCAGCACCATTTTCACATTTAAACACAATCCAAGTTTGGAAAAAATGTATCTGAAATGAAAAAGATAATATGCAACATCATTAACAGTAAAAAAATCATTAACAGTATTTATTTTCATGGGAAGTTGGATCACAGTTCTGTTGCGCCATTTGTGTGGACTGGTGAATGGGTTTCACTTTCTGTTCACAGCACTTTTTTTAGGTGTCCTCTCGTTCACCTCGCAACACATTTATCACTGCATGCATCTGTGCATTCTAGATTTAAAAAAAAAAAAGAGAAATCTAATATCCCTGCATGAGCATATTGGAGGTGTTTGATTGTCCTATTGATCCTTGGAGCTAAGTTGCCTGGGGCTTTATGGCCCTGGCAGGGTCACCCATGGTAAACAGGTCCTTGGGGAGGAAACAGACCGGTCACCGGGGCCTCCCTCTGGAGCCAGGCCTGGAGGTGGGGTGGAATGTTGCCAGATATTCAATCCAGCCCTGGCGGCCAATGTGCTTACTGAGCTTGGGCTGGTGTAAGTGGCCTGTGGTACCGGTGACACGGTAGCTCTGCCACCCAGATCACGTTGCTCCGCTGCATTCATACGCCGGTGTAGATCCTCCACTCCGATCCGTCTCAATATTCGCAAGTCGACATTAGACAAATTATAATAGATCATCTCCTGCAACAATTTTATCCTCAGCAGAGGCGTAAATCCTAGGTTAAGATCGAGAATTCACCAGAGAGACATCTAATGCCACGTCGCGAATGAAGATTACTGTGATGTGGAACTCTCTTCGATTAAATGTTTTTTTTCACTAGTTTGTGTCAGTGGCCATAATATTGTGGGTGGTTGGCACGTTGCAATGGAATGACAGGCCATTCACACACAGATGACTCATCATCAGTTCTTACTTGCATCAAGGAAAGACAGATCATAGGATGTAACACCTCTTCTGTGTGTGTAGTAGTACCATATTTTCCACACTAAAAGGCGCACTGGATTATGAGGCGCACCTGCAACGAATAGCCTACTTTGTAAGTTTTGCATATATTGGACGCACCACATTATAAGACGCAATCTACAATGCATCCACTAGATGGAGCTACGCTCAAGGAAATGTCAACAGAACGATCAGATGTCAGTAAAACGTAATTTAATAAAGCAGAAACACAGTTGACTTAACCAACAGCAAGTTATAACATTGACTCGTTAACGTTGAACTCTCTTGCCGCTGCCCTATTTCCGTGTTCAAATGCGTAACCGTCTCTAGCAAGTGGCCATTTTGGGATCGACATATTGCCGTAATGACCATACACAAGGCGCATCGAATTTCGCTAAGGCGCACTCTGAGTTTTTAAGAAAATGGAAGGCTTTTAGGTGCGCCTTTTAGTGCGGAAAATATGGTATTTGGAAAAATTTGGATACTGGAATTTTCCCGGTTTTTCACTTGTGTTCTTGAAATACTCATTAAAAAAAATCCACATTTATTGCTGTGACAGTTGTTACGTAAACAGCAATGACTTTGTGAAATATTTCAAACTTCCTACCATAGAAATGTTCGAACAAAGAGGAAGTATCCGGCTCAACTGCTTGTGTGGCAACATCACCTGAACTCAAAATGTTTTTTTATGGATCCATCCATTAATCATCTGAACCGTTTCTCCTCACGAGTCTTGTGGATGTGCTGGAGCCTATCCCAGCTGACTTCAGGGAATTGTTTCTACACCTCCTTTGTCCTCACAATGGTTGCGCAAAGGCCAATTCCATCCGACAACTGGGCTTTGTTTAAAAAAAAAAAGGTGGGGGGGGAGTGTTAAATTAATCAAAGGGACACTCAAAGCGGTCCACCAGTAGCCCATCCCTGCCCAATTATGCTTTGCTAAAATATCCAGTCCCTTCCACTTAATTGTACAGAAAGCATCCTTATGAGAGGAAAACCAGTCTATGTTTTCACTGTGACTATGCTTGCAGTGGAATATGTGCTTCTGCCTGGGTATACAAAGTCTGCAGAATCAAAGCAGCATGAGAAAATAATGTGAAGTATGGACTGTAATTAATATACTTCTAATACTTCTAATGTATAATGACCATAAATAAATAGATTTGCTTCGCTTCATAATTTGAGGTAAAGCGGTTTATTATCCAAATCCGCAAACCACTGGAATACCTGATGAGGCCTACGCAGACCGTCGGTTCATTTAAATTCGGGCTGAAAACATTCATATTCACAGTATCATTGTCATGAATCGAGCTGTTTATTCTCTTGTTTTAATCCCCATTTGCACTTTGTACTTATCTCAGCTGATACTTGGTTTTAATCATTTCAATCTAATTATTTGAGGAGATTTTTGTTTTTGTGTGAACATTTGCTTTCCCTTTCTGTCATGCTTTAAATGTTTTTGATTAAAGCACTTTGAGTTGTCTTGTACATGAAATATACGAGGCAAATAAACTTGTCATTCTTGTGAACATTCATTTTAGTGTAAAAGGCATGTTGTGTCTTTGCATATAGGATGAAAATATCCATGCCATTCATGACTGACTGATTAAGGACGGGGTGTCCCATAAGTCTCCACACATGAAAAAGAAACACTTTTCAACATAAACCACACGTCTGCTTGCCATTAGGGTGATTTCAACTTGTGTGTCTTTCGTCAAATGCATTCTCAGGGTTATCTGAAATACAAAAAAAATCAAAATTAGAACCATAGATGTCACAAATGTATAATTTCTTCTATATTACATGTTTAAATGTGATCTGTTCATGTTCACAGCCTCTCGCCCAAAGCCGGATAAGATAGCCTTGGTACTATTTGGGGGGGGGTTGGTTCTCATATTTGCACAGCCCTCATTGGTTATTACAGGGTTGCAAGATCTTGCTTTCAGGTCACTTCTCTATTTGTGGAAACAATTGCTTTGTGTACTTGCTTGGCAAACAGTCTTGCACAGTCTTTCGAAAGAAAGGTGACTATCGAAATACATTCGAATAAATGCATGTAATCATTTGCATGTGAGGTGACACTGAACATTGATCACAGAATTTGCTTGGAATTCATAAGCTTGCTGTATCTGCGTCCACTTGATGAGCTTGTCCACTTGAAGGTGTACTAGTTAACTCGTTCATGAAACAAATATGCGAAACGTTTTTGTGCGAGAAAACGATGCTATCTTGACAATATTAACTTCATTGCATTTTCGACAACTGGTCCAGTGATACATTTTATAGTTTACCCCCTGCGAGTCCCAGGGACTCGCTGATCAGAAAAGTGTGTGTCCCATTATGCATTTAGAGAGTCCCAAATGTTGAATTCTGAAATGGTCTACTTATTCAATTGCATATGTGTTAGAATAGAAAAAGACAATGTTGTCATGTTTTAAAGTTTCATCTTGTTACATGCTTGATTGACCTCGAAATGCTTGTGTTCAGAGCATCTTGCACACAATGCAAGCATAGAGAGATCAAGGGACCCGGGCAGATGGTACCTCAGAGAGAAAGATTTAACCTTGGACGGAAGGGAGTACTCAAACACTCCATCATGAGAAAGGGTCACGAGCCAGATTACAGATACCGCTCGTTAAAATGTACACGTGTCTGTTAGTTTTTGGATGATGGTGCTGGTACCAAGAGAATGCTTTGTCTGAGGGGCGACCCAATGGGGCCGTCCAGAGGTGTGTCATGTTAATGAAGATGGGAGTGGTTTTCTGATATATTCCTTGTAATTTGCATATACAGTCAGTAAAAAGGCCGGCAGAGGTTGCAGAGGTCAGGTGACAGTGGGAAGTGCACACTTGAGTGGCTTCATGGAGAACTGCACCTCCTGCCGGCAGTGAAAGTCGATCTGTTCCTGTGTTCGAGCCTTTGTCAACTGTCCGAGTAAAAATCTCTGACAATATGATAATAACACAAACAACAACATATACATACAATTATAAACGATGCAAAAATTTAAATAATTCAGTAGCAGGCCTGAGGATTTTGGAAATTCACGGTAACCGTTTTTCGGTTCCGTCGGATTACCCAATGGGAAACCACGGTAACTAATTTGGGGTTTCGTAAACGTTCATCATGGGAACCCATTTTTCTATTTTGACTGATATTCATAATCAAGAATTCTGAAACTCAAAAGTATAACGTTTGAAGCGTAAATATTTGAAAACTATGCATTAACAATGAACATTACATCAGCAGCTGTGTACTCCAGGTTTATTCAAAAAAATAAATGGATGAAAATATGGTGTACTCATAAGGCGTTATGAATACAGCATATCACAAAATCTGAGTATTTTTTCCAATCTCACACTGCTAAGATTAATTTATTGGCAATCATTAAAACAGGTAAGTATTGATGTGGCTTGACATCCTCTTCCCAAGACGATGCATGTGTAATCTACTATCAATTTGATGAAAGAATCTAACACACGTCATCATTAGTTCTACCAACAGTTAACATTAGCATTACTACACCTTGTGATGAATGTTTTATTCATAAAGTTACCATGTCTGCAATTAGTAGATGATAGAATAACTAAAACTGTTTCATAATATTTTTCATAGCGATGAGCCTACAGATAATGACCAACTTGCCTCGAAATCGTGCCTCCTGTATCTCGCTCTCGTGGTCTGTGCATACGTCACAGGTGATTTTAGTGATACGCCCTTCGGACGATTCATACGAAAAATCAGACTGGCATTCCCATTTCTTAAATGTCGTAATTAGTAGACATTTGTGTGTTTTTTTTCGCCACCATCTCAAACTTTCATCCACACAATTCCTCAATTTGCGGACTAAAATAACTACCCGCATGCGCACATAACGTCATCTGTTGCGTCCCCCCAACACTGAAAACAAAACGAAAGTAAATTAGAAGAAACACACTCACACACCACACCACAAACGCACATACAGGCACAGTGAAATCGCGTTGATCACACAGGAGAGATTTGATCGCATACAGTCAACTCGTGTGCGGTGACTTTTATGGTTAAACGATTTTTCGGTACCGTCAAAATGACGCCACGGAAACGACACGCTACCGGTAACGATCGTTACCGTGAAATCCTCAGGCCTACCGTAGGTTTTTTTTTTTTTTTTTTTTTTGACTGAGAAATTTCCTTGCGTCCAAAAACGCACATTATTTGGAACTGTGCGTCCTGCGGGAAAATTATGCGTCTAGGACACGGGACGCACAGGTAATGAGATGGCTGCTGGTCGAGGAGGTCAGGGCACTGCACAAGCAGTGTGGCGTGGACGACAAAGGGTCAAAGGTGGATCTTGTCATGAGACTGTCAGTGAAAATGTCGAATAGTCACCTTTGCAGCAAGGCGTTTCAGAAAGTGTGGGCTGCCTCTGTGGTCAGTGAAATGACATGGAGTGTTGAAAATCATTACACTTACATTGTTGTGTCTAACCAAATGACAATATCATTATTTAGGAGGTTGGCTATCCATGCTCCTAATGTCATTGCTGGGGTTTTTTTCTCAGTTCCACAGGTGGTTGGAAGTTATCACTTGCCCATGTCGGCTTGTGTATTCAGTCAAGTTCCACCCGAGAGCAGAGTTCCACGTGACCTTGTGGATCTCTTGCTGTCTTGGAAACACTTTCCCAATGTGTCAGTGTGCGATTATGCCAGGTGGCTGCCACTGCACGCTCACCGCAGGCAGCTAGGAATATTTGCCCCTTTTTCAAGGAAGGTTAGCGGCTTCCATCCCAGAGAAGGTGAAGCTGGCCTCACAGGCCAAGGTTCGTGTCAACATGCAACGGCTGAAGTTTCCAAAGATGACAGCTGCCATAGATGGGCACCGTCTCACTGGGTCCTCACAGCATTTTGCTTTCAATGATGTTTTGCGCCAGGGAAAGAACAAAGACCCGAGTGAGGTTCTGAGAAAGCTCGAGCTTGTGCCTGAGCTTGCTGTGGTATTATTATTCACAGCCAGTGTGCGGAGCGGCTCTTTTCTGGCATGAGGAAGAACAATGACTTTTTCAGTCTAACAACCCCATCAACGCGCATATTTCGATGATGAAACATTCTCCATCATTACAACGTGGCAAGGAACCAAAAAAATGAAAAACCAGTTTAGAAACATTGTTTGTCCAGATGTTGCAATCCAGTGTGACAGCCGTGGAAGGGTAGTTTTAGGTATGTTATTAAATATTTATGCACATTGTTCTTGCTCTATTTGAGCTAATAATGGATGTACCGTTTTCTTTCACTCTAGCTCACTCTCTATCTTGTGCAATGTCGATGGCATCATCTGGCGAAGAACGGCGAAGTCTCAAGAGTGTGAGTCATTGCTCTATTTTACACGTCATTCGAAGGAGAAATGTGACAGTTCAATCTTCTTCTGTTGTTGCTTTTTACACTAGTAAATGATGACAGTGAGCAGAGACCTCATGCAGACTTGACTAGTCTCCACAAGTTGTCAGTACACAGAGCATGCAGGGGACAGGAACTCCGAGGCAGACAGGCCACTGTGGTTATTGATGAATGTTGTTTACATAATAACAAACAAATATAAATATTTTGTTTTCTTCCACCAGCTCTCGCATGTCTTTGATAAGAAGAAAAGTCACACACAGCACCTTGCAATGGCGAACAACATCATCCTGACCCGCTTTGACTTTTGGACTCTGGGTTTGCACCAGGACATGGAGGGAGCAGTAAGAGAATTGTCTTTGTTTGTGTGGTTTAGGTCAGCGGTCCTCAACCTTTTTTGCTCCACGGACCAGTTTAATGTCAGACAATATTTTCAGGGACTGGCCTTTAAGGTGTGACGGATAAATACACCAAAATAAGATGATATGACCCGCATGAAAACTGTGGTATTTTCAAAACATAATAATAAACACGAATCATGACATGAGGAACGTCCTATGTGTGGCCGCAACACTCTCTGGTTGCTATGGTCACGTTTAAACATGCCTTCAAAATAAGATACTCCGTAAATTCAAAGTGCATGAAAATTACGACTCACCATCGCCGCATATTATGCAAAGTGGGCTTGCTGCGTGAGGATCTCCTGTTGAGAGAAATCCGTATTTTAAGTAGGACTCCTGTTACTGTCTATTAAATGTAGCTGTCTTTTCCTTGAACGTCATAGGCTCCTCTTCTGTCTCCTGGCTAGGCTTTTTCCCCTTTCCAAAGATGTTTGTTTTTTCTACTCATTTTGCTAGCTCCTGGGTTTCATTTTAGCGGTAATCGATCACGTGACCGAGAAGCCTTTGTTGACCTGCGTCAAGAGTAACACTGTAGAGGGATGTTACAGAGAATCTGGTAACTTTTCAAAAATTAATATCTTTCAGATTCCGAAATAAATAAATCAGAATTAATGTAAGTCCTTCATTCTTTTGTGCGGCCCAGTACCAAATGGCCCACGGAACGGCACCGGTCCATGGCCCGGGGCTTGGGGAACTCTGGTTTAGGTGATACTTTTCAAAATCTTTCAGTAATATTGAATTGTGTTCAATTTACACCTGAACGAGATTATTGTTAATGGGAAGGTGGTGTCTTGTCAAACACTTAATTCAAATGGATTTGATTGTCTCGTTCAATCGTCAATATACAGGGTGTTCCAAAAGTCTTGGGCACGTTTGAAGTCCCCATATCTTCTATAACTATGAATGGTAGTAAGATAAAAGTCGTGCCATTTTAAAGCTAATTACATTCAGTTTTTCTTAAAGCTATTGATTTTTTAAATTTCTTTTCAGACCCATTAATGGCGTTCACTCAACCAGAAAAGGCGTTTTGTGTGCTTGAATTTGCAAAAACTGAATCATGGACTGTTGTTCAATGTGCATTTCGCAGAAAATTCAGAAAGGAGCCACCAGAGACGGATGGGTGCTTATGCTTTAAGCTGAAGGCACGAATAACAGAAGTTGTTGCAACCATTGACAATGCAATGCTGGGACGCGTTTGGCAAGAATTTGTTGGCTTAATATGTGTCGTGTGACCAATGGTGCTCATGTTGAACATCTTTGGTATTAAGATTAAGATATCCTTTATTTGTCCCGCAATGGGGAAATTTACAGTCAGAGTTCAGAAAGGAAACCACAAGGTAGGGAGAGGGAAAAAAACCACGCTCGAACTATCCTCTTCTGAGGATAATTTAAGTCCAGGATAAAAAAAAGACCCGAGCACATAAAAAAGCATATGACAGTTACAACAAGTCACAAGACATAACATGTAATGAGGGGGCTGATGAATGGGAAGGGGGAGGGGGACCGCGACGCGGCCCGTCCGACCAGCTGCACGGTCCACCGAGCGCTCCGCAGATCATTCCACGTCGCAGGGGAAAAGAATAGGAACGATGAAGACGGTGATGATAAGGAAGTGTATACGCGTGTGATTGTCTGGTTGTTTATGTGTGAACAGGCCGCAGCTGCTTCGTCAAGGTCTGCTCATGGAGACAGTCCTGGCTTATCAGTCCATGGCCGAGAAGGAGGGGGTGGTGATGGGGGCACTAACTTCCGTGCATACCTTCCATCCAGGGGGAAAGGGGTCCAAATAGCATTGTTTGTTTTGGAGGGACGGCCGCCAACAATTTCAGGTGGCCTTGAGTCCGCAATTACCTTCCAAAGCGCAGATTCAACTTCTCCAGTTGAAAACCATCATGTGGAGATGCTGCAAAACCGCATCCATTTTGTGTCGCAGTCATTGCTTGAGTCTGAGTGTTGTACATCTGTGCCGTGCCGTCCCCAACAAAAAAAAAGATCGGCAGCTTCTTCACTTCCAATAAAGCCGCTCCCGTCGGTTGAATTTTACGATAGATCAGGAAAAAACTGCTCGCACCAAACAGCAGCATACCTGCTATCAGAAAGTCCGATAATGTAGATGTCTTCCTCCTCCTCAATGGACAGTATTGACAGGCACACCATTCTCCGCTCCTCCAAGGATCTAGGGTGTACCCAGCAGCAAAAGTCCCCGAGGGGCAAGTAGGCTCCCCACTGCCTGCTCTTCTCGTCGAGAAAATTTTGTCGATGGCATCGAGAGACCAGCCAACCAATTCCATGTTTGTTTTTAGGATGAAAAATATGACAGGAAGCTAGGAAAAGTCAGACAAAGACAGCACATGGACTGAGTGGCGAGCAGGGAAGGAAGAATAGTTTCCGAGATATTCAATGTCAAAATGTGCCCAAGACATTTGGAACACCCTGTATTTTGACAGCAAGAGATTTAGATTTATCTCTGTTACAGAGATCAGAGAATGTGTTTGCTACCAACAGCTACGTGATATCCTATTGGTTCCCACCATCAACAATGAACCCAATGGATCACCTGCCGGTAATTTGTTTGAAAATTTTGCTTTACTGTGTGAGGTTAAAGCATTTCATATTCAGCGATTTGTGTATTTTTAGAGGACAATGCTGCCAGTCACTGAGCGGGTTTTGAACCAGAACTGCCTCCTTCGAAAGCCAGCTTGCTTACCACTACACTACCAGTGACTGTGAATGGCAGGGCACTTCGGTCATATATGACACAACATAATGGGGTTTCCCCCAAAAAAGTTAACTGTTTGAAATTTTATTTTCACACATCATAGAATGTGAACTATTCTCCAGTGTTTGTCCCTGGATATTGGACACTGTATATGATATATTTTTCAGGATTTTATCCTCGCACAACAAAATTGTTCATTGCTGATTTGAATGTTGAGCTTTAACTCAAAGCTTACCATCACTTTTGGAATTTCAGGAACATTACACAACTCAATGCATCTGGTAATATGCTTCATTGAAATTGGAACATTTAACTGATACCGAGGCCACAGGCCAGGGAATTTTTTTTTGTCAAGATCCCCTCGGTGACGGCGATTGGAGGAATGAGAGTAGAACCGATTAAGGTTTTTAGCACCTCACTTCATCCTATCTGGACAGTGGTAGTTTTATTTTACACCACTTGTCCTTTTGTTCTGATCAATGGTTCTGTTTTTAGATGATTCCCTCTTCAAACTATTTTGATTCCCTAAATAGAAACAGCAAACAATGCCCCGCGGAATTTTATTTGGGTGGGGCACTTCTGTTTAAGCCTATTGAGAATAGGTCCACCTATGTCTCCTGAGCCCAAGACATGGGCATTTTTTATTATTTGTGGCCACAATATGAATATAAGATGCACACAAAATGCTAATTTGTGGCTATGAACCTATTAGAGGTGCACGAAATCCAAATTTGTGGGTGAAATTCTCATGAACAACTTTGACATCTGGGTAATAAAATGGCGTGCAAGTGGAAAGGTGAGTGTCCTTAGGAGTCTGTTCTTGTCAGTGCCATTTTTTTTGGGGGGGGGTTTGGCAGTAGTTTCTCATGAACAGGGTTACATGTCACGTTATGTTACTTTGAGCTTGTGAATTTACATGTCCGTCATCGTACCGCTGATCAGGTGGATGGCAATGAGCGGCAGAGAGTGAGAGAGTGGCAGATAGAGAGAGAGAGAGAGTGAGAAGGCAGATGTGCATGTGCAGTCTTCACATGTGGTTTGTTTTAAATGAATACGAGTTTGCATATGTTGGAAGACTTCACAATGTATTGTTGTCAAGACCTCGTTGAGTACAGCCAGGAACACGGCCTCGCTGTGAAACTGATTAGATCGCTGCCGCAGCTCCTCAACAAACCCCCAATTGACTAAAAATTAGAGCTGTCAAACGATTAAAATCCATCCATCCATCCATTTTCCGAACCGCTTAATCCTCACTAGGGTCGCGGGGGGTGCTGGAGCCTATCCCAGCCGTCTTCGGGCAGTAGGCGGGGGACACCCTGAACCAGTCGCCAGCCAATCGCAGGGCACACAGAGAACAACCATGCACGCGCACACTCACACCTAGGGACAATTTAGAGTGTTCAATCAGCCTGCCATGCATGTTTTTGGAACATGGGAGGAAACCGGAGCACCCGGAGAAAACCCACGCAGGCCCGGGGAGAACATGCAAACTCCACACAGGGAGGCCGGAGCTGGAATTGAACCCGGTACCTCTGCACTGTGAAGCCGACGTGCTAACCACTGGACTACCGGGCCGCCACGATTAAAATATTTAATCAAATTAAAAATGCAACTGTCATAATTAACTCAAATGAACTAAAAAATTAATCGTGATTACTCACACTTTTGTCCTATTTTTCCCACATTTTAATGCTCTCATCAACATGGAATCATGAAGCAGTTTTCTATGTGCCAAATGCAAATATTTACTGAAATAACAATTTCGATTTTCAATTTTACATAAACATTTTTCACTTGGAGCAGTTATCCACACATAATCTCTCACACAATATTACTGTCCATCAACAACAGTGAAAAAAATATTTTGTCACACAACAGCTGCTTTAACAGCTTTTTTTATTAAATCAAAACAGAGCAATATAACATTATAAAGTGCACATCTAAGGTAAACTAGTACTCAGCTTATAGTGGATTTAAACCATGGTTGCATACTTCGTTTTTCTCAAGTTTGCTTTGAACACAGCAGTCTGTTTCTGTATGTTTGTTGAAGAATAACGAGACACCGGACACCAGTGTTCGTTATGTGCCGCTGTATTCAAAACTGCCGGCCGTACAAACAAGCGCACGCACTTGCCCCGTGCTGCTGGGGCAAACCATTCTGAAAGAGTTTCACTCCCCCTAACACAGTCAGGCTATGTTGATTGTGTTGGTCCTTCTTGCGCGGAAGTCTCTCTACGGTTTTGTGTAGACTTCATTTCGGATGACTACACTTGGTTCGATGACAACACTGGAGACGTTTTATTTTCGCGAGGTCGCTACCACTGCAGCGCACTGTCACTGTCAGACGAACACAGAGAAGCTCCACCCGCTCTATTTAGATGGACACAGAACACTGTAACCTTCCACACAAAATAGTTCCAAACAAGTAACAATCGCGTCAGTGGCATACATCGTACACCTGTATGATACAGAGAGAGAGAAGAACAGGTAACTTTGGTCTTGTCAGTGGAGCAATCTGGCAACTTTTTAAAAGTAAACTTTCCATTCAAAAACTCTTTAAGTATCCGTTTTCGGTGTCTCGCGCTGCCGTGGCTGGCAAAACAGACATGGGCGTGGACTTCTGCAGCGGCTTGTTGTTTTGTTTCTGGTGTATTTATAGAGCAGCGTAACATCCGCTTGTGGCGTGTGCCGCGTTAATCTCGCGAGAAAAAATTGAATCCCGTTAAAATTCATTTAAATGAATGCGAATAAAAACGCGCTAAACTGACAGCTCTACTAAAAATATGATCGTTTCACACAAGTTGTCACACACTGACAAACCATCCATTCATTATCAGCACTGCTTTATCCTAACGAGGGTTACAGGTTGTAGAGCGTTTAGAATTTGGGCTTCAATGCTCTGGAATGCCCTACCCACACAAATTAGAGCTGCTATATCAGTTCAAACCCCGATTTACGCCTCATTTGTACATTCTTGCATTAAGATGAACTGCATGGAGTCTTCTTGACTACTGCTTCTTCTGTTTGTCCTTCCCCCTCCTCCCTGGTCTGGAAAGGGGGCTCAGTGATCATGACCCACAATCCTATGTTTCTGTCAGGATTCTGCTCTGACTGATTTGGAAAAGATCTGCACCGACTGAGGTGAACAACTTGAGGGGATGGACCGCCTACTCGAAGGCATTGCTATGAAGGTTTAATGGAGGACCCACCTCCCCTAAGGTGTCTTTCTGCAGCGTTTCATCATGTTAAATGGACTTTTATATCATTCTAACAAGCATTTTATAGCATCATATGTGTAAAACGATGCCCACTCCATTTCAGCCGGGTCGTCCTGGAAGGGGGATTCTCCCATCCGCAGTGCCTTCTCGCGGTTTCTCATTTTGTGATTTAGGGATATATATATATATTTAAAAAAATCCTCGTCTCACCCCCCCCCCCCCCCCCTCGGGTGGTGTCCGTCCCTCATTCAGCTCGGGTCCTCTACCAGAGGCCAGGAAGCTTGAGGGTTCTGTGCAGTATCCTTGCTGTTCCCAGCACTGCACATTTCTGGACTGAGATGTCCGATGTTGTTCCCGGGATCTGTTGCAACCACTCATCTAGTTTGGGGGTCACTGCCCCGAGTGCTCCGACCACCACTGGCACGACTGTCACCTTTACCTTCCAGGCTGTCTCCAGCTCCTCTCTGAGCCCTTGGTATTTCTCGAGTTTCTCGTGTTCCTTCTTTCTGATGTTTCCATCACTTGGGACCACTACATCCACTCCAACGGCTTTCCTCTGCCCTTTATCTATGATCACGATATCTGTTTGGTTCGCCATTACCATCTTGTCAGTCTGGATCTGGAAGTCCCACAGGATCTTCGCTCTGTCATTCTCTACCACCTTCGGAGGTGTTTCCCATTTTGACCTTGGGGTTTCCAGTCCATACTCCGCACAGATGTTTCGGTAGACTATGCCAGTCACCTGGTTATGGCGTTCCATGTAGGCTTTCCCTGCCAGCATCTTACACCCTGCAGTTATGTGTTGGATCGTCTCAGGTGCCTCTTTGCACAACCTACACCTTGGGTCTTGTCTGGTGTGGTATATCTGGGCCTCAATGGCTCTGGTGCTCAGGGCCTGCTCCTGAGCAGTCAGGATGAGTGCCTCTGTGCTGTCCTTCAGGCCAGCCCTATCTAGCCACTGATAGGACTTCTTGAGATCAGCCACTTCAGTTATGGTCCGGTGGTACATCCCGTGTAGGGGCTTGTCCTCCCATGATGGTCCCTCTTCCAGCGCCTCATCTTCTGTTCCCCATTGTCTGAGACATTCTCTGAGTAGGTCATCCGTTGGAGCCTTCTCCTTGATGTATTCATGGAGCTTGAATGTTTCATCCTGGACAGTGGCTGTCACACTCACTAGTCCCCGGCCTCCTTCCTTTCGGCTTGCGTATAGTCTCAGGGTGCTGGATTTGGGATGGAACCCTCCATGCATGGTTAGGAGCTTTCGGGTCTTAACGTCCGTGGTCTGAATCTCTTCCTTTGGTCAACTTATTATTCCTGCAGGGTATCTGATCACTGTGAGGGCATAGCTGTTTATTGCCCGGGTCTTATTTGCCATTGAGCTGGCTTCTTAGGACTTGCCTCACTCGCTGGAGGTATTTGGCCGTAGCCGCTTTCCTTGTTGCCAGTTAGAGGTTGCCATTGGCTTGTGGTATACCGAGATACTTGTAGCTGTCCTCAATGTCTGCGATTGTTCCTTCAGGGAGTGAGACCCCTTCAGTGCGGACTACCTTTCCTCTCTTAGTCACCATCCGACTACATTTCTCAAGCCCGAATGACGTCCCGATGTTGCTGCTGTAGATCCTGGTTGTGTGGATCAGGGAGTCTATGTCCCTTTCGCTCTTAGCATACAGCTTTATGTCATCCATGTAGAGGAGGTGACTGATTGTAGCTCCATTTCTGAGGAGGTATCCATAGCCTGTCTTGGTGATTACTTGGCTTAGGGGGTTCAGTCCTATGCAGAACAGCAGTGGGGAGAGCTTCCATGTTGTGGAGAGACAGGTTATTGGCCGATAGTTGGATGGGACTGCACCCTTTGAGGGATCCTTCATGATCATATGCCTTTCCAGTACCTTTCAGTTTCCAGTCTTGGTGGGTCAGCTCTGTTGTTAGGACCCTGCCACTGAGCGTACACTTTCGCAGGTTGTGTTGCGAACAGCCTGTTTATTCGTCTGGCCTCATTCTCTTTCGTGTACCGCTTTAGGCGGCTGGACAAGGCTTGGAGCCTTTGTTTGGCAGTTTCGAGTGCTTCAGGTATGGTCATCTGGATGTACCTCTCGGGTATCGGCCTTTTCATCACACCTCTCTGGGCCTCCGTCAATTGACTCACATCTTTCCGAGCCGCCTTGATCTTAGCCACCAACCGTCTTTTCCATGGTGGGTAACGTATCTCATGGCTTCCATGGTTGCGCTTATAGCCAAGCATCTCAAGGATCACTGATGCTGAAGCGTATATCAGCTCGCTGGTTTCCGTGATCGTTACGGTAGGGATCGCCCTCAGTGCTGCATTCACACCTTCCATGAGACTTTCAGGTGGTACTTCACATAGCCATTGTAATCGGTTTCTAGGTTGCCCAGCTTTCATTCTCGCCATGATCTTAGCTTTCAGGTCAGTTGCTGCCTCGCTCAGCATTTCATTCATTGGGGCTGGCCTCCCAATCTCATCATCTGCATTCATTCGGATTTGCCTCCCAATCTCTGGTATGACTGTTACCATAACAGTGGCAGACATTGTCACGTTGCGTGGTGGTGGTGGACCCCAAAAAGCAGGCAGGAGGGAGGAGCAGGGTGTATTTGAAGAATTGTATTTAAAACAAAGAAAACTAAATCCCAAACAAACAAAGTCCAAAGTATCAAACAAAACCCATGACTAAAGCTAAAACATAACAATGAACTAAACATGACAGAAACTAAGAACAAAAAGCAACACACATGACAGTAGCAAGAAGCAACAATGACCCCACACCAAGTGTTCGGGCAGGAGTCCTTTTATACAACTAATTACCAAATGACCAACAGGTGTGCAGCTGCCGGGGGAGCCCTACAGTGCCACCTGTTGGTCCCTAAACCGAATCATGACATACAGGAAAGAGTCTCAGATATGAAGAACTGGACAGCACCAGGCCGGACATGGTCCACACCTCCTGGGTAAAGAAACTCACAGCACTCCATGAGCGCCTAGCAGCACAAATGAACCAGCTGCTGAGGGATGGGACTCACCCAGGATGGCTAACCGAAGGGCGAACGATCCTGATCATGAAGGATCCCTCAAAGGGTGCAGTCCCATCCAACTAGCGGCCAATAACCTGTCTCTCCACAACATGGAAGCTCATGTCAGGCATTATTGCGGCTAAGATAAGTCGACACATGGATCAATACATGAGCGAAGCACAGAAGGACATTGGTAGAGATACCAGAGGAGCCAAACATCAGCTCCTGGTTGACAGAACAGTCGCACAAGACTGCAGGTCCCGACATACCAACCTGTGCACAGCCTGGATTGATTACAAGAAAGCCTATGACTCGATGCCACATACATGGATCACTGAATGCTTGGAGTTGTATAAGGTGAACAGGACCCTAAGAGCCTTCTTTGCGAACTCGATGAGGATGTTGAAAACCACACTTGAAGCCAATGGCAAGCCACTTACCCAAGTGTCCATCAAATGTGGCATATACCAAGGTGATGCACTCTCCCCACTGCCGTTCTGCATAGGACTGAACCCCCTAAGCCAAGTAATCACCAAGACGGGCCATGGATACCGCCTCAGAAATGGAGCTACAATCAGTCACCTCCTCTACATGGATGACATAAAGCTGTATGCTAAGAGTGAAAGGGACATAGACTCCCTGATCCACACAACCAGGATCTACAGCAGCGACATCGGGATGTCATTCGGGCTTGAGAAATGTAGTCGGATGGTGACTAAGAGAGAAAAGGTAGTCCGCACTGAAGGGGTCTCACTCCCTGAAGGAACAATAGCAGACATTCAGGACACCGACAAGTACCTCCGTATACCACAAGCCAATGGCAACCTCGAACTGGCAACAAGGAAAGCGGCTACGGCCAAATACCTCCAGCGAGTGAGGCAAGTCCTAAGAAGCCAGCTCAATGGCAAGAATAAGACCTGGGCAATAAACAGCTATGCCCTGCCAGTGATCAGATACCCTGCAGGAATAATAAGGTGGCCAAAGGAAGAGGTTCAGACCACGGACGTTAAGACCCGAAAGCTCCTAACCATGCATGGAGGGTTCCATCCCAAATCCAGCACCCTGATCTCAAGAAGTCCTTTCAGTAGCTAGAGAGGGCTGGCCTGAAGGACAGCACAGAGGCACTCATCCTGGCTGCTCAGGAGCAGGCCCTGAGCACCAGAACCATTGAGGCCCAGATATACCACACCAGACAAGACCCAAGGTGTAGGTTCTTGCAAAGAGGCACCTGAGATGATCCAACACTCAGGGTGTAAGATGCTGGCAGGGAAAGCCTACAAGGAACGCCATAACCAGGTGGCTGGCATAGTCTACCGAAACATCTGTGCGGAGTATGGACTGGAAACCCCAAGGTCAAAATGGGAAACACCTCCGAAGGTGGTGGAGAATGACAGAGCAAAGATCCTGTGGGACTTCCAGATCCAGACTGACAAGAGGGTAATGGCGAACCAACCAGATATCGTGATCATAGATAAAGGGCAGAGGAAAGCCGTTGTAGTGGATGTAGCAGTCCAGGTGATGGAAACATCAGAAAGAAGGAAAATGAGAAACTCGAGAAATACCAAGGGCTCAGAGAGGAGCTGGAGACAGCCTGGAAGGTAAAGGTGACAGTCGTGCCTGTGGTGGTCGAAGCACTCGGGGCAGTGACCCCCAAACTAGATGAGTGGTTGCAACAGATCCCGGGAACAACATCGGACATCTCAGTCCAGAAATGTGCAGTGCTGGGAACAGCAAGGATACTCCGCAGAACTCTCAAGCTTCCTGGCCTCCGAGCTGAATGAGGGACGGACAGCACCCGAGGGGTGAGACGAGGATTATTTTTTACATCCAAAAATCCAATTTAAAGTGGGCGTACGGTGACCTACTGGTTGGTACATTTGCTGCACGTTACAAAGGTCAAGGGTTAACCCATGTTAGAGATAATTTTGGTTTATGTGTCTAAACCCATGTTTAGATTTTGGAGATAAAGTCCGAAAGGCCAGACTGAGATGGTTTGGACATGTCCAGAGGAGAGAGAGTGAATATATTGGTCAAAGGATGCTGAGTCTCGACATGCCAGGCAGGAGCCCGAGAGGAAGACCAAAGATGAGGTTTATGGATGTAGTGAAAGAGGTCACGAAGGGAGCTGGTATGAGCAAAGAGGATGCACAAAAGAGAGTTAGATGGAAGCAACCGATTTGCTGTGGCAACCCCCTGAAGGGAAAAGCTGAAAGAAAAAGAAGACTGCGTCATGATAGTTGCGGTATTCGGAGTTGGATAAATGTATCCAATAGGAATTTTTCACAAATTTTAACCATTGTTCTTCTTTCACCGATATGCAGGATGTCCACAGGTTTTTGTGGCATTCCTCTTAAGATCATTGCGCTGATCCACAGTTTGGAACCATTTATTTTGCATTTGAGGCTCTCATTTCAAAGACCTTCCACTGTGTAACACTTTCAAACGAATCAACATTGAAGTGGAACCTTGTGCTAACTATTCACTTTCATACAAGTGTGCAATTCCCATGAATATTTGCAATGTGTGCCCTTGGACCATTTGTTGCTGATAAGTCTGTGAGTTTTGTGGTCAGGTCTGATAATGCATATTTAGTTTTCCAGGCAAAAAAAACATATAAAAGCCCAGACAAAAGCCTCAGCTGTCAAGTCCACACAAAAGGATTTAAGGTAAGCTTCGTTGCTGATGGTGGTCTTAGGACATCATGGAAATGTACTCTACTTGACGGTGTTAGTTGTAAGATGTATAGTTCAAATTGCAATGCTCAGACACAATGTAGTCTTCTTTCCATTTTGTACTTCTCTTTGTCCTACAGGTCAGCAAGAATGGCTCTTTTGAAGTTCTCAGTTCTGGCGATCCTGCTGTTTTCTGCCTGCTGTTCGGCTGACAATGAGGTAAGTTACAATTTACCGACTGTCACAAATTAGTTATGTTTTTAGACTTCATTATAAATTGCAATACCAGTGTTGCAACATTAGTTATACCGCGAAGACATCAACACTAGGATAGGATGACTATATTAGCAGAACTTGCTTGATTTCATTGTTCCTTACCACTTCATTTTATGAGTGTGTTGTCCAGTTTGAGTTACTAAGTATACATAGTTACTTCCTCTATAAAAGGCTCTGATAAGCTTGAAAACACAGTACACTACCATTGTAAATACGGCATACAGATAATAATAATAAGACTGTAATAATAATAATAATAATAAGAAGAAGAATAAAATAATAATAAATGTCTCTCGATTGTTAATTCTGGGTTTATTAATCTGTAATTCAATTTAGTTCAAGAATGGATTCTGTGCCATTTGGAGTTGGCTTTAGATATGTGGGGGGTTTTTTTGTTTGTTTTTTTTGCAATTGCAATCGAGGATTTTGTCAATTTTATTTGTGTCCAAGTATGTATTCATCTGTATTTCTAATATTAATTTTTCCCTCCTCATGCCTGCATATTCCTGTGCAACACAACCAGGCAGGTATGTATCCAATGTAATAGCCTTAATTTGCAAAAGATTGTGACACCTGTTGCTGCAAGTATTATTATATATGCAAGTTATTTCTCTGTCACAAACAGATGACGTTGCAGAAGACCTGAGCAACCTTTCTGTGTCTGAACTTCTGGAGAGAGCCAACAGTAATCAGAGTGAGTATCAGATGGTATATTCTGTGAGTAAAAGTTCAACAGAGAATCAACCGGCTTTAAACAATGTGCATGATATATTGCAGTCCGTTCAGCTGATGAGCCATTCTTGACTGAAGGAGATATTGCCATTGACAGTGATGCGGAGAGAAACGGTGATCCCTGCACCAGTCGAGGTTGTACATGGGGCAAGTGGAGTGATGGAAAGGTCTATGTTCCTTATTACATCAACCCCAATCACTTCTGTAAGTGGCTTTAAGGACACTTCTCTGAATTGTGTGTCAGCATCTCAGGCTTAGAGACAATGGCAGGGGAAATGTATTTATTTATATATTTATGTATTTATTTATATATTTATGGCTAAATTGCCATTGAGCAAGCTTACTTTTTGTGTGAAATGCAAGATATAAAACGTATGCACGTAAACGAAACGTATTTTAAAATGTTTTTAGTTTGTTATAATACAAATGCAGTTTATTCCTTCCATTGGCTCAGTTCACTTGGGCAGGTGAAAACAAAGCAATTACACTGGTGCAAGCCACAGCAAATGGTTCTAGACCTCCTGCAAGATGTGGTCATCTCCTTAGGCACTGACAAACGACACATTGAAGTGAGGAATAGGTTTTTTACACAACGTTGACCAAATATCAATCTAAAAGTAAAGTTTTAGCCTTCAACAAACCCTACAATACCATGATAACAAAGTGGATTCACATTTTGTTCACTCAATTCCCGATTAACATGTATCGTTGTGCTGTGAATAAAATATAAACAACTGCAATGTCACGCTGCTAGCTTCCCGCGAGAAGGCCATCATCACCCGTGGACTGGAGTCTTTCTCTTCATTTTCCTGCATCCACTTCAGACCCACCCGAAGCAGTGACCGTGACTGGCTGAGCATCGAGTCCCAGAATGGGTACCAAAAATGCCAGCGATAACGATTTTTTTTCAAAGCATTTCATATTTCTCAGTTGTCATCAACATCCCTCTTATTTTACTCAGATGCTACTCCTATGTTGGTCGTCGTGGTGGTAAGCAGGTGGTTTCTCTGGCTCGCACAGGATGCCTGTATCATGGCACCGTCCAGCACGAGCTGCTCCATGCTCTTGGATTTAACCATGAGCAGACACGCTCCGACAGAGACAACCACATCAGAGTTCTGCTGCAGAATGTTCAATCTGGTAATGAAGTTGAGACTATATATAATAAATACATTTCACATTGAAGTATTATTTTATCACCATTCACTTATGACTCTTCTGAATTAAAAACAAAAACGTTTCTTATGTTTTTCAGGAATGGAGCACAACTTCAGGAAAATTGCAACCCTCAACCAGGGCACCTCTTATGACTACAACTCTGTCATGCAGTACCACAAGTATGAACAACTAAATATCTCATGCACACACTGCCAGGGATTTTTTTTTTTTTTTAAGTAGCAGTTTGGGCCCCTCTTATTCTCCTTTCGGCTTGTCCCTTTTCAGGAGTTGCCACAGCGAGTCATTAATTTCCATCTTTCCCTATTCTCTGCATCCTCGACTCTGACTCCAACTACCTGCATGTCTTCCCTCACAGCATCCATGAATCTCCTCTTTGACCTTCCTCTCGGTCTCCAACCTGGTAGCTCCATCTCTAACATTCTCATACCAATGTATCCACTGTCCCTCCTCTGTACATGTCCAAACCATCTCAGTCTAGCCTCTCTAACTTTTTCTCCAAACTTTCCTGTCTGAGTTGTCCCTCTGATTACCCCATTTCTGATCCTGTCCATCCTTGTCACTCCTAAGGAGAATCTCAGCATCTTTAACTCAGCCACCTCTAACTCTGCCTCCTGTCTTTTGCCAATTGCTAGTGTCTCTAGACCGTACATCATGGCTGGTCTCACAACTGTTCTGTAAATGTTTCCCTTCACCTTAGCTGACACCCTTCTATCACAAATCACTCCTGACACTTTTCTCCAGCTGTTCCATCCTGCCTGCACTCTATTCTTCACTTCTCTTCCACAGTCTTCGCTGCTCTGCACTGTTGATCCTAGGTACCGGTACTTAAATTCCTGTACCTTCTCCACCTCTGCTCCCTGTAACCTCAATGTTCCACTGGTCTCCCTTTCATTTATGCACATGTACTCTGTCTTACTACGACTGACCTTCATTCCTCTTCTCTCTAGTGCAAACCTCCACCTTTCTAGGTTTTCTTGTAGCTGCTGCCTACTCTCACTACAGATCACAATGTCATCTGCGAACATCATAGTCCAGGGCGACTCCTCTCTGACCTCATCTGTCAATCTATCCATCACCATAACAAACAAGAAGGGGCTCAGGGCCTGTTACGCCTCGGATAAACCGAGTTTGGGAGGATCCAAAAAGTGTAGACAAAGACAAGGTCTCCGTAGGAACAAAGACAATTTAATGTCTCAATCGCACCGAAAATAAGGCGAGAACATAAAGCGCTGGTCCCCAATAAGGACCAGGAGGCAAATCCAAACGAGTAACAAAAAACGCTTGCACAAAAAGCAAGGACGAAAAATAAAGATCGCAAAATACGAACAAAAAACAATGTAACACCAGTACACGCACAAAAGCCAGATCATCAAAACAAAAACAGTACTTACTCAAAAATGGGTACCGAGAACTATAACGCGAAATCACGACGAGGTCAAAAGCCAATAAGTCAAAGAACAGCAAAGTCAGCAATGCTATTGAACAATACTCCCACAACAGGTGAATGGCAGAGGAGTCCTTAAATGCTGAGTCTAATGATTACAGATTGGCAGCAGGTGTGCAGAAAGTCCCCTCATGCCACCTGCTGGCCAGACCGCAAAACCGAAACGTGACAGGGCCGATCCTTGATGCAGTCCTTCCTCCACCTTGAAGTCTTCTGTCCGTCCAACTGCACACCTCACCACTGTTGTACTATTCTCATACATGTCCTGAACCAACCTAACGTACTTCTCTGCAACCCCTGACTTCCTCATACAGAACCACAATTCCTCTCTGGGCACCCTGTCATAAGCCTTCTCTAAATCTACAAATACGCAGTGCAGCTCCTTCCTACCTTCCCTGTACTTCTCCATCAGCATCCTCAGGGCAAATATTGCATCTGTGGTGCTCTTCCTCAGCATGAAACCATACTGCTGTTCACAAATCTCCACTTCCTGTCTCAACCTGGCTTCAACTACTCTTTCCCAAACCTTCATCGTATGGCTCATCAACTTTATCCCCCTGTAGTTGCTACAACTCTGTACATCTCCCTTCTTATAAATTGGTACTAGGACACTCTTCCTCCACTCATCAGGATTTTTGTTTGTGTCTAATATTCTATTAAACAACCTAGTCAGAAAATCAACCGACACCTCCCCAAAGCACTTCCATACCTCCACTGGTATGTCATCTGGACCAACCGCCTTACCACTCTTCATCCTTTTTAATGCTTTCCTGACTTCATCCTTTCGAACCTGATCGACCTTCTTCTTAATCCTCTCTGGCTCTTCATTCCTACGTTCCCTATTGTTTTCCTCATTCAACAACTCCTCAAAGTATTCTTTCCATCTCCTCAACACACTTTCCTCACTCGTAATGACATTTCCCTCTCTGTCTTTAATCAACCTCACCTGCTGTACATCCTTCACAGCCTGATTTCTCTGTCTCACCATCCATCCATCCATCCATTTTCCGAACCGCTTGATCCTCACGAGGGTCGCGGGGGGTGCTGGAGCCTATCCCAGCCGTCTTCGGGCAGTAGGCGGGGGACACCCTGAATCAGTTGCCAGCCAATCGCAGGGCACACAGAGACGAACAACCATCCACGCCCACACTCACACCTAGGGACAATTTAGAGCGTCCAATCAGCCTGCCATGCATGTTTTTTTTGGAATGTGGGAGGAAACCGGAGCACCCGGAGAAAACCCACGCAGGCCCGGGGAGAACATGCAAACTCCACACAGGGAGGCCGGAGCTGGAATCGAACCCGGTACCTCTGCACTGTGAAGCCGACGTGCTAACCACTGGACTACCGGGCCGCCCTGTCTCACCAACCTGTACAATTCTTTTTCACCTTTCTTTGTGTCTAACCTCTCGTATAACTCCTCATATGCCTTCCGTTTGGCCTTGGCCACTTCTCTCTTCACTTCCCTTGTCATCTTTTTGTACTCTAGCCTGTTCTCTTCTGTTCTCTCACTATCCCATCTCTTCTTCGCTAATTTCTTTCTCTGTACACTTTCCTGAACCTCAACATTCCTCCACCAGGTCTCTTTGTCCACCTTTCTCTGTCCTGAGGCTACACCTAGCACCTTTTTGACTGTTTCCCTAATCACTGCTGCAGTAGTCTCCCAATCATCTGGGAATTCCTCAACGCTGCCCAGAACTGCCCTTACCTCCTTCCTAAATTCTTCACAACAGTCCTCATTCCTCAATTTCCACCATTTTATTTTCTTCTCTGTCTTAACCCTCTTCCTTTTCCTCACCTCCATTGTCAGCTTGCACACTACTATCCTATGCTGTTTGGGTGCACTCTCTCCTGACACCACCTTACAGTCATTAACGTCTCTCAGATTACCTCTTCTACATAGGATATAATCTATCTGTGTGGACCTGCCTCCACTCTTGTAAGTTATCAGGTGTTCTTCTCTCTTTTGGAAATAGGTGTTTACCACGGCCATTTCCATTCTTTTGGCAAAGTCTACCACTGCCTGTCCTTCCAAGTTCCTATCTCTAAGGCCAAACTTGCCCATCACTTCCTCATCACCTGTTACCTTCCCTTACATGACCATTTAAGTCACAGCCCACCTGTGGGGCATACCCACTGACTACATTCATCATCACACCTTCTATCTCTACCTTCACGCACATCAACCTGTCTGACTCTTGTTTTACTTCTACTACATGTCTAGCATTTTTTCCTTTATAATCACCCCTACTCCATTCCTCTTCCCATCTAAACCATGGTAGAACAGCTTGTAGCCTCCTCCAATGTTTCTAGCCTTGCTGCCCTTCCACCTTGTCTCCTGAACACACAGAATATCTATTCTTCTCCTCTCCATCATGTCAGCTAATTCTCTGCCTTTCCCTGTCATTGTACCTACATTCAGAGTTCCTAACCTCAGACCAATACTTCTAACCTTCCTCTTTCCCTCTTTCTCTGTACCAACCATCCTCCTCTTCTTTGTCCTCTTCTTCTTTGACCAACGGTAGTCCAATTTCCAACAGTACCCTGTAGGTGAACAGCACTGTTGGCAGTCGTTTTTATCCTGGGCCCCGACTGATCCAGTATGGAAATCGTTTTATCAACTCGCAAGTTCGTTTTGGCAAAGGTTTTACGCTGGATGCCATTCCTGACGCAACCCTCCCCAGTTTGGGACCGGCACTAGGGAACATTGTACCCCCAGGGGAGGGCCCCAAAGGCCATAAATTGAAAACATAATTTTCTGTGGTCTCTGTCAGGTTTTTACCCCCGCACAGTGTTCCCGGTCCTGTAACACTATCAATGTCTTCTTTGATCCTGCTGTATGTTCTCAATGTGACCATGTTTTCATTTGAACAAAATTGTTTGTGTCATGTTTTAGGTATGCTTTCTCCAAGAACAATCAGCCCACCATGCTTCCCATTCCTAACTCCAATGTATCCTTTGGCAACGCTAAGGAGATGAGCCGCACTGACATCGCCAGGCTCAACAGACTCTACAAGTGTTGTGAGTGTCCACTTTTGCCAACAATATCAACAATATAATAATCATAATAATAACATAAACTGCTATTTTCTTTCTTACCTGACACAACTCTGTTATGTTCATTGTTTCAGAGAAAGCCTTTGGTCAAAGTCACAACTGAGGGTCCCAGGGATAGATTTTCCCCGATTCTTGAGGAGCCACTGGGCATCAGAACTGCAGCTGCAACCTCAACAGCAAACTCAGTGATTTAGCAATAAATTTACATGAACATGAGACTTTGTGCCAGTGAATTGTGTGCCATTGTGTCTGGGATTGTTTTGATGAAGAATAATCAGGTTTCACTATAGTAATTCATATCAGCCCCATATCAATACTTTTGAAACCCTTCCCTGCCACTACAGCATTATGGTGGATGGGGGCGGCAGGATTTAATTCAAGCCGTGTAAAGCCATTTCAATTGCATTTTTGGGGGGATGAAAAGTGCTTTATGAATAAAATTTAAACCCACACAGGCATGGGGAGAACATGCAAACTCCACACAGGAAGGCCGGAGCCCGGAATTGGACCTTGCACTTCCGCACTGTGAGGCGGATGTGCCACCACATATATTTCATTTTGATGTACTTCTCTCCTGTTTATTATTGTGGATTATTATTCCATAGATCGGCTCAAATTACCTACATTTAAATATACATTTTCGTACTTTTTGGAAAATTGTATTGTTATTGCAGTGAAACAGCAGGTCAGGTGAAAAAAAAGAATAAAAAGGCAATTCAGGCAGAATCCAGGAAGGGGATTTTCCAGTTTTCTTTATTTCAAGGAGCAACAGTTGAGCAGTATTTTAGCAGACCACATGTAGCACTGCTCTCCAGGCTGTCCGGCGCGCAGTGATTTCCTCATTCCTCTTTTAAAGGGAGTTTACTTGAGCTTCAGGCCAATCAGGTCCAAGCTGCAATTGGCCATTCCCAGGTGGTTGTAATTACCTTTCCTGAAATAATTAGCGTTGTACAAAATGGATTAAGTATCACACAATAACAGTTTTGGAGGGAGAGAAATGTGCACCTTTCTTCCATCCAAAATCCACAAAACAACTGAATTTTTAAATGTGTCTTTTGTCAACATGGCAGGTTTTACCACGACATTCACCCCATGCTAAGGATGCACTGCCCTCCTTCAATCCTGGAAATATATGGTGAAACATTAGATAATATGAAAGGGGGCAGGAGGCAATTTAATCCAAACAGTCGTGGGATTACTGATTGTGAAAATACAAAATGAGTTTTCCTCTTTCAATTTGTAACCTACAATTTTATACCCTGTTCTCCAGACATTTACCAATAAGTCATGAGTCAAACATCTGGTTTGGCAAGATTTGTGATGGAATGGTTGGCTCAGGGTGTCTCAGATTTTTGTATGTGATTACAGTTTGCTCCTGGTTCTTGTCATTTCTGCTCGGTGTACTTGTGGAGGTCATAAAAAAGGATACATAAGGTTGAAGACTCAAGTAAGCTCAAGTAAAAAGTAGACCTTTTCTTGACATCTCATTGAGGGTAAGAGGTGTTTATTTGTGTGTGGGTGGAGATGAGTGTGTGTGGGTGCTTGTGGGAAGTTGTATTAGATCTGAAGGTAGCTGGCCTGGAAAGTGACCTCTACTTTGACTTGCCACGTCAGAAATGGCTGCATGCACGAGCAATATGTTACAGGAGCATGGCCATGTTTGCAAGGGATTAACCCACCTAAAATTGATGAAGAAAGAGAGCTTTTATCGGCCCTGGAACCATTGAAGATAATTCCAAATGAACCACAACAATGCAACTGCCATGTTCCGGTTTCGGCAGCAGGTGGCGGGTTTGGCATTCTGCTGGTTGCACACCTGCTGCCAATCTGTCATTATTGCACCCTGTATATTAGGACCGACGAAGTGACATTTGTTTGCCGGAGAATTGTATGCCTTGCCACTGCTCTTGCCCGTGTGTCAATTTCTCGTTCTCTAGTGATGGGTCCATGATGCCTTATGAGGCATGTCGACACACTGACACACTGTGCTGATACTGTGTCATTGACCTTCAAAATCCCTGCAGCCAACCCACTTGACAGACTGAACTGACTGATTTGATGATGAGGTGTATACAATATCATCGACCTTAATCTCCCTATATGATAAACATTTTCCATTAATTAAAGTCTCCAAAAAGTACAAAGATCCAAGTAAACCATGGATAACAAAAGGCATAGAAAACGCATGGAAAAAGAAAAAAAATATTTTAAATTGTTGATAAAATTGAGAACTGAAGAGGCAGAAAAAATATAAAACCTATAAAAATAAACGATTAATATTATAAGAAACAGTAAGAGAGACCATTATCATGCACTATTAGAGCAAAATAAAAGTAACACACAAGAAATATGGAAAATACTTAATCAAGTAATCAAAAATAGTCCAAAAAAGTGGATTATCCAGAGTATTTTATCAAAGGCAAAAATACTATTATTGAAAAAACTGCAGAAATAGCAATTGAATTTAATGAGTACTTTCTCAATATCCCCCTCCGTGAGCCGTCACCTTACCGTCGTGGAGGGGTTTATGTGTCCCAATGATCCTAGGAGCTAAGTTGTCTGGGGCTTTATGCCCCTGGCAGGGTCACCCATGGCAAACAGGTCCTAGGTGAGGGACCAGACAAAGCACGACTCATAAAACCCCTTATGATAAATAAAATCAATGGCACTCAGTTTCCCTTGCCCGGACGCGGGTCACCGGGGCCCCCCTCTGGAGCCAGGCCTGAAGGTGGGGCTTGTTGGCGAGCGCCTGGTGGCCGGGCCTACACCCATGGGGCCCGGCCGGGCTCAGCCCGAAGAGGCAACGTGGGTCCCCCTTCTCATGGTCTCACCATCCGTGGGAGGGGTCAAAGGGGTCGGGTGCAATGCGAGCTGGGCGGCAGCCAAAGGCGGGGACTCTGACGGTCCGATCCTCGGCTGCAGAAGCTAGCTCTTGGGACATGGAATGTCACCTCTCTGGCAGGGAAGGAGCCCGAGCTGGTGTGTGAGGCAGAGAAGTTCCGACTGGATATAGTCGGACTTGCCTCCACACACAGCCTGGGTTCTGGTACCAGTTCTTTCGAGAGGGGTTGGACTCTCTTCCACTCTGGAGTTGCTCACGGTGAGAGGCGCAGAGCAGGTGTGGGCATGCTCATTGCCCCATGGCTCAGTGCCTGTACATTGGGGTTCACACCGGTAGACGAGAGGGTTGCCTCCCTCCGCCTTCGGGTGGGGGGATGGGTCCTGACTGTTGTTTGTGCATATGCACCAAACAGCAGCTCAGCATACCCACCCTTTTTGGAGTCCTTGGAGGGTGTGCTGGAGAGTACTCCTGCTGGGGACTCCCTTGTTCTGCTGGGGGACTTCAATGTTCATGTGGGCAATGACAGTGAGACCTGGAGGGGCGTGATTGGGAGGAACGGCCCCCCCGATCAGAACTCGAGTGGTGTTTTGTTATTGGACTTCTGTGCTCGTCACGGACTGTCCATAACGAACACCTTGTTCAAACATAAGGGTGTCCATATGTGCACTTGGCACCAGGACACCCTAGGCCGTAGTTTGATGATCGACTTTTTGGTTGTATCATCGGATTTGCGGCCGCATGTTTTGGACACTCGGGTGAAGAGAGGGGCGGAGCTGTCAACTGATCACCACCTGGTGGTGAGTAGGCTCCGATGGTGGGGGCAGATGCCGGTCCGTCCTGGCAGACCCAAACGTATTGTGAGGGTTTGTTGAGAGCATCTGGCGGAATCCCCTGTCAGAAGGAGTTTCAACTCCCACCTCCGACAGAGCTTTTCCCATGTTCCGGGGGAGGCGGGGGACATTGAGTCCGAGTGGACCATGTTCCGTGCTTCTATTGTTGAGGCGGCCAGTCTGAGTTGTGGCCGTAAGGTGGTTGGTGCCTGTCGTGGCGGCAACCCCCGTACTCGCTGGTGGACACCAGCAGTAAGGGATGCCGTCAAGCTGAAGAAGGAGTCCTATCGAGCCTTTATGGCCTGTGGGACCCCAGAGGCAGCTGACGGGTATCGACTGGCCAAGCCGAACGCAACTTCGGTGGTCGCCGAGGCAAAAACTCGAGTTCGGTGAGGCCATGGAAGCTGACTTCCGGACGGCTTCGAGGAAATTCTGGTCCACCATCCGACGTCTCAGGAGGGGGAAGCAGTGCACCACTAATACTGTGTACAGTGGGGATGGGGCGCTGCTGACTTCGACTCGGGACGTTGTGAACCGGTGGGCAGAGTACTTCGAAGACCTCCTCAACTCCACCAACACCTCTTCCTTGGGGAAAGCAGAGTCTGGGGACCCTGAGGTGGGCTCTCCTATCTCTGTGGTTGAAGTCACCAATGTGGTTAAAAAGCTCCTCGTGGCAAGGCGCCAGGGGTGGATGAGATCCGCCCAGAGTTCCTCAAGGCTCTGGATGTTGTGGGGCTGTCCTGGTTGACACGCCTCTGCAACATCGCGTGGTCAACGGGGAGAGTGCCTCTGGATTGGCAGACCGGGGTGGTAGTCCCTCTTTTTAAAAAGGGTGTGTGTTCTGTTCCAACTACAGAGGGTTCACACTCTTCAGCCTCCCTGGTAAGGTCTATTCAGGGGTGCTGGGGAGGAGGGTCCATTAGGAAGTCGAGCCACAGATTGAGGAGGAGCAGTGTGGTTTTCGTCCCGGCCGTGGAACAGTGGACCAGCTCTACACCCTTAGCAGGGTCCTCGAGGGTATGTGGGAATTCGCCCAACCAGTCTACATGTGTTTTGTGGACTTGGAGAATGCGTTTGACCGTGTCCCTCAGGGAGTTCTGTGGGGGGTGCTTTGTGGGTATGGGGTACCGAACCCCCTGATACGGGCTGTTCGGTCACTATACCACCGATGTCAGAGTTTGGTTCGCATTGCCGGCAGTAAGTTGGAATCGTTTCCAGTGAGGGTAGGACTCCGCCAAGGCTGCCCTTTGTCGCCGATTCTGTTCGTAACCTTTATGGACAGAATTTCTAGGCGCAGCGGAAGCGTTGAGGGGGTCCGTTTTGGTGCCCTCAGTATAGCATCCCTGCTTTTTGCAGATGATGTGGTGCTGTTGGCTCCTTCAAACAGGGCTCTCCAACTCTCACTGGAGCGTTTCGCAGCCGAGTGTGAAGCGGTTGGGAGGAAAATCAGCACCTCCAAATGTGAAACCATGGTCCTCAGTCGGAAAAGGGTGGATTCCCCCCTGCGGGTCTGTCACGTTCCGTACGAAGCAGGAAAAGGGAACTGCTTTGTACGTAACGGAGAAAACGAAAACAAGCGGATCCCCGAAATAGCAGACACCGACAAGGACTTTGTAAAAACAATAATATTTATTACAAACAAAAATCCCGCCTAATAAACAACAGAAAACGCTGGTTAAGGAACGATAGCCAGGAAAGGAAAAACGCGACAACAGAAAACGCTGGTAAAAAACGAGAACCAGGAAAATAAGAAAACACGACAACAGAAAACGCTTGCAAAAACCGGCAAGGAACGTATGTTAATACAAATACTAGATCAAGCACGATAATATAATGATTCCCTTGGGACGACGAAAATGTAACTAACCGCGAATGTTGTCGAACAATATGTGTAATCATAGGCAATAGCAGTGGCGCGGCATGCAATACTCCGGCAATGGGTCGACCGCCGGAGCGCCTAGATATAGCAGGTGCAATCTCAGGCAAATAGGCAGCAGGTGTGCAGGCGGCATAAGTGGACGCGTGCCACCTGCTGCCGAATACGGATCATGACAGTACCCCCCCCTCAACGGACGCCTCCCGGCGGCCCACCCGGTTTGGACGGGTGAGAAGCGTGGAAGTCACGAATTAGGGACGGATCTAAGATCCAGGAGCAGGGGACCCATTGCCGATCCTCTGGCCCATAGCCCTCCCAGTCGACCAGATACTGGAACCCTTTACCCCTGCGCCGAGAGTCCAGGATGGCCCGCACAGTGTACACGGGGTCACCGTCTACGACCCGCGGAGGAGGAGGCGGGGTGGGAGACGCAGCCAAGGGACTGGTCGCCACCGGCTTGATCAGCGAGACGTGGAACACGGGGTGAACCTTCATTGAGGCCGGCAACCGGAGCTTGACTGTGACGGGGCTGACGACGGAGTCCACCACAAACGGTCCGGTGAACCGTGGCCCCAACTTGGCAGACGTGCCGGCCAGGCGCAGGTCCTTCGTAGCCAGCCACACCTTCTGCCCCACCACGTAGGTCGGCGCCGGGCGTTGCTGACGGTCCGCGATCTGCCGATTTCTGGACGCGGTGCGGGACAATGCGGCCCTGGCCTCCTTCCACACATTGGACTGCGGGTGGTATCCCGACGTCAAACTCGCCGTGGCCCCCAGGGACCGGCAGAACCGCTTCCACACTCTCGACACGAACTGGGGCCCCCGGTCGGATACAATGTCCTGAGGAATGCCATGAAGGCGGAAGACATGCCTGACGAGGAGGTCGGCGGTCTCCAACGCCGACGGCAATTTGGACAGAGGAATGAAGTGGGCCGATTTAGAGAAACGGTCCACAATGGTGAGAATGACGGATCGCCCACGGGATGGGGGAAGACCCGTGACAAAGTCCAGGGAGATGTGGGACCAAGGTCGAGGAGGTATGGGAAGCGGTTGGAGCAATCCCGCCGGAGGCCGATGCGAGGCCTTACCGCAGGCGCAGGTGGAGCAGGCGCTGATGAACTCCATGACATCCTTCCGTTGCTCCGGCCATCAGAACCTCTGGGAGATGAGGTGCAAAGTCCGGTTCACCCCGGGATGGCAAGCCACCTTGGACGCATGCCCCCACTGCAACACCTCCGAGCGCAGTGGTGGAGGCACAAACAGCTTCCCTGTGGGACAATCAGCCGGGACTTGGACCCCATCTTGGACCCCCTGAACCCTCCGCTCGATCTCCCACCTCAACGCCCCCAGGATGCGATGGTCCGGAAGGATGGCTCCTGGTGTGGGGTCCCTTTCCGCAGGATCATGGAGGCGGGAGAGGGCGTCAGGCTTGGTGTTCTTGGATCCGGGACAATAGGTCAAGGTGAAATTAAATCGTGTCAACAGAAGCGCCCACCGGGCCTGTCGCGAATTCAGTCTTTTCGCGGACCGAATGTATTCCAGGTTCTTATGGTCCGTGAAAACTGTGAAGGGCTCTTTAGTCCCCTCGAGCCAGTGTCTCCACTCCTGTAGTGCCGCCACCACAGCTAGTAGTTCACGGTTTCCCACGTCGTAGTTCGCCTCGACGAGAGAAAAAGGCGCAGGGGTGCAGCTTCTGGTCAACCGGAGAGCGTTGAGACAAAACTGCCCCCACTCCTGAATCCGAGGCGTCCACCTCTACTACAAAAGGGTGGTCAGGATCAGGATGCTGCAGTACTGGTGGGTTGGTGAAGGCTCTTTTCAAGTTCGTGAACGCTGTGTCTGTGTCCGAGTCCCATGTAAACGGGAGCTTAACGGAAGTCAACCGGGTTAACGGTAGAGCCTGTTGGCTATAATTACGAATGAATCGTCTGTAGAAGTTGGCAAACCCCAAGAAGCGTTGCAGTTCCTTGCGGCTGGTGGGTGTAGGCCACTCCACCACCGCCTTGGTCTTTACGGGGTCGGCTCTCAGTTTACCCTGCTCGATGATAAATCCCAGGAACGAGATGGCTTGTACGTGGAACTCACACTTCTCTGCCTTGACGAAGAGCCTGTTCTCTAATAACCGTTGTAAAACGAGCCTGACGTGCTGTTTGTGCTCCTGTAACGACCGGGAGAAAATTAAAATATCATCGAGATAGACGAAACAAAAAACGTTCAGCATGTCCCTCAACACGTCGTTAACAAGACTCTGGAACACAGCGGGGGCATTAGTCAGACCGAAAGGCATGACTAAGTATTCGAAATGGCCTAATGGGGTCTTAAAAGCTGTCTTCCACTCATCCCCTTCTCGCACGCGAACCAGATGGTACGCACTACGCAAGTCTAATTTTGAGAAAATGGTGGCCGATTGTAATGGAGCGAAAGCGGAATCTAACAACGGCAGGGGGTATTTATTTTTGATCGTAATGTCGTTGAGCCCCCGATAATCCACACACGGCCGTAACGACTTGTCCTTCTTAATGAAGAAGAACCCGGCACCTAACGGTGATCGTGATGGTCTGATGAGACCTGCAGCGAGCGAGCTATTAATGTAGTCCCTCAAGGACTCTTGTTCAGCTCGAGACACTTGATATAATCGAGAGCTCGGCAGCGGGGCGCCCACCTGCAGGTCTATGGCGTACGGACGGTGCGGAGGTAGAGATCGGGCGCGATCCTTACTAAAAACCTGTTTCAAATCGTGATAATAACTAGGCACCCCGTCAAGGCAGATGTCTTCAGGGGCATCGTTACCGACACGCGTGTGCCCCCCTACGGCAGACCGCAAACAATGCTCGTGACAGAACGGGCTCCATAGTTCTATGGCCGGGCGGTTCCATGAAATGCTTGGGTTGTGAGTCTTGAGCCAGGGTAAACCGAGAATAACCGGAACGGCTCGGGTATGCATCAAATAAAACCGTCTGTGTTCTACGTGATTCCCTGACAACCTGAGTTTAAGCGGTTCGGTGATCCGTGTTACCACCGCTAGAAGGCGTCCGTCGAGGTCGTGAACACGTTTCTTTTCGGCTAGTTCCTCGCTCGAACAGCCTATCTCCGAGGCAATGTCGGTGTCCAGGAAACAGTCATCGGAACCGGAGTCTATCAGGGCCCAGATCTGACGCGCACGAGACGCCCCGTAGATCTCACCCTCGAGTTCCAGTCTCCTGGTGCGTCCCGGTCGAGAGTCGACTCTCCGAGGCTCTCGAGATTCAGCGCGGGGTCGTGACTCACAGTACTCGACGGTCGTAGGTGGTTGAGGTCCCGATGGGCAGGGAGCAGCCCGATGTCTCGGTAGGTCGCGGTTTGAACCAGCCTGGTCTCCTCCGGTCGGGAATTGCCGCCCCCCAGCTGCATCGACTCCTCCCTGGCGGCAGCCCTCCGGTCGCTGGGGTGCTCCCCGGACCCAGCTGTCCGAGTTGTCTCGGGGGATGCACCGTGGTCCGCTGTGTGCCGGAACGGGAACCAGCCACCTCCGCGCTCCCGGCTTCTCTCTCTCAGGCGATTGTCCAAGAGCAGAGAAAGATCAATCAACTCCTCCAGGTCTGTACTGTTGTCGCGGGTGGCCAGTTCGTCCTTCAGCATCGTGTTAAGCCCGTGACGAAACAAGCCACACAGCGCCCGGTCGCCATAGCCACTCTGGGCGGCCAAAATGCGAAACTCGATCGAGTAGTCCGCCACGGATTGTCTTCCTTGGCGGAGCTCCAGGAGTTGACTCTCAGCCTCTCTTCCCCGCACGGGATGATGGAACACCCGACGAAACGCCGCCACAAAGTCGGGGAAGGAAGACCGAAGGTTCGGTTTTGCTTTGCGCACTGCAATTGCCCATGACGCCGCCCGACCAGTCAATAAGCTCATGACGTAGGCAACCTTCACGTCATCGCTGACATAAATGGAAGGCTGCTGGTCAAAGACGAGCGAGCACTGGTGGAGGAAATGCCCGCACTGACCATGCTCGCCTCCATAGCGTGGAGGATGTGGAAGCCTCGGTTCCCTACAAAAGGTAGGAGACGGGACGGGTACCTCCGGGGTAAATGCTCTCCGTCCTTGTATGCGAGGTTCGTAATCCTCGAGCCTGTGAGCCAACATGGAGACCGCGCTGCGGAGCTCGGAAATGGTTTGGTTCTGCTGACTCCTAAGTTGCTCTTGACGGGACAGAGCCGACAAAACCTTATCGATGTCCGCGGGATCCATGGTGGCCGGAGTATTCTGTCACGTTCCGTACGAAGCAGGAAAAGGGAACTGCTTCGTACGTAACGGAGAAAACTAAAACAAGCGGATCCCCGAAATAGCAGACACGACAAGGACTTTGTAAAAACAATATTTATTACAAACAAAAATCCCGCCTAATAAACAACAGAAAACGCTGGTTAAGGAACGATAGCCAGGAAAGGAAAAACGCGACAACAGAAAACGCTGGTAAAAAACGAGAACCAGGAAAATAAGAAAACACGACAACAGAAAACGCTTGCAAAAACCGGCAAGATCAAGCACGATAATATAATGATTCCCTTGGGACGACGAAAATGTAACTAACCGCGAATGGTATCGAATAATTTGTGAAACATGGGCAACAGCAGTGGCACGGCATGTAATACTCCGGCAATGGGTCGACTGTCGGAGCGCCTAGATGTAGCAGGTGCAATCACTGACAAATAGGCAGCAGGTGTGCAGGCGGCAGAAGTGAACGCGTGCCACCTGCTGCCGAATAGGGAACATGACAGGGTCGGGGGGGAGATTTTGTCCCAAGTGGAGGAGTTTAAGTATCTTGGGGTCTTGTCGTGGACGTTGTATCGGTCTGTCGTGGTGAAGAAGGAGCTCAGCCAAAGGGCGAAGCTCTCAATTTACCGGTCGATCTACGTTCCAACCCTCATCTATGGTCACAAGCTATGGGTCGTGACCGAAAGAACGAGATCCCGGATACAAGCGGCCGAAATGAGTTTTCTCCGCAAGGTGTCCGGGCTCTCCCTTAGAGATAAGGTGAGAAGCTCGGTCATCCGGGAGGGGCTCAGAGTCGAGCCGCTTCTCCTCCATATCGAGAGGAGCCAGATGAGGTGGCTTGGGCATCTGATTCGGATGCCTCCTGAACGCCTCGCTGGTGAGGTGTTCCGGGCATGTCCCACCGGGAGGATACCCCGAGGAAGACCCAGGACAGGCTGGAGAGACTATGTCACCCAGCTGGCCTGGGAACGCCTCTGGATCCCCCGGGGAGAGCTGGGAGAAGTAGCTAGGGAGAGGGAAGTTTGGGCTTCCCTGCTAAAGCTGTTGCCCCCGCGACCCGGCCATCAGCGGTAGAAGATGGATGGGTGGATGGATGGATGGATGGATTTGTCAATATTGGCAGTAACCTCGCAAAACAAATTCCTGATCCAACAAACTTGTTTGAAATAGATAGATACGTAGAAAAAAAATTCCCCAAGATGGCGCCCGAGTAGGCAGCCTTCGGCAAGTGCTCTTCAAGAGCCTTGCTTTTTTGTTCTTTTTTGGTATTTTTGTCTTTTGTTTTGTCACATGTTGTTTGTTGTTTCATCGTGTGGACCTGATATGGACTGTTTTCAGCGTTTTTTGGCCACGACATTCATCAAAGGAGAAGTATCTGTGCTTGGTGGTTGCGCCTTCTCAGCAGCACGCCTGTACCAGCACAGATGTTGATTGGGAGGAATGTCGGCGTCATTGACTGTTGGTGCTGGACAGATCTGGGGTGCTTGTGTTTTTTGCGCCTGTAATGGGCAGCATTTTTCACAACCCCATTTTGTTCAGTGGCTATGTCTGCGCTGTTGGACAGTCGGCGTTGGTGCGGCTGGATGGATGGCTGCTGAAGTTGAGGATGAGGAGAGAGGAGCGTTGGCGCAGAGCGCCGATGCGTATTTGGAACTGAGAGTCGCCGCTTGGAATTGAAATGGATTTCCATGGGACAGGAGAAGTGAACCAATCTCTTTTTTCGTCAATGGATGCTACAGCATCTTGTTGACTTTGAAACTTAGCTTGTAGCCGACGTGTGCACATTTTGAGCATGACGTCTCTAATCCACTGGTTAAAGGACACTTTGATTCTCTCCTCTTTCATCTCAAACTGCTTCAAACAACAAAGCGTGTGACGGAAAAGTGGTTAGGACTGCACGACTGTCCGTGTTTTATGTTATGTGTTGTGTTTATTATTTTACTTTATGTTAACTGTTTTGTGAAGCGCTTTGTTACAGCTGTCGCTGTTGTGAAAGCGCTATATAAATCAGCATGTATTGTATTGTATTGTAAAAAAACTCCTCCACGATGTTCCTTATTGCTGTAATCCAAGAAGTATCAAATATTGTAAGAACTTCTAAAAATAAAAAGTCAACTGATTGCTTTAATATTGATATGACAATAATAAAACAGATTATAGAATTTGGAGTGCGACCTTTCACGCACATATGCAACCTGTCATTCAAAGCTGGTATCTTTCCATCAAAAATGAAAATTGCTAAAGTTATTCCAATTCATAAAAGTGGAGAAAGACATTTGTTTACAAATTATGGACCAATATCACTGCTACCACAATTCTCAAAAATATTAGAAAAACTATTCTCTAGCAGACTTGATAGCTTTATACAAAAACATGTGCTGTTAAGTGAGAATCAATATGGCTTCAGAGAAAAACGGACCACCTCAATGGCAGTTATGGAGTTCGTGGTAGCAATAGCCACTAATATAGACAACAAAGAATTTATTGTTGGGATTTTCCGAGATCTAAAAAAAGCTTTTGACACAATCGATTATAGTATATTATTGAATAAACTAGAAAGATACGGCATTAGAGGTGTACCTTATAAATGGATAAAAAGTTATTGAGATAACAGATATCAGTGCGTGCAGCTCTACAATATAAAAACGAATCAACTGAAAATCACTCATGGAGTTCCTCAGGGGTCAGTGCTTGGTACAAAACTATTCATCTTATATATCTTTCTGCTTGGCTCTCGACGAAGGCTTTCTGCACAGCTCCCTGCCCTCCCACCTTTTTTTCCCTGCTCGCCACTTAGTCTTTTGTGCTGTCTTTTGTCTAACTTTTTTTTTCCCTAGCCTCCTACCGTGTTTTAATCCGAAGTACTAACCATGGAATTAGTTGGCTGGTCTCTCGATGTAATCGACAAAAATTTTTCGACGAAAAGAGCAGGCAGTGGGGGGCCTGCTTGCCCTCCGGGGAAACTTGCTGCCGGATACGCCCTGGATCCATGGAGAAAGTGGAGACCGGTGTGCCTGACAGTACTGTCCGTGGAGGATGTGGAAGACATCTACATTATTGGCCTTTTGATAACAGGTATGCTGCTGTTTGGTGTTGGCAGCTTTCTGTTCTATCGCAAAATTCAACCGACGGGAGCGGCTCTATTGGAAGTGAAGAAGCTGCCGGTCACTCGGGATGGCTTGGCGCGAATGTCCAACACTCAGACTCAAGCAGTGACTGAGCTCAATCGCAATCTTGTTGTGATTTTGGAGCGACTCCGCGCGATCGATAATACCATGGAGACGTTGGAATCCACGCTGCGGAAAGAATTTCTGGATCAGACTGATCGGCGCCACTGAGGAGATACAGACCAAGGACTCAAGGCTGTCTGGAATTGTTGGCGGCCGTCTCTCCAAAACAAACAACGCTATCTGGCCTTTCCCCTGGATGGAAATACGCACGGAGTCTAGGGCCCCCACCACCACCCCCCTCCTTCTCGGCCATGGACTGATAAGCCAGGACTGTCTTCATGATGAGCAGACCTCGACGATGCAGATATGACCTGTACACGCATACACATACACAACTGGACAACCACACGCGCATACACATCCTTGTTATCATCGTCTTCATCGCTCCGATTCTTTTTCCCCCATGACGTGGTTCGATAATGCGGAGCGCAACGGTGGACCGTGCAGCTGGTCATTACGGCTGCGTCGCGGTTACCCCCCCCCCCCCTTCCCATTCATCCTCCCCCTCATTACATGTTATGTCTTGTGACTTGTTGGAACTGTCATATGCTTATTTTATGTGCTAGGGTCTTTTTTTATCCTGGACTTAAATTATCCTCGGAAGAGGATAGTTCGAGCATGGGTTTTTTTTCCCTCTCCCTACCCAGCGTTTTTCCTTTCTGAATTCTGATTGTAATTTCCCCATTGCGGGACAAATAAAGGATATCTTATCTTATCTTATCTTATATACCGTATTTTCACGACTATAAGGCGCCATTAAAAGTCTTAAATTTTCTCCAAAATGGTTAGGACGCCTTTTAATGCGGAGCGTCTTGTGTATGCGCTGAGTTCCAAAACCTGACTGACAGCCGACACACTGTTTATATAGAGAAAAGGCGGACGTGAGTGAGGACGGGCATGCAGCGAAGAAGTCCGCCAATGAGTGAAGGGTGGGCGTGTAAGTGGACGCTAAAGGGACGCCCCTAGCAGGTACCAACACCTGTATAAAGTGTGGGTATGTGCATTATTGCAAAACAACTTCGGTTTTGGTTTCTAAGAACCCCCGAAAATAAATTCTACAAAGAGACACGCCTACGAAGCTCAGTTCAAACTTCAAGCCATCGGTTCTGCTTTTCGCATGCGTGCCCATCTCACAGCAGCGGTGAAAAACCAAGTCAAGCAAATGAACTCCGAGCTTGCCGTCATTCCCGGAGGCTTGACTAAAGAACTCCAACCGCTGGACATCGGCATCAACCGGGCGTTCAAAGTAAAGTTGCAAGCGGCATGGGAACAATGGATGATCGATGGCAAACACAACTTTACAAAGAGTGAGAGGCAGCGCTGGGCGAGTTACGCCACAATTTGCGAATGGATTGTGGCTGTTTGGACGAATGTGTCTGCTTGCACTGTTGTTGTTCGAGCTTTTGGCGGAGCCGGCATCATTTCTGTGGAGCCACATGGCAATGAGAGTGACTCTGACAATGAGAGGAAACCTGGCGTTATTGATGGATTACCGGTACTTGCACAATTGTTCAATTCTGATACAGAAGATGAGGACTTTGATGGATTTCTGGGTGATGATTGATCGAAAAACGTGAGTACATTGTAAGATGGCTAAATAAAATACAACTGGACTCAGTTATGCTTCCGTTGCCTTTTTAAAAATGTGTTTTTAGCGTGTATCCATATGTCTTGGCATGCTACCGTATGCTTCAAGCTAACGTGTTTTTAGCGTGCGCGTATGCATGCCGTATGTTTAAGCTGGCGTATGTTTTACCACTGTAAAACTGTGCCCAATAATACAGTGCGTTTTGTCTATATGTCAAATACAGAAATAGCACCCGTTAATGAGACTGCGCCCAACAATACGGTGCGCCGAATGGTCGTGAAAATACGGTAAATGATATCTGCAAGGTCTCAAAACAATTTAAATGTGTCCTATTTGCTGATGATACAACTTTCTACTGTTCTGGAATAAATCTGAAACAGCTCCTGGCAACCGTAAAAAACAAATTAAACAAATTAAAAAACTGGTTCGACAGAAATAAATTGCCACTTAACTTGAAAAAAATCTCATTTAATTGTTTTTGGCACAAGACCAATCAAACACCAAGCTAAAATTATGGTAAACTCAATTGAGATAGAAAGAGCGTATGAAACCAAGTTTCTTGGATTAGTAATAGACTCAAAACTATGTTGGAAGCCACATATCGAGAACGTAAAAAGAAAAATAACCAAAACCCTTGGGATCCTCTACAAAACGAAGGATGTGCTAAATAAGCGATCCTCCGCGTTTTGGTGGTGAAGATGGTCTGTGTGGGCAATTTCTCCATCAGTGTTCGCTCGTGTTTGACCAACAACCATCCGCTTATGTCAATGACAATTTTAAAGTGGCGTTTATCATGAGTTTGTTAACTGGCCAGTGAGTGACGCACAACCAGGACTCCGGTCTTCCTTCCCTGACTTCGTTGCAGAGTTTCGTCGGGAGTTCCACCACCAGGTTCGGTGAGAGGCCGAAGGCCGGTTGTTAGATTTCCATCAAGGAATGCAATCTGTTGCCGACTACTCTATCACATTTCGTATTTTCGCCGCCCAAAGTGGTTACTAAGACTGTGCCTTGTGTGGTCTGTTTCGCCATGGGTTGAACTCGTCCCTCAAGGATGAACTGGCCGTCCGTGATGACAGTTCTAATTTGGAGGAGCTCATAGATATTGCCTTAAGACTGGACAACCGCATGCGGAAGAGGAATTGAGAGCGCAGAGGTAGACGGATTCCTGCCCAGCATGCTGAGCTCCGAGGTGCTTCCCACGGGACGACCCGGAGAGCTAGATCTGAAGACCACCCCAGTGCACGGAATACGGCTGCTGGAGACGAGCCGATGCAGCTGGGAAGCGGACACTTGTGACCGGAGGAGAGACGGCGCAGAATCCATGACCAAGCCTGTTTCTACTGCGGCCAACAAGGGCATCGGTTCACCAATTGCCCGATGAAATCTGGACCACCTACTCCCTTCAGCAACTGTGAGTTAAGACCGCGCAATGAACATCGGGAGCTGGGAGTCGAGACTCATTCAGGACCCCTCAAGAGAATGGAACTGGGGGGAGAGCTTTATGGACCATCACAGGTTCTGTCGATCAGGGCTCTGGTGGGCTCGGGGCCGATGATTGTTTAATCAACACCTGCATAGCCTCTGAAATAGGTTACCCGATAGAGGAGTTGGACGAGGTAAAACGGGTTCACGATCTCGACGGGCGACTCCTGGCAGTGGTAAAACATATTACGGGTCCCGTAAAGCTAAGCATATCAGGCAATCATATCGAGCATCGGAGATTTTATCTGATGCAGTCCCGAACTGTACCAATAATTCTTGGTTTACCGTGGCTGAAAACCCATAATCCTGTAATCTGGGATCGTCCCGCGATTGAAAGTTGGAGTCCGTTTTGCTCAGCGCATTCTTTGCGGTTGGCCGTGGGGGGGCGAGGGCTTCCTCGTAATGAAGCCCCTGAACCATTTGCATCGACGGAGTCCCTATTTTTTTATCATGATTTTCGACAGGTATTTAGTCAAGACCGCACCCAGTCGTTGCCACCGCACCATCCTTACGACTGTGCCATCGACCTGCAGGTTAATGCCCCGCTGCCGAGCTCCCGTCTGTATCAGGTTTTTCATCCTGAACAAGAGGCGTTGCGGGAGTACATCAATAGCTAGCTCGCTGCAGGTCAAATCAGACCATCCCGATCACCGTTGGGTGCTGGGTTTTTCTTTATTGAGAAGAAGGACAAGTCGTTGCGGTCATGTGTGGACTCTCTGGGACTCAATGAAATCACCATTAAAAATAAGTATCCACTTTCGTTGTTATATTCCGCGTTTGCCCCCCTGCCATCATCTTCTCAAAGTTAGATCTGCGCAGTGCTTATCATCTGGTCCGCATTCGGGAGGGGGACGAATGGAAGACGGCTTTTAAAACTCCCTTAGGACACTTTGAATATTTAGTCATGCCCTTTGGATTGACTAACGCCCCGGAGGTTTTTCAGTGTCTTATCAACGACGTGTTGAGGGCCTATTGAATGTATTTTGTTTTGTTTATCCTTGATGATATTTGAATTTTTTTCAAGGACACTTCAAGAACACAAACAGCATGTCAGGCTCATATAACTCAACTCAACTCAACTGAAATATAGAACACTTTCAAACAGCCATCGCTGCATACAAAGTGCTGTACATGGAGCAATTTAACATATAAGTAAACAGTAAAACAAATCGGTAATAAAGACGGTAGAAAGCACCAAACAGTAAAACCAAGAACAAATCTAAGTCATGCTGAGTCGAATGCCAAATAATACAAGTGAGTTTTGAGGAGGGTTTTGGAAGATGGGCAGCGAGGAGGCTTGCCGAATGTTCAGTGGGAGGTCATTCAAGAGAGAGGGACCAGCAACATAAAGGCTCGATCCCCTCTGAGCCTCAGTTTAGTTCTTGGTACTTCTAATAATGTCTGGTCCGCAGACCTGAGGCGCCGGGCAGGTGTGTAGGGGCGGATGAGCTCAGAGAGGTCAGATGGCACGAGATTATTTAGAGATTTGAAAACAAATAAGAGGATCTTGAAAATAACTCTCAAATGTATGGGGAGCCAGTGAAGGGATGCCAGAGTAGGAGTTATGTGCTCCCTCTTACGAGTACCAGTCAAGAGGCGAGCAGCGGCATTCTGGACCAGCTGAAGGCGCTTAATGGAGGACTGGCTGACTCCAAAGTAAAGGGCATTGCAGTAATCGAGCCGGGATGTGACAAAGGCATGATTTACTGTCTTAAAGTGTTCATGAGAGAGGAGAGGTTTTATTTTGGCCAGCTGTCTAAGGTGAAAGAAGCTGGATTTAAGATAACGAGACAGGGGGCCCAAGTCTGCAGGATGGGATGTACAAGGGCCACTGGGACCAAACAGTATCACCTCTGTCTTCTTTTCATTGAATTTCAAGAAATTTTGTGCCATCCAGGTTTTGATGTCTTCCAGGCAGGATAGGAGTGGCCTTAATGAGAATGCATCTTTTTTGCTCAGTGGGACATAGATCTGGCAGTCATCTCCATAGCAGTGGAAGAGAATACCATGTTTCCTTAAGATGGAACCCAAAGGGAGTAGATACAGTGAGAACAGCAGAGGCCTCTCATTTAGAAGTGGAGATCGGGCACTGTACAAACACGCCCGAAACCAATTGACAAAGGAAATTAACATTGCTAAGAGAAGCTATGCAGAGAGGCTGAAAAACCAGTTCTCTGCTAACGACTCTGCATCTGTATGGAATGGCCTGAAAGCAATCACTAACTATAGAATGCCATCCCCCCCAAACAGTGAACAATAAGGGTCTTGCTAATGAACTAAACATGCTTTTCTGCCGATTTGAAAAGGACACCCCTATTTCCCACACACACCCACCTCTACCAGAAACTAATCTATCTACCCCCCCACCCTCTTTTTCTCCACTACAGATCCACGAAAAGGACGTGAGACGGCTCTTCAAGCAACAGAAGATCAAGAAAGCTGCGGGGCCCGACAAAGTGTCCCCTTCCTGCCTGAAAGTCTGCGCTGACCAGCTGGCTCCGGTCTTCATACAAATCTTCAACAGATCCCTGGAGCTGTGTGAGGTCCCATTCTGCTTCAAACAGTCTACCATCATCCCAGTTCCCAAGAAATCGGCAACATCTGAACTGAACGACTATAGGCCTGTCGCCCTGACGTCGGTGGTCATGAAGTCCTTTGAACGCCTTGTGCTGAACCACCTAAAGAACGTCACCGGACCCCTGCTGGACCCTCTCCAGTTTGCCTACCGGGCAAACAGGTCTGTGGAAGACGCGGTCAACATAGGTCTGCACTACATCCTCGAGCACCTCGACAGCACAGGGACCTACGCAAGGATTCTGTTTGTGGATTTCAGCTCTGCGTTCAACACCATCATCCCGGAACTCCTCACCCCCAAACTTCTCCACCTCGGTGTGTCCCCTACGATCTGCCAGTGGATCCTCAGCTTCCTGACGGGACGGACACAACAGGTGAGACTGGGAGCAACAACATCATCAACACGCACCACCAGCACTGGAGCCCCACAGGGATGGGTCCTCTCTTCCCCCTCTACACAAACGATTGCACCTCAACAAATCCAGCTCTCAAACTCATAAAGTTCGCAGACGACACCACGGTCATCGGTCTCATCAAAGACGGCGACGAGTCTGCGTACCGCCAACAAGTGGAGCAGCTGGAGCTCTGGTGCAGCCGACACAACCTCGGGCTGAACACGCTCAAGACTGTAGAGATGATCGTGGACTTCAGGAAACATTCTTCTCCACAGTTGCCCCTCACACTATCCAACTGCCCTGTGTCAACCGTCGAGACCTTCAAGTTCCTGGGAATCACAGTCTCCCAGGACATGAAGTGGGAAGTCAACACCATCTCCATCCTGAAAAGGGCTCAGCAGAGGATGTACTTCCTGAGGCTGCTGAGGAAGCATGGCCTGCCACAGGAGGTGCTACGCCAGTTCTACACGGCAGTCATCGAATCAATCCTGTGTTCTTCCATCACGGTTTGGTTTGGGGCCGCCACAAAAAAGGACAAAATCCGACTTCAACGGACAGTTAGGACGGCGGAAAAAATCATTGGCACCGCCCTACCCACTCTTGAGGACTTGCACACTGCAAGAATCAAGACAAGGGCACGGAAAATCCTCCTGGATCCCCCGCACCCTGCCCACCACCTTTTCCAGCTACTCCCCTCAGGCAGGCGCTACAGATCCATGCGCACCAAATCCAGTAGACACTTAAACAGCTTCTTCCCTCTAGCCATTAACTCCTTAAACAGTCACTGACGTAGTCACTCTTCTTGTACTACAAATACTGCTAGTGGTTACTCTAAAATGGTTCAATGATTTTGTTGTTTACGATGATACTAATGCCGTGTGTTATACCGGAGACAAATTCCTTGTGTGTTCTACATACTTGGCCAATAAAGATGATTCTGATCTGATTCTGATTCTGATATCCGACACTCTTGTAACAGCCCTATTCTCTAACTTATTCAACAAATCTATGGTAAATATCAACAAAGATTAATTGATGAAATACTTATATAGGACGATAAATAACTTGTACAGCAAAGAGTGGTATATACAACTGTGTAAATGTACTTACAGATTGTGCCTGAATGTGTCAAAAGGAGGAGGATGGAAGTGGATGTTATCACACCTCTCCACTGTTTCACACTTATGAATTAAAATGGCTACCCCACTGACTTTATGGGTGGTTCTAACAACTTCCACCACTGGAGGCACGGTACTGAACTGTAATACAATACTTCCATCACTAGGGGCACTGCACTAAACTGTAATACAATTACTGGGGGCAGAATACTCCCCGCTGGCATCTGTAGGATGGCAACCCAATAAACCAACAGGAAAAAACAATGAACGTCATCAATGTTTTGTTTTTTTTTCTGCTTGGCTCTCGACGAAGACGGACGCTTCTTGCTCATCTCCTGCCCTCACCCCCACCCTCTCCTTGCTCGCCACTTAGTCTTTGTGCTGTCTTTGTCTAACTTTTCCTAGCCTCCTACCGTATTTTCATCCGAAGAACTAAACATGGAATTAGTTGTCTGGTCTCTCGATGCAATCGACAAAATTTTTTCGACGAAAAGAGCAGGCAGTGGGGAGCCGGCTTGCCCCCCGGGGACATTTGCTGCCGGATACGCGTTCAGTTCCGATGTTGCCGATTTCTTGGGAACTGGGATGATGGTAGACTGTTTGAAGCAGGATGGGACCTCACACAGCTCCAGGGATCTGTTGAAGATTTGTATGAAGACCGGAGCCAGCTGGTCAGCGCAGACTTTCAGGCAGGAGGGGGACACTTTGTCGGGCCCCGCAGCTTTTTTGATCTTCTGCTGCTTGAAGAGCCGTCTCACATCCTGTTCGTGGAGCTGTAGTGGAGAAAAAGAGGGTGGGGCGGTAGGTAGAGTGGTTTCTGGTAGAGGTGGGCGTGTGGGGGAAATGGGGGTGTCCTTTTCAAATTGGCAGAAAACATGTTTAGTTCATTAGCAAGACCCTTATTGTTCACTGTTTGGGGGGGGGGGGGGTGGCATTCTATAGTTAGTGATTGCTTTCAGGCCATTCCATACAGATGCAGAGTCGTTAGCAGAGAACTGTTTTTTCAGCCTCTCTGCATAGCTTCTCTTAGCGATGTTAATTTCCTTTGTCAATTGGTTTCGGGCGTGTTTGTACAGTGACCGATCTCCACTTCTAAATGCGGCCTCTTTCTCTTTCCTGAGTTGCCTGAGTTTGGGAGTAAACCATGGCTTGTTATTGTTGAAGGAGCGGAAGGACTTCGTTGGTACACACATGTCCTCACAGAAACTGATGTATGATGTTACAGTGTCTGTGTATTCATCCAGTGTGCCCGTTGAAGTTTCAAAGACGCCCCAATCAGTGCAATCTAAGCATTCTTGTAGAGCTAGCTTTGCTTCATCTGTCCATTTTTTCACAGTCTTAACAACCGGTTTAACACATTTGAGTTTCTGTCTCTATGTAGGTATTAAGTGGATTAAATTGTGGTCAGAAAGACCCAATGCTGCACGGGCGACCGATCGGTATGAATTTTTGATTGTTGTATAGCAGTGGTCTAGAATGTTGCCTTCTCTGGTGAAACAGTCGATTTGCTGCTTGTATCTGGGAAGTTCATGGTTAAGATGTGCTCTATTAAAATCGCCCAAAATGATCAGGGGTGACTCTGGGTATTTTAGTTCGAGTTTGTTTACTTGTTCGGCTAGCGTTTGTATCGCCGTGTTAGCGTTAGCTTGTGGCGCAATGTAAATACCGACTAGTAAAAAGGAGGTGAACTCACGTGGCGAGTAGAATGGCTTGCAGTTTAAAGACAGCGACTCCAGGTCCGGGCTGCAGTGTGCGTCGAGCTTCGTGACATCAGTGCACCATTCTTTGTTGATATAGAAGCAAATCCCACCACCTTTCGATTTCCCTGATAGCTCTGTGTCGCGGTCGGCTCGGAGAAGGCGGAAGCCGGGTAGATGTAGCGCGGAATCCGGGTGGCGGTCACTGAGCCAGGTTTCAGTGAAGCAGAGCGCAGCAGAACGTGCAAAGGTTTTGTTGGTCTTTGTGAGGAGAAGAAGTTCATCCATCTTGTTTGGCAGAGATCGGAGATTAGCAAGATGGATCGATGGGAGCGGGGTTCGAAATCCGCGCTACCGGAGCTTGACGAGCACGCCGGCTCGCTTACCCCTCCTCCGGCGGCGTTTCCATGCTCCGTACAGCGCAGCCGCTCCGCTTGCGATTAGCTCCGAAAAACCTGGTGGATTTTCGTGTGCTGGTGAAAAAAGACCGAGCGTAGACTCCCCAATGCGCAGCAACTTTTCCCTCGTGTAAGTAAGCCGCTCAGGGTCGCCAAAAACTAACGAAAATGACAAAAACAGGGATAATACTAGGGAGCGTGTGACCGAGGCTGCCATACCTGTCGGCGCCTGATGACGCGACAGGTCATTCCATATGTATAATTAGATGCTATACAAACATTTGTATTGTGTTTCTATTTGTGTACAGTTTTACAAGAAAGACTCCATAAAAATATCAAACGGTGGATTCTCATCTTCGTGTTTTTATTGGAGGATTGTTTAGCTCGCTGTCTACGCCGTGCTCTCATCTCAAACGCATGTGTAACCCGGATTATGGCATGAGGCAATGGGGAGTGGATTTAACCAAAATCTATATTGACTAAAAGAGTAGCGTCGTTAAAATTTGCTTAATTAAACAGAACTGAATATTGCCGTGGCCCGAACGAATCAGGGCACAGAATACTAGTGGGGTGTCAGCGAATGAGAGGTGCCGTTTTTCACCTTCGTGACGTCACGAACGTGCGGCGCAACCTATCTCGCTCTTTTTTCTGACAGGACCTGAACGCGAACGGACGTATTCTTCGACTGTTGTAAATAAGTGTTTCGGAAGAAAGAGAGAGTCATTCTACGCAACCTCGAGCACTGTGCCTGGCTAACGTAGCCGTTAGCTTTCCGTACCGCTGGGATATCGCCGACCGTATAACGTCGTCGGAGTCTCATTCGACATTCTTCTGGCCGGGTCTTTTGTGGAGTTCTAATTGAGGACAGCGCTGGGATTAGCGTGCCTTCAGTGGAGTGGATTCCATTACGGTGCCCTGACTTCTACCAAGTGCTGGAAAAGGGGGTACAGTGGTGGTGGCGAGCCAACCAAAGAACATACAGTATATTACATTTGATGAACTTTATTTTATTTTATTTGTGTTGGTGATGTTTAGAAGAATTTATTTTGTACGACAGGAGTTGACAAGAACATTTTGTGCTTAGTTATTTCATTCAGATTGAAAGAAAAAAAAGAAACTCACACCGGTGTTGAGAAAGGTGATTACCAATTATTTTGCTTGAAGGAAAGGTCAACTAAGAGGTTGAGACTAAATTGGATTTATTTACCTTTTTGTCACTGTGTTTGTCGTGATAATTTTGTTGTCACGTGTTTATGTTTGATATAAAAGGTAATTGTTTTACAACTGTTGTCTTGTTTCTTTGCCCATGCCACCCCCTCAATGGTGACATCATTGGCTCCAGTGAATCGAACCTAGTGTCCCCTTACTGGTCCAAGTAGAAACCCGTTGTCTGCCCCAGAGTGTTTCATCATCTCTAGCAATTATAAAACAGACGTAGCCCGTGTTACACATGGTTAGGGCAGAAGACTGATAAACTGGCATTAATATAAATATAAAAATATGGCACAGACCAGCAGAACTTTGAAAAATGGGCGAGTTTAACTGCTTGAATAAATTTTCAATTTCAAATGACTACTAGCATCTTTTGACGAGCGCTGCCGCTTTGTAAATTTCGTCTGTCTGGGCTGTCGGAACAGGGTCGGCACTCCAATGCTGGCACCTTCTTGCATTTGCCACAGGTGTACTTGGAGCAGTGAACACATCTGCCAGCTGCAGAGTTCCGTGCGCATCCGTGCAGAACTTGACACTTGGCTCTTTTACCGGGGCTGGGTGTGAGAGGCTGCTGAAGAAGCTTGTTCCCTTTGCGTGATTCTTTTTCATTTTTGTGAGATGTGGCCAGCTCTTTTGCCAGTTCAACCAGGAACTGTGCGCGTCTTTCCTGCACCCCTGTGCATGCCTGATAAACAATGTGAGCATTCAGTGCAGCCATGTCGATCATGTTGTAGAACACAGCAATTGGCCATCTCCGTGTTCCTGCACGCACAGTGTACTCCCTCACCATCTGGTTCATCACATCCACTCCACACTTGGCTTTGTTGGCCATCTCCGTGTACCTTCACGCACAAATTAACTGAGCAATTCCAGGTCCATGATGTCGACACCACATTTGAGATTGTGCAGGACAGCTGCGTCTTTGTCAGTGGCTAAGTACCCACTCGTTGATGAGTACCTAAGAATGCAATGGACAGTAATTAGGGTGTGACACTTATTTGGTTTCTGTGGGGGGGAAACAGAGTGGAGACTCAAGTGTCCCTCTTCGGAGTCTGAATGATTATAAAAATAGCTCCCTGTCTTTTTAGACAATAATAGCAAGTAGATGATTACCTGTCCCTGCCAACGAACAGCTGGTTGCACAAATGCAACGGCTTCTTTTTTGAATATTTTGTCACCGTCACACCATTGAGAAATTATAACGTACAAGGCGACCAAATTGGTTGCACTCCCACCATGCCACCATGTAAACAGAACAACTTGAAATCAGCCTAGAAATCAGGAAAGATGCAATGTCTCTTGGGAGCCTAAATGTAAAACAACAGCCAGTAGTGTCTTCCTCATGTACCCCCCTGTGGTGCATCAGTAACCATGTCATTACAAAACAAAGGCAGTTCTTCACGCCTTTGCCTGGATGTTAGGCCTTACACTCTGACCCACAGTGGGTTAGTCTTGGGGGAGATCCCAGGATAACCCAAAAAGGGAGAAGCACGAGGTGCGGGAGTCTGAATGATTATAAAAATAGCCCCCTGTCTTTTTAGGCAATAATCGCAAGTAGATGATTACCTGTCCCTGCCTCCGAACAGCTGGTTGCACCAATGCAACCGCTTCTTTTTTGAAAATCTTGTCACCGTCACACCGTTGAGAAATTATAACGTACAAGGCGACCAAACAGGCTGCACTCACACCATGCCACCATATAAACAGAACAACTTGAAATCAGCCAAGAAATCTGGAAAGATCCAATGTTTGATCATGTAGCAATGATACACAAATGTACTGAAGCATGAAGGAGTGCAGAAGGCAGTGTAAGGGGCACTTGGCAACACCTTCTGAGCAAGGTTCCCCCATCCCACTCCTCAGGTAATGGCCCGAATTTGCGAGTACAGAGATGTCGTCAGTTTGGACTAATGGCAAAAAAGGGACACCACTGGCATGACTTTGGGAGCACAAAAACCTCTGGTTCTGCTGGTAATCCAAGTAAATAAACGTTGTCACTGTTATGTTCCAAAATCCCACCTTCCCCACCATATCACACCACAACTCAATCACTAACAGGAGCGTGCAGTGGTAATGTAATCCTAGAACTGTATACATGCAAACATAACTTGGAATAGGTTAGTAACTTTATAGGTCTGGTGCATTGGTCCTCAACACCGTGGACCGGCACCGCTCCGTGGGTCATTTGGTACAGAGCCGTAAAGAAAGAATAAATAAGTTATCTTCCGTTTTATTTTGGAATATGAAAGATGTTGTATTTTTAAAAATTACCAGATCCTCTGTTACATCAGTCTGCCGTATGGCACTCTTAACGCAGGTCATGGTACACTTCTCGGTCACGTGATAGGTTACCGCTATAATCAAACCCAGGAGCTCGCAAACAGAGTAAAAAACAAACGTCTTTGGGAAGGGGAAAATGCCCAGCCAGGAGACAGAAGAGGAGCCTATGACTCTCAAGAAAAAGAAAGCTACATTTAACAGACATGATCAGGATTTCCTCCTTAAAATACGGCTTTATCTCAACGGGAGATTCCCACGCACCAAGCCCAATCTGCATAATATGCAGCGATGGTGAGTCGTATTTTTCGCGCACTTTGTATTTGCGGTGTAATTTATTTTGAAGGCACACTTAAATGTTACCATACCGACCAGAGAGTGTTGCGGCCAGATAGGACGTTCCTCGTGTCATGATTCGGGTTTATTCATATATTTCGAAAACACTACATTTTTTATACAGGTCATATCATATTATTTTGTTGTATTTATCCATAACACCTTAAAAGCCGGTCCCTGAAAAATTGTCTGACATTAAACCGGTCCATGGGGCAAAAAAGGTTGGGGACCGCTGGTCTTGTGCGTTTAAAACCTGTGCAATAGCATGCGTTGCAGTTAGCACAAGTGACAGTACTTACTGCATTTTGCGAGCCAACTAAATCAATTGAACCATAGTCGTACAAAACCATCGCTGCTTGTTCATCGTTGTTATTGTTGCTTGGTTGGAATTGTTAAGGAATTATCCCTCTCTGTTGTTGGTTCTGTTCAAACACTTAAAACAAAGAGTGTAGAGGGCTGCTGAAGGTATTTACAATGAACCTTTAGTGCCCCCTCACTCCAGCACTTTTAGGACCTCTCCAGAGGACATGTGTATCTCAAGTATCTGTTTTGCTGCTGTTGAGGAATTTCGCCTGACTATGAGTACAATTGATCCCAGTCTCTTTCCTGAACATCTGTTTAAACACTGAAAACAAAGAATGTAGTGTTAAGTTTCTATCTTCTTCCCCCTTGAGTGATTAACAGCCCCTCAGTGTCTTCTTTCGTGTCCCCACCTTGGGAAAGTCCTTGATGGCTGTCAAGTTCCCCTGAGTAGGAACTCTTATCTCGGGATTTATGCATAGCAGGGGAAGTCTGGACTTTGTCATCATGCCAAGATCAAACTGCATTGGCCTTTCTTTGTTTCTGACTTTTACAAAAGAGGCAGTACTGCCCGCCTCTCATTGTCTCTATATAATCTCATGACTGCGTTTTTTCTACATTTCCTGACGAAATCCGAGACTCTCAGTAGCCCGAATTGATTCATAAACATCAGAAAAGAAAAATAAAACCTTCGAAGGTACTGTTCATCGTCTCCAGCTGGTACTTAGATAACCATTAGATCCAAGATGTGAAAAAGGGTTCTTTGTGGAACACGACAAGGGAAGCCGTGCTTTTCTAGTTTATTGCCCCGGTAAAGGAAAAGTACAAAAGCACAGATTAGTGAAATTTATCACGAAGACAACTTGTGAGAGTGAAACCCAGACACAAGAGGTTGGCCTAGACTCCATTGCAGATGTTGAGATGGGTGAAACACCGCAGCTGGGTACCCTGAACAGAGACATGGAAACAGAAGTGTCACAGTCACCAGAGGATGTTGGCGAGAAGCACCCTCGAGTGACGCCACAAGCCTCAAGGTATCCCAATAGAGAGAGTAAACCCCTGAGTTCACTCTCTGATTATACTCAAGATGGTAGTAGTGACGAAGACAGCACGCTCACTGTCATAGATTACTGCTACAGAGTAGTTTGCGGGTATGTTGACCTTCAAGGAGACCATGGCAGCCACTGAGTCAAGAAAATGGAAACAGGCAATGGATGAAGAGATGAGGTCCTTAGAAGAAAACCAGACATTTACCCTGACTAGCCTACCAGAAGGCAGGAAAACAGCGGGAGGTAGATGGGTTTATTCAATCAAGGAGAACAGTGAAGGACATGACCAATACAGTATAAAGCAAGGTTTGTAGCTAAAGGCGATAGTCAGATGGCAGGCGTAGATTATGGTGAGACCTTGTCACCCACAGCAAACTTGACTAGTGTGAGAGTGGTCATGCAGAAGGCAGCCGAAGAAAATGTGATATTACATCAAATGGACGTAAAAACGGCCGACCTGCATGCACCCATTGACCGAGACATTTACATGGAACCCCCTCCGTGAGCCGTCACCTTATCGTGGTAGAGGGGTTTGTGTGTCCCAATGATCCTAGGAGCTAAGTTGTCTGGGCCTTTATGCCCCTGGCAGGGTCACCCATGGCAAACAGGTCCTAGGTGAGGGACCAGACAAAGAACGACTCATAAAACCCCTTATGATAAATAAAATCAAATGCACTCAGTTTCCCTTGCCCGGACGCGGGTCACCGGGGCCTCCCTCTGGAGCTAGGCCTGGAGGTGGGGCTCGTTGGCGAGCGCCTGGTGGCCGGGCCTAGACCCATGAGGCCCGGCCGGGCTTAGCCCGAAGAGGCAACGTGGGTCCCCCTTCTCATGGGCTCACCACTCATGGGAGGGGCCAAAGGGGTCGGGTGGAGTGTGAGCTGGGCGGCAGCCAAAGGCAGGGACCCTGGCAGTCCGATCCTCGGCTTCAGAAGCTAGCTCTAGGGACATGGAATGTCACCTCTCTTGCAGGGAAGGAGCCCGAGCTGGTGTGCGAGGTAGAGAAGTTCCGACTGGATATCGTCTGACTTACCTCCACACACAGCCTGGGTTCTGGTACCAGTTCTCTCAAGAGGGGTTGGACTCTCTTCCACTCTGGAGTTGCCCACGGTGAGAGGCGCAGAGCAGGTGTGGGCATACTCATTGCCCCCTGGCTCAGTGCCTGTATATTGGGGTTCACACTGGTAGACGAAAGGGTTGCCCCCCTCTGCCTTCGGGTGGGGGGACGGGTCCTGACTGTTGTTTGTGCGTACACACCCAACAGCAGCTCAGCGTACCCACTCTTTTTGGAGTCCTTGGAGGGTCTGCTGGAGCTCGTTCTGCTGGGGGACCTCAATGCGGCAACGACAGTGAGACCTGGAGGGGCGTGATTGGGAGGAACAGCCCCCCCGATCAGAACTCGAGTGGTGTTTCGTTATTGGACTTCTGTGCCCGTCACAGATTGTCGATAACGAACACCTTGTTCAAACATAAGGGTGTCCATAAGGACACTTGGCACCAGGACACCCTTGGCCGCAGTTCGATGATTGACTTTGTGGTTGTATCATCGGATTTGTGCCCGCATGTTTTGGACACTCGGGTGAAGAGAGGGGCGGAGCTGTCAACTGATCACCACCTGGTGGTGAGTAGGCTCCGATGGTGGGGGAAGATGCCAGTCCGTCCTGGCAGACCCAAACGTATTGTGAGGGTTTGTTGGAAGCGCCTGGCGGAATCCCCTGTCAGAAGGAGTTTTCAACTCCCACCTCCGACAGAGCTTTTCCCATGTCCCGGGGGAGGCGGGGGACATTGAGTCCGAGTGGACCATGTTCCGCGCCTCTATCGTTGACGCGGCCAATCTGAGTTGAGGCCGTAAGGTGGTTGGTGCCTGTCGTGGCGGCAACCCTCGTACTCGCTGGTGGACACCAGCAGTAAGGGATGCCGTCAAGCTGAAGAAGGAGTCCTATCGGGCCTTTATGGCCTGTGGGACCCCAGAGGCAGGTGACGGGTATCGACTGGCCAAGCGGAATGCAGCTTTGGTGGTCGCCGAGGCAAAAACTCGACCACGCGTGGGAAGAGAACGGTGAGGCCACGGAAGCCGACTTCCGAACGGTTTCGAGGAAATTCTGGTCCACCATCCGACGTCTCAGGAGGGGTGAAACAGTGCACGCTGTTGACCTCGACTCAGGACGTTGTGAGCCGGTGAGCGGAGCACTTCGAAGACCTCCTCAACTCCACCAGCATGCCTTCCTTGGAGGAAGCAGAGTCTGGGGACTCTGAGGTGGGCTCTCCTATCTCTGTGGTTGAAGTCACCGATGTGGTTAAAAAGCTCCTCGGTGGCAAGGCCCCAGGGGTGGGTGAATGAGATCCACCAGGAGTTGCTCAAGGCTTTGGATGTTGTGGGGCTGTCCTGGTTGACACGCCTCTGCAACATCGCGTGGTCATCGGGGAGAGTGCCTCTGGATTGGCAGACCGGGGTGGTGGTCCCTTTTTTTGAAAAGGGGGACCGCAGGGTGTATTCCAACTACAGAGGGATCACACTCCTCAGCCTCCCTGGTAAGGTCTATTCAGGGGTGCTGGAGAGGAGGGTCCGTCAGGAAGTCGAGCCTCAGATTGAGGAGGAGCAGTGTGGTTTTCGTCCTGGCCGTGGAACAGTGGACCAGCTCTTCACACTTAGCAGGGTCCTCAAGGGTATGTGGGAATTCACCAACCAGTCTACATGTGTTTTGTGGACTTGGAGAAGGCGTTTGACTGTGTCCCTTGGGGAGTTCTGTGTGGGGTGCTTCGTGGGTATGGTTTACCGAACCCCCTGATACGGGCTGTTCGGTCACTATACCACCGATGTCAGAGTTTGGTTCGCATTGCCGGCAGTAAGTCGGATTCTTTTCCAGTGAGGGTTGGACTCCGCCAAGGCTGCCCTTCATCGCCGATTCTGTTCATAACCTTTATGGACAGAATTTCTAGGTGCAGCCGAAGCATTGAGGGGGTCCGTTTTGGTGGCCTCAGTATTAAATCTCTGCTTTTTGCAGATGATGTGGTACTGTTGGCTCCTTCAAGCAGGGCTCTCCAACTCTCACTGGAGCGTTTCGCAGCCGAGTGTGAAGCGGTTGGGATGAAAATCAGCACCTCCAAATCTGAAACCATGGTCCTCAGTCGGAAAAGGGTGGAGTGCCCCCTCCGGGTCGGGGAGGAGATCTTGCCCCAAGTGGAGGAGTTTAAGTATCTTGGGGTCTTGTTCACGAGTGAGGGCAGGAGGGAGCGAGAGATCGACAGGCGGATCGGTGCAGCGTCTGCTGTGATGCGGACGTTGTATCGGTCTGTCGTGGTAAAGAAGGAGCTCAGCCAAAGGGCAAAGCTCTCAATTTACCGGTCGATCTACGTTCCAACCCTCATCTATTGTCACGAGCTATGGGTCGTGACCGAAAGAACGAGATCACGGATACAAGCGGCTGAAATAAGTTTTCTCAGCAGGGTGTCCGGGCTTTCTCTTAGAGATAAGGTGAGAAGCTCGGTCATCCGGGAGGGGCTCAGAGTCGAGCCGCTTCGCCTCCACATCGAGAGGAGACAGATGAGGTGGCTCGGGCATCTAATTAGGATGCCTCCTAGGAGAGGTGTTCCGGGCATGTCCCACCGGGAGGAGACCCCGAGGAAGACCCAGGACACGCTGGAGAGACTATGTCACCCAGCTGGCCTAGGAACACTTCGGGATCCCCCAGGGAGAGCTGGAAGAATTAGCTAGGGTGTAGTCTGGGCATTAACATTACCCGATGGGGAGTTCCTCGCTACGGCCGTCGAGGAGGCAAAGACTCGTGTCACAACGAAATGGCAACCGTCGAACGAAATGGAGGCAAGTTGTGTGGAAAGAGACGGAATCAACGCATCACAGAGTTCCAAACAACTTACTGCAAGTTGAGGGGTTCGTAGTTTAGTAGTGGATAGCTCTTCATTCAGAATGGGCAAAAGGAGAGATGGAATCCTTTGAAGGCAGCTTTTTTATTTTTCAACGTCTGCACGTCTGAACGAATGAACGAGAACACCTACTTCCGGTAACACAAACACTTCATGGTTTCCTTCAGACAATCAGACAATTTCAACATAAACTTGTTCAAGCAATTATGAAACGGAATATAACATAGGTAACTGCTACTGTCACGTTTTCGGTTTGCGGTCTGGCCAGCAGGTGGCATGAGCGGACTTTCTGGCACACCTGCTGCCAATCTGTAATTAATAGATTTAGTATTTAACGACTCCTCCGCCGTACACCTGTTGTCGGAGTATTGTCTATTGCATTGCTGTTTCGCTGTTCCTTGACTAGTTGGCTTTAGACCTCGTCGTGATTCCGCGTTGTATTTCTCGGTACCCATGTAACCAGTAAGTACTGGTTTTGTTTTGTGATTTGGCTTTCTGGCGTGTATTTGTGATACATTGTTTTTCGTTTGTAGTCGCGGTCTTTATTTTTCTCCCTTGCCCTTTTGTGCAAGCGCTTTTTGTTACTCGTTTGATTTGCCTTCTGGTCCTTATTGTGGACCAGCGCTTTATGTTCTCGCCTTATTCGGTGTGATTTGTACATTAAACTTTATTTTTTCCTACCTTGTTTTCGTCTACGCTTTTGGATCCCCCCTAAACTCGGTTTGTCCGAGAATTAACAGAATACTCCGACCATATGGATCCTGTAGACAAACAAGATCATGACCGCCTTGACCAGCCAGGGGCAACTAGTGGGCCAGCAAAGACAAGAGCTCGCGGAGCTCCGGGAGGCAGTCGCCGTCCTGGTTCAGCGGCTTGAAATTTTGTGTTCCCAGATGGAACACACGAGCCCCCGAGAAACGCCACCCCCAAGACCACCTACGGTTACAACCGAGACACCATCTTCGCCGATCGTAGGGCGAGAGCCTAATTTCCCCCACCCCCCTCGTTATGGTGGGGAACAGGCACTCTGCAAACAATTTTTACACCAGTGCTCTCTAATATTCGACCAGCAACCTTCTGCGTACGAGAAGGATAGCACCAAGGTGACGTTCATTATGAGCCTGTTGACTGGTCAGGCGGCGTCTTGGGCAGTGGAAATCAGAAATGCTCAACCCGGGCTTCGGTCTTCCTTCCCGGAGTTTGTCGCTGAGTTTCGTCGCGTGTTTCAACATCCGGTTGTGGGAAGGGAGGCCGAAGGACGGCTATTAGCTATTCGGCAAGGAAGACAATCCGTTGCCGAATATTCCATCTCCTTTCGTATTTTGGCCGCCCGTAGCGGTTACGGGGACCGCGCCCTATGTGGGTTGTTTCGCCGCGGGTTAAGTGTAGCTTTAAAGGACGAACTGGCTACCCGCGATGACAGCACCAACTTGGAGGAGCTCATCAATCTGGCCCTTGTCATGGACAACCGCATGCGGGAGCGTGAGCGGGAACGCATGGACGAACGGGGAAATACCCGTTTTCAGTCCCAACGTGCGGGTAGTCGGCCGGCTGAACACGAGTCCTGGCGACCATCCGGACCCGAGCGTCATTGGTGTTCCGGCCCAGCCGACGCAGAGGAAGAGCCCATGCAGCTGGGAGGCGGACGCTTGGGACCAGAGGAGAGCGAGCGTCGGATTCGGGACCGGGCCTGCTTCTACTGCGGTCATTGTGTTGCCAACTGTTCCGTGACACCGGCCCGCCCGTCCAGGCGCTCCGAGAACTGTGAGTTTGCACCCGGTATTGAGTCGCGGGAGTCGAGACGGGAGGAGTCCCGGTCGGGACATCCTAATAGACTGGAGCTGGACGGAACTCTCGATGGTCCCTTACGGGCCATTACTATTCGGGCCTTGGTGGACTCAGGGGCGCACAATTGTTTTTTAGACCCCAAATTGGCTAAGGAACTGGGTTGCCCGGTGGAGGAATTGGGAGAAATAAAGCGGGTTCACGATCTGGACGGGCGGCTCTTGGCGGAAGTAAGAAAAATCACCGGGCCAGTAAGACTAAAATTATCGGGCAATCACATTGAATACCGAAGGTTCTATCTCATGCGGTCTCGATCCGTACCCTTAGTTTTGGGATTGCCGTGGCTGCGTGAACATAACCCTGTCATTTCTTGGGAACGTCCTGCGATCGAGAATTGGAGCTCGTTCTGCTATACCCACTGTTTGCGTTCGGCGGCAGAAAATAGAGGGCCGACCTGTAGCGAGCCACCAGAAGTTATTCGTTTGGATAATGTTCCGAGTATTTACCCCAATATGCGCCAAGTATTTAGTAAAGACCGTGCTCAGTCCTTGCCGCCTCACCGGCCCTATGACTGCGCAGTCGACCTGATTGATAACGCCCCACTCCCGAATTCCCGATTATATCAGGTCTCACAGCCGGAACAAGAGGCTCTGAGGGCGTAGAACGACAGCTCACTCTCGGCTGGCCTCATTAGGCCGTCTAAATCCCCATTGGGGGCCATTTCTTTATCGAAAAGAAAGACAAGTCATTACGCCCTTGTGTCGATTATCGGGGCCTTAACGAAATCACAATCAAAAACAAATACCCACTTCCATTGTTAGATTCGGCGTTCGCCCCCCTCCAATCTGCCACCATATTCTCCAAACTCGATTTACGAAGCGCTTACCATCTGGTCCGTATTCGTGAGGGGGATGAATGGAAGACAGCATTCAAGACGCCGTTAGGGCACTTCGAGTACTTGGTCATGACATTTGGGTTAACCAATGCGCCCGCGGTGTTTCAGTGCCTCATCAATGACGTGTTAAGAGATTTTCTGAACCTATTTTGTTTTGTTTATTTGGATGACATATTAATTTTTTCCCGGACTCTTACAGAACACCAACACCATGTCAGGCTGGTTGTGCAGCGACTATTAGAAAACCGGTTATTCGTAAAAGCAGAGAAGTGCGAGTTTCACGTCGAGTCCATTTCGTTTCTGGGTTTTGTTATCTGAGAGCTGACACTGCCAAGGTTAAGGCCGTAGTAGACTGGCCCACACCAACCACTAGAAAACAGCTGCAACGTTTCTTGGGTTTCGCTAATTTTTATCGCTGTTTCATCCGTAACTACAGCCAGAGAGCCCTGCCTTTGACCCGGTTAACCTCTGTCAAGATCCCCTTTAGTGGGACACTGACGCCGACAACGCGTTTTCAGAATTAAAGAAGGCCTTCACGAACCCTCCGGTATTGCAACATCCTAACCCATCCTATCCTTTCATCGTAGAGGTGGACGCTTCGGAATCAGAGGTCGGGGGCCGTATTATCGCAGCGATCCCCAGTCGACCAAAGACTCCACCCTTGCGCCTTCTTCTCTCGTCGTCTCAGTCCAGCCGAAGCCAACTACGACGTGGGAAACCGTGAACTGCTACCAGTAGTTTTGGCACTACAAGAATGGTGACATTGGCTCGAAGGGACTGAGGAGCCGTTCACGGTGTACACCGATCACAAGAACCTCGCATACATCCGCTCTGCCAAGAGACTAAACTCACGCCAAGCACGGTGGGCACTTCTCCTCACTCGTTTCAATTTCACACTCACCTACTGCCCTGGCTCCAAGAACATTCGACCTGATGCTCTCTCCCGTATCCATGACCCCGCGGAGAGGAGCAACAAACCCCAGAGCATTCTTCCTGATCATTGTATTGTGGGGGCACTGAGGTGGGCCATCGAACGTAGGGTCCAGGAGGCCCAGAACGGAATTCAAGTCCCTGCTGGTTGTCCGGCAGGGAGGCTTTTTGTACCCCCACCTCTGCACGCAGAGGTGTTACAGTGGGGGCACACGTCTAAGGTGGTGTGCCATCCGGGGGTGAACCGGACCGTGGAGCTTGTCTCTCAGCGGTTTTGGTGGCCGGAGCTACGTAAGGATACACAGGACTATATCAAGGCCTGCTCCACCTGCGCATGCAGTAAGGCGTCCCACCAACCACCGGCTGGGTTGCTGCAGCCTTTGCCTGTTCCGTCTCGACCATGGTCCCACATTTCCATGGATTTTGTCACAGGCCTGCCTCCTTCCCGGGGCAAGTCAGTCATACTCACCGTAGTTGACCGCTTCTCTAAATCTGTTCATTTTGTTGCCTTGTCCAAGTTGCCCTCTGCCCTGGAAACCGCCGACCTTCTCGTCAAACACGTCTTCCGTCTTCATGGGATTCCGGTAGACATCGTGTCGGATCGGGGTCCTCAATTCGTTTCTAGAGTGTGGAAACGTTTCTGTCATGCCATGGTGGCCACGACTAGTCTGTCCTCGGGTTACCACCCGCAGTCCAACGGCCAAACGGAACGCATGACCCAGGACTTGGAGCCAGCTCTGAGCTGCGTTTGCCTCCTTCGCCCCTCCTCGTGGTCGACTCACCTGCCTTGGATGGAGTACGCCCACAACACCCTCGTCTCATCGGCCACCGGTCGGTCTCCTTTCATGGCGGCTTATGGTTATCAACCTCCTCTGTTTCCTTCCCATGAGGGTCAGGTGGAACTCCCATCCATACAGCTCCATCTGCGACGGGCCCATCGCGCATGGAGGGAGACCAGAGCAGCGCTGTCACGCACGGCTATGAGGAACCGGCAGATCGCTGACCGCCGCCGACGCCCAGCCACCAGCTATCAGGTGGGGCAGAAGGTGTGGCTGGCGACAAAGGATCTGTGACTAGCTGGTACTTCTCGCAAGTTGGGGCCTCGCTTCATTGGACCGTTCGTGGTGGAATCGGTCCTCAGCCCCGTCTCCGTCAAGCTCCGACTGCCGCCCACCATGAAGGTCCACCCCGTCTTCCACGTTTCCCTGTTGAAGCCAGTGGCCACCAGTCCCCTGGCCCCTCCTCCCACGTCACCTCCTCCTCCACGGATCGTCGACGGCAACCTGTAGACAGATCATGTACACCGTGCGTGAAATTTTGGACTCTCGGCGCAGGGGTAAGGGGTTCCAGTATTTGGTCGACTGGGAGGACTACGGCCCGGAGGATCGGCAGTGGATCCCCCGCTCCTGGATCTTAGACCCGTCCCTGCTCCGGGCTTTCCATGCTGCGCACCCGTCAAAGCCGGGTGGTCCGCCAGGAGGCGTCCGTTGAGGGGGGGGTACTGTCACGTTTTCGGTTTGCGGTCTGGCCAGCAGGTGGCATGAGCGGACTTTCTGGCACACCTGCTGCCAAACTGTAATTAATAGATTCAGTATTTAAGGACTCCTCCGCCGTACACCTGTTGTCAGAGTATTGTCTATTGCATTGCTGTTTCGCTGTTCCTTGACTAGTTGGCTTTAGACCTCGTGATTTCGCATTGTATTTCTCGGTACCCATTGTAGAGTAAGTACTGGTTTTGTTTTGTGATTTGGCTTTCTGGCGTGTATTTGTGATACATTGTTTTTCGTTTGTAGTCGCGGTCTTTATTTTTCTCCCTTGCCCTTTTGTGCAAGCGCTTTTTGTTACTCATTTGATTTGCCTGCCTTCTGGTCCTTATTGTGGACCAGCGCTTTATGTTCTCTCCTTATTCGGTGCGATTTGTACATTAAACTTTATTTTTTCCTACGGAGACCTTGTTTTCGTCTACGCTTTTGGATCTAAACTCGGTTTGTCCGAGACTTAACAGCAACACAAGATAACATAATGCTCAAATATAAAATGAAAATAATTGATAATTTAACATAAGCTTACATTACCATTAGATAAATTGTTTTTTCGTTGTCTTTGCATCGGCTGGGCTGGCTGACTGAACTCGGACCTTGTGGCTGGGCGTGGGAAAGCCAGACGGTCGCTTGTTTGTGCGTTGAAGTTTTGGACCCTTTGTTGTCAACCCGCACCACTTTCGGTCTGCCTGGCTTGGAGGAGCTCCGGTGGGAACAAACTGGCAGCATCGCTTCTGTACCGGCCCGTCGCAGGCATATTCGACGAGGTTTATGAGACCGTTGCTTGACACCCGCGCCCCTCCCTACATCCCGCAAGATCCCCCTGATCAGAGCTGCATTGCGGTCCGTGCGGAGCAGCCCCGTCCGGGCCGTGTTTTGCAGCGGCATTGTATGACATTTCGCGCGGATGGGCGTGAGCTTTTCATCCACTTCGCTTGCAACCCGGGCCACGTTCGACCGTCGGGCGCGGCGAAACTCCGGCGAGGTCAGGCGGGTGGCATCTTTTATTCACAGAATGTCGCGCGGGTGTGCCTTGAAGTTTTCTGCCCTTTGTGTTAGGATCCATTGTTTGTCCACAGTGTCGCCCCTCCCTTTTTTTTTTTTTTGCCCGGGACCGAAAGGATGCTGTCGCTTGGCCCCACCAGAGCTGCACCGTGCCTGGCGGGCCGGCAAAGGCGAGTGTTGCAAGAGAAGAGGTGGAAGACCTTGCGCACACCAACATGACGTGCCGGGACCAATGCTGCTGCCCGCTCGGCCCCGCCCGCCAGAGATACACCTCGCTTTGAGGGCAAGGGGGCGCGGTGCTCAATCAAAGGGAAGAAAAATTTTGTAATCAAACCGCGCGAAGGTCCGGGACTGAACCGATGCCAACAGCTTGGCCCTGCCGGAGTTGCGCGGGGCAGGGAGGGCCGAGAGTGGTGTGGGTTACAAGCGAAGCAGAGGAACATCTCACGCCCAGCTGTGAGAAATTTCGGACCGAGCCGTTTTTGCCCACGGCCGAGCCGGAGTTACTCCGCTCCGGCACGAAGGCCGTTCCAACGAGGATGTTGGGGCGGAGCGCTTGTAGCGCCGCGCAAAGTGTTTGGCTTCATGAGAGATGAGCACAGGAACCACACGCAGACACAAAAAAACACAGAAGGGTTTTATTGCCAGTAAGTGAGACAGGTCGAGGTGATCACAACTGAAAGGTAGTCAAAATGATCAAGTCGAGGAGTACAGGAATGCTGGAGCGGTACGGCGTGGCCGAAACGAGTACGGCAGGAAGAATTGCTGACGAAGTGGCAATGGGTGGCTGTTCAGGCTGGCTTTTATGCTGCAAGTGTCAGATAAAATAAAGAATCGCAGGTCGGTCGGGGTGGCAGGTGCACTGGTGAGAGAGGTGCCCCACACTGAAAAAAGTAACAATAACTTTATTTGGGAGCGGAATATTCGGACCTTCGTGCTGTTTGGTTACCAAGTTTTTCTTCCCATTGATCGCACACCACGACCCCCTGGCCCTCAAAGCGATTTCCATCTCTGGCTGGGACGTCGGCACGGCGCAGCTCCGGCGGGGCAAAGCGGGCAGCATCGGTTCGAAACCAATTTTTTGGGGTGTGTTTTTTGTACATCATATAGCCACTGATACCAATACACTACCAGTGGCCAAAGAAAAGTCTTTACCATTGCAGGTCACTTAATCTGACATGTCTGTCATTTTTAGTGAGACTTTAATTTTTACAGAGCAACACTCACAAAATTAGATATAGGTCTCCATGACTTCGAACATTCTGATGTGCACTCACAGCAGCAATACCAGTTTTCGGCCTCTCAATTCATGCAAATTCTTCTCAAGACACTGCTCATGCGCACCTTTCGCATTGGGTCTAGTCAAAAGGGGGCGGGGGGAGAGAACCCTAACATCGCAAGATTATATGTTAGGAAATTTCAATCAGGATAACTCTAAGTTGCTTTTAAAATTCAATTTTTTTTTCTTACTTGAACCAACCCAATTTCAATGATGCATGCAAAGCATCATGAAGACAATGTCGATGCAAGATAAATTGTGTGTTTTTCCATTTTAAAAATCACTCGTTTTGTCAGAGGACCTTTTCCAGGTGGTTTTGCCATTGAGAGCATGCCACAGTGCATGGCGAGAACAAATACCACAACGTGACGGAATATCAGTCAACATTAAACGTAAAATTCACAGTGTGTAAATATGGGATTGAAATTTTATCTTGACATTTTATTTTCATCAGAGCAGTGAATAACACGAGATTTTTCGTTGTGGTACAAAACATAAAAAATGATTTTCTAAAAGCTTTCAGAATTCATCCCTGGTATCAACACTTCATTTTCATGGAGTCATTTGAAACAAAATATTTCTTTGTCATCTTTTCTGGATGGCACAATTAAACATTTTTTGCATGGGTGATCATCATCCAATAAACCTGCTGTGGTCAGTATTTCTGATTATTGTCTTGTTCTCTTATTTTCCATCGCCAAATAATGTTCTAAAATTGATGCACGGAATGTCTGGGGAAGGCCTTCATCAGTTCCACTGCCATCTGAAAAAAATAGCTTGTTTGTCTTGTGGGAGTGACAAAACTGTTTCGGGCGAACAATTTGAAAACACAGTTTGTACAAGGCTGCATAAAGCCGGACGATGTCTTGGTTGTGCGTTGAAGTTTTGGACCCTGTGTTGTCAACCCGCACCACTTTCGGCCTGCCTGGCTTGGAGGAGCTCCGGCGGGGACAAACTGGCAGCATCGCTTCTATACCGGCCCGTCGCGGGCGTATTCGACCAGGTTTATTAGCCCGTTGCTTGACACCCGCGCCCCTCCCGGCTTCCCGCAAGATCCCCCTGACCAGCTCTGATCCGCTAGGAGCAGCCGCGCCCGGGCCGTGTTTTGCAGCGGCATTGTACGACATTTCGCGAGGATGGGCGTGAGCTTTTCACCCACTTCGCTTGCAACCCGGGCCACGTTCGACCGACAGGCGCGGCGAAACTCCGGCGAGGTCAGGCGGGTGGCATATTTTCGTTCACAGAATGTCGCGCGGGTGTGCGTCGGAGTTTCCTGCCCTTTGTGTTAGGGTCCATCGTTTGTCCACAGTGTCGACCCTCCCTTTTGATTTTGCGCCCGGGACCTAACCGATGCTGTCGCTTGGCCCCGCCAGAGCTGCGCCGTGCCTGGCGGGCCGGCAAAGGCGAGTGTTGCAAGCGAAGAGGTGGAAGACCTCGCGCACACCAACACGACTTGCCGGGACCAAAGTTGCTGCCCGCTCGGCTCCGCCAGAGATGCACCTCGCTTTGAGGGACAGGGTACGCGGTGTGCAATCAAAGGGAAGAAAAACTTCGGAATCAAACCGCGCGAAGGTGCGGGACCGAACCGATGCCACCCGCTTGGCCCTGCCGGAGTTGCGCGGGGCAGGTAGGGCCGAGAGTGGTGTGTGTGACAAGCAAAGCGGAGGAACAGCTCGCGCCCACCCGTGAGAAATTTCGGACCGAGCCGTTTTTGCCCACGGCCGAACCGGAGTTGCTCCGCTGCGGCGCTCAGGCTGTTCCGACGAGGATGTTGGGGCGGAGCGCTGGGAGCGCCGCGGGTGTTAAGCAAAGTGTTCGGCTTCGTGAGAGATAAAGAGAGGAACCACGCGCAGACACAAAAAGCACAGAAGGGTTTTATTGCCAGTAAGCGAGACAGGCCGAGGTGGTCACAACAGAAAGGTTAGTCAAAATGATCAATTCGAGGAGTGCAGGAATCCTGGAGCGGTACGGCGTCGACGACACGGCAGGAAGGATCTCTGACGAAGTGACAATGGGTGGCTGTTCAGGCTGGCTTTTATGCTGCAAGTGGCAGATGAGATAAAGACTCGCAGGTGTGTCGGGGAGGCAGGTGCACTGATTAGAGAAGCGCCCATCCCGCACTGGAAAAGGTAACAATAACTTTTTGGGAGCGGCAAATTCCCCCACAGGAGAACAGAGAAATAGTGGTTTGATTTCGTGGAGTTCGTGGCGCAATGCATGAGGCGTCTGACTACAAATCAGGTCATGCTCGGCCAAAGAGAGGGCATCCACCAGGTTGAAAAAGAGATGAAGAGCAAACACTGTCAATACATAATGAAGTTTCTCTGTCCCAAGATCCGCAAAAAAAAAAAAAAAAACCCAGTCCAAAGTAGCAAGATTAAGAAAATCTTTTAAAAAAACGCTCACATGAGGCGGATTTTGAGCCTTGCCTATGCAGTGATATTAATAATAATAATAATAATAATAATCATGAAAAAGTGTGATGGTGGCGTGGCATTCATTTATCTTTTGAATTGGTGCGTTTAGATTTTTTGTTTTTTGCTTTTCCTTGTATTTGGGTTTAGTTTCAAGCGCAGCTCATGTTCACACAATGCACATTTTATCTTATTATTTTTAGAGGGTCACAGGAAATCATATGGAATGCTGCAATGGCCAACTCTCACCAGCAGAGGCTATCGTAAAGTGCTGGCCCTGCATGGACAAATAGGGATCTCGCATTTCAGAAAGCACAAGAGTGACTCAACGTGGCATCAGCTCTGAGCAGCAAATGTTGTCAATTCACTGTCAAAATTTTCCGTCCCAAGAACCCCCACAAAAAGCAAAAGAGCCAAGATTTTTTAAAAACGCTCACATCAGACGGATTTTGAGGCGTGTCGATGCAAAAAAAAAGAAAAAAGAAAAAAGACAATTAAAAAGTGTGATGCGGACACGACGTTTTTTTGAATTCTAAATTGATATATTTCGATTTTTTTGCTTTCACATGTATTTGGTTTTAGATTCGATTGCAGCTCATGTTCACAGAGTGGACATTTTATGTTGTTGCTTATTTTTAGAGGGTCATAAACAAAATCACATACTTGACTTCTTCGTTTACAGTTGACTGAATAGGGATGATTGTTTTATTTGGGAGCAGAGAGATGTTGACTTAAATTCGCGGAGTTTATGATGCCACGGATAACGTGTCTCAATACGATTCAGTATTCGTTCGCGGAACGTCGCGCGGCTGGAAGCCGACGTTTTCTGCCCTTTGCGTTCGAAACCATTGTGTGTCCACGGTGCCGCCCCTCCCTTTTTTTGTCTCTTTTTCAGTGTGGGCTGGGCGCCTCTCGAATCAGTGCACCTGCCTCCCCTACACACGTGCGAGTCTTCATCTCATCTGCCACTTGCACCATAAAAGACAGCGTGAACAGCCACCCGTTGCCAGTTCGTCAGCGATCCTTCCTGCCGAGCTAGCTGCTGCCACGCCGTTACGCTCCAGCATTTCTGCACTCCTCAACGTGATCATTTTGACTAGCTTTCAGTTGTTTACACCTCGACCTGACCAACTTTCTGGCAATAAAACCCCTCTTCGTTTTTGGTGTCTGTGTGTGGTTCTTGTATTGATCTCTCACGAAACCTAACACTTTAATTCACATTCGACCCAAACTCCTCGTTTGGAGCGTCCCTCGCGCCGAAACGGTGCAGCATCGGCGGTGCCGTGGGCATAAACAACTCGGTACGACATTTCGCGCGGGTGGGCGTGAGATGTTCCTCCGCTTCACTGGTAACCCTGGATACTCTCCGCCGTACGGGTGCCGTGCGCCCCGAACCCGAAGCAATGAGGGACATTTTAGGGCGTTCGGGTAGGGGTAGGGCTCGGGCTCGGGCTCGGGCCGCCCGATCTTACTTCTGCTCCGGCGGGGCCAAGCGGGTGGCATCCGTTCGGTCCCGGACCTTCGTGCTGTTTGATTACCAAAGGACTTATGCACACACTTCAACTTGTATTTTGTTCAGGATGACCTCCTGAAGCCTAAATGAGCATTAATTTGATCACACAACTCATGCCTATGAAGATACATTCAAACTCACAAAACGTGCTCAGCTCGGGCTGAAAATGCATTTAAAGCAATAAAAACTCAAATTGAGTGTCACACCTAAACCAAAGGACTTATGGACACACTTCAACATGTATTTTGTTCAGGATGACCACCTGAAGCCTAAATGAGCATTCATTTGACCACACAACTCATTCCTATGAAGATACATTCAAAGTCAGAAAGCGCGCTCAGCTCAGGCTACAAATGCATTTAAAGCAATAAAAACTCAAATTGAGTGTCACACCTAAACCAGAGGATTTATGCACACACTTCAACATGTATTTTGTTCAGGATGTCCTCCTGAAGCCTAAATGAGCATTAATTTGACTACACAACTCATTCCTATGAAGATACATTCAAAGTCAGAAAGCGCGCTCAAGCTCGGGCTGAAAATGCATTTAAAGCAATAAAAACTCAAATTGAGTGTCACGCCTAAACCAAAGGATTTATGCACACACTTTAACATGTATTTTGTTCAGAAGGACCACCTGAAGCCTAAATGAGCATTAATTTGATCACACAATTCATGCCTATGAAGATGCATTCAAACTCACAAAACGTGCTCAGCTCGGGCTGAAAATGCATTTAAAGCAATAAAAACTCAAATGGAGTGTCACGCCTAAACCAAAGGACTTATGCACACACTTCAACATGTATTTAGTTCAGGATGACCACCTGAAGCCGAAATGAGCATTAATTTGACCACACAACTCATTCTTATGAAGATACATTCAAACTCACAAAACATGCTCAGCTCGGGCTGAAAATGCATTTAAAGCAATAAAAACTCAAATTGAGTGTCACGCCTAAACCAAAGGACTTATGCACACACTTCAACATGTATTTTGTTCAGGATGACCACCTGAAGCCTAAATGAGCATTAATTTGACCACACAACTCATTCCTATGAAGATACATTCAAACTCACAAAACGTGCTCAACTCGGGCTGAAAATGCATTTAAAGCAATAAAAACTCAAATTGAGTGTCACGCCTAAACCAAAGGACTTATGCACACACTTCAACATGTATTTAGTTCAGGATGTCCTCCTGAAGCCTAAATGAGCATTAATTTGACCACACAACTCATTCCTATGAAGATACATTCAAACTCACAAAACGTGCTCAACTCGGGCTGAAAATGCATTTAAAGCAATAAAAACTCAAATTGAGTGTCACGCCCAAACCAAAGAACTTATGCACACACTTCAATATTTATTTAGTTCAGGATGACCACCTGAAGCCTAAATGAGCATTAATTTGACCACACAACTAATTCCTATGAAGCTACATTCAAACTCACAAAACGTGCTCAGCTCGGGCTGAAAATGCATTTAAAGCAATAAAAACTCAAATTGAGTGTCACGCCTAAACCAAAGGACTTATGCACACACTTCAACATGTATTTTGTTCAGGATGACCACCTGAAGCCTAAATGAGCATTAATTTGACCACACAACTGATTCCTATGAAGATACATTCAAACTCACAAAACGTGCTCAGCTCGGGCTGAAAATGCATTTAAAGCAATAAAAACTCAAATTGAGTGTCACGCCCAAACCAAAGAACTTATGCACACACTTCAATATTTATTTAGTTCAGGATGACCACCTGAAGCCTAAATGAGCATTAATTTGACCACACAACTCATTCCTATGAAGATACATTCAAACTCACAAAAAGTGCTCAGCTCGGGCTGAAAATGCATTTAAAGCAATAAAAACTCAAATTGAGTGTCACGCCCAAACCAAAGAACTTATGCACACACTTCAATATTTATTTAGTTCAGGATGACCACCTGAAGCCTAAATGAGCATTAATTTGACCACACAACTCATTCCTATGAAGATACATTCAAACTCACAAAACGTGCTCAACTCGGGCTGAAAATGCATTTAAAGCAATAAAAACTCAAATTGAGTGTCACGCCTAAACCAAAGGATTTATGCACACACTTTAACATGTATTTTGTTCAGAAGGACCACCTGAAGCCTAAATGAGCATTAATTTGATCACACAATTCATGCCTATGAAGATGCATTCAAACTCACAAAACGTGCTCAGCTCGGGCTGAAAATGCATTTAAAGCAATAAAAACTCAAATGGAGTGTCACGCCTAAACCAAAGGACTTATGCACACACTTCAACATGTATTTAGTTCAGGATGACCACCTGAAGCCGAAATGAGCATTAATTTGACCACACAACTCATTCTTATGAAGATACATTCAAACTCACAAAACATGCTCAGCTCGGGCTGAAAATGCATTTAAAGCAATAAAAACTCAAATTGAGTGTCACGCCTAAACCAAAGGACTTATGCACACACTTCAACATGTATTTTGTTCAGGATGACCACCTGAAGCCTAAATGAGCATTAATTTGACCACACAACTCATTCCTATGAAGATACATTCAAACTCACAAAACGTGCTCAACTCGGGCTGAAAATGCATTTAAAGCAATAAAAACTCAAATTGAGTGTCACGCCTAAACCAAAGGACTTATGCACACACTTCAACATGTATTTAGTTCAGGATGTCCTCCTGAAGCCTAAATGAGCATTAATTTGACCACACAACTCATTCCTATGAAGATACATTCAAACTCACAAAACGTGCTCAACTCGGGCTGAAAATGCATTTAAAGCAATAAAAACTCAAATTGAGTGTCACGCCCAAACCAAAGAACTTATGCACACACTTCAATATTTATTTAGTTCAGGATGACCACCTGAAGCCTAAATGAGCATTAATTTGACCACACAACTAATTCCTATGAAGCTACATTCAAACTCACAAAACGTGCTCAGCTCGGGCTGAAAATGCATTTAAAGCAATAAAAACTCAAATTGAGTGTCACGCCTAAACCAAAGGACTTATGCACACACTTCAACATGTATTTTGTTCAGGATGACCACCTGAAGCCTAAATGAGCATTAATTTGACCACACAACTGATTCCTATGAAGATACATTCAAACTCACAAAACGTGCTCAGCTCGGGCTGAAAATGCATTTAAAGCAATAAAAACTCAAATTGAGTGTCACGCCCAAACCAAAGAACTTATGCACACACTTCAATATTTATTTAGTTCAGGATGACCACCTGAAGCCTAAATGAGCATTAATTTGACCACACAACTCATTCCTATGAAGATACATTCAAACTCACAAAAAGTGCTCAGCTCGGGCTGAAAATGCATTTAAAGCAATAAAAACTCAAATTGAGTGTCACGCCCAAACCAAAGAACTTATGCACACACTTCAATATTTATTTAGTTCAGGATGACCACCTGAAGCCTAAATGAGCATTAATTTGACCACACAACTCATTCCTATGAAGATACATTCAAACTCACAAAACGTGCTCAACTCGGGCTGAAAATGCATTTAAAGCAATAAAAACTCAAATTGAGTGTCACGCCTAAACCAAAGGACTTATGCACACACTTCAACATGTATTTTGTTCAGGATGACCACCTGAAGCCTAAATGAGCATTAATTTGACCACACAACTCATTCCTATGAAGATACATTCAAACTCACAAAACGTGCTCAACTCGGGCTGAAAATGCATTTAAAGCAATAAAAACTCAAATTGAGTGTCACGCCTCAACCAAAGGACTTATGCACACACTTCACATGTATTTTGTTCAGGATGATCTCCTGAAGCCTAAATGAGCATTAATTTGACCACACAACTCATTCCTATGAAGATACATTCAAACTCACAAAACGTGCTCAGCTCGGGCTGAAAATGCATTTAAAGCAATAAAAACTCAAATTGAGTGTCACGCCTAAACCGAAGGACTTATGCACACACTTCAAGATGTATTTTGTTCAGGATGACCTCCTGAAGCCTAAATGAGCAATAATTTGACCACACAACTCATTCCTATGAAGATACATTCAAAGTCAGAAAGCGCGCTCAGCTCGGACTGAAAATGCATTTAAAGCAATAAAAACTCAAATGGAGTGTCACGCCTAAACCAAAGGACTTATGCACACACTTCAACATGTATTTAGTTCAGGATGACCACCTGAAGCCTAAATGAGCATTAATTTGACCACACAACTCATTCCTATGAAGATACATTCAAACTCACAAAACGTGCTCAACTCGGGCTGAAAATGCATTTAAAGCAATAAAAACTCAAATTGAGTGTCACGCCCAAACCAAAGAACTTATGCACACACTTCAATATTTATTTAGTTCAGGATGACCACCTGAAGCCTAAATGAGCATTAATTTGACCACACAACTCATTCCTATGAAGATACATTCAAACTCACAAAAAGTGCTCAGCTCGGGCTGAAAATGCATTTAAAGCAATAAAAACTCAAATTGAGTGTCACGCCCAAACCAAAGAACTTATGCACACACTTCAATATTTATTTAGTTCAGGATGACCACCTGAAGCCTAAATGAGCATTAATTTGACCACACAACTCATTCCTATGAAGATACATTCAAACTCACAAAACGTGCTCAACTCGGGCTGAAAATGCATTTAAAGCAATAAAAACTCAAATTTTAAAAAACTTTACCAGTGTAGGCAACTTAATAATAATAATAATACTAATAATACATTTTATTGATAAGCGCCTTTCAAGACACCCAAGGACACTTTACAATAACAAAAAACACAAAACAATACGGGTTGAGCAGCTGACATGTCTGTCATTTTCTTGTGAGAATTAATTTTTTTCCAGAACAACACTCACAAAATTAGATATAGGTCTACATGACTTCCAACATTGTGATGTGCACTCACAGCAGCAATACCAGTCTTCGGCCGCTCAATTCATGCAAATTCTTCTCAAGACACTGCTCATGGTACCACCTTTCGCACTGGGTCTCGTCAAAAGGGGGCCGGGGGGAGAGAACCCTAACATCGCAAGATTATATGTTCGGAAATTTCAATCAGGATAACTCTAAGTTGCTTTTAAAATTCAAATTTTTTCTTTTACTTGAACCAACCCAATTTCAATGATGCATGCAAAGCATCATGAAGACAATGTCGATGCAAGATAAATTGTGTGTTCTTCCATTGTAAAAATCACTCGTTTTGTCAGAGGACCTTTTCCAGGTGGTTTTGCCATTTAGAGCATGCCACAGTGCATGGCGAGAACAAATACGACAACATGACGGAATATCAGTGAACATTAAACTTAAAATTCACAGTGTGTAAATATGGGATTGAAATTTTATCTTGACATTTTATTTTCATCGGAGCAGTGAATAACACGAGATTTTTCGTTGTGGTACAAGTCATAAAAAATGACTTTCTCATAAGCTTTCAGAATTCATCCCTGGTATCAACACTTCCTCTTCATGAAGTAGTTTGAAACAAAATATATCTTTGGCATCATTTCTGGATGCCACAATTAAACATTTTTTGCATGGGTGATCATCATCCAATAAACCTGCTGTGGTCAGTATTTCTGACGATTGTCTTGTTCTCTTATTTTCCATCGCCACATAATGTTCTAAAATTGATGCACGGAATGTCTGGGGAAGGCCTTCATCAGTTCCACTGCCATCTGAAAAAAAATAGCTTGTTTGTCTTGTGGGAGTGACAAAACTGTTTCGGGCGAACAACTTGAAAACACAATTTGTACAAGGCTGCATAAAGCTGGACGATCGCTTGGTTGTGCGTTGAAGTTTTGGACCCTGTGTTGTCAACCCGCGCCACTTTCGGCCTGCCTGGCTTGGAGGAGCTCCGGCGGGGACAAACTGGCGGCATCGCTTCTATACCGGCCCGTCGCGGGCGTATTCGACGAGGTTTATTAGCCCGTTGCTTGACACCCGCGCCCCTCCCGGCTTCCCGCAAGATCCCCCTGATCAGAGCTGCATTGCGATCCGCTAGGAGCAGCCGCGCCCGGGCCGTGTTTTGCAGCGGCATTGTACGATATTTCGCGAGGATGGCCGTGAGCTTTTCACCCACTTCGCTTGCAACCCGGGCCACGTTGGACCGACGGGCGCGGCGAAACTCCGGCGAGGTCAGGCGGGTGGCGTATTTTCCTTCACAGAATGTCGCGCGGGTGTGCGTCGAAGTTTTCTGCCCTTTGTGTTAGGGTCCATTGTTTGTCCACAGTGTCGACCCTCCCTTTTGATTTTGCGCCCGGGACCTAACCGACGCTGTCGCTTGGCCCCGCCAGAGCTGCGCCGTGCCTGGCGGGCCGGCAAAGGCGAGTGTTGCAAGCGAAGAGGTGGAAGACCTCGCGCACACCAACACGACCTGCCGGGAGCAAAGCTGCTGCCCGCTCGGCTCCGCCAGAGATGCACCTCGCTTTGAGGGACAGGGGGCGCGGTGTGCAATCAAAGGGAAGAAAAACTTGGGAATCAAACCGCGCGAAGGTCCGGGACCGAACCGATGCCACCCGCTTGGCCCTGCCGGAGTTGCGCGGGGCAGGTAGGGCCGAGAGTGGTGTGTGTGATAAGCGAAGCGGAGGAACAGCTCGCGCCCGCCCGTGAGAAATTTCGGACGGAGCCGTTTTTGCCCACGGCCGAGCCGGAGTTGCTCCGCTGCGGCGCTCAGGCTGTTCCGACGAGGATGTTGGGGCGGAGCGCTGGGAGAACCGCGGGTGTTAAGCAAAGTGTTCGGCTTCGTGAGAGATGAAGAGAGGAACCACGCGCAGACACAAAAAGCACAGAAGGGTTTTATTGCCAGTAAGCGAGACAGGCCGAGGTGGTCACAACTGAAAGGTAGTCAAAATGATCAATTCGAGGAGTGCAGGAATCCTGGAGCGGTACGGCGTCGTCGACACGGCAGGAAGGATCTCTGACGAAGTGACAATGGGTGGCTCTTCAGGCTGGCTTTTATGCTGCAAGTGGCAGATGAGATAATGACTCGCAGGTGTGTCGGGGAGGCAGGTGCACTGATTAGAGAAGCGCCCATCCCACACTGAAAAAGGTAACAATAACTTTTTGGGAGCGGCAAATTCCCCCACAGGAGAACAGAGAAATAGTGGTTTGATTTCGTGGAGTTCGTGGCGCAATGCATGAGGCGTCTGACTACAAATCAGGTCATGCTCGGCCAAAGAGAGGGCGTCCACCAGGTTGAAAAAGAGATGAAGAGCAAACACTGTCAATACATAATAAAGTTTCTCTGTCCCAATATCCAAAAAAAAAAGCCCAGTCCGAAGTAGCAAGATTAAGAAAATCTTTTGAAAAAACGCTCACATGAGGCGGATTTTGAGCCTTGCCTATGCAGTGATATTAATAATAATTGTAATAATAATCATGAAAAAGTGTGATGGTGGCGTGGCATTCATTTATCTTTTGAATTGGTGCGTTTAGATTTTTGTTTTTTGCTTTTCCTTGTATTTGGGTGTAGTTTCAAGCGCAGCTCATGTTCACACAACGCACATTTTATCTCATTATTTTTAGAGGGTCACAGGAAATCATATGGAAGGCTGCAATGGCCAACTCTCACCAGCAGAGGCTATCGTAAAGTGCTGGCCGTGCATGGACAAATAGGGCTCTCGCATTTCAGAAAGCACAAGAGTGACACAACGTGGCATCAGCTCTGAGCAGCAAATATTGTCAATTCATCGTCAATTTTTTCCGTCCCAAGAACCCCCCAAAAAAGTCAAAAGAGCCAAGATTTTTTAAAAACGCTCACATCAGAAGGATTTTGAGGCGTGTCGATGCAAAAAAAAAAGAAAAAAGAAAAAAGACAATTAAAAAGTGTGATGGGGACACGACGTTCTTTGAATTCTAAATTGATATATTTCGATTTTTTTTGCTTTCACATGTATTTGGTTTGAGATTCGATTTCAGCTCATGTTCACAGGGCGGACATTTTATGTTGTTGCTTATTTTTAGAGGGTCATAAAAAAAATCCCAGACTTGACTTCTTCGTTTACAGTTGACTGAATAGGGATGATTGTTTTATTTGGGAGCAGAGAGATGTTGACTTAAATTCGCGGAGTTTATGATGCCACGGATAACGTGTCTCAATACGATTCAGTATTCGTTCGCGGAACGTCGCGCGGCTGGAAGCCGACGTTTTCTGCCCTTTGCGTTCGAAACCATTGTGTGTCCACGGTGCCGCCCCTCCCTTTTTTTGTCTCTTTTTCAGTGTGGGCTGGGCGCCTCTCGAATCAGTGCACCTGCCTCCCCTACACACGTGCGAGTCTTCATCTCATCTGCCACTTGCACCATAAAAGACAGCGTGAACAGCCACCCGTTGCCAGTTCGTCAGCGATCCTTCCTGCCGAGCTAGCTGCTGCCACGCCGTTACGCTCCAGCATTTCTGCACTCCTCAACGTGATCATTTTGACTAGCTTTCAGTTGTTTACACCTCGACCTGACCAACTTTCTGGCAATAAAACCCCTCTTCGTTTTTGGTGTCTGTGTGTGGTTCTTGTATTGATCTCTCACGAAACCTAACACTTTAATTCACATTCGACCCAAACTCCTCGTTTGGAGCGTCCCTCGCGCCGAAACGGTGCAGCATCGGCGGTGCCGTGGGCATAAACAACTCGGTACGACATTTCGCGCGGGTGGGCGTGAGATGTTCCTCCGCTTCACTGGTAACCCTGGATACTCTCCGCCGTACGGGTGCCGTGCGCCCCGAACCCGAAGCAATGAGGGACATTTTAGGGCGGTCGGGTTCGGGTAGGGGTAGGGCTCGGGCTCGGGCTCGGGCCGCCCGATCTTACTTCTGCTCCGGCGGGGCCAAGCGGGTGGCATCCGTTCGGTCCCGGACCTTCGTGCTGTTTGATTACCAAAGGACTTATGCACACACTTCAACTTGTATTTTGTTCAGGATGACCTCCTGAAGCCTAAATGAGCTTTAATTTGACCACACAACTCATTCCTATGAAGATACATTCAAACTCACAAAACGTGCTCAGCTCGGGCTGAAAATGCATTTAAAGCAATAAAAACTCAAATTGAGTGTCACACCTAAACCAAAGGACTTATGCACACACTTCATCATGTATTTTGTTCAGGATGGCCTCCTGAAGCCTAAAAGAGCATTAATTTGACTAAACAAATCATTCCTATGAAGATACATTCAAAGTCAGAAAGCGCGCTCAGCTCGGAATGAAAATGCATTTAAAGCAATAAAAACTCAAATTGAGTGTCACACCTAAACCAAAGGATTATGCACACACTTCAACATGTATTTTGTTCAGGATGGCCTCCTGAAGCCTATATGAGCATTAATTTGACCACACAACTCATTCCTATGAAGATACATTCAAACTCACAAAACATGCTCAGCTCGGGCTGAAAATGCATTTAAAGCAATAAAAACTCAAATTGAGTGTCACGCCTAAACCAAAGGACTTATGCACACACTTCAACATGTATTTTGTTCAGGATGACCACCTGAAGCCTAAATGAGCATTAATTTGACCACACAACTCATTCCTATGAAGATACATTCAAACTCACAAAACGTGCTCAACTCGGGCTGAAAATGCATTTAAAGCAATAAAAACTCAAATTTTAAAAAACTTTACCAGTGTAGGCAACTTAATAATAATAATAATACTAATAATACATTTTATTGATAAGCGCCTTTCAAGACACCCAAGGACACTTTACAATAACAAAAAACACAAAACAATACGGGTTGAGCAGCTGACATGTCTGTCATTTTCTTGTGAGAATTAATTTTTTTCCAGAACAACACTCACAAAATTAGATATAGGTCTACATGACTTCCAACATTGTGATGTGCACTCACAGCAGCAATACCAGTCTTCGGCCGCTCAATTCATGCAAATTCTTCTCAAGACACTGCTCATGGTACCACCTTTCGCACTGGGTCTCGTCAAAAGGGGGCCGGGGGGAGAGAACCCTAACATCGCAAGATTATATGTTCGGAAATTTCAATCAGGATAACTCTAAGTTGCTTTTAAAATTCAAATTTTTTCTTTTACTTGAACCAACCCAATTTCAATGATGCATGCAAAGCATCATGAAGACAATGTCGATGCAAGATAAATTGTGTGTTCTTCCATTGTAAAAATCACTCGTTTTGTCAGAGGACCTTTTCCAGGTGGTTTTGCCATTTAGAGCATGCCACAGTGCATGGCGAGAACAAATACGACAACATGACGGAATATCAGTGAACATTAAACTTAAAATTCACAGTGTGTAAATATGGGATTGAAATTTTATCTTGACATTTTATTTTCATCGGAGCAGTGAATAACACGAGATTTTTCGTTGTGGTACAAGTCATAAAAAATGACTTTCTCATAAGCTTTCAGAATTCATCCCTGGTATCAACACTTCCTCTTCATGAAGTAGTTTGAAACAAAATATATCTTTGGCATCATTTCTGGATGCCACAATTAAACATTTTTTGCATGGGTGATCATCATCCAATAAACCTGCTGTGGTCAGTATTTCTGACGATTGTCTTGTTCTCTTATTTTCCATCGCCACATAATGTTCTAAAATTGATGCACGGAATGTCTGGGGAAGGCCTTCATCAGTTCCACTGCCATCTGAAAAAAAATAGCTTGTTTGTCTTGTGGGAGTGACAAAACTGTTTCGGGCGAACAACTTGAAAACACAATTTGTACAAGGCTGCATAAAGCTGGACGATCGCTTGGTTGTGCGTTGAAGTTTTGGACCCTGTGTTGTCAACCCGCGCCACTTTCGGCCTGCCTGGCTTGGAGGAGCTCCGGCGGGGACAAACTGGCGGCATCGCTTCTATACCGGCCCGTCGCGGGCGTATTCGACGAGGTTTATTAGCCCGTTGCTTGACACCCGCGCCCCTCCCGGCTTCCCGCAAGATCCCCCTGATCAGAGCTGCATTGCGATCCGCTAGGAGCAGCCGCGCCCGGGCCGTGTTTTGCAGCGGCATTGTACGATATTTCGCGAGGATGGCCGTGAGCTTTTCACCCACTTCGCTTGCAACCCGGGCCACGTTGGACCGACGGGCGCGGCGAAACTCCGGCGAGGTCAGGCGGGTGGCGTATTTTCCTTCACAGAATGTCGCGCGGGTGTGCGTCGAAGTTTTCTGCCCTTTGTGTTAGGGTCCATTGTTTGTCCACAGTGTCGACCCTCCCTTTTGATTTTGCGCCCGGGACCTAACCGACGCTGTCGCTTGGCCCCGCCAGAGCTGCGCCGTGCCTGGCGGGCCGGCAAAGGCGAGTGTTGCAAGCGAAGAGGTGGAAGACCTCGCGCACACCAACACGACCTGCCGGGAGCAAAGCTGCTGCCCGCTCGGCTCCGCCAGAGATGCACCTCGCTTTGAGGGACAGGGGGCGCGGTGTGCAATCAAAGGGAAGAAAAACTTGGGAATCAAACCGCGCGAAGGTCCGGGACCGAACCGATGCCACCCGCTTGGCCCTGCCGGAGTTGCGCGGGGCAGGTAGGGCCGAGAGTGGTGTGTGTGATAAGCGAAGCGGAAGAACAGCTCACGCCCGCCCGTGAGAAATTTCGGACAGAGCCGTTTTTGCCCACGGCCGAGCCGGAGTTGCTCCGCTGCGGCGCTCAGGCTGTTCCGACGAGGATGTTGGGGCGGAGCGCTGGGAGAACCGCGGGTGTTAAGCAAAGTGTTCGGCTTCGTGAGAGATGAAGAGAGGAACCACGCGCAGACACAAAAAGCACAGAAGGGTTTTATTGCCAGTAAGCGAGACAGGCCGAGGTGGTCACAACTGAAAGGTAGTCAAAATGATCAATTCGAGGAGTGCAGGAATCCTGGAGCGGTACGGCGTCGTCGACACGGCAGGAAGGATCTCTGACGAAGTGACAATGGGTGGCTCTTCAGGCTGGCTTTTATGCTGCAAGTGGCAGATGAGATAATGACTCGCAGGTGTGTCGGGGAGGCAGGTGCACTGATTAGAGAAGCGCCCATCCCACACTGAAAAAGGTAACAATAACTTTTTGGGAGCGGCAAATTCCCCCACAGGAGAACAGAGAAATAGTGGTTTGATTTCGTGGAGTTCGTGGCGCAATGCACGAGGCGTCTGACTACAAATCAGGTCATGCTCGGCCAAAGAGAGGGCGTCCACCAGGTTGAAAAAGAGATGAAGAGCAAACACTGTCAATACATAATAAAGTTTCTCTGTCCCAATATCCCAAAAAAAAAGCCCAGTCCGAAGTAGCAAGATTAAGAAAATCTTTTGAAAAAACGCTCACATGAGGCGGATTTTGAGCCTTGCCTATGCAGTGATATTAATAATAATTGTAATAATAATCATGAAAAAGTGTGATGGTGGCGTGGCATTCATTTATCTTTTGAATTGGTGCGTTTAGATTTTTGTTTTTTGCTTTTCCTTGTATTTGGGTGTAGTTTCAAGCGCAGCTCATGTTCACACAACGCACATTTTATCTCATTATTTTTAGAGGGTCACAGGAAATCATATGGAAGGCTGCAATGGCCAACTCTCACCAGCAGAGGCTATCGTAAAGTGCTGGCCGTGCATGGACAAATAGGGCTCTCGCATTTCAGAAAGCACAAGAGTGACACAACGTGGCATCAGCTCTGAGCAGCAAATATTGTCAATTCATCGTCAATTTTTTCCGTCCCAAGAACCCCCCAAAAAAGTCAAAAGAGCCAAGATTTTTTAAAAACGCTCACATCAGAAGGATTTTGAGGCGTGTCGATGCAAAAAAAAAAGAAAAAAGAAAAAAGACAATTAAAAAGTGTGATGGGGACACGACGTTCTTTGAATTCTAAATTGATATATTTCGATTTTTTTTGCTTTCACATGTATTTGGTTTGAGATTCGATTTCAGCTCATGTTCACAGGGCGGACATTTTATGTTGTTGCTTATTTTTAGAGGGTCATAAAAAAAATCCCAGACTTGACTTCTTCGTTTACAGTTGACTGAATAGGGATGATTGTTTTATTTGGGAGCAGAGAGATGTTGACTTAAATTCGCGGAGTTTATGATGCCACGGATAACGTGTCTCAATACGATTCAGTATTCGTTCGCGGAACGTCGCGCGGCTGGAAGCCGACGTTTTCTGCCCTTTGCGTTCGAAACCATTGTGTGTCCACGGTGCCGCCCCTCCCTTTTTTTGTCTCTTTTTCAGTGTGGGCTGGGCGCCTCTCGAATCAGTGCACCTGCCTCCCCTACACACGTGCGAGTCTTCATCTCATCTGCCACTTGCACCATAAAAGACAGCGTGAACAGCCACCCGTTGCCAGTTCGTCAGCGATCCTTCCTGCCGAGCTAGCTGCTGCCACGCCGTTACGCTCCAGCATTTCTGCACTCCTCAACGTGATCATTTTGACTAGCTTTCAGTTGTTTACACCTCGACCTGACCAACTTTCTGGCAATAAAACCCCTCTTCGTTTTTGGTGTCTGTGTGTGGTTCTTGTATTGATCTCTCACGAAACCTAACACTTTAATTCACATTCGACCCAAACTCCTCGTTTGGAGCGTCCCTCGCGCCGAAACGGTGCAGCATCGGCGGTGCCGTGGGCATAAACAACTCGGTACGACATTTCGCGCGGGTGGGCGTGAGATGTTCCTCCGCTTCACTGGTAACCCTGGATACTCTCCGCCGTACGGGTGCCGTGCGCCCCGAACCCGAAGCAATGAGGGACATTTTAGGGCGGTCGGGTTCGGGTAGGGGTAGGGCTCGGGCTCGGGCTCGGGCCGCCCGATCTTACTTCTGCTCCGGCGGGGCCAAGCGGGTGGCATCCGTTCGGTCCCGGACCTTCGTGCTGTTTGATTACCAAAGGACTTATGCACACACTTCAACTTGTATTTTGTTCAGGATGACCTCCTGAAGCCTAAATGAGCATTAATTTGATCACACAACTCATGCCTATGAAGATACATTCAAACTCACAAAACGTGCTCAGCTCGGGCTGAAAATGCATTTAAAGCAATAAAAACTCAAATTGAGTGTCACACCTAAACCAAAGGACTTATGGACACACTTCAACATGTATTTTGTTCAGGATGACCACCTGAAGCCTAAATGAGCATTCATTTGACCACACAACTCATTCCTATGAAGATACATTCAAAGTCAGAAAGCGCGCTCAGCTCAGGCTACAAATGCATTTAAAGCAATAAAAACTCAAATTGAGTGTCACGCCTAAACCAGAGGATTTATGCACACACTTCAACATGTATTTTGTTCAGGATGTCCTCCTGAAGCCTAAATGAGCATTAATTTGACTACACAACTCATTCCTATGAAGATACATTCAAAGTCAGAAAGCGCGCTCAAGCTCGGGCTGAAAATGCATTTAAAGCAATCAAAACTCAAATTGAGTGTCACACCTAAACCAAAGGATTATGCACACACTTCAACATGTATTTTGTTCAGGATGGCCTCCTGAAGCCTATATGAGCATTAATTTGACCACACAACTCATTCCTATGAAGATACATTCAAACTCACAAAACATGCTCAGCTCGGGCTGAAAATGCATTTAAAGCAATAAAAACTCAAATTGAGTGTCACGCCTAAACCAAAGGACTTATGCACACACTTCAACATGTATTTTGTTCAGGATGACCACCTGAAGCCTAAATGAGCATTAATTTGACCACACAACTCATTCCTATGAAGATACATTCAAACTCACAAAACGTGCTCAACTCGGGCTGAAAATGCATTTAAAGCAATAAAAACTCAAATTGAGTGTCACGCCTAAACCAAAGGACTTATGCATACACTTCAACATGTATTTTGTTCAGGATGACCACCTGAAGCCAAAATGAGCATTAATTTGACCACACAACTCATTCCTATGAAGATACATTCAAACTCACAAAACGTGCTCAGCTCGGGCTGAAAATGCATTTAAAGCAATCAAAACTCAAATTGAGTGTAAGGCCTAAACCAAAGGACTTATGCACACACTTCAACATGTATTTTGTTCAGGATGACCTCCTGAAGCCCATATGAGAATTAATTTGACCACACAACTCATTCCTATGAAGATACATTCAAACTCACAAAACGTGCTCAGCTCGGGCTGAAAATGCATTTAAAGCAATAAAAACTCAAAATGAGTGTCACGCCTAAACCAAAGGACTTATGCACACACTTCAACATGTATTTAGTTCAGGATGACCACCTGAAGCCTAAATGAGCATTAATTTGACCACACAACTCATTCATATGAATATACATTCAAACTCACAAAACGTGCTCAGCTCGGGCTGAAAATGCATTTAAAGCAATAAAAACTCAAATTGAGTGTCACACCTAAACCAAAGGACTTATGCACACACTTCAACATGTATTTTGTTCAGGATGACCTCCTGAAGCCCATATGAGCATTAATTTGACCACACAACTCATTCCTATAAAGATACTTTCAAAGTCAGAAAGCGCGCTCAGCTCGGGCTGAAAATGCATTAAAAGCAATAAAAACTCAAATTGAGTGTCACGCCCAAAACCAAAGGACTTATGCACACACTTCAACATGTATTTTGTTCAGGATGACCACCTGAAGCCTAAATGAGCATTAATTTGACCACACAACTCATTCCTATGAAGATACATTCAAACTCACAAAACGTGCTCAACTCGGGCTGAAAATGCATTTAAAGCAATAAAAACTCAAATTGAGTGTCACGCCTAAACCAAAGGACTTATGCATACACTTCAACATGTATTTTGTTCAGGATGACCACCTGAAGCCTAAATGAGCATTAATTTGACCACACAACTCATTCCTATGAAGATACATTCAAACTCACAAAACGTGCTCAGCTCGGGCTGAAAATGCATTTAAAGCAATCAAAACTCAAATTGAGTGTAAGGCCTAAACCAAAGGACTTATGCACACACTTCAACATGTATTTTGTTCAGGATGACCTCCTGAAGCCCATATGAGAATTAATTTGACCACACAACTCATTCCTATGAAGATACATTCAAACTCACAAAACGTGCTCAGCTCGGGCTGAAAATGCATTTAAAGCAATAAAAACTCAAATTGAGTGTCACACCTAAACCAAAGGACTTATGGACACACTTCAACATGTATTTTGTTCAGGATGACCACCTGAAGCCTAAATGAGCATTCATTTGACCACACAACTCATTCCTATGAAGATACATTCAAAGTCAGAAAGCGCGCTCAGCTCAGGCGACAAATGCATTTAAAGCAATAAAAACTCAAATTGAGTGTCACGCCTAAACCAGAGGATTTATGCACACACTTCAACATGTATTTTGTTCAGGATGTCCTCCTGAAGCCTAAATGAGCATTAATTTGACTACACAACTCATTCCTATGAAGATACATTCAAAGTCAGAAAGCGCGCTCAAGCTCGGGCTGAAAATGCATTTAAAGCAATAAAAACTCAAATTGAGTGTCACACCTAAACCAAAGGACTTATGCACACATTCAACATGTATTTTGTTCAGGATGACCTCCTGAAGCCTATATGAGCTTTAATTTGACCACACAACTCATTCCTATGAAGATACATTCAAACTCACAAAACGTGCTCAGCTCGGGCTGAAAATGCATTTAAAGCAATAAAAACTCAAATTGAGTGTCACGCCTAAACCAAAGGATTTATGCACACACTTTAACATGTATTTTGTTCAGAAGGACCACCTGAAGCCTAAATGAGCATTAATTTGATCACACAATTCATGCCTATGAAGATGCATTCAAACTCACAAAACGTGCTCAGCTCGGGCTGAAAATGCATTTAAAGCAATAAAAACTCAAATTGAGTGTCACACCTAAACCAAAGGACTTATGCACACACTTCATCATGTATTTTGTTCAGGATGGCCTCCTGAAGCCTAAAAGAGCATTAATTTGACTAAACAAATCATTCCTATGAAGATACATTCAAAGTCAGAAAGCGCGCTCAGCTCGGAATGAAAATGCATTTAAAGCAATAAAAACTCAAATTGAGTGTCACGCCTAAACCAAAGGACTTATGCACACACTTCAACATGTATTTTGTTCAGGATGACCACCTGAAGCCTAAATGAGCATTAATTTGACCACACAACTCATTCCTATGAAGATACATTCAAACTCACAAAACGTGCTCAACTCGGGCTGAAAATGCATTTAAAGCAATAAAAACTCAAATTGAGTGTCACGCCTAAACCAAAGGACTTATGCATACACTTCAACATGTATTTTGTTCAGAAGGACCACCTGAAGCCTAAATGAGCATTAATTTGATCACACAATTCATGCCTATGTAGATGCATTCAAACTCACAAAACGTGCTCAGCTCGGGCTGAAAATGCATTTAAAGCAATAAAAACTCAAATTGAGTGTCACGCCTAAACCAAAGGACTTATGCACACACTTCAACATGTATTTTGTTCAGGATGACCACCTGAAGCCTAAATGAGCATTAATTTGACCACACAACTCATTCCTATGAAGATACATTCAAACTCACAAAACGTGCTCAACTCGGGCTGAAAATGCATTTAAAGCAATAAAAACTCAAATTGAGTGTCACGCCTAAACCAAAGGACTTATGCATACACTTCAACATGTATTTTGTTCAGAAGGACCACCTGAAGCCTAAATGAGCATTAATTTGATCACACAATTCATGCCTATGAAGATGCATTCAAACTCACAAAACGTGCTCAGCTCGGGCTGAAAATGCATTTAAAGCAATAAAAACTCAAATTGAGTGTCACGCCTAAACCAAAGGACTTATGCACACACTTCAACATGTATTTTGTTCAGGATGACCACCTGAAGCCTAAATGAGCATTAATTTGACCACACAACTCATTCCTATGAAGATACATTCAAACTCACAAAACGTGCTCAACTCGGGCTGAAAATGCATTTAAAGCAATAAAAACTCAAATTGAGTGTCACGCCTAAACCAAAGGACTTATGCACACACTTCAACATGTATTTAGTTCAGGATGTCCTCCTGAAGCCTAAATGAGCATTAATTTGACCACACAACTCATTCCTATGAAGATACATTCAAACTCACAAAAAGTGCTCAGCTCGGGCTGAAAATGCATTTAAAGCAATAAAAACTCAAATTGAGTGTCACGCCCAAACCAAAGAACTTATGCACACACTTCAATATTTATTTAGTTCAGGATGACCACCTGAAGCCTAAATGAGCATTAATTTGACCACACAACTAATTCCTATGAAGCTACATTCAAACTCACAAAAAGTGCTCAGCTCGGGCTGAAAATGCATTTAAAGCAATAAAAACTCAAATTGAGTGTCACGCCTAAACCAAAGGACTTATGCATACACTTCAACATGTATTTTGTTCAGAAGGACCACCTGAAGCCTAAATGAGCATTAATTTGATCACACAATTCATGCCTATGAAGATGCATTCAAACTCACAAAACGTGCTCAGCTCGGGCTGAAAATGCATTTAAAGCAATAAAAACTCAAATTGAGTGTCACACCTAAACCAAAGGACTTATGCACACACTTCATCATGTATTTTGTTCAGGATGGCCTCCTGAAGCCTAAAAGAGCATTAATTTGACTAAACAAATCATTCCTATGAAGATACATTCAAAGTCAGAAAGCGCGCTCAGCTCGGAATGAAAATGCATTTAAAGCAATAAAAACTCAAATTGAGTGTCACACCTAAACCAAAGGATTATGCACACACTTCAACATGTATTTTGTTCAGGATGGCCTCCTGAAGCCTATATGAGCATTAATTTGACCACACAACTCATTCCTATGAAGATACATTCAAACTCACAAAACATGCTCAGCTCGGGCTGAAAATGCATTTAAAGCAATAAAAACTCAAATTGAGTGTCACGCCTAAACCAAAGGACTTATGCACACACTTCAACATGTATTTTGTTCAGGATGACCACCTGAAGCCTAAATGAGCATTAATTTGACCACACAACTCATTCCTATGAAGATACATTCAAACTCACAAAACGTGCTCAACTCGGGCTGAAAATGCATTTAAAGCAATAAAAACTCAAATTGAGTGTCACGCCTAAACCAAAGGACTTATGCATACACTTCAACATGTATTTTGTTCAGGATGACCACCTGAAGCCTAAATGAGCATTAATTTGACCACACAACTCATTCCTATGAAGATACATTCAAACTCACAAAACGTGCTCAGCTCGGGCTGAAAATGCATTTAAAGCAATCAAAACTCAAATTGAGTGTAAGGCCTAAACCAAAGGACTTATGCACACACTTCAACATGTATTTTGTTCAGGATGACCTCCTGAAGCCCATATGAGAATTAATTTGACCACACAACTCATTCCTATGAAGATACATTCAAACTCACAAAACGTGCTCAGCTCGGGCTGAAAATGCATTTAAAGCAATAAAAACTCAAATTGAGTGTCACGCCTAAACCAAAGGACTTATGCACACACTTCAACATGTATTTTGTTCAGGATGACCACCTGAAGCCTAAATGAGCATTAATTTGACCACACAACTCATTCCTATGAAGATACATTCAAACTCACAAAACGTGCTCAGCTCGGGCTGAAAATGCATTTAAAGCAATAAAAACTCAAATTGAGTGTCACGCCTAAACCAAAGGACTTATGCACACACTTCAACATGTATTTTGTTCAGGATGACCACCTGAAGCCTAAATGAGCATTAATTTGACCACACAACTCATTCCTATGAAGATACATTCAAACTCACAAAACGTGCTCAACTCGGGCTGAAAATGCATTTAAAGCAATAAAAACTCAAATTGAGTGTCACGCCTAAACCAAAGGACTTATGCACACACTTCAACATGTATTTAGTTCAGGATGTCCTCCTGAAGCCTAAATGAGCATTAATTTGACCACACAACTCATTCCTATGAAGATACATTCAAACTCACAAAAAGTGCTCAGCTCGGGCTGAAAATGCATTTAAAGCAATAAAAACTCAAATTGAGTGTCACGCCCAAACCAAAGAACTTATGCACACACTTCAATATTTATTTAGTTCAGGATGACCACCTGAAGCCTAAATGAGCATTAATTTGACCACACAACTCATTCTTATGAAGATACATTCAAACTCACAAAACATGCTCAGCTCGGGCTGAAAATGCATTTAAAGCAATAAAAACTCAAATTGAGTGTCACGCCTAAACCAAAGGACTTATGCACACACTTCAACATGTATTTAGTTCAGGATGTCCTCCTGAAGCCTAAATGAGCATTAATTTGACCACACAACTCATTCCTATGAAGCTACATTCAAACTCACAAAACGTGCTCAGCTCGGGCTGAAAATGCATTTAAAGCAATAAAAACTCAAATTGAGTGTCACGCCTAAACCAAAGGACTTATGCACACACTTCAACATGTATTTTGTTCAGGATGACCACCTGAAGCCTAAATGAGCATTAATTTGACCACACAACTCATTCCTATGAAGATACATTCAAACTCACAAAACGTGCTCAACTCGGGCTGAAAATGCATTTAAAGCAATAAAAACTCAAATTTTAAAAAACTTTACCAGTGTAGGCAACTTAATAATAATAATAATACTAATAATACATTTTATTGATAAGCGCCTTTCAAGACACCCAAGGACACTTTACAATAACAAAAAACACAAAACAATACGGGTTGAGCAGCTGACATGTCTGTCATTTTCTTGTGAGAATTAATTTTTTTCCAGAACAACACTCACAAAATTAGATATAGGTCTACATGACTTCCAACATTGTGATGTGCACTCACAGCAGCAATACCAGTCTTCGGCCGCTCAATTCATGCAAATTCTTCTCAAGACACTGCTCATGGTACCACCTTTCGCACTGGGTCTCGTCAAAAGGGGGCCGGGGGGAGAGAACCCTAACATCGCAAGATTATATGTTCGGAAATTTCAATCAGGATAACTCTAAGTTGCTTTTAAAATTCAAATTTTTTCTTTTACTTGAACCAACCCAATTTCAATGATGCATGCAAAGCATCATGAAGACAATGTCGATGCAAGATAAATTGTGTGTTCTTCCATTGTAAAAATCACTCGTTTTGTCAGAGGACCTTTTCCAGGTGGTTTTGCCATTTAGAGCATGCCACAGTGCATGGCGAGAACAAATACGACAACATGACGGAATATCAGTGAACATTAAACTTAAAATTCACAGTGTGTAAATATGGGATTGAAATTTTATCTTGACATTTTATTTTCATCGGAGCAGTGAATAACACGAGATTTTTCGTTGTGGTACAAGTCATAAAAAATGACTTTCTCATAAGCTTTCAGAATTCATCCCTGGTATCAACACTTCCTCTTCATGAAGTAGTTTGAAACAAAATATATCTTTGGCATCATTTCTGGATGCCACAATTAAACATTTTTTGCATGGGTGATCATCATCCAATAAACCTGCTGTGGTCAGTATTTCTGACGATTGTCTTGTTCTCTTATTTTCCATCGCCACATAATGTTCTAAAATTGATGCACGGAATGTCTGGGGAAGGCCTTCATCAGTTCCACTGCCATCTGAAAAAAAATAGCTTGTTTGTCTTGTGGGAGTGACAAAACTGTTTCGGGCGAACAACTTGAAAACACAATTTGTACAAGGCTGCATAAAGCTGGACGATCGCTTGGTTGTGCGTTGAAGTTTTGGACCCTGTGTTGTCAACCCGCGCCACTTTCGGCCTGCCTGGCTTGGAGGAGCTCCGGCGGGGACAAACTGGCGGCATCGCTTCTATACCGGCCCGTCGCGGGCGTATTCGACGAGGTTTATTAGCCCGTTGCTTGACACCCGCGCCCCTCCCGGCTTCCCGCAAGATCCCCCTGATCAGAGCTGCATTGCGATCCGCTAGGAGCAGCCGCGCCCGGGCCGTGTTTTGCAGCGGCATTGTACGATATTTCGCGAGGATGGCCGTGAGCTTTTCACCCACTTCGCTTGCAACCCGGGCCACGTTGGACCGACGGGCGCGGCGAAACTCCGGCGAGGTCAGGCGGGTGGCGTATTTTCCTTCACAGAATGTCGCGCGGGTGTGCGTCGAAGTTTTCTGCCCTTTGTGTTAGGGTCCATTGTTTGTCCACAGTGTCGACCCTCCCTTTTGATTTTGCGCCCGGGACCTAACCGACGCTGTCGCTTGGCCCCGCCAGAGCTGCGCCGTGCCTGGCGGGCCGGCAAAGGCGAGTGTTGCAAGCGAAGAGGTGGAAGACCTCGCGCACACCAACACGACCTGCCGGGAGCAAAGCTGCTGCCCGCTCGGCTCCGCCAGAGATGCACCTCGCTTTGAGGGACAGGGGGCGCGGTGTGCAATCAAAGGGAAGAAAAACTTGGGAATCAAACCGCGCGAAGGTCCGGGACCGAACCGATGCCACCCGCTTGGCCCTGCCGGAGTTGCGCGGGGCAGGTAGGGCCGAGAGTGGTGTGTGTGATAAGCGAAGCGGAAGAACAGCTCACGCCCGCCCGTGAGAAATTTCGGACAGAGCCGTTTTTGCCCACGGCCGAGCCGGAGTTGCTCCGCTGCGGCGCTCAGGCTGTTCCGACGAGGATGTTGGGGCGGAGCGCTGGGAGAACCGCGGGTGTTAAGCAAAGTGTTCGGCTTCGTGAGAGATGAAGAGAGGAACCACGCGCAGACACAAAAAGCACAGAAGGGTTTTATTGCCAGTAAGCGAGACAGGCCGAGGTGGTCACAACTGAAAGGTAGTCAAAATGATCAATTCGAGGAGTGCAGGAATCCTGGAGCGGTACGGCGTCGTCGACACGGCAGGAAGGATCTCTGACGAAGTGACAATGGGTGGCTCTTCAGGCTGGCTTTTATGCTGCAAGTGGCAGATGAGATAATGACTCGCAGGTGTGTCGGGGAGGCAGGTGCACTGATTAGAGAAGCGCCCATCCCACACTGAAAAAGGTAACAATAACTTTTTGGGAGCGGCAAATTCCCCCACAGGAGAACAGAGAAATAGTGGTTTGATTTCGTGGAGTTCGTGGCGCAATGCACGAGGCGTCTGACTACAAATCAGGTCATGCTCGGCCAAAGAGAGGGCGTCCACCAGGTTGAAAAAGAGATGAAGAGCAAACACTGTCAATACATAATAAAGTTTCTCTGTCCCAATATCCCAAAAAAAAAGCCCAGTCCGAAGTAGCAAGATTAAGAAAATCTTTTGAAAAAACGCTCACATGAGGCGGATTTTGAGCCTTGCCTATGCAGTGATATTAATAATAATTGTAATAATAATCATGAAAAAGTGTGATGGTGGCGTGGCATTCATTTATCTTTTGAATTGGTGCGTTTAGATTTTTGTTTTTTGCTTTTCCTTGTATTTGGGTGTAGTTTCAAGCGCAGCTCATGTTCACACAACGCACATTTTATCTCATTATTTTTAGAGGGTCACAGGAAATCATATGGAAGGCTGCAATGGCCAACTCTCACCAGCAGAGGCTATCGTAAAGTGCTGGCCGTGCATGGACAAATAGGGCTCTCGCATTTCAGAAAGCACAAGAGTGACACAACGTGGCATCAGCTCTGAGCAGCAAATATTGTCAATTCATCGTCAATTTTTTCCGTCCCAAGAACCCCCCAAAAAAGTCAAAAGAGCCAAGATTTTTTAAAAACGCTCACATCAGAAGGATTTTGAGGCGTGTCGATGCAAAAAAAAAAGAAAAAAGAAAAAAGACAATTAAAAAGTGTGATGGGGACACGACGTTCTTTGAATTCTAAATTGATATATTTCGATTTTTTTTGCTTTCACATGTATTTGGTTTGAGATTCGATTTCAGCTCATGTTCACAGGGCGGACATTTTATGTTGTTGCTTATTTTTAGAGGGTCATAAAAAAAATCCCAGACTTGACTTCTTCGTTTACAGTTGACTGAATAGGGATGATTGTTTTATTTGGGAGCAGAGAGATGTTGACTTAAATTCGCGGAGTTTATGATGCCACGGATAACGTGTCTCAATACGATTCAGTATTCGTTCGCGGAACGTCGCGCGGCTGGAAGCCGACGTTTTCTGCCCTTTGCGTTCGAAACCATTGTGTGTCCACGGTGCCGCCCCTCCCTTTTTTTGTCTCTTTTTCAGTGTGGGCTGGGCGCCTCTCGAATCAGTGCACCTGCCTCCCCTACACACGTGCGAGTCTTCATCTCATCTGCCACTTGCACCATAAAAGACAGCGTGAACAGCCACCCGTTGCCAGTTCGTCAGCGATCCTTCCTGCCGAGCTAGCTGCTGCCACGCCGTTACGCTCCAGCATTTCTGCACTCCTCAACGTGATCATTTTGACTAGCTTTCAGTTGTTTACACCTCGACCTGACCAACTTTCTGGCAATAAAACCCCTCTTCGTTTTTGGTGTCTGTGTGTGGTTCTTGTATTGATCTCTCACGAAACCTAACACTTTAATTCACATTCGACCCAAACTCCTCGTTTGGAGCGTCCCTCGCGCCGAAACGGTGCAGCATCGGCGGTGCCGTGGGCATAAACAACTCGGTACGACATTTCGCGCGGGTGGGCGTGAGATGTTCCTCCGCTTCACTGGTAACCCTGGATACTCTCCGCCGTACGGATGCCGTGCGCCCCGAACCCGAAGCAATGAGGGACATTTTAGGGCGGTCGGGTTCGGGTAGGGGTAGGGCTCGGGCTCGGGCTCGGGCCGCCCGATCTTACTTCTGCTCCGGCGGGGCCAAGCGGGTGGCATCCGTTCGGTCCCGGACCTTCGTGCTGTTTGATTACCAAAGGACTTATGCACACACTTCAACTTGTATTTTGTTCAGGATGACCTCCTGAAGCCTAAATGAGCTTTAATTTGACCACACAACTCATTCCTATGAAGATACATTCAAACTCACAAAACGTGCTCAGCTCGGGCTGAAAATGCATTTAAAGCAATAAAAACTCAAATTGAGTGTCACACCTAAACCAAAGGACTTATGCACACACTTCATCATGTATTTTGTTCAGGATGGCCTCCTGAAGCCTAAAAGAGCATTAATTTGACTAAACAAATCATTCCTATGAAGATACATTCAAAGTCAGAAAGCGCGCTCAGCTCGGAATGAAAATGCATTTAAAGCAATAAAAACTCAAATTGAGTGTCACACCTAAACCAAAGGATTATGCACACACTTCAACATGTATTTTGTTCAGGATGGCCTCCTGAAGCCTATATGAGCATTAATTTGACCACACAACTCATTCCTATGAAGATACATTCAAACTCACAAAACATGCTCAGCTCGGGCTGAAAATGCATTTAAAGCAATAAAAACTCAAATTGAGTGTCACGCCTAAACCAAAGGACTTATGCACACACTTCAACATGTATTTTGTTCAGGATGACCACCTGAAGCCTAAATGAGCATTAATTTGACCACACAACTCATTCCTATGAAGATACATTCAAACTCACAAAACGTGCTCAGCTCGGGCTGAAAATGCATTTAAAGCAATAAAAACTCAAATTGAGTGTCACACCTAAACCAAAGGACTTATGCACACACTTCATCATGTATTTTGTTCAGGATGGCCTCCTGAAGCCTAAAAGAGCATTAATTTGACTAAACAAATCATTCCTATGAAGATACATTCAAAGTCAGAAAGCGCGCTCAGCTCGGAATGAAAATGCATTTAAAGCAATAAAAACTCAAATTGAGTGTCACACCTAAACCAAAGGATTATGCACACACTTCAACATGTATTTTGTTCAGGATGGCCTCCTGAAGCCTATATGAGCATTAATTTGACCACACAACTCATTCCTATGAAGATACATTCAAACTCACAAAACATGCTCAGCTCGGGCTGAAAATGCATTTAAAGCAATAAAAACTCAAATTGAGTGTCACGCCTAAACCAAAGGACTTATGCATACACTTCAACATGTATTTTGTTCAGGATGACCACCTGAAGCCTAAATGAGCATTAATTTGACCACACAACTCATTCCTATGAAGATACATTCAAACTCACAAAACGTGCTCAGCTCGGGCTGAAAATGCATTTAAAGCAAACAAAACTCAAATTGAGTGTAAGGCCTAAACCAAAGGACTTATGCACACACTTCAACATGTATTTTGTTCAGGATGACCTCCTGAAGCCCATATGAGAATTAATTTGACCACACAACTCATTCCTATGAAGATACATTCAAACTCACAAAACGTGCTCAGCTCGGGCTGAAAATGCATTTAAAGCAATAAAAACTCAAATTGAGTGTCACGCCTAAACCAAAGGACTTATGCACACACTTCAACATGTATTTTGTTCAGGATGACCACCTGAAGCCTAAATGAGCATTAATTTGACCACACAACTCATTCCTATGAAGATACATTCAAACTCACAAAACGTGCTCAACTCGGGCTGAAAATGCATTTAAAGCAATAAAAACTCAAATTGAGTGTCACGCCTAAACCAAAGGACTTATGCATACACTTCAACATGTATTTTGTTCAGGATGACCACCTGAAGCCTAAATGAGCATTAATTTGACCACACAACTCATTCCTATGAAGATACATTCAAACTCACAAAACGTGCTCAGCTCGGGCTGAAAATGCATTTAAAGCAATCAAAACTCAAATTGAGTGTAAGGCCTAAACCAAAGGACTTATGCACACACTTCAACATGTATTTTGTTCAGGATGACCTCCTGAAGCCCATATGAGCATTAATTTGACCACACAACTCATTCCTATGAAGATACATTCAAACTCACAAAACGTGCTCAACTCGGGCTGAAAATGCATTTAAAGCAATAAAAACTCAAATTTTAAAAAACTTTACCAGTGTAGGCAACTTAATAATAATAATAATACTAATAATACATTTTATTGATAAGCGCCTTTCAAGACACCCAAGGACACTTTACAATAACAAAAAACACAAAACAATACGGGTTGAGCAGCTGACATGTCTGTCATTTTCTTGTGAGAATTAATTTTTTTCCAGAACAACACTCACAAAATTAGATATAGGTCTACATGACTTCCAACATTGTGATGTGCACTCACAGCAGCAATACCAGTCTTCGGCCGCTCAATTCATGCAAATTCTTCTCAAGACACTGCTCATGGTACCACCTTTCGCACTGGGTCTCGTCAAAAGGGGGCCGGGGGGAGAGAACCCTAACATCGCAAGATTATATGTTCGGAAATTTCAATCAGGATAACTCTAAGTTGCTTTTAAAATTCAAATTTTTTCTTTTACTTGAACCAACCCAATTTCAATGATGCATGCAAAGCATCATGAAGACAATGTCGATGCAAGATAAATTGTGTGTTCTTCCATTGTAAAAATCACTCGTTTTGTCAGAGGACCTTTTCCAGGTGGTTTTGCCATTTAGAGCATGCCACAGTGCATGGCGAGAACAAATACGACAACATGACGGAATATCAGTGAACATTAAACTTAAAATTCACAGTGTGTAAATATGGGATTGAAATTTTATCTTGACATTTTATTTTCATCGGAGCAGTGAATAACACGAGATTTTTCGTTGTGGTACAAGTCATAAAAAATGACTTTCTCATAAGCTTTCAGAATTCATCCCTGGTATCAACACTTCCTCTTCATGAAGTAGTTTGAAACAAAATATATCTTTGGCATCATTTCTGGATGCCACAATTAAACATTTTTTGCATGGGTGATCATCATCCAATAAACCTGCTGTGGTCAGTATTTCTGACGATTGTCTTGTTCTCTTATTTTCCATCGCCACATAATGTTCTAAAATTGATGCACGGAATGTCTGGGGAAGGCCTTCATCAGTTCCACTGCCATCTGAAAAAAAATAGCTTGTTTGTCTTGTGGGAGTGACAAAACTGTTTCGGGCGAACAACTTGAAAACACAATTTGTACAAGGCTGCATAAAGCTGGACGATCGCTTGGTTGTGCGTTGAAGTTTTGGACCCTGTGTTGTCAACCCGCGCCACTTTCGGCCTGCCTGGCTTGGAGGAGCTCCGGCGGGGACAAACTGGCGGCATCGCTTCTATACCGGCCCGTCGCGGGCGTATTCGACGAGGTTTATTAGCCCGTTGCTTGACACCCGCGCCCCTCCCGGCTTCCCGCAAGATCCCCCTGATCAGAGCTGCATTGCGATCCGCTAGGAGCAGCCGCGCCCGGGCCGTGTTTTGCAGCGGCATTGTACGATATTTCGCGAGGATGGCCGTGAGCTTTTCACCCACTTCGCTTGCAACCCGGGCCACGTTGGACCGACGGGCGCGGCGAAACTCCGGCGAGGTCAGGCGGGTGGCGTATTTTCCTTCACAGAATGTCGCGCGGGTGTGCGTCGAAGTTTTCTGCCCTTTGTGTTAGGGTCCATTGTTTGTCCACAGTGTCGACCCTCCCTTTTGATTTTGCGCCCGGGACCTAACCGACGCTGTCGCTTGGCCCCGCCAGAGCTGCGCCGTGCCTGGCGGGCCGGCAAAGGCGAGTGTTGCAAGCGAAGAGGTGGAAGACCTCGCGCACACCAACACGACCTGCCGGGAGCAAAGCTGCTGCCCGCTCGGCTCCGCCAGAGATGCACCTCGCTTTGAGGGACAGGGGGCGCGGTGTGCAATCAAAGGGAAGAAAAACTTGGGAATCAAACCGCGCGAAGGTCCGGGACCGAACCGATGCCACCCGCTTGGCCCTGCCGGAGTTGCGCGGGGCAGGTAGGGCCGAGAGTGGTGTGTGTGATAAGCGAAGCGGAGGAACAGCTCACGCCCGCCCGTGAGAAATTTCGGACAGAGCCGTTTTTGCCCACGGCCGAGCCGGAGTTGCTCCGCTGCGGCGCTCAGGCTGTTCCGACGAGGATGTTGGGGCGGAGCGCTGGGAGAACCGCGGGTGTTAAGCAAAGTGTTCGGCTTCGTGAGAGATGAAGAGAGGAACCACGCGCAGACACAAAAAGCACAGAAGGGTTTTATTGCCAGTAAGCGAGACAGGCCGAGGTGGTCACAACTGAAAGGTAGTCAAAATGATCAATTCGAGGAGTGCAGGAATCCTGGAGCGGTACGGCGTCGTCGACACGGCAGGAAGGATCTCTGACGAAGTGACAATGGGTGGCTCTTCAGGCTGGCTTTTATGCTGCAAGTGGCAGATGAGATAATGACTCGCAGGTGTGTCGGGGAGGCAGGTGCACTGATTAGAGAAGCGCCCATCCCACACTGAAAAAGGTAACAATAACTTTTTGGGAGCGGCAAATTCCCCCACAGGAGAACAGAGAAATAGTGGTTTGATTTCGTGGAGTTCGTGGCGCAATGCATGAGGCGTCTGACTACAAATCAGGTCATGCTCGGCCAAAGAGAGGGCGTCCACCAGGTTGAAAAAGAGATGAAGAGCAAACACTGTCAATACATAATAAAGTTTCTCTGTCCCAATATCCCAAAAAAAAAGCCCAGTCCGAAGTAGCAAGATTAAGAAAATCTTTTGAAAAAACGCTCACATGAGGCGGATTTTGAGCCTTGCCTATGCAGTGATATTAATAATAATTGTAATAATAATCATGAAAAAGTGTGATGGTGGCGTGGCATTCATTTATCTTTTGAATTGGTGCGTTTAGATTTTTGTTTTTTGCTTTTCCTTGTATTTGGGTGTAGTTTCAAGCGCAGCTCATGTTCACACAACGCACATTTTATCTCATTATTTTTAGAGGGTCACAGGAAATCATATGGAAGGCTGCAATGGCCAACTCTCACCAGCAGAGGCTATCGTAAAGTGCTGGCCGTGCATGGACAAATAGGGCTCTCGCATTTCAGAAAGCACAAGAGTGACACAACGTGGCATCAGCTCTGAGCAGCAAATATTGTCAATTCATCGTCAATTTTTTCCGTCCCAAGAACCCCCCAAAAAAGTCAAAAGAGCCAAGATTTTTTAAAAACGCTCACATCAGAAGGATTTTGAGGCGTGTCGATGCAAAAAAAAAAGAAAAAAGAAAAAAGACAATTAAAAAGTGTGATGGGGACACGACGTTCTTTGAATTCTAAATTGATATATTTCGATTTTTTTTGCTTTCACATGTATTTGGTTTGAGATTCGATTTCAGCTCATGTTCACAGGGCGGACATTTTATGTTGTTGCTTATTTTTAGAGGGTCATAAAAAAAATCCCAGACTTGACTTCTTCGTTTACAGTTGACTGAATAGGGATGATTGTTTTATTTGGGAGCAGAGAGATGTTGACTTAAATTCGCGGAGTTTATGATGCCACGGATAACGTGTCTCAATACGATTCAGTATTCGTTCGCGGAACGTCGCGCGGCTGGAAGCCGACGTTTTCTGCCCTTTGCGTTCGAAACCATTGTGTGTCCACGGTGCCGCCCCTCCCTTTTTTTGTCTCTTTTTCAGTGTGGGCTGGGCGCCTCTCGAATCAGTGCACCTGCCTCCCCTACACACGTGCGAGTCTTCATCTCATCTGCCACTTGCACCATAAAAGACAGCGTGAACAGCCACCCGTTGCCAGTTCGTCAGCGATCCTTCCTGCCGAGCTAGCTGCTGCCACGCCGTTACGCTCCAGCATTTCTGCACTCCTCAACGTGATCATTTTGACTAGCTTTCAGTTGTTTACACCTCGACCTGACCAACTTTCTGGCAATAAAACCCCTCTTCGTTTTTGGTGTCTGTGTGTGGTTCTTGTATTGATCTCTCACGAAACCTAACACTTTAATTCACATTCGACCCAAACTCCTCGTTTGGAGCGTCCCTCGCGCCGAAACGGTGCAGCATCGGCGGTGCCGTGGGCATAAACAACTCGGTACGACATTTCGCGCGGGTGGGCGTGAGATGTTCCTCCGCTTCACTGGTAACCCTGGATACTCTCCGCCGTACGGGTGCCGTGCGCCCCGAACCCGAAGCAATGAGGGACATTTTAGGGCGGTCGGGTTCGGGTAGGGGTAGGGCTCGGGCTCGGGCTCGGGCCGCCCGATCTTACTTCTGCTCCGGCGGGGCCAAGCGGGTGGCATCCGTTCGGTCCCGGACCTTCGTGCTGTTTGATTACCAAAGGACTTATGCACACACTTCAACTTGTATTTTGTTCAGGATGACCTCCTGAAGCCTAAATGAGCATTAATTTGATCACACAACTCATGCCTATGAAGATACATTCAAACTCACAAAACGTGCTCAGCTCGGGCTGAAAATGCATTTAAAGCAATAAAAACTCAAATTGAGTGTCACACCTAAACCAAAGGACTTATGGACACACTTCAACATGTATTTTGTTCAGGATGACCACCTGAAGCCTAAATGAGCATTCATTTGACCACACAACTCATTCCTATGAAGATACATTCAAAGTCAGAAAGCGCGCTCAGCTCAGGCTACAAATGCATTTAAAGCAATAAAAACTCAAATTGAGTGTCACGCCTAAACCAGAGGATTTATGCACACACTTCAACATGTATTTTGTTCAGGATGTCCTCCTGAAGCCTAAATGAGCATTAATTTGACTACACAACTCATTCCTATGAAGATACATTCAAAGTCAGAAAGCGCGCTCAAGCTCGGGCTGAAAATGCATTTAAAGCAATCAAAACTCAAATTGAGTGTCACACCTAAACCAAAGGATTATGCACACACTTCAACATGTATTTTGTTCAGGATGGCCTCCTGAAGCCTATATGAGCATTAATTTGACCACACAACTCATTCCTATGAAGATACATTCAAACTCACAAAACATGCTCAGCTCGGGCTGAAAATGCATTTAAAGCAATAAAAACTCAAATTGAGTGTCACGCCTAAACCAAAGGACTTATGCACACACTTCAACATGTATTTTGTTCAGGATGACCACCTGAAGCCTAAATGAGCATTAATTTGACCACACAACTCATTCCTATGAAGATACATTCAAACTCACAAAACGTGCTCAACTCGGGCTGAAAATGCATTTAAAGCAATAAAAACTCAAATTGAGTGTCACGCCTAAACCAAAGGACTTATGCATACACTTCAACATGTATTTTGTTCAGGATGACCACCTGAAGCCTAAATGAGCATTAATTTGACCACACAACTCATTCCTATGAAGATACATTCAAACTCACAAAACGTGCTCAGCTCGGGCTGAAAATGCATTTAAAGCAATCAAAACTCAAATTGAGTGTAAGGCCTAAACCAAAGGACTTATGCACACACTTCAACATGTATTTTGTTCAGGATGACCTCCTGAAGCCCATATGAGAATTAATTTGACCACACAACTCATTCCTATGAAGATACATTCAAACTCACAAAACGTGCTCAACTTGGGCTGAAAATGCATTTAAAGCAATAAAAACTCAAATTGAGTGTCACGCCTAAACCAAAGGACTTATGCACACACTTCAACATGTATTTAGTTCAGGATGTCCTCCTGAAGCCTAAATGAGCATTCATTTGACCACACAACTCATTCCTATGAAGATACATTCAAACTCACAAAAAGTGCTCAGCTCGGGCTGAAAATGCATTTAAAGCAATAAAAACTCAAATTGAGTGTCACGCCCAAACCAAAGAACTTATGCACACACTTCAATATTTATTTAGTTCAGGATGACCACCTGAAGCCTAAATGAGCATTAATTTGACCACACAACTAATTCCTATGAAGCTACATTCAAACTCACAAAACGTGCTCAGCTCGGGCTGAAAATGCATTTAAAGCAATAAAAACTCAAATTGAGTGTCACGCCTAAACCAAAGGACTTATGCACACACTTCAACATGTATTTTGTTCAGGATGACCACCTGAAGCCTAAATGAGCATTAATTTGACCACACAACTGATTCCTATGAAGATACATTCAAACTCACAAAACGTGCTCAGCTCGGGCTGAAAATGCATTTAAAGCAATAAAAACTCAAATTGAGTGTCACGCCTAAACCAAAGGACTTATGCACACACTTCAACATGTATTTTGTTCAGGATGACCACCTGAAGCCTAAATGAGCATTAATTTGACCACACAACTCATTCCTATGAAGATACATTCAAACTCACAAAACGTGCTCAGCTCGGGCTGAAAATGCATTTAAAGCAATAAAAACTCAAATTTTAAAAAACTTTACCAGTGTAGGCAACTTAATAATAATAATAATACTAATAATACATTTTATTGATAAGCGCCTTTCAAGACACCCAAGGACACTTTACAATAACAAAAAACACAAAACAATACGGGTTGAGCAGCTGACATGTCTGTCATTTTCTTGTGAGAATTAATTTTTTTCCAGAACAACACTCACAAAATTAGATATAGGTCTACATGACTTCCAACATTGTGATGTGCACTCACAGCAGAAATACCAGTCTTCGGCCGCTCAATTCATGCAAATTCTTCTCAAGACACTGCTCATGGTACCACCTTTCGCACTGGGTCTCGTCAAAAGGGGGCCGGGGGGAGAGAACCCTAACATCGCAAGATTATATGTTCGGAAATTTCAATCAGGATAACTCTAAGTTGCTTTTAAAATTCAAATTTTTTCTTTTACTTGAACCAACCCAATTTCAATGATGCATGCAAAGCATCATGAAGACAATGTCGATGCAAGATAAATTGTGTGTTCTTCCATTGTAAAAATCACTCGTTTTGTCAGAGGACCTTTTCCAGGTGGTTTTGCCATTTAGAGCATGCCACAGTGCATGGCGAGAACAAATACGACAACATGACGGAATATCAGTGAACATTAAACTTAAAATTCACAGTGTGTAAATATGGGATTGAAATTTTATCTTGACATTTTATTTTCATCGGAGCAGTGAATAACACGAGATTTTTCGTTGTGGTACAAGTCATAAAAAATGACTTTCTCATAAGCTTTCAGAATTCATCCCTGGTATCAACACTTCCTCTTCATGAAGTAGTTTGAAACAAAATATATCTTTGGCATCATTTCTGGATGCCACAATTAAACATTTTTTGCATGGGTGATCATCATCCAATAAACCTGCTGTGGTCAGTATTTCTGACGATTGTCTTGTTCTCTTATTTTCCATCGCCACATAATGTTCTAAAATTGATGCACGGAATGTCTGGGGAAGGCCTTCATCAGTTCCACTGCCATCTGAAAAAAAATAGCTTGTTTGTCTTGTGGGAGTGACAAAACTGTTTCGGGCGAACAACTTGAAAACACAATTTGTACAAGGCTGCATAAAGCTGGACGATCGCTTGGTTGTGCGTTGAAGTTTTGGACCCTGTGTTGTCAACCCGCGCCACTTTCGGCCTGCCTGGCTTGGAGGAGCTCCGGCGGGGACAAACTGGCGGCATCGCTTCTATACCGGCCCGTCGCGGGCGTATTCGACGAGGTTTATTAGCCCGTTGCTTGACACCCGCGCCCCTCCCGGCTTCCCGCAAGATCCCCCTGATCAGAGCTGCATTGCGATCCGCTAGGAGCAGCCGCGCCCGGGCCGTGTTTTGCAGCGGCATTGTACGATATTTCGCGAGGATGGCCGTGAGCTTTTCACCCACTTCGCTTGCAACCCGGGCCACGTTGGACCGACGGGCGCGGCGAAACTCCGGCGAGGTCAGGCGGGTGGCGTATTTTCCTTCACAGAATGTCGCGCGGGTGTGCGTCGAAGTTTTCTGCCCTTTGTGTTAGGGTCCATTGTTTGTCCACAGTGTCGACCCTCCCTTTTGATTTTGCGCCCGGGACCTAACCGACGCTGTCGCTTGGCCCCGCCAGAGCTGCGCCGTGCCTGGCGGGCCGGCAAAGGCGAGTGTTGCAAGCGAAGAGGTGGAAGACCTCGCGCACACCAACACGACCTGCCGGGAGCAAAGCTGCTGCCCGCTCGGCTCCGCCAGAGATGCACCTCGCTTTGAGGGACAGGGGGCGCGGTGTGCAATCAAAGGGAAGAAAAACTTGGGAATCAAACCGCGCGAAGGTCCGGGACCGAACCGATGCCACCCGCTTGGCCCTGCCGGAGTTGCGCGGGGCAGGTAGGGCCGAGAGTGGTGTGTGTGATAAGCGAAGCGGAGGAACAGCTCACGCCCGCCCGTGAGAAATTTCGGACAGAGCCGTTTTTGCCCACGGCCGAGCCGGAGTTGCTCCGCTGCGGCGCTCAGGCTGTTCCGACGAGGATGTTGGGGCGGAGCGCTGGGAGAACCGCGGGTGTTAAGCAAAGTGTTCGGCTTCGTGAGAGATGAAGAGAGGAACCACGCGCAGACACAAAAAGCACAGAAGGGTTTTATTGCCAGTAAGCGAGACAGGCCGAGGTGGTCACAACTGAAAGGTAGTCAAAATGATCAATTCGAGGAGTGCAGGAATCCTGGAGCGGTACGGCGTCGTCGACACGGCAGGAAGGATCTCTGACGAAGTGACAATGGGTGGCTCTTCAGGCTGGCTTTTATGCTGCAAGTGGCAGATGAGATAATGACTCGCAGGTGTGTCGGGGAGGCAGGTGCACTGATTAGAGAAGCGCCCATCCCACACTGAAAAAGGTAACAATAACTTTTTGGGAGCGGCAAATTCCCCCACAGGAGAACAGAGAAATAGTGGTTTGATTTCGTGGAGTTCGTGGCGCAATGCATGAGGCGTCTGACTACAAATCAGGTCATGCTCGGCCAAAGAGAGGGCGTCCACCAGGTTGAAAAAGAGATGAAGAGCAAACACTGTCAATACATAATAAAGTTTCTCTGTCCCAATATCCCAAAAAAAAAGCCCAGTCCGAAGTAGCAAGATTAAGAAAATCTTTTGAAAAAACGCTCACATGAGGCGGATTTTGAGCCTTGCCTATGCAGTGATATTAATAATAATTGTAATAATAATCATGAAAAAGTGTGATGGTGGCGTGGCATTCATTTATCTTTTGAATTGGTGCGTTTAGATTTTTGTTTTTTGCTTTTCCTTGTATTTGGGTGTAGTTTCAAGCGCAGCTCATGTTCACACAACGCACATTTTATCTCATTATTTTTAGAGGGTCACAGGAAATCATATGGAAGGCTGCAATGGCCAACTCTCACCAGCAGAGGCTATCGTAAAGTGCTGGCCGTGCATGGACAAATAGGGCTCTCGCATTTCAGAAAGCACAAGAGTGACACAACGTGGCATCAGCTCTGAGCAGCAAATATTGTCAATTCATCGTCAATTTTTTCCGTCCCAAGAACCCCCCAAAAAAGTCAAAAGAGCCAAGATTTTTTAAAAACGCTCACATCAGAAGGATTTTGAGGCGTGTCGATGCAAAAAAAAAAGAAAAAAGAAAAAAGACAATTAAAAAGTGTGATGGGGACACGACGTTCTTTGAATTCTAAATTGATATATTTCGATTTTTTTTGCTTTCACATGTATTTGGTTTGAGATTCGATTTCAGCTCATGTTCACAGGGCGGACATTTTATGTTGTTGCTTATTTTTAGAGGGTCATAAAAAAAATCCCAGACTTGACTTCTTCGTTTACAGTTGACTGAATAGGGATGATTGTTTTATTTGGGAGCAGAGAGATGTTGACTTAAATTCGCGGAGTTTATGATGCCACGGATAACGTGTCTCAATACGATTCAGTATTCGTTCGCGGAACGTCGCGCGGCTGGAAGCCGACGTTTTCTGCCCTTTGCGTTCGAAACCATTGTGTGTCCACGGTGCCGCCCCTCCCTTTTTTTGTCTCTTTTTCAGTGTGGGCTGGGCGCCTCTCGAATCAGTGCACCTGCCTCCCCTACACACGTGCGAGTCTTCATCTCATCTGCCACTTGCACCATAAAAGACAGCGTGAACAGCCACCCGTTGCCAGTTCGTCAGCGATCCTTCCTGCCGAGCTAGCTGCTGCCACGCCGTTACGCTCCAGCATTTCTGCACTCCTCAACGTGATCATTTTGACTAGCTTTCAGTTGTTTACACCTCGACCTGACCAACTTTCTGGCAATAAAACCCCTCTTCGTTTTTGGTGTCTGTGTGTGGTTCTTGTATTGATCTCTCACGAAACCTAACACTTTAATTCACATTCGACCCAAACTCCTCGTTTGGAGCGTCCCTCGCGCCGAAACGGTGCAGCATCGGCGGTGCCGTGGGCATAAACAACTCGGTACGACATTTCGCGCGGGTGGGCGTGAGATGTTCCTCCGCTTCACTGGTAACCCTGGATACTCTCCGCCGTACGGGTGCCGTGCGCCCCGAACCCGAAGCAATGAGGGACATTTTAGGGCGGTCGGGTTCGGGTAGGGGTAGGGCTCGGGCTCGGGCTCGGGCCGCCCGATCTTACTTCTGCTCCGGCGGGGCCAAGCGGGTGGCATCCGTTCGGTCCCGGACCTTCGTGCTGTTTGATTACCAAAGGACTTATGCACACACTTCAACTTGTATTTTGTTCAGGATGACCTCCTGAAGCCTAAATGAGCATTAATTTGATCACACAACTCATGCCTATGAAGATACATTCAAACTCACAAAACGTGCTCAGCTCGGGCTGAAAATGCATTTAAAGCAATAAAAACTCAAATTGAGTGTCACACCTAAACCAAAGGACTTATGGACACACTTCAACATGTATTTTGTTCAGGATGACCACCTGAAGCCTAAATGAGCATTCATTTGACCACACAACTCATTCCTATGAAGATACATTCAAAGTCAGAAAGCGCGCTCAGCTCAGGCTACAAATGCATTTAAAGCAATAAAAACTCAAATTGAGTGTCACGCCTAAACCAGAGGATTTATGCACACACTTCAACATGTATTTTGTTCAGGATGTCCTCCTGAAGCCTAAATGAGCATTAATTTGACTACACAACTCATTCCTATGAAGATACATTCAAAGTCAGAAAGCGCGCTCAAGCTCGGGCTGAAAATGCATTTAAAGCAATCAAAACTCAAATTGAGTGTCACACCTAAACCAAAGGATTATGCACACACTTCAACATGTATTTTGTTCAGGATGGCCTCCTGAAGCCTATATGAGCATTAATTTGACCACACAACTCATTCCTATGAAGATACATTCAAACTCACAAAACATGCTCAGCTCGGGCTGAAAATGCATTTAAAGCAATAAAAACTCAAATTGAGTGTCACGCCTAAACCAAAGGACTTATGCACACACTTCAACATGTATTTTGTTCAGGATGACCACCTGAAGCCTAAATGAGCATTAATTTGACCACACAACTCATTCCTATGAAGATACATTCAAACTCACAAAACGTGCTCAACTCGGGCTGAAAATGCATTTAAAGCAATAAAAACTCAAATTGAGTGTCACGCCTAAACCAAAGGACTTATGCATACACTTCAACATGTATTTTGTTCAGGATGACCACCTGAAGCCTAAATGAGCATTAATTTGACCACACAACTCATTCCTATGAAGATACATTCAAACTCACAAAACGTGCTCAGCTCGGGCTGAAAATGCATTTAAAGCAATCAAAACTCAAATTGAGTGTAAGGCCTAAACCAAAGGACTTATGCACACACTTCAACATGTATTTTGTTCAGGATGACCTCCTGAAGCCCATATGAGAATTAATTTGACCACACAACTCATTCCTATGAAGATACATTCAAACTCACAAAACGTGCTCAGCTCGGGCTGAAAATGCATTTAAAGCAATAAAAACTCAAAATGAGTGTCACGCCTAAACCAAAGGACTTATGCACACACTTCAACATGTATTTTGTTCAGGATGACCACCTGAAGCCTAAATGAGCATTAATTTGACCACACAACTCATTCCTATGAAGATACATTCAAACTCACAAAACGTGCTCAACTCGGGCTGAAAATGCATTTAAAGCAATAAAAACTCAAATTGAGTGTCACGCCTAAACCAAAGGACTTATGCATACACTTCAACATGTATTTTGTTCAGGATGACCACCTGAAGCCTAAATGAGCATTAATTTGACCACACAACTCATTCCTATGAAGATACATTCAAACTCACAAAACGTGCTCAACTCGGGCTGAAAATGCATTTAAAGCAATAAAAACTCAAATTGAGTGTCACGCCTAAACCAAAGGACTTATGCATACACTTCAACATGTATTTTGTTCAGGATGACCACCTGAAGCCTAAATGAGCATTAATTTGACCACACAACTCATTCCTATGAAGATACATTCAAACTCACAAAACGTGCTCAGCTCGGGCTGAAAATGCATTTAAAGCAATCAAAACTCAAATTGAGTGTAAGGCCTAAACCAAAGGACTTATGCACACACTTCAACATGTATTTTGTTCAGGATGACCTCCTGAAGCCCATATGAGAATTAATTTGACCACACAACTCATTCCTATGAAGATACATTCAAACTCACAAAACGTGCTCAGCTCGGGCTGAAAATGCATTTAAAGCAATAAAAACTCAAATTGAGTGTCACGCCTAAACCAAAGGACTTATGCACACACTTCAACATGTATTTTGTTCAGGATGACCACCTGAAGCCTAAATGAGCATTAATTTGACCACACAACTCATTCCTATGAAGATACATTCAAACTCACAAAACGTGCTCAACTCGGGCTGAAAATGCATTTAAAGCAATAAAAACTCAAATTGAGTGTCACGCCTAAACCAAAGGACTTATGCATACACTTCAACATGTATTTTGTTCAGGATGACCACCTGAAGCCTAAATGAGCATTAATTTGACCACACAACTCATTCCTATGAAGATACATTCAAACTCACAAAACGTGCTCAGCTCGGGCTGAAAATGCATTTAAAGCAATCAGAACTCAAATTGAGTGTAAGGCCTAAACCAAAGGACTTATGCACACACTTCAACATGTATTTTGTTCAGGATGACCTCCTGAAGCCCATATGAGAATTAATTTGACCACACAACTCATTCCTATGAAGATACATTCAAACTCACAAAACGTGCTCAGCTCGGGCTGAAAATTCATTTAAAGCAATAAAAACTCAAATTGAGTGTCACGCCTAAACCAAAGGACTTATGCACACACTTCAACATGTATTTTGTTCAGGATGACCACCTGAAGCCTAAATGAGCATTAATTTGATCACACAACTCATGCCTATGAAGATACATTCAAACTCACAAAACGTGCTCAGCTCGGGCTGAAAATGCATTTAAAGCAATAAAAACTCAAATTGAGTGTCACACCTAAACCAAAGGACTTATGGACACACTTCAACATGTATTTTGTTCAGGATGACCACCTGAAGCCTAAATGAGCATTCATTTGACCACACAACTCATTCCTATGAAGATACATTCAAAGTCAGAAAGCGCGCTCAGCTCAGGCGACAAATGCATTTAAAGCAATAAAAACTCAAATTGAGTGTCACGCCTAAACCAGAGGATTTATGCACACACTTCAACATGTATTTTGTTCAGGATGTCCTCCTGAAGCCTAAATGAGCATTAATTTGACTACACAACTCATTCCTATGAAGATACATTCAAAGTCAGAAAGCGCGCTCAAGCTCGGGCTGAAAATGCATTTAAAGCAATAAAAACTCAAATTGAGTGTCACGCCTAAACCAAAGGATTTATGCACACACTTTAACATGTATTTTGTTCAGAAGGACCACCTGAAGCCTAAATGAGCATTAATTTGATCACACAATTCATGCCTATGAAGATGCATTCAAACTCACAAAACGTGCTCAGCTCGGGCTGAAAATGCATTTAAAGCAATAAAAACTCAAATTGAGTGTCACACCTAAACCAAAGGACTTATGCACACACTTCATCATGTATTTTGTTCAGGATGGCCTCCTGAAGCCTAAAAGAGCATTAATTTGACTAAACAAATCATTCCTATGAAGATACATTTAAAGTCAGAAAGCGCGCTCAGCTCGGAATGAAAATGCATTTAAAGCAATAAAAACTCAAATTGAGTGTCACGCCTAAACCAAAGGACTTATGCACACACTTCAACATGTATTTTGTTCAGGATGACCACCTGAAGCCTAAATGAGCATTAATTTGACCACACAACTCATTCCTATGAAGATACATTCAAACTCACAAAACGTGCTCAACTCGGGCTGAAAATGCATTTAAAGCAATAAAAACTCAAATTGAGTGTCACGCCTAAACCAAAGGACTTATGCATACACTTCAACATGTATTTTGTTCAGAAGGACCACCTGAAGCCTAAATGAGCATTAATTTGATCACACAATTCATGCCTATGAAGATGCATTCAAACTCACAAAACGTGCTCAGCTCGGGCTGAAAATGCATTTAAAGCAATAAAAACTCAAATTGAGTGTCACACCTAAACCAAAGGACTTATGCACACATTCAACATGTATTTTGTTCAGGATGACCTCCTGAAGCCTGTATGAGCTTTAATTTGACCACACAACTCATTCCTATGAAGATACATTCAAACTCACAAAACGTGCTCAGCTCGGGCTGAAAATGCATTTAAAGCAATAAAAACTCAAATTGAGTGTCACGCCTAAACCAAAGGATTTATGCACACACTTTAACATGTATTTTGTTCAGAAGGACCACCTGAAGCCTAAATGAGCATTAATTTGATCACACAATTCATGCCTATGAAGATGCATTCAAACTCACAAAACGTGCTCAGCTCGGGCTGAAAATGCATTTAAAGCAATAAAAACTCAAATTGAGTGTCACACCTAAACCAAAGGACTTATGCACACACTTCATCATGTATTTTGTTCAGGATGGCCTCCTGAAGCCTAAAAGAGCATTAATTTGACTAAACAAATCATTCCTATGAAGATACATTCAAAGTCAGAAAGCGCGCTCAGCTCGGAATGAAAATGCATTTAAAGCAATAAAAACTCAAATTGAGTGTCACACCTAAACCAAAGGATTATGCACACACTTCAACATGTATTTTGTTCAGGATGGCCTCCTGAAGCCTAAAAGAGCATTAATTTGACTAAACAAATCATTCCTATGAAGATACATTCAAACTCACAAAACGTGCTCAGCTCGGGCTGAAAATGCATTTAAAGCAATCAAAACTCAAATTGAGTGTAAGGCCTAAACCAAAGGACTTATGCACACACTTCAACATGTATTTTGTTCAGGATGACCTCCTGAAGCCCATATGAGAATTAATTTGACCACACAACTCATTCCTATGAAGATACATTCAAACTCACAAAACGTGCTCAGCTCGGGCTGAAAATGCATTTAAAGCAATAAAAACTCAAATTGAGTGTCACGCCTAAACCAAAGGACTTATGCACACACTTCAACATGTATTTTGTTCAGGATGACCACCTGAAGCCTAAATGAGCATTAATTTGACCACACAACTCATTCCTATGAAGATACATTCAAACTCACAAAACGTGCTCAACTCGGGCTGAAAATGCATTTAAAGCAATAAAAACTCAAATTGAGTGTCACGCCTAAACCAAAGGACTTATGCATACACTTCAACATGTATTTTGTTCAGGATGACCACCTGAAGCCTAAATGAGCATTAATTTGACCACACAACTCATTCCTATGAAGATACATTCAAACTCACAAAACGTGCTCAGCTCGGGCTGAAAATGCATTTAAAGCAATCAAAACTCAAATTGAGTGTAAGGCCTAAACCAAAGGACTTATGCACACACGTCAACATGTATTTTGTTCAGGATGACCTCCTGAAGCCCATATGAGAATTAATTTGACCACACAACTCATTCCTATGAAGATACATTCAAACTCACAAAACGTGCTCAGCTCGGGCTGAAAATGCATTTAAAGCAATAAAAACTCAAATTGAGTGTCACGCCTAAACCAAAGGACTTATGCACACACTTCAACATGTATTTTGTTCAGGATGACCACCTGAAGCCTAAATGAGCATTAATTTGACCACACAACTCATTCCTATGAAGATACATTCAAACTCACAAAACGTGCTCAACTCGGGCTGAAAATGCATTTAAAGCAATAAAAACTCAAATTGAGTGTCACGCCCAAACCAAAGAACTTATGCACACACTTCAATATTTATTTAGTTCAGGATGACCACCTGAAGCCTAAATGAGCATTAATTTGACCACACAACTCATTCCTATGAAGATACATTCAAACTCACAAAAAGTGCTCAGCTCGGGCTGAAAATGCATTTAAAGCAATAAAAACTCAAATTGAGTGTCACGCCCAAACCAAAGAACTTATGCACACACTTCAATATTTATTTAGTTCAGGATGACCACCTGAAGCCTAAATGAGCATTAATTTGACCACACAACTAATCCTATGAAGCTACATTCAAACTCACAAAACGTGCTCAGCTCGGGCTGAAAATGCATTTAAAGCAATAAAAACTCAAATTGAGTGTCACGCCTAAACCAAAGGACTTATGCACACACTTCAACATGTATTTTGTTCAGGATGACCACCTGAAGCCTAAATGAGCATTAATTTGACCACACAACTGATTCCTATGAAGATACATTCAAACTCACAAAACGTGCTCAGCTCGGGCTGAAAATGCATTTAAAGCAATAAAAACTCAAATTGAGTGTCACGCCCAAACCAAAGAACTTATGCACACACTTCAATATTTATTTAGTTCAGGATGACCACCTGAAGCCTAAATGAGCATTAATTTGACCACACAACTAATTCCTATGAAGCTACATTCAAACTCACAAAACGTGCTCAGCTCGGGCTGAAAATGCATTTAAAGCAATAAAAACTCAAATTGAGTGTCACGCCTAAACCAAAGGACTTATGCACACACTTCAACATGTATTTTGTTCAGGATGACCACCTGAAGCCTAAATGAGCATTAATTTGACCACACAACTGATTCCTATGAAGATACATTCAAACTCACAAAACGTGCTCAGCTCGGGCTGAAAATGCATTTAAAGCAATAAAAACTCAAATTGAGTGTCACGCCTAAACCAAAGGACTTATGCACACACTTCAACATGTATTTTGTTCAGGATGACCACCTGAAGCCTAAATGAGCATTAATTTGACCACACAACTCATTCCTATGAAGATACATTCAAACTCACAAAACGTGCTCAACTCGGGCTGAAAATGCATTTAAAGCAATAAAAACTCAAATTTTAAAAAACTTTACCAGTGTAGGCAACTTAATAATACTAATAATACTAATAATACATTTTATTGGTAAGCGCCTTTCAAGACACCCAAGGACACTTTACAATAACAAAAAACACAAAACAATACGGGTTGAGCAGCTGACATGTCTGTCATTTTCTTGTGAGAATTAATTTTTTTCCAGAACAACACTCACAAAATTAGATATAGGTCTACATGACTTCCAACATTGTGATGTGCACTCACAGCAGCAATACCAGTCTTCGGCCGCTCAATTCATGCAAATTCTTCTCAAGACACTGCTCATGGTACCACCTTTCGCACTGGGTCTCGTCAAAAGGGGGCCGGGGGGAGAGAACCCTAACATCGCAAGATTATATGTTCGGAAATTTCAATCAGGATAACTCTAAGTTGCTTTTAAAATTCACATTTTTTCTTTTACTTGAACCAACCCAATTTCAATGATGCATGCAAAGCATCATGAAGACAATGTCGATGCAAGATAAATTGTGTGTTCTTCCATTGTAAAAATCACTCGTTTTGTCAGAGGACCTTTTCCAGGTGGTTTTGCCATTTAGAGCATGCCACAGTGCATGGCGAGAACAAATACGACAACATGACGGAATATCAGTGAACATTAAACTTAAAATTCACAGTGTGTAAATATGGGATTGAAATTTTATCTTGACATTTTATTTTCATCGGAGCAGTGAATAACACGAGATTTTTCGTTGTGGTACAGGTCATAAAAAATGACTTTCTCATAAGCTTTCAGAATTCATCCCTGGTATCAACACTTCCTCTTCATGAAGTAGTTTGAAACAAAATATATCTTTGGCATCATTTCTGGATGCCACAATTAAACATTTTTTGCATGGGTGATCATCATCCAATAAACCTGCTGTGGTCAGTATTTCTGACGATTGTCTTGTTCTCTTATTTTCCATCGCCACATAATGTTCTAAAATTGATGCACGGAATGTCTGGGGAAGGCCTTCATCAGTTCCACTGCCATCTGAAAAAAAATAGCTTGTTTGTCTTGTGGGAGTGACAAAACTGTTTCGGGCGAACAATTTGAAAACACAATTTGTACAAGGCTGCATAAAGCTGGACGATCGCTTGGTTGTGCGTTGAAGTTTTGGACCCTGTGTTGTCAACCCGCGCCACTTTCGGCCTGCCTGGCTTGGAGGAGCTCCGGCGGGGACAAACTGGCGGCATCGCTTCTATACCGGCCCGTCGCGGGCGTATTCGACGAGGTTTATTAGCCCGTTGCTTGACACCCGCGCCCCTCCCGGCTTCCCGCAAGATCCCCCTGATCAGAGCTGCATTGCGATCCGCTAGGAGCAGCCGCGCCCGGGCCGTGTTTTGCAGCGGCATTGTACGATATTTCGCGAGGATGGCCGTGAGCTTTTCAACCACTTCGCTTGCAACCCGGGCCACGTTGGACCGACGGGCGCGGCGGAACTCCGGCGAGGTCAGGCGGGTGGCGTATTTTCCTTCACAGAATGTCGCGCGGGTGTGCGTCGAAGTTTTCTGCCCTTTGTGTTAGGGTCCATTGTTTGTCCACAGTGTCGACCCTCCCTTTTGATTTTGCGCCCGGGACCTAACCGACGCTGTCGCTTGGCCCCGCCAGAGCTGCGCCGTGCCTGGCGGGCCGGCAAAGGCGAGTGTTGCAAGCGAAGAGGTGGAAGACCTCGCGCACACCAACACGACCTGCCGGGAGCAAAGCTGCTGCCCGCTCGGCTCCGCCAGAGATGCACCTCGCTTTGAGGGACAGGGGGCGCGGTGTGCAATCAAAGGGAAGAAAAACTTGGGAATCAAACCGCGCGAAGGTCCGGGACCGAACCGATGCCACCCGCTTGGCCCTGCCGGAGTTGCGCGGGGCAGGTAGGGCCGAGAGTGGTGTGTGTGATAAGCGAAGCGGAGGAACAGCTCACGCCCGCCCGTGAGAAATTTCGGACAGAGCCGTTTTTGCCCACGGCCGAGCCGGAGTTGCTCCGCTGCGGCGCTCAGGCTGTTCCGACGAGGATGTTGGGGCGGAGCGCTGGGAGAACCGCGGGTGTTAAGCAAAGTGTTCGGCTTCGTGAGAGATGAAGAGAGGAACCACGCGCAGACACAAAAAGCACAGAAGGGTTTTATTGCCAGTAAGCGAGACAGGCCGAGGTGGTCACAACTGAAAGGTAGTCAAAATGATCAATTCGAGGAGTGCAGGAATCCTGGAGCGGTACGGCGTCGTCGACACGGCAGGAAGGATCTCTGACGAAGTGACAATGGGTGGCTCTTCAGGCTGGCTTTTATGCTGCAAGTGGCAGATGAGATAATGACTCGCAGGTGTGTCGGGGAGGCAGGTGCACTGATTAGAGAAGCGCCCATCCCACACTGAAAAAGGTAACAATAACTTTTTGGGAGCGGCAAATTCCCCCACAGGAGAACAGAGAAATAGTGGTTTGATTTCGTGGAGTTCGTGGCGCAATGCATGAGGCGTCTGACTACAAATCAGGTCATGCTCGGCCAAAGAGAGGGCGTCCACCAGGTTGAAAAAGAGATGAAGAGCAAACACTGTCAATACATAATAAAGTTTCTCTGTCCCAATATCCAAAAAAAAAATCCCAGTCCGAAGTCGCAAGATTAAGAAAATCTTTTGAAAAAACGCTCACATGAGGCGGATTTTGAGCCTTGCCTATGCAGTGATATTAATAATAATTGTAATAATAATCATGAAAAAGTGTGATGGTGGCGTGGCATTCATTTATCTTTTGAATTGGTGCGTTTAGATTTTTGTTTTTTGCTTTTCCTTGTATTTGGGTGTAGTTTCAAGCGCAGCTCATGTTCACACAACGCACATTTTATCTCATTATTTTTAGAGGGTCACAGGAAATCATATGGAAGGCTGCAATGGCCAACTCTCACCAGCAGAGGCTATCGTAAAGTGCTGGCCGTGCATGGACAAATAGGGCTCTCGCATTTCAGAAAGCACAAGAGTGACACAACGTGGCATCAGCTCTGAGCAGCAAATATTGTCAATTCATCGTCAATTTTTTCCGTCCCAAGAACCCCCCAAAAAAGTCAAAAGAGCCAAGATTTTTTAAAAACGCTCACATCAGAAGGATTTTGAGGCGTGTCGATGCAAAAAAAAAAAAGAAAAAAGAAAAAAGACAATTAAAAAGTGTGATGGGGACACGACGTTCTTTGAATTCTAAATTGATATATTTCGATTTTTTTTGCTTTCACATGTATTTGGTTTGAGATTCGATTTCAGCTCATGTTCACAGGGCGGACATTTTATGTTGTTGCTTATTTTTAGAGGGTCATAAAAAAAATCCCAGACTTGACTTCTTCGTTTACAGTTGACTGAATAGGGATGATTGTTTTATTTGGGAGCAGAGAGATGTTGACTTAAATTCGCGGAGTTTATGATGCCACGGATAACGTGTCTCAATACGATTCAGTATTCGTTCGCGGAACGTCGCGCGGCTGGAAGCCGACGTTTTCTGCCCTTTGCGTTCGAAACCATTGTGTGTCCACGGTGCCGCCCCTCCCTTTTTTTGTCTCTTTTTCAGTGTGGGCTGGGCGCCTCTCGAATCAGTGCACCTGCCTCCCCTACACACGTGCGAGTCTTCATCTCATCTGCCACTTGCACCATAAAAGACAGCGTGAACAGCCACCCGTTGCCAGTTCGTCAGCGATCCTTCCTGCCGAGCTAGCTGCTGCCACGCCGTTACGCTCCAGCATTTCTGCACTCCTCAACGTGATCATTTTGACTAGCTTTCAGTTGTTTACACCTCGACCTGACCAACTTTCTGGCAATAAAACCCCTCTTCGTTTTTGGTGTCTGTGTGTGGTTCTTGTATTGATCTCTCACGAAACCTAACACTTTAATTCACATTCGACCCAAACTCCTCGTTTGGAGCGTCCCTCGCGCCGAAACGGTGCAGCATCGGCGGTGCCGTGGGCATAAACAACTCGGTACGACATTTCGCGCGGGTGGGCGTGAGATGTTCCTCCGCTTCACTGGTAACCCTGGATACTCTCCGCCGTACGGGTGCCGTGCGCCCCGAACCCGAAGCAATGAGGGACATTTTAGGGCGGTCGGGTTCGGGTAGGGGTAGGGCTCGGGCTCGGGCTCGGGCCGCCCGATCTTACTTCTGCTCCGGCGGGGCCAAGCGGGTGGCATCCGTTCGGTCCCGGACCTTCGTGCTGTTTGATTACCAAAGGACTTATGCACACACTTCAACTTGTATTTTGTTCAGGATGACCTCCTGAAGCCTAAATGAGCTTTAATTTGACCACACAACTCATTCCTATGAAGATACATTCAAACTCACAAAACGTGCTCAGCTCGGGCTGAAAATGCATTTAAAGCAATAAAAACTCAAATTGAGTGTCACGCCTAAACCAAAGGATTTATGCACACACTTTAACATGTATTTTGTTCAGAAGGACCACCTGAAGCCTAAATGAGCATTAATTTGATCACACAATTCATGCCTATGAAGATGCATTCAAACTCACAAAACGTGCTCAGCTCGGGCTGAAAATGCATTTAAAGCAATAAAAACTCAAATTGAGTGTCACACCTAAACCAAAGGACTTATGCACACACTTCATCATGTATTTTGTTCAGGATGGCCTCCTGAAGCCTAAAAGAGCATTAATTTGACTAAACAAATCATTCCTATGAAGATACATTCAAAGTCAGAAAGCGCGCTCAGCTCGGAATGAAAATGCATTTAAAGCAATAAAAACTCAAATTGAGTGTCACACCTAAACCAAAGGATTATGCACACACTTCAACATGTATTTTGTTCAGGATGGCCTCCTGAAGCCTATATGAGCATTAATTTGACCACACAACTCATTCCTATGAAGATACATTCAAACTCACAAAACATGCTCAGCTCGGGCTGAAAATGCATTTAAAGCAATAAAAACTCAAATTGAGTGTCACGCCTAAACCAAAGGACTTATGCACACACTTCAACATGTATTTTGTTCAGGATGACCACCTGAAGCCTAAATGAGCATTAATTTGACCACACAACTCATTCCTATGAAGATACATTCAAACTCACAAAACGTGCTCAACTCGGGCTGAAAATGCATTTAAAGCAATAAAAACTCAAATTGAGTGTCACGCCTAAACCAAAGGACTTATGCATACACTTCAACATGTATTTTGTTCAGGATGACCACCTGAAGCCTAAATGAGCATTAATTTGACCACACAACTCATTCCTATGAAGATACATTCAAACTCACAAAACGTGCTCAGCTCGGGCTGAAAATGCATTTAAAGCAATCAAAACTCAAATTGAGTGTAAGGCCTAAACCAAAGGACTTATGCACACACTTCAACATGTATTTTGTTCAGGATGACCTCCTGAAGCCCATATGAGAATTAATTTGACCACACAACTCATTCCTATGAAGATACATTCAAACTCACAAAACGTGCTCAGCTCGGGCTGAAAATGCATTTAAAGCAATAAAAACTCAAATTGAGTGTCACGCCTAAACCAAAGGACTTATGCACACACTTCAACATGTATTTTGTTCAGGATGACCACCTGAAGCCTAAATGAGCATTAATTTGACCACACAACTCATTCCTATGAAGATACATTCAAACTCACAAAACGTGCTCAACTCGGGCTGAAAATGCATTTAAAGCAATAAAAACTCAAATTGAGTGTCACGCCTAAACCAAAGGACTTATGCATACACTTCAACATGTATTTTGTTCAGGATGACCACCTGAAGCCTAAATGAGCATTAATTTGACCACACAACTCATTCCTATGAAGATACATTCAAACTCACAAAACGTGCTCAGCTCGGGCTGAAAATGCATTTAAAGCAATCAAAACTCAAATTGAGTGTAAGGCCTAAACCAAAGGACTTATGCACACACTTCAACATGTATTTTGTTCAGGATGACCTCCTGAAGCCCATATGAGAATTAATTTGACCACACAACTCATTCCTATGAAGATACATTCAAACTCACAAAACGTGCTCAGCTCGGGCTGAAAATTCATTTAAAGCAATAAAAACTCAAATTGAGTGTCACGCCTAAACCAAAGGACTTATGCACACACTTCAACATGTATTTTGTTCAGGATGACCACCTGAAGCCTAAATGAGCATTAATTTGATCACACAACTCATGCCTGGTGTAACCCGGATTATGGCATGAGGCAATGGGGAGTGGACTTAACCAAAATCTATATTGACTAAAAGAGTAGCGTCGTTAAAATTTGCTTAATTAAACAGAACTGAATATTGCCGTGGCCCGAACGAATCAGGGCACAGAATACTAGTGGGGTGTCAGCGAATGAGAGGTGCCGTTTTTCACCTTCGTGACGTCACGAACGTGCGGCGCAACCTATCTCGCTCTTTTTTCTGACGGGACCTGAACGCGAACGGACGTATTCTTCGACTGTTGTAAATAAGTGTTTCGGAAGAAAGAGAGAGTCATTCTACGCAACCTCGAGCACTGTGCCTGGCTAACGTAGCCGTTAGCTTTCCGTACCGCTGGGATATCGCCGACCGTATAACGTCGTCGGAGTCTCATTCGACATTCTTCTGGCCGGGTCTTTTGTGGAGTTCTAATTGAGGACAGCGCTGGGATTAGCGTGCCTTCAGTGGAGTGGATTCCATTACGGTGCCCTGACTTCTACCAAGTGCTGGAAAAGGGGGTACAGTGGTGGTGGCGAGCCAACCAAAGAACATACAGTATATTACATTTGATGCACTTTATTTTATTTTATTTGTGTTGGTGATGTTTAGAAGAATTTATTTTGTACGACAGGAGTTGACAAGAACATTTTGTGCTTAGTTATTTCATTCAGATTGAAAGAAAAAAAAAGAAACTCACACCGGTGTTGAGAAAGGTGATCACCAATTATTTTGCTTGAAGGAAAGGTCAACTAAGAGGTTGAGACTAAATTGGATTTATTTACCTTTTTGTCACTGTGTTTGTCGTGATAATAATTTTGTTGTCATGTGTTTATGTTTGATATAAAAGGTAATTTTACAACTGTTGTCTTGTTTCTTTGCCCATGCCACCCCCTCAATGGTGACATCATTGGCTCCAGTGAATCGAACCTAGTGTCCCCTTACTGGTCCAAGTAGAAACCCGTTGTCTGCCCCAGAGTGTTTCATCATCTCTAGCAATTATAAAACAGACGTAGCCCGTGTTACAAATTTGGCGAGCCAGCCAGGAGCCAAGCGACTGAAGGGGTGGTAAAAGCATTGAAACAAGAAAATGGACATAATCATTGATGCTGGTGTGAACATTTCAAATTCTGTCATTATTCGTGGGCTAACCCAAACTGAATTAGATCCGGACCTCGAGAAGTTGTTGGCCAGTCATGGTCCCATTCAGCGAGTGATCTTTATCGACGATACAAATTCAGAATTCCATCAACACTTCGTGGTAGAATTTGAAAATCGTGCCGCGATGCAATCTATCAGGCCTTTACTGCCTCTTGAACATTCAAGTCCGCACCTCGAAGATGTCAACTTGCAGGTACGTGCCCTCGATGCTGTGTGCACATCCACAGTTGGGGACACAGAGCTAAGTTATCTTGAAGAATTGAGATCAATTGCGGGTCGAAGTGGAAAACCGCTCCGAGAGGTGCTGCAGGATGAGTTGAATAGGGTTGGAAGGGAAGAGGGAGTACCGTCTCCAGCTCACAGAGAGATTGGTAGTAGTCGCAACCCCCAGCCTAATAGCCAGAAAAATCCAAGTTGCTCTCGGCATGAAGAGGGCCAGCCTATTATGAGTCTGACAAAAGCCCCGCTTTCGGTGCTGGGTTCGGTCCCGACCGAACTATTCAAGAGCCTGCCAACTGTGTTCCCACCTTCCCCCTCACCTCTCCAACCACCCTTTGAACGGGGCGACAGAGGCAAGTCGCCGACGACTCACATTCCTCTCTCCGAAGAAGATGTGTATCCTCATGCTGTGCAACGAATGGTGGTTGAGCATGTTGTGCGATCCAGCGATGCCACATCATCCTCATTTCGATTTCGACCCTTCTCAGGTAGAACCCCCCGTCCCAACAATGAGCTAGACTATGAAACTTGGAGAGTGAATGTGGACTTATTGTTGACTGATCCGTCCCTATCTGATCTGCATAGAGCCCGTAAAATTTTGGACAGTTTACTGCCTCCTGCCACTGAAGTCGCTCAGCAGGTCGGCCCTCAAGCTTCCCCAGCACAGTACCTCCTGTTATTAGATTCTGTTTATGGTTCAGTGGAAGATGGAGAAGAGCTGTTGGCTAAATTCATGGGAACCCTGCAGAATAGTGATGAAACGCCCTCGCAATACCTTCACCGACTGCAGAGTGTCCTAAGTGCAGTTATTCGGCGCGGTGGATTACCTGACACCAAAAAAAAACATTACCTTTTGAAACAGTTCTGCAGGGGGTGTTGGGAGGATGGGTTAATTGCTGACCTCCAGCTGGAACGACGGAAACACTCACCCCCCACTTTTGCCGAACTTGTGGTGCTAATTCGAACAGAAGAAGAGAAAGTAAAGGCAAAAGAAATTCGCAAGAAGGTGCATTTGGGACTGCAAAAACCTTGTTCTCACTCAGCAAAGTCAAAGACTGTATTGAGTCAGATGGCTACCTGTGCCGTACCCAAAGAGGACATGTCCGACACCGCATCGCTAAGAACTCAAGTGGAGGACATGCGGGCTCAAATAGCCGCACTGCATGTTGCAAACCCCCCACTCGTCAGATCCTCACTGCCTGAAGCGGATGAACTCAAACGAGTGAAGACGCAACTCGCTGACGTTCAAGCTCATTTCACAAAAGTGAAGCCGTCGTATTTGCCGACTAAGAGTGACTACTCGGGAGCAACTGAGTTGAGGGTATTAAAAGAACAGATTGCCACATTACAGACCCAAGTTAATGCACTGCTAACGCAGTCCAAGCAGCCCTTAAGACATGGAAGAGGAAATGTAACATTGAAATCCCGGAATGAGATTGTGGACCGACCTCGACCCTGGTATTGCTTTCGCTGTGGCGAAGACGGTCATGTGGCAAGAACCTGCGAAGATGAGCCAAAGCCCTCTCTAGTTGAAGAGAAGAGACGTGCTTTAAGAAAAAGTCAGCAGGAATGGGATCAGCAGAATGGTGCACCCTGCTCAAGAAATTTAAACTAATGGGGGCCTCTGTGTCAGGGCGAACAGAGGCTGCCGAATCAACTCCGATGAGAAGCCCTAATGAATCCATGAAAGTTGACAAGAAGTGCACCTCCATACAGAGGTCTTTTTCCAGGTTACCCCCTGGATTGGTGGGTGCTAAATGCACTGCAAGAGTTATCATTCATCAAAAAGAATATCAGTGCCTTCTCGATACTGGGTCGCAAGTGACGACCATTCCCCAGTCTATTTATGAGCGTGATCTATCCCACCATCATCTGAGGTCTTTGAACGAGTTAGTAGACATCAAACTAGAAGTGGAGGGGGCAAATGGCCAAGCCGTGCCCTATTTAGGGTATATAGAATTGGACTTGACATTTCCTGAAGAATTCGTTGGAAATATCATTGAAGTCCCAACCCTAGCATTGGTGGTTCCCGCGATGAGTGCCTCGCCTCAGATCCTCATCGGTACCAATACTCTGGACGTCCTTTACACTGACTATATCACATGCCATGGGCAGCAGCCATCGTCTTCTGTCCCTAGATATGGGGTGGTGCTCAAAGTTCTGGAAGTCAGACGAGTGGGAGCAAGCATCGATACCTTGGGGCAGGTTAGGGCCCCCATGAATAATCTCAATGTGATACCGGCTGGTCACACTGTTGTTGTCAATGGTCTTTTCCACACAAGCAGTGTTCACCATGGGAAATGGGCCACGGTGGAGGCTCCTAAGGAGTCCGCCCTCCCAAAGGGGTTACGAGTTGCCAATTCCCTTTGCACGCTAGCAACCAAGCAACCGTACCACGTGCCAGTTGTGGTGAAAAATGAAACCGAGACCGATATCAGACTCTCCCCCAGAACTGTTTTGGCTGAGATCCACTCAGTTCAGCAGGTTGTGGGCCCTGAGAAGGCTGTGAGGAACGCCTCTTGCCCCAGTGCGAAGCTTGACCTCGATTTTGGTAATTCCCCTTTGCCGCTCAGTTGGAAAGACAGAGTCGTGAAATTATTGAGTTCTATGCCCGAAGTCTTCGCTCTGCATGACTCAGATTATGGCTGCACCAATAAAGTGAAGCATCGTATTCGACTGAGTGATGATACTCCATTCAAGCATCGCGCAAGGCCCATCCATCCACAGGATGTGGATGCCGTCCGGAAACATCTGCAGGAATTATTGGACTCGGGCATTATTCGTGAGTCAGTCTCTCCATTTGCGTCGCCCATAGTCGTCGTGCGGAAGAAGAATGGTGCGGTGAGGCTTTGCATTGATTTCAGGAAGTTGAACTCCCAGACCATCAAAGATGCTTATGCTCTACCAAATCTGGAAGAGGTTTTTTCTTTGTTAACTGGATCAAAATGGTTCTCAGTTCTGGACTTGAAATCCGGATATTATCAGATCGAGATGGATGAGGCGGACAAGGAGAAAACGGCGTTTGTTTGTCCCCTTGGATTTTGGGAGTTTAACAGAATGCCACAGGGAGTGACAAATGCCCCCAGTACCTTTCAACGACTCATGGAACGATGCCTGGCTGACTTGAACAGGAAAGAGGTGCTTGTTTTCATTGATGACCTTATTGTATTTTCTGACACGCTTGAAGAACATGAGACGCGGCTATTAAAAGTCCTGGAAAGGGTGCGAGAATATGGCTTGAAATTGTCCCCCGAGAAGTGCAAATTCTTCCAGACATCTGTCAAATACCTTGGGCATATTGTCTCGCAACATGGTGTTGAGACCGATCCCGACAAGATAAGCGCGCTCAAGACCTGGCCAGTGCCAAAAAACTTAAAGGAGCTGCAGTCCTTCCTGGGATTCGCTGGCTATTATCGGCGGTTCGTGAAGGACTATTCACAGGTGGTGAAACCTCTTAACGAGCTCACAGCGGGGTACCGACCAGTCAGGAAGCAGGGAAAGGAAAAACCACAAAGAGCCGACATGCCATATTTTCGATTAAAAGATGATTTTGGAACAAGGTGGACAGCAGCCTGTCAAAAAGCTTTTGACGACATCATAAGCAAGCTCACAAGTGCCCCTGTTTTGGGTTTTGCCAACCCCAAACTTCCATACCTCCTCCACACTGACGCAAGTACCACAGGACTGGGTGCGGCTTTGTACCAGGAGCAAGATGGGCAGATGAGAGTAATTGCCTTTGCAAGCCGAGGATTGACAAGAAGTGAGTCAAGATATCCAGCACATAAATTGGAATTCTTGGCTTTGAAATGGGCAGTCACCACTAAATTCAGTGACTATCTTTATGGAGCCGAGTTTGTCGTGATCACAGATAGTAACCCCTTGACCTACATACTAACCTCTGCAAAATTAGATGCTGCAGGTTACCGATGGCTGTCATCTTTGTCCACTTTCTCGTTTAAAATTCAGTATCGTGCAGGAAGTCAGAACAAAGATGCAGATGGACTTTCAAGACTACCCTCCGCGGAGCTTGACGATGACCCTGTGTCAAGAAAGGAGGCCGAAAGGATCCAACAATTCACTTTGAATCACATGGGCGAACAGGACGGATTCGGCAAAGTTTTGCCTGAGGCAATACGAGCCATATGTCAAAGACATGAAGTGCAATGGTGTCATGGAGAGGAGAGAAGTTTTGGTCCATCAACCGCCCTAGTGGAGTCTCTCACTACTGATGCTCATGTCATGCCCGAGGGTTTCCAACGGGAGTGTGCGCACGGGCTTCCTGTTGTCCCTCACTTTACCATGCGTGAATTGGCAGGAGAACAGAGGGATGACACTGTTTTGAGAACAGTGATTGAGCATCTGGAGTCTGGAAGCCAACCCTCTCCTAGGTTAAGACAAGAGCTTCCGATTTTGGCGTTGTGGCTACGAGAGTGGAATCGCCTCGCACTGAGAGAGGGTGTGCTCTACAGAACCCGACAGGAGCAGGGACAGACTGTCCATCAGTTAGCCTTGCCAACTGAGTTGAGGCACGTAGTGTTACGGAGCCTGCATGATGACATTGGCCACCTTGGCCTAGAGCGAACCCTTGATCTGGTAAGATCCCGCTTTTATTGGCCTAGGATGGTTGTAGATGTGGAACAGAAGATTAAGACATGTGAACGCTGTGTGCGTCGCAAAGCCCAGCCTGAGAGAGCTGCACCATTGGTCAACATCGAGACGACAAGGCCCTTGGAACTGGTCTGCATGGATTTCCTATCTGTCGATCCTGACAGAAGCGGTATCAAAGACATCTTGGTGTTGACTGATCATTTCACAAAATATTCTGTGGCCATCCCCACTCGAAACCAGAAAGCTCTAACTGTGGCTAAGTATTTATGGGAGGATTTCCTGGTGCATTATGGCTTTCCAGAAAAACTGTTGAGTGACCAGGGTCCAGATTTTGAATCACGCACTATCCAGGAATTGTGTCAAATAGCAGGCATCAAAAAGGTGAGAACCACACCTTACCATCCGAGGGGCAATCCTGTGGAGAGATTCAATCGCACTCTTCTGCAGATGTTGGGCACTCTCAAGAACCAGGACAAAACTCATTGGAGAGATTTTGTCAAACCCCTAGTGCACGCTTACAATTGCACTCGGAATGATGTGACTGGGTTCAGCCCTTATGAACTCATGTTCGGCAGACGGCCGAGACTGCCAGTCGACTTAGCCTTCAACCTCCCTGCTTGTACTTCTCGGAAATCACACTCCCAGTATGTGCAGGACCTGAAAGGTCGGTTGGAGGAGAGCTATAAACTGGCCATGGCGAATGCTTCGAAGACCGCCAAGCGGAACAAACTTCGGTTCGATAGACGTGTTGTAGAATCTACACTAGTGTCAAATGATCGTGTTCTAGTGAAGAATGTGAAAATTAGGGGTAAGCACAAACTGGCTGACAGATGGGAGCCCGATGTGTGGGTGGTGGTTCAAAGAGTGGCTGGCCTTCCTGTCTACATAGTGCGTCCTGAAGGCAAGGAGGGTCCAAAGAGGACTTTACATAGGGATTTGCTGTTGCCCTGTGGATTCTTACCTGCCAGCACTGGTGAAAGATGTGAGAGGCAGACTGTCAGGAGGCCGCTGACGAGAAGCCAAACCAAAAGGGACACTTCAGACAATGATGAGGTACCAGATGATGATGATGATGATGCCCCCTCAGAAGATCAGGAGTACTGCCACTATTATTTGCCTCAATTGCCTGGTTGTTCTTCAACTATCGGCACCAACCCTACACAGTCAGGAGTGTGGCAACAGCCAAGCAGCGGCAGGGTTCCAGAGAATTTTCCGTTGAAAGAGCGGATTGCTCCCATGGTTGCTGAGGCTGCAAGAGAGTATGTGGCTGAGATGATGCAGGACGAAGAGAGGAATGAGACTGTCGAGACTTGCTCAAAAGATATGGTTGATCATCACATGAAAGCAGACCCCCCCACAATGGAGAAATCAACGGGCGAACCCCTTGAGCTGAGTGACCTTCCAAGTTTTGAGATAGGGCCAGAAATTGTTCAGCCAGAAGTCCCGCAGATTCACGTAGAGGACGACCACCCGTCTGAGAGTGCTGGAGCCCTGATCGAAACCCCACCTATGCTAGATGAATCAATTGGCAGTAATAGAGAATCCCAGGACAACGGCCCTCCCCTCGGAGAAGTTCCTGTTGCACTTTTTGATGATGCTAAGGAATGTCATCAAGTCCGACGCTCACAGAGAAACAGAGAACCGCCTGAGAGATTGCAGTACGCTCAGTTAGGAGTGCCATTGCTCACTGCTGCGAAAGCTCTTCTTCATGAATTGAGCGTGGTTATTGCGGAAACATTGCAGCCACACTGCTGCGTTGTTCATGATATAATGCTGAAGGAAAACCATGCGTGTAGGTGTTCCGAGACGTGCACACCTTCTGGGGGGGAGGGTGTAACCCGGATTATGGCATGAGGCAATGGGGAGTGGACTTAACCAAAATCTATATTGACTAAAAGAGTAGCGTCGTTAAAATTTGCTTAATTAAACAGAACTGAATATTGCCGTGGCCCGAACGAATCAGGGCACAGAATACTAGTGGGGTGTCAGCGAATGAGAGGTGCCGTTTTTCACCTTCGTGACGTCACGAACGTGCGGCGCAACCTATCTCGCTCTTTTTTCTGACGGGACCTGAACGCGAACGGACGTATTCTTCGACTGTTGTAAATAAGTGTTTCGGAAGAAAGAGAGAGTCATTCTACGCAACCTCGAGCACTGTGCCTGGCTAACGTAGCCGTTAGCTTTCCGTACCGCTGGGATATCGCCGACCGTATAACGTCGTCGGAGTCTCATTCGACATTCTTCTGGCCGGGTCTTTTGTGGAGTTCTAATTGAGGACAGCGCTGGGATTAGCGTGCCTTCAGTGGAGTGGATTCCATTACGGTGCCCTGACTTCTAACAAGTGCTGGAAAAGGGGGTACAGTGGTGGTGGCGAGCCAACCAAAGAACATACAGTATATTACATTTGATGCACTTTATTTTATTTTATTTGTGTTGGTGATGTTTAGAAGAATTTATTTTGTACGACAGGAGTTGACAAGAACATTTTGTGCTTAGTTATTTCATTCAGATTGAAAGAAAAAAAAAGAAACTCACACCGGTGTTGAGAAAGGTGATCACCAATTATTTTGCTTGAAGGAAAGGTCAACTAAGAGGTTGAGACTAAATTGGATTTATTTACCTTTTTGTCACTGTGTTTGTCGTGATAATAATTTTGTTGTCATGTGTTTATGTTTGATATAAAAGGTAATTTTACAACTGTTGTCTTGTTTCTTTGCCCATGCCACCCCCTCAATGGTGACATCATTGGCTCCAGTGAATCGAACCTAGTGTCCCCTTACTGGTCCAAGTAGAAACCCGTTGTCTGCCCCAGAGTGTTTCATCATCTCTAGCAATTATAAAACAGACGTAGCCCGTGTTACACTATGAAGATACATTCAAACTCACAAAACGTGCTCAGCTCGGGCTGAAAATGCATTTAAAGCAATAAAAACTCAAATTGAGTGTCACACCTAAACCAAAGGACTTATGGACACACTTCAACATGCATTTTGTTCAGGATGACCACCTGAAGCCTAAATGAGCATTCATTTGACCACACAACTCATTCCTATGAAGATACATTCAAAGTCAGAAAGCGCGCTCAGCTCAGGCGACAAATGCATTTAAAGCAATAAAAACTCAAATTGAGTGTCACGCCTAAACCAGAGGATTTATGCACACACTTCAACATGTATTTTGTTCAGGATGTCCTCCTGAAGCCTAAATGAGCATTAATTTGACTACACAACTCATTCCTATGAAGATACATTCAAAGTCAGAAAGCGCGCTCAAGCTCGGGCTGAAAATGCATTTAAAGCAATAAAAACTCAAATTGAGTGTCACACCTAAACCAAAGGACTTATGCACACATTCAACATGTATTTTGTTCAGGATGACCTCCTGAAGCCTATATGAGCTTTAATTTGACCACACAACTCATTCCTATGAAGATACATTCAAACTCACAAAACGTGCTCAGCTCGGGCTGAAAATGCATTTAAAGCAATAAAAACTCAAATTGACTGTCACGCCTAAACCAAAGGATTTATGCACACACTTTAACATGTATTTTGTTCAGAAGGACCACCTGAAGCCTAAATGAGCATTAATTTGATCACACAATTCATGCCTATGAAGATGCATTCAAACTCACAAAACGTGCTCAGCTCGGGATGAAAATGCATTTAAAGCAATAAAAACTCAAATTGAGTGTCACGCCTAAACCAAAGGACTTATGCATACACTTCAACATGTATTTTGTTCAGAAGGACCACCTGAAGCCTAAATGAGCATTAATTTGATCACACAATTCATGCCTATGAAGATGCATTCAAAGTCAGAAAGCGCGCTCAGCTCGGAATGAAAATGCATTTAAAGCAATAAAAACTCAAATTGAGTGTCACGCCTAAACCAAAGGACTTATGCATACACTTCAACATGTATTTTGTTCAGAAGGACCACCTGAAGCCTAAATGAGCATTAATTTGATCACACAATTCATGCCTATGAAGATGCATTCAAACTCACAAAACGTGCTCAGCTCGGGCTGAAAATGCATTTAAAGCAATAAAAACTCAAATTGAGTGTCACGCCTAAACCAAAGGACTTATGCACACACTTCAACATGTATTTTGTTCAGGATGACCACCTGAAGCCTAAATGAGCATTAATTTGACCACACAACTCATTCCTATGAAGATACATTCAAACTCACAAAACGTGCTCAACTCGGGCTGAAAATGCATTTAAAGCAATCAAAACTCAAATTGAGTGTAAGGCCTAAACCAAAGGACTTATGCACACACTTCAACATGTATTTTGTTCAGGATGACCTCCTGAAGCCCATATGAGAATTAATTTGACCACACAACTCATTCCTATGAAGATACATTCAAACTCACAAAACGTGCTCAGCTCGGGCTGAAAATGCATTTAAAGCAATAAAAACTCAAATTGAGTGTCACGCCTAAACCAAAGGACTTATGCACACACTTCAACATGTATTTTGTTCAGGATGACCACCTGAAGCCTAAATGAGCATTAATTTGACCACACAACTCATTCCTATGAAGATACATTCAAACCCACAAAACGTGCTCAACTCGGGCTGAAAATGCATTTAAAGCAATAAAAACTCAAATTGAGTGTCACGCCTAAACCAAAGGACTTATGCATACACTTCAACATGTATTTTGTTCAGGATGACCACCTGAAGCCTAAATGAGCATTAATTTGACCACACAACTCATTCCTATGAAGATACATTCAAACTCACAAAACGTGCTCAGCTCGGGCTGAAAATGCATTTAAAGCAATCAAAACTCAAATTGAGTGTAAGGCCTAAACCAAAGGACTTATGCACACACTTCAACATGTATTTTGTTCAGGATGACCTCCTGAAGCCCATATGAGAATTAATTTGACCACACAACTCATTCCTATGAAGATACATTCAAACTCACAAAACGTGCTCAGCTCGGGCTGAAAATTCATTTAAAGCAATAAAAACTCAAATTGAGTGTCACGCCTAAACCAAAGGACTTATGCACACACTTCAACATGTATTTTGTTCAGGATGACCACCTGAAGCCTAAATGAGCATTAATTTGATCACACAACTCATGCCTATGAAGATACATTCAAACTCACAAAACGTGCTCAGCTCGGGCTGAAAATGCATTTAAAGCAATAAAAACTCAAATTGAGTGTCACACCTAAACCAAAGGACTTATGCATACACTTCAACATGTATTTTGTTCAGGATGACCACCTGAAGCCTAAATGAGCATTCATTTGACCACACAACTCATTCCTATGAAGATACATTCAAAGTCAGAAAGCGCGCTCAGCTCAGGCGACAAATGCATTTAAAGCAATAAAAACTCAAATTGAGTGTCACGCCTAAACCAGAGGATTTATGCACACACTTCAACATGTATTTTGTTCAGGATGTCCTCCTGAAGCCTAAATGAGCATTAATTTGACTACACAACTCTTTCCTATGAAGATACATTCAAAGTCAGAAAGCGCGCTCAAGCTCGGGCTGAAAATGCATTTAAAGCAATAAAAACTCAAATTGAGTGTCACACCTAAACCAAAGGACTTATGCACACATTCAACATGTATTTTGTTCAGGATGACCTCCTGAAGCCTATATGAGCTTTAATTTGACCACACAACTCATTCCTATGAAGATACATTCAAACTCACAAAACGTGCTCAGCTCGGGCTGAAAATGCATTTAAAGCAATAAAAACTCAAATTGAGTGTCACGCCTAAACCAAAGGATTTATGCACACACTTTAACATGTATTTTGTTCAGAAGGACCACCTGAAGCCTAAATGAGCATTAATTTGATCACACAATTCATGCCTATGAAGATGCATTCAAACTCACAAAACGTGCTCAGCTCGGGCTGAAAATGCATTTAAAGCAATAAAAACTCAAATTGAGTGTCACACCTAAACCAAAGGACTTATGCACACACTTCATCATGTATTTTGTTCAGGATGGCCTCCTGAAGCCTAAAAGAGCATTAATTTGACTAAACAAATCATTCCTATGAAGATACATTCAAAGTCAGAAAGCGCGCTCAGCTCGGAATGAAAATGCATTTAAAGCAATAAAAACTCAAATTGAGTGTCACGCCTAAACCAAAGGACTTATGCATACACTTCAACATGTATTTTGTTCAGAAGGACCACCTGAAGCCTAAATGAGCATTAATTTGATCACACAATTCATGCCTATGAAGATGCATTCAAACTCACAAAACGTGCTCAGCTCGGGCTGAAAATGCATTTAAAGCAATAAAAACTCAAATTGAGTGTCACGCCTAAACCAAAGGACTTATGCACACACTTCAACATGTATTTTGTTCAGGATGACCACCTGAAGCCTAAATGAGCATTAATTTGACCACACAACTCATTCCTATGAAGATACATTCAAACTCACAAAACGTGCTCAACTCGGGCTGAAAATGCATTTAAAGCAATAAAAACTCAAATTGAGTTTCACGCCTAAACCAAAGGACTTATGCATACACTTCAACATGTATTTTGTTCAGAAGGACCACCTGAAGCCTAAATGAGCATTAATTTGATCACACAATTCATGCCTATGAAGATGCATTCAAACTCACAAAACGTGCTCAGCTCGGGCTGAAAATGCATTTAAAGCAATAAAAACTCAAATTGAGTGTCACGCCTAAACCAAAGGACTTATGCACACACTTCAACATGTATTTTGTTCAGGATGACCACCTGAAGCCTAAATGAGCATTAATTTGACCACACAACTCATTCCTATGAAGATACATTCAAACTCACAAAACGTGCTCAACTCGGGCTGAAAATGCATTTAAAGCAATAAAAACTCAAATTGAGTGTCACGCCTAAACCAAAGGACTTATGCACACACTTCAATATTTATTTAGTTCAGGATGACCACCTGAAGCCTAAATGAGCATTAATTTGACCACACAACTAATTCCTATGAAGCTACATTCAAACTCACAAAAAGTGCTCAGCTCGGGCTGAAAATGCATTTAAAGCAATAAAAACTCAAATTGAGTGTCACGCCTAAACCAAAGGACTTATGCACACACTTCAACATGTATTTTGTTCAGGATGACCACCTGAAGCCTAAATGAGCATTAATTTGACCACACAACTCATTCCTATGAAGATACATTCAAACTCACAAAACGTGCTCAGCTCGGGCTGAAAATGCATTTAAAGCAATAAAAACTCAAATTGAGTGTCACGCCTAAACCGAAGGACTTATGCACACACTTCAAGATGTATTTTGTTCAGGATGACCTCCTGAAGCCTAAATGAGCAATAATTTGACCACACAACTCATTCCTATGAAGATACATTCAAAGTCAGAAAGCGCGCTCAGCTCGGACTGAAAATGCATTTAAAGCAATAAAAACTCAAATGGAGTGTCACGCCTAAACCAAAGGACTTATGCACACACTTCAACATGTATTTAGTTCAGGATGACCACCTGAAGCCTAAATGAGCATTAATTTGACCACACAACTCATTCCTATGAAGATACATTCAAACTCACAAAACGTGCTCAGCTCGGGCTGAAAATGCATTTAAAGCAATCAAAACTCAAATTGAGTGTAAGGCCTAAACCAAAGGACTTATGCACACACTTCAACATGTATTTTGTTCAGGATGACCTCCTGAAGCCCATATGAGAATTAATTTGACCACACAACTCATTCCTATGAAGATACATTCAAACTCACAAAACGTGCTCAGCTCGGGCTGAAAATGCATTTAAAGCAATAAAAACTCAAATTGAGTGTCACACCTAAACCAAAGGACTTATGGACACACTTCAACATGTATTTTGTTCAGGATGACCACCTGAAGCCTAAATGAGCATTCATTTGACCACACAACTCATTCCTATGAAGATACATTCAAAGTCAGAAAGCGCGCTCAGCTCGGAATGAAAATGCATTTAAAGCAATAAAAATTCAAATTTTAAAAAACTTTACCAGTGTAGGCAACTTAATAATAATAATAATACTAATAATACATTTTATTGATAAGCGCCTTTCAAGACACCCAAGGACACTTTACAATAACAAAAAACACAAAACAATACGGGTTGAGCAGCTGACATGTCTGTCATTTTCTTGTGAGAATTAATTTTTTTCCAGAACAACACTCACAAAATTAGATATAGGTCTACATGACTTCCAACATTGTGATGTGCACTCACAGCAGCAATACCAGTCTTCGGCCGCTCAATTCATGCAAATTCTTCTCAAGACACTGCTCATGGTACCACCTTTCGCACTGGGTCTCGTCAAAAGGGGGCCGGGGGGAGAGAACCCTAACATCGCAAGATTATATGTTCGGAAATTTCAATCAGGATAACTCTAAGTTGCTTTTAAAATTCAAATTTTTTCTTTTACTTGAACCAACCCAATTTCAATGATGCATGCAAAGCATCATGAAGACAATGTCGATGCAAGATAAATTGTGTGTTCTTCCATTGTAAAAATCACTCGTTTTGTCAGAGGACCTTTTCCAGGTGGTTTTGCCATTTAGAGCATGCCACAGTGCATGGCGAGAACAAATACGACAACATGACGGAATATCAGTGAACATTAAACTTAAAATTCACAGTGTGTAAATATGGGATTGAAATTTTATCTTGACATTTTATTTTCATCGGAGCAGTGAATAACACGAGATTTTTCGTTGTGGTACAAGTCATAAAAAATGACTTTCTCATAAGCTTTCAGAATTCATCCCTGGTATCAACACTTCCTCTTCATGAAGTAGTTTGAAACAAAATATATCTTTGGCATCATTTCTGGATGCCACAATTAAACATTTTTTGCATGGGTGATCATCATCCAATAAACCTGCTGTGGTCAGTATTTCTGACGATTGTCTTGTTCTCTTATTTTCCATCGCCACATAATGTTCTAAAATTGATACACGGAATGTCTGGGGAAGGCCTTCATCAGTTCCACTGCCATCTGAAAAAAAATAGCTTGTTTGTCTTGTGGGAGTGACAAAACTGTTTCGGGCGAACAACTTGAAAACACAATTTGTACAAGGCTGCATAAAGCTGGACGATCGCTTGGTTGTGCGTTGAAGTTTTGGACCCTGTGTTGTCAACCCGCGCCACTTTCGGCCTGCCTGGCTTGGAGGAGCTCCGGCGGGGACAAACTGGCGGCATCGCTTCTATACCGGCCCGTCGCGGGCGTATTCGACGAGGTTTATTAGCCCGTTGCTTGACACCCGCGCCCCTCCCGGCTTCCCGCAAGATCCCCCTGATCAGAGCTGCATTGCGATCCGCTAGGAGCAGCCGCGCCCGGGCCGTGTTTTGCAGCGGCATTGTACGATATTTCGCGAGGATGGCCGTGAGCTTTTCACCCACTTCGCTTGCAACCCGGGCCACGTTGGACCGACGGGCGCGGCGAAACTCCGGCGAGGTCAGGCGGGTGGCGTATTTTCCTTCACAGAATGTCGCGCGGGTGTGCGTCGAAGTTTTCTGCCCTTTGTGTTAGGGTCCATTGTTTGTCCACAGTGTCGACCCTCCCTTTTGATTTTGCGCCCGGGACCTAACCGACGCTGTCGCTTGGCCCCGCCAGAGCTGCGCCGTGCCTGGCGGGCCGGCAAAGGCGAGTGTTGCAAGCGAAGAGGTGGAAGACCTCGCGCACACCAACACGACCTGCCGGGAGCAAAGCTGCTGCCCGCTCGGCTCCGCCAGAGATGCACCTCGCTTTGAGGGACAGGGGGCGCGGTGTGCAATCAAAGGGAAGAAAAACTTGGGAATCAAACCGCGCGAAGGTCCGGGACCGAACCGATGCCACCCGCTTGGCCCTGCCGGAGTTGCGCGGGGCAGGTAGGGCCGAGAGTGGTGTGTGTGATAAGCGAAGCGGAGGAACAGCTCACGCCCGCCCGTGAGAAATTTCGGACAGAGCCGTTTTTGCCCACGGCCGAGCCGGAGTTGCTCCGCTGCGGCGCTCAGGCTGTTCCGACGAGGATGTTGGGGCGGAGCGCTGGGAGAACCGCGGGTGTTAAGCAAAGTGTTCGGCTTCGTGAGAGATGAAGAGAGGAACCACGCGCAGACACAAAAAGCACAGAAGGGTTTTATTGCCAGTAAGCGAGACAGGCCGAGGTGGTCACAACTGAAAGGTAGTCAAAATGATCAATTCGAGGAGTGCAGGAATCCTGGAGCGGTACGGCGTCGTCGACACGGCAGGAAGGATCTCTGACGAAGTGACAATGGGTGGCTCTTCAGGCTGGCTTTTATGCTGCAAGTGGCAGATGAGATAATGACTCGCAGGTGTGTCGGGGAGGCAGGTGCACTGATTAGAGAAGCGCCCATCCCACACTGAAAAAGGTAACAATAACTTTTTGGGAGCGGCAAATTCCCCCACAGGAGAACAGAGAAATAGTGGTTTGATTTCGTGGAGTTCGTGGCGCAATGCACGAGGCGTCTGACTACAAATCAGGTCATGCTCGGCCAAAGAGAGGGCGTCCACCAGGTTGAAAAAGAGATGAAGAGCAAACACTGTCAATACATAATAAAGTTTCTCTGTCCCAATATCCCAAAAAAAAAGCCCAGTCCGAAGTAGCAAGATTAAGAAAATCTTTTGAAAAAACGCTCACATGAGGCGGATTTTGAGCCTTGCCTATGCAGTGATATTAATAATAATTGTAATAATAATCATGAAAAAGTGTGATGGTGGCGTGGCATTCATTTATCTTTTGAATTGGTGCGTTTAGATTTTTGTTTTTTGCTTTTCCTTGTATTTGGGTGTAGTTTCAAGCGCAGCTCATGTTCACACAACGCACATTTTATCTCATTATTTTTAGAGGGTCACAGGAAATCATATGGAAGGCTGCAATGGCCAACTCTCACCAGCAGAGGCTATCGTAAAGTGCTGGCCGTGCATGGACAAATAGGGCTCTCGCATTTCAGAAAGCACAAGAGTGACACAACGTGGCATCAGCTCTGAGCAGCAAATATTGTCAATTCATCGTCAATTTTTTCCGTCCCAAGAACCCCCCAAAAAAGTCAAAAGAGCCAAGATTTTTTAAAAACGCTCACATCAGAAGGATTTTGAGGCGTGTCGATGCAAAAAAAAAAAAGAAAAAAGACAATTAAAAAGTGTGATGGGGACACGACGTTCTTTGAATTCTAAATTGATATATTTCGATTTTTTTTGCTTTCACATGTATTTGGTTTGAGATTCGATTTCAGCTCATGTTCACAGGGCGGACATTTTATGTTGTTGCTTATTTTTAGAGGGTCATAAAAAAAATCCCAGACTTGACTTCTTCGTTTACAGTTGACTGAATAGGGATGATTGTTTTATTTGGGAGCAGAGAGATGTTGACTTAAATTCGCGGAGTTTATGATGCCACGGATAACGTGTCTCAATACGATTCAGTATTCGTTCGCGGAACGTCGCGCGGCTGGAAGCCGACGTTTTCTGCCCTTTGCGTTCGAAACCATTGTGTGTCCACGGTGCCGCCCCTCCCTTTTTTTGTCTCTTTTTCAGTGTGGGCTGGGCGCCTCTCGAATCAGTGCACCTGCCTCCCCTACACACGTGCGAGTCTTCATCTCATCTGCCACTTGCACCATAAAAGACAGCGTGAACAGCCACCCGTTGCCAGTTCGTCAGCGATCCTTCCTGCCGAGCTAGCTGCTGCCACGCCGTTACGCTCCAGCATTTCTGCACTCCTCAACGTGATCATTTTGACTAGCTTTCAGTTGTTTACACCTCGACCTGACCAACTTTCTGGCAATAAAACCCCTCTTCGTTTTTGGTGTCTGTGTGTGGTTCTTGTATTGATCTCTCACGAAACCTAACACTTTAATTCACATTCGACCCAAACTCCTCGTTTGGAGCGTCCCTCGCGCCGAAACGGTGCAGCATCGGCGGTGCCGAGGGCATAAACAACTCGGTACGACATTTCGCGCGGGTGGGCGTGAGATGTTCCTCCGCTTCACTGGTAACCCTGGATACTCTCCGCCGTACGGGTGCCGTGCGCCCCGAACCCGAAGCAATGAGGGACATTTTAGGGCGGTCGGGTTCGGGTAGGGGTAGGGCTCGGGCTCGGGCCGCCCGATCTTACTTCTGCTCCGGCGGGGCCAAGCGGGTGGCATCCGTTCGGTCCCGGACCTTCGTGCTGTTTGATTACCAAAGGACTTATGCACACACTTCAACTTGTATTTTGTTCAGGATGACCTCCTGAAGCCTAAATGAGCATTAATTTGACCACACAACTCATGCCTATGAAGATACATTCAAACTCACAAAACGTGCTCAGCTCGGGCTGAAAATGCATTTAAAGCAATAAAAACTCAAATTGAGTGTCACACCTAAACCAAAGGACTTATGGACACACTTCAACATGTATTTTGTTCAGGATGACCTCCTGAAGCCTAAATGAGCATTAATTTGATCACACAACTCATGCCTATGAAGATACATTCAAACTCACAAAACGTGCTCAGCTCGGGCTGAAAATGCATTTAAAGCAATAAAAACTCAAATTGAGTGTCACACCTAAACCAAAGGACTTATGCACACACTTCAACATGTATTTTGTTCAGGATGACCACCTGAAGCCTAAATGAGCATTCATTTGACCACACAACTCATTCCTATGAAGATACATTCAAAGTCAGGAGGCGCGCTCAGCTCAGGCTACAAATGCATTTAAAGCAATAAAAACTCAAATTGAGTGTCACGCCTAAACCAGAGGATTTATGCACACACTTCAACATGTATTTTGTTCAGGATGTCCTCCTGAAGCCTAAATGAGCATTAATTTGACTACACAACTCATTCCTATGAAGATACATTCAAAGTCAGAAAGCGCGCTCAAGCTCTGGCTGAAAATGCATTTAAAGCAATAAAAACTCAAATTGAGTGTCACACCTAAACCAAAGGACTTATGCACACATTCAACATGTATTTTGTTCAGGATGACCTCCTGAAGCCTATATGAGCTTTAATTTGACCACACAACTCATTCCTATGAAGATACATTCAAACTCACAAAACGTGCTCAGCTCGGGCTGAAAATGCATTTAAAGCAATAAAAACTCAAATTGAGTGTCACGCCTAAACCAAAGGATTTATGCACACACTTTAACATGTATTTTGTTCAGAAGGACCACCTGAAGCCTAAATGAGCATTAATTTGATCACACAATTCATGCCTATGAAGATGCATTCAAACTCACAAAACGTGCTCAGCTCGGGCTGAAAATGCATTTAAAGCAATAAAAACTCAAATTGAGTGTCACACCTAAACCAAAGGACTTATGCACACACTTCAGCATGTATTTTGTTCAGGATGGCCTCCTGAAGCCTAAAAGAGCATTAATTTGACTAAACAAATCATTCCTATGAAGATACATTCAAAGTCAGAAAGCGCGCTCAGCTCGGAATGAAAATGCATTTAAAGCAATAAAAACTCAAATTGAGTGTCACACCTAAACCAAAGGATTATGCACACACTTCAACATGTATTTTGTTCAGGATGGCCTCCTGAAGCCTATATGAGCATTAATTTGACCACACAACTCATTCCTATGAAGATACATTCAAACTCACAAAACATGCTCAGCTCGGGCTGAAAATGCATTTAAAGCAATAAAACTCAAATTGAGTGTCACGCCTAAACCAAAGGACTTATGCACACACTTCAACATGTATTTTGTTCAGGATGACCTCCTGAAGCCCAAATGAGAATTAATTTGACCACACAACTCATTCCTATGAAGATACATTCAAACTCACAAAACGTGCTCAGCTCGGGCTGAAAATGCATTTAAAGCAATAAAAACTCAAATTGAGTGTCACGCCTAAACCAAAGGACTTATGCACACACTTCAACATGTATTTTGTTCAGGATGACCACCTGAAGCCTAAATGAGCATTAATTTGACCACACAACTCATTCCTATGAAGATACATTCAAACTCACAAAACGTGCTCAACTCGGGCTGAAAATGCATTTAAAGCAATAAAAACTCAAATTGAGTGTCACGCCTAAACCAAAGGACTTATGCATACACTTCAACATGTATTTTGTTCAGGATGACCACCTGAAGCCTAAATGAGCATTAATTTGACCACACAACTCATTCCTATGAAGATACATTCAAACTCACAAAACGTGCTCAGCTCGGGCTGAAAATGCATTTAAAGCAATAAAAACTCAAATTGAGTGTCACGCCTAAACCAAAGGACTTATGCACACACTTCAACATGTATTTTGTTCAGGATGACCTCCTGAAGCCCATATGAGAATTAATTTGACCACACAACTCATTCCTATGAAGATACATTCAAACTCACAAAACGTGCTCAGCTCGGGCTGAAAATGCATTTAAAGCAATAAAAACTCAAATTGAGTGTCACGCCTAAACCAAAGGACTTATGCACACACTTCAACATGTATTTTGTTCAGGATGACCACCTGAAGCCTAAATGAGCATTAATTTGACCACACAACTCATTCCTATGAAGATACATTCAAACTCACAAAACGTGCTCAGCTCGGGCTGAAAATGCATTTAAAGCAATAAAAACTCAAATTGAGTGTCACGCCTAAACCAAAGGACTTATGCACACACTTCAACATGTATTTTGTTCAGGATGACCACCTGAAGCCTAAATGAGCATTAATTTGACCACACAACTCATTCCTATGAAGATACATTCAAACTCACAAAACGTGCTCAACTCGGGCTGAAAATGCATTTAAAGCAATAAAAACTCAAATTGAGTGTCACGCCTAAACCAAAGGACTTATGCACACACTTCAACATGTATTTAGTTCAGGATGTCCTCCTGAAGCCTAAATGAGCATTAATTTGACCACACAACTCATTCCTATGAAGATACATTCAAACTCACAAAAAGTGCTCAGCTCGGGCTGAAAATGCATTTAAAGCAATAAAAACTCAAATTGAGTGTCACGCCCAAACCAAAGAACTTATGCACACACTTCAATATTTATTTAGTTCAGGATGACCACCTGAAGCCTAAATGAGCATTAATTTGACCACACAACTCATTCTTATGAAGATACATTCAAACTCACAAAACATGCTCAGCTCGGGCTGAAAATGCATTTAAAGCAATAAAAACTCAAATTGAGTGTCACGCCTAAACCAAAGGACTTATGCACACACTTCAACATGTATTTAGTTCAGGATGTCCTCCTGAAGCCTAAATGAGCATTAATTTGACCACACAACTCATTCCTATGAAGCTACATTCAAACTCACAAAACGTGCTCAGCTCGGGCTGAAAATGCATTTAAAGCAATAAAAACTCAAATTGAGTGTCACGCCTAAACCAAAGGACTTATGCACACACTTCAACATGTATTTTGTTCAGGATGACCACCTGAAGCCTAAATGAGCATTAATTTGACCACACAACTCATTCCTATGAAGATACATTCAAACTCACAAAACGTGCTCAACTCGGGCTGAAAATGCATTTAAAGCAATCAAAACTCAAATTGAGTGTAAGGCCTAAACCAAAGGACTTATGCACACACTTCAACATGTATTTTGTTCAGGATGACCTCCTGAAGCCCATATGAGAATTAATTTGACCACACAACTCATTCCTATGAAGATACATTCAAACTCACAAAACGTGCTCAGCTCGGGCTGAAAATGCATTTAAAGCAATAAAAACTCAAATTGAGTGTCACGCCTAAACCAAAGGACTTATGCACACACTTCAACATGTATTTAGTTCAGGATGACCACCTGAAGCCGAAATGAGCATTAATTTGACCACACAACTCATTCTTATGAAGATACATTCAAACTCACAAAACATGCTCAGCTCGGGCTGAAAATGCATTTAAAGCAATAAAAACTCAAATTGAGTGTCACGCCTAAACCAAAGGACTTATGCACACACTTCAACATGTATTTAGTTCAGGATGTCCTCCTGAAGCCTAAATGAGCATTAATTTGACCACACAACTCATTCCTATGAAGCTACATTCAAACTCACAAAACGTGCTCAGCTCGGGCTGAAAATGCATTTAAAGCAATAAAAACTCAAATTGAGTGTCACGCCTAAACCAAAGGACTTATGCACACACTTCAACATGTATTTTGTTCAGGATGACCACCTGAAGCCTAAATGAGCATTAATTTGACCACACAACTCATTCCTATGAAGATACATTCAAACTCACAAAACGTGCTCAACTCGGGCTGAAAATGCATTTAAAGCAATAAAAACTCAAATTTTAAAAAACTTTACCAGTGTAGGCAACTTAATAATAATAATAATACTAATAATACATTTTATTGATAAGCGCCTTTCAAGACACCCAAGGACACTTTACAATAACAAAAAACACAAAACAATACGGGTTGAGCAGCTGACATGTCTGTCATTTTCTTGTGAGAATTAATTTTTTTCCAGAACAACACTCACAAAATTAGATATAGGTCTACATGACTTCCAACATTGTGATGTGCACTCACAGCAGCAATACCAGTCTTCGGCCGCTCAATTCATGCAAATTCTTCTCAAGACACTGCTCATGGTACCACCTTTCGCACTGGGTCTCGTCAAAAGGGGGCCGGGGGGAGAGAACCCTAACATCGCAAGATTATATGTTCGGAAATTTCAATCAGGATAACTCTAAGTTGCTTTTAAAATTCAAATTTTTTCTTTTACTTGAACCAACCCAATTTCAATGATGCATGCAAAGCATCATGAAGACAATGTCGATGCAAGATAAATTGTGTGTTCTTCCATTGTAAAAATCACTCGTTTTGTCAGAGGACCTTTTCCAGGTGGTTTTGCCATTTAGAGCATGCCACAGTGCATGGCGAGAACAAATACGACAACATGACGGAATATCAGTGAACATTAAACTTAAAATTCACAGTGTGTAAATATGGGATTGAAATTTTATCTTGACATTTTATTTTCATCGGAGCAGTGAATAACACGAGATTTTTCGTTGTGGTACAAGTCATAAAAAATGACTTTCTCATAAGCTTTCAGAATTCATCCCTGGTATCAACACTTCCTCTTCATGAAGTAGTTTGAAACAAAATATATCTTTGGCATCATTTCTGGATGCCACAATTAAACATTTTTTGCATGGGTGATCATCATCCAATAAACCTGCTGTGGTCAGTATTTCTGACGATTGTCTTGTTCTCTTATTTTCCATCGCCACATAATGTTCTAAAATTGATGCACGGAATGTCTGGGGAAGGCCTTCATCAGTTCCACTGCCATCTGAAAAAAAATAGCTTGTTTGTCTTGTGGGAGTGACAAAACTGTTTCGGGCGAACAACTTGAAAACACAATTTGTACAAGGCTGCATAAAGCTGGACGATCGCTTGGTTGTGCGTTGAAGTTTTGGACCCTGTGTTGTCAACCCGCGCCACTTTCGGCCTGCCTGGCTTGGAGGAGCTCCGGCGGGGACAAACTGGCGGCATCGCTTCTATACCGGCCCGTCGCGGGCGTATTCGACGAGGTTTATTAGCCCGTTGCTTGACACCCGCGCCCCTCCCGGCTTCCCGCAAGATCCCCCTGATCAGAGCTGCATTGCGATCCGCTAGGAGCAGCCGCGCCCGGGCCGTGTTTTGCAGCGGCATTGTACGATATTTCGCGAGGATGGCCGTGAGCTTTTCACCCACTTCGCTTGCAACCCGGGCCACGTTGGACCGACGGGCGCGGCGAAACTCCGGCGAGGTCAGGCGGGTGGCGTATTTTCCTTCACAGAATGTCGCGCGGGTGTGCGTCGAAGTTTTCTGCCCTTTGTGTTAGGGTCCATTGTTTGTCCACAGTGTCGACCCTCCCTTTTGATTTTGCGCCCGGGACCTAACCGACGCTGTCGCTTGGCCCCGCCAGAGCTGCGCCGTGCCTGGCGGGCCGGCAAAGGCGAGTGTTGCAAGCGAAGAGGTGGAAGACCTCGCGCACACCAACACGACCTGCCGGGAGCAAAGCTGCTGCCCGCTCGGCTCCGCCAGAGATGCACCTCGCTTTGAGGGACAGGGGGCGCGGTGTGCAATCAAAGGGAAGAAAAACTTGGGAATCAAACCGCGCGAAGGTCCGGGACCGAACCGATGCCACCCGCTTGGCCCTGCCGGAGTTGCGCGGGGCAGGTAGGGCCGAGAGTGGTGTGTGTGATAAGCGAAGCGGAAGAACAGCTCACGCCCGCCCGTGAGAAATTTCGGACAGAGCCGTTTTTGCCCACGGCCGAGCCGGAGTTGCTCCGCTGCGGCGCTCAGGCTGTTCCGACGAGGATGTTGGGGCGGAGCGCTGGGAGAACCGCGGGTGTTAAGCAAAGTGTTCGGCTTCGTGAGAGATGAAGAGAGGAACCACGCGCAGACACAAAAAGCACAGAAGGGTTTTATTGCCAGTAAGCGAGACAGGCCGAGGTGGTCACAACTGAAAGGTAGTCAAAATGATCAATTCGAGGAGTGCAGGAATCCTGGAGCGGTACGGCGTCGTCGACACGGCAGGAAGGATCTCTGACGAAGTGACAATGGGTGGCTCTTCAGGCTGGCTTTTATGCTGCAAGTGGCAGATGAGATAATGACTCGCAGGTGTGTCGGGGAGGCAGGTGCACTGATTCGAGAAGCGCCCATCCCACACTGAAAAAGGTAACAATAACTTTTTGGGAGCGGCAAATTCCCCCACAGGAGAACAGAGAAATAGTGGTTTGATTTCGTGGAGTTCGTGGCGCAATGCACGAGGCGTCTGACTACAAATCAGGTCATGCTCGGCCAAAGAGAGGGCGTCCACCAGGTTGAAAAAGAGATGAAGAGCAAACACTGTCAATACATAATAAAGTTTCTCTGTCCCAATATCCCAAAAAAAAAGCCCAGTCCGAAGTAGCAAGATTAAGAAAATCTTTTGAAAAAACGCTCACATGAGGCGGATTTTGAGCCTTGCCTATGCAGTGATATTAATAATAATTGTAATAATAATCATGAAAAAGTGTGATGGTGGCGTGGCATTCATTTATCTTTTGAATTGGTGCGTTTAGATTTTTGTTTTTTGCTTTTCCTTGTATTTGGGTGTAGTTTCAAGCGCAGCTCATGTTCACACAACGCACATTTTATCTCATTATTTTTAGAGGGTCACAGGAAATCATATGGAAGGCTGCAATGGCCAACTCTCACCAGCAGAGGCTATCGTAAAGTGCTGGCCGTGCATGGACAAATAGGGCTCTCGCATTTCAGAAAGCACAAGAGTGACACAACGTGGCATCAGCTCTGAGCAGCAAATATTGTCAATTCATCGTCAATTTTTTCCGTCCCAAGAACCCCCCAAAAAAGTCAAAAGAGCCAAGATTTTTTAAAAACGCTCACATCAGAAGGATTTTGAGGCGTGTCGATGCAAAAAAAAAAGAAAAAAGAAAAAAGACAATTAAAAAGTGTGATGGGGACACGACGTTCTTTGAATTCTAAATTGATATATTTCGATTTTTTTTGCTTTCACATGTATTTGGTTTGAGATTCGATTTCAGCTCATGTTCACAGGGCGGACATTTTATGTTGTTGCTTATTTTTAGAGGGTCATAAAAAAAATCCCAGACTTGACTTCTTCGTTTACAGTTGACTGAATAGGGATGATTGTTTTATTTGGGAGCAGAGAGATGTTGACTTAAATTCGCGGAGTTTATGATGCCACGGATAACGTGTCTCAATACGATTCAGTATTCGTTCGCGGAACGTCGCGCGGCTGGAAGCCGACGTTTTCTGCCCTTTGCGTTCGAAACCATTGTGTGTCCACGGTGCCGCCCCTCCCTTTTTTTGTCTCTTTTTCAGTGTGGGCTGGGCGCCTCTCGAATCAGTGCACCTGCCTCCCCTACACACGTGCGAGTCTTCATCTCATCTGCCACTTGCACCATAAAAGACAGCGTGAACAGCCACCCGTTGCCAGTTCGTCAGCGATCCTTCCTGCCGAGCTAGCTGCTGCCACGCCGTTACGCTCCAGCATTTCTGCACTCCTCAACGTGATCATTTTGACTAGCTTTCAGTTGTTTACACCTCGACCTGACCAACTTTCTGGCAATAAAACCCCTCTTCGTTTTTGGTGTCTGTGTGTGGTTCTTGTATTGATCTCTCACGAAACCTAACACTTTAATTCACATTCGACCCAAACTCCTCGTTTGGAGCGTCCCTCGCGCCGAAACGGTGCAGCATCGGCGGTGCCGTGGGCATAAACAACTCGGTACGACATTTCGCGCGGGTGGGCGTGAGATGTTCCTCCGCTTCACTGGTAACCCTGGATACTCTCCGCCGTACGGGTGCCGTGCGCCCCGAACCCGAAGCAATGAGGGACATTTTAGGGCGGTCGGGTTCGGGTAGGGGTAGGGCTCGGGCTCGGGCTCGGGCCGCCCGATCTTACTTCTGCTCCGGCGGGGCCAAGCGGGTGGCATCCGTTCGGTCCCGGACCTTCGTGCTGTTTGATTACCAAAGGACTTATGCACACACTTCAACTTGTATTTTGTTCAGGATGACCTCCTGAAGCCTAAATGAGCTTTAATTTGACCACACAACTCATTCCTATGAAGATACATTCAAACTCACAAAACGTGCTCAGCTCGGGCTGAAAATGCATTTAAAGCAATAAAAACTCAAATTGAGTGTCACACCTAAACCAAAGGACTTATGCACACACTTCATCATGTATTTTGTTCAGGATGGCCTCCTGAAGCCTAAAAGAGCATTAATTTGACTAAACAAATCATTCCTATGAAGATACATTCAAAGTCAGAAAGCGCGCTCAGCTCGGAATGAAAATGCATTTAAAGCAATAAAAACTCAAATTGAGTGTCACACCTAAACCAAAGGATTATGCACACACTTCAACATGTATTTTGTTCAGGATGGCCTCCTGAAGCCTATATGAGCATTAATTTGACCACACAACTCATTCCTATGAAGATACATTCAAACTCACAAAACATGCTCAGCTCGGGCTGAAAATGCATTTAAAGCAATAAAAACTCAAATTGAGTGTCACGCCTAAACCAAAGGACTTATGCACACACTTCAACATGTATTTTGTTCAGGATGACCACCTGAAGCCTAAATGAGCATTAATTTGACCACACAACTCATTCCTATGAAGATACATTCAAACTCACAAAACGTGCTCAGCTCGGGCTGAAAATGCATTTAAAGCAATAAAAACTCAAATTGAGTGTCACACCTAAACCAAAGGACTTATGCACACACTTCATCATGTATTTTGTTCAGGATGGCCTCCTGAAGCCTAAAAGAGCATTAATTTGACTAAACAAATCATTCCTATGAAGATACATTCAAAGTCAGAAAGCGCGCTCAGCTCGGAATGAAAATGCATTTAAAGCAATAAAAACTCAAATTGAGTGTCACACCTAAACCAAAGGATTATGCACACACTTCAACATGTATTTTGTTCAGGATGGCCTCCTGAAGCCTATATGAGCATTAATTTGACCACACAACTCATTCCTATGAAGATACATTCAAACTCACAAAACATGCTCAGCTCGGGCTGAAAATGCATTTAAAGCAATTAAAACTCAAATTGAGTGTCACGCCTAAACCAAAGGACTTATGCACACACTTCAACATGTATTTTGTTCAGGATGACCACCTGAAGCCTAAATGAGCATTAATTTGACCACACAACTCATTCCTATGAAGATACATTCAAACTCACAAAACGTGCTCAACTCGGGCTGAAAATGCATTTAAAGCAATAAAAACTCAAATTGAGTGTCACGCCTAAACCAAAGGACTTATGCATACACTTCAACATGTATTTTGTTCAGGATGACCACCTGAAGCCTAAATGAGCATTAATTTGACCACACAACTCATTCCTATGAAGATACATTCAAACTCACAAAACGTGCTCAGCTCGGGCTGAAAATGCATTTAAAGCAAACAAAACTCAAATTGAGTGTAAGGCCTAAACCAAAGGACTTATGCACACACTTCAACATGTATTTTGTTCAGGATGACCTCCTGAAGCCCATATGAGAATTAATTTGACCACACAACTCATTCCTATGAAGATACATTCAAACTCACAAAACGTGCTCAGCTCGGGCTGAAAATGCATTTAAAGCAATAAAAACTCAAATTGAGTGTCACGCCTAAACCAAAGGACTTATGCACACACTTCAACATGTATTTTGTTCAGGATGACCACCTGAAGCCTAAATGAGCATTAATTTGACCACACAACTCATTCCTATGAAGATACATTCAAACTCACAAAACGTGCTCAACTCGGGCTGAAAATGCATTTAAAGCAAGATAACTCAAATTGAGTGTCACGCCTAAACCAAAGGACTTATGCATACACTTCAACATGTATTTTGTTCAGGATGACCACCTGAAGCCTAAATGAGCATTAATTTGACCACACAACTCATTCCTATGAAGATACATTCAAACTCACAAAACGTGCTCAGCTCGGGCTGAAAATGCATTTAAAGCAATCAAAACTCAAATTGAGTGTAAGGCCTAAACCAAAGGACTTATGCACACACTTCAACATGTATTTTGTTCAGGATGACCTCCTGAAGCCCATATGAGAATTAATTTGACCACACAACTCATTCCTATGAAGATACATTCAAACTCACAAAACGTGCTCAGCTCGGGCTGAAAATTCATTTAAAGCAATAAAAACTCAAGTTGAGTGTCACGCCTAAACCAAAGGACTTATGCACACACTTCAACATGTATTTTGTTCAGGATGACCACCTGAAGCCTAAATGAGCATTAATTTGATCACACAACTCATGCCTATGAAGATACATTCAAACTCACAAAACGTGCTCAGCTCGGGCTGAAAATGCATTTAAAGCAATAAAAACTCAAATTGAGTGTCACACCTAAACCAAAGGACTTATGGACACACTTCAACATGTATTTTGTTCAGGATGACCACCTGAAGCCTAAATGAGCATTCATTTGACCACACAACTCATTCCTATGAAGATACATTCAAAGTCAGAAAGCGCGCTCAGCTCAGGCGACAAATGCATTTAAAGCAATAAAAACTCAAATTGAGTGTCACGCCTAAACCAGAGGATTTATGCACACACTTCAACATGTATTTTGTTCAGGATGTCCTCCTGAAGCCTAAATGAGCATTAATTTGACTACACAACTCATTCCTATGAAGATACATTCAAAGTCAGAAAGCGCGCTCAAGCTCGGGCTGAAAATGCATTTAAAGCAATAAAAACTCAAATTGAGTGTCACACCTAAACCAAAGGACTTATGCACACATTCAACATGTATTTTGTTCAGGATGACCTCCTGAAGCCTATATGAGCTTTAATTTGACCACACAACTCATTCCTATGAAGATACATTCAAACTCACAAAACGTGCTCAGCTCGGGCTGAAAATGCATTTAAAGCAATAAAAACTCAAATTGAGTGTCACGCCTAAACCAAAGGATTTATGCACACACTTTAACATGTATTTTGTTCAGAAGGACCACCTGAAGCCTAAATGAGCATTAATTTGATCACACAATTCATGCCTATGAAGATGCATTCAAACTCACAAAACGTGCTCAGCTCGGGCTGAAAATGCATTTAAAGCAATAAAAACTCAAATTGAGTGTCACACCTAAACCAAAGGACTTATGCACACACTTCATCATGTATTTTGTTCAGGATGGCCTCCTGAAGCCTAAAAGAGCATTAATTTGACTAAACAAATCATTCCTATGAAGATACATTCAAAGTCAGAAAGCGCGCTCAGCTCGGAATGAAAATGCATTTAAAGCAATAAAAACTCAAATTGAGTGTCACGCCTAAACCAAAGGACTTATGCACACACTTCAACATGTATTTTGTTCAGGATGACCACCTGAAGCCTAAATGAGCATTAATTTGACCACACAACTCATTCCTATGAAGATACATTCAAACTCACAAAACGTGCTCAACTCGGGCTGAAAATGCATTTAAAGCAATAAAAACTCAAATTGAGTGTCACGCCTAAACCAAAGGACTTATGCACACACTTCAACATGTATTTTGTTCAGGATGACCACCTGAAGCCTAAATGAGCATTAATTTGACCACACAACTCATTCCTATGAAGATACATTCAAACTCACAAAACGTGCTCAACTCGGGCTGAAAATGCATTTAAAGCAATAAAAACTCAAATTTTAAAAAACTTTACCAGTGTAGGCAACTTAATAATAATAATAATACTAATAATACATTTTATTGATAAGCGCCTTTCAAGACACCCAAGGACACTTTACAATAACAAAAAACACAAAACAATACGGGTTGAGCAGCTGACATGTCTGTCATTTTCTTGTGAGAATTAATTTTTTTCCAGAACAACACTCACAAAATTAGATATAGGTCTACATGACTTCCAACATTGTGATGTGCACTCACAGCAGCAATACCAGTCTTCGGCCGCTCAATTCATGCAAATTCTTCTCAAGACACTGCTCATGGTACCACCTTTCGCACTGGGTCTCGTCAAAAGGGGGCCGGGGGGAGAGAACCCTAACATCGCAAGATTATATGTTCGGAAATTTCAATCAGGATAACTCTAAGTTGCTTTTAAAATTCACATTTTTTCTTTTACTTGAACCAACCCAATTTCAATGATGCATGCAAAGCATCATGAAGACAATGTCGATGCAAGATAAATTGTGTGTTCTTCCATTGTAAAAATCACTCGTTTTGTCAGAGGACCTTTTCCAGGTGGTTTTGCCATTTAGAGCATGCCACAGTGCATGGCGAGAACAAATACGACAACATGACGGAATATCAGTGAACATTAAACTTAAAATTCACAGTGTGTAAATATGGGATTGAAATTTTATCTTGACATTTTATTTTCATCGGAGCAGTGAATAACACGAGATTTTTCGTTGTGGTACAAGTCATAAAAAATGACTTTCTCATAAGCTTTCAGAATTCATCCCTGGTATCAACACTTCCTCTTCATGAAGTAGTTTGAAACAAAATATATCTTTGGCATCATTTCTGGATGCCACAATTAAACATTTTTTGCATGGGTGATCATCATCCAATAAACCTGCTGTGGTCAGTATTTCTGACGATTGTCTTGTTCTCTTATTTTCCATCGCCACATAATGTTCTAAAATTGATGCACGGAATGTCTGGGGAAGGCCTTCATCAGTTCCACTGCCATCTGAAAAAAAATAGCTTGTTTGTCTTGTGGGAGTGACAAAACTGTTTCGGGCGAACAATTTGAAAACACAATTTGTACAAGGCTGCATAAAGCTGGACGATCGCTTGGTTGTGCGTTGAAGTTTTGGACCCTGTGTTGTCAACCCGCGCCACTTTCGGCCTGCCTGGCTTGGAGGAGCTCCGGCGGGGACAAACTGGCGGCATCGCTTCTATACCGGCCCGTCGCGGGCGTATTCGACGAGGTTTATTAGCCCGTTGCTTGACACCCGCGCCCCTCCCGGCTTCCCGCAAGATCCCCCTGATCAGAGCTGCATTGCGATCCGCTAGGAGCAGCCGCGCCCGGGCCGTGTTTTGCAGCGGCATTGTACGATATTTCGCGAGGATGGCCGTGAGCTTTTCACCCACTTCGCTTGCAACCCGGGCCACGTTGGACCGACGGGCGCGGCGAAACTCCGGCGAGGTCAGGCGGGTGGCGTATTTTCCTTCACAGAATGTCGCGCGGGTGTGCGTCGAAGTTTTCTGCCCTTTGTGTTAGGGTCCATTGTTTGTCCACAGTGTCGACCCTCCCTTTTGATTTTGCGCCCGGGACCTAACCGACGCTGTCGCTTGGCCCCGCCAGAGCTGCGCCGTGCCTGGCGGGCCGGCAAAGGCGAGTGTTGCAAGCGAAGAGGTGGAAGACCTCGCGCACACCAACACGACCTGCCGGGAGCAAAGCTGCTGCCCGCTCGGCTCCGCCAGAGATGCACCTCGCTTTGAGGGACAGGGGGCGCGGTGTGCAATCAAAGGGAAGAAAAACTTGGGAATCAAACCGCGCGAAGGTCCGGGACCGAACCGATGCCACCCGCTTGGCCCTGCCGGAGTTGCGCGGGGCAGGTAGGGCCGAGAGTGGTGTGTGTGATAAGCGAAGCGGAAGAACAGCTCACGCCCGCCCGTGAGAAATTTCGGACAGAGCCGTTTTTGCCCACGGCCGAGCCGGAGTTGCTCCGCTGCGGCGCTCAGGCTGTTCCGACGAGGATGTTGGGGCGGAGCGCTGGGAGAACCGCGGGTGTTAAGCAAAGTGTTCGGCTTCGTGAGAGATGAAGAGAGGAACCACGCGCAGACACAAAAAGCACAGAAGGGTTTTATTGCCAGTAAGCGAGACAGGCCGAGGTGGTCACAACTGAAAGGTAGTCAAAATGATCAATTCGAGGAGTGCAGGAATCCTGGAGCGGTACGGCGTCGTCGACACGGCAGGAAGGATCTCTGACGAAGTGACAATGGGTGGCTCTTCAGGCTGGCTTTTATGCTGCAAGTGGCAGATGAGATAATGACTCGCAGGTGTGTCGGGGAGGCAGGTGCACTGATTCGAGAAGCGCCCATCCCACACTGAAAAAGGTAACAATAACTTTTTGGGAGCGGCAAATTCCCCCACAGGAGAACAGAGAAATAGTGGTTTGATTTCGTGGAGTTCGTGGCGCAATGCACGAGGCGTCTGACTACAAATCAGGTCATGCTCGGCCAAAGAGAGGGCGTCCACCAGGTTGAAAAAGAGATGAAGAGCAAACACTGTCAATACATAATAAAGTTTCTCTGTCCCAATATCCCAAAAAAAAAGCCCAGTCCGAAGTAGCAAGATTAAGAAAATCTTTTGAAAAAACGCTCACATGAGGCGGATTTTGAGCCTTGCCTATGCAGTGATATTAATAATAATTGTAATAATAATCATGAAAAAGTGTGATGGTGGCGTGGCATTCATTTATCTTTTGAATTGGTGCGTTTAGATTTTTGTTTTTTGCTTTTCCTTGTATTTGGGTGTAGTTTCAAGCGCAGCTCATGTTCACACAACGCACATTTTATCTCATTATTTTTAGAGGGTCACAGGAAATCATATGGAAGGCTGCAATGGCCAACTCTCACCAGCAGAGGCTATCGTAAAGTGCTGGCCGTGCATGGACAAATAGGGCTCTCGCATTTCAGAAAGCACAAGAGTGACACAACGTGGCATCAGCTCTGAGCAGCAAATATTGTCAATTCATCGTCAATTTTTTCCGTCCCAAGAACCCCCCAAAAAAGTCAAAAGAGCCAAGATTTTTTAAAAACGCTCACATCAGAAGGATTTTGAGGCGTGTCGATGCAAAAAAAAAAGAAAAAAGAAAAAAGACAATTAAAAAGTGTGATGGGGACACGACGTTCTTTGAATTCTAAATTGATATATTTCGATTTTTTTTGCTTTCACATGTATTTGGTTTGAGATTCGATTTCAGCTCATGTTCACAGGGCGGACATTTTATGTTGTTGCTTATTTTTAGAGGGTCATAAAAAAAATCCCAGACTTGACTTCTTCGTTTACAGTTGACTGAATAGGGATGATTGTTTTATTTGGGAGCAGAGAGATGTTGACTTAAATTCGCGGAGTTTATGATGCCACGGATAACGTGTCTCAATACGATTCAGTATTCGTTCGCGGAACGTCGCGCGGCTGGAAGCCGACGTTTTCTGCCCTTTGCGTTCGAAACCATTGTGTGTCCACGGTGCCGCCCCTCCCTTTTTTTGTCTCTTTTTCAGTGTGGGCTGGGCGTCTCTCGAATCAGTGCACCTGCCTCCCCTACACACGTGCGAGTCTTCATCTCATCTGCCACTTGCACCATAAAAGACAGCGTGAACAGCCACCCGTTGCCAGTTCGTCAGCGATCCTTCCTGCCGAGCTAGCTGCTGCCACGCCGTTACGCTCCAGCATTTCTGCACTCCTCAACGTGATCATTTTGACTAGCTTTCAGTTGTTTACACCTCGACCTGACCAACTTTCTGGCAATAAAACCCCTCTTCGTTTTTGGTGTCTGTGTGTGGTTCTTGTATTGATCTCTCACGAAACCTAACACTTTAATTCACATTCGACCCAAACTCCTCGTTTGGAGCGTCCCTCGCGCCGAAACGGTGCAGCATCGGCGGTGCCGTGGGCATAAACAACTCGGTACGACATTTCGCGCGGGTGGGCGTGAGATGTTCCTCCGCTTCACTGGTAACCCTGGATACTCTCCGCCGTACGGATGCCGTGCGCCCCGAACCCGAAGCAATGAGGGACATTTTAGGGCGGTCGGGTTCGGGTAGGGGTAGGGCTCGGGCTCGGGCTCGGGCCGCCCGATCTTACTTCTGCTCCGGCGGGGCCAAGCGGGTGGCATCCGTTCGGTCCCGGACCTTCGTGCTGTTTGATTACCAAAGGACTTATGCACACACTTCAACTTGTATTTTGTTCAGGATGACCTCCTGAAGCCTAAATGAGCTTTAATTTGACCACACAACTCATTCCTATGAAGATACATTCAAACTCACAAAACGTGCTCAGCTCGGGCTGAAAATGCATTTAAAGCAATAAAAACTCAAATTGAGTGTCACACCTAAACCAAAGGACTTATGCACACACTTCATCATGTATTTTGTTCAGGATGGCCTCCTGAAGCCTAAAAGAGCATTAATTTGACTAAACAAATCATTCCTATGAAGATACATTCAAAGTCAGAAAGCGCGCTCAGCTCGGAATGAAAATGCATTTAAAGCAATAAAAACTCAAATTGAGTGTCACACCTAAACCAAAGGATTATGCACACACTTCAACATGTATTTTGTTCAGGATGGCCTCCTGAAGCCTATATGAGCATTAATTTGACCACACAACTCATTCCTATGAAGATACATTCAAACTCACAAAACATGCTCAGCTCGGGCTGAAAATGCATTTAAAGCAATAAAAACTCAAATTGAGTGTCACGCCTAAACCAAAGGACTTATGCACACACTTCAACATGTATTTTGTTCAGGATGACCACCTGAAGCCTAAATGAGCATTAATTTGACCACACAACTCATTCCTATGAAGATACATTCAAACTCACAAAACGTGCTCAGCTCGGGCTGAAAATGCATTTAAAGCAATAAAAACTCAAATTGAGTGTCACACCTAAACCAAAGGACTTATGCACACACTTCATCATGTATTTTGTTCAGGATGGCCTCCTGAAGCCTAAAAGAGCATTAATTTGACTAAACAAATCATTCCTATGAAGATACATTCAAAGTCAGAAAGCGCGCTCAGCTCGGAATGAAAATGCATTTAAAGCAATAAAAACTCAAATTGAGTGTCACACCTAAACCAAAGGATTATGCACACACTTCAACATGTATTTTGTTCAGGATGGCCTCCTGAAGCCTATATGAGCATTAATTTGACCACACAACTCATTCCTATGAAGATACATTCAAACTCACAAAACATGCTCAGCTCGGGCTGAAAATGCATTTAAAGCAATAAAAACTCAAATTGAGTGTCACGCCTAAACCAAAGGACTTATGCACACACTTCAACATGTATTTTGTTCAGGATGACCACCTGAAGCCTAAATGAGCATTAATTTGACCACACAACTCATTCCTATGAAGATACATTCAAACTCACAAAACGTGCTCAACTCGGGCTGAAAATGCATTTAAAGCAATAAAAACTCAAATTGAGTGTCACGCCTAAACCAAAGGACTTATGCATACACTTCAACATGTATTTTGTTCAGGATGACCACCTGAAGCCTAAATGAGCATTAATTTGACCACACAACTCATTCCTATGAAGATACATTCAAACTCACAAAACGTGCTCAGCTCGGGCTGAAAATGCATTTAAAGCAAACAAAACTCAAATTGAGTGTAAGGCCTAAACCAAAGGACTTATGCACACACTTCAACATGTATTTTGTTCAGGATGACCTCCTGAAGCCCATATGAGAATTAATTTGACCACACAACTCATTCCTATGAAGATACATTCAAACTCACAAAACGTGCTCAGCTCGGGCTGAAAATGCATTTAAAGCAATAAAAACTCAAATTGAGTGTCACGCCTAAACCAAAGGACTTATGCACACACTTCAACATGTATTTTGTTCAGGATGACCACCTGAAGCCTAAATGAGCATTAATTTGACCACACAACTCATTCCTATGAAGATACATTCAAACTCACAAAACGTGCTCAACTCGGGCTGAAAATGCATTTAAAGCAATAAAAACTCAAATTGAGTGTCACGCCTAAACCAAAGGACTTATGCATACACTTCAACATGTATTTTGTTCAGGATGACCACCTGAAGCCTAAATGAGCATTAATTTGACCACACAACTCATTCCTATGAAGATACATTCAAACTCACAAAACGTGCTCAGCTCGGGCTGAAAATGCATTTAAAGCAATCAAAACTCAAATTGAGTGTAAGGCCTAAACCAAAGGACTTATGCACACACTTCAACATGTATTTTGTTCAGGATGACCTCCTGAAGCCCATATGAGCATTAATTTGACCACACAACTCATTCCTATGAAGATACATTCAAACTCACAAAACGTGCTCAACTCGGGCTGAAAATGCATTTAAAGCAATAAAAACTCAAATTTTAAAAAACTTTACCAGTGTAGGCAACTTAATAATAATAATAATACTAATAATACATTTTATTGATAAGCGCCTTTCAAGACACCCAAGGACACTTTACAATAACAAAAAACACAAAACAATACGGGTTGAGCAGCTGACATGTCTGTCATTTTCTTGTGAGAATTAATTTTTTTCCAGAACAACACTCACAAAATTAGATATAGGTCTACATGACTTCCAACATTGTGATGTGCACTCACAGCAGCAATACCAGTCTTCGGCCGCTCAATTCATGCAAATTCTTCTCAAGACACTGCTCATGGTACCACCTTTCGCACTGGGTCTCGTCAAAAGGGGGCCGGGGGGAGAGAACCCTAACATCGCAAGATTATATGTTCGGAAATTTCAATCAGGATAACTCTAAGTTGCTTTTAAAATTCAAATTTTTTCTTTTACTTGAACCAACCCAATTTCAATGATGCATGCAAAGCATCATGAAGACAATGTCGATGCAAGATAAATTGTGTGTTCTTCCATTGTAAAAATCACTCGTTTTGTCAGAGGACCTTTTCCAGGTGGTTTTGCCATTTAGAGCATGCCACAGTGCATGGCGAGAACAAATACGACAACATGACGGAATATCAGTGAACATTAAACTTAAAATTCACAGTGTGTAAATATGGGATTGAAATTTTATCTTGACATTTTATTTTCATCGGAGCAGTGAATAACACGAGATTTTTCGTTGTGGTACAAGTCATAAAAAATGACTTTCTCATAAGCTTTCAGAATTCATCCCTGGTATCAACACTTCCTCTTCATGAAGTAGTTTGAAACAAAATATATCTTTGGCATCATTTCTGGATGCCACAATTAAACATTTTTTGCATGGGTGATCATCATCCAATAAACCTGCTGTGGTCAGTATTTCTGACGATTGTCTTGTTCTCTTATTTTCCATCGCCACATAATGTTCTAAAATTGATGCACGGAATGTCTGGGGAAGGCCTTCATCAGTTCCACTGCCATCTGAAAAAAAATAGCTTGTTTGTCTTGTGGGAGTGACAAAACTGTTTCGGGCGAACAACTTGAAAACACAATTTGTACAAGGCTGCATAAAGCTGGACGATCGCTTGGTTGTGCGTTGAAGTTTTGGACCCTGTGTTGTCAACCCGCGCCACTTTCGGCCTGCCTGGCTTGGAGGAGCTCCGGCGGGGACAAACTGGCGGCATCGCTTCTATACCGGCCCGTCGCGGGCGTATTCGACGAGGTTTATTAGCCCGTTGCTTGACACCCGCGCCCCTCCCGGCTTCCCGCAAGATCCCCCTGATCAGAGCTGCATTGCGATCCGCTAGGAGCAGCCGCGCCCGGGCCGTGTTTTGCAGCGGCATTGTACGATATTTCGCGAGGATGGCCGTGAGCTTTTCACCCACTTCGCTTGCAACCCGGGCCACGTTGGACCGACGGGCGCGGCGAAACTCCGGCGAGGTCAGGCGGGTGGCGTATTTTCCTTCACAGAATGTCGCGCGGGTGTGCGTCGAAGTTTTCTGCCCTTTGTGTTAGGGTCCATTGTTTGTCCACAGTGTCGACCCTCCCTTTTGATTTTGCGCCCGGGACCTAACCGACGCTGTCGCTTGGCCCCGCCAGAGCTGCGCCGTGCCTGGCGGGCCGGCAAAGGCGAGTGTTGCAAGCGAAGAGGTGGAAGACCTCGCGCACACCAACACGACCTGCCGGGAGCAAAGCTGCTGCCCGCTCGGCTCCGCCAGAGATGCACCTCGCTTTGAGGGACAGGGGGCGCGGTGTGCAATCAAAGGGAAGAAAAACCTGGGAATCAAACCGCGCGAAGGTCCGGGACCGAACCGATGCCACCCGCTTGGCCCTGCCGGAGTTGCGCGGGGCAGGTAGGGCCGAGAGTGGTGTGTGTGATAAGCGAAGCGGAGGAACAGCTCACGCCCGCCCGTGAGAAATTTCGGACAGAGCCGTTTTTGCCCACGGCCGAGCCGGAGTTGCTCCGCTGCGGCGCTCAGGCTGTTCCGACGAGGATGTTGGGGCGGAGCGCTGGGAGAACCGCGGGTGTTAAGCAAAGTGTTCGGCTTCGTGAGAGATGAAGAGAGGAACCACGCGCAGACACAAAAAGCACAGAAGGGTTTTATTGCCAGTAAGCGAGACAGGCCGAGGTGGTCACAACTGAAAGGTAGTCAAAATGATCAATTCGAGGAGTGCAGGAATCCTGGAGCGGTACGGCGTCGTCGACACGGCAGGAAGGATCTCTGACGAAGTGACAATGGGTGGCTCTTCAGGCTGGCTTTTATGCTGCAAGTGGCAGATGAGATAATGACTCGCAGGTGTGTCGGGGAGGCAGGTGCACTGATTAGAGAAGCGCCCATCCCACACTGAAAAAGGTAACAATAACTTTTTGGGAGCGGCAAATTCCCCCACAGGAGAACAGAGAAATAGTGGTTTGATTTCGTGGAGTTCGTGGCGCAATGCATGAGGCGTCTGACTACAAATCAGGTCATGCTCGGCCAAAGAGAGGGCGTCCACCAGGTTGAAAAAGAGATGAAGAGCAAACACTGTCAATACATAATAAAGTTTCTCTGTCCCAATATCCCAAAAAAAAAGCCCAGTCCGAAGTAGCAAGATTAAGAAAATCTTTTGAAAAAACGCTCACATGAGGCGGATTTTGAGCCTTGCCTATGCAGTGATATTAATAATAATTGTAATAATAATCATGAAAAAGTGTGATGGTGGCGTGGCATTCATTTATCTTTTGAATTGGTGCGTTTAGATTTTTGTTTTTTGCTTTTCCTTGTATTTGGGTGTAGTTTCAAGCGCAGCTCATGTTCACACAACGCACATTTTATCTCATTATTTTTAGAGGGTCACAGGAAATCATATGGAAGGCTGCAATGGCCAACTCTCACCAGCAGAGGCTATCGTAAAGTGCTGGCCGTGCATGGACAAATAGGGCTCTCGCATTTCAGAAAGCACAAGAGTGACACAACGTGGCATCAGCTCTGAGCAGCAAATATTGTCAATTCATCGTCAATTTTTTCCGTCCCAAGAACCCCCCAAAAAAGTCAAAAGAGCCAAGATTTTTTAAAAACGCTCACATCAGAAGGATTTTGAGGCGTGTCGATGCAAAAAAAAAAAAGAAAAAAGAAAAAAGACAATTAAAAAGTGTGATGGGGACACGACGTTCTTTGAATTCTAAATTGATATATTTCGATTTTTTTTGCTTTCACATGTATTTGGTTTGAGATTCGATTTCAGCTCATGTTCACAGGGCGGACATTTTATGTTGTTGCTTATTTTTAGAGGGTCATAAAAAAAATCCCAGACTTGACTTCTTCGTTTACAGTTGACTGAATAGGGATGATTGTTTTATTTGGGAGCAGAGAGATGTTGACTTAAATTCGCGGAGTTTATGATGCCACGGATAACGTGTCTCAATACGATTCAGTATTCGTTCGCGGAACGTCGCGCGGCTGGAAGCCGACGTTTTCTGCCCTTTGCGTTCGAAACCATTGTGTGTCCACGGTGCCGCCCCTCCCTTTTTTTGTCTCTTTTTCAGTGTGGGCTGGGCGCCTCTCGAATCAGTGCACCTGCCTCCCCTACACACGTGCGAGTCTTCATCTCATCTGCCACTTGCACCATAAAAGACAGCGTGAACAGCCACCCGTTGCCAGTTCGTCAGCGATCCTTCCTGCCGAGCTAGCTGCTGCCACGCCGTTACGCTCCAGCATTTCTGCACTCCTCAACGTGATCATTTTGACTAGCTTTCAGTTGTTTACACCTCGACCTGACCAACTTTCTGGCAATAAAACCCCTCTTCGTTTTTGGTGTCTGTGTGTGGTTCTTGTATTGATCTCTCACGAAACCTAACACTTTAATTCACATTCGACCCAAACTCCTCGTTTGGAGCGTCCCTCGCGCCGAAACGGTGCAGCATCGGCGGTGCCGTGGGCATAAACAACTCGGTACGACATTTCGCGCGGGTGGGCGTGAGATGTTCCTCCGCTTCACTGGTAACCCTGGATACTCTCCGCCGTACGGGTGCCGTGCGCCCCGAACCCGAAGCAATGAGGGACATTTTAGGGCGGTCGGGTTCGGGTAGGGGTAGGGCTCGGGCTCGGGCTCGGGCCGCCCGATCTTACTTCTGCTCCGGCGGGGCCAAGCGGGTGGCATCCGTTCGGTCCCGGACCTTCGTGCTGTTTGATTACCAAAGGACTTATGCACACACTTCAACTTGTATTTTGTTCAGGATGACCTCCTGAAGCCTAAATGAGCATTAATTTGATCACACAACTCATGCCTATGAAGATACATTCAAACTCACAAAACGTGCTCAGCTCGGGCTGAAAATGCATTTAAAGCAATAAAAACTCAAATTGAGTGTCACACCTAAACCAAAGGACTTATGGACACACTTCAACATGTATTTTGTTCAGGATGACCACCTGAAGCCTAAATGAGCATTCATTTGACCACACAACTCATTCCTATGAAGATACATTCAAAGTCAGAAAGCGCGCTCAGCTCAGGCTACAAATGCATTTAAAGCAATAAAAACTCAAATTGAGTGTCACGCCTAAACCAGAGGATTTATGCACACACTTCAACATGTATTTTGTTCAGGATGTCCTCCTGAAGCCTAAATGAGCATTAATTTGACTACACAACTCATTCCTATGAAGATACATTCAAAGTCAGAAAGCGCGCTCAAGCTCGGGCTGAAAATGCATTTAAAGCAATCAAAACTCAAATTGAGTGTCACACCTAAACCAAAGGATTATGCACACACTTCAACATGTATTTTGTTCAGGATGGCCTCCTGAAGCCTATATGAGCATTAATTTGACCACACAACTCATTCCTATGAAGATACATTCAAACTCACAAAACATGCTCAGCTCGGGCTGAAAATGCATTTAAAGCAATAAAAACTCAAATTGAGTGTCACGCCTAAACCAAAGGACTTATGCACACACTTCAACATGTATTTTGTTCAGGATGACCACCTGAAGCCTAAATGAGCATTAATTTGACCACACAACTCATTCCTATGAAGATACATTCAAACTCACAAAACGTGCTCAGCTCGGGCTGAAAATGCATTTAAAGCAATCAAAACTCAAATTGAGTGTAAGGCCTAAACCAAAGGACTTATGCACACACTTCAACATGTATTTTGTTCAGGATGACCTCCTGAAGCCCATATGAGAATTAATTTGACCACACAACTCATTCCTATGAAGATACATTCAAACTCACAAAACGTGCTCAGCTCGGGCTGAAAATGCATTTAAAGCAATAAAAACTCAAAATGAGTGTCACGCCTAAACCAAAGGACTTATGCACACACTTCAACATGTATTTAGTTCAGGATGACCACCTGAAGCCTAAATGAGCATTAATTTGACCACACAACTCATTCATATGAATATACATTCAAACTCACAAAACGTGCTCAGCTCGGGCTGAAAATGCATTTAAAGCAATAAAAACTCAAATTGAGTGTCACACCTAAACCAAAGGACTTATGCACACACTTCAACATGTATTTTGTTCAGGATGACCTCCTGAAGCCCATATGAGCATTAATTTGACCACACAACTCATTCCTATAAAGATACTTTCAAAGTCAGAAAGCGCGCTCAGCTCGGGCTGAAAATGCATTAAAAGCAATAAAAACTCAAATTGAGTGTCACGCCCAAAACCAAAGGACTTATGCACACACTTCAACATGTATTTTGTTCAGGATGACCACCTGAAGCCTAAATGAGCATTAATTTGACCACACAACTCATTCCTATGAAGATACATTCAAACTCACAAAACGTGCTCAACTCGGGCTGAAAATGCATTTAAAGCAATAAAAACTCAAATTGAGTGTCACGCCTAAACCAAAGGACTTATGCATACACTTCAACATGTATTTTGTTCAGGATGACCACCTGAAGCCTAAATGAGCATTAATTTGACCACACAACTCATTCCTATGAAGATACATTCAAACTCACAAAACGTGCTCAGCTCGGGCTGAAAATGCATTTAAAGCAATCAAAACTCAAATTGAGTGTAAGGCCTAAACCAAAGGACTTATGCACACACTTCAACATGTATTTTGTTCAGGATGACCTCCTGAAGCCCATATGAGAATTAATTTGACCACACAACTCATTCCTATGAAGATACATTCAAACTCACAAAACGTGCTCAGCTCGGGCTGAAAATGCATTTAAAGCAATAAAAACTCAAATTGAGTGTCACACCTAAACCAAAGGACTTATGGACACACTTCAACATGTATTTTGTTCAGGATGACCACCTGAAGCCTAAATGAGCATTCATTTGACCACACAACTCATTCCTATGAAGATACATTCAAAGTCAGAAAGCGCGCTCAGCTCAGGCGACAAATGCATTTAAAGCAATAAAAACTCAAATTGAGTGTCACGCCTAAACCAGAGGATTTATGCACACACTTCAACATGTATTTTGTTCAGGATGTCCTCCTGAAGCCTAAATGAGCATTAATTTGACTACACAACTCATTCCTATGAAGATACATTCAAAGTCAGAAAGCGCGCTCAAGCTCGGGCTGAAAATGCATTTAAAGCAATAAAAACTCAAATTGAGTGTCACACCTAAACCAAAGGACTTATGCACACATTCAACATGTATTTTGTTCAGGATGACCTCCTGAAGCCTATATGAGCTTTAATTTGACCACACAACTCATTCCTATGAAGATACATTCAAACTCACAAAACGTGCTCAGCTCGGGCTGAAAATGCATTTAAAGCAATAAAAACTCAAATTGAGTGTCACGCCTAAACCAAAGGATTTATGCACACACTTTAACATGTATTTTGTTCAGAAGGACCACCTGAAGCCTAAATGAGCATTAATTTGATCACACAATTCATGCCTATGAAGATGCATTCAAACTCACAAAACGTGCTCAGCTCGGGCTGAAAATGCATTTAAAGCAATAAAAACTCAAATTGAGTGTCACACCTAAACCAAAGGACTTATGCACACACTTCATCATGTATTTTGTTCAGGATGGCCTCCTGAAGCCTAAAAGAGCATTAATTTGACTAAACAAATCATTCCTATGAAGATACATTCAAAGTCAGAAAGCGCGCTCAGCTCGGAATGAAAATGCATTTAAAGCAATAAAAACTCAAATTGAGTGTCACGCCTAAACCAAAGGACTTATGCACACACTTCAACATGTATTTTGTTCAGGATGACCACCTGAAGCCTAAATGAGCATTAATTTGACCACACAACTCATTCCTATGAAGATACATTCAAACTCACAAAACGTGCTCAACTCGGGCTGAAAATGCATTTAAAGCAATAAAAACTCAAATTGAGTGTCACGCCTAAACCAAAGGACTTATGCATACACTTCAACATGTATTTTGTTCAGAAGGACCACCTGAAGCCTAAATGAGCATTAATTTGATCACACAATTCATGCCTATGTAGATGCATTCAAACTCACAAAACGTGCTCAGCTCGGGCTGAAAATGCATTTAAAGCAATAAAAACTCAAATTGAGTGTCACGCCTAAACCAAAGGACTTATGCACACACTTCAACATGTATTTTGTTCAGGATGACCACCTGAAGCCTAAATGAGCATTAATTTGACCACACAACTCATTCCTATGAAGATACATTCAAACTCACAAAACGTGCTCAACTCGGGCTGAAAATGCATTTAAAGCAATAAAAACTCAAATTGAGTGTCACGCCTAAACCAAAGGACTTATGCATACACTTCAACATGTATTTTGTTCAGAAGGACCACCTGAAGCCTAAATGAGCATTAATTTGATCACACAATTCATGCCTATGAAGATGCATTCAAACTCACAAAACGTGCTCAGCTCGGGCTGAAAATGCATTTAAAGCAATAAAAACTCAAATTGAGTGTCACGCCTAAACCAAAGGACTTATGCACACACTTCAACATGTATTTTGTTCAGGATGACCACCTGAAGCCTAAATGAGCATTAATTTGACCACACAACTCATTCCTATGAAGATACATTCAAACTCACAAAACGTGCTCAACTCGGGCTGAAAATGCATTTAAAGCAATAAAAACTCAAATTGAGTGTCACGCCTAAACCAAAGGACTTATGCACACACTTCAACATGTATTTAGTTCAGGATGTCCTCCTGAAGCCTAAATGAGCATTAATTTGACCACACAACTCATTCCTATGAAGATACATTCAAACTCACAAAAAGTGCTCAGCTCGGGCTGAAAATGCATTTAAAGCAATAAAAACTCAAATTGAGTGTCACGCCCAAACCAAAGAACTTATGCACACACTTCAATATTTATTTAGTTCAGGATGACCACCTGAAGCCTAAATGAGCATTAATTTGACCACACAACTAATTCCTATGAAGCTACATTCAAACTCACAAAAAGTGCTCAGCTCGGGCTGAAAATGCATTTAAAGCAATAAAAACTCAAATTGAGTGTCACGCCTAAACCAAAGGACTTATGCATACACTTCAACATGTATTTTGTTCAGAAGGACCACCTGAAGCCTAAATGAGCATTAATTTGATCACACAATTCATGCCTATGAAGATGCATTCAAACTCACAAAACGTGCTCAGCTCGGGCTGAAAATGCATTTAAAGCAATAAAAACTCAAATTGAGTGTCACACCTAAACCAAAGGACTTATGCACACACTTCATCATGTATTTTGTTCAGGATGGCCTCCTGAAGCCTAAAAGAGCATTAATTTGACTAAACAAATCATTCCTATGAAGATACATTCAAAGTCAGAAAGCGCGCTCAGCTCGGAATGAAAATGCATTTAAAGCAATAAAAACTCAAATTGAGTGTCACACCTAAACCAAAGGATTATGCACACACTTCAACATGTATTTTGTTCAGGATGGCCTCCTGAAGCCTATATGAGCATTAATTTGACCACACAACTCATTCCTATGAAGATACATTCAAACTCACAAAACATGCTCAGCTCGGGCTGAAAATGCATTTAAAGCAATAAAAACTCAAATTGAGTGTCACGCCTAAACCAAAGGACTTATGCACACACTTCAACATGTATTTTGTTCAGGATGACCACCTGAAGCCTAAATGAGCATTAATTTGACCACACAACTCATTCCTATGAAGATACATTCAAACTCACAAAACGTGCTCAACTCGGGCTGAAAATGCATTTAAAGCAATAAAAACTCAAATTGAGTGTCACGCCTAAACCAAAGGACTTATGCATACACTTCAACATGTATTTTGTTCAGGATGACCACCTGAAGCCTAAATGAGCATTAATTTGACCACACAACTCATTCCTATGAAGATACATTCAAACTCACAAAACGTGCTCAGCTCGGGCTGAAAATGCATTTAAAGCAATCAAAACTCAAATTGAGTGTAAGGCCTAAACCAAAGGACTTATGCACACACTTCAACATGTATTTTGTTCAGGATGACCTCCTGAAGCCCATATGAGAATTAATTTGACCACACAACTCATTCCTATGAAGATACATTCAAACTCACAAAACGTGCTCAGCTCGGGCTGAAAATGCATTTAAAGCAATAAAAACTCAAATTGAGTGTCACGCCTAAACCAAAGGACTTATGCACACACTTCAACATGTATTTTGTTCAGGATGACCACCTGAAGCCTAAATGAGCATTAATTTGACCACACAACTCATTCCTATGAAGATACATTCAAACTCACAAAACGTGCTCAGCTCGGGCTGAAAATGCATTTAAAGCAATAAAAACTCAAATTGAGTGTCACGCCTAAACCAAAGGACTTATGCACACACTTCAACATGTATTTTGTTCAGGATGACCACCTGAAGCCTAAATGAGCATTAATTTGACCACACAACTCATTCCTATGAAGATACATTCAAACTCACAAAACGTGCTCAACTCGGGCTGAAAATGCATTTAAAGCAATAAAAACTCAAATTGAGTGTCACGCCTAAACCAAAGGACTTATGCACACACTTCAACATGTATTTAGTTCAGGATGTCCTCCTGAAGCCTAAATGAGCATTAATTTGACCACACAACTCATTCCTATGAAGATACATTCAAACTCACAAAAAGTGCTCAGCTCGGGCTGAAAATGCATTTAAAGCAATAAAAACTCAAATTGAGTGTCACGCCCAAACCAAAGAACTTATGCACACACTTCAATATTTATTTAGTTCAGGATGACCACCTGAAGCCTAAATGAGCATTAATTTGACCACACAACTCATTCTTATGAAGATACATTCAAACTCACAAAACATGCTCAGCTCGGGCTGAAAATGCATTTAAAGCAATAAAAACTCAAATTGAGTGTCACGCCTAAACCAAAGGACTTATGCACACACTTCAACATGTATTTAGTTCAGGATGTCCTCCTGAAGCCTAAATGAGCATTAATTTGACCACACAACTCATTCCTATGAAGCTACATTCAAACTCACAAAACGTGCTCAGCTCGGGCTGAAAATGCATTTAAAGCAATAAAAACTCAAATTGAGTGTCACGCCTAAACCAAAGGACTTATGCACACACTTCAACATGTATTTTGTTCAGGATGACCACCTGAAGCCTAAATGAGCATTAATTTGACCACACAACTCATTCCTATGAAGATACATTCAAACTCACAAAACGTGCTCAACTCGGGCTGAAAATGCATTTAAAGCAATAAAAACTCAAATTTTAAAAAACTTTACCAGTGTAGGCAACTTAATAATAATAATAATACTAATAATACATTTTATTGATAAGCGCCTTTCAAGACACCCAAGGACACTTTACAATAACAAAAAACACAAAACAATACGGGTTGAGCAGCTGACATGTCTGTCATTTTCTTGTGAGAATTAATTTTTTTCCAGAACAACACTCACAAAATTAGATATAGGTCTACATGACTTCCAACATTGTGATGTGCACTCACAGCAGCAATACCAGTCTTCGGCCGCTCAATTCATGCAAATTCTTCTCAAGACACTGCTCATGGTACCACCTTTCGCACTGGGTCTCGTCAAAAGGGGGCCGGGGGGAGAGAACCCTAACATCGCAAGATTATATGTTCGGAAATTTCAATCAGGATAACTCTAAGTTGCTTTTAAAATTCAAATTTTTTCTTTTACTTGAACCAACCCAATTTCAATGATGCATGCAAAGCATCATGAAGACAATGTCGATGCAAGATAAATTGTGTGTTCTTCCATTGTAAAAATCACTCGTTTTGTCAGAGGACCTTTTCCAGGTGGTTTTGCCATTTAGAGCATGCCACAGTGCATGGCGAGAACAAATACGACAACATGACGGAATATCAGTGAACATTAAACTTAAAATTCACAGTGTGTAAATATGGGATTGAAATTTTATCTTGACATTTTATTTTCATCGGAGCAGTGAATAACACGAGATTTTTCGTTGTGGTACAAGTCATAAAAAATGACTTTCTCATAAGCTTTCAGAATTCATCCCTGGTATCAACACTTCCTCTTCATGAAGTAGTTTGAAACAAAATATATCTTTGGCATCATTTCTGGATGCCACAATTAAACATTTTTTGCATGGGTGATCATCATCCAATAAACCTGCTGTGGTCAGTATTTCTGACGATTGTCTTGTTCTCTTATTTTCCATCGCCACATAATGTTCTAAAATTGATGCACGGAATGTCTGGGGAAGGCCTTCATCAGTTCCACTGCCATCTGAAAAAAAATAGCTTGTTTGTCTTGTGGGAGTGACAAAACTGTTTCGGGCGAACAACTTGAAAACACAATTTGTACAAGGCTGCATAAAGCTGGACGATCGCTTGGTTGTGCGTTGAAGTTTTGGACCCTGTGTTGTCAACCCGCGCCACTTTCGGCCTGCCTGGCTTGGAGGAGCTCCGGCGGGGACAAACTGGCGGCATCGCTTCTATACCGGCCCGTCGCGGGCGTATTCGACGAGGTTTATTAGCCCGTTGCTTGACACCCGCGCCCCTCCCGGCTTCCCGCAAGATCCCCCTGATCAGAGCTGCATTGCGATCCGCTAGGAGCAGCCGCGCCCGGGCCGTGTTTTGCAGCGGCATTGTACGATATTTCGCGAGGATGGCCGTGAGCTTTTCACCCACTTCGCTTGCAACCCGGGCCACGTTGGACCGACGGGCGCGGCGAAACTCCGGCGAGGTCAGGCGGGTGGCGTATTTTCCTTCACAGAATGTCGCGCGGGTGTGCGTCGAAGTTTTCTGCCCTTTGTGTTAGGGTCCATTGTTTGTCCACAGTGTCGACCCTCCCTTTTGATTTTGCGCCCGGGACCTAACCGACGCTGTCGCTTGGCCCCGCCAGAGCTGCGCCGTGCCTGGCGGGCCGGCAAAGGCGAGTGTTGCAAGCGAAGAGGTGGAAGACCTCGCGCACACCAACACGACCTGCCGGGAGCAAAGCTGCTGCCCGCTCGGCTCCGCCAGAGATGCACCTCGCTTTGAGGGACAGGGGGCGCGGTGTGCAATCAAAGGGAAGAAAAACTTGGGAATCAAACCGCGCGAAGGTCCGGGACCGAACCGATGCCACCCGCTTGGCCCTGCCGGAGTTGCGCGGGGCAGGTAGGGCCGAGAGTGGTGTGTGTGATAAGCGAAGCGGAAGAACAGCTCACGCCCGCCCGTGAGAAATTTCGGACAGAGCCGTTTTTGCCCACGGCCGAGCCGGAGTTGCTCCGCTGCGGCGCTCAGGCTGTTCCGACGAGGATGTTGGGGCGGAGCGCTGGGAGAACCGCGGGTGTTAAGCAAAGTGTTCGGCTTCGTGAGAGATGAAGAGAGGAACCACGCGCAGACACAAAAAGCACAGAAGGGTTTTATTGCCAGTAAGCGAGACAGGCCGAGGTGGTCACAACTGAAAGGTAGTCAAAATGATCAATTCGAGGAGTGCAGGAATCCTGGAGCGGTACGGCGTCGTCGACACGGCAGGAAGGATCTCTGACGAAGTGACAATGGGTGGCTCTTCAGGCTGGCTTTTATGCTGCAAGTGGCAGATGAGATAATGACTCGCAGGTGTGTCGGGGAGGCAGGTGCACTGATTAGAGAAGCGCCCATCCCACACTGAAAAAGGTAACAATAACTTTTTGGGAGCGGCAAATTCCCCCACAGGAGAACAGAGAAATAGTGGTTTGATTTCGTGGAGTTCGTGGCGCAATGCACGAGGCGTCTGACTACAAATCAGGTCATGCTCGGCCAAAGAGAGGGCGTCCACCAGGTTGAAAAAGAGATGAAGAGCAAACACTGTCAATACATAATAAAGTTTCTCTGTCCCAATATCCCAAAAAAAAAGCCCAGTCCGAAGTAGCAAGATTAAGAAAATCTTTTGAAAAAACGCTCACATGAGGCGGATTTTGAGCCTTGCCTATGCAGTGATATTAATAATAATTGTAATAATAATCATGAAAAAGTGTGATGGTGGCGTGGCATTCATTTATCTTTTGAATTGGTGCGTTTAGATTTTTGTTTTTTGCTTTTCCTTGTATTTGGGTGTAGTTTCAAGCGCAGCTCATGTTCACACAACGCACATTTTATCTCATTATTTTTAGAGGGTCACAGGAAATCATATGGAAGGCTGCAATGGCCAACTCTCACCAGCAGAGGCTATCGTAAAGTGCTGGCCGTGCATGGACAAATAGGGCTCTCGCATTTCAGAAAGCACAAGAGTGACACAACGTGGCATCAGCTCTGAGCAGCAAATATTGTCAATTCATCGTCAATTTTTTCCGTCCCAAGAACCCCCCAAAAAAGTCAAAAGAGCCAAGATTTTTTAAAAACGCTCACATCAGAAGGATTTTGAGGCGTGTCGATGCAAAAAAAAAAGAAAAAAGAAAAAAGACAATTAAAAAGTGTGATGGGGACACGACGTTCTTTGAATTCTAAATTGATATATTTCGATTTTTTTTGCTTTCACATGTATTTGGTTTGAGATTCGATTTCAGCTCATGTTCACAGGGCGGACATTTTATGTTGTTGCTTATTTTTAGAGGGTCATAAAAAAAATCCCAGACTTGACTTCTTCGTTTACAGTTGACTGAATAGGGATGATTGTTTTATTTGGGAGCAGAGAGATGTTGACTTAAATTCGCGGAGTTTATGATGCCACGGATAACGTGTCTCAATACGATTCAGTATTCGTTCGCGGAACGTCGCGCGGCTGGAAGCCGACGTTTTCTGCCCTTTGCGTTCGAAACCATTGTGTGTCCACGGTGCCGCCCCTCCCTTTTTTTGTCTCTTTTTCAGTGTGGGCTGGGCGCCTCTCGAATCAGTGCACCTGCCTCCCCTACACACGTGCGAGTCTTCATCTCATCTGCCACTTGCACCATAAAAGACAGCGTGAACAGCCACCCGTTGCCAGTTCGTCAGCGATCCTTCCTGCCGAGCTAGCTGCTGCCACGCCGTTACGCTCCAGCATTTCTGCACTCCTCAACGTGATCATTTTGACTAGCTTTCAGTTGTTTACACCTCGACCTGACCAACTTTCTGGCAATAAAACCCCTCTTCGTTTTTGGTGTCTGTGTGTGGTTCTTGTATTGATCTCTCACGAAACCTAACACTTTAATTCACATTCGACCCAAACTCCTCGTTTGGAGCGTCCCTCGCGCCGAAACGGTGCAGCATCGGCGGTGCCGTGGGCATAAACAACTCGGTACGACATTTCGCGCGGGTGGGCGTGAGATGTTCCTCCGCTTCACTGGTAACCCTGGATACTCTCCGCCGTACGGATGCCGTGCGCCCCGAACCCGAAGCAATGAGGGACATTTTAGGGCGGTCGGGTTCGGGTAGGGGTAGGGCTCGGGCTCGGGCTCGGGCCGCCCGATCTTACTTCTGCTCCGGCGGGGCCAAGCGGGTGGCATCCGTTCGGTCCCGGACCTTCGTGCTGTTTGATTACCAAAGGACTTATGCACACACTTCAACTTGTATTTTGTTCAGGATGACCTCCTGAAGCCTAAATGAGCTTTAATTTGACCACACAACTCATTCCTATGAAGATACATTCAAACTCACAAAACGTGCTCAGCTCGGGCTGAAAATGCATTTAAAGCAATAAAAACTCAAATTGAGTGTCACACCTAAACCAAAGGACTTATGCACACACTTCATCATGTATTTTGTTCAGGATGGCCTCCTGAAGCCTAAAAGAGCATTAATTTGACTAAACAAATCATTCCTATGAAGATACATTCAAAGTCAGAAAGCGCGCTCAGCTCGGAATGAAAATGCATTTAAAGCAATAAAAACTCAAATTGAGTGTCACACCTAAACCAAAGGATTATGCACACACTTCAACATGTATTTTGTTCAGGATGGCCTCCTGAAGCCTATATGAGCATTAATTTGACCACACAACTCATTCCTATGAAGATACATTCAAACTCACAAAACATGCTCAGCTCGGGCTGAAAATGCATTTAAAGCAATAAAAACTCAAATTGAGTGTCACGCCTAAACCAAAGGACTTATGCACACACTTCAACATGTATTTTGTTCAGGATGACCACCTGAAGCCTAAATGAGCATTAATTTGACCACACAACTCATTCCTATGAAGATACATTCAAACTCACAAAACGTGCTCAGCTCGGGCTGAAAATGCATTTAAAGCAATAAAAACTCAAATTGAGTGTCACACCTAAACCAAAGGACTTATGCACACACTTCATCATGTATTTTGTTCAGGATGGCCTCCTGAAGCCTAAAAGAGCATTAATTTGACTAAACAAATCATTCCTATGAAGATACATTCAAAGTCAGAAAGCGCGCTCAGCTCGGAATGAAAATGCATTTAAAGCAATAAAAACTCAAATTGAGTGTCACACCTAAACCAAAGGATTATGCACACACTTCAACATGTATTTTGTTCAGGATGGCCTCCTGAAGCCTATATGAGCATTAATTTGACCACACAACTCATTCCTATGAAGATACATTCAAACTCACAAAACATGCTCAGCTCGGGCTGAAAATGCATTTAAAGCAATAAAAACTCAAATTGAGTGTCACGCCTAAACCAAAGGACTTATGCACACACTTCAACATGTATTTTGTTCAGGATGACCACCTGAAGCCTAAATGAGCATTAATTTGACCACACAACTCATTCCTATGAAGATACATTCAAACTCACAAAACGTGCTCAACTCGGGCTGAAAATGCATTTAAAGCAATAAAAACTCAAATTGAGTGTCACGCCTAAACCAAAGGACTTATGCATACACTTCAACATGTATTTTGTTCAGGATGACCACCTGAAGCCTAAATGAGCATTAATTTGACCACACAACTCATTCCTATGAAGATACATTCAAACTCACAAAACGTGCTCAGCTCGGGCTGAAAATGCATTTAAAGCAAACAAAACTCAAATTGAGTGTAAGGCCTAAACCAAAGGACTTATGCACACACTTCAACATGTATTTTGTTCAGGATGACCTCCTGAAGCCCATATGAGAATTAATTTGACCACACAACTCATTCCTATGAAGATACATTCAAACTCACAAAACGTGCTCAGCTCGGGCTGAAAATGCATTTAAAGCAATAAAAACTCAAATTGAGTGTCACGCCTAAACCAAAGGACTTATGCACACACTTCAACATGTATTTTGTTCAGGATGACCACCTGAAGCCTAAATGAGCATTAATTTGACCACACAACTCATTCCTATGAAGATACATTCAAACTCACAAAACGTGCTCAACTCGGGCTGAAAATGCATTTAAAGCAATAAAAACTCAAATTGAGTGTCACGCCTAAACCAAAGGACTTATGCATACACTTCAACATGTATTTTGTTCAGGATGACCACCTGAAGCCTAAATGAGCATTAATTTGACCACACAACTCATTCCTATGAAGATACATTCAAACTCACAAAACGTGCTCAGCTCGGGCTGAAAATGCATTTAAAGCAATCAAAACTCAAATTGAGTGTAAGGCCTAAACCAAAGGACTTATGCACACACTTCAACATGTATTTTGTTCAGGATGACCTCCTGAAGCCCATATGAGCATTAATTTGACCACACAACTCATTCCTATGAAGATACATTCAAACTCACAAAACGTGCTCAACTCGGGCTGAAAATGCATTTAAAGCAATAAAAACTCAAATTTTAAAAAACTTTACCAGTGTAGGCAACTTAATAATAATAATAATACTAATAATACATTTTATTGATAAGCGCCTTTCAAGACACCCAAGGACACTTTACAATAACAAAAAACACAAAACAATACGGGTTGAGCAGCTGACATGTCTGTCATTTTCTTGTGAGAATTAATTTTTTTCCAGAACAACACTCACAAAATTAGATATAGGTCTACATGACTTCCAACATTGTGATGTGCACTCACAGCAGCAATACCAGTCTTCGGCCGCTCAATTCATGCAAATTCTTCTCAAGACACTGCTCATGGTACCACCTTTCGCACTGGGTCTCGTCAAAAGGGGGCCGGGGGGAGAGAACCCTAACATCGCAAGATTATATGTTCGGAAATTTCAATCAGGATAACTCTAAGTTGCTTTTAAAATTCAAATTTTTTCTTTTACTTGAACCAACCCAATTTCAATGATGCATGCAAAGCATCATGAAGACAATGTCGATGCAAGATAAATTGTGTGTTCTTCCATTGTAAAAATCACTCGTTTTGTCAGAGGACCTTTTCCAGGTGGTTTTGCCATTTAGAGCATGCCACAGTGCATGGCGAGAACAAATACGACAACATGACGGAATATCAGTGAACATTAAACTTAAAATTCACAGTGTGTAAATATGGGATTGAAATTTTATCTTGACATTTTATTTTCATCGGAGCAGTGAATAACACGAGATTTTTCGTTGTGGTACAAGTCATAAAAAATGACTTTCTCATAAGCTTTCAGAATTCATCCCTGGTATCAACACTTCCTCTTCATGAAGTAGTTTGAAACAAAATATATCTTTGGCATCATTTCTGGATGCCACAATTAAACATTTTTTGCATGGGTGATCATCATCCAATAAACCTGCTGTGGTCAGTATTTCTGACGATTGTCTTGTTCTCTTATTTTCCATCGCCACATAATGTTCTAAAATTGATGCACGGAATGTCTGGGGAAGGCCTTCATCAGTTCCACTGCCATCTGAAAAAAAATAGCTTGTTTGTCTTGTGGGAGTGACAAAACTGTTTCGGGCGAACAACTTGAAAACACAATTTGTACAAGGCTGCATAAAGCTGGACGATCGCTTGGTTGTGCGTTGAAGTTTTGGACCCTGTGTTGTCAACCCGCGCCACTTTCGGCCTGCCTGGCTTGGAGGAGCTCCGGCGGGGACAAACTGGCGGCATCGCTTCTATACCGGCCCGTCGCGGGCGTATTCGACGAGGTTTATTAGCCCGTTGCTTGACACCCGCGCCCCTCCCGGCTTCCCGCAAGATCCCCCTGATCAGAGCTGCATTGCGATCCGCTAGGAGCAGCCGCGCCCGGGCCGTGTTTTGCAGCGGCATTGTACGATATTTCGCGAGGATGGCCGTGAGCTTTTCACCCACTTCGCTTGCAACCCGGGCCACGTTGGACCGACGGGCGCGGCGAAACTCCGGCGAGGTCAGGCGGGTGGCGTATTTTCCTTCACAGAATGTCGCGCGGGTGTGCGTCGAAGTTTTCTGCCCTTTGTGTTAGGGTCCATTGTTTGTCCACAGTGTCGACCCTCCCTTTTGATTTTGCGCCCGGGACCTAACCGACGCTGTCGCTTGGCCCCGCCAGAGCTGCGCCGTGCCAGCGGGCCGGCAAAGGCGAGTGTTGCAAGCGAAGAGGTGGAAGACCTCGCGCACACCAACACGACCTGCCGGGAGCAAAGCTGCTGCCCGCTCGGCTCCGCCAGAGATGCACCTCGCTTTGAGGGACAGGGGGCGCGGTGTGCAATCAAAGGGAAGAAAAACTTGGGAATCAAACCGCGCGAAGGTCCGGGACCGAACCGATGCCACCCGCTTGGCCCTGCCGGAGTTGCGCGGGGCAGGTAGGGCCGAGAGTGGTGTGTGTGATAAGCGAAGCGGAGGAACAGCTCACGCCCGCCCGTGAGAAATTTCGGACAGAGCCGTTTTTGCCCACGGCCGAGCCGGAGTTGCTCCGCTGCGGCGCTCAGGCTGTTCCGACGAGGATGTTGGGGCGGAGCGCTGGGAGAACCGCGGGTGTTAAGCAAAGTGTTCGGCTTCGTGAGAGATGAAGAGAGGAACCACGCGCAGACACAAAAAGCACAGAAGGGTTTTATTGCCAGTAAGCGAGACAGGCCGAGGTGGTCACAACTGAAAGGTAGTCAAAATGATCAATTCGAGGAGTGCAGGAATCCTGGAGCGGTACGGCGTCGTCGACACGGCAGGAAGGATCTCTGACGAAGTGACAATGGGTGGCTCTTCAGGCTGGCTTTTATGCTGCAAGTGGCAGATGAGATAATGACTCGCAGGTGTGTCGGGGAGGCAGGTGCACTGATTAGAGAAGCGCCCATCCCACACTGAAAAAGGTAACAATAACTTTTTGGGAGCGGCAAATTCCCCCACAGGAGAACAGAGAAATAGTGGTTTGATTTCGTGGAGTTCGTGGCGCAATGCATGAGGCGTCTGACTACAAATCAGGTCATGCTCGGCCAAAGAGAGGGCGTCCACCAGGTTGAAAAAGAGATGAAGAGCAAACACTGTCAATACATAATAAAGTTTCTCTGTCCCAATATCCCAAAAAAAAAGCCCAGTCCGAAGTAGCAAGATTAAGAAAATCTTTTGAAAAAACGCTCACATGAGGCGGATTTTGAGCCTTGCCTATGCAGTGATATTAATAATAATTGTAATAATAATCATGAAAAAGTGTGATGGTGGCGTGGCATTCATTTATCTTTTGAATTGGTGCGTTTAGATTTTTGTTTTTTGCTTTTCCTTGTATTTGGGTGTAGTTTCAAGCGCAGCTCATGTTCACACAACGCACATTTTATCTCATTATTTTTAGAGGGTCACAGGAAATCATATGGAAGGCTGCAATGGCCAACTCTCACCAGCAGAGGCTATCGTAAAGTGCTGGCCGTGCATGGACAAATAGGGCTCTCGCATTTCAGAAAGCACAAGAGTGACACAACGTGGCATCAGCTCTGAGCAGCAAATATTGTCAATTCATCGTCAATTTTTTCCGTCCCAAGAACCCCCCAAAAAAGTCAAAAGAGCCAAGATTTTTTAAAAACGCTCACATCAGAAGGATTTTGAGGCGTGTCGATGCAAAAAAAAAAGAAAAAAGAAAAAAGACAATTAAAAAGTGTGATGGGGACACGACGTTCTTTGAATTCTAAATTGATATATTTCGATTTTTTTTGCTTTCACATGTATTTGGTTTGAGATTCGATTTCAGCTCATGTTCACAGGGCGGACATTTTATGTTGTTGCTTATTTTTAGAGGGTCATAAAAAAAATCCCAGACTTGACTTCTTCGTTTACAGTTGACTGAATAGGGATGATTGTTTTATTTGGGAGCAGAGAGATGTTGACTTAAATTCGCGGAGTTTATGATGCCACGGATAACGTGTCTCAATACGATTCAGTATTCGTTCGCGGAACGTCGCGCGGCTGGAAGCCGACGTTTTCTGCCCTTTGCGTTCGAAACCATTGTGTGTCCACGGTGCCGCCCCTCCCTTTTTTTGTCTCTTTTTCAGTGTGGGCTGGGCGCCTCTCGAATCAGTGCACCTGCCTCCCCTACACACGTGCGAGTCTTCATCTCATCTGCCACTTGCACCATAAAAGACAGCGTGAACAGCCACCCGTTGCCAGTTCGTCAGCGATCCTTCCTGCCGAGCTAGCTGCTGCCACGCCGTTACGCTCCAGCATTTCTGCACTCCTCAACGTGATCATTTTGACTAGCTTTCAGTTGTTTACACCTCGACCTGACCAACTTTCTGGCAATAAAACCCCTCTTCGTTTTTGGTGTCTGTGTGTGGTTCTTGTATTGATCTCTCACGAAACCTAACACTTTAATTCACATTCGACCCAAACTCCTCGTTTGGAGCGTCCCTCGCGCCGAAACGGTGCAGCATCGGCGGTGCCGTGGGCATAAACAACTCGGTACGACATTTCGCGCGGGTGGGCGTGAGATGTTCCTCCGCTTCACTGGTAACCCTGGATACTCTCCGCCGTACGGGTGCCGTGCGCCCCGAACCCGAAGCAATGAGGGACATTTTAGGGCGGTCGGGTTCGGGTAGGGGTAGGGCTCGGGCTCGGGCTCGGGCCGCCCGATCTTACTTCTGCTCCGGCGGGGCCAAGCGGGTGGCATCCGTTCGGTCCCGGACCTTCGTGCTGTTTGATTACCAAAGGACTTATGCACACACTTCAACTTGTATTTTGTTCAGGATGACCTCCTGAAGCCTAAATGAGCATTAATTTGATCACACAACTCATGCCTATGAAGATACATTCAAACTCACAAAACGTGCTCAGCTCGGGCTGAAAATGCATTTAAAGCAATAAAAACTCAAATTGAGTGTCACACCTAAACCAAAGGACTTATGGACACACTTCAACATGTATTTTGTTCAGGATGACCACCTGAAGCCTAAATGAGCATTCATTTGACCACACAACTCATTCCTATGAAGATACATTCAAAGTCAGAAAGCGCGCTCAGCTCAGGCTACAAATGCATTTAAAGCAATAAAAACTCAAATTGAGTGTCACGCCTAAACCAGAGGATTTATGCACACACTTCAACATGTATTTTGTTCAGGATGTCCTCCTGAAGCCTAAATGAGCATTAATTTGACTACACAACTCATTCCTATGAAGATACATTCAAAGTCAGAAAGCGCGCTCAAGCTCGGGCTGAAAATGCATTTAAAGCAATCAAAACTCAAATTGAGTGTCACACCTAAACCAAAGGATTATGCACACACTTCAACATGTATTTTGTTCAGGATGGCCTCCTGAAGCCTATATGAGCATTAATTTGACCACACAACTCATTCCTATGAAGATACATTCAAACTCACAAAACATGCTCAGCTCGGGCTGAAAATGCATTTAAAGCAATAAAAACTCAAATTGAGTGTCACGCCTAAACCAAAGGACTTATGCACACACTTCAACATGTATTTTGTTCAGGATGACCACCTGAAGCCTAAATGAGCATTAATTTGACCACACAACTCATTCCTATGAAGATACATTCAAACTCACAAAACGTGCTCAACTCTGGCTGAAAATGCATTTAAAGCAATAAAAACTCAAATTGAGTGTCACGCCTAAACCAAAGGACTTATGCATACACTTCAACATGTATTTTGTTCAGGATGACCACCTGAAGCCTAAATGAGCATTAATTTGACCACACAACTCATTCCTATGAAGATACATTCAAACTCACAAAACGTGCTCAGCTCGGGCTGAAAATGCATTTAAAGCAATCAAAACTCAAATTGAGTGTAAGGCCTAAACCAAAGGACTTATGCACACACTTCAACATGTATTTTGTTCAGGATGACCTCCTGAAGCCCATATGAGAATTAATTTGACCACACAACTCATTCCTATGAAGATACATTCAAACTCACAAAACGTGCTCAACTTGGGCTGAAAATGCATTTAAAGCAATAAAAACTCAAATTGAGTGTCACGCCTAAACCAAAGGACTTATGCACACACTTCAACATGTATTTAGTTCAGGATGTCCTCCTGAAGCCTAAATGAGCATTCATTTGACCACACAACTCATTCCTATGAAGATACATTCAAACTCACAAAAAGTGCTCAGCTCGGGCTGAAAATGCATTTAAAGCAATAAAAACTCAAATTGAGTGTCACGCCCAAACCAAAGAACTTATGCACACACTTCAATATTTATTTAGTTCAGGATGACCACCTGAAGCCTAAATGAGCATTAATTTGACCACACAACTAATTCCTATGAAGCTACATTCAAACTCACAAAACGTGCTCAGCTCGGGCTGAAAATGCATTTAAAGCAATAAAAACTCAAATTGAGTGTCACGCCTAAACCAAAGGACTTATGCACACACTTCAACATGTATTTTGTTCAGGATGACCACCTGAAGCCTAAATGAGCATTAATTTGACCACACAACTGATTCCTATGAAGATACATTCAAACTCACAAAACGTGCTCAGCTCGGGCTGAAAATGCATTTAAAGCAATAAAAACTCAAATTGAGTGTCACGCCTAAACCAAAGGACTTATGCACACACTTCAACATGTATTTTGTTCAGGATGACCACCTGAAGCCTAAATGAGCATTAATTTGACCACACAACTCATTCCTATGAAGATACATTCAAACTCACAAAACGTGCTCAGCTCGGGCTGAAAATGCATTTAAAGCAATAAAAACTCAAATTTTAAAAAACTTTACCAGTGTAGGCAACTTAATAATAATAATAATACTAATAATACATTTTATTGATAAGCGCCTTTCAAGACACCCAAGGACACTTTACAATAACAAAAAACACAAAACAATACGGGTTGAGCAGCTGACATGTCTGTCATTTTCTTGTGAGAATTAATTTTTTTCCAGAACAACACTCACAAAATTAGATATAGGTCTACATGACTTCCAACATTGTGATGTGCACTCACAGCAGAAATACCAGTCTTCGGCCGCTCAATTCATGCAAATTCTTCTCAAGACACTGCTCATGGTACCACCTTTCGCACTGGGTCTCGTCAAAAGGGGGCCGGGGGGAGAGAACCCTAACATCGCAAGATTATATGTTCGGAAATTTCAATCAGGATAACTCTAAGTTGCTTTTAAAATTCAAATTTTTTCTTTTACTTGAACCAACCCAATTTCAATGATGCATGCAAAGCATCATGAAGACAATGTCGATGCAAGATAAATTGTGTGTTCTTCCATTGTAAAAATCACTCGTTTTGTCAGAGGACCTTTTCCAGGTGGTTTTGCCATTTAGAGCATGCCACAGTGCATGGCGAGAACAAATACGACAACATGACGGAATATCAGTGAACATTAAACTTAAAATTCACAGTGTGTAAATATGGGATTGAAATTTTATCTTGACATTTTATTTTCATCGGAGCAGTGAATAACACGAGATTTTTCGTTGTGGTACAAGTCATAAAAAATGACTTTCTCATAAGCTTTCAGAATTCATCCCTGGTATCAACACTTCCTCTTCATGAAGTAGTTTGAAACAAAATATATCTTTGGCATCATTTCTGGATGCCACAATTAAACATTTTTTGCATGGGTGATCATCATCCAATAAACCTGCTGTGGTCAGTATTTCTGACGATTGTCTTGTTCTCTTATTTTCCATCGCCACATAATGTTCTAAAATTGATGCACGGAATGTCTGGGGAAGGCCTTCATCAGTTCCACTGCCATCTGAAAAAAAATAGCTTGTTTGTCTTGTGGGAGTGACAAAACTGTTTCGGGCGAACAACTTGAAAACACAATTTGTACAAGGCTGCATAAAGCTGGACGATCGCTTGGTTGTGCGTTGAAGTTTTGGACCCTGTGTTGTCAACCCGCGCCACTTTCGGCCTGCCTGGCTTGGAGGAGCTCCGGCGGGGACAAACTGGCGGCATCGCTTCTATACCGGCCCGTCGCGGGCGTATTCGACGAGGTTTATTAGCCCGTTGCTTGACACCCGCGCCCCTCCCGGCTTCCCGCAAGATCCCCCTGATCAGAGCTGCATTGCGATCCGCTAGGAGCAGCCGCGCCCGGGCCGTGTTTTGCAGCGGCATTGTACGATATTTCGCGAGGATGGCCGTGAGCTTTTCACCCACTTCGCTTGCAACCCGGGCCACGTTGGACCGACGGGCGCGGCGAAACTCCGGCGAGGTCAGGCGGGTGGCGTATTTTCCTTCACAGAATGTCGCGCGGGTGTGCGTCGAAGTTTTCTGCCCTTTGTGTTAGGGTCCATTGTTTGTCCACAGTGTCGACCCTCCCTTTTGATTTTGCGCCCGGGACCTAACCGACGCTGTCGCTTGGCCCCGCCAGAGCTGCGCCGTGCCTGGCGGGCCGGCAAAGGCGAGTGTTGCAAGCGAAGAGGTGGAAGACCTCGCGCACACCAACACGACCTGCCGGGAGCAAAGCTGCTGCCCGCTCGGCTCCGCCAGAGATGCACCTCGCTTTGAGGGACAGGGGGCGCGGTGTGCAATCAAAGGGAAGAAAAACTTGGGAATCAAACCGCGCGAAGGTCCGGGACCGAACCGATGCCACCCGCTTGGCCCTGCCGGAGTTGCGCGGGGCAGGTAGGGCCGAGAGTGGTGTGTGTGATAAGCGAAGCGGAGGAACAGCTCACGCCCGCCCGTGAGAAATTTCGGACAGAGCCGTTTTTGCCCACGGCCGAGCCGGAGTTGCTCCGCTGCGGCGCTCAGGCTGTTCCGACGAGGATGTTGGGGCGGAGCGCTGGGAGAACCGCGGGTGTTAAGCAAAGTGTTCGGCTTCGTGAGAGATGAAGAGAGGAACCACGCGCAGACACAAAAAGCACAGAAGGGTTTTATTGCCAGTAAGCGAGACAGGCCGAGGTGGTCACAACTGAAAGGTAGTCAAAATGATCAATTCGAGGAGTGCAGGAATCCTGGAGCGGTACGGCGTCGTCGACACGGCAGGAAGGATCTCTGACGAAGTGACAATGGGTGGCTCTTCAGGCTGGCTTTTATGCTGCAAGTGGCAGATGAGATAATGACTCGCAGGTGTGTCGGGGAGGCAGGTGCACTGATTAGAGAAGCGCCCATCCCACACTGAAAAAGGTAACAATAACTTTTTGGGAGCGGCAAATTCCCCCACAGGAGAACAGAGAAATAGTGGTTTGATTTCGTGGAGTTCGTGGCGCAATGCATGAGGCGTCTGACTACAAATCAGGTCATGCTCGGCCAAAGAGAGGGCGTCCACCAGGTTGAAAAAGAGATGAAGAGCAAACACTGTCAATACATAATAAAGTTTCTCTGTCCCAATATCCCAAAAAAAAAGCCCAGTCCGAAGTAGCAAGATTAAGAAAATCTTTTGAAAAAACGCTCACATGAGGCGGATTTTGAGCCTTGCCTATGCAGTGATATTAATAATAATTGTAATAATAATCATGAAAAAGTGTGATGGTGGCGTGGCATTCATTTATCTTTTGAATTGGTGCGTTTAGATTTTTGTTTTTTGCTTTTCCTTGTATTTGGGTGTAGTTTCAAGCGCAGCTCATGTTCACACAACGCACATTTTATCTCATTATTTTTAGAGGGTCACAGGAAATCATATGGAAGGCTGCAATGGCCAACTCTCACCAGCAGAGGCTATCGTAAAGTGCTGGCCGTGCATGGACAAATAGGGCTCTCGCATTTCAGAAAGCACAAGAGTGACACAACGTGGCATCAGCTCTGAGCAGCAAATATTGTCAATTCATCGTCAATTTTTTCCGTCCCAAGAACCCCCCAAAAAAGTCAAAAGAGCCAAGATTTTTTAAAAACGCTCACATCAGAAGGATTTTGAGGCGTGTCGATGCAAAAAAAAAAAGAAAAAAGAAAAAAGACAATTAAAAAGTGTGATGGGGACACGACGTTCTTTGAATTCTAAATTGATATATTTCGATTTTTTTTGCTTTCACATGTATTTGGTTTGAGATTCGATTTCAGCTCATGTTCACAGGGCGGTCATTTTATGTTGTTGCTTATTTTTAGAGGGTCATAAAAAAAATCCCAGACTTGACTTCTTCGTTTACAGTTGACTGAATAGGGATGATTGTTTTATTTGGGAGCAGAGAGATGTTGACTTAAATTCGCGGAGTTTATGATGCCACGGATAACGTGTCTCAATACGATTCAGTATTCGTTCGCGGAACGTCGCGCGGCTGGAAGCCGACGTTTTCTGCCCTTTGCGTTCGAAACCATTGTGTGTCCACGGTGCCGCCCCTCCCTTTTTTTGTCTCTTTTTCAGTGTGGGCTGGGCGCCTCTCGAATCAGTGCACCTGCCTCCCCTACACACGTGCGAGTCTTCATCTCATCTGCCACTTGCACCATAAAAGACAGCGTGAACAGCCACCCGTTGCCAGTTCGTCAGCGATCCTTCCTGCCGAGCTAGCTGCTGCCACGCCGTTACGCTCCAGCATTTCTGCACTCCTCAACGTGATCATTTTGACTAGCTTTCAGTTGTTTACACCTCGACCTGACCAACTTTCTGGCAATAAAACCCCTCTTCGTTTTTGGTGTCTGTGTGTGGTTCTTGTATTGATCTCTCACGAAACCTAACACTTTAATTCACATTCGACCCAAACTCCTCGTTTGGAGCGTCCCTCGCGCCGAAACGGTGCAGCATCGGCGGTGCCGTGGGCATAAACAACTCGGTACGACATTTCGCGCGGGTGGGCGTGAGATGTTCCTCCGCTTCACTGGTAACCCTGGATACTCTCCGCCGTACGGGTGCCGTGCGCCCCGAACCCGAAGCAATGAGGGACATTTTAGGGCGGTCGGGTTCGGGTAGGGGTAGGGCTCGGGCTCGGGCTCGGGCCGCCCGATCTTACTTCTGCTCCGGCGGGGCCAAGCGGGTGGCATCCGTTCGGTCCCGGACCTTCGTGCTGTTTGATTACCAAAGGACTTATGCACACACTTCAACTTGTATTTTGTTCAGGATGACCTCCTGAAGCCTAAATGAGCATTAATTTGATCACACAACTCATGCCTATGAAGATACATTCAAACTCACAAAACGTGCTCAGCTCGGGCTGAAAATGCATTTAAAGCAATAAAAACTCAAATTGAGTGTCACACCTAAACCAAAGGACTTATGGACACACTTCAACATGTATTTTGTTCAGGATGACCACCTGAAGCCTAAATGAGCATTCATTTGACCACACAACTCATTCCTATGAAGATACATTCAAAGTCAGAAAGCGCGCTCAGCTCAGGCTACAAATGCATTTAAAGCAATAAAAACTCAAATTGAGTGTCACGCCTAAACCAGAGGATTTATGCACACACTTCAACATGTATTTTGTTCAGGATGTCCTCCTGAAGCCTAAATGAGCATTAATTTGACTACACAACTCATTCCTATGAAGATACATTCAAAGTCAGAAAGCGCGCTCAAGCTCGGGCTGAAAATGCATTTAAAGCAATCAAAACTCAAATTGAGTGTCACACCTAAACCAAAGGATTATGCACACACTTCAACATGTATTTTGTTCAGGATGGCCTCCTGAAGCCTATATGAGCATTAATTTGACCACACAACTCATTCCTATGAAGATACATTCAAACTCACAAAACATGCTCAGCTCGGGCTGAAAATGCATTTAAAGCAATAAAAACTCAAATTGAGTGTCACGCCTAAACCAAAGGACTTATGCACACACTTCAACATGTATTTTGTTCAGGATGACCACCTGAAGCCTAAATGAGCATTAATTTGACCACACAACTCATTCCTATGAAGATACATTCAAACTCACAAAACGTGCTCAACTCGGGCTGAAAATGCATTTAAAGCAATAAAAACTCAAATTGAGTGTCACGCCTAAACCAAAGGACTTATGCATACACTTCAACATGTATTTTGTTCAGGATGACCACCTGAAGCCTAAATGAGCATTAATTTGACCACACAACTCATTCCTATGAAGATACATTCAAACTCACAAAACGTGCTCAGCTCGGGCTGAAAATGCATTTAAAGCAATCAAAACTCAAATTGAGTGTAAGGCCTAAACCAAAGGACTTATGCACACACTTCAACATGTATTTTGTTCAGGATGACCTCCTGAAGCCCATATGAGAATTAATTTGACCACACAACTCATTCCTATGAAGATACATTCAAACTCACAAAACGTGCTCAGCTCGGGCTGAAAATGCATTTAAAGCAATAAAAACTCAAAATGAGTGTCACGCCTAAACCAAAGGACTTATGCACACACTTCAACATGTATTTTGTTCAGGATGACCACCTGAAGCCTAAATGAGCATTAATTTGACCACACAACTCATTCCTATGAAGATACATTCAAACTCACAAAACGTGCTCAACTCGGGCTGAAAATGCATTTAAAGCAATAAAAACTCAAATTGAGTGTCACGCCTAAACCAAAGGACTTATGCATACACTTCAACATGTATTTTGTTCAGGATGACCACCTGAAGCCTAAATGAGCATTAATTTGACCACACAACTCATTCCTATGAAGATACATTCAAACTCACAAAACGTGCTCAACTCGGGCTGAAAATGCATTTAAAGCAATAAAAACTCAAATTGAGTGTCACGCCTAAACCAAAGGACTTATGCATACACTTCAACATGTATTTTGTTCAGGATGACCACCTGAAGCCTAAATGAGCATTAATTTGACCACACAACTCATTCCTATGAAGATACATTCAAACTCACAAAACGTGCTCAGCTCGGGCTGAAAATGCATTTAAAGCAATCAAAACTCAAATTGAGTGTAAGGCCTAAACCAAAGGACTTATGCACACACTTCAACATGTATTTTGTTCAGGATGACCTCCTGAAGCCCATATGAGAATTAATTTGACCACACAACTCATTCCTATGAAGATACATTCAAACTCACAAAACGTGCTCAGCTCGGGCTGAAAATGCATTTAAAGCAATAAAAACTCAAATTGAGTGTCACGCCTAAACCAAAGGACTTATGCACACACTTCAACATGTATTTTGTTCAGGATGACCACCTGAAGCCTAAATGAGCATTAATTTGACCACACAACTCATTCCTATGAAGATACATTCAAACTCACAAAACGTGCTCAACTCGGGCTGAAAATGCATTTAAAGCAATAAAAACTCAAATTGAGTGTCACGCCTAAACCAAAGGACTTATGCATACACTTCAACATGTATTTTGTTCAGGATGACCACCTGAAGCCTAAATGAGCATTAATTTGACCACACAACTCATTCCTATGAAGATACATTCAAACTCACAAAACGTGCTCAGCTCGGGCTGAAAATGCATTTAAAGCAATCAGAACTCAAATTGAGTGTAAGGCCTAAACCAAAGGACTTATGCACACACTTCAACATGTATTTTGTTCAGGATGACCTCCTGAAGCCCATATGAGAATTAATTTGACCACACAACTCATTCCTATGAAGATACATTCAAACTCACAAAACGTGCTCAGCTCGGGCTGAAAATTCATTTAAAGCAATAAAAACTCAAATTGAGTGTCACGCCTAAACCAAAGGACTTATGCACACACTTCAACATGTATTTTGTTCAGGATGACCACCTGAAGCCTAAATGAGCATTAATTTGATCACACAACTCATGCCTATGAAGATACATTCAAACTCACAAAACGTGCTCAGCTCGGGCTGAAAATGCATTTAAAGCAATAAAAACTCAAATTGAGTGTCACACCTAAACCAAAGGACTTATGGACACACTTCAACATGTATTTTGTTCAGGATGACCACCTGAAGCCTAAATGAGCATTCATTTGACCACACAACTCATTCCTATGAAGATACATTCAAAGTCAGAAAGCGCGCTCAGCTCAGGCGACAAATTCATTTAAAGCAATAAAAACTCAAATTGAGTGTCACGCCTAAACCAAAGGACTTATGCACACACTTCAACATGTATTTTGTTCAGGATGACCACCTGAAGCCTAAATGAGCATTAATTTGATCACACAACTCATGCCTATGAAGATACATTCAAACTCACAAAACGTGCTCAGCTCGGGCTGAAAATGCATTTAAAGCAATAAAAACTCAAATTGAGTGTCACGCCTAAACCAAAGGATTTATGCACACACTTTAACATGTATTTTGTTCAGAAGGACCACCTGAAGCCTAAATGAGCATTAATTTGATCACACAATTCATGCCTATGAAGATGCATTCAAACTCACAAAACGTGCTCAGCTCGGGCTGAAAATGCATTTAAAGCAATAAAAACTCAAATTGAGTGTCACACCTAAACCAAAGGACTTATGCACACACTTCATCATGTATTTTGTTCAGGATGGCCTCCTGAAGCCTAAAAGAGCATTAATTTGACTAAACAAATCATTCCTATGAAGATACATTTAAAGTCAGAAAGCGCGCTCAGCTCGGAATGAAAATGCATTTAAAGCAATAAAAACTCAAATTGAGTGTCACGCCTAAACCAAAGGACTTATGCACACACTTCAACATGTATTTTGTTCAGGATGACCACCTGAAGCCTAAATGAGCATTAATTTGACCACACAACTCATTCCTATGAAGATACATTCAAACTCACAAAACGTGCTCAACTCGGGCTGAAAATGCATTTAAAGCAATAAAAACTCAAATTGAGTGTCACGCCTAAACCAAAGGACTTATGCATACACTTCAACATGTATTTTGTTCAGAAGGACCACCTGAAGCCTAAATGAGCATTAATTTGATCACACAATTCATGCCTATGAAGATGCATTCAAACTCACAAAACGTGCTCAGCTCGGGCTGAAAATGCATTTAAAGCAATAAAAACTCAAATTGAGTGTCACGCCTAAACCAAAGGACTTATGCACACACTTCAACATGTATTTTGTTCAGGATGACCACCTGAAGCCTAAATGAGCATTAATTTGACCACACAACTCATTCCTATGAAGATACATTCAAACTCACAAAACGTGCTCAACTCGGGCTGAAAATGCATTTAAAGCAATCAAAACTCAAATTGAGTGTAAGGCCTAAACCAAAGGACTTATGCACACACTTCAACATGTATTTTGTTCAGGATGACCTCCTGAAGCCCATATGAGAATTAATTTGACCACACAACTCATTCCTATGAAGATACATTCAAACTCACAAAACGTGCTCAGCTCGGGCTGAAAATGCATTTAAAGCAATAAAAACTCAAATTGAGTGTCACGCCTAAACCAAAGGACTTATGCACACACTTCAACATGTATTTTGTTCAGGATGACCACCTGAAGCCTAAATGAGCATTAATTTGACCACACAACTCATTCCTATGAAGATACATTCAAACTCACAAAACGTGCTCAACTCGGGCTGAAAATGCATTTAAAGCAATAAAAACTCAAATTGAGTGTCACGCCTAAACCAAAGGACTTATGCATACACTTCAACATGTATTTTGTTCAGGATGACCACCTGAAGCCTAAATGAGCATTAATTTGACCACACAACTCATTCCTATGAAGATACATTCAAACTCACAAAACGTGCTCAGCTCGGGCTGAAAATGCATTTAAAGCAATCAAAACTCAAATTGAGTGTAAGGCCTAAACCAAAGGACTTATGCACACACTTCAACATGTATTTTGTTCAGGATGACCTCCTGAAGCCCATATGAGAATTAATTTGACCACACAACTCATTCCTATGAAGATACATTCAAACTCACAAAACGTGCTCAGCTCGGGCTGAAAATTCATTTAAAGCAATAAAAACTCAAATTGAGTGTCACGCCTAAACCAAAGGACTTATGCACACACTTCAACATGTATTTTGTTCAGGATGACCACCTGAAGCCTAAATGAGCATTAATTTGATCACACAACTCATGCCTATGAAGATACATTCAAACTCACAAAACGTGCTCAGCTCGGGCTGAAAATGCATTTAAAGCAATAAAAACTCAAATTGAGTGTCACACCTAAACCAAAGGACTTATGGACACACTTCAACATGTATTTTGTTCAGGATGACCACCTGAAGCCTAAATGAGCATTCATTTGACCACACAACTCATTCCTATGAAGATACATTCAAAGTCAGAAAGCGCGCTCAGCTCAGGCGACAAATGCATTTAAAGCAATAAAAACTCAAATTGAGTGTCACACCTAAACCAAAGGACTTATGGACACACTTCAACATGTATTTTGTTCAGGATGACCACCTGAAGCCTAAATGAGCATTCATTTGACCACACAACTCATTCCTATGAAGATACATTCAAAGTCAGAAAGCGCGCTCAGCTCAGGCGACAAATGCATTTAAAGCAATAAAAACTCAAATTGAGTGTCACGCCTAAACCAGAGGATTTATGCACACACTTCATCATGTATTTTGTTCAGGATGGCCTCCTGAAGCCTAAAAGAGCATTAATTTGAGTAAACAAATCATTCCTATGAAGATACATTCAAAGTCAGAAAGCGCGCTCAGCTCGGAATGAAAATGCATTTAAAGCAATAAAAACTCAAATTGAGTGTCACGCCTAAACCAAAGGACTTATGCACACACTTCAACATGTATTTTGTTCAGGATGACCACCTGAAGCCTAAATGAGCATTAATTTGACCACACAACTCATTCCTATGAAGATACATTCAAACTCACAAAACGTGCTCAACTCGGGCTGAAAATGCATTTAAAGCAATAAAAACTCAAATTGAGTGTCACGCCTAAACCAAAGGACTTATGCATACACTTCAACATGTATTTTGTTCAGAAGGACCACCTGAAGCCTAAATGAGCATTAATTTGATCACACAATTCATGCCTATGAAGATGCATTCAAACTCACAAAACGTGCTCAGCTCGGGCTGAAAATGCATTTAAAGCAATAAAAACTCAAATTGAGTGTCACGCCTAAACCAAAGGACTTATGCACACACTTCAACATGTATTTTGTTCAGGATGACCACCTGAAGCCTAAATGAGCATTAATTTGACCACACAACTCATTCCTATGAAGATACATTCAAACTCACAAAACGTGCTCAACTCGGGCTGAAAATGCATTTAAAGCAATAAAAACTCAAATTGAGTGTCACGCCTAAACCAAAGGACTTATGCATACACTTCAACATGTATTTTGTTCAGAAGGACCACCTGAAGCCTAAATGAGCATTAATTTGATCACACAATTCATGCCTATGAAGATGCATTCAAACTCACAAAACGTGCTCAGCTCGGGCTGAAAATGCATTTAAAGCAATAAAAACTCAAATTGAGTGTCACGCCTAAACCAAAGGACTTATGCACACACTTCAACATGTATTTTGTTCAGGATGACCACCTGAAGCCTAAATGAGCATTAATTTGACCACACAACTCATTCCTATGAAGATACATTCAAACTCACAAAACGTGCTCAACTCGGGCTGAAAATGCATTTAAAGCAATAAAAACTCAAATTGAGTGTCACGCCTAAACCAAAGGACTTATGCACACACTTCAACATGTATTTAGTTCAGGATGTCCTCCTGAAGCCTAAATGAGCATTAATTTGACCACACAACTCATTCCTATGAAGATACATTCAAACTCACAAAAAGTGCTCAGCTCGGGCTGAAAATGCATTTAAAGCAATAAAAACTCAAATTGAGTGTCACGCCCAAACCAAAGAACTTATGCACACACTTCAATATTTATTTAGTTCAGGATGACCACCTGAAGCCTAAATGAGCATTAATTTGACCACACAACTAATTCCTATGAAGCTACATTCAAACTCACAAAAAGTGCTCAGCTCGGGCTGAAAATGCATTTAAAGCAATAAAAACTCAAATTGAGTGTCACGCCTAAACCAAAGGACTTATGCACACACTTCAACATGTATTTTGTTCAGGATGACCACCTGAAGCCTAAATGAGCATTAATTTGACCACACAACTCATTCCTATGAAGATACATTCAAACTCACAAAACGTGCTCAGCTCGGGCTGAAAATGCATTTAAAGCAATAAAAACTCAAATTGAGTGTCACGCCTAAACCGAAGGACTTATGCACACACTTCAAGATGTATTTTGTTCAGGATGACCTCCTGAAGCCTAAATGAGCAATAATTTGACCACACAACTCATTCCTATGAAGATACATTCAAAGTCAGAAAGCGCGCTCAGCTCGGACTGAAAATGCATTTAAAGCAATAAAAACTCAAATGGAGTGTCACGCCTAAACCAAAGGACTTATGCACACACTTCAACATGTATTTAGTTCAGGATGACCACCTGAAGCCGAAATGAGCATTAATTTGACCACACAACTCATTCCTATGAAGATACATTCAAACTCACAAAACGTGCTCAACTCGGGCTGAAAATGCATTTAAAGCAATAAAAACTCAAATTTTAAAAAACTTTACCAGTGTAGGCAACTTAATAATAATAATAATACTAATAATACATTTTATTGATAAGCGCCTTTCAAGACACCCAAGGACACTTTACAATAACAAAAAACACAAAACAATACGGGTTGAGCAGCTGACATGTCTGTCATTTTCTTGTGAGAATTAATTTTTTTCCAGAACAACACTCACAAAATTAGATATAGGTCTACATGACTTCCAACATTGTGATGTGCACTCACAGCAGCAATACCAGTCTTCGGCCGCTCAATTCATGCAAATTCTTCTCAAGACACTGCTCATGGTACCACCTTTCGCACTGGGTCTCGTCAAAAGGGGGCCGGGGGGAGAGAACCCTAACATCGCAAGATTATATGTTCGGAAATTTCAATCAGGATAACTCTAAGTTGCTTTTAAAATTCAAATTTTTTCTTTTACTTGAACCAACCCAATTTCAATGATGCATGCAAAGCATCATGAAGACAATGTCGATGCAAGATAAATTGTGTGTTCTTCCATTGTAAAAATCACTCGTTTTGTCAGAGGACCTTTTCCAGGTGGTTTTGCCATTTAGAGCATGCCACAGTGCATGGCGAGAACAAATACGACAACATGACGGAATATCAGTGAACATTAAACTTAAAATTCACAGTGTGTAAATATGGGATTGAAATTTTATCTTGACATTTTATTTTCATCGGAGCAGTGAATAACACGAGATTTTTCGTTGTGGTACAAGTCATAAAAAATGACTTTCTCATAAGCTTTCAGAATTCATCCCTGGTATCAACACTTCCTCTTCATGAAGTAGTTTGAAACAAAATATATCTTTGGCATCATTTCTGGATGCCACAATTAAACATTTTTTGCATGGGTGATCATCATCCAATAAACCTGCTGTGGTCAGTATTTCTGACGATTGTCTTGTTCTCTTATTTTCCATCGCCACATAATGTTCTAAAATTGATGCACGGAATGTCTGGGGAAGGCCTTCATCAGTTCCACTGCCATCTGAAAAAAAATAGCTTGTTTGTCTTGTGGGAGTGACAAAACTGTTTCGGGCGAACAATTTGAAAACACAATTTGTACAAGGCTGCATAAAGCTGGACGATCGCTTGGTTGTGCGTTGAAGTTTTGGACCCTGTGTTGTCAACCCGCGCCACTTTCGGCCTGCCTGGCTTGGAGGAGCTCCGGCGGGGACAAACTGGCGGCATCGCTTCTATACCGGCCCGTCGCGGGCGTATTCGACGAGGTTTATTAGCCCGTTGCTTGACACCCGCGCCCCTCCCGGCTTCCCGCAAGATCCCCCTGATCAGAGCTGCATTGCGATCCGCTAGGAGCAGCCGCGCCCGGGCCGTGTTTTGCAGCGGCATTGTACGATATTTCGCGAGGATGGCCGTGAGCTTTTCACCCACTTCGCTTGCAACCCGGGCCACGTTGGACCGACGGGCGCGGCGAAACTCCGGCGAGGTCAGGCGGGTGGCGTATTTTCCTTCACAGAATGTCGCGCGGGTGTGCGTCGAAGTTTTCTGCCCTTTGTGTTAGGGTCCATTGTTTGTCCACAGTGTCGACCCTCCCTTTTGATTTTGCGCCCGGGACCTAACCGACGCTGTCGCTTGGCCCCGCCAGAGCTGCGCCGTGCCTGGCGGGCCGGCAAAGGCGAGTGTTGCAAGCGAAGAGGTGGAAGACCTCGCGCACACCAACACGACCTGCCGGGAGCAAAGCTGCTGCCCGCTCGGCTCCGCCAGAGATGCACCTCGCTTTGAGGGACAGGGGGCGCGGTGTGCAATCAAAGGGAAGAAAAACTTGGGAATCAAACCGCGCGAAGGTCCGGGACCGAACCGATGCCACCCGCTTGGCCCTGCCGGAGTTGCGCGGGGCAGGTAGGGCCGAGAGTGGTGTGTGTGATAAGCGAAGCGGAAGAACAGCTCACGCCCGCCCGTGAGAAATTTCGGACAGAGCCGTTTTTGCCCACGGCCGAGCCGGAGTTGCTCCGCTGCGGCGCTCAGGCTGTTCCGACGAGGATGTTGGGGCGGAGCGCTGGGAGAACCGCGGGTGTTAAGCAAAGTGTTCGGCTTCGTGAGAGATGAAGAGAGGAACCACGCGCAGACACAAAAAGCACAGAAGGGTTTTATTGCCAGTAAGCGAGACAGGCCGAGGTGGTCACAACTGAAAGGTAGTCAAAATGATCAATTCGAGGAGTGCAGGAATCCTGGAGCGGTACGGCGTCGTCGACACGGCAGGAAGGATCTCTGACGAAGTGACAATGGGTGGCTCTTCAGGCTGGCTTTTATGCTGCAAGTGGCAGATGAGATAATGACTCGCAGGTGTGTCGGGGAGGCAGGTGCACTGATTAGAGAAGCGCCCATCCCACACTGAAAAAGGTAACAATAACTTTTTGGGAGCGGCAAATTCCCCCACAGGAGAACAGAGAAATAGTGGTTTGATTTCGTGGAGTTCGTGGCGCAATGCACGAGGCGTCTGACTACAAATCAGGTCATGCTCGGCCAAAGAGCGGGCGTCCACCAGGTTGAAAAAGAGATGAAGAGCAAACACTGTCAATACATAATAAAGTTTCTCTGTCCCAATATCCCAAAAAAAAAGCCCAGTCCGAAGTAGCAAGATTAAGAAAATCTTTTGAAAAAACGCTCACATGAGGCGGATTTTGAGCCTTGCCTATGCAGTGATATTAATAATAATTGTAATAATAATCATGAAAAAGTGTGATGGTGGCGTGGCATTCATTTATCTTTTGAATTGGTGCGTTTAGATTTTTGTTTTTTGCTTTTCCTTGTATTTGGGTGTAGTTTCAAGCGCAGCTCATGTTCACACAACGCACATTTTATCTCATTATTTTTAGAGGGTCACAGGAAATCATATGGAAGGCTGCAATGGCCAACTCTCACCAGCAGAGGCTATCGTAAAGTGCTGGCCGTGCATGGACAAATAGGGCTCTCGCATTTCAGAAAGCACAAGAGTGACACAACGTGGCATCAGCTCTGAGCAGCAAATATTGTCAATTCATCGTCAATTTTTTCCGTCCCAAGAACCCCCCAAAAAAGTCAAAAGAGCCAAGATTTTTTAAAAACGCTCACATCAGAAGGATTTTGAGGCGTGTCGATGCAAAAAAAAAAGAAAAAAGAAAAAAGACAATTAAAAAGTGTGATGGGGACACGACGTTCTTTGAATTCTAAATTGATATATTTCGATTTTTTTTGCTTTCACATGTATTTGGTTTGAGATTCGATTTCAGCTCATGTTCACAGGGCGGACATTTTATGTTGTTGCTTATTTTTAGAGGGTCATAAAAAAAATCCCAGACTTGACTTCTTCGTTTACAGTTGACTGAATAGGGATGATTGTTTTATTTGGGAGCAGAGAGATGTTGACTTAAATTCGCGGAGTTTATGATGCCACGGATAACGTGTCTCAATACGATTCAGTATTCGTTCGCGGAACGTCGCGCGGCTGGAAGCCGACGTTTTCTGCCCTTTGCGTTCGAAACCATTGTGTGTCCACGGTGCCGCCCCTCCCTTTTTTTGTCTCTTTTTCAGTGTGGGCTGGGCGCCTCTCGAATCAGTGCACCTGCCTCCCCTACACACGTGCGAGTCTTCATCTCATCTGCCACTTGCACCATAAAAGACAGCGTGAACAGCCACCCGTTGCCAGTTCGTCAGCGATCCTTCCTGCCGAGCTAGCTGCTGCCACGCCGTTACGCTCCAGCATTTCTGCACTCCTCAACGTGATCATTTTGACTAGCTTTCAGTTGTTTACACCTCGACCTGACCAACTTTCTGGCAATAAAACCCCTCTTCGTTTTTGGTGTCTGTGTGTGGTTCTTGTATTGATCTCTCACGAAACCTAACACTTTAATTCACATTCGACCCAAACTCCTCGTTTGGAGCGTCCCTCGCGCCGAAACGGTGCAGCATCGGCGGTGCCGTGGGCATAAACAACTCGGTACGACATTTCGCGCGGGTGGGCGTGAGATGTTCCTCCGCTTCACTGGTAACCCTGGATACTCTCCGCCGTACGGGTGCCGTGCGCCCCGAACCCGAAGCAATGAGGGACATTTTAGGGCGGTCGGGTTCGGGTAGGGGTAGGGCTCGGGCTCGGGCTCGGGCCGCCCGATCTTACTTCTGCTCCGGCGGGGCCAAGCGGGTGGCATCCGTTCGGTCCCGGACCTTCGTGCTGTTTGATTACCAAAGGACTTATGCACACACTTCAACTTGTATTTTGTTCAGGATGACCTCCTGAAGCCTAAATGAGCATTAATTTGATCACACAACTCATGCCTATGAAGATACATTCAAACTCACAAAACGTGCTCAGCTCGGGCTGAAAATGCATTTAAAGCAATAAAAACTCAAATTGAGTGTCACACCTAAACCAAAGGACTTATGGACACACTTCAACATGTATTTTGTTCAGGATGACCACCTGAAGCCTAAATGAGCATTCATTTGACCACACAACTCATTCCTATGAAGATACATTCAAAGTCAGAAAGCGCGCTCAGCTCAGGCTACAAATGCATTTAAAGCAATAAAAACTCAAATTGAGTGTCACGCCTAAACCAAAGGATTTATGCACACACTTCAACATGTATTTTGTTCAGGATGTCCTCCTGAAGCCTAAATGAGCATTAATTTGACTACACAACTCATTCCTATGAAGATACATTCAAAGTCAGAAAGCGCGCTCAAGCTCGGGCTGAAAATGCATTTAAAGCAATAAAAACTCAAATTGAGTGTCACACCTAAACCAAAGGACTTATGCACACATTCAACATGTATTTTGTTCAGGATGACCTCCTGAAGCCTGTATGAGCTTTAATTTGACCACACAACTCATTCCTATGAAGATACATTCAAACTCACAAAACGTGCTCAGCTCGGGCTGAAAATGCATTTAAAGCAATAAAAACTCAAATTGAGTGTCACGCCTAAACCAAAGGATTTATGCACACACTTTAACATGTATTTTGTTCAGAAGGACCACCTGAAGCCTAAATGAGCATTAATTTGATCACACAATTCATGCCTATGAAGATGCATTCAAACTCACAAAACGTGCTCAGCTCGGGCTGAAAATGCATTTAAAGCAATAAAAACTCAAATTGAGTGTCACACCTAAACCAAAGGACTTATGCACACACTTCATCATGTATTTTGTTCAGGATGGCCTCCTGAAGCCTAAAAGAGCATTAATTTGACTAAACAAATCATTCCTATGAAGATACATTCAAAGTCAGAAAGCGCGCTCAGCTCGGAATGAAAATGCATTTAAAGCAATAAAAACTCAAATTGAGTGTCACACCTAAACCAAAGGATTATGCACACACTTCAACATGTATTTTGTTCAGGATGGCCTCCTGAAGCCTATATGAGCATTAATTTGACCACACAACTCATTCCTATGAAGATACATTCAAACTCACAAAACGTGCTCAGCTCGGGCTGAAAATGCATTTAAAGCAATCAAAACTCAAATTGAGTGTAAGGCCTAAACCAAAGGACTTATGCACACACTTCAACATGTATTTTGTTCAGGATGACCTCCTGAAGCCCATATGAGAATTAATTTGACCACACAACTCATTCCTATGAAGATACATTCAAACTCACAAAACGTGCTCAGCTCGGGCTGAAAATGCATTTAAAGCAATAAAAACTCAAATTGAGTGTCACGCCTAAACCAAAGGACTTATGCACACACTTCAACATGTATTTTGTTCAGGATGACCACCTGAAGCCTAAATGAGCATTAATTTGACCACACAACTCATTCCTATGAAGATACATTCAAACTCACAAAACGTGCTCAACTCGGGCTGAAAATGCATTTAAAGCAATAAAAACTCAAATTGAGTGTCACGCCTAAACCAAAGGACTTATGCATACACTTCAACATGTATTTTGTTCAGGATGACCACCTGAAGCCTAAATGAGCATTAATTTGACCACACAACTCATTCCTATGAAGATACATTCAAACTCACAAAACGTGCTCAGCTCGGGCTGAAAATGCATTTAAAGCAATCAAAACTCAAATTGAGTGTAAGGCCTAAACCAAAGGACTTATGCACACACGTCAACATGTATTTTGTTCAGGATGACCTCCTGAAGCCCATATGAGAATTAATTTGACCACACAACTCATTCCTATGAAGATACATTCAAACTCACAAAACGTGCTCAGCTCGGGCTGAAAATGCATTTAAAGCAATAAAAACTCAAATTGAGTGTCACGCCTAAACCAAAGGACTTATGCACACACTTCAACATGTATTTTGTTCAGGATGACCACCTGAAGCCTAAATGAGCATTAATTTGACCACACAACTCATTCCTATGAAGATACATTCAAACTCACAAAACGTGCTCAACTCGGGCTGAAAATGCATTTAAAGCAATAAAAACTCAAATTGAGTGTCACGCCTAAACCAAAGGACTTATGCACACACTTCAACATGTATTTAGTTCAGGATGTCCTCCTGAAGCCTAAATGAGCATTAATTTGACCACACAACTCATTCCTATGAAGATACATTCAAACTCACAAAAAGTGCTCAGCTCGGGCTGAAAATGCATTTAAAGCAATAAAAACTCAAATTGAGTGTCACGCCCAAACCAAAGAACTTATGCACACACTTCAATATTTATTTAGTTCAGGATGACCACCTGAAGCCTAAATGAGCATTAATTTGACCACACAACTCATTCCTATGAAGATACATTCAAACTCACAAAAAGTGCTCAGCTCGGGCTGAAAATGCATTTAAAGCAATAAAAACTCAAATTGAGTGTCACGCCCAAACCAAAGAACTTATGCACACACTTCAATATTTATTTAGTTCAGGATGACCACCTGAAGCCTAAATGAGCATTAATTTGACCACACAACTAATCCTATGAAGCTACATTCAAACTCACAAAACGTGCTCAGCTCGGGCTGAAAATGCATTTAAAGCAATAAAAACTCAAATTGAGTGTCACGCCTAAACCAAAGGACTTATGCACACACTTCAACATGTATTTTGTTCAGGATGACCACCTGAAGCCTAAATGAGCATTAATTTGACCACACAACTGATTCCTATGAAGATACATTCAAACTCACAAAACGTGCTCAGCTCGGGCTGAAAATGCATTTAAAGCAATAAAAACTCAAATTGAGTGTCACGCCCAAACCAAAGAACTTATGCACACACTTCAATATTTATTTAGTTCAGGATGACCACCTGAAGCCTAAATGAGCATTAATTTGACCACACAACTAATTCCTATGAAGCTACATTCAAACTCACAAAACGTGCTCAGCTCGGGCTGAAAATGCATTTAAAGCAATAAAAACTCAAATTGAGTGTCACGCCTAAACCAAAGGACTTATGCACACACTTCAACATGTATTTTGTTCAGGATGACCACCTGAAGCCTAAATGAGCATTAATTTGACCACACAACTGATTCCTATGAAGATACATTCAAACTCACAAAACGTGCTCAGCTCGGGCTGAAAATGCATTTAAAGCAATAAAAACTCAAATTGAGTGTCACGCCTAAACCAAAGGACTTATGCACACACTTCAACATGTATTTTGTTCAGGATGACCACCTGAAGCCTAAATGAGCATTAATTTGACCACACAACTCATTCCTATGAAGATACATTCAAACTCACAAAACGTGCTCAACTCGGGCTGAAAATGCATTTAAAGCAATAAAAACTCAAATTTTAAAAAACTTTACCAGTGTAGGCAACTTAATAATACTAATAATACTAATAATACATTTTATTGATAAGCGCCTTTCAAGACACCCAAGGACACTTTACAATAACAAAAAACACAAAACAATACGGGTTGAGCAGCTGACATGTCTGTCATTTTCTTGTGAGAATTAATTTTTTTCCAGAACAACACTCACAAAATTAGATATAGGTCTACATGACTTCCAACATTGTGATGTGCACTCACAGCAGCAATACCAGTCTTCGGCCGCTCAATTCATGCAAATTCTTCTCAAGACACTGCTCATGGTACCACCTTTCGCACTGGGTCTCGTCAAAAGGGGGCCGGGGGGAGAGAACCCTAACATCGCAAGATTATATGTTCGGAAATTTCAATCAGGATAACTCTAAGTTGCTTTTAAAATTCACATTTTTTCTTTTACTTGAACCAACCCAATTTCAATGATGCATGCAAAGCATCATGAAGACAATGTCGATGCAAGATAAATTGTGTGTTCTTCCATTGTAAAAATCACTCGTTTTGTCAGAGGACCTTTTCCAGGTGGTTTTGCCATTTAGAGCATGCCACAGTGCATGGCGAGAACAAATACGACAACATGACGGAATATCAGTGAACATTAAACTTAAAATTCACAGTGTGTAAATATGGGATTGAAATTTTATCTTGACATTTTATTTTCATCGGAGCAGTGAATAACACGAGATTTTTCGTTGTGGTACAAGTCATAAAAAATGACTTTCTCATAAGCTTTCAGAATTCATCCCTGGTATCAACACTTCCTCTTCATGAAGTAGTTTGAAACAAAATATATCTTTGGCATCATTTCTGGATGCCACAATTAAACATTTTTTGCATGGGTGATCATCATCCAATAAACCTGCTGTGGTCAGTATTTCTGACGATTGTCTTGTTCTCTTATTTTCCATCGCCACATAATGTTCTAAAATTGATGCACGGAATGTCTGGGGAAGGCCTTCATCAGTTCCACTGCCATCTGAAAAAAAATAGCTTGTTTGTCTTGTGGGAGTGACAAAACTGTTTCGGGCGAACAATTTGAAAACACAATTTGTACAAGGCTGCATAAAGCTGGACGATCGCTTGGTTGTGCGTTGAAGTTTTGGACCCTGTGTTGTCAACCCGCGCCACTTTCGGCCTGCCTGGCTTGGAGGAGCTCCGGCGGGGACAAACTGGCGGCATCGCTTCTATACCGGCCCGTCGCGGGCGTATTCGACGAGGTTTATTAGCCCGTTGCTTGACACCCGCGCCCCTCCCGGCTTCCCGCAAGATCCCCCTGATCAGAGCTGCATTGCGATCCGCTAGGAGCAGCCGCGCCCGGGCCGTGTTTTGCAGCGGCATTGTACGATATTTCGCGAGGATGGCCGTGAGCTTTTCAACCACTTCGCTTGCAACCCGGGCCACGTTGGACCGACGGGCGCGGCGGAACTCCGGCGAGGTCAGGCGGGTGGCGTATTTTCCTTCACAGAATGTCGCGCGGGTGTGCGTCGAAGTTTTCTGCCCTTTGTGTTAGGGTCCATTGTTTGTCCACAGTGTCGACCCTCCCTTTTGATTTTGCGCCCGGGACCTAACCGACGCTGTCGCTTGGCCCCGCCAGAGCTGCGCCGTGCCTGGCGGGCCGGCAAAGGCGAGTGTTGCAAGCGAAGAGGTGGAAGACCTCGCGCACACCAACACGACCTGCCGGGAGCAAAGCTGCTGCCCGCTCGGCTCCGCCAGAGATGCACCTCGCTTTGAGGGACAGGGGGCGCGGTGTGCAATCAAAGGGAAGAAAAACTTGGGAATCAAACCGCGCGAAGGTCCGGGACCGAACCGATGCCACCCGCTTGGCCCTGCCGGAGTTGCGCGGGGCAGGTAGGGCCGAGAGTGGTGTGTGTGATAAGCGAAGCGGAGGAACAGCTCACGCCCGCCCGTGAGAAATTTCGGACAGAGCCGTTTTTGCCCACGGCCGAGCCGGAGTTGCTCCGCTGCGGCGCTCAGGCTGTTCCGACGAGGATGTTGGGGCGGAGCGCTGGGAGAACCGCGGGTGTTAAGCAAAGTGTTCGGCTTCGTGAGAGATGAAGAGAGGAACCACGCGCAGACACAAAAAGCACAGAAGGGTTTTATTGCCAGTAAGCGAGACAGGCCGAGGTGGTCACAACTGAAAGGTAGTCAAAATGATCAATTCGAGGAGTGCAGGAATCCTGGAGCGGTACGGCGTCGTCGACACGGCAGGAAGGATCTCTGACGAAGTGACAATGGGTGGCTCTTCAGGCTGGCTTTTATGCTGCAAGTGGCAGATGAGATAATGACTCGCAGGTGTGTCGGGGAGGCAGGTGCACTGATTAGAGAAGCGCCCATCCCACACTGAAAAAGGTAACAATAACTTTTTGGGAGCGGCAAATTCCCCCACAGGAGAACAGAGAAATAGTGGTTTGATTTCGTGGAGTTCGTGGCGCAATGCATGAGGCGTCTGACTACAAATCAGGTCATGCTCGGCCAAAGAGAGGGCGTCCACCAGGTTGAAAAAGAAATGAAGAGCAAACACTGTCAATACATAATAAAGTTTCTCTGTCCCAATATCCAAAAAAAAACAGCCCAGTCCGAAGTAGCAAGATTAAGAAAATCTTTTGAAAAAACGCTCACATGAGGCGGATTTTGAGCCTTGCCTATGCAGTGATATTAATAATAATTGTAATAATAATCATGAAAAAGTGTGATGGTGGCGTGGCATTCATTTATCTTTTGAATTGGTGCGTTTAGATTTTTGTTTTTTGCTTTTCCTTGTATTTGGGTGTAGTTTCAAGCGCAGCTCATGTTCACACAACGCACATTTTATCTCATTATTTTTAGAGGGTCACAGGAAATCATATGGAAGGCTGCAATGGCCAACTCTCACCAGCAGAGGCTATCGTAAAGTGCTGGCCGTGCATGGACAAATAGGGCTCTCGCATTTCAGAAAGCACAAGAGTGACACAACGTGGCATCAGCTCTGAGCAGCAAATATTGTCAATTCATCGTCAATTTTTTCCGTCCCAAGAACCCCCCAAAAAAGTCAAAAGAGCCAAGATTTTTTAAAAACGCTCACATCAGAAGGATTTTGAGGCGTGTCGATGCAAAAAAAAAAGAAAAAAGAAAAAAGACAATTAAAAAGTGTGATGGGGACACGACGTTCTTTGAATTCTAAATTGATATATTTCGATTTTTTTTGCTTTCACATGTATTTGGTTTGAGATTCGATTTCAGCTCATGTTCACAGGGCGGACATTTTATGTTGTTGCTTATTTTTAGAGGGTCATAAAAAAAATCCCAGACTTGACTTCTTCGTTTACAGTTGACTGAATAGGGATGATTGTTTTATTTGGGAGCAGAGAGATGTTGACTTAAATTCGCGGAGTTTATGATGCCACGGATAACGTGTCTCAATACGATTCAGTATTCGTTCGCGGAACGTCGCGCGGCTGGAAGCCGACGTTTTCTGCCCTTTGCGTTCGAAACCATTGTGTGTCCACGGTGCCGCCCCTCCCTTTTTTTGTCTCTTTTTCAGTGTGGTGGGCGCCTCTCGAATCAGTGCACCTGCCTCCCCTACACACGTGCGAGTCTTCATCTCATCTGCCACTTGCACCATAAAAGACAGCGTGAACAGCCACCCGTTGCCAGTTCGTCAGCGATCCTTCCTGCCGAGCTAGCTGCTGCCACGCCGTTACGCTCCAGCATTTCTGCACTCCTCAACGTGATCATTTTGACTAGCTTTCAGTTGTTTACACCTCGACCTGACCAACTTTCTGGCAATAAAACCCCTCTTCGTTTTTGGTGTCTGTGTGTGGTTCTTGTATTGATCTCTCACGAAACCTAACACTTTAATTCACATTCGACCCAAACTCCTCGTTTGGAGCGTCCCTCGCGCCGAAACGGTGCAGCATCGGCGGTGCCGTGGGCATAAACAACTCGGTACGACATTTCGCGCGGGTGGGCGTGAGATGTTCCTCCGCTTCACTGGTAACCCTGGATACTCTCCGCCGTACGGGTGCCGTGCGCCCCGAACCCGAAGCAATGAGGGACATTTTAGGGCGGTCGGGTTCGGGTAGGGGTAGGGCTCGGGCTCGGGCTCGGGCCGCCCGATCTTACTTCTGCTCCGGCGGGGCCAAGCGGGTGGCATCCGTTCGGTCCCGGACCTTCGTGCTGTTTGATTACCAAAGGACTTATGCACACACTTCAACTTGTATTTTGTTCAGGATGACCTCCTGAAGCCTAAATGAGCATTAATTTGATCACACAACTCATGCCTATGAAGATACATTCAAACTCACAAAACGTGCTCAGCTCGGGCTGAAAATGCATTTAAAGCAATAAAAACTCAAATTGAGTGTCACACCTAAACCAAAGGACTTATGGACACACTTCAACATGTATTTTGTTCAGGATGACCACCTGAAGCCTAAATGAGCATTCATTTGACCACACAACTCATTCCTATGAAGATACATTCAAAGTCAGAAAGCGCGCTCAGCTCAGGCTACAAATGCATTTAAAGCAATAAAAACTCAAATTGAGTGTCACGCCTAAACCAGAGGATTTATGCACACACTTCAACATGTATTTTGTTCAGGATGTCCTCCTGAAGCCTAAATGAGCATTAATTTGACTACACAACTCATTCCTATGAAGATACATTCAAAGTCAGAAAGCGCGCTCAAGCTCGGGCTGAAAATGCATTTAAAGCAATAAACTCAAATTGAGTGTCACACCTAAACCAAAGGACTTATGCACACATTCAACATGTATTTTGTTCAGGATGACCTCCTGAAGCCTATATGAGCTTTAATTTGACCACACAACTCATTCCTATGAAGATACATTCAAACTCACAAAACGTGCTCAGCTCGGGCTGAAAATGCATTTAAAGCAATAAAAACTCAAATTGAGTGTCACGCCTAAACCAAAGGATTTATGCACACGCTTTAACATGTATTTTGTTCAGAAGGACCACCTGAAGCCTAAATGAGCATTAATTTGATCACACAATTCATGCCTATGAAGATGCATTCAAACTCACAAAACGTGCTCAGCTCGGGCTGAAAATGCATTTAAAGCAATAAAAACTCAAATGGAGTGTCACGCCTAAACCAAAGGACTTATGCACACACTTCAACATGTATTTAGTTCAGGATGACCACCTGAAGCCGAAATGAGCATTAATTTGACCACACAACTCATTCTTATGAAGATACATTCAAACTCACAAAACATGCTCAGCTCGGGCTGAAAATGCATTTAAAGCAATAAAAACTCAAATTGAGTGTCACGCCTAAACCAAAGGACTTATGCACACACTTCAACATGTATTTTGTTCAGGATGACCACCTGAAGCCTAAATGAGCATTAATTTGACCACACAACTCATTCCTATGAAGATACATTCAAACTCACAAAACGTGCTCAACTCGGGCTGAAAATGCATTTAAAGCAATAAAAACTCAAATTGAGTGTCACGCCTAAACCAAAGGACTTATGCATACACTTCAACATGTATTTTGTTCAGGATGACCACCTGAAGCCTAAATGAGCATTAATTTGACCACACAACTCATTCCTATGAAGATACATTCAAACTCACAAAACGTGCTCAGCTCGGGCTGAAAATGCATTTAAAGCAATCAAAACTCAAATTGAGTGTAAGGCCTAAACCAAAGGACTTATGCACACACTTCAACATGTATTTTGTTCAGGATGACCTCCTGAAGCCCATATGAGAATTAATTTGACCACACAACTCATTCCTATGAAGATACATTCAAACTCACAAAACGTGCTCAGCTCGGGCTGAAAATGCATTTAAAGCAATAAAAACTCAAATTGAGTGTCACGCCTAAACCAAAGGATTTATGCACACGCTTTAACATGTATTTTGTTCAGAAGGACCACCTGAAGCCTAAATGAGCATTAATTTGATCACACAACTCATTCCTATGAAGATACATTCAAACTCACAAAACGTGCTCAGCTCGGGCTGAAAATGCATTTAAAGCAATAAAAACTCAAATTGAGTGTCACGCCTAAACCAAAGGACTTATGCACACACTTCAACATGTATTTTGTTCAGGATGACCTCCTGAAGCCTAAATGAGCATTCATTTGACCACACAACTCATTCCTATGAAGATACATTCAAAGTCAGAAAGCGCGCTCAGCTCAGGCTACAAATGCATTTAAAGCAATAAAAACTCAAATTGAGTGTCACGCCTAAACCAGAGGATTTATGCACACACTTCAACATGTATTTTGTTCAGGATGTCCTCCTGAAGCCTAAATGAGCATTAATTTGACTACACAACTCATTCCTATGAAGATACATTCAAAGTCAGAAAGCGCGCTCAAGCTCGGGCTGAAAATGCATTTAAAGCAATAAAAACTCAAATTGAGTGTCACACCTAAACCAAAGGACTTATGCACACATTCAACATGTATTTTGTTCAGGATGACCTCCTGAAGCCTATATGAGCTTTAATTTGACCACACAACTCATTCCTATGAAGATACATTCAAACTCACAAAACGTGCTCAGCTCGGGCTGAAAATGCATTTAAAGCAATAAAAACTCAAATTGAGTGTCACGCCTAAACCAAAGGATTTATGCACACGCTTTAACATGTATTTTGTTCAGAAGGACCACCTGAAGCCTAAATGAGCATTAATTTGATCACACAATTCATGCCTATGAAGATGCATTCAAACTCACAAAACATGCTCAGCTCGGGCTGAAAATGCATTTAAAGCAATAAAAACTCAAATTGAGTGTCACGCCTAAACCAAAGGACTTATGCACACACTTCAACATGTATTTTGTTCAGGATGACCACCTGAAGCCTAAATGAGCATTAATTTGACCACACAACTCATTCCTATGAAGATACATTCAAACTCACAAAACGTGCTCAGCTCGGGCTGAAAATGCATTTAAAGCAATAAAAACTCAAATTGAGTGTCACGCCTAAACCGAAGGACTTATGCACACACTTCAAGATGTATTTTGTTCAGGATGACCTCCTGAAGCCTAAATGAGCAATAATTTGACCACACAACTCATTCCTATGAAGATACATTCAAAGTCAGAAAGCGCGCTCAGCTCGGACTGAAAATGCATTTAAAGCAATAAAAACTCAAATGGAGTGTCACGCCTAAACCAAAGGACTTATGCACACACTTCAACATGTATTTAGTTCAGGATGACCACCTGAAGCCGAAATGAGCATTAATTTGACCACACAACTCATTCCTATGAAGATACATTCAAACTCACAAAACGTGCTCAACTCGGGCTGAAAATGCATTTAAAGCAATAAAAACTCAAATTTTAAAAAACTTTACCAGTGTAGGCAACTTAATAATAATAATAATACTAATAATACATTTTATTGATAAGCGCCTTTCAAGACACCCAAGGACACTTTACAATAACAAAAAACACAAAACAATACGGGTTGAGCAGCTGACATGTCTGTCATTTTCTTGTGAGAATTAATTTTTTTCCAGAACAACACTCACAAAATTAGATATAGGTCTACATGACTTCCAACATTGTGATGTGCACTCACAGCAGCAATACCAGTCTTCGGCCGCTCAATTCATGCAAATTCTTCTCAAGACACTGCTCATGGTACCACCTTTCGCACTGGGTCTCGTCAAAAGGGGGCCGGGGGGAGAGAACCCTAACATCGCAAGATTATATGTTCGGAAATTTCAATCAGGATAACTCTAAGTTGCTTTTAAAATTCAAATTTTTTCATTTACTTGAACCAACCCAATTTCAATGATGCATGCAAAGCATCATGAAGACAATGTCGATGCAAGATAAATTGTGTGTTCTTCCATTGTAAAAATCACTCGTTTTGTCAGAGGACCTTTTCCAGGTGGTTTTGCCATTTAGAGCATGCCACAGTGCATGGCGAGAACAATTATTTTCATCGGAGCAGTGAATAACACGAGATTTTTCGTTGTGGTACAAGTCATAAAAAATGACTTTCTCATAAGCTTTCAGAATTCATCCCTGGTATCAACACTTCCTCTTCATGAAGTAGTTTGAAACAAAATATATCTTTGGCATCATTTCTGGATGCCACAATTAAACATTTTTTGCATGGGTGATCATCATCCAATAAACCTGCTGTGGTCAGTATTTCTGACGATTGTCTTGTTCTCTTATTTTCCATCGCCACATAATGTTCTAAAATTGATGCACGGAATGTCTGGGGAAGGCCTTCATCAGTTCCACTGCCATCTGAAAAAAAATAGCTTGTTTGTCTTGTGGGAGTGACAAAACTGTTTCGGGCGAACAATTTGAAAACACAATTTGTACAAGGCTGCATAAAGCTGGACGATCGCTTGGTTGTGCGTTGAAGTTTTGGACCCTGTGTTGTCAACCCGCGCCACTTTCGACCTGCCTGGCTTGGAGGAGCTCCGGCGGGGACAAACTGGCGGCATCGCTTCTATACCGGCCCGTCGCGGGCGTATTCGACGAGGTTTATTAGCCCGTTGCTTGACACCCGCGCCCCTCCCGGCTTCCCGCAAGATCCCCCTGATCAGAGCTGCATTGCGATCCGCTAGGAGCAGCCGCGCCCGGGCCGTGTTTTGCAGCGGCATTGTACGATATTTCGCGAGGATGGCCGTGAGCTTTTCACCCACTTCGCTTGCAACCCGGGCCACGTTGGACCGACGGGCGCGGCGAAACTCCGGCGAGGTCAGGCGGGTGGCGTATTTTCCTTCACAGAATGTCGCGCGGGTGTGCGTCGAAGTTTTCTGCCCTTTGTGTTAGGGTCCATTGTTTGTCCACAGTGTCGACCCTCCCTTTTGATTTTGCGCCCGGGACCTAACCGACGCTGTCGCTTGGCCCCGCCAGAGCTGCGCCGTGCCTGGCGGGCCGGCAAAGGCGAGTGTTGCAAGCGAAGAGGTGGAAGACCTCGCGCACACCAACACGACCTGCCGGGAGCAAAGCTGCTGCCCGCTCGGCTCCGCCAGAGATGCACCTCGCTTTGAGGGACAGGGGGCGCGGTGTGCAATCAAAGGGAAGAAAAACTTGGGAATCAAACCGCGCGAAGGTCCGGGACCGAACCGATGCCACCCGCTTGGCCCTGCCGGAGTTGCGCGGGGCAGGTAGGGCCGAGAGTGGTGTGTGTGATAAGCGAAGCGGAGGAACAGCTCACGCCCGCCCGTGAGAAATTTCGGACAGAGCCGTTTTTGCCCACGGCCGAGCCGGAGTTGCTCCGCTGCGGCGCTCAGGCTGTTCCGACGAGGATGTTGGGGCGGAGCGCTGGGAGAACCGCGGGTGTTAAGCAAAGTGTTCGGCTTCGTGAGAGATGAAGAGAGGAACCACGCGCAGACACAAAAAGCACAGAAGGGTTTTATTGCCAGTAAGCGAGACAGGCCGAGGTGGTCACAACTGAAAGGTAGTCAAAATGATCAATTCGAGGAGTGCAGGAATCCTGGAGCGGTACGGCGTCGTCGACACGGCAGGAAGGATCTCTGACGAAGTGACAATGGGTGGCTCTTCAGGCTGGCTTTTATGCTGCAAGTGGCAGATGAGATAATGACTCGCAGGTGTGTCGGGGAGGCAGGTGCACTGATTAGAGAAGCGCCCATCCCACACTGAAAAAGGTAACAATAACTTTTTGGGAGCGGCAAATTCCCCCACAGGAGAACAGAGAAATAGTGGTTTGATTTCGTGGAGTTCGTGGCGCAATGCATGAGGCGTCTGACTACAAATCAGGTCATGCTCGGCCAAAGAGAGGGCGTCCACCAGGTTGAAAAAGAAATGAAGAGCAAACACTGTCAATACATAATAAAGTTTCTCTGTCCCAATATCCAAAAAAAAACAGCCCAGTCCGAAGTAGCAAGATTAAGAAAATCTTTTGAAAAAACGCTCACATGAGGCGGATTTTGAGCCTTGCCTATGCAGTGATATTAATAATAATTGTAATAATAATCATGAAAAAGTGTGATGGTGGCGTGGCATTCATTTATCTTTTGAATTGGTGCGTTTAGATTTTTGTTTTTTGCTTTTCCTTGTATTTGGGTGTAGTTTCAAGCGCAGCTCATGTTCACACAACGCACATTTTATCTCATTATTTTTAGAGGGTCACAGGAAATCATATGGAAGGCTGCAATGGCCAACTCTCACCAGCAGAGGCTATCGTAAAGTGCTGGCCGTGCATGGACAAATAGGGCTCTCGCATTTCAGAAAGCACAAGAGTGACACAACGTGGCATCAGCTCTGAGCAGCAAATATTGTCAATTCATCGTCAATTTTTTCCGTCCCAAGAACCCCCCAAAAAAGTCAAAAGAGCCAAGATTTTTTAAAAACGCTCACATCAGAAGGATTTTGAGGCGTGTCGATGCAAAAAAAAAAGAAAAAAGAAAAAAGACAATTAAAAAGTGTGATGGGGACACGACGTTCTTTGAATTCTAAATTGATATATTTCGATTTTTTTTGCTTTCACATGTATTTGGTTTGAGATTCGATTTCAGCTCATGTTCACAGGGCGGACATTTTATGTTGTTGCTTATTTTTAGAGGGTCATAAAAAAAATCCCAGACTTGACTTCTTCGTTTACAGTTGACTGAATAGGGATGATTGTTTTATTTGGGAGCAGAGAGATGTTGACTTAAATTCGCGGAGTTTATGATGCCACGGATAACGTGTCTCAATACGATTCAGTATTCGTTCGCGGAACGTCGCGCGGCTGGAAGCCGACGTTTTCTGCCCTTTGCGTTCGAAACCATTGTGTGTCCACGGTGCCGCCCCTCCCTTTTTTTGTCTCTTTTTCAGTGTGGGCTGGGCGCCTCTCGAATCAGTGCACCTGCCTCCCCTACACACGTGCGAGTCTTCATCTCATCTGCCACTTGCACCATAAAAGACAGCGTGAACAGCCACCCGTTGCCAGTTCGTCAGCGATCCTTCCTGCCGAGCTAGCTGCTGCCACGCCGTTACGCTCCAGCATTTCTGCACTCCTCAACGTGATCATTTTGACTAGCTTTCAGTTGTTTACACCTCGACCTGACCAACTTTCTGGCAATAAAACCCCTCTTCGTTTTTGGTGTCTGTGTGTGGTTCTTGTATTGATCTCTCACGAAACCTAACACTTTAATTCACATTCGACCCAAACTCCTCGTTTGGAGCGTCCCTCGCGCCGAAACGGTGCAGCATCGGCGGTGCCGTGGGCATAAACAACTCGGTACGACATTTCGCGCGGGTGGGCGTGAGATGTTCCTCCGCTTCACTGGTAACCCTGGATACTCTCCGCCGTACGGGTGCCGTGCGCCCCGAACCCGAAGCAATGAGGGACATTTTAGGGCGGTCGGGTTCGGGTAGGGGTAGGGCTCGGGCTCGGGCTCGGGCCGCCCGATCTTACTTCTGCTCCGGCGGGGCCAAGCGGGTGGCATCCGTTCGGTCCCGGACCTTCGTGCTGTTTGATTACCAAAGGACTTATGCACACACTTCAACTTGTATTTTGTTCAGGATGACCTCCTGAAGCCTAAATGAGCATTAATTTGATCACACAACTCATGCCTATGAAGATACATTCAAACTCACAAAACGTGCTCAGCTCGGGCTGAAAATGCATTTAAAGCAATAAAAACTCAAATTGAGTGTCACACCTAAACCAAAGGACTTATGGACACACTTCAACATGTATTTTGTTCAGGATGACCACCTGAAGCCTAAATGAGCATTCATTTGACCACACAACTCATTCCTATGAAGATACATTCAAAGTCAGAAAGCGCGCTCAGCTCAGGCTACAAATGCATTTAAAGCAATAAAAACTCAAATTGAGTGTCACGCCTAAACCAGAGGATTTATGCACACACTTCAACATGTATTTTGTTCAGGATGACCTCCTGAAGCCTAAATGAGCTTTAATTTGACCACACAACTCATTCCTATGAAGATACATTCAAACTCACAAAACGTGCTCAGCTCGGGCTGAAAATGCATTTAAAGCAATAAAAACTCAAATTGAGTGTCACACCTAAACCAAAGGACTTATGCACACACTTCATCATGTATTTTGTTCAGGATGGCCTCCTGAAGCCTAAAAGAGCATTAATTTGACTAAACAAATCATTCCTATGAAGATACATTCAAAGTCAGAAAGCGCGCTCAGCTCGGAATGAAAATGCATTTAAAGCAATAAAAACTCAAATTGAGTGTCACACCTAAACCAAAGGATTATGCACACACTTCAACATGTATTTTGTTCAGGATGGCCTCCTGAAGCCTATATGAGCATTAATTTGACCACACAACTCATTCCTATGAAGATACATTCAAACTCACAAAACATGCTCAGCTCGGGCTGAAAATGCATTTAAAGCAATAAAAACTCAAATTGAGTGTCACGCCTAAACCAAAGGACTTATGCACACACTTCAACATGTATTTTGTTCAGGATGACCACCTGAAGCCTAAATGAGCATTAATTTGACCACACAACTCATTCCTATGAAGATACATTCAAACTCACAAAACGTGCTCAACTCGGGCTGAAAATGCATTTAAAGCAATAAAAACTCAAATTGAGTGTCACGCCTAAACCAAAGGACTTATGCATACACTTCAACATGTATTTTGTTCAGGATGACCACCTGAAGCCTAAATGAGCATTAATTTGACCACACAACTCATTCCTATGAAGATACATTCAAACTCACAAAACGTGCTCAGCTCGGGCTGAAAATGCATTTAAAGCAATCAAAACTCAAATTGAGTGTAAGGCCTAAACCAAAGGACTTATGCACACACTTCAACATGTATTTTGTTCAGGATGACCTCCTGAAGCCCATATGAGAATTAATTTGACCACACAACTCATTCCTATGAAGATACATTCAAACTCACAAAACGTGCTCAGCTCGGGCTGAAAATGCATTTAAAGCAATAAAAACTCAAATTGAGTGTCACGCCTAAACCAAAGGACTTATGCACACACTTCAACATGTATTTTGTTCAGGATGACCACCTGAAGCCTAAATGAGCATTAATTTGACCACACAACTCATTCCTATGAAGATACATTCAAACTCACAAAACGTGCTCAACTCGGGCTGAAAATGCATTTAAAGCAATAAAAACTCAAATTGAGTGTCACGCCTAAACCAAAGGACTTATGCATACACTTCAACATGTATTTTGTTCAGGATGACCACCTGAAGCCTAAATGAGCATTAATTTGACCACACAACTCATTCCTATGAAGATACATTCAAACTCACAAAACGTGCTCAGCTCGGGCTGAAAATGCATTTAAAGCAATCAAAACTCAAATTGAGTGTAAGGCCTAAACCAAAGGACTTATGCACACACTTCAACATGTATTTTGTTCAGGATGACCTCCTGAAGCCCATATGAGAATTAATTTGACCACACAACTCATTCCTATGAAGATACATTCAAACTCACAAAACGTGCTCAGCTCGGGCTGAAAATTCATTTAAAGCAATAAAAACTCAAATTGAGTGTCACGCCTAAACCAAAGGACTTATGCACACACTTCAACATGTATTTTGTTCAGGATGACCACCTGAAGCCTAAATGAGCATTAATTTGATCACACAACTCATGCCTATGAAGATACATTCAAACTCACAAAACGTGCTCAGCTCGGGCTGAAAATGCATTTAAAGCAATAAAAACTCAAATTGAGTGTCACACCTAAACCAAAGGACTTATGGACACACTTCAACATGTATTTTGTTCAGGATGACCACCTGAAGCCTAAATGAGCATTCATTTGACCACACAACTCATTCCTATGAAGATACATTCAAAGTCAGAAAGCGCGCTCAGCTCAGGCGACAAATGCATTTAAAGCAATAAAAACTCAAATTGAGTGTCACGCCTAAACCAGAGGATTTATGCACACACTTCAACATGTATTTTGTTCAGGATGTCCTCCTGAAGCCTAAATGAGCATTAATTTGACTACACAACTCATTCCTATGAAGATACATTCAAAGTCAGAAAGCGCGCTCAAGCTCGGGCTGAAAATGCATTTAAAGCAATAAAAACTCAAATTGAGTGTCACACCTAAACCAAAGGACTTATGCACACATTCAACATGTATTTTGTTCAGGATGACCTCCTGAAGCCTATATGAGCTTTAATTTGACCACACAACTCATTCCTATGAAGATACATTCAAACTCACAAAACGTGCTCAGCTCGGGCTGAAAATGCATTTAAAGCAATAAAAACTCAAATTGAGTGTCACGCCTAAACCAAAGGATTTATGCACACACTTCATCATGTATTTTGTTCAGGATGGCCTCCTGAAGCCTAAAAGAGCATTAATTTGACTAAACAAATCATTCCTATGAAGATACATTCAAAGTCAGAAAGCGCGCTCAGCTCGGAATGAAAATGCATTTAAAGCAATAAAAACTCAAATTGAGTGTCACGCCTAAACCAAAGGACTTATGCACACACTTCAACATGTATTTTGTTCAGGATGACCACCTGAAGCCTAAATGAGCATTAATTTGACCACACAACTCATTCCTATGAAGATACATTCAAACTCACAAAACGTGCTCAACTCGGGCTGAAAATGCATTTAAAGCAATAAAAACTCAAATTGAGTGTCACGCCTAAACCAAAGGACTTATGCATACACTTCAACATGTATTTTGTTCAGAAGGACCACCTGAAGCCTAAATGAGCATTAATTTGATCACACAATTCATGCCTATGAAGATGCATTCAAACTCACAAAACGTGCTCAGCTCGGGCTGAAAATGCATTTAAAGCAATAAAAACTCAAATTGAGTGTCACGCCTAAACCAAAGGACTTATGCACACACTTCAACATGTATTTTGTTCAGGATGACCACCTGAAGCCTAAATGAGCATTAATTTGACCACACAACTCATTCCTATGAAGATACATTCAAACTCACAAAACGTGCTCAGCTCGGGCTGAAAATGCATTTAAAGCAATAAAAACTCAAATTGAGTGTCACGCCTAAACCAAAGGACTTATGCACACACTTCAACATGTATTTTGTTCAGGATGACCACCTGAAGCCTAAATGAGCATTAATTTGACCACACAACTCATTCCTATGAAGATACATTCAAACTCACAAAACGTGCTCAACTCGGGCTGAAAATGCATTTAAAGCAATAAAAACTCAAATTGAGTGTCACGCCTAAACCAAAGGATTTATGCACACACTTCATCATGTATTTTGTTCAGGATGGCCTCCTGAAGCCCATATGAGAATTAATTTGACCACACAACTCATTCCTATGAAGATACATTCAAACTCACAAAACGTGCTCAGCTCGGGCTGAAAATGCATTTAAAGCAATAAAAACTCAAATTGAGTGTCACGCCTAAACCAAAGGACTTATGCACACACTTCAACATGTATTTTGTTCAGGATGACCACCTGAAGCCTAAATGAGCATTAATTTGACCACACAACTCATTCCTATGAAGATACATTCAAACTCACAAAACGTGCTCAACTCGGGCTGAAAATGCATTTAAAGCAATCAAAACTCAAATTGAGTGTAAGGCCTAAACCAAAGGACTTATGCACACACTTCAACATGTATTTTGTTCAGGATGACCTCCTGAAGCCCATATGAGAATTAATTTGACCACACAACTCATTCCTATGAAGATACATTCAAACTCACAAAACGTGCTCAGCTCGGGCTGAAAATGCATTTAAAGCAATAAAAACTCAAATTGAGTGTCACGCCTAAACCAAAGGACTTATGCACACACTTCAACATGTATTTTGTTCAGGATGACCACCTGAAGCCTAAATGAGCATTAATTTGACCACACAACTCATTCCTATGAAGATACATTCAAACTCACAAAACGTGCTCAACTCGGGCTGAAAATGCATTTAAAGCAATAAAAACTCAAATTGAGTGTCACGCCTAAACCAAAGGACTTATGCACACACTTCAACATGTATTTTGTTCAGGATGACCACCTGAAGCCTAAATGAGCATTAATTTGATCACACAACTCATGCCTATGAAGATACATTCAAACTCACAAAACGTGCTCAGCTCGGGCTGAAAATGCATTTAAAGCAATAAAAACTCAAATTGAGTGTCACACCTAAACCAAAGGACTTATGGACACACTTCAACATGTATTTTGTTCAGGATGACCACCTGAAGCCTAAATGAGCATTCATTTGACCACACAACTCATTCCTATGAAGATACATTCAAAGTCAGAAAGCGCGCTCAGCTCAGGCGACAAATGCATTTAAAGCAATAAAAACTCAAATTGAGTGTCACGCCTAAACCAGAGGATTTATGCACACACTTCAACATGTATTTTGTTCAGGATGTCCTCCTGAAGCCTAAATGAGCATTAATTTGACTACACAACTCATTCCTATGAAGATACATTCAAAGTCAGAAAGCGCGCTCAAGCTCGGGCTGAAAATGCATTTAAAGCAATAAAAACTCAAATTGAGTGTCACACCTAAACCAAAGGACTTATGCACACATTCAACATGTATTTTGTTCAGGATGACCTCCTGAAGCCTATATGAGCTTTAATTTGACCACACAACTCATTCCTATGAAGATACATTCAAACTCACAAAACGTGCTCAGCTCGGGCTGAAAATGCATTTAAAGCAATAAAAACTCAAATTGAGTGTCACGCCTAAACCAAAGGATTTATGCACACACTTTAACATGTATTTTGTTCAGAAGGACCACCTGAAGCCTAAATGAGCATTAATTTGATCACACAATTCATGCCTATGAAGATGCATTCAAACTCACAAAACGTGCTCAGCTCGGGCTGAAAATGCATTTAAAGCAATAAAAACTCAAATTGAGTGTCACGCCTAAACCAAAGGACTTATGCACACACTTCATCATGTATTTTGTTCAGGATGGCCTCCTGAAGCCTAAAAGAGCATTAATTTGACTAAACAAATCATTCCTATGAAGATACATTCAAAGTCAGAAAGCGCGCTCAGCTCGGAATGAAAATGCATTTAAAGCAATAAAAACTCAAATTGAGTGTCACGCCTAAACCAAAGGACTTATGCACACACTTCAACATGTATTTTGTTCAGGATGACCACCTGAAGCCTAAATGAGCATTAATTTGACCACACAACTCATTCCTATGAAGATACATTCAAACTCACAAAACGTGCTCAACTCGGGCTGAAAATGCATTTAAAGCAATAAAAACTCAAATTGAGTGTCACGCCTAAACCAAAGGACTTATGCATACACTTCAACATGTATTTTGTTCAGAAGGACCACCTGAAGCCTAAATGAGCATTAATTTGATCACACAATTCATGCCTATGAAGATGCATTCAAACTCACAAAACGTGCTCAGCTCGGGCTGAAAATGCATTTAAAGCAATAAAAACTCAAATTGAGTGTCACGCCTAAACCAAAGGACTTATGCACACACTTCAACATGTATTTTGTTCAGGATGACCACCTGAAGCCTAAATGAGCATTAATTTGACCACACAACTCATTCCTATGAAGATACATTCAAACTCACAAAACGTGCTCAACTCGGGCTGAAAATGCATTTAAAGCAATAAAAACTCAAATTGAGTGTCACGCCTAAACCAAAGGACTTATGCATACACTTCAACATGTATTTTGTTCAGAAGGACCACCTGAAGCCTAAATGAGCATTAATTTGATCACACAATTCATGCCTATGAAGATGCATTCAAACTCACAAAACGTGCTCAGCTCGGGCTGAAAATGCATTTAAAGCAATAAAAACTCAAATTGAGTGTCACGCCTAAACCAAAGGACTTATGCACACACTTCAACATGTATTTTGTTCAGGATGACCACCTGAAGCCTAAATGAGCATTAATTTGACCACACAACTCATTCCTATGAAGATACATTCAAACTCACAAAACGTGCTCAACTCGGGCTGAAAATGCATTTAAAGCAATAAAAACTCAAATTGAGTGTCACGCCTAAACCAAAGGACTTATGCACACACTTCAACATGTATTTAGTTCAGGATGTCCTCCTGAAGCCTAAATGAGCATTAATTTGACCACACAACTCATTCCTATGAAGATACATTCAAACTCACAAAAAGTGCTCAGCTCGGGCTGAAAATGCATTTAAAGCAATAAAAACTCAAATTGAGTGTCACGCCCAAACCAAAGAACTTATGCACACACTTCAATATTTATTTAGTTCAGGATGACCACCTGAAGCCTAAATGAGCATTAATTTGACCACACAACTAATTCCTATGAAGCTACATTCAAACTCACAAAAAGTGCTCAGCTCGGGCTGAAAATGCATTTAAAGCAATAAAAACTCAAATTGAGTGTCACGCCTAAACCGAAGGACTTATGCACACACTTCAAGATGTATTTTGTTCAGGATGACCTCCTGAAGCCTAAATGAGCAATAATTTGACCACACAACTCATTCCTATGAAGATACATTCAAAGTCAGAAAGCGCGCTCAGCTCGGACTGAAAATGCATTTAAAGCAATAAAAACTCAAATGGAGTGTCACGCCTAAACCAAAGGACTTATGCACACACTTCAACATGTATTTAGTTCAGGATGACCACCTGAAGCCGAAATGAGCATTAATTTGACCACACAACTCATTCCTATGAAGATACATTCAAACTCACAAAACGTGCTCAACTTGGGCTGAAAATGCATTTAAAGCAATAAAAACTCAAATTTTAAAAAACTTTACCAGTGTAGGCAACTTAATAATAATAATAATACTAATAATACATTTTATTGATAAGCGCCTTTCAAGACACCCAAGGACACTTTACAATAACAAAAAACACAAAACAATACGGGTTGAGCAGCTGACATGTCTGTCATTTTCTTGTGAGAATTAATTTTTTTCCAGAACAACACTCACAAAATTAGATATAGGTCTACATGACTTCCAACATTGTGATGTGCACTCACAGCAGCAATTCCAGTCTTCGGCCGCTCAATTCATGCAAATTCTTCTCAAGACACTGCTCATGGTACCACCTTTCGCACTGGGTCTCGTCAAAAGGGGGCCGGGGGGAGAGAACCCTAACATCGCAAGATTATATGTTCGGAAATTTCAATCAGGATAACTCTAAGTTGCTTTTAAAATTCAAATTTTTTCTTTTACTTGAACCAACCCAATTTCAATGATGCATGCAAAGCATCATGAAGACAATGTCGATGCAAGATAAATTGTGTGTTCTTCCATTGTAAAAATCACTCGTTTTGTCAGAGGACCTTTTCCAGGTGGTTTTGCCATTTAGAGCATGCCACAGTGCATGGCGAGAACAAATACGACAACATGACGGAATATCAGTGAACATTAAACTTAAAATTCACAGTGTGTAAATATGGGATTGAAATTTTATCTTGACATTTTATTTTCATCGGAGCAGTGAATAACACGAGATTTTTCGTTGTGGTACAAGTCATAAAAAATGACTTTCTCATAAGCTTTCAGAATTCATCCCTGGTATCAACACTTCCTCTTCATGAAGTAGTTTGAAACAAAATATATCTTTGGCATCATTTCTGGATGCCACAATTAAACATTTTTTGCATGGGTGATCATCATCCAATAAACCTGCTGTGGTCAGTATTTCTGACGATTGTCTTGTTCTCTTATTTTCCATCGCCACATAATGTTCTAAAATTGATGCACGGAATGTCTGGGGAAGGCCTTCATCAGTTCCACTGCCATCTGAAAAAAAATAGCTTGTTTGTCTTGTGGGAGTGACAAAACTGTTTCGGGCGAACAATTTGAAAACACAATTTGTACAAGGCTGCATAAAGCTGGACGATCGCTTGGTTGTGCGTTGAAGTTTTGGACCCTGTGTTGTCAACCCGCGCCACTTTCGGCCTGCCTGGCTTGGAGGAGCTCCGGCGGGGACAAACTGGCGGCATCGCTTCTATACCGGCCCGTCGCGGGCGTATTCGACGAGGTTTATTAGCCCGTTGCTTGACACCCGCGCCCCTCCCGGCTTCCCGCAAGATCCCCCTGATCAGAGCTGCATTGCGATCCGCTAGGAGCAGCCGCGCCCGGGCCGTGTTTTGCAGCGGCATTGTACGATATTTCGCGAGGATGGCCGTGAGCTTTTCACCCACTTCGCTTGCAACCCGGGCCACGTTGGACCGACGGGCGCGGCGAAACTCCGGCGAGGTCAGGCGGGTGGCGTATTTTCCTTCACAGAATGTCGCGCGGGTGTGCGTCGAAGTTTTCTGCCCTTTGTGTTAGGGTCCATTGTTTGTCCACAGTGTCGACCCTCCCTTTTGATTTTGCGCCCGGGACCTAACCGACGCTGTCGCTTGGCCCCGCCAGAGCTGCGCCGTGCCTGGCGGGCCGGCAAAGGCGAGTGTTGCAAGCGAAGAGGTGGAAGACCTCGCGCACACCAACACGACCTGCCGGGAGCAAAGCTGCTGCCCGCTCGGCTCCGCCAGAGATGCACCTCGCTTTGAGGGACAGGGGGCGCGGTGTGCAATCAAAGGGAAGAAAAACTTGGGAATCAAACCGCGCGAAGGTCCGGGACCGAACCGATGCCACCCGCTTGGCCCTGCCGGAGTTGCGCGGGGCAGGTAGGGCCGAGAGTGGTGTGTGTGATAAGCGAAGCGGAAGAACAGCTCACGCCCGCCCGTGAGAAATTTCGGACAGAGCCGTTTTTGCCCACGGCCGAGCCGGAGTTGCTCCGCTGCGGCGCTCAGGCTGTTCCGACGAGGATGTTGGGGCGGAGCGCTGGGAGAACCGCGGGTGTTAAGCAAAGTGTTCGGCTTCGTGAGAGATGAAGAGAGGAACCACGCGCAGACACAAAAAGCACAGAAGGGTTTTATTGCCAGTAAGCGAGACAGGCCGAGGTGGTCACAACTGAAAGGTAGTCAAAATGATCAATTCGAGGAGTGCAGGAATCCTGGAGCGGTACGGCGTCGTCGACACGGCAGGAAGGATCTCTGACGAAGTGACAATGGGTGGCTCTTCAGGCTGGCTTTTATGCTGCAAGTGGCAGATGAGATAATGACTCGCAGGTGTGTCGGGGAGGCAGGTGCACTGATTAGAGAAGCGCCCATCCCACACTGAAAAAGGTAACAATAACTTTTTGGGAGCGGCAAATTCCCCCACAGGAGAACAGAGAAATAGTGGTTTGATTTCGTGGAGTTCGTGGCGCAATGCACGAGGCGTCTGACTACAAATCAGGTCATGCTCGGCCAAAGAGAGGGCGTCCACCAGGTTGAAAAAGAGATGAAGAGCAAACACTGTCAATACATAATAAAGTTTCTCTGTCCCAATATCCCAAAAAAAAAGCCCAGTCCGAAGTAGCAAGATTAAGAAAATCTTTTGAAAAAACGCTCACATGAGGCGGATTTTGAGCCTTGCCTATGCAGTGATATTAATAATAATTGTAATAATAATCATGAAAAAGTGTGATGGTGGCGTGGCATTCATTTATCTTTTGAATTGGTGCGTTTAGATTTTTGTTTTTTGCTTTTCCTTGTATTTGGGTGTAGTTTCAAGCGCAGCTCATGTTCACACAACGCACATTTTATCTCATTATTTTTAGAGGGTCACAGGAAATCATATGGAAGGCTGCAATGGCCAACTCTCACCAGCAGAGGCTATCGTAAAGTGCTGGCCGTGCATGGACAAATAGGGCTCTCGCATTTCAGAAAGCACAAGAGTGACACAACGTGGCATCAGCTCTGAGCAGCAAATATTGTCAATTCATCGTCAATTTTTTCCGTCCCAAGAACCCCCCAAAAAAGTCAAAAGAGCCAAGATTTTTTAAAAACGCTCACATCAGAAGGATTTTGAGGCGTGTCGATGCAAAAAAAAAAGAAAAAAGACAATTAAAAAGTGTGATGGGGACACGACGTTCTTTGAATTCTAAATTGATATATTTCGATTTTTTTTGCTTTCACATGTATTTGGTTTGAGATTCGATTTCAGCTCATGTTCACAGGGCGGACATTTTATGTTGTTGCTTATTTTTAGAGGGTCATAAAAAAAATCCCAGACTTGACTTCTTCGTTTACAGTTGACTGAATAGGGATGATTGTTTTATTTGGGAGCAGAGAGATGTTGACTTAAATTCGCGGAGTTTATGATGCCACGGATAACGTGTCTCAATACGATTCAGTATTCGTTCGCGGAACGTCGCGCGGCTGGAAGCCGACAATTCTGCCCTTTGCGTTCGAAACCATTGTGTGTCCACGGTGCCGCCCCTCCCTTTTTTTGTCTCTTTTTCAGTGTGGGCTGGGCGCCTCTCGAATCAGTGCACCTGCCTCCCCTACACACGTGCGAGTCTTCATCTCATCTGCCACTTGCACCATAAAAGACAGCGTGAACAGCCACCCGTTGCCAGTTCGTCAGCGATCCTTCCTGCCGAGCTAGCTGCTGCCACGCCGTTACGCTCCAGCATTTCTGCACTCCTCAACGTGATCATTTTGACTAGCTTTCAGTTGTTTACACCTCGACCTGACCAACTTTCTGGCAATAAAACCCCTCTTCGTTTTTGGTGTCTGTGTGTGGTTCTTGTATTGATCTCTCACGAAACCTAACACTTTAATTCACATTCGACCCAAACTCCTCGTTTGGAGCGTCCCTCGCGCCGAAACGGTGCAGCATCGGCGGTGCCGTGGGCATAAACAACTCGGTACGACATTTCGCGCGGGTGGGCGTGAGATGTTCCTCCGCTTCACTGGTAACCCTGGATACTCTCCGCCGTACGGGTGCCGTGCGCCCCGAACCCGAAGCAATGAGGGACATTTTAGGGCGGTCGGGTTCGGGTAGGGGTAGGGCTCGGGCTCGGGCTCGGGCCGCCCGATCTTACTTCTGCTCCGGCGGGGCCAAGCGGGTGGCATCCGTTCGGTCCCGGACCTTCGTGCTGTTTGATTACCAAAGGACTTATGCACACACTTCAACTTGTATTTTGTTCAGGATGACCTCCTGAAGCCTAAATGAGCATTAATTTGATCACACAACTCATGCCTATGAAGATACATTCAAACTCACAAAACGTGCTCAGCTCGGGCTGAAAATGCATTTAAAGCAATAAAAACTCAAATTGAGTGTCACACCTAAACCAAAGGACTTATGGACACACTTCAACATGTATTTTGTTCAGGATGACCACCTGAAGCCTAAATGAGCATTCATTTGACCACACAACTCATTCCTATGAAGATACATTCAAAGTCAGAAAGCGCGCTCAGCTCAGGCTACAAATGCATTTAAAGCAATAAAAACTCAAATTGAGTGTCACGCCTAAACCAAAGGATTTATGCACACACTTCAACATGTATTTTGTTCAGGATGTCCTCCTGAAGCCTAAATGAGCATTAATTTGACTACACAACTCATTCCTATGAAGATACATTCAAAGTCAGAAAGCGCGCTCAAGCTCGGGCTGAAAATGCATTTAAAGCAATAAAAACTCAAATTGAGTGTCACACCTAAACCAAAGGACTTATGCACACATTCAACATGTATTTTGTTCAGGATGACCTCCTGAAGCCTGTATGAGCTTTAATTTGACCACACAACTCATTCCTATGAAGATACATTCAAACTCACAAAACGTGCTCAGCTCGGGCTGAAAATGCATTTAAAGCAATAAAAACTCAAATTGAGTGTCACGCCTAAACCAAAGGATTTATGCACACACTTTAACATGTATTTTGTTCAGAAGGACCACCTGAAGCCTAAATGAGCATTAATTTGATCACACAATTCATGCCTATGAAGATGCATTCAAACTCACAAAACGTGCTCAGCTCGGGCTGAAAATGCATTTAAAGCAATAAAAACTCAAATTGAGTGTCACACCTAAACCAAAGGACTTATGCACACACTTCATCATGTATTTTGTTCAGGATGGCCTCCTGAAGCCTAAAAGAGCATTAATTTGACTAAACAAATCATTCCTATGAAGATACATTCAAAGTCAGAAAGCGCGCTCAGCTCGGAATGAAAATGCATTTAAAGCAATAAAAACTCAAATTGAGTGTCACACCTAAACCAAAGGATTATGCACACACTTCAACATGTATTTTGTTCAGGATGGCCTCCTGAAGCCTATATGAGCATTAATTTGACCACACAACTCATTCCTATGAAGATACATTCAAACTCACAAAACATGCTCAGCTCGGGCTGAAAATGCATTTAAAGCAATAAAAACTCAAATTGAGTGTCACGCCTAAACCAAAGGACTTATGCACACACTTCAACATGTATTTTGTTCAGGATGACCACCTGAAGCCTAAATGAGCATTAATTTGACCACACAACTCATTCCTATGAAGATACATTCAAACTCACAAAACGTGCTCAGCTCGGGCTGAAAATGCATTTAAAGCAATCAAAACTCAAATTGAGTGTAAGGCCTAAACCAAAGGACTTATGCACACACTTCAACATGTATTTTGTTCAGGATGACCTCCTGAAGCCCATATGAGAATTAATTTGACCACACAACTCATTCCTATGAAGATACATTCAAACTCACAAAACGTGCTCAGCTCGGGCTGAAAATGCATTTAAAGCAATAAAAACTCAAATTGAGTGTCACGCCTAAACCAAAGGACTTATGCACACACTTCAACATGTATTTTGTTCAGGATGACCACCTGAAGCCTAAATGAGCATTAATTTGACCACACAACTCATTCCTATGAAGATACATTCAAACTCACAAAACGTGCTCAACTCGGGCTGAAAATGCATTTAAAGCAATAAAAACTCAAATTGAGTGTCACGCCTAAACCAAAGGACTTATGCATACACTTCAACATGTATTTTGTTCAGGATGACCACCTGAAGCCTAAATGAGCATTAATTTGACCACACAACTCATTCCTATGAAGATACATTCAAACTCACAAAACGTGCTCAGCTCGGGCTGAAAATGCATTTAAAGCAATCAAAACTCAAATTGAGTGTAAGGCCTAAACCAAAGGACTTATGCACACACGTCAACATGTATTTTGTTCAGGATGACCTCCTGAAGCCCATATGAGAATTAATTTGACCACACAACTCATTCCTATGAAGATACATTCAAACTCACAAAACGTGCTCAGCTCGGGCTGAAAATGCATTTAAAGCAATAAAAACTCAAATTGAGTGTCACGCCTAAACCAAAGGACTTATGCACACACTTCAACATGTATTTAGTTCAGGATGTCCTCCTGAAGCCTAAATGAGCATTAATTTGACCACACAACTCATTCCTATGAAGATACATTCAAACTCACAAAAAGTGCTCAGCTCGGGCTGAAAATGCATTTAAAGCAATAAAAACTCAAATTGAGTGTCACGCCCAAACCAAAGAACTTATGCACACACTTCAATATTTATTTAGTTCAGGATGACCACCTGAAGCCTAAATGAGCATTAATTTGACCACACAACTCATTCTTATGAAGATACATTCAAACTCACAAAACATGCTCAGCTCGGGCTGAAAATGCATTTAAAGCAATAAAAACTCAAATTGAGTGTCACGCCTAAACCAAAGGACTTATGCACACACTTCAACATGTATTTAGTTCAGGATGTCCTCCTGAAGCCTAAATGAGCATTAATTTGACCACACAACTCATTCCTATGAAGCTACATTCAAACTCACAAAACGTGCTCAGCTCGGGCTGAAAATGCATTTAAAGCAATAAAAACTCAAATTGAGTGTCACGCCTAAACCAAAGGACTTATGCACACACTTCAACATGTATTTTGTTCAGGATGACCACCTGAAGCCTAAATGAGCATTAATTTGACCACACAACTCATTCCTATGAAGATACATTCAAACTCACAAAACGTGCTCAACTCGGGCTGAAAATGCATTTAAAGCAATCAAAACTCAAATTGAGTGTAAGGCCTAAACCAAAGGACTTATGCACACACTTCAACATGTATTTTGTTCAGGATGACCTCCTGAAGCCCATATGAGAATTAATTTGACCACACAACTCATTCCTATGAAGATACATTCAAACTCACAAAACGTGCTCAGCTCGGGCTGAAAATGCATTTAAAGCAATAAAAACTCAAATTGAGTGTCACGCCTAAACCAAAGGACTTATGCACACACTTCAACATGTATTTAGTTCAGGATGACCACCTGAAGCCGAAATGAGCATTAATTTGACCACACAACTCATTCTTATGAAGATACATTCAAACTCACAAAACATGCTCAGCTCGGGCTGAAAATGCATTTAAAGCAATAAAAACTCAAATTGAGTGTCACGCCTAAACCAAAGGACTTATGCACACACTTCAACATGTATTTAGTTCAGGATGTCCTCCTGAAGCCTAAATGAGCATTAATTTGACCACACAACTCATTCCTATGAAGCTATATTCAAACTCACAAAACGTGCTCAGCTCGGGCTGAAAATGCATTTAAAGCAATAAAAACTCAAATTGAGTGTCACGCCTAAACCAAAGGACTTATGCACACACTTCAACATGTATTTAGTTCAGGATGTCCTCCTGAAGCCTAAATGAGCATTAATTTGACCACACAACTCATTCCTATGAAGATACATTCAAACTCACAAAACGTGCTCAACTCGGGCTGAAAATGCATTTAAAGCAATAAAAACTCAAATTGAGTGTCACGCCTAAACCAAAGGACTTATGCACACACTTCAACATGTATTTTGTTCAGGATGACCACCTGAAGCCTAAATGAGCATTAATTTGACCACACAACTCATTCCTATGAAGATACATTCAAACTCACAAAACGTGCTCAACTCGGGCTGAAAATGCATTTAAAGCAATAAAAACTCAAATTTTAAAAAACTTTACCAGTGTAGGCAACTTAATAATAATAATAATACTAATAATACATTTTATTGATAAGCGCCTTTCAAGACACCCAAGGACACTTTACAATAACAAAAAACACAAAACAATACGGGTTGAGCAGCTGACATGTCTGTCATTTTCTTGTGAGAATTAATTTTTTTCCAGAACAACACTCACAAAATTAGATATAGGTCTACATGACTTCCAACATTGTGATGTGCACTCACAGCAGCAATACCAGTCTTCGGCCGCTCAATTCATGCAAATTCTTCTCAAGACACTGCTCATGGTACCACCTTTCGCACTGGGTCTCGTCAAAAGGGGGCCGGGGGGAGAGAACCCTAACATCGCAAGATTATATGTTCGGAAATTTCAATCAGGATAACTCTAAGTTGCTTTTAAAATTCAAATTTTTTCTTTTACTTGAACCAACCCAATTTCAATGATGCATGCAAAGCATCATGAAGACAATGTCGATGCAAGATAAATTGTGTGTTCTTCCATTGTAAAAATCACTCGTTTTGTCAGAGGACCTTTTCCAGGTGGTTTTGCCATTTAGAGCATGCCACAGTGCATGGCGAGAACAAATACGACAACATGACGGAATATCAGTGAACATTAAACTTAAAATTCACAGTGTGTAAATATGGGATTGAAATTTTATCTTGACATTTTATTTTCATCGGAGCAGTGAATAACACGAGATTTTTCGTTGTGGTACAAGTCATAAAAAATGACTTTCTCATAAGCTTTCAGAATTCATCCCTGGTATCAACACTTCCTCTTCATGAAGTAGTTTGAAACAAAATATATCTTTGGCATCATTTCTGGATGCCACAATTAAACATTTTTTGCATGGGTGATCATCATCCAATAAACCTGCTGTGGTCAGTATTTCTGACGATTGTCTTGTTCTCTTATTTTCCATCGCCACATAATGTTCTAAAATTGATGCACGGAATGTCTGGGGAAGGCCTTCATCAGTTCCACTGCCATCTGAAAAAAAATAGCTTGTTTGTCTTGTGGGAGTGACAAAACTGTTTCGGGCGAACAATTTGAAAACACAATTTGTACAAGGCTGCATAAAGCTGGACGATCGCTTGGTTGTGCGTTGAAGTTTTGGACCCTGTGTTGTCAACCCGCGCCACTTTCGGCCTGCCTGGCTTGGAGGAGCTCCGGCGGGGACAAACTGGCGGCATCGCTTCTATACCGGCCCGTCGCGGGCGTATTCGACGAGGTTTATTAGCCCGTTGCTTGACACCCGCGCCCCTCCCGGCTTCCCGCAAGATCCCCCTGATCAGAGCTGCATTGCGATCCGCTAGGAGCAGCCGCGCCCGGGCCGTGTTTTGCAGCGGCATTGTACGATATTTCGCGAGGATGGCCGTGAGCTTTTCACCCACTTCGCTTGCAACCCGGGCCACGTTGGACCGACGGGCGCGGCGAAACTCCGGCGAGGTCAGGCGGGTGGCGTATTTTCCTTCACAGAATGTCGCGCGGGTGTGCGTCGAAGTTTTCTGCCCTTTGTGTTAGGGTCCATTGTTTGTCCACAGTGTCGACCCTCCCTTTTGATTTTGCGCCCGGGACCTAACCGACGCTGTCGCTTGGCCCCGCCAGAGCTGCGCCGTGCCTGGCGGGCCGGCAAAGGCGAGTGTTGCAAGCGAAGAGGTGGAAGACCTCGCGCACACCAACACGACCTGCCGGGAGCAAAGCTGCTGCCCGCTCGGCTCCGCCAGAGATGCACCTCGCTTTGAGGGACAGGGGGCGCGGTGTGCAATCAAAGGGAAGAAAAACTTGGGAATCAAACCGCGCGAAGGTCCGGGACCGAACCGATGCCACCCGCTTGGCCCTGCCGGAGTTGCGCGGGGCAGGTAGGGCCGAGAGTGGTGTGTGTGATAAGCGAAGCGGAGGAACAGCTCGCGCCCGCCCGTGAGAAATTTCGGACGGAGCCGTTTTTGCCCACGGCCGAGCCGGAGTTGCTCCGCTGCGGCGCTCAGGCTGTTCCGACGAGGATGTTGGGGCGGAGCGCTGGGAGAACCGCGGGTGTTAAGCAAAGTGTTCGGCTTCGTGAGAGATGAAGAGAGGAACCACGCGCAGACACAAAAAGCACAGAAGGGTTTTATTGCCAGTAAGCGAGACAGGCCGAGGTGGTCACAACTGAAAGGTAGTCAAAATGATCAATTCGAGGAGTGCAGGAATCCTGGAGCGGTACGGCGTCGTCGACACGGCAGGAAGGATCTCTGACGAAGTGACAATGGGTGGCTCTTCAGGCTGGCTTTTATGCTGCAAGTGGCAGATGAGATAATGACTCGCAGGTGTGTCGGGGAGGCAGGTGCACTGATTAGAGAAGCGCCCATCCCACACTGAAAAAGGTAACAATAACTTTTTGGGAGCGGCAAATTCCCCCACAGGAGAACAGAGAAATAGTGGTTTGATTTCGTGGAGTTCGTGGCGCAATGCATGAGGCGTCTGACTACAAATCAGGTCATGCTCGGCCAAAGAGAGGGCGTCCACCAGGTTGAAAAAGAGATGAAGAGCAAACACTGTCAATACATAATAAAGTTTCTCTGTCCCAATATCCCAAAAAAAAAGCCCAGTCCGAAGTAGCAAGATTAAGAAAATCTTTTGAAAAAACGCTCACATGAGGCGGATTTTGAGCCTTGCCTATGCAGTGATATTAATAATAATTGTAATAATAATCATGAAAAAGTGTGATGGTGGCGTGGCATTCATTTATCTTTTGAATTGGTGCGTTTAGATTTTTGTTTTTTGCTTTTCCTTGTATTTGGGTGTAGTTTCAAGCGCAGCTCATGTTCACACAACGCACATTTTATCTCATTATTTTTAGAGGGTCACAGGAAATCATATGGAAGGCTGCAATGGCCAACTCTCACCAGCAGAGGCTATCGTAAAGTGCTGGCCGTGCATGGACAAATAGGGCTCTCGCATTTCAGAAAGCACAAGAGTGACACAACGTGGCATCAGCTCTGAGCAGCAAATATTGTCAATTCATCGTCAATTTTTTCCGTCCCAAGAACCCCCCAAAAAAGTCAAAAGAGCCAAGATTTTTTAAAAACGCTCACATCAGAAGGATTTTGAGGCGTGTCGATGCAAAAAAAAAAAAGAAAAAAGAAAAAAGACAATTAAAAAGTGTGATGGGGACACGACGTTCTTTGAATTCTAAATTGATATATTTCGATTTTTTTTGCTTTCACATGTATTTGGTTTGAGATTCGATTTCAGCTCATGTTCACAGGGCGGACATTTTATGTTGTTGCTTATTTTTAGAGGGTCATAAAAAAAATCCCAGACTTGACTTCTTCGTTTACAGTTGACTGAATAGGGATGATTGTTTTATTTGGGAGCAGAGAGATGTTGACTTAAATTCGCGGAGTTTATGATGCCACGGATAACGTGTCTCAATACGATTCAGTATTCGTTCGCGGAACGTCGCGCGGCTGGAAGCCGACGTTTTCTGCCCTTTGCGTTCGAAACCATTGTGTGTCCACGGTGCCGCCCCTCCCTTTTTTTGTCTCTTTTTCAGTGTGGGCTGGGCGCCTCTCGAATCAGTGCACCTGCCTCCCCTACACACGTGCGAGTCTTCATCTCATCTGCCACTTGCACCATAAAAGACAGCGTGAACAGCCACCCGTTGCCAGTTCGTCAGCGATCCTTCCTGCCGAGCTAGCTGCTGCCACGCCGTTACGCTCCAGCATTTCTGCACTCCTCAACGTGATCATTTTGACTAGCTTTCAGTTGTTTACACCTCGACCTGACCAACTTTCTGGCAATAAAACCCCTCTTCGTTTTTGGTGTCTGTGTGTGGTTCTTGTATTGATCTCTCACGAAACCTAACACTTTAATTCACATTCGACCCAAACTCCTCGTTTGGAGCGTCCCTCGCGCCGAAACGGTGCAGCATCGGCGGTGCCGTGGGCATAAACAACTCGGTACGACATTTCGCGCGGGTGGGCGTGAGATGTTCCTCCGCTTCACTGGTAACCCTGGATACTCTCCGCCGTACGGGTGCCGTGCGCCCCGAACCCGAAGCAATGAGGGACATTTTAGGGCGGTCGGGTTCGGGTAGGGGTAGGGCTCGGGCTCGGGCTCGGGCCGCCCGATCTTACTTCTGCTCCGGCGGGGCCAAGCGGGTGGCATCCGTTCGGTCCCGGACCTTCGTGCTGTTTGATTACCAAAGGACTTATGCACACACTTCAACTTGTATTTTGTTCAGGATGACCTCCTGAAGCCTAAATGAGCTTTAATTTGACCACACAACTCATTCCTATGAAGATACATTCAAACTCACAAAACGTGCTCAGCTCGGGCTGAAAATGCATTTAAAGCAATAAAAACTCAAATTGAGTGTCACGCCTAAACCAAAGGATTTATGCACACACTTTAACATGTATTTTGTTCAGAAGGACCACCTGAAGCCTAAATGAGCATTAATTTGATCACACAATTCATGCCTATGAAGATGCATTCAAACTCACAAAACGTGCTCAGCTCGGGCTGAAAATGCATTTAAAGCAATAAAAACTCAAATTGAGTGTCACACCTAAACCAAAGGACTTATGCACACACTTCATCATGTATTTTGTTCAGGATGGCCTCCTGAAGCCTAAAAGAGCATTAATTTGACTAAACAAATCATTCCTATGAAGATACATTCAAAGTCAGAAAGCGCGCTCAGCTCGGAATGAAAATGCATTTAAAGCAATAAAAACTCAAATTGAGTGTCACACCTAAACCAAAGGATTATGCACACACTTCAACATGTATTTTGTTCAGGATGGCCTCCTGAAGCCTATATGAGCATTAATTTGACCACACAACTCATTCCTATGAAGATACATTCAAACTCACAAAACATGCTCAGCTCGGGCTGAAAATGCATTTAAAGCAATAAAAACTCAAATTGAGTGTCACGCCTAAACCAAAGGACTTATGCACACACTTCAACATGTATTTTGTTCAGGATGACCACCTGAAGCCTAAATGAGCATTAATTTGACCACACAACTCATTCCTATGAAGATACATTCAAACTCACAAAACGTGCTCAACTCGGGCTGAAAATGCATTTAAAGCAATAAAAACTCAAATTGAGTGTCACGCCTAAACCAAAGGACTTATGCATACACTTCAACATGTATTTTGTTCAGGATGACCACCTGAAGCCTAAATGAGCATTAATTTGACCACACAACTCATTCCTATGAAGATACATTCAAACTCACAAAACGTGCTCAGCTCGGGCTGAAAATGCATTTAAAGCAATCAAAACTCAAATTGAGTGTAAGGCCTAAACCAAAGGACTTATGCACACACTTCAACATGTATTTTGTTCAGGATGACCTCCTGAAGCCCATATGAGAATTAATTTGACCACACAACTCATTCCTATGAAGATACATTCAAACTCACAAAACGTGCTCAGCTCGGGCTGAAAATGCATTTAAAGCAATAAAAACTCAAATTGAGTGTCACGCCTAAACCAAAGGACTTATGCACACACTTCAACATGTATTTTGTTCAGGATGACCACCTGAAGCCTAAATGAGCATTAATTTGACCACACAACTCATTCCTATGAAGATACATTCAAACTCACAAAACGTGCTCAACTCGGGCTGAAAATGCATTTAAAGCAATAAAAACTCAAATTGAGTGTCACGCCTAAACCAAAGGACTTATGCATACACTTCAACATGTATTTTGTTCAGGATGACCACCTGAAGCCTAAATGAGCATTAATTTGACCACACAACTCATTCCTATGAAGATACATTCAAACTCACAAAACGTGCTCAGCTCGGGCTGAAAATGCATTTAAAGCAATCAAAACTCAAATTGAGTGTAAGGCCTAAACCAAAGGACTTATGCACACACTTCAACATGTATTTTGTTCAGGATGACCTCCTGAAGCCCATATGAGAATTAATTTGACCACACAACTCATTCCTATGAAGATACATTCAAACTCACAAAACGTGCTCAGCTCGGGCTGAAAATTCATTTAAAGCAATAAAAACTCAAATTGAGTGTCACGCCTAAACCAAAGGACTTATGCACACACTTCAACATGTATTTTGTTCAGGATGACCACCTGAAGCCTAAATGAGCATTAATTTGATCACACAACTCATGCCTGGTGTAACCCGGATTATGGCATGAGGCAATGGGGAGTGGACTTAACCAAAATCTATATTGACTAAAAGAGTAGCGTCGTTAAAATTTGCTTAATTAAACAGAACTGAATATTGCCGTGGCCCGAACGAATCAGGGCACAGAATACTAGTGGGGTGTCAGCGAATGAGAGGTGCCGTTTTTCACCTTCGTGACGTCACGAACGTGCGGCGCAACCTATCTCGCTCTTTTTTCTGACGGGACCTGAACGCGAACGGACGTATTCTTCGACTGTTGTAAATAAGTGTTTCGGAAGAAAGAGAGAGTCATTCTACGCAACCTCGAGCACTGTGCCTGGCTAACGTAGCCGTTAGCTTTCCGTACCGCTGGGATATCGCCGACCGTATAACGTCGTCGGAGTCTCATTCGACATTCTTCTGGCCGGGTCTTTTGTGGAGTTCTAATTGAGGACAGCGCTGGGATTAGCGTGCCTTCAGTGGAGTGGATTCCATTACGGTGCCCTGACTTCTACCAAGTGCTGGAAAAGGGGGTACAGTGGTGGTGGCGAGCCAACCAAAGAACATACAGTATATTACATTTGATGCACTTTATTTTATTTTATTTGTGTTGGTGATGTTTAGAAGAATTTATTTTGTACGACAGGAGTTGACAAGAACATTTTGTGCTTAGTTATTTCATTCAGATTGAAAGAAAAAAAAAGAAACTCACACCGGTGTTGAGAAAGGTGATCACCAATTATTTTGCTTGAAGGAAAGGTCAACTAAGAGGTTGAGACTAAATTGGATTTATTTACCTTTTTGTCACTGTGTTTGTCGTGATAATAATTTTGTTGTCATGTGTTTATGTTTGATATAAAAGGTAATTTTACAACTGTTGTCTTGTTTCTTTGCCCATGCCACCCCCTCAATGGTGACATCATTGGCTCCAGTGAATCGAACCTAGTGTCCCCTTACTGGTCCAAGTAGAAACCCGTTGTCTGCCCCAGAGTGTTTCATCATCTCTAGCAATTATAAAACAGACGTAGCCCGTGTTACAAATTTGGCGAGCCAGCCAGGAGCCAAGCGACTGAAGGGGTGGTAAAAGCATTGAAACAAGAAAATGGACATAATCATTGATGCTGGTGTGAACATTTCAAATTCTGTCATTATTCGTGGGCTAACCCAAACTGAATTAGATCCGGACCTCGAGAAGTTGTTGGCCAGTCATGGTCCCATTCAGCGAGTGATCTTTATCGACGATACAAATTCAGAATTCCATCAACACTTCGTGGTAGAATTTGAAAATCGTGCCGCGATGCAATCTATCAGGCCTTTACTGCCTCTTGAACATTCAAGTCCGCACCTCGAAGATGTCAACTTGCAGGTACGTGCCCTCGATGCTGTGTGCACATCCACAGTTGGGGACACAGAGCTAAGTTATCTTGAAGAATTGAGATCAATTGCGGGTCGAAGTGGAAAACCGCTCCGAGAGGTGCTGCAGGATGAGTTGAATAGGGTTGGAAGGGAAGAGGGAGTACCGTCTCCAGCTCACAGAGAGATTGGTAGTAGTCGCAACCCCCAGCCTAATAGCCAGAAAAATCCAAGTTGCTCTCGGCATGAAGAGGGCCAGCCTATTATGAGTCTGACAAAAGCCCCGCTTTCGGTGCTGGGTTCGGTCCCGACCGAACTATTCAAGAGCCTGCCAACTGTGTTCCCACCTTCCCCCTCACCTCTCCAACCACCCTTTGAACGGGGCGACAGAGGCAAGTCGCCGACGACTCACATTCCTCTCTCCGAAGAAGATGTGTATCCTCATGCTGTGCAACGAATGGTGGTTGAGCATGTTGTGCGATCCAGCGATGCCACATCATCCTCATTTCGATTTCGACCCTTCTCAGGTAGAACCCCCCGTCCCAACAATGAGCTAGACTATGAAACTTGGAGAGTGAATGTGGACTTATTGTTGACTGATCCGTCCCTATCTGATCTGCATAGAGCCCGTAAAATTTTGGACAGTTTACTGCCTCCTGCCACTGAAGTCGCTCAGCAGGTCGGCCCTCAAGCTTCCCCAGCACAGTACCTCCTGTTATTAGATTCTGTTTATGGTTCAGTGGAAGATGGAGAAGAGCTGTTGGCTAAATTCATGGGAACCCTGCAGAATAGTGATGAAACGCCCTCGCAATACCTTCACCGACTGCAGAGTGTCCTAAGTGCAGTTATTCGGCGCGGTGGATTACCTGACACCAAAAAAAAACATTACCTTTTGAAACAGTTCTGCAGGGGGTGTTGGGAGGATGGGTTAATTGCTGACCTCCAGCTGGAACGACGGAAACACTCACCCCCCACTTTTGCCGAACTTGTGGTGCTAATTCGAACAGAAGAAGAGAAAGTAAAGGCAAAAGAAATTCGCAAGAAGGTGCATTTGGGACTGCAAAAACCTTGTTCTCACTCAGCAAAGTCAAAGACTGTATTGAGTCAGATGGCTACCTGTGCCGTACCCAAAGAGGACATGTCCGACACCGCATCGCTAAGAACTCAAGTGGAGGACATGCGGGCTCAAATAGCCGCACTGCATGTTGCAAACCCCCCACTCGTCAGATCCTCACTGCCTGAAGCGGATGAACTCAAACGAGTGAAGACGCAACTCGCTGACGTTCAAGCTCATTTCACAAAAGTGAAGCCGTCGTATTTGCCGACTAAGAGTGACTACTCGGGAGCAACTGAGTTGAGGGTATTAAAAGAACAGATTGCCACATTACAGACCCAAGTTAATGCACTGCTAACGCAGTCCAAGCAGCCCTTAAGACATGGAAGAGGAAATGTAACATTGAAATCCCGGAATGAGATTGTGGACCGACCTCGACCCTGGTATTGCTTTCGCTGTGGCGAAGACGGTCATGTGGCAAGAACCTGCGAAGATGAGCCAAAGCCCTCTCTAGTTGAAGAGAAGAGACGTGCTTTAAGAAAAAGTCAGCAGGAATGGGATCAGCAGAATGGTGCACCCTGCTCAAGAAATTTAAACTAATGGGGGCCTCTGTGTCAGGGCGAACAGAGGCTGCCGAATCAACTCCGATGAGAAGCCCTAATGAATCCATGAAAGTTGACAAGAAGTGCACCTCCATACAGAGGTCTTTTTCCAGGTTACCCCCTGGATTGGTGGGTGCTAAATGCACTGCAAGAGTTATCATTCATCAAAAAGAATATCAGTGCCTTCTCGATACTGGGTCGCAAGTGACGACCATTCCCCAGTCTATTTATGAGCGTGATCTATCCCACCATCATCTGAGGTCTTTGAACGAGTTAGTAGACATCAAACTAGAAGTGGAGGGGGCAAATGGCCAAGCCGTGCCCTATTTAGGGTATATAGAATTGGACTTGACATTTCCTGAAGAATTCGTTGGAAATATCATTGAAGTCCCAACCCTAGCATTGGTGGTTCCCGCGATGAGTGCCTCGCCTCAGATCCTCATCGGTACCAATACTCTGGACGTCCTTTACACTGACTATATCACATGCCATGGGCAGCAGCCATCGTCTTCTGTCCCTAGATATGGGGTGGTGCTCAAAGTTCTGGAAGTCAGACGAGTGGGAGCAAGCATCGATACCTTGGGGCAGGTTAGGGCCCCCATGAATAATCTCAATGTGATACCGGCTGGTCACACTGTTGTTGTCAATGGTCTTTTCCACACAAGCAGTGTTCACCATGGGAAATGGGCCACGGTGGAGGCTCCTAAGGAGTCCGCCCTCCCAAAGGGGTTACGAGTTGCCAATTCCCTTTGCACGCTAGCAACCAAGCAACCGTACCACGTGCCAGTTGTGGTGAAAAATGAAACCGAGACCGATATCAGACTCTCCCCCAGAACTGTTTTGGCTGAGATCCACTCAGTTCAGCAGGTTGTGGGCCCTGAGAAGGCTGTGAGGAACGCCTCTTGCCCCAGTGCGAAGCTTGACCTCGATTTTGGTAATTCCCCTTTGCCGCTCAGTTGGAAAGACAGAGTCGTGAAATTATTGAGTTCTATGCCCGAAGTCTTCGCTCTGCATGACTCAGATTATGGCTGCACCAATAAAGTGAAGCATCGTATTCGACTGAGTGATGATACTCCATTCAAGCATCGCGCAAGGCCCATCCATCCACAGGATGTGGATGCCGTCCGGAAACATCTGCAGGAATTATTGGACTCGGGCATTATTCGTGAGTCAGTCTCTCCATTTGCGTCGCCCATAGTCGTCGTGCGGAAGAAGAATGGTGCGGTGAGGCTTTGCATTGATTTCAGGAAGTTGAACTCCCAGACCATCAAAGATGCTTATGCTCTACCAAATCTGGAAGAGGTTTTTTCTTTGTTAACTGGATCAAAATGGTTCTCAGTTCTGGACTTGAAATCCGGATATTATCAGATCGAGATGGATGAGGCGGACAAGGAGAAAACGGCGTTTGTTTGTCCCCTTGGATTTTGGGAGTTTAACAGAATGCCACAGGGAGTGACAAATGCCCCCAGTACCTTTCAACGACTCATGGAACGATGCCTGGCTGACTTGAACAGGAAAGAGGTGCTTGTTTTCATTGATGACCTTATTGTATTTTCTGACACGCTTGAAGAACATGAGACGCGGCTATTAAAAGTCCTGGAAAGGGTGCGAGAATATGGCTTGAAATTGTCCCCCGAGAAGTGCAAATTCTTCCAGACATCTGTCAAATACCTTGGGCATATTGTCTCGCAACATGGTGTTGAGACCGATCCCGACAAGATAAGCGCGCTCAAGACCTGGCCAGTGCCAAAAAACTTAAAGGAGCTGCAGTCCTTCCTGGGATTCGCTGGCTATTATCGGCGGTTCGTGAAGGACTATTCACAGGTGGTGAAACCTCTTAACGAGCTCACAGCGGGGTACCGACCAGTCAGGAAGCAGGGAAAGGAAAAACCACAAAGAGCCGACATGCCATATTTTCGATTAAAAGATGATTTTGGAACAAGGTGGACAGCAGCCTGTCAAAAAGCTTTTGACGACATCATAAGCAAGCTCACAAGTGCCCCTGTTTTGGGTTTTGCCAACCCCAAACTTCCATACCTCCTCCACACTGACGCAAGTACCACAGGACTGGGTGCGGCTTTGTACCAGGAGCAAGATGGGCAGATGAGAGTAATTGCCTTTGCAAGCCGAGGATTGACAAGAAGTGAGTCAAGATATCCAGCACATAAATTGGAATTCTTGGCTTTGAAATGGGCAGTCACCACTAAATTCAGTGACTATCTTTATGGAGCCGAGTTTGTCGTGATCACAGATAGTAACCCCTTGACCTACATACTAACCTCTGCAAAATTAGATGCTGCAGGTTACCGATGGCTGTCATCTTTGTCCACTTTCTCGTTTAAAATTCAGTATCGTGCAGGAAGTCAGAACAAAGATGCAGATGGACTTTCAAGACTACCCTCCGCGGAGCTTGACGATGACCCTGTGTCAAGAAAGGAGGCCGAAAGGATCCAACAATTCACTTTGAATCACATGGGCGAACAGGACGGATTCGGCAAAGTTTTGCCTGAGGCAATACGAGCCATATGTCAAAGACATGAAGTGCAATGGTGTCATGGAGAGGAGAGAAGTTTTGGTCCATCAACCGCCCTAGTGGAGTCTCTCACTACTGATGCTCATGTCATGCCCGAGGGTTTCCAACGGGAGTGTGCGCACGGGCTTCCTGTTGTCCCTCACTTTACCATGCGTGAATTGGCAGGAGAACAGAGGGATGACACTGTTTTGAGAACAGTGATTGAGCATCTGGAGTCTGGAAGCCAACCCTCTCCTAGGTTAAGACAAGAGCTTCCGATTTTGGCGTTGTGGCTACGAGAGTGGAATCGCCTCGCACTGAGAGAGGGTGTGCTCTACAGAACCCGACAGGAGCAGGGACAGACTGTCCATCAGTTAGCCTTGCCAACTGAGTTGAGGCACGTAGTGTTACGGAGCCTGCATGATGACATTGGCCACCTTGGCCTAGAGCGAACCCTTGATCTGGTAAGATCCCGCTTTTATTGGCCTAGGATGGTTGTAGATGTGGAACAGAAGATTAAGACATGTGAACGCTGTGTGCGTCGCAAAGCCCAGCCTGAGAGAGCTGCACCATTGGTCAACATCGAGACGACAAGGCCCTTGGAACTGGTCTGCATGGATTTCCTATCTGTCGATCCTGACAGAAGCGGTATCAAAGACATCTTGGTGTTGACTGATCATTTCACAAAATATTCTGTGGCCATCCCCACTCGAAACCAGAAAGCTCTAACTGTGGCTAAGTATTTATGGGAGGATTTCCTGGTGCATTATGGCTTTCCAGAAAAACTGTTGAGTGACCAGGGTCCAGATTTTGAATCACGCACTATCCAGGAATTGTGTCAAATAGCAGGCATCAAAAAGGTGAGAACCACACCTTACCATCCGAGGGGCAATCCTGTGGAGAGATTCAATCGCACTCTTCTGCAGATGTTGGGCACTCTCAAGAACCAGGACAAAACTCATTGGAGAGATTTTGTCAAACCCCTAGTGCACGCTTACAATTGCACTCGGAATGATGTGACTGGGTTCAGCCCTTATGAACTCATGTTCGGCAGACGGCCGAGACTGCCAGTCGACTTAGCCTTCAACCTCCCTGCTTGTACTTCTCGGAAATCACACTCCCAGTATGTGCAGGACCTGAAAGGTCGGTTGGAGGAGAGCTATAAACTGGCCATGGCGAATGCTTCGAAGACCGCCAAGCGGAACAAACTTCGGTTCGATAGACGTGTTGTAGAATCTACACTAGTGTCAAATGATCGTGTTCTAGTGAAGAATGTGAAAATTAGGGGTAAGCACAAACTGGCTGACAGATGGGAGCCCGATGTGTGGGTGGTGGTTCAAAGAGTGGCTGGCCTTCCTGTCTACATAGTGCGTCCTGAAGGCAAGGAGGGTCCAAAGAGGACTTTACATAGGGATTTGCTGTTGCCCTGTGGATTCTTACCTGCCAGCACTGGTGAAAGATGTGAGAGGCAGACTGTCAGGAGGCCGCTGACGAGAAGCCAAACCAAAAGGGACACTTCAGACAATGATGAGGTACCAGATGATGATGATGATGATGCCCCCTCAGAAGATCAGGAGTACTGCCACTATTATTTGCCTCAATTGCCTGGTTGTTCTTCAACTATCGGCACCAACCCTACACAGTCAGGAGTGTGGCAACAGCCAAGCAGCGGCAGGGTTCCAGAGAATTTTCCGTTGAAAGAGCGGATTGCTCCCATGGTTGCTGAGGCTGCAAGAGAGTATGTGGCTGAGATGATGCAGGACGAAGAGAGGAATGAGACTGTCGAGACTTGCTCAAAAGATATGGTTGATCATCACATGAAAGCAGACCCCCCCACAATGGAGAAATCAACGGGCGAACCCCTTGAGCTGAGTGACCTTCCAAGTTTTGAGATAGGGCCAGAAATTGTTCAGCCAGAAGTCCCGCAGATTCACGTAGAGGACGACCACCCGTCTGAGAGTGCTGGAGCCCTGATCGAAACCCCACCTATGCTAGATGAATCAATTGGCAGTAATAGAGAATCCCAGGACAACGGCCCTCCCCTCGGAGAAGTTCCTGTTGCACTTTTTGATGATGCTAAGGAATGTCATCAAGTCCGACGCTCACAGAGAAACAGAGAACCGCCTGAGAGATTGCAGTACGCTCAGTTAGGAGTGCCATTGCTCACTGCTGCGAAAGCTCTTCTTCATGAATTGAGCGTGGTTATTGCGGAAACATTGCAGCCACACTGCTGCGTTGTTCATGATATAATGCTGAAGGAAAACCATGCGTGTAGGTGTTCCGAGACGTGCACACCTTCTGGGGGGGAGGGTGTAACCCGGATTATGGCATGAGGCAATGGGGAGTGGACTTAACCAAAATCTATATTGACTAAAAGAGTAGCGTCGTTAAAATTTGCTTAATTAAACAGAACTGAATATTGCCGTGGCCCGAACGAATCAGGGCACAGAATACTAGTGGGGTGTCAGCGAATGAGAGGTGCCGTTTTTCACCTTCGTGACGTCACGAACGTGCGGCGCAACCTATCTCGCTCTTTTTTCTGACGGGACCTGAACGCGAACGGACGTATTCTTCGACTGTTGTAAATAAGTGTTTCGGAAGAAAGAGAGAGTCATTCTACGCAACCTCGAGCACTGTGCCTGGCTAACGTAGCCGTTAGCTTTCCGTACCGCTGGGATATCGCCGACCGTATAACGTCGTCGGAGTCTCATTCGACATTCTTCTGGCCGGGTCTTTTGTGGAGTTCTAATTGAGGACAGCGCTGGGATTAGCGTGCCTTCAGTGGAGTGGATTCCATTACGGTGCCCTGACTTCTAACAAGTGCTGGAAAAGGGGGTACAGTGGTGGTGGCGAGCCAACCAAAGAACATACAGTATATTACATTTGATGCACTTTATTTTATTTTATTTGTGTTGGTGATGTTTAGAAGAATTTATTTTGTACGACAGGAGTTGACAAGAACATTTTGTGCTTAGTTATTTCATTCAGATTGAAAGAAAAAAAAAGAAACTCACACCGGTGTTGAGAAAGGTGATCACCAATTATTTTGCTTGAAGGAAAGGTCAACTAAGAGGTTGAGACTAAATTGGATTTATTTACCTTTTTGTCACTGTGTTTGTCGTGATAATAATTTTGTTGTCATGTGTTTATGTTTGATATAAAAGGTAATTTTACAACTGTTGTCTTGTTTCTTTGCCCATGCCACCCCCTCAATGGTGACATCATTGGCTCCAGTGAATCGAACCTAGTGTCCCCTTACTGGTCCAAGTAGAAACCCGTTGTCTGCCCCAGAGTGTTTCATCATCTCTAGCAATTATAAAACAGACGTAGCCCGTGTTACACTATGAAGATACATTCAAACTCACAAAACGTGCTCAGCTCGGGCTGAAAATGCATTTAAAGCAATAAAAACTCAAATTGAGTGTCACACCTAAACCAAAGGACTTATGGACACACTTCAACATGCATTTTGTTCAGGATGACCACCTGAAGCCTAAATGAGCATTCATTTGACCACACAACTCATTCCTATGAAGATACATTCAAAGTCAGAAAGCGCGCTCAGCTCAGGCGACAAATGCATTTAAAGCAATAAAAACTCAAATTGAGTGTCACGCCTAAACCAGAGGATTTATGCACACACTTCAACATGTATTTTGTTCAGGATGTCCTCCTGAAGCCTAAATGAGCATTAATTTGACTACACAACTCATTCCTATGAAGATACATTCAAAGTCAGAAAGCGCGCTCAAGCTCGGGCTGAAAATGCATTTAAAGCAATAAAAACTCAAATTGAGTGTCACACCTAAACCAAAGGACTTATGCACACATTCAACATGTATTTTGTTCAGGATGACCTCCTGAAGCCTATATGAGCTTTAATTTGACCACACAACTCATTCCTATGAAGATACATTCAAACTCACAAAACGTGCTCAGCTCGGGCTGAAAATGCATTTAAAGCAATAAAAACTCAAATTGACTGTCACGCCTAAACCAAAGGATTTATGCACACACTTTAACATGTATTTTGTTCAGAAGGACCACCTGAAGCCTAAATGAGCATTAATTTGATCACACAATTCATGCCTATGAAGATGCATTCAAACTCACAAAACGTGCTCAGCTCGGGATGAAAATGCATTTAAAGCAATAAAAACTCAAATTGAGTGTCACGCCTAAACCAAAGGACTTATGCATACACTTCAACATGTATTTTGTTCAGAAGGACCACCTGAAGCCTAAATGAGCATTAATTTGATCACACAATTCATGCCTATGAAGATGCATTCAAAGTCAGAAAGCGCGCTCAGCTCGGAATGAAAATGCATTTAAAGCAATAAAAACTCAAATTGAGTGTCACGCCTAAACCAAAGGACTTATGCACACACTTCAACATGTATTTTGTTCAGGATGACCACCTGAAGCCTAAATGAGCATTAATTTGACCACACAACTCATTCCTATGAAGATACATTCAAACTCACAAAACGTGCTCAACTCGGGCTGAAAATGCATTTAAAGCAATAAAAACTCAAATTGAGTGTCACGCCTAAACCAAAGGACTTATGCATACACTTCAACATGTATTTTGTTCAGAAGGACCACCTGAAGCCTAAATGAGCATTAATTTGATCACACAATTCATGCCTATGAAGATGCATTCAAACTCACAAAACGTGCTCAGCTCGGGCTGAAAATGCATTTAAAGCAATAAAAACTCAAATTGAGTGTCACGCCTAAACCAAAGGACTTATGCACACACTTCAACATGTATTTTGTTCAGGATGACCACCTGAAGCCTAAATGAGCATTAATTTGACCACACAACTCATTCCTATGAAGATACATTCAAACTCACAAAACGTGCTCAACTCGGGCTGAAAATGCATTTAAAGCAATCAAAACTCAAATTGAGTGTAAGGCCTAAACCAAAGGACTTATGCACACACTTCAACATGTATTTTGTTCAGGATGACCTCCTGAAGCCCATATGAGAATTAATTTGACCACACAACTCATTCCTATGAAGATACATTCAAACTCACAAAACGTGCTCAGCTCGGGCTGAAAATGCATTTAAAGCAATAAAAACTCAAATTGAGTGTCACGCCTAAACCAAAGGACTTATGCACACACTTCAACATGTATTTTGTTCAGGATGACCACCTGAAGCCTAAATGAGCATTAATTTGACCACACAACTCATTCCTATGAAGATACATTCAAACTCACAAAACGTGCTCAACTCGGGCTGAAAATGCATTTAAAGCAATAAAAACTCAAATTGAGTGTCAGGCCTAAACCAAAGGACTTATGCATACACTTCAACATGTATTTTGTTCAGGATGACCACCTGAAGCCTAAATGAGCATTAATTTGACCACACAACTCATTCCTATGAAGATACATTCAAACTCACAAAACGTGCTCAGCTCGGGCTGAAAATGCATTTAAAGCAATCAAAACTCAAATTGAGTGTAAGGCCTAAACCAAAGGACTTATGCACACACTTCAACATGTATTTTGTTCAGGATGACCTCCTGAAGCCCATATGAGAATTAATTTGACCACACAACTCATTCCTATGAAGATACATTCAAACTCACAAAACGTGCTCAGCTCGGGCTGAAAATTCATTTAAAGCAATAAAAACTCAAATTGAGTGTCACGCCTAAACCAAAGGACTTATGCACACACTTCAACATGTATTTTGTTCAGGATGACCACCTGAAGCCTAAATGAGCATTAATTTGATCACACAACTCATGCCTATGAAGATACATTCAAACTCACAAAACGTGCTCAGCTCGGGCTGAAAATGCATTTAAAGCAATAAAAACTCAAATTGAGTGTCACACCTAAACCAAAGGACTTATGGACACACTTCAACATGTATTTTGTTCAGGATGACCACCTGAAGCCTAAATGAGCATTCATTTGACCACACAACTCATTCCTATGAAGATACATTCAAAGTCAGAAAGCGCGCTCAGCTCAGGCGACAAATGCATTTAAAGCAATAAAAACTCAAATTGAGTGTCACGCCTAAACCAGAGGATTTATGCACACACTTCAACATGTATTTTGTTCAGGATGTCCTCCTGAAGCCTAAATGAGCATTAATTTGACTACACAACTCTTTCCTATGAAGATACATTCAAAGTCAGAAAGCGCGCTCAAGCTCGGGCTGAAAATGCATTTAAAGCAATAAAAACTCAAATTGAGTGTCACACCTAAACCAAAGGACTTATGCACACATTCAACATGTATTTTGTTCAGGATGACCTCCTGAAGCCTATATGAGCTTTAATTTGACCACACAACTCATTCCTATGAAGATACATTCAAACTCACAAAACGTGCTCAGCTCGGGCTGAAAATGCATTTAAAGCAATAAAAACTCAAATTGAGTGTCACGCCTAAACCAAAGGATTTATGCACACACTTTAACATGTATTTTGTTCAGAAGGACCACCTGAAGCCTAAATGAGCATTAATTTGATCACACAATTCATGCCTATGAAGATGCATTCAAACTCACAAAACGTGCTCAGCTCGGGCTGAAAATGCATTTAAAGCAATAAAAACTCAAATTGAGTGTCACACCTAAACCAAAGGACTTATGCACACACTTCATCATGTATTTTGTTCAGGATGGCCTCCTGAAGCCTAAAAGAGCATTAATTTGACTAAACAAATCATTCCTATGAAGATACATTCAAAGTCAGAAAGCGCGCTCAGCTCGGAATGAAAATGCATTTAAAGCAATAAAAACTCAAATTGAGTGTCACGCCTAAACCAAAGGACTTATGCATACACTTCAACATGTATTTTGTTCAGAAGGACCACCTGAAGCCTAAATGAGCATTAATTTGATCACACAATTCATGCCTATGAAGATGCATTCAAACTCACAAAACGTGCTCAGCTCGGGCTGAAAATGCATTTAAAGCAATAAAAACTCAAATTGAGTGTCACGCCTAAACCAAAGGACTTATGCACACACTTCAACATGTATTTTGTTCAGGATGACCACCTGAAGCCTAAATGAGCATTAATTTGACCACACAACTCATTCCTATGAAGATACATTCAAACTCACAAAACGTGCTCAACTCGGGCTGAAAATGCATTTAAAGCAATAAAAACTCAAATTGAGTTTCACGCCTAAACCAAAGGACTTATGCATACACTTCAACATGTATTTTGTTCAGAAGGACCACCTGAAGCCTAAATGAGCATTAATTTGATCACACAATTCATGCCTATGAAGATGCATTCAAACTCACAAAACGTGCTCAGCTCGGGCTGAAAATGCATTTAAAGCAATAAAAACTCAAATTGAGTGTCACGCCTAAACCAAAGGACTTATGCACACACTTCAACATGTATTTTGTTCAGGATGACCACCTGAAGCCTAAATGAGCATTAATTTGACCACACAACTCATTCCTATGAAGATACATTCAAACTCACAAAACGTGCTCAACTCGGGCTGAAAATGCATTTAAAGCAATAAAAACTCAAATTGAGTGTCACGCCTAAACCAAAGGACTTATGCACACACTTCAATATTTATTTAGTTCAGGATGACCACCTGAAGCCTAAATGAGCATTAATTTGACCACACAACTAATTCCTATGAAGCTACATTCAAACTCACAAAAAGTGCTCAGCTCGGGCTGAAAATGCATTTAAAGCAATAAAAACTCAAATTGAGTGTCACGCCTAAACCAAAGGACTTATGCACACACTTCAACATGTATTTTGTTCAGGATGACCACCTGAAGCCTAAATGAGCATTAATTTGACCACACAACTCATTCCTATGAAGATACATTCAAACTCACAAAACGTGCTCAGCTCGGGCTGAAAATGCATTTAAAGCAATAAAAACTCAAATTGAGTGTCACGCCTAAACCGAAGGACTTATGCACACACTTCAAGATGTATTTTGTTCAGGATGACCTCCTGAAGCCTAAATGAGCAATAATTTGACCACACAACTCATTCCTATGAAGATACATTCAAAGTCAGAAAGCGCGCTCAGCTCGGACTGAAAATGCATTTAAAGCAATAAAAACTCAAATGGAGTGTCACGCCTAAACCAAAGGACTTATGCACACACTTCAACATGTATTTAGTTCAGGATGACCACCTGAAGCCTAAATGAGCATTAATTTGACCACACAACTCATTCCTATGAAGATACATTCAAACTCACAAAACGTGCTCAGCTCGGGCTGAAAATGCATTTAAAGCAATAAAAACTCAAATTGAGTGTCACGCCTAAACCGAAGGACTTATGCACACACTTCAAGATGTATTTTGTTCAGGATGACCTCCTGAAGCCTAAATGAGCATTAATTTGACCACACAACTCATTCCTATGAAGATACATTCAAAGTCAGAAAGCGCGCTCAGCTCGGGCTGAAAATGCATTTAAAGCAATAAAAACTCAAATTGAGTGTCACGCCTAAACCGAAGGACTTATGCACACACTTCAAGATGTATTTTGTTCAGGATGACCTCCTGAAGCCTAAATGAGCATTAATTTGACCACACAACTCATTCCTATGAAGATACATTCAAACTCACAAAACGTGCTCAGCTCGGGCTGAAAATGCATTTAAAGCAATAAAAACTCAAATTGAGTGTCACGCCTAAACCGAAGGACTTATGCACACACTTCAAGATGTATTTTGTTCAGGATGACCTCCTGAAGCCTAAATGAGCATTAATTTGACCACACAACTCATTCCTATGAAGATACATTCAAAGTCAGAAAGCGCGCTCAGCTCGGGCTGAAAATGCATTTAAAGCAATAAAAACTCAAATTGAGTGTCACGCCTAAACCGAAGGACTTATGCACACACTTCAACATGTATTTTGTTCAGGATGACCACCTGAAGCCTAAATGAGCATTAATTTGACCACACAACTCATTCCTATGAAGATACATTCAAACTCACAAAACGTGCTCAGCTCGGGCTGAAAATGCATTTAAAGCAATAAAAACTCAAATTGAGTGTCACGCCTAAACCGAAGGACTTATGCACACACTTCAAGATGTATTTTGTTCAGGATGACCTCCTGAAGCCTAAATGAGCAATAATTTGACCACACAACTCATTCCTATGAAGATACATTCAAAGTCAGAAAGCGCGCTCAGCTCGGACTGAAAATGCATTTAAAGCAATAAAAACTCAAATGGAGTGTCACGCCTAAACCAAAGGACTTATGCACACACTTCAACATGTATTTAGTTCAGGATGACCACCTGAAGCCGAAATGAGCATTAATTTGACCACACAACTCATTCTTATGAAGATACATTCAAACTCACAAAACATGCTCAGCTCGGGCTGAAAATGCATTTAAAGCAATAAAAACTCAAATTGAGTGTCACGCCTAAACCAAAGGACTTATGCACACACTTCAACATGTATTTTGTTCAGGATGACCACCTGAAGCCTAAATGAGCATTAATTTGACCACACAACTCATTCCTATGAAGATACATTCAAACTCACAAAACGTGCTCAACTTGGGCTGAAAATGCATTTAAAGCAATAAAAACTCAAATTGAGTGTCACGCCTAAACCAAAGGACTTATGCACACACTTCAACATGTATTTAGTTCAGGATGTCCTCCTGAAGCCTAAATGAGCATTAATTTGACCACACAACTCATTCCTATGAAGATACATTCAAACTCACAAAAAGTGCTCAGCTCGGGCTGAAAATGCATTTAAAGCAATAAAAACTCAAATTGAGTGTCACGCCCAAACCAAAGAACTTATGCACACACTTCAATATTTATTTAGTTCAGGATGACCACCTGAAGCCTAAATGAGCATTAATTTGACCACACAACTAATTCCTATGAAGCTACATTCAAACTCACAAAACGTGCTCAGCTCGGGCTGAAAATGCATTTAAAGCAATAAAAACTCAAATTGAGTGTCACGCCTAAACCAAAGGACTTATGCACACACTTCAACATGTATTTTGTTCAGGATGACCACCTGAAGCCTAAATGAGCATTAATTTGACCACACAACTGATTCCTATGAAGATACATTCAAACTCACAAAACGTGCTCAGCTCGGGCTGAAAATGCATTTAAAGCAATAAAAACTCAAATTGAGTGTCACGCCTAAACCAAAGGACTTATGCACACACTTCAACATGTATTTTGTTCAGGATGACCACCTGAAGCCTAAATGAGCATTAATTTGACCACACAACTCATTCCTATGAAGATACATTCAAACTCACAAAACGTGCTCAGCTCGGGCTGAAAATGCATTTAAAGCAATAAAAACTCAAATTGAGTGTCACGCCTAAACCAAAGGACTTATGCACACACTTCAACATGTATTTTGTTCAGGATGACCACCTGAAGCCTAAATGAGCATTAATTTGACCACACAACTCATTCCTATGAAGATACATTCAAACTCACAAAACGTGCTCAACTCGGGCTGAAAATGCATTTAAAGCAATAAAAACTCAAATTTTAAAAAACTTTACCAGTGTAGGCAACTTAATAATAATAATAATACTAATAATACATTTTATTGATAAGCGCCTTTCAAGACACCCAAGGACACTTTACAATAACAAAAAACACAAAACAATACGGGTTGAGCAGCTGACATGTCTGTCATTTTCTTGTGAGAATTAATTTTTTTCCAGAACAACACTCACAAAATTAGATATAGGTCTACATGACTTCCAACATTGTGATGTGCACTCACAGCAGAAATACCAGTCTTCGGCCGCTCAATTCATGCAAATTCTTCTCAAGACACTGCTCATGGTACCACCTTTCGCACTGGGTCTCGTCAAAAGGGGGCCGGGGGGAGAGAACCCTAACATCGCAAGATTATATGTTCGGAAATTTCAATCAGGATAACTCTAAGTTGCTTTTAAAATTCAAATTTTTTCTTTTACTTGAACCAACCCAATTTCAATGATGCATGCAAAGCATCATGAAGACAATGTCGATGCAAGATAAATTGTGTGTTCTTCCATTGTAAAAATCACTCGTTTTGTCAGAGGACCTTTTCCAGGTGGTTTTGCCATTTAGAGCATGCCACAGTGCATGGCGAGAACAAATACGACAACATGACGGAATATCAGTGAACATTAAACTTAAAATTCACAGTGTGTAAATATGGGATTGAAATTTTATCTTGACATTTTATTTTCATCGGAGCAGTGAATAACACGAGATTTTTCGTTGTGGTACAAGTCATAAAAAATGACTTTCTCATAAGCTTTCAGAATTCATCCCTGGTATCAACACTTCCTCTTCATGAAGTAGTTTGAAACAAAATATATCTTTGGCATCATTTCTGGATGCCACAATTAAACATTTTTTGCATGTGTGATCATCATCCAATAAACCTGCTGTGGTCAGTATTTCTGACGATTGTCTTGTTCTCTTATTTTCCATCGCCACATAATGTTCTAAAATTGATGCACGGAATGTCTGGGGAAGGCCTTCATCAGTTCCACTGCCATCTGAAAAAAAATAGCTTGTTTGTCTTGTGGGAGTGACAAAACTGTTTCGGGCGAACAACTTGAAAACACAATTTGTACAAGGCTGCATAAAGCTGGACGATCGCTTGGTTGTGCGTTGAAGTTTTGGACCCTGTGTTGTCAACCCGCGCCACTTTCGGCCTGCCTGGCTTGGAGGAGCTCCGGCGGGGACAAACTGGCGGCATCGCTTCTATACCGGCCCGTCGCGGGCGTATTCGACGAGGTTTATTAGCCCGTTGCTTGACACCCGCGCCCCTCCCGGCTTCCCGCAAGATCCCCCTGATCAGAGCTGCATTGCGATCCGCTAGGAGCAGCCGCGCCCGGGCCGTGTTTTGCAGCGGCATTGTACGATATTTCGCGAGGATGGCCGTGAGCTTTTCACCCACTTCGCTTGCAACCCGGGCCACGTTGGACCGACGGGCGCGGCGAAACTCCGGCGAGGTCAGGCGGGTGGCGTATTTTCCTTCACAGAATGTCGCGCGGGTGTGCGTCGAAGTTTTCTGCCCTTTGTGTTAGGGTCCATTGTTTGTCCACAGTGTCGACCCTCCCTTTTGATTTTGCGCCCGGGACCTAACCGACGCTGTCGCTTGGCCCCGCCAGAGCTGCGCCGTGCCTGGCGGGCCGGCAAAGGCGAGTGTTGCAAGCGAAGAGGTGGAAGACCTCGCGCACACCAACACGACCTGCCGGGAGCAAAGCTGCTGCCCGCTCGGCTCCGCCAGAGATGCACCTCGCTTTGAGGGACAGGGGGCGCGGTGTGCAATCAAAGGGAAGAAAAACTTGGGAATCAAACCGCGCGAAGGTCCGGGACCGAACCGATGCCACCCGCTTGGCCCTGCCGGAGTTGCGCGGGGCAGGTAGGGCCGAGAGTGGTGTGTGTGATAAGCGAAGCGGAGGAACAGCTCACGCCCGCCCGTGAGAAATTTCGGACAGAGCCGTTTTTGCCCACGGCCGAGCCGGAGTTGCTCCGCTGCGGCGCTCAGGCTGTTCCGACGAGGATGTTGGGGCGGAGCGCTGGGAGAACCGCGGGTGTTAAGCAAAGTGTTCGGATTCGTGAGAGATGAAGAGAGGAACCACGCGCAGACACAAAAAGCACAGAAGGGTTTTATTGCCAGTAAGCGAGACAGGCCGAGGTGGTCACAACTGAAAGGTAGTCAAAATGATCAATTCGAGGAGTGCAGGAATCCTGGAGCGGTACGGCGTCGTCGACACGGCAGGAAGGATCTCTGACGAAGTGACAATGGGTGGCTCTTCAGGCTGGCTTTTATGCTGCAAGTGGCAGATGAGATAATGACTCGCAGGTGTGTCGGGGAGGCAGGTGCACTGATTAGAGAAGCGCCCATCCCACACTGAAAAAGGTAACAATAACTTTTTGGGAGCGGCAAATTCCCCCACAGGAGAACAGAGAAATAGTGGTTTGATTTCGTGGAGTTCGTGGCGCAATGCATGAGGCGTCTGACTACAAATCAGGTCATGCTCGGCCAAAGAGAGGGCGTCCACCAGGTTGAAAAAGAGATGAAGAGCAAACACTGTCAATACATAATAAAGTTTCTCTGTCCCAATATCCCAAAAAAAAAGCCCAGTCCGAAGTAGCAAGATTAAGAAAATCTTTTGAAAAAACGCTCACATGAGGCGGATTTTGAGCCTTGCCTATGCAGTGATATTAATAATAATTGTAATAATAATCATGAAAAAGTGTGATGGTGGCGTGGCATTCATTTATCTTTTGAATTGGTGCGTTTAGATTTTTGTTTTTTGCTTTTCCTTGTATTTGGGTGTAGTTTCAAGCGCAGCTCATGTTCACACAACGCACATTTTATCTCATTATTTTTAGAGGGTCACAGGAAATCATATGGAAGGCTGCAATGGCCAACTCTCACCAGCAGAGGCTATCGTAAAGTGCTGGCCGTGCATGGACAAATAGGGCTCTCGCATTTCAGAAAGCACAAGAGTGACACAACGTGGCATCAGCTCTGAGCAGCAAATATTGTCAATTCATCGTCAATTTTTTCCGTCCCAAGAACCCCCCAAAAAAGTCAAAAGAGCCAAGATTTTTTAAAAACGCTCACATCAGAAGGATTTTGAGGCGTGTCGATGCAAAAAAAAAAAAAGAAAAAAGAAAAAAGACAATTAAAAAGTGTGATGGGGACACGACGTTCTTTGAATTCTAAATTGATATATTTCGATTTTTTTTGCTTTCACATGTATTTGGTTTGAGATTCGATTTCAGCTCATGTTCACAGGGCGGACATTTTATGTTGTTGCTTATTTTTAGAGGGTCATAAAAAAAATCCCAGACTTGACTTCTTCGTTTACAGTTGACTGAATAGGGATGATTGTTTTATTTGGGAGCAGAGAGATGTTGACTTAAATTCGCGGAGTTTATGATGCCACGGATAACGTGTCTCAATACGATTCAGTATTCGTTCGCGGAACGTCGCGCGGCTGGAAGCCGACGTTTTCTGCCCTTTGCGTTCGAAACCATTGTGTGTCCACGGTGCCGCCCCTCCCTTTTTTTGTCTCTTTTTCAGTGTGGGCTGGGCGCCTCTCGAATCAGTGCACCTGCCTCCCCTACACACGTGCGAGTCTTCATCTCATCTGCCACTTGCACCATAAAAGACAGCGTGAACAGCCACCCGTTGCCAGTTCGTCAGCGATCCTTCCTGCCGAGCTAGCTGCTGCCACGCCGTTACGCTCCAGCATTTCTGCACTCCTCAACGTGATCATTTTGACTAGCTTTCAGTTGTTTACACCTCGACCTGACCAACTTTCTGGCAATAAAACCCCTCTTCGTTTTTGGTGTCTGTGTGTGGTTCTTGTATTGATCTCTCACGAAACCTAACACTTTAATTCACATTCGACCCAAACTCCTCGTTTGGAGCGTCCCTCGCGCCGAAACGGTGCAGCATCGGCGGTGCCGTGGGCATAAACAACTCGGTACGACATTTCGCGCGGGTGGGCGTGAGATGTTCCTCCGCTTCACTGGTAACCCTGGATACTCTCCGCCGTACGGGTGCCGTGCGCCCCGAACCCGAAGCAATGAGGGACATTTTAGGGCGGTCGGGTTCGGGTAGGGGTAGGGCTCGGGCTCGGGCTCGGGCCGCCCGATCTTACTTCTGCTCCGGCGGGGCCAAGCGGGTGGCATCCGTTCGGTCCCGGACCTTCGTGCTGTTTGATTACCAAAGGACTTATGCACACACTTCAACTTGTATTTTGTTCAGGATGACCTCCTGAAGCCTAAATGAGCTTTAATTTGACCACACAACTCATTCCTATGAAGATACATTCAAACTCACAAAACGTGCTCAGCTCGGGCTGAAAATGCATTTAAAGCAATAAAAACTCAAATTGAGTGTCACACCTAAACCAAAGGACTTATGCACACACTTCATCATGTATTTTGTTCAGGATGGCCTCCTGAAGCCTAAAAGAGCATTAATTTGACTAAACAAATCATTCCTATGAAGATACATTCAAAGTCAGAAAGCGCGCTCAGCTCGGAATGAAAATGCATTTAAAGCAATAAAAACTCAAATTGAGTGTCACACCTAAACCAAAGGATTATGCACACACTTCAACATGTATTTTGTTCAGGATGGCCTCCTGAAGCCTATATGAGCATTAATTTGACCACACAACTCATTCCTATGAAGATACATTCAAACTCACAAAACATGCTCAGCTCGGGCTGAAAATGCATTTAAAGCAATAAAAACTCAAATTGAGTGTCACGCCTAAACCAAAGGACTTATGCACACACTTCAACATGTATTTTGTTCAGGATGACCACCTGAAGCCTAAATGAGCATTAATTTGACCACACAACTCATTCCTATGAAGATACATTCAAACTCACAAAACGTGCTCAGCTCGGGCTGAAAATGCATTTAAAGCAATAAAAACTCAAATTGAGTGTCACACCTAAACCAAAGGACTTATGCACACACTTCATCATGTATTTTGTTCAGGATGGCCTCCTGAAGCCTAAAAGAGCATTAATTTGACTAAACAAATCATTCCTATGAAGATACATTCAAAGTCAGAAAGCGCGCTCAGCTCGGAATGAAAATGCATTTAAAGCAATAAAAACTCAAATTGAGTGTCACACCTAAACCAAAGGATTATGCACACACTTCAACATGTATTTTGTTCAGGATGGCCTCCTGAAGCCTATATGAGCATTAATTTGACCACACAACTCATTCCTATGAAGATACATTCAAACTCACAAAACATGCTCAGCTCGGGCTGAAAATGCATTTAAAGCAATAAAAACTCAAATTGAGTGTCACGCCTAAACCAAAGGACTTATGCACACACTTCAACATGTATTTTGTTCAGGATGACCACCTGAAGCCTAAATGAGCATTAATTTGACCACACAACTCATTCCTATGAAGATACATTCAAACTCACAAAACGTGCTCAACTCGGGCTGAAAATGCATTTAAAGCAATAAAAACTCAAATTGAGTGTCACGCCTAAACCAAAGGACTTATGCATACACTTCAACATGTATTTTGTTCAGGATGACCACCTGAAGCCTAAATGAGCATTAATTTGACCACACAACTCATTCCTATGAAGATACATTCAAACTCACAAAACGTGCTCAGCTCGGGCTGAAAATGCATTTAAAGCAAACAAAACTCAAATTGAGTGTAAGGCCTAAACCAAAGGACTTATGCACACACTTCAACATGTATTTTGTTCAGGATGACCTCCTGAAGCCCATATGAGAATTAATTTGACCACACAACTCATTCCTATGAAGATACATTCAAACTCACAAAACGTGCTCAGCTCGGGCTGAAAATGCATTTAAAGCAATAAAAACTCAAATTGAGTGTCACGCCTAAACCAAAGGACTTATGCACACACTTCAACATGTATTTTGTTCAGGATGACCACCTGAAACCTAAATGAGCATTAATTTGACCACACAACTCATTCCTATGAAGATACATTCAAACTCACAAAACGTGCTCAACTCGGGCTGAAAATGCATTTAAAGCAATAAAAACTCAAATTGAGTGTCACGCCTAAACCAAAGGACTTATGCATACACTTCAACATGTATTTTGTTCAGGATGACCACCTGAAGCCTAAATGAGCATTAATTTGACCACACAACTCATTCCTATGAAGATACATTCAAACTCACAAAAAGTGCTCAGCTCGGGCTGAAAATGCATTTAAAGCAATAAAAACTCAAATTGAGTGTCACGCCCAAACCAAAGAACTTATGCACAACCTTCAATATTTATTTAGTTCAGGATGACCACCTGAAGCCTAAATGAGCATTAATTTGACCACACAACTAATTCCTATGAAGCTACATTCAAACTCACAAAACGTGCTCAGCTCGGGCTGAAAATGCATTTAAAGCAATAAAAACTCAAATTGAGTGTCACGCCTAAACCAAAGGACTTATGCACACACTTCAACATGTATTTTGTTCAGGATGACCACCTGAAGCCTAAATGAGCATTAATTTGACCACACAACTCATTCCTATGAAGATACATTCAAACTCACAAAACGTGCTCAACTCGGGCTGAAAATGCATTTAAAGCAATAAAAACTCAAATTTTAAAAAACTTTACCAGTGTAGGCAACTTAATAATAATAATAATACTAATAATACATTTTATTGATAAGCGCCTTTCAAGACACCCAAGGACACTTTACAATAACAAAAAACACAAAACAATACGGGTTGAGCAGCTGACATGTCTGTCATTTTCTTGTGAGAATTAATTTTTTTCCAGAACAACACTCACAAAATTAGATATAGGTCTACATGACTTCCAACATTGTGATGTGCACTCACAGCAGCAATACCAGTCTTCGGCCGCTCAATTCATGCAAATTCTTCTCAAGACACTGCTCATGGTACCACCTTTCGCACTGGGTCTCGTCAAAAGGGGGCCGGGGGGAGAGAACCCTAACATCGCAAGATTATATGTTCGGAAATTTCAATCAGGATAACTCTAAGTTGCTTTTAAAATTCAAATTTTTTCTTTTACTTGAACCAACCCAATTTCAATGATGCATGCAAAGCATCATGAAGACAATGTCGATGCAAGATAAATTGTGTGTTCTTCCATTGTAAAAATCACTCGTTTTGTCAGAGGACCTTTTCCAGGTGGTTTTGCCATTTAGAGCATGCCACAGTGCATGGCGAGAACAAATACGACAACATGACGGAATATCAGTGAACATTAAACTTAAAATTCACAGTGTGTAAATATGGGATTGAAATTTTATCTTGACATTTTATTTTCATCGGAGCAGTGAATAACACGAGATTTTTCGTTGTGGTACAAGTCATAAAAAATGACTTTCTCATAAGCTTTCAGAATTCATCCCTGGTATCAACACTTCCTCTTCATGAAGTAGTTTGAAACAAAATATATCTTTGGCATCATTTCTGGATGCCACAATTAAACATTTTTTGCATGGGTGATCATCATCCAATAAACCTGCTGTGGTCAGTATTTCTGACGATTGTCTTGTTCTCTTATTTTCCATCGCCACATAATGTTCTAAAATTGATGCACGGAATGTCTGGGGAAGGCCTTCATCAGTTCCACTGCCATCTGAAAAAAAATAGCTTGTTTGTCTTGTGGGAGTGACAAAACTGTTTCGGGCGAACAACTTGAAAACACAATTTGTACAAGGCTGCATAAAGCTGGACGATCGCTTGGTTGTGCGTTGAAGTTTTGGACCCTGTGTTGTCAACCCGCGCCACTTTCGGCCTGCCTGGCTTGGAGGAGCTCCGGCGGGGACAAACTGGCGGCATCGCTTCTATACCGGCCCGTCGCGGGCGTATTCGACGAGGTTTATTAGCCCGTTGCTTGACACCCGCGCCCCTCCCGGCTTCCCGCAAGATCCCCCTGATCAGAGCTGCATTGCGATCCGCTAGGAGCAGCCGCGCCCGGGCCGTGTTTTGCAGCGGCATTGTACGATATTTCGCGAGGATGGCCGTGAGCTTTTCACCCACTTCGCTTGCAACCCGGGCCACGTTGGACCGACGGGCGCGGCGAAACTCCGGCGAGGTCAGGCGGGTGGCGTATTTTCCTTCACAGAATGTCGCGCGGGTGTGCGTCGAAGTTTTCTGCCCTTTGTGTTAGGGTCCATTGTTTGTCCACAGTGTCGACCCTCCCTTTTGATTTTGCGCCCGGGACCTAACCGACGCTGTCGCTTGGCCCCGCCAGAGCTGCGCCGTGCCTGGCGGGCCGGCAAAGGCGAGTGTTGCAAGCGAAGAGGTGGAAGACCTCGCGCACACCAACACGACCTGCCGGGAGCAAAGCTGCTGCCCGCTCGGCTCCGCCAGAGATGCACCTCGCTTTGAGGGACAGGGGGCGCGGTGTGCAATCAAAGGGAAGAAAAACTTGGGAATCAAACCGCGCGAAGGTCCGGGACCGAACCGATGCCACCCGCTTGGCCCTGCCGGAGTTGCGCGGGGCAGGTAGGGCCGAGAGTGGTGTGTGTGATAAGCGAAGCGGAGGAACAGCTCACGCCCGCCCGTGAGAAATTTCGGACAGAGCCGTTTTTGCCCACGGCCGAGCCGGAGTTGCTCCGCTGCGGCGCTCAGGCTGTTCCGACGAGGATGTTGGGGCGGAGCGCTGGGAGAACCGCGGGTGTTAAGCAAAGTGTTCGGCTTCGTGAGAGATGAAGAGAGGAACCACGCGCAGACACAAAAAGCACAGAAGGGTTTTATTGCCAGTAAGCGAGACAGGCCGAGGTGGTCACAACTGAAAGGTAGTCAAAATGATCAATTCGAGGAGTGCAGGAATCCTGGAGCGGTACGGCGTCGTCGACACGGCAGGAAGGATCTCTGACGAAGTGACAATGGGTGGCTCTTCAGGCTGGCTTTTATGCTGCAAGTGGCAGATGAGATAATGACTCGCAGGTGTGTCGGGGAGGCAGGTGCACTGATTAGAGAAGCGCCCATCCCACACTGAAAAAGGTAACAATAACTTTTTGGGAGCGGCAAATTCCCCCACAGGAGAACAGAGAAATAGTGGTTTGATTTCGTGGAGTTCGTGGCGCAATGCATGAGGCGTCTGACTACAAATCAGGTCATGCTCGGCCAAAGAGAGGGCGTCCACCAGGTTGAAAAAGAGATGAAGAGCAAACACTGTCAATACATAATAAAGTTTCTCTGTCCCAATATCCCAAAAAAAAAGCCCAGTCCGAAGTAGCAAGATTAAGAAAATCTTTTGAAAAAACGCTCACATGAGGCGGATTTTGAGCCTTGCCTATGCAGTGATATTAATAATAATTGTAATAATAATCATGAAAAAGTGTGATGGTGGCGTGGCATTCATTTATCTTTTGAATTGGTGCGTTTAGATTTTTGTTTTTTGCTTTTCCTTGTATTTGGGTGTAGTTTCAAGCGCAGCTCATGTTCACACAACGCACATTTTATCTCATTATTTTTAGAGGGTCACAGGAAATCATATGGAAGGCTGCAATGGCCAACTCTCACCAGCAGAGGCTATCGTAAAGTGCTGGCCGTGCATGGACAAATAGGGCTCTCGCATTTCAGAAAGCACAAGAGTGACACAACGTGGCATCAGCTCTGAGCAGCAAATATTGTCAATTCATCGTCAATTTTTTCCGTCCCAAGAACCCCCCAAAAAAGTCAAAAGAGCCAAGATTTTTTAAAAACGCTCACATCAGAAGGATTTTGAGGCGTGTCGATGCAAAAAAAAAAGAAAAAAGACAATTAAAAAGTGTGATGGGGACACGACGTTCTTTGAATTCTAAATTGATATATTTCGATTTTTTTTGCTTTCACATGTATTTGGTTTGAGATTCGATTTCAGCTCATGTTCACAGGGCGGACATTTTATGTTGTTGCTTATTTTTAGAGGGTCATAAAAAAAATCCCAGACTTGACTTCTTCGTTTACAGTTGACTGAATAGGGATGATTGTTTTATTTGGGAGCAGAGAGATGTTGACTTAAATTCGCGGAGTTTATGATGCCACGGATAACGTGTCTCAATACGATTCAGTATTCGTTCGCGGAACGTCGCGCGGCTGGAAGCCGACGTTTTCTGCCCTTTGCGTTCGAAACCATTGTGTGTCCACGGTGCCGCCCCTCCCTTTTTTTGTCTCTTTTTCAGTGTGGGCTGGGCGCCTCTCGAATCAGTGCACCTGCCTCCCCTACACACGTGCGAGTCTTCATCTCATCTGCCACTTGCACCATAAAAGACAGCGTGAACAGCCACCCGTTGCCAGTTCGTCAGCGATCCTTCCTGCCGAGCTAGCTGCTGCCACGCCGTTACGCTCCAGCATTTCTGCACTCCTCAACGTGATCATTTTGACTAGCTTTCAGTTGTTTACACCTCGACCTGACCAACTTTCTGGCAATAAAACCCCTCTTCGTTTTTGGTGTCTGTGTGTGGTTCTTGTATTGATCTCTCACGAAACCTAACACTTTAATTCACATTCGACCCAAACTCCTCGTTTGGAGCGTCCCTCGCGCCGAAACGGTGCAGCATCGGCGGTGCCGTGGGCATAAACAACTCGGTACGACATTTCGCGCGGGTGGGCGTGAGATGTTCCTCCGCTTCACTGGTAACCCTGGATACTCTCCGCCGTACGGGTGCCGTGCGCCCCGAACCCGAAGCAATGAGGGACATTTTAGGGCGGTCGGGTTCGGGTAGGGGTAGGGCTCGGGCTCGGGCTCGGGCCGCCCGATCTTACTTCTGCTCCGGCGGGGCCAAGCGGGTGGCATCCGTTCGGTCCCGGACCTTCGTGCTGTTTGATTACCAAAGGACTTATGCACACACTTCAACTTGTATTTTGTTCAGGATGACCTCCTGAAGCCTAAATGAGCTTTAATTTGACCACACAACTCATTCCTATGAAGATACATTCAAACTCACAAAACGTGCTCAGCTCGGGCTGAAAATGCATTTAAAGCAATAAAAACTCAAATTGAGTGTCACACCTAAACCAAAGGACTTATGCACACACTTCATCATGTATTTTGTTCAGGATGGCCTCCTGAAGCCTAAAAGAGCATTAATTTGACTAAACAAATCATTCCTATGAAGATACATTCAAAGTCAGAAAGCGCGCTCAGCTCGGAATGAAAATGCATTTAAAGCAATAAAAACTCAAATTGAGTGTCACACCTAAACCAAAGGATTATGCACACACTTCAACATGTATTTTGTTCAGGATGGCCTCCTGAAGCCTATATGAGCATTAATTTGACCACACAACTCATTCCTATGAAGATACATTCAAACTCACAAAACATGCTCAGCTCGGGCTGAAAATGCATTTAAAGCAATAAAAACTCAAATTGAGTGTCACGCCTAAACCAAAGGACTTATGCACACACTTCAACATGTATTTTGTTCAGGATGACCACCTGAAGCCTAAATGAGCATTAATTTGACCACACAACTCATTCCTATGAAGATACATTCAAACTCACAAAACGTGCTCAACTCGGGCTGAAAATGCATTTAAAGCAATAAAAACTCAAATTGAGTGTCACGCCTAAACCAAAGGACTTATGCATACACTTCAACATGTATTTTGTTCAGGATGACCACCTGAAGCCTAAATGAGCATTAATTTGACCACACAACTCATTCCTATGAAGATACATTCAAACTCACAAAACGTGCTCAGCTCGGGCTGAAAATGCATTTAAAGCAAACAAAACTCAAATTGAGTGTAAGGCCTAAACCAAAGGACTTATGCACACACTTCAACATGTATTTTGTTCAGGATGACCTCCTGAAGCCCATATGAGAATTAATTTGACCACACAACTCATTCCTATGAAGATACATTCAAACTCACAAAACGTGCTCAGCTCGGGCTGAAAATGCATTTAAAGCAATAAAAACTCAAATTGAGTGTCACGCCTAAACCAAAGGACTTATGCACACACTTCAACATGTATTTTGTTCAGGATGACCACCTGAAGCCTAAATGAGCATTAATTTGACCACACAACTCATTCCTATGAAGATACATTCAAACTCACAAAACGTGCTCAACTCGGGCTGAAAATGCATTTAAAGCAAGATAACTCAAATTGAGTGTCACGCCTAAACCAAAGGACTTATGCATACACTTCAACATGTATTTTGTTCAGGATGACCACCTGAAGCCTAAATGAGCATTAATTTGACCACACAACTCATTCCTATGAAGATACATTCAAACTCACAAAACGTGCTCAGCTCGGGCTGAAAATGCATTTAAAGCAATCAAAACTCAAATTGAGTGTAAGGCCTAAACCAAAGGACTTATGCACACACTTCAACATGTATTTTGTTCAGGATGACCTCCTGAAGCCCATATGAGAATTAATTTGACCACACAACTCATTCCTATGAAGATACATTCAAACTCACAAAACGTGCTCAGCTCGGGCTGAAAATTCATTTAAAGCAATAAAAACTCAAATTGAGTGTCACGCCTAAACCAAAGGACTTATGCACACACTTCAACATGTATTTTGTTCAGGATGACCACCTGAAGCCTAAATGAGCATTAATTTGATCACACAACTCATGCCTATGAAGATACATTCAAACTCACAAAACGTGCTCAGCTCGGGCTGAAAATGCATTTAAAGCAATAAAAACTCAAATTGAGTGTCACACCTAAACCAAAGGACTTATGGACACACTTCAACATGTATTTTGTTCAGGATGACCACCTGAAGCCTAAATGAGCATTCATTTGACCACACAACTCATTCCTATGAAGATACATTCAAAGTCAGAAAGCGCGCTCAGCTCAGGCGACAAATGCATTTAAAGCAATAAAAACTCAAATTGAGTGTCACGCCTAAACCAGAGGATTTATGCACACACTTCAACATGTATTTTGTTCAGGATGTCCTCCTGAAGCCTAAATGAGCATTAATTTGACTACACAACTCATTCCTATGAAGATACATTCAAAGTCAGAAAGCGCGCTCAAGCTCGGGCTGAAAATGCATTTAAAGCAATAAAAACTCAAATTGAGTGTCACACCTAAACCAAAGGACTTATGCACACATTCAACATGTATTTTGTTCAGGATGACCTCCTGAAGCCTATATGAGCTTTAATTTGACCACACAACTCATTCCTATGAAGATACATTCAAACTCACAAAACGTGCTCAGCTCGGGCTGAAAATGCATTTAAAGCAATAAAAACTCAAATTGAGTGTCACGCCTAAACCAAAGGATTTATGCACACACTTTAACATGTATTTTGTTCAGAAGGACCACCTGAAGCCTAAATGAGCATTAATTTGATCACACAATTCATGCCTATGAAGATGCATTCAAACTCACAAAACGTGCTCAGCTCGGGCTGAAAATGCATTTAAAGCAATAAAAACTCAAATTGAGTGTCACACCTAAACCAAAGGACTTATGCACACACTTCATCATGTATTTTGTTCAGGATGGCCTCCTGAAGCCTAAAAGAGCATTAATTTGACTAAACAAATCATTCCTATGAAGATACATTCAAAGTCAGAAAGCGCGCTCAGCTCGGAATGAAAATGCATTTAAAGCAATAAAAACTCAAATTGAGTGTCACGCCTAAACCAAAGGACTTATGCACACACTTCAACATGTATTTTGTTCAGGATGACCACCTGAAGCCTAAATGAGCATTAATTTGACCACACAACTCCTTCCTATGAAGATACATTCAAACTCACAAAACGTGCTCAACTCGGGCTGAAAATGCATTTAAAGCAATAAAAACTCAAATTGAGTGTCACGCCTAAACCAAAGGACTTATGCATACACTTCAACATGTATTTTGTTCAGAAGGACCACCTGAAGCCTAAATGAGCATTAATTTGATCACACAATTCATGCCTATGAAGATGCATTCAAACTCACAAAACGTGCTCAGCTCGGGCTGAAAATGCATTTAAAGCAATAAAAACTCAAATTGAGTGTCACGCCTAAACCAAAGGACTTATGCACACACTTCAACATGTATTTTGTTCAGGATGACCACCTGAAGCCTAAATGAGCATTAATTTGACCACACAACTCATTCCTATGAAGATACATTCAAACTCACAAAACGTGCTCAACTCGGGCTGAAAATGCATTTAAAGCAATCAAAACTCAAATTGAGTGTAAGGCCTAAACCAAAGGACTTATGCACACACTTCAACATGTATTTTGTTCAGGATGACCTCCTGAAGCCCATATGAGAATTAATTTGACCACACAACTCATTCCTATGAAGATACATTCAAACTCACAAAACGTGCTCAGCTCGGGCTGAAAATGCATTTAAAGCAATAAAAACTCAAATTGAGTGTCACGCCTAAACCAAAGGACTTATGCACACACTTCAACATGTATTTTGTTCAGGATGACCACCTGAAGCCTAAATGAGCATTAATTTGACCACACAACTCATTCCTATGAAGATACATTCAAACTCACAAAACGTGCTCAACTCGGGCTGAAAATGCATTTAAAGCAATAAAAACTCAAATTGAGTGTCACGCCTAAACCAAAGGACTTATGCATACACTTCAACATGTATTTTGTTCAGGATGACCACCTGAAGCCTAAATGAGCATTAATTTGACCACACAACTCATTCCTATGAAGATACATTCAAACTCACAAAACGTGCTCAGCTCGGGCTGAAAATGCATTTAAAGCAATCAAAACTCAAATTGAGTGTAAGGCCTAAACCAAAGGACTTATGCACACACTTCAACATGTATTTTGTTCAGGATGACCTCCTGAAGCCCATATGAGAATTAATTTGACCACACAACTCATTCCTATGAAGATACATTCAAACTCACAAAACGTGCTCAGCTCGGGCTGAAAATTCATTTAAAGCAATAAAAACTCAAATTGAGTGTCACGCCTAAACCAAAGGACTTATGCACACACTTCAACATGTATTTTGTTCAGGATGACCACCTGAAGCCTAAATGAGCATTAATTTGATCACACAACTCATGCCTATGAAGATACATTCAAACTCACAAAACGTGCTCAGCTCGGGCTGAAAATGCATTTAAAGCAATAAAAACTCAAATTGAGTGTCACACCTAAACCAAAGGACTTATGGACACACTTCAACATGTATTTTGTTCAGGATGACCACCTGAAGCCTAAATGAGCATTCATTTGACCACACAACTCATTCCTATGAAGATACATTCAAAGTCAGAAAGCGCGCTCAGCTCAGGCGACAAATGCATTTAAAGCAATAAAAACTCAAATTGAGTGTCACGCCTAAACCAGAGGATTTATGCACACACTTCAACATGTATTTTGTTCAGGATGTCCTCCTGAAGCCTAAATGAGCATTAATTTGACTACACAACTCATTCCTATGAAGATACATTCAAAGTCAGAAAGCGCGCTCAAGCTCGGGCTGAAAATGCATTTAAAGCAATAAAAACTCAAATTGAGTGTCACACCTAAACCAAAGGACTTATGCACACATTCAACATGTATTTTGTTCAGGATGACCTCCTGAAGCCTATATGAGCTTTAATTTGACCACACAACTCATTCCTATGAAGATACATTCAAACTCACAAAACGTGCTCAGCTCGGGCTGAAAATGCATTTAAAGCAATAAAAACTCAAATTGAGTGTCACGCCTAAACCAAAGGATTTATGCACACACTTTAACATGTATTTTGTTCAGAAGGACCACCTGAAGCCTAAATGAGCATTAATTTGATCACACAATTCATGCCTATGAAGATGCATTCAAACTCACAAAACGTGCTCAGCTCGGGCTGAAAATGCATTTAAAGCAATAAAAACTCAAATTGAGTGTCACACCTAAACCAAAGGACTTATGCACACACTTCATCATGTATTTTGTTCAGGATGGCCTCCTGAAGCCTAAAAGAGCATTAATTTGACTAAACAAATCATTCCTATGAAGATACATTCAAAGTCAGAAAGCGCGCTCAGCTCGGAATGAAAATGCATTTAAAGCAATAAAAACTCAAATTGAGTGTCACGCCTAAACCAAAGGACTTATGCACACACTTCAACATGTATTTTGTTCAGGATGACCACCTGAAGCCTAAATGAGCATTAATTTGACCACACAACTCATTCCTATGAAGATACATTCAAACTCACAAAACGTGCTCAACTCGGGCTGAAAATGCATTTAAAGCAATAAAAACTCAAATTGAGTGTCACGCCTAAACCAAAGGACTTATGCATACACTTCAACATGTATTTTGTTCAGAAGGACCACCTGAAGCCTAAATGAGCATTAATTTGATCACACAATTCATGCCTAAGAAGATGCATTCAAACTCACAAAACGTGCTCAGCTCGGGCTGAAAATGCATTTAAAGCAATAAAAACTCAAATTGAGTGTCACGCCTAAACCAAAGGACTTATGCACACACTTCAACATGTATTTTGTTCAGGATGACCACCTGAAGCCTAAATGAGCATTAATTTGACCACACAACTCATTCCTATGAAGATACATTCAAACTCACAAAACGTGCTCAACTCGGGCTGAAAATGCATTTAAAGCAATAAAAACTCAAATTGAGTGTCACGCCTAAACCAAAGGACTTATGCATACACTTCAACATGTATTTTGTTCAGAAGGACCACCTGAAGCCTAAATGAGCATTAATTTGATCACACAATTCATGCCTATGAAGATGCATTCAAACTCACAAAACGTGCTCAGCTCGGGCTGAAAATGCATTTAAAGCAATAAAAACTCAAATTGAGTGTCACGCCTAAACCAAAGGACTTATGCACACACTTCAACATGTATTTTGTTCAGGATGACCACCTGAAGCCTAAATGAGCATTAATTTGACCACACAACTCATTCCTATGAAGATACATTCAAACTCACAAAACGTGCTCAACTCGGGCTGAAAATGCATTTAAAGCAATAAAAACTCAAATTGAGTGTCACGCCCAAACCAAAGAACTTATGCACACACTTCAATATTTATTTAGTTCAGGATGACCACCTGAAGCCTAAATGAGCATTAATTTGACCACACAACTAATTCCTATGAAGCTACATTCAAACTCACAAAAAGTGCTCAGCTCGGGCTGAAAATGCATTTAAAGCAATAAAAACTCAAATTGAGTGTCACGCCTAAACCAAAGGACTTATGCACACACTTCAACATGTATTTTGTTCAGGATGACCACCTGAAGCCTAAATGAGCATTAATTTGACCACACAACTCATTCCTATGAAGATACATTCAAACTCACAAAACGTGCTCAGCTCGGGCTGAAAATGCATTTAAAGCAATAAAAACTCAAATTGAGTGTCACGCCTAAACCGAAGGACTTATGCACACACTTCAAGATGTATTTTGTTCAGGATGACCTCCTGAAGCCTAAATGAGCAATAATTTGACCACACAACTCATTCCTATGAAGATACATTCAAAGTCAGAAAGCGCGCTCAGCTCGGACTGAAAATGCATTTAAAGCAATAAAAACTCAAATGGAGTGTCACGCCTAAACCAAAGGACTTATGCACACACTTCAACATGTATTTAGTTCAGGATGACCACCTGAAGCCGAAATGAGCATTAATTTGACCACACAACTCATTCCTATGAAGATACATTCAAACTCACAAAACGTGCTCAACTCGGGCTGAAAATGCATTTAAAGCAATAAAAACTCAAATTTTAAAAAACTTTACCAGTGTAGGCAACTTAATAATAATAATAATACTAATAATACATTTTATTGATAAGCGCCTTTCAAGACACCCAAGGACACTTTACAATAACAAAAAACACAAAACAATACGGGTTGAGCAGCTGACATGTCTGTCATTTTCTTGTGAGAATTAATTTTTTTCCAGAACAACACTCACAAAATTAGATATAGGTCTACATGACTTCCAACATTGTGATGTGCACTCACAGCAGCAATACCAGTCTTCGGCCGCTCAATTCATGCAAATTCTTCTCAAGACACTGCTCATGGTACCACCTTTCGCACTGGGTCTCGTCAAAAGGGGGCCGGGGGGAGAGAACCCTAACATCGCAAGATTATATGTTCGGAAATTTCAATCAGGATAACTCTAAGTTGCTTTTAAAATTCAAATTTTTTCTTTTACTTGAACCAACCCAATTTCAATGATGCATGCAAAGCATCATGAAGACAATGTCGATGCAAGATAAATTGTGTGTTCTTCCATTGTAAAAATCACTCGTTTTGTCAGAGGACCTTTTCCAGGTGGTTTTGCCATTTAGAGCATGCCACAGTGCATGGCGAGAACAAATACGACAACATGACGGAATATCAGTGAACATTAAACTTAAAATTCACAGTGTGTAAATATGGGATTGAAATTTTATCTTGACATTTTATTTTCATCGGAGCAGTGAATAACACGAGATTTTTCGTTGTGGTACAAGTCATAAAAAATGACTTTCTCATAAGCTTTCAGAATTCATCCCTGGTATCAACACTTCCTCTTCATGAAGTAGTTTGAAACAAAATATATCTTTGGCATCATTTCTGGATGCCACAATTAAACATTTTTTGCATGGGTGATCATCATCCAATAAACCTGCTGTGGTCAGTATTTCTGACGATTGTCTTGTTCTCTTATTTTCCATCGCCACATAATGTTCTAAAATTGATGCACGGAATGTCTGGGGAAGGCCTTCATCAGTTCCACTGCCATCTGAAAAAAAATAGCTTGTTTGTCTTGTGGGAGTGACAAAACTGTTTCGGGCGAACAACTTGAAAACACAATTTGTACAAGGCTGCATAAAGCTGGACGATCGCTTGGTTGTGCGTTGAAGTTTTGGACCCTGTGTTGTCAACCCGCGCCACTTTCGGCCTGCCTGGCTTGGAGGAGCTCCGGCGGGGACAAACTGGCGGCATCGCTTCTATACCGGCCCGTCGCGGGCGTATTCGACGAGGTTTATTAGCCCGTTGCTTGACACCCGCGCCCCTCCCGGCTTCCCGCAAGATCCCCCTGATCAGAGCTGCATTGCGATCCGCTAGGAGCAGCCGCGCCCGGGCCGTGTTTTGCAGCGGCATTGTACGATATTTCGCGAGGATGGCCGTGAGCTTTTCACCCACTTCGCTTGCAACCCGGGCCACGTTGGACCGACGGGCGCGGCGAAACTCCGGCGAGGTCAGGCGGGTGGCGTATTTTCCTTCACAGAATGTCGCGCGGGTGTGCGTCGAAGTTTTCTGCCCTTTGTGTTAGGGTCCATTGTTTGTCCACAGTGTCGACCCTCCCTTTTGATTTTGCGCCCGGGACCTAACCGACGCTGTCGCTTGGCCCCGCCAGAGCTGCGCCGTGCCTGGCGGGCCGGCAAAGGCGAGTGTTGCAAGCGAAGAGGTGGAAGACCTCGCGCACACCAACACGACCTGCCGGGAGCAAAGCTGCTGCCCGCTCGGCTCCGCCAGAGATGCACCTCGCTTTGAGGGACAGGGGGCGCGGTGTGCAATCAAAGGGAAGAAAAACTTGGGAATCAAACCGCGCGAAGGTCCGGGACCGAACCGATGCCACCCGCTTGGCCCTGCCGGAGTTGCGCGGGGCAGGTAGGGCCGAGAGTGGTGTGTGTGATAAGCGAAGCGGAGGAACAGCTCGCGCCCGCCCGTGAGAAATTTCGGACAGAGCCGTTTTTGCCCACGGCCGAGCCGGAGTTGCTCCGCTGCGGCGCTCAGGCTGTTCCGACGAGGATGTTGGGGCGGAGCGCTGGGAGAACCGCGGGTGTTAAGCAAAGTGTTCGGCTTCGTGAGAGATGAAGAGAGGAACCACGCGCAGACACAAAAAGCACAGAAGGGTTTTATTGCCAGTAAGCGAGACAGGCCGAGGTGGTCACAACTGAAAGGTAGTCAAAATGATCAATTCGAGGAGTGCAGGAATCCTGGAGCGGTACGGCGTCGTCGACACGGCAGGAAGGATCTCTGACGAAGTGACAATGGGTGGCTCTTCAGGCTGGCTTTTATGCTGCAAGTGGCAGATGAGATAATGACTCGCAGGTGTGTCGGGGAGGCAGGTGCACTGATTAGAGAAGCGCCCATCCCACACTGAAAAAGGTAACAATAACTTTTTGGGAGCGGCAAATTCCCCCACAGGAGAACAGAGAAATAGTGGTTTGTTTTCGTGGAGTTCGTGGCGCAATGCACGAGGCGTCTGACTACAAATCAGGTCATGCTCGGCCAAAGAGAGGGCGTCCACCAGGTTGAAAAAGAGATGAAGAGCAAACACTGTCAATACATAATAAAGTTTCTCTGTCCCAATATCCCAAAAAAAAAGCCCAGTCCGAAGTAGCAAGATTAAGAAAATCTTTTGAAAAAACGCTCACATGAGGCGGATTTTGAGCCTTGCCTATGCAGTGATATTAATAATAATTGTAATAATAATCATGAAAAAGTGTGATGGTGGCGTGGCATTCATTTATCTTTTGAATTGGTGCGTTTAGATTTTTGTTTTTTGCTTTTCCTTGTATTTGGGTGTAGTTTCAAGCGCAGCTCATGTTCACACAACGCACATTTTATCTCATTATTTTTAGAGGGTCACAGGAAATCATATGGAAGGCTGCAATGGCCAACTCTCACCAGCAGAGGCTATCGTAAAGTGCTGGCCGTGCATGGACAAATAGGGCTCTCGCATTTCAGAAAGCACAAGAGTGACACAACGTGGCATCAGCTCTGAGCAGCAAATATTGTCAATTCATCGTCAATTTTTTCCGTCCCAAGAACCCCCCAAAAAAGTCAAAAGAGCCAAGATTTTTTAAAAACGCTCACATCAGAAGGATTTTGAGGCGTGTCGATGCAAAAAAAAAAGAAAAAAGAAAAAAGACAATTAAAAAGTGTGATGGGGACACGACGTTCTTTGAATTCTAAATTGATATATTTCGATTTTTTTTGCTTTCACATGTATTTGGTTTGAGATTCGATTTCAGCTCATGTTCACAGGGCGGACATTTTATGTTGTTGCTTATTTTTAGAGGGTCATAAAAAAAATCCCAGACTTGACTTCTTCGTTTACAGTTGACTGAATAGGGATGATTGTTTTATTTGGGAGCAGAGAGATGTTGACTTAAATTCGCGGAGTTTATGATGCCACGGATAACGTGTCTCAATACGATTCAGTATTCGTTCGCGGAACGTCGCGCGGCTGGAAGCCGACGTTTTCTGCCCTTTGCGTTCGAAACCATTGTGTGTCCACGGTGCCGCCCCTCCCTTTTTTTGTCTCTTTTTCAGTGTGGGCTGGGCGCCTCTCGAATCAGTGCACCTGCCTCCCCTACACACGTGCGAGTCTTCATCTCATCTGCCACTTGCACCATAAAAGACAGCGTGAACAGCCACCCGTTGCCAGTTCGTCAGCGATCCTTCCTGCCGAGCTAGCTGCTGCCACGCCGTTACGCTCCAGCATTTCTGCACTCCTCAACGTGATCATTTTGACTAGCTTTCAGTTGTTTACACCTCGACCTGACCAACTTTCTGGCAATAAAACCCCTCTTCGTTTTTGGTGTCTGTGTGTGGTTCTTGTATTGATCTCTCACGAAACCTAACACTTTAATTCACATTCGACCCAAACTCCTCGTTTGGAGCGTCCCTCGCGCCGAAACGGTGCAGCATCGGCGGTGCCGTGGGCATAAACAACTCGGTACGACATTTCGCGCGGGTGGGCGTGAGATGTTCCTCCGCTTCACTGGTAACCCTGGATACTCTCCGCCGTACGGGTGCCGTGCGCCCCGAACCCGAAGCAATGAGGGACATTTTAGGGCGGTCGGGTTCGGGTAGGGGTAGGGCTCGGGCTCGGGCTCGGGCCGCCCGATCTTACTTCTGCTCCGGCGGGGCCAAGCGGGTGGCATCCGTTCGGTCCCGGACCTTCGTGCTGTTTGATTACCAAAGGACTTATGCACACACTTCAACTTGTATTTTGTTCAGGATGACCTCCTGAAGCCTAAATGAGCATTAATTTGATCACACAACTCATGCCTATGAAGATACATTCAAACTCACAAAACGTGCTCAGCTCGGGCTGAAAATGCATTTAAAGCAATAAAAACTCAAATTGAGTGTCACACCTAAACCAAAGGACTTATGGACACACTTCAACATGTATTTTGTTCAGGATGACCACCTGAAGCCTAAATGAGCATTCATTTGACCACACAACTCATTCCTATGAAGATACATTCAAAGTCAGAAAGCGCGCTCAGCTCAGGCTACAAATGCATTTAAAGCAATAAAAACTCAAATTGAGTGTCACGCCTAAACCAAAGGATTTATGCACACACTTCAACATGTATTTTGTTCAGGATGTCCTCCTGAAGCCTAAATGAGCATTAATTTGACTACACAACTCATTCCTATGAAGATACATTCAAAGTCAGAAAGCGCGCTCAAGCTCGGGCTGAAAATGCATTTAAAGCAATAAAAACTCAAATTGAGTGTCACACCTAAACCAAAGGACTTATGCACACATTCAACATGTATTTTGTTCAGGATGACCTCCTGAAGCCTGTATGAGCTTTAATTTGACCACACAACTCATTCCTATGAAGATACATTCAAACTCACAAAACGTGCTCAGCTCGGGCTGAAAATGCATTTAAAGCAATAAAAACTCAAATTGAGTGTCACGCCTAAACCAAAGGATTTATGCACACACTTTAACATGTATTTTGTTCAGAAGGACCACCTGAAGCCTAAATGAGCATTAATTTGATCACACAATTCATGCCTATGAAGATGCATTCAAACTCACAAAACGTGCTCAGCTCGGGCTGAAAATGCATTTAAAGCAATAAAAACTCAAATTGAGTGTCACGCCTAAACCAAAGGACTTATGCACACACTTCAACATGTATTTTGTTCAGGATGACCACCTGAAGCCTAAATGAGCATTAATTTGACCACACAACTCATTCCTATGAAGATACATTCAAACTCACAAAACGTGCTCAACTCGGGCTGAAAATGCATTTAAAGCAATCAAAACTCAAATTGAGTGTAAGGCCTAAACCAAAGGACTTATGCACACACTTCAACATGTATTTTGTTCAGGATGACCTCCTGAAGCCCATATGAGAATTAATTTGACCACACAACTCATTCCTATGAAGATACATTCAAACTCACAAAACGTGCTCAGCTCGGGCTGAAAATGCATTTAAAGCAATAAAAACTCAAATTGAGTGTCACGCCTAAACCAAAGGACTTATGCACACACTTCAACATGTATTTTGTTCAGGATGACCACCTGAAGCCTAAATGAGCATTAATTTGACCACACAACTCATTCCTATGAAGATACATTCAAACTCACAAAACGTGCTCAACTCGGGCTGAAAATGCATTTAAAGCAATAAAAACTCAAATTTTAAAAAACTTTACCAGTGTAGGCAACTTAATAATAATAATAATACTAATAATACATTTTATTGATAAGCGCCTTTCAAGACACCCAAGGACACTTTACAATAACAAAAAACACAAAACAATACGGGTTGAGCAGCTGACATGTCTGTCATTTTCTTGTGAGAATTAATTTTTTTCCAGAACAACACTCACAAAATTAGATATAGGTCTACATGACTTCCAACATTGTGATGTGCACTCACAGCAGCAATACCAGTCTTCGGCCGCTCAATTCATGCAAATTCTTCTCAAGACACTGCTCATGGTACCACCTTTCGCACTGGGTCTCGTCAAAAGGGGGCCGGGGGGAGAGAACCCTAACATCGCAAGATTATATGTTCGGAAATTTCAATCAGGATAACTCTAAGTTGCTTTTAAAATTCAAATTTTTTCTTTTACTTGAACCAACCCAATTTCAATGATGCATGCAAAGCATCATGAAGACAATGTCGATGCAAGATAAATTGTGTGTTCTTCCATTGTAAAAATCACTCGTTTTGTCAGAGGACCTTTTCCAGGTGGTTTTGCCATTTAGAGCATGCCACAGTGCATGGCGAGAACAAATACGACAACATGACGGAATATCAGTGAACATTAAACTTAAAATTCACAGTGTGTAAATATGGGATTGAAATTTTATCTTGACATTTTATTTTCATCGGAGCAGTGAATAACACGAGATTTTTCGTTGTGGTACAAGTCATAAAAAATGACTTTCTCATAAGCTTTCAGAATTCATCCCTGGTATCAACACTTCCTCTTCATGAAGTAGTTTGAAACAAAATATATCTTTGGCATCATTTCTGGATGCCACAATTAAACATTTTTTGCATGGGTGATCATCATCCAATAAACCTGCTGTGGTCAGTATTTCTGACGATTGTCTTGTTCTCTTATTTTCCATCGCCACATAATGTTCTAAAATTGATACACGGAATGTCTGGGGAAGGCCTTCATCAGTTCCACTGCCATCTGAAAAAAAATAGCTTGTTTGTCTTGTGGGAGTGACAAAACTGTTTCGGGCGAACAACTTGAAAACACAATTTGTACAAGGCTGCATAAAGCTGGACGATCGCTTGGTTGTGCGTTGAAGTTTTGGACCCTGTGTTGTCAACCCGCGCCACTTTCGGCCTGCCTGGCTTGGAGGAGCTCCGGCGGGGACAAACTGGCGGCATCGCTTCTATACCGGCCCGTCGCGGGCGTATTCGACGAGGTTTATTAGCCCGTTGCTTGACACCCGCGCCCCTCCCGGCTTCCCGCAAGATCCCCCTGATCAGAGCTGCATTGCGATCCGCTAGGAGCAGCCGCGCCCGGGCCGTGTTTTGCAGCGGCATTGTACGATATTTCGCGAGGATGGCCGTGAGCTTTTCACCCACTTCGCTTGCAACCCGGGCCACGTTGGACCGACGGGCGCGGCGAAACTCCGGCGAGGTCAGGCGGGTGGCGTATTTTCCTTCACAGAATGTCGCGCGGGTGTGCGTCGAAGTTTTCTGCCCTTTGTGTTAGGGTCCATTGTTTGTCCACAGTGTCGACCCTCCCTTTTGATTTTGCGCCCGGGACCTAACCGACGCTGTCGCTTGGCCCCGCCAGAGCTGCGCCGTGCCTGGCGGGCCGGCAAAGGCGAGTGTTGCAAGCGAAGAGGTGGAAGACCTCGCGCACACCAACACGACCTGCCGGGAGCAAAGCTGCTGCCCGCTCGGCTCCGCCAGAGATGCACCTCGCTTTGAGGGACAGGGGGCGCGGTGTGCAATCAAAGGGAAGAAAAACTTGGGAATCAAACCGCGCGAAGGTCCGGGACCGAACCGATGCCACCCGCTTGGCCCTGCCGGAGTTGCGCGGGGCAGGTAGGGCCGAGAGTGGTGTGTGTGATAAGCGAAGCGGAAGAACAGCTCACGCCCGCCCGTGAGAAATTTCGGACAGAGCCGTTTTTGCCCACGGCCGAGCCGGAGTTGCTCCGCTGCGGCGCTCAGGCTGTTCCGACGAGGATGTTGGGGCGGAGCGCTGGGAGAACCGCGGGTGTTAAGCAAAGTGTTCGGCTTCGTGAGAGATGAAGAGAGGAACCACGCGCAGACACAAAAAGCACAGAAGGGTTTTATTGCCAGTAAGCGAGACAGGCCGAGGTGGTCACAACTGAAAGGTAGTCAAAATGATCAATTCGAGGAGTGCAGGAATCCTGGAGCGGTACGGCGTCGTCGACACGGCAGGAAGGATCTCTGACGAAGTGACAATGGGTGGCTCTTCAGGCTGGCTTTTATGCTGCAAGTGGCAGATGAGATAATGACTCGCAGGTGTGTCGGGGAGGCAGGTGCACTGATTAGAGAAGCGCCCATCCCACACTGAAAAAGGTAACAATAACTTTTTGGGAGCGGCAAATTCCCCCACAGGAGAACAGAGAAATAGTGGTTTGATTTCGTGGAGTTCGTGGCGCAATGCACGAGGCGTCTGACTACAAATCAGGTCATGCTCGGCCAAAGAGAGGGCGTCCACCAGGTTGAAAAAGAGATGAAGAGCAAACACTGTCAATACATAATAAAGTTTCTCTGTCCCAATATCCCAAAAAAAAAGCCCAGTCCGAAGTAGCAAGATTAAGAAAATCTTTTGAAAAAACGCTCACATGAGGCGGATTTTGAGCCTTGCCTATGCAGTGATATTAATAATAATTGTAATAATAATCATGAAAAAGTGTGATGGTGGCGTGGCATTCATTTATCTTTTGAATTGGTGCGTTTAGATTTTTGTTTTTTGCTTTTCCTTGTATTTGGGTGTAGTTTCAAGCGCAGCTCATGTTCACACAACGCACATTTTATCTCATTATTTTTAGAGGGTCACAGGAAATCATATGGAAGGCTGCAATGGCCAACTCTCACCAGCAGAGGCTATCGTAAAGTGCTGGCCGTGCATGGACAAATAGGGCTCTCGCATTTCAGAAAGCACAAGAGTGACACAACGTGGCATCAGCTCTGAGCAGCAAATATTGTCAATTCATCGTCAATTTTTTCCGTCCCAAGAACCCCCCAAAAAAGTCAAAAGAGCCAAGATTTTTTAAAAACGCTCACATCAGAAGGATTTTGAGGCGTGTCGATGCAAAAAAAAAAAAGAAAAAAGAAAAAAGACAATTAAAAAGTGTGATGGGGACACGACGTTCTTTGAATTCTAAATTGATATATTTCGATTTTTTTTGCTTTCACATGTATTTGGTTTGAGATTCGATTTCAGCTCATGTTCACAGGGCGGACATTTTATGTTGTTGCTTATTTTTAGAGGGTCATAAAAAAAATCCCAGACTTGACTTCTTCGTTTACAGTTGACTGAATAGGGATGATTGTTTTATTTGGGAGCAGAGAGATGTTGACTTAAATTCGCGGAGTTTATGATGCCACGGATAACGTGTCTCAATACGATTCAGTATTCGTTCGCGGAACGTCGCGCGGCTGGAAGCCGACGTTTTCTGCCCTTTGCGTTCGAAACCATTGTGTGTCCACGGTGCCGCCCCTCCCTTTTTTTGTCTCTTTTTCAGTGTGGGCTGGGCGCCTCTCGAATCAGTGCACCTGCCTCCCCTACACACGTGCGAGTCTTCATCTCATCTGCCACTTGCACCATAAAAGACAGCGTGAACAGCCACCCGTTGCCAGTTCGTCAGCGATCCTTCCTGCCGAGCTAGCTGCTGCCACGCCGTTACGCTCCAGCATTTCTGCACTCCTCAACGTGATCATTTTGACTAGCTTTCAGTTGTTTACACCTCGACCTGACCAACTTTCTGGCAATAAAACCCCTCTTCGTTTTTGGTGTCTGTGTGTGGTTCTTGTATTGATCTCTCACGAAACCTAACACTTTAATTCACATTCGACCCAAACTCCTCGTTTGGAGCGTCCCTCGCGCCGAAACGGTGCAGCATCGGCGGTGCCGTGGGCATAAACAACTCGGTACGACATTTCGCGCGGGTGGGCGTGAGATGTTCCTCCGCTTCACTGGTAACCCTGGATACTCTCCGCCGTACGGGTGCCGTGCGCCCCGAACCCGAAGCAATGAGGGACATTTTAGGGCGGTCGGGTTCGGGTAGGGGTAGGGCTCGGGCTCGGGCTCGGGCCGCCCGATCTTACTTCTGCTCCGGCGGGGCCAAGCGGGTGGCATCCGTTCGGTCCCGGACCTTCGTGCTGTTTGATTACCAAAGGACTTATGCACACACTTCAACTTGTATTTTGTTCAGGATGACCTCCTGAAGCCTAAATGAGCATTAATTTGATCACACAACTCATGCCTATGAAGATACATTCAAACTCACAAAACGTGCTCAGCTCGGGCTGAAAATGCATTTAAAGCAATAAAAACTCAAATTGAGTGTCACACCTAAACCAAAGGACTTATGGACACACTTCAACATGTATTTTGTTCAGGATGACCACCTGAAGCCTAAATGAGCATTCATTTGACCACACAACTCATTCCTATGAAGATACATTAAAAGTCAGAAAGCGCGCTCAGCTCAGGCTACAAATGCATTTAAAGCAATAAAAACTCAAATTGAGTGTCACGCCTAAACCAGAGGATTTATGCACACACTTCAACATGTATTTTGTTCAGGATGTCCTCCTGAAGCCTAAATGAGCATTAATTTGACTACACAACTCATTCCTATGAAGATACATTCAAAGTCAGAAAGCGCGCTCAAGCTCGGGCTGAAAATGCATTTAAAGCAATAAAAACTCAAATTGAGTGTCACACCTAAACCAAAGGACTTATGCACACATTCAACATGTATTTTGTTCAGGATGACCTCCTGAAGCCTATATGAGCTTTAATTTGACCACACAACTCATTCCTATGAAGATACATTCAAACTCACAAAACGTGCTCAGCTCGGGCTGAAAATGCATTTAAAGCAATAAAAACTCAAATTGAGTGTCACGCCTAAACCAAAGGATTTATGCACACACTTTAACATGTATTTTGTTCAGAAGGACCACCTGAAGCCTAAATGAGCATTAATTTGATCACACAATTCATGCCTATGAAGATGCATTCAAACTCACAAAACGTGCTCAGCTCGGGCTGAAAATGCATTTAAAGCAATAAAAACTCAAATTGAGTGTCACACCTAAACCAAAGGACTTATGCATACACTTCAACATGTATTTTGTTCAGGATGACCTCCTGAAGCCCATATGAGAATTAATTTGACCACACAACTCATTCCTATGAAGATACATTCAAACTCACAAAACGTGCTCAGCTCGGGCTGAAAATGCATTTAAAGCAATAAAAACTCAAATTGAGTGTCACGCCTAAACCAAAGGACTTATGCACACACTTCAACATGTATTTTGTTCAGGATGACCACCTGAAGCCTAAATGAGCATTAATTTGACCACACAACTCATTCCTATGAAGATACATTCAAACTCACAAAACGTGCTCAACTCGGGCTGAAAATGCATTTAAAGCAATAAAAACTCAAATTGAGTGTCACGCCTAAACCAAAGGACTTATGCATACACTTCAACATGTATTTTGTTCAGGATGACCACCTGAAGCCTAAATGAGCATTAATTTGACCACACAACTCATTCCTATGAAGATACATTCAAACTCACAAAACGTGCTCAGCTCGGGCTGAAAATGCATTTAAAGCAATCAAAACTCAAATTGAGTGTCACGCCTAAACCAAAGGACTTATGCACACACTTCAACATGTATTTTGTTCAGGATGACCTCCTGAAGCCCATATGAGAATTAATTTGACCACACAACTCATTCCTATGAAGATACATTCAAACTCACAAAACGTGCTCAACTCGGGCTGAAAATGCATTTAAAGCAATAAAAACTCAAATTGAGTGTCACGCCTCAACCAAAGGACTTATGCACACACTTCAACGTGTATTTTGTTCAGGATGACCTCCTGAAGCCTAAATGAGCAATAGTTTGACCACACAACTAATTCCTATGAAGCTACATTCAAACTCACAAAACGTGCTCAGCTCGGGCTGAAAATGCATTTAAAGCAATAAAAACTCAAATTGAGTGTCACGCCTCAACCAAAGGACTTATGCACACACTTCAAGATGTATTTTGTTCAGGATGACCTCCTGAAGCCTAAATGAGCATTAATTTGACCACACAACTCATTCCTATGAAGATACATTCAAAGTCAGAAAGCGCGCTCAGCTCGGGCTGAAAATGCATTTAAAGCAATAAAAACTCAAATTGAGTGTCACGCCTAAACCGAAGGACTTATGCACACACTTCAAGATGTATTTTGTTCAGGATGACCTCCTGAAGCCTAAATGAGCATTAATTTGACCACACAACTCATTCCTATGAAGATACATTCAAACTCACAAAACGTGCTCAGCTCGGGCTGAAAATGCATTTAAAGCAATAAAAACTCAAATTGAGTGTCACGCCTAAACCGAAGGACTTATGCACACACTTCAACATGTATTTTGTTCAGGATGACCACCTGAAGCCTAAATGAGCATTAATTTGACCACACAACTCATTCCTATGAAGATACATTCAAACTCACAAAACGTGCTCAGCTCGGGCTGAAAATGCATTTAAAGCAATAAAAACTCAAATTGAGTGTCACGCCTAAACCGAAGGACTTATGCACACACTTCAACATGTATTTTGTTCAGGATGACCACCTGAAGCCTAAATGAGCATTAATTTGACCACACAACTCATTCCTATGAAGATACATTCAAACTCACAAAACGTGCTCAGCTCGGGCTGAAAATGCATTTAAAGCAATAAAAACTCAAATTGAGTGTCACGCCTAAACCGAAGGACTTATGCACACACTTCAATATGTATTTTGTTCAGGATGACCTCCTGAAGCCTAAATGAGCAATAATTTGACCACACAACTCATTCCTATGAAGATACATTCAAAGTCAGAAAGCGCGCTCAGCTCGGACTGAAAATGCATTTAAAGCAATAAAAACTCAAATGGAGTGTCACGCCTAAACCAAAGGACTTATGCACACACTTCAACATGTATTTAGTTCAGGATGACCACCTGAAGCCGAAATGAGCATTAATTTGACCACACAACTCATTCTTATGAAGATACATTCAAACTCACAAAACATGCTCAGCTCGGGCTGAAAATGCATTTAAAGCAATAAAAACTCAAATTGAGTGTCACGCCTAAACCAAAGGACTTATGCACACACTTCAACATGTATTTTGTTCAGGATGACCACCTGAAGCCTAAATGAGCATTAATTTGACCACACAACTCATTCCTATGAAGATACATTCAAACTCACAAAACGTGCTCAACTTGGGCTGAAAATGCATTTAAAGCAATAAAAACTCAAATTGAGTGTAACGCCTAAACCAAAGGACTTATGCACACACTTCAACATGTATTTAGTTCAGGATGTCCTCCTGAAGCCTAAATGAGCATTAATTTGACCACACAACTCATTCCTATGAAGATACATTCAAACTCACAAAAAGTGCTCAGCTCGGGCTGAAAATGCATTTAAAGCAATAAAAACTCAAATTGAGTGTCACGCCCAAACCAAAGAACTTATGCACACACTTCAATATTTATTTAGTTCAGGATGACCACCTGAAGCCTAAATGAGCATTAATTTGACCACACAACTAATTCCTATGAAGCTACATTCAAACTCACAAAACGTGCTCAGCTCGGGCTGAAAATGCATTTAAAGCAATAAAAACTCAAATTGAGTGTCACGCCTAAACCAAAGGACTTATGCACACACTTCAACATGTATTTTGTTCAGGATGACCACCTGAAGCCTAAATGAGCATTAATTTGACCACACAACTCATTCCTATGAAGATACATTCAAACTCACAAAACGTGCTCAGCTCGGGCTGAAAATGCATTTAAAGCAATAAAAACTCAAATTGAGTGTCACGCCTAAACCAAAGGACTTATGCACACACTTCAACATGTATTTTGTTCAGGATGACCACCTGAAGCCTAAATGAGCATTAATTTGACCACACAACTCATTCCTATGAAGATACATTCAAACTCACAAAACGTGCTCAACTCGGGCTGAAAATGCATTTAAAGCAATAAAAACTCAAATTTTAAAAAACTTTACCAGTGTAGGCAACTTAATAATAATAATAATACTAATAATACATTTTATTGATAAGCGCCTTTCAAGACACCCAAGGACACTTTACAATAACAAAAAACACAAAACAATACGGGTTGAGCAGCTGACATGTCTGTCATTTTCTTGTGAGAATTAATTTTTTTCCAGAACAACACTCACAAAATTAGATATAGGTCTACATGACTTCCAACATTGTGATGTGCACTCACAGCAGAAATACCAGTCTTCGGCCGCTCAATTCATGCAAATTCTTCTCAAGACACTGCTCATGGTACCACCTTTCGCACTGGGTCTCGTCAAAAGGGGGCCGGGGGGAGAGAACCCTAACATCGCAAGATTATATGTTCGGAAATTTCAATCAGGATAACTCTAAGTTGCTTTTAAAATTCAAATTTTTTCTTTTACTTGAACCAACCCAATTTCAATGATGCATGCAAAGCATCATGAAGACAATGTCGATGCAAGATAAATTGTGTGTTCTTCCATTGTAAAAATCACTCGTTTTGTCAGAGGACCTTTTCCAGGTGGTTTTGCCATTTAGAGCATGCCACAGTGCATGGCGAGAACAAATACGACAACATGACGGAATATCAGTGAACATTAAACTTAAAATTCACAGTGTGTAAATATGGGATTGAAATTTTATCTTGACATTTTATTTTCATCGGAGCAGTGAATAACACGAGATTTTTCGTTGTGGTACAAGTCATAAAAAATGACTTTCTCATAAGCTTTCAGAATTCATCCCTGGTATCAACACTTCCTCTTCATGAAGTAGTTTGAAACAAAATATATCTTTGGCATCATTTCTGGATGCCACAATTAAACATTTTTTGCATGGGTGATCATCATCCAATAAACCTGCTGTGGTCAGTATTTCTGACGATTGTCTTGTTCTCTTATTTTCCATCGCCACATAATGTTCTAAAATTGATGCACGGAATGTCTGGGGAAGGCCTTCATCAGTTCCACTGCCATCTGAAAAAAAATAGCTTGTTTGTCTTGTGGGAGTGACAAAACTGTTTCGGGCGAACAACTTGAAAACACAATTTGTACAAGGCTGCATAAAGCTGGACGATCGCTTGGTTGTGCGTTGAAGTTTTGGACCCTGTGTTGTCAACCCGCGCCACTTTCGGCCTGCCTGGCTTGGAGGAGCTCCGGCGGGGACAAACTGGCGGCATCGCTTCTATACCGGCCCGTCGCGGGCGTATTCGACGAGGTTTATTAGCCCGTTGCTTGACACCCGCGCCCCTCCCGGCTTCCCGCAAGATCCCCCTGATCAGAGCTGCATTGCGATCCGCTAGGAGCAGCCGCGCCCGGGCCGTGTTTTGCAGCGGCATTGTACGATATTTCGCGAGGATGGCCGTGAGCTTTTCACCCACTTCGCTTGCAACCCGGGCCACGTTGGACCGACGGGCGCGGCGAAACTCCGGCGAGGTCAGGCGGGTGGCGTATTTTCCTTCACAGAATGTCGCGCGGGTGTGCGTCGAAGTTTTCTGCCCTTTGTGTTAGGGTCCATTGTTTGTCCACAGTGTCGACCCTCCCTTTTGATTTTGCGCCCGGGACCTAACCGACGCTGTCGCTTGGCCCCGCCAGAGCTGCGCCGTGCCAGCGGGCCGGCAAAGGCGAGTGTTGCAAGCGAAGAGGTGGAAGACCTCGCGCACACCAACACGACCTGCCGGGAGCAAAGCTGCTGCCCGCTCGGCTCCGCCAGAGATGCACCTCGCTTTGAGGGACAGGGGGCGCGGTGTGCAATCAAAGGGAAGAAAAACTTGGGAATCAAACCACGCGAAGGTCCGGGACCGAACCGATGCCACCCGCTTGGCCCTGCCGGAGTTGCGCGGGGCAGGTAGGGCCGAGAGTGGTGTGTGTGATAAGCGAAGCGGAGGAACAGCTCACGCCCGCCCGTGAGAAATTTCGGACAGAGCCGTTTTTGCCCACGGCCGAGCCGGAGTTGCTCCGCTGCGGCGCTCAGGCTGTTCCGACGAGGATGTTGGGGCGGAGCGCTGGGAGAACCGCGGGTGTTAAGCAAAGTGTTCGGCTTCGTGAGAGATGAAGAGAGGAACCACGCGCAGACACAAAAAGCACAGAAGGGTTTTATTGCCAGTAAGCGAGACAGGCCGAGGTGGTCACAACTGAAAGGTAGTCAAAATGATCAATTCGAGGAGTGCAGGAATCCTGGAGCGGTACGGCGTCGTCGACACGGCAGGAAGGATCTCTGACGAAGTGACAATGGGTGGCTCTTCAGGCTGGCTTTTATGCTGCAAGTGGCAGATGAGATAATGACTCGCAGGTGTGTCGGGGAGGCAGGTGCACTGATTAGAGAAGCGCCCATCCCACACTGAAAAAGGTAACAATAACTTTTTGGGAGCGGCAAATTCCCCCACAGGAGAACAGAGAAATAGTGGTTTGATTTCGTGGAGTTCGTGGCGCAATGCATGAGGCGTCTGACTACAAATCAGGTCATGCTCGGCCAAAGAGAGGGCGTCCACCAGGTTGAAAAAGAGATGAAGAGCAAACACTGTCAATACATAATAAAGTTTCTCTGTCCCAATATCCCAAAAAAAAAGCCCAGTCCGAAGTAGCAAGATTAAGAAAATCTTTTGAAAAAACGCTCACATGAGGCGGATTTTGAGCCTTGCCTATGCAGTGATATTAATAATAATTGTAATAATAATCATGAAAAAGTGTGATGGTGGCGTGGCATTCATTTATCTTTTGAATTGGTGCGTTTAGATTTTTGTTTTTTGCTTTTCCTTGTATTTGGGTGTAGTTTCAAGCGCAGCTCATGTTCACACAACGCACATTTTATCTCATTATTTTTAGAGGGTCACAGGAAATCATATGGAAGGCTGCAATGGCCAACTCTCACCAGCAGAGGCTATCGTAAAGTGCTGGCCGTGCATGGACAAATAGGGCTCTCGCATTTCAGAAAGCACAAGAGTGACACAACGTGGCATCAGCTCTGAGCAGCAAATATTGTCAATTCATCGTCAATTTTTTCCGTCCCAAGAACCCCCCAAAAAAGTCAAAAGAGCCAAGATTTTTTAAAAACGCTCACATCAGAAGGATTTTGAGGCGTGTCGATGCAAAAAAAAAAGAAAAAAGAAAAAAGACAATTAAAAAGTGTGATGGGGACACGACGTTCTTTGAATTCTAAATTGATATATTTCGATTTTTTTTGCTTTCACATGTATTTGGTTTGAGATTCGATTTCAGCTCATGTTCACAGGGCGGACATTTTATGTTGTTGCTTATTTTTAGAGGGTCATAAAAAAATCCCAGACTTGACTTCTTCGTTTACAGTTGACTGAATAGGGATGATTGTTTTATTTGGGAGCAGAGAGATGTTGACTTAAATTCGCGGAGTTTATGATGCCACGGATAACGTGTCTCAATACGATTCAGTATTCGTTCGCGGAACGTCGCGCGGCTGGAAGCCGACGTTTTCTGCCCTTTGCGTTCGAAACCATTGTGTGTCCACGGTGCCGCCCCTCCCTTTTTTTGTCTCTTTTTCAGTGTGGGCTGGGCGCCTCTCGAATCAGTGCACCTGCCTCCCCTACACACGTGCGAGTCTTCATCTCATCTGCCACTTGCACCATAAAAGACAGCGTGAACAGCCACCCGTTGCCAGTTCGTCAGCGATCCTTCCTGCCGAGCTAGCTGCTGCCACGCCGTTACGCTCCAGCATTTCTGCACTCCTCAACGTGATCATTTTGACTAGCTTTCAGTTGTTTACACCTCGACCTGACCAACTTTCTGGCAATAAAACCCCTCTTCGTTTTTGGTGTCTGTGTGTGGTTCTTGTATTGATCTCTCACGAAACCTAACACTTTAATTCACATTCGACCCAAACTCCTCGTTTGGAGCGTCCCTCGCGCCGAAACGGTGCAGCATCGGCGGTGCCGTGGGCATAAACAACTCGGTACGACATTTCGCGCGGGTGGGCGTGAGATGTTCCTCCGCTTCACTGGTAACCCTGGATACTCTCCGCCGTACGGGTGCCGTGCGCCCCGAACCCGAAGCAATGAGGGACATTTTAGGGCGGTCGGGTTCGGGTAGGGGTAGGGCTCGGGCTCGGGCTCGGGCCGCCCGATCTTACTTCTGCTCCGGCGGGGCCAAGCGGGTGGCATCCGTTCGGTCCCGGACCTTCGTGCTGTTTGATTACCAAAGGACTTATGCACACACTTCAACTTGTATTTTGTTCAGGATGACCTCCTGAAGCCTAAATGAGCATTAATTTGATCACACAACTCATGCCTATGAAGATACATTCAAACTCACAAAACGTGCTCAGCTCGGGCTGAAAATGCATTTAAAGCAATAAAAACTCAAATTGAGTGTCACACCTAAACCAAAGGACTTATGGACACACTTCAACATGTATTTTGTTCAGGATGACCACCTGAAGCCTAAATGAGCATTCATTTGACCACACAACTCATTCCTATGAAGATACATTCAAAGTCAGAAAGCGCGCTCAGCTCAGGCTACAAATGCATTTAAAGCAATAAAAACTCAAATTGAGTGTCACGCCTAAACCAGAGGATTTATGCACACACTTCAACATGTATTTTGTTCAGGATGTCCTCCTGAAGCCTAAATGAGCATTAATTTGACTACACAACTCATTCCTATGAAGATACATTCAAAGTCAGAAAGCGCGCTCAAGCTCGGGCTGAAAATGCATTTAAAGCAATAAAAACTCAAATTGAGTGTCACACCTAAACCAAAGGACTTATGCACACATTCAACATGTATTTTGTTCAGGATGACCTCCTGAAGCCTATATGAGCTTTAATTTGACCACACAACTCATTCCTATGAAGATACATTCAAACTCACAAAACGTGCTCAGCTCGGGCTGAAAATGCATTTAAAGCAATAAAAACTCAAATTGAGTGTCACGCCTAAACCAAAGGATTTATGCACACACTTTAACATGTATTTTGTTCAGAAGGACCACCTGAAGCCTAAATGAGCATTAATTTGATCACACAATTCATGCCTATGAAGATGCATTCAAACTCACAAAACGTGCTCAGCTCGGGCTGAAAATGCATTTAAAGCAATAAAAACTCAAATGGAGTGTCACGCCTAAACCAAAGGACTTATGCACACACTTTAACATGTATTTTGTTCAGAAGGACCACCTGAAGCCTAAATGAGCATTAATTTGATCACACAATTCATGCCTATGAAGATGCATTCAAACTCACAAAACGTGCTCAGCTCGGGCTGAAAATGCATTTAAAGCAATAAAAACTCAAATTGAGTGTCACGCCTAAACCAAAGGACTTATGCACACACTTCAACATGTATTTTGTTCAGGATGACCACCTGAAGCCTAAATGAGCATTAATTTGACCACACAACTCATTCCTATGAAGATACATTCAAACTCACAAAACGTGCTCAACTCGGGCTGAAAATGCATTTAAAGCAATAAAAACTCAAATTGAGTGTCACGCCTAAACCAAAGGACTCATGCATACACTTCAACATGTATTTTGTTCAGGATGACCACCTGAAGCCTAAATGAGCATTAATTTGACCACACAACTCATTCCTATGAAGATACATTCAAACTCACAAAACGTGCTCAGCTCGGGCTGAAAATGCATTTAAAGCAATCAAAACTCAAATTGAGTGTAAGGCCTAAACCAAAGGACTTATGCACACACTTCAACATGTATTTTGTTCAGGATGACCTCCTGAAGCCCATATGAGAATTAATTTGACCACACAACTCATTCCTATGAAGATACATTCAAACTCACAAAACGTGCTCAGCTCGGGCTGAAAATGCATTTAAAGCAATAAAAACTCAAATTGAGTGTCACGCCTAAACCAAAGGACTTATGCACACACTTCAACATGTATTTTGTTCAGGATGACCACCTGAAGCCTAAATGAGCATTAATTTGACCACACAACTCATTCCTATGAAGATACATTCAAACTCACAAAACGTGCTCAACTCGGGCTGAAAATGCATTTAAAGCAATAAAAACTCAAATTGAGTGTCACGCCTCAACCAAAGGACTTATGCACACACTTCAACATGTATTTTGTTCAGGATGACCTCCTGAAGCCTAAATGAGCAATAGTTTGACCACACAACTAATTCCTATGAAGCTACATTCAAACTCACAAAACGTGCTCAGCTCGGGCTGAAAATGCATTTAAAGCAATAAAAACTCAAATTGAGTGTCACGCCTAAACCAAAGGACTTATGCACACACTTCAACATGTATTTTGTTCAGGATGACCACCTGAAGCCTAAATGAGCATTAATTTGACCACACAACTCATTCCTATGAAGATACATTCAAACTCACAAAACGTGCTCAGCTCGGGCTGAAAATGCATTTAAAGCAATAAAAACTCAAATTGAGTGTCACGCCTAAACCGAAGGACTTATGCACACACTTCAAGATGTATTTTGTTCAGGATGACCTCCTGAAGCCTAAATGAGCAATAATTTGACCACACAACTCATTCCTATGAAGATACATTCAAAGTCAGAAAGCGCGCTCAGCTCGGACTGAAAATGCATTTAAAGCAATAAAAACTCAAATGGAGTGTCACGCCTAAACCAAAGGACTTATGCACACACTTCAACATGTATTTAGTTCAGGATGACCACCTGAAGCCGAAATGAGCATTAATTTGACCACACAACTCATTCCTATGAAGATACATTCAAACTCACAAAACGTGCTCAACTCGGGCTGAAAATGCATTTAAAGCAATAAAAACTCAAATTTTAAAAAACTTTACCAGTGTAGGCAACTTAATAATAATAATAATACTAATAATACATTTTATTGATAAGCGCCTTTCAAGACACCCAAGGACACTTTACAATAACAAAAAACACAAAACAATACGGGTTGAGCAGCTGACATGTCTGTCATTTTCTTGTGAGAATTAATTTTTTTCCAGAACAACACTCACAAAATTAGATATAGGTCTACATGACTTCCAACATTGTGATGTGCACTCACAGCAGCAATACCAGTCTTCGGCCGCTCAATTCATGCAAATTCTTCTCAAGACACTGCTCATGGTACCACCTTTCGCACTGGGTCTCGTCAAAAGGGGGCCGGGGGGAGAGAACCCTAACATCGCAAGATTATATGTTCGGAAATTTCAATCAGGATAACTCTAAGTTGCTTTTAAAATTCAAATTTTTTCATTTACTTGAACCAACCCAATTTCAATGATGCATGCAAAGCATCATGAAGACAATGTCGATGCAAGATAAATTGTGTGTTCTTCCATTGTAAAAATCACTCGTTTTGTCAGAGGACCTTTTCCAGGTGGTTTTGCCATTTAGAGCATGCCACAGTGCATGGCGAGAACAAATACGACAACATGACGGAATATCAGTGAACATTAAACTTAAAATTCACAGTGTGTAAATATGGGATTGAAATTTTATCTTGACATTTTATTTTCATCGGAGCAGTGAATAACACGAGATTTTTCGTTGTGGTACAAGTCATAAAAAATGACTTTCTCATAAGCTTTCAGAATTCATCCCTGGTATCAACACTTCCTCTTCATGAAGTAGTTTGAAACAAAATATATCTTTGGCATCATTTCTGGATGCCACAATTAAACATTTTTTGCATGGGTGATCATCATCCAATAAACCTGCTGTGGTCAGTATTTCTGACGATTGTCTTGTTCTCTTATTTTCCATCGCCACATAATGTTCTAAAATTGATGCACGGAATGTCTGGGGAAGGCCTTCATCAGTTCCACTGCCATCTGAAAAAAAATAGCTTGTTTGTCTTGTGGGAGTGACAAAACTGTTTCGGGCGAACAACTTGAAAACACAATTTGTACAAGGCTGCATAAAGCTGGACGATCGCTTGGTTGTGCGTTGAAGTTTTGGACCCTGTGTTGTCAACCCGCGCCACTTTCGGCCTGCCTGGCTTGGAGGAGCTCCGGCGGGGACAAACTGGCGGCATCGCTTCTATACCGGCCCGTCGCGGGCGTATTCGACGAGGTTTATTAGCCCGTTGCTTGACACCCGCGCCCCTCCCGGCTTCCCGCAAGATCCCCCTGATCAGAGCTGCATTGCGATCCGCTAGGAGCAGCCGCGCCCGGGCCGTGTTTTGCAGCGGCATTGTACGATATTTCGCGAGGATGGCCGTGAGCTTTTCACCCACTTCGCTTGCAACCCGGGCCACGTTGGACCGACGGGCGCGGCGAAACTCCGGCGAGGTCAGGCGGGTGGCGTATTTTCCTTCACAGAATGTCGCGCGGGTGTGCGTCGAAGTTTTCTGCCCTTTGTGTTAGGGTCCATTGTTTGTCCACAGTGTCGACCCTCCCTTTTGATTTTGCGCCCGGGACCTAACCGACGCTGTCGCTTGGCCCCGCCAGAGCTGCGCCGTGCCTGGCGGGCCGGCAAAGGCGAGTGTTGCAAGCGAAGAGGTGGAAGACCTCGCGCACACCAACACGACCTGCCGGGAGCAAAGCTGCTGCCCGCTCGGCTCCGCCAGAGATGCACCTCGCTTTGAGGGACAGGGGGCGCGGTGTGCAATCAAAGGGAAGAAAAACTTGGGAATCAAACCGCGCGAAGGTCCGGGACCGAACCGATGCCACCCGCTTGGCCCTGCCGGAGTTGCGCGGGGCAGGTAGGGCCGAGAGTGGTGTGTGTGATAAGCGAAGCGGAGGAACAGCTCACGCCCGCCCGTGAGAAATTTCGGACAGAGCCGTTTTTGCCCACGGCCGAGCCGGAGTTGCTCCGCTGCGGCGCTCAGGCTGTTCCGACGAGGATGTTGGGGCGGAGCGCTGGGAGAACCGCGGGTGTTAAGCAAAGTGTTCAGCTTCGTGAGAGATGAAGAGAGGAACCACGCGCAGACACAAAAAGCACAGAAGGGTTTTATTGCCAGTAAGCGAGACAGGCCGAGGTGGTCACAACTGAAAGGTAGTCAAAATGATCAATTCGAGGAGTGCAGGAATCCTGGAGCGGTACGGCGTCGTCGACACGGCAGGAAGGATCTCTGACGAAGTGACAATGGGTGGCTCTTCAGGCTGGCTTTTATGCTGCAAGTGGCAGATGAGATAATGACTCGCAGGTGTGTCGGGGAGGCAGGTGCACTGATTAGAGAAGCGCCCATCCCACACTGAAAAAGGTAACAATAACTTTTTGGGAGCGGCAAATTCCCCCACAGGAGAACAGAGAAATAGTGGTTTGATTTCGTGGAGTTCGTGGCGCAATGCATGAGGCGTCTGACTACAAATCAGGTCATGCTCGGCCAAAGAGAGGGCGTCCACCAGGTTGAAAAAGAGATGAAGAGCAAACACTGTCAATACATAATAAAGTTTCTCTGTCCCAATATCCAAAAAAAAACAGCCCAGTCCGAAGTAGCAAGATTAAGAAAATCTTTTGAAAAAACGCTCACATGAGGCGGATTTTGAGCCTTGCCTATGCAGTGATATTAATAATAATTGTAATAATAATCATGAAAAAGTGTGATGGTGGCGTGGCATTCATTTATCTTTTGAATTGGTGCGTTTAGATTTTTGTTTTTTGCTTTTCCTTGTATTTGGGTGTAGTTTCAAGCGCAGCTCATGTTCACACAACGCACATTTTATCTCATTATTTTTAGAGGGTCACAGGAAATCATATGGAAGGCTGCAATGGCCAACTCTCACCAGCAGAGGCTATCGTAAAGTGCTGGCCGTGCATGGACAAATAGGGCTCTCGCATTTCAGAAAGCACAAGAGTGACACAACGTGGCATCAGCTCTGAGCAGCAAATATTGTCAATTCATCGTCAATTTTTTCCGTCCCAAGAACCCCCCAAAAAAGTCAAAAGAGCCAAGATTTTTTAAAAACGCTCACATCAGAAGGATTTTGAGGCGTGTCGATGCAAAAAAAAAAAAGAAAAAAGAAAAAAGACAATTAAAAAGTGTGATGGGGACACGACGTTCTTTGAATTCTAAATTGATATATTTCGATTTTTTTTGCTTTCACATGTATTTGGTTTGAGATTCGATTTCAGCTCATGTTCACAGGGCGGACATTTTATGTTGTTGCTTATTTTTAGAGGGTCATAAAAAAAATCCCAGACTTGACTTCTTCGTTTACAGTTGACTGAATAGGGATGATTGTTTTATTTGGGAGCAGAGAGATGTTGACTTAAATTCGCGGAGTTTATGATGCCACGGATAACGTGTCTCAATACGATTCAGTATTCGTTCGCGGAACGTCGCGCGGCTGGAAGCCGACGTTTTCTGCCCTTTGCGTTCGAAACCATTGTGTGTCCACGGTGCCGCCCCTCCCTTTTTTTGTCTCTTTTTCAGTGTGGGCTGGGCGCCTCTCGAATCAGTGCACCTGCCTCCCCTACACACGTGCGAGTCTTCATCTCATCTGCCACTTGCACCATAAAAGACAGCGTGAACAGCCACCCGTTGCCAGTTCGTCAGCGATCCTTCCTGCCGAGCTAGCTGCTGCCACGCCGTTACGCTCCAGCATTTCTGCACTCCTCAACGTGATCATTTTGACTAGCTTTCAGTTGTTTACACCTCGACCTGACCAACTTTCTGGCAATAAAACCCCTCTTCGTTTTTGGTGTCTGTGTGTGGTTCTTGTATTGATCTCTCACGAAACCTAACACTTTAATTCACATTCGACCCAAACTCCTCGTTTGGAGCGTCCCTCGCGCCGAAACGGTGCAGCATCGGCGGTGCCGTGGGCATAAACAACTCGGTACGACATTTCGCGCGGGTGGGCGTGAGATGTTCCTCCGCTTCACTGGTAACCCTGGATACTCTCCGCCGTACGGGTGCCGTGCGCCCCGAACCCGAAGCAATGAGGGACATTTTAGGGCGGTCGGGTTCGGGTAGGGGTAGGGCTCGGGCTCGGGCTCGGGCCGCCCGATCTTACTTCTGCTCCGGCGGGGCCAAGCGGGTGGCATCCGTTCGGTCCCGGACCTTCGTGCTGTTTGATTACCAAAGGACTTATGCACACACTTCAACTTGTATTTTGTTCAGGATGACCTCCTGAAGCCTAAATGAGCATTAATTTGATCACACAACTCATGCCTATGAAGATACATTCAAACTCACAAAACGTGCTCAGCTCGGGCTGAAAATGCATTTAAAGCAATAAAAACTCAAATTGAGTGTCACACCTAAACCAAAGGACTTATGCACACACTTCAACATGTATTTTGTTCAGGATGACCACCTGAAGCCTAAATGAGCATTCATTTGACCACACAACTCATTCCTATGAAGATACATTCAAAGTCAGAAAGCGCGCTCAAGCTCGGGCTGAAAATGCATTTAAAGCAATAAAAACTCAAATTGAGTGTCACGCCTAAACCAGAGGATTTATGCACACACTTCAACATGTATTTTGTTCAGGATGACCTCCTGAAGCCTATATGAGCTTTAATTTGACCACACAACTCATTCCTATGAAGATACATTCAAAGTCAGAAAGCGCGCTCAGCTCAGGCTACAAATGCATTTAAAGCAATAAAAACTCAAATTGAGTGTCACGCCTAAACCAGAGGATTTATGCACACACTTCAACATGTATTTTGTTCAGGATGACCTCCTGAAGCCTATATGAGCTTTAATTTGACCACACAACTCATTCCTATGAAGATACATTCAAACTCACAAAACGTGCTCAGCTCGGGCTGAAAATGCATTTAAAGCAATAAAAACTCAAATTGAGTGTCACGCCTAAACCAAAGGACTTACGGTCACACTTCAACATGTATTTTGTTCAGGATGACCACCTGAAGCCTAAATGAGCATTCATTTGACCACACAACTCATTCCTATGAAGATACATTCAAAGTCAGAAAGCGCGCTCAGCTCAGGCTACAAATGCATTTAAAGCAATAAAAACTCAAATTGAGTGTCACGCCTAAACCAGAGGATTTATGCACACACTTCAACATGTATTTTGTTCAGGATGTCCTCCTGAAGCCTAAATGAGCATTAATTTGACTACACAACTCATTCCTATGAAGATACATTCAAAGTCAGAAAGCGCGCTCAAGCTCGGGCTGAAAATGCATTTAAAGCAATAAAAACTCAAATTGAGTGTCACACCTAAACCAAAGGACTTATGCACACATTCAACATGTATTTTGTTCAGGATGACCTCCTGAAGCCTATATGAGCTTTAATTTGACCACACAACTCATTCCTATGAAGATACATTCAAACTCACAAAACGTGCTCAGCTCGGGCTGAAAATGCATTTAAAGCAATAAAAACTCAAATTGAGTGTCACGCCTAAACCAAAGGATTTATGCACACACTTTAACATGTATTTTGTTCAGAAGGACCACCTGAAGCCTAAATGAGCATTAATTTGATCACACAATTCATGCCTATGAAGATGCATTCAAACTCACAAAACGTGCTCAGCTCGGGCTGAAAATGCATTTAAAGCAATAAAAACTCAAATGGAGTGTCACGCCTAAACCAAAGGACTTATGCACACACTTCAACATGTATTTAGTTCAGGATGACCACCTGAAGCCGAAATGAGCATTAATTTGACCACACAACTCATTCTAATGAAGATACATTCAAACTCACAAAACATGCTCAGCTCGGGCTGAAAATGCATTTAAAGCAATAAAAACTCAAATTGAGTGTCACGCCTAAACCAAAGGACTTATGCACACACTTCAACATGTATTTTGTTCAGGATGACCACCTGAAGCCTAAATGAGCATTAATTTGACCACACAACTCATTCCTATGAAGATACATTCAAACTCACAAAACGTGCTCAACTCGGGCTGAAAATGCATTTAAAGCAATAAAAACTCAAATTGAGTGTCACGCCTAAACCAAAGGACTTATGCATACACTTCAACATGTATTTTGTTCAGGATGACCACCTGAAGCCTAAATGAGAATTAATTTGACCACACAACTCATTCCTATGAAGATACATTCAAACTCACAAAACGTGCTCAGCTCGGGCTGAAAATGCATTTAAAGCAATCAAAACTCAAATTGAGTGTAAGGCCTAAACCAAAGGACTTATGCACACACTTCAACATGTATTTTGTTCAGGATGACCTCCTGAAGCCCATATGAGAATTAATTTGACCACACAACTCATTCCTATGAAGATACATTCAAACTCACAAAACGTGCTCAGCTCGGGCTGAAAATGCATTTAAAGCAATAAAAACTCAAATTGAGTGTCACGCCTAAACCAAAGGACTTATGCACACACTTCAACATGTATTTTGTTCAGGATGACCTCCTGAAGCCTAAATGAGCATTCATTTGACCACACAACTCATTCCTATGAAGATACATTCAAAGTCAGAAAGCGCGCTCAGCTCAGGCTACAAATGCATTTAAAGCAATAAAAACTCAAATTGAGTGTCACGCCTAAACCAGAGGATTTATGCACACACTTCAACATGTATTTTGTTCAGGATGTCCTCCTGAAGCCTAAATGAGCATTAATTTGACTACACAACTCATTCCTATGAAGATACATTCAAAGTCAGAAAGCGCGCTCAAGCTCGGGCTGAAAATGCATTTAAAGCAATAAAAACTCAAATTGAGTGTCACACCTAAACCAAAGGACTTATGCACACATTCAACATGTATTTTGTTCAGGATGACCTCCTGAAGCCTATATGAGCTTTAATTTGACCACACAACTCATTCCTATGAAGATACATTCAAACTCACAAAACGTGCTCAGCTCGGGCTGAAAATGCATTTAAAGCAATAAAAACTCAAATTGAGTGTCACGCCTAAACCAAAGGACTTATGCACACACTTCAACATGTATTTTGTTCAGGATGACCACCTGAAGCCTAAATGAGCATTAATTTGACCACACAACTCATTCCTATGAAGATACATTCAAACTCACAAAACGTGCTCAACTCGGGCTGAAAATGCATTTAAAGCAATAAAAACTCAAATTGAGTGTCACGCCTCAACCAAAGGACTTATGCACACAATTCAACATGTATTTTGTTCAGGATCACCTCCTGAAGCCTAAATGAGCAATAGTTTGACCACACAACTAATTCCTATGAAGCTACATTCAAACTCACAAAACGTGCTCAGCTCGGGCTGAAAATGCATTTAAAGCAATAAAAACTCAAATTGAGTGTCACGCCTAAACCAAAGGACTTATGCACACACTTCAACATGTATTTTGTTCAGGATGACCACCTGAAGCCTAAATGAGCATTAATTTGACCACACAACTCATTCCTATGAAGATACATTCAAACTCACAAAACGTGCTCAGCTCGGGCTGAAAATGCATTTAAAGCAATAAAAACTCAAATTGAGTGTCACGCCTAAACCGAAGGACTTATGCACACACTTCAAGATGTATTTTGTTCAGGATGACCTCCTGAAGCCTAAATGAGCATTAATTTGACCACACAACTCATTCCTATGAAGATACATTCAAAGTCAGAAAGCGCGCTCAGCTCGGGCTGAAAATGCATTTAAAGCAATAAAAACTCAAATTGAGTGTCACGCCTAAACCGAAGGACTTATGCACACACTTCAACATGTATTTTGTTCAGGATGACCACCTGAAGCCTAAATGAGCATTAATTTGACCACACAACTCATTCCTATGAAGATACATTCAAACTCACAAAACGTGCTCAGCTCGGGCTGAAAATGCATTTAAAGCAATAAAAACTCAAATTGAGTGTCACGCCTAAACCGAAGGACTTATGCACACACTTCAAGATGTATTTTGTTCAGGATGACCTCCTGAAGCCTAAATGAGCAATAATTTGACCACACAACTCATTCCTATGAAGATACATTCAAAGTCAGAAAGCGCTCTCAGCTCGGACTGAAAATGCATTTAAAGCAATAAAAACTCAAATGGAGTGTCACGCCTAAACCAAAGGACTTATGCACACACTTCAACATGTATTTAGTTCAGGATGACCACCTGAAGCCGAAATGAGCATTAATTTGACCACACAACTCATTCTTATGAAGATACATTCAAACTCACAAAACATGCTCAGCTCGGGCTGAAAATGCATTTAAAGCAATAAAAACTCAAATTGAGTGTCATGCCTAAACCAAAGGACTTATGCACACACTTCAACATGTATTTTGTTCAGGATGACCACCTGAAGCCTAAATGAGCATTAATTTGACCACACAACTCATTCCTATGAAGATACATTCAAACTCACAAAACGTGCTCAACTTGGGCTGAAAATGCATTTAAAGCAATAAAAACTCAAATTGAGTGTCACGCCTAAACCAAAGGACTTATGCACACACTTCAACATGTATTTAGTTCAGGATGTCCTCCTGAAGCCTAAATGAGCATTAATTTGACCACACAACTCATTCCTATGAAGATACATTCAAACTCACAAAAAGTGCTCAGCTCGGGCTGAAAATGCATTTAAAGCAATAAAAACTCAAATTGAGTGTCACGCCCAAACCAAAGAACTTATGCACACACTTCAATATTTATTTAGTTCAGGATGACCACCTGAAGCCTAAATGAGCATTAATTTGACCACACAACTAATTCCTATGAAGCTACATTCAAACTCACAAAACGTGCTCAGCTCGGGCTGAAAATGCATTTAAAGCAATAAAAACTCTAATTGAGTGTCACGCCTAAACCAAAGGACTTATGCACACACTTCAACATGTATTTTGTTCAGGATGACCACCTGAAGCCTAAATGAGCATTAATTTGACCACACAACTGATTCCTATGAAGATACATTCAAACTCACAAAACGTGCTCAGCTCGGGCTGAAAATGCATTTAAAGCAATAAAAACTCAAATTGAGTGTCACGCCTAAACCAAAGGACTTATGCACACACTTCAACATGTATTTTGTTCAGGATGACCACCTGAAGCCTAAATGAGCATTAATTTGACCACACAACTCATTCCTATGAAGATACATTCAAACTCACAAAACGTGCTCAACTCGGGCTGAAAATGCATTTAAAGCAATAAAAACTCAAATTTTAAAAAACTTTACCAGTGTAGGCAACTTAATAATAATAATAATACTAATAATACATTTTATTGATAAGCGCCTTTCAAGACACCCAAGGACACTTTACAATAACAAAAAACACAAAACAATACGGGTTGAGCAGCTGACATGTCTGTCATTTTCTTGTGAGAATTAATTTTTTTCCAGAACAACACTCACAAAATTAGATATAGGTCTACATGACTTCCAACATTGTGATGTGCACTCACAGCAGCAATACCAGTCTTCGGCCGCTCAATTCATGCAAATTCTTCTCAAGACACTGCTCATGGTACCACCTTTCGCACTGGGTCTCGTCAAAAGGGGGCCGGGGGGAGAGAACCCTAACATCGCAAGATTATATGTTCGGAAATTTCAATCAGGATAACTCTAAGTTGCTTTTAAAATTCACATTTTTTCTTTTACTTGAACCAACCCAATTTCAATGATGCATGCAAAGCATCATGAAGACAATGTCGATGCAAGATAAATTGTGTGTTCTTCCATTGTAAAAATCACTCGTTTTGTCAGAGGACCTTTTCCAGGTGGTTTTGCCATTTAGAGCATGCCACAGTGCATGGCGAGAACAAATACGACAACATGACGGAATATCAGTGAACATTAAACTTAAAATTCACAGTGTGTAAATATGGGATTGAAATTTTATCTTGACATTTTATTTTCATCGGAGCAGTGAATAACACGAGATTTTTCGTTGTGGTACAAGTCATAAAAAATGACTTTCTCATAAGCTTTCAGAATTCATCCCTGGTATCAACACTTCCTCTTCATGAAGTAGTTTGAAACAAAATATATCTTTGGCATCATTTCTGGATGCCACAATTAAACATTTTTTGCATGGGTGATCATCATCCAATAAACCTGCTGTGGTCAGTATTTCTGACGATTGTCTTGTTCTCTTATTTTCCATCGCCACATAATGTTCTAAAATTGATGCACGGAATGTCTGGGGAAGGCCTTCATCAGTTCCACTGCCATCTGAAAAAAAATAGCTTGTTTGTCTTGTGGGAGTGACAAAACTGTTTCGGGCGAACAACTTGAAAACACAATTTGTACAAGGCTGCATAAAGCTGGACGATCGCTTGGTTGTGCGTTGAAGTTTTGGACCCTGTGTTGTCAACCCGCGCCACTTTCGGCCTGCCTGGCTTGGAGGAGCTCCGGCGGGGACAAACTGGCGGCATCGCTTCTATACCGGCCCGTCGCGGGCGTATTCGACGAGGTTTATTAGCCCGTTGCTTGACACCCGCGCCCCTCCCGGCTTCCCGCAAGATCCCCCTGATCAGAGCTGCATTGCGATCCGCTAGGAGCAGCCGCGCCCGGGCCGTGTTTTGCAGCGGCATTGTACGATATTTCGCGAGGATGGCCGTGAGCTTTTCACCCACTTCGCTTGCAACCCGGGCCACGTTGGACCGACGGGCGCGGCGAAACTCCGGCGAGGTCAGGCGGGTGGCGTATTTTCCTTCACAGAATGTCGCGCGGGTGTGCGTCGAAGTTTTCTGCCCTTTGTGTTAGGGTCCATTGTTTGTCCACAGTGTCGACCCTCCCTTTTGATTTTGCGCCCGGGACCTAACCGACGCTGTCGCTTGGCCCCGCCAGAGCTGCGCCGTGCCTGGCGGGCCGGCAAAGGCGAGTGTTGCAAGCGAAGAGGTGGAAGACCTCGCGCACACCAACACGACCTGCCGGGAGCAAAGCTGCTGCCCGCTCGGCTCCGCCAGAGATGCACCTCGCTTTGAGGGACAGGGGGCGCGGTGTGCAATCAAAGGGAAGAAAAACTTGGGAATCAAACCGCGCGAAGGTCCGGGACCGAACCGATGCCACCCGCTTGGCCCTGCCGGAGTTGCGCGGGGCAGGTAGGGCCGAGAGTGGTGTGTGTGATAAGCGAAGCGGAGGAACAGCTCACGCCCGCCCGTGAGAAATTTCGGACAGAGCCGTTTTTGCCCACGGCCGAGCCGGAGTTGCTCCGCTGCGGCGCTCAGGCTGTTCCGACGAGGATGTTGGGGCGGAGCGCTGGGAGAACCGCGGGTGTTAAGCAAAGTGTTCGGCTTCGTGAGAGATGAAGAGAGGAACCACGCGCAGACACAAAAAGCACAGAAGGGTTTTATTGCCAGTAAGCGAGACAGGCCGAGGTGGTCACAACTGAAAGGTAGTCAAAATGATCAATTCGAGGAGTGCAGGAATCCTGGAGCGGTACGGCGTCGTCGACACGGCAGGAAGGATCTCTGACGAAGTGACAATGGGTGGCTCTTCAGGCTGGCTTTTATGCTGCAAGTGGCAGATGAGATAATGACTCGCAGGTGTGTCGGGGAGGCAGGTGCACTGATTAGAGAAGCGCCCATCCCACACTGAAAAAGGTAACAATAACTTTTTGGGAGCGGCAAATTCCCCCACAGGAGAACAGAGAAATAGTGGTTTGATTTCGTGGAGTTCGTGGCGCAATGCACGAGGCGTCTGACTACAAATCAGGTCATGCTCGGCCAAAGAGAGGGCGTCCACCAGGTTGAAAAAGAGATGAAGAGCAAACACTGTCAATACATAATAAAGTTTCTCTGTCCCAATATCCCAAAAAAAAAGCCCAGTCCGAAGTAGCAAGATTAAGAAAATCTTTTGAAAAAACGCTCACATGAGGCGGATTTTGAGCCTTGCCTATGCAGTGATATTAATAATAATTGTAATAATAATCATGAAAAAGTGTGATGGTGGCGTGGCATTCATTTATCTTTTGAATTGGTGCGTTTAGATTTTTGTTTTTTGCTTTTCCTTGTATTTGGGTGTAGTTTCAAGCGCAGCTCATGTTCACACAACGCACATTTTATCTCATTATTTTTAGAGGGTCACAGGAAATCATATGGAAGGCTGCAATGGCCAACTCTCACCAGCAGAGGCTATCGTAAAGTGCTGGCCGTGCATGGACAAATAGGGCTCTCGCATTTCAGAAAGCACAAGAGTGACACAACGTGGCATCAGCTCTGAGCAGCAAATATTGTCAATTCATCGTCAATTTTTTCCGTCCCAAGAACCCCCCAAAAAAGTCAAAAGAGCCAAGATTTTTTAAAAACGCTCACATCAGAAGGATTTTGAGGCGTGTCGATGCAAAAAAAAAAAAGAAAAAAGAAAAAAGACAATTAAAAAGTGTGATGGGGACACGACGTTCTTTGAATTCTAAATTGATATATTTCGATTTTTTTTGCTTTCACATGTATTTGGTTTGAGATTCGATTTCAGCTCATGTTCACAGGGCGGACATTTTATGTTGTTGCTTATTTTTAGAGGGTCATAAAAAAAATCCCAGACTTGACTTCTTCGTTTACAGTTGACTGAATAGGGATGATTGTTTTATTTGGGAGCAGAGAGATGTTGACTTAAATTCGCGGAGTTTATGATGCCACGGATAACGTGTCTCAATACGATTCAGTATTCGTTCGCGGAACGTCGCGCGGCTGGAAGCCGACGTTTTCTGCCCTTTGCGTTCGAAACCATTGTGTGTCCACGGTGCCGCCCCTCCCTTTTTTTGTCTCTTTTTCAGTGTGGGCTGGGCGCCTCTCGAATCAGTGCACCTGCCTCCCCTACACACGTGCGAGTCTTCATCTCATCTGCCACTTGCACCATAAAAGACAGCGTGAACAGCCACCCGTTGCCAGTTCGTCAGCGATCCTTCCTGCCGAGCTAGCTGCTGCCACGCCGTTACGCTCCAGCATTTCTGCACTCCTCAACGTGATCATTTTGACTAGCTTTCAGTTGTTTACACCTCGACCTGACCAACTTTCTGGCAATAAAACCCCTCTTCGTTTTTGGTGTCTGTGTGTGGTTCTTGTATTGATCTCTCACGAAACCTAACACTTTAATTCACATTCGACCCAAACTCCTCGTTTGGAGCGTCCCTCGCGCCGAAACGGTGCAGCATCGGCGGTGCCGTGGGCATAAACAACTCGGTACGACATTTCGCGCGGGTGGGCGTGAGATGTTCCTCCGCTTCACTGGTAACCCTGGATACTCTCCGCCGTACGGGTGCCGTGCGCCCCGAACCCGAAGCAATGAGGGACATTTTAGGGCGGTCGGGTTCGGGTAGGGGTAGGGCTCGGGCTCGGGCTCGGGCCGCCCGATCTTACTTCTGCTCCGGCGGGGCCAAGCGGGTGGCATCCGTTCGGTCCCGGACCTTCGTGCTGTTTGATTACCAAAGGACTTATGCACACACTTCAACTTGTATTTTGTTCAGGATGACCTCCTGAAGCCTAAATGAGCATTAATTTGATCACACAACTCATGCCTATGAAGATACATTCAAACTCACAAAACGTGCTCAGCTCGGGCTGAAAATGCATTTAAAGCAATAAAAACTCAAATTGAGTGTCACACCTAAACCAAAGGACTTATGGACACACTTCAACATGTATTTTGTTCAGGATGACCACCTGAAGCCTAAATGAGCATTCATTTGACCACACAACTCATTCCTATGAAGATACATTCAAAGTCAGAAAGCGCGCTCAGCTCAGGCTACAAATGCATTTAAAGCAATAAAAACTCAAATTGAGTGTCACGCCTAAACCAGAGGATTTATGCACACACTTCAACATGTATTTTGTTCAGGATGTCCTCCTGAAGCCTAAATGAGCATTAATTTGACTACACAACTCATTCCTATGAAGATACATTCAAAGTCAGAAAGCGCGCTCAAGCTCGGGCTGAAAATGCATTTAAAGCAATAAAAACTCAAATTGAGTGTCACACCTAAACCAAAGGACTTATGCACACATTCAACATGTATTTTGTTCAGGATGACCTCCTGAAGCCTATATGAGCTTTAATTTGACCACACAACTCATTCCTATGAAGATACATTCAAACTCACAAAACGTGCTCAGCTCGGGCTGAAAATGCATTTAAAGCAATAAAAACTCAAATTGAGTGTCACGCCTCAACCAAAGGATTTATGCACACACTTTAACATGTATTTTGTTCAGAAGGACCACCTGAAGCCTAAATGAGCATTAATTTGATCACACAATTCATGCCTATGAAGATGCATTCAAACTCACAAAACGTGCTCAGCTCGGGCTGAAAATGCATTTAAAGCAATAAAAACTCAAATGGAGTGTCACGCCTAAACCAAAGGACTTATGCACACACTTCAACATGTATTTAGTTCAGGATGACCACCTGAAGCCGAAATGAGCATTAATTTGACCACACAACTCATTCTTATGAAGATACATTCAAACTCACAAAACATGCTCAGCTCGGGCTGAAAATGCATTTAAAGCAATAAAAACTCAAATTGAGTGTCACGCCTAAACCAAAGGACTTATGCACACACTTCAACATGTATTTTGTTCAGGATGACCACCTGAAGCCTAAATGAGCATTAATTTGACCACACAACTCATTCCTATGAAGATACATTCAAACTCACAAAACGTGCTCAACTCGGGCTGAAAATGCATTTAAAGCAATAAAAACTCAAATTGAGTGTCACGCCTAAACCAAAGGACTTATGCACACACTTCAACATGTATTTAGTTCAGGATGTCCTCCTGAAGCCTAAATGAGCATTAATTTGACCACACAACTCATTCCTATGAAGATACATTCAAACTCACAAAACGTGCTCAACTCGGGCTGAAAATGCATTTAAAGCAATAAAAACTCAAATTGAGTGTCACGCCCAAACCAAAGAACTTATGCACACACTTCAATATTTATTTAGTTCAGGATGACCACCTGAAGCCTAAATGAGCATTAATTTGACCACACAACTAATTCCTATGAAGCTACATTCAAACTCACAAAACGTGCTCAGCTCGGGCTGAAAATGCATTTAAAGCAATAAAAACTCAAATTGAGTGTCACGCCTAAACCAAAGGACTTATGCACACACTTCAACATGTATTTTGTTCAGGATGACCACCTGAAGCCTAAATGAGCATTAATTTGACCACACAACTCATTCCTATGAAGATACATTCAAACTCACAAAACGTGCTCAGCTCGGGCTGAAAATGCATTTAAAGCAATCAAAACTCAAATTGAGTGTAAGGCCTAAACCAAAGGACTTATGCACACACTTCAACATGTATTTTGTTCAGGATGACCTCCTGAAGCCTAAATGAGCATTAATTTGACCACACAACTGATTCCTATGAAGATACATTCAAACTCACAAAACGTGCTCAGCTCGGGCTGAAAATGCATTTAAAGCAATAAAAACTCAAATTGAGTGTCACGCCTAAACCAAAGGACTTATGCACACACTTCAACATGTATTTTGTTCAGGATGACCACCTGAAGCCTAAATGAGCATTAATTTGACCACACAACTCATTCCTATGAAGATACATTCAAACTCACAAAACGTGCTCAGCTCGGGCTGAAAATGCATTTAAAGCAATCAAAACTCAAATTGAGTGTAAGGCCTAAACCAAAGGACTTATGCACACACTTCAACATGTATTTTGTTCAGGATGACCTCCTGAAGCCTAAATGAGCATTAATTTGACCACACAACTCATTCCTATGAAGATACATTCAAACTCACAAAACGTGCTCAGCTCGGGCTGAAAATGCATTTAAAGCAATAAAAACTCAAATTGAGTGTCACGCCTAAACCAAAGGACTTATGCACACACTTCAACATGTATTTTGTTCAGGATGACCACCTGAAGCCTAAATGAGCATTAATTTGACCACACAACTCATTCCTATGAAGATACATTCAAACTCACAAAACGTGCTCAACTCGGGCTGAAAATGCATTTAAAGCAATAAAAACTCAAATTGAGTGTCACGCCTCAACCAAAGGACTTATGCACACACTTCACATGTATTTTGTTCAGGATGATCTCCTGAAGCCTAAATGAGCATTAATTTGACCACACAACTCATTCCTATGAAGATACATTCAAACTCACAAAACGTGCTCAGCTCGGGCTGAAAATGCATTTAAAGCAATAAAAACTCAAATTGAGTGTCACGCCTAAACCGAAGGACTTATGCACACACTTCAAGATGTATTTTGTTCAGGATGACCTCCTGAAGCCTAAATGAGCAATAATTTGACCACACAACTCATTCCTATGAAGATACATTCAAAGTCAGAAAGCGCGCTCAGCTCGGACTGAAAATGCATTTAAAGCAATAAAAACTCAAATGGAGTGTCACGCCTAAACCAAAGGACTTATGCACACACTTCAACATGTATTTAGTTCAGGATGACCACCTGAAGCCGAAATGAGCATTAATTTGACCACACAACTCATTCTTATGAAGATACATTCAAACTCACAAAACATGCTCAGCTCGGGCTGAAAATGCATTTAAAGCAATAAAAACTCAAATTGAGTGTCACGCCTAAACCAAAGGACTTATGCACACACTTCAACATGTATTTTGTTCAGGATGACCACCTGAAGCCTAAATGAGCATTAATTTGACCACACAACTAATTCCTATGAAGCTACATTCAAACTCACAAAACGTGCTCAGCTCGGGCTGAAAATGCATTTAAAGCAATAAAAACTCAAATTGAGTGTCACGCCTAAACCAAAGGACTTATGCACACACTTCAACATGTATTTTGTTCAGGATGACCACCTGAAGCCTAAATGAGCATTAATTTGACCACACAACTGATTCCTATGAAGATACATTCAAACTCACAAAACGTGCTCAGCTCGGGCTGAATATGCATTTAAAGCAATAAAAACTCAAATTGAGTGTCACGCCTAAACCAAAGGACTTATGCACACACTTCAACATGTATTTTGTTCAGGATGACCACCTGAAGCCTAAATGAGCATTAATTTGACCACACAACTCATTCCTATGAAGATACATTCAAACTCACAAAACGTGCTCAGCTCGGGCTGAAAATGCATTTAAAGCAATAAAAACTCAAATTGAGTGTCACACCTAAACCAAAGGACTTATGAACACACTTCAACATGTATTTTGTTCAGGATGACCACCTGAAGCCTAAATGAGCATTAATTTGACCACACAACTCATTCCTATGAAGATACATTCAAACTCACAAAACGTGCTCAGCTCGGGCTGAAAATGCATTTAAAGCAATAAAAACTCAAATTGAGTGTCACGCCTAAACCAAAGGACTTATGCACACACTTCAACATGTATTTTGTTCAGGATGACCACCTGAAGCCTAAATGAGCATTCATTTGACCACACAACTCATTCCTATGAAGATACATTCAAAGTCAGAAAGCGCGCTCAGCTCAGGCTACAAATGCATTTAAAGCAATAAAAACTCAAATTGAGTGTCACGCCTAAACCAGAGGATTTATGCACACACTTCAACATGTATTTTGTTCAGGATGTCCTCCTGAAGCCTAAATGAGCATTAATTTGATCACACAACTCATGCCTATGAAGATACATTCAAACTCACAAAACGTGCTCAGCTCGGGCTGAAAATGCATTTAAAGCAATAAAAACTCAAATTGAGTGTCACACCTAAACCAAAGGACTTATGGACACACTTCAACATGTATTTTGTTCAGGATGACCACCTGAAGCCTAAATGAGCATTCATTTGACCACACAACTCATTCCTATGAAGATACATTCAAAGTCAGAAAGCGCGCTCAGCTCAGGCTACAAATGCATTTAAAGCAATAAAAACTCAAATTGAGTGTCACGCCTAAACCAGAGGATTTATGCACACACTTCAACATGTATTTTGTTCAGGATGTCCTCCTGAAGCCTAAATGAGCATTAATTTGACTACACAACTCATTCCTATGAAGATACATTCAAAGTCAGAAAGCGCGCTCAAGCTCGGGCTGAAAATGCATTTAAAGCAATAAAAACTCAAATTGAGTGTCACACCTAAACCAAAGGACTTATGCACACATTCAACATGTATTTTGTTCAGGATGACCTCCTGAAGCCTATATGAGCTTTAATTTGACCACACAACTCATTCCTATGAAGATACATTCAAACTCACAAAACGTGCTCAGCTCGGGCTGAAAATGCATTTAAAGCAATAAAAACTCAAATGGAGTGTCACGCCTAAACCAAAGGACTTATGCACACACTTTAACATGTATTTTGTTCAGAAGGACCACCTGAAGCCTAAATGAGCATTAATTTGATCACACAATTCATGCCTATGAAGATGCATTCAAACTCACAAAACGTGCTCAGCTCGGGCTGAAAATGCATTTAAAGCAATAAAAACTCAAATTGAGTGTCACGCCTAAACCAAAGGACTTATGCACACACTTCAACATGTATTTTGTTCAGGATGACCACCTGAAGCCTAAATGAGCATTAATTTGACCACACAACTCATTCCTATGAAGATACATTCAAACTCACAAAACGTGCTCAACTCGGGCTGAAAATGCATTTAAAGCAATAAAAACTCAAATTGAGTGTCACGCCTAAACCAAAGGACTTATGCATACACTTCAACATGTATTTTGTTCAGGATGACCACCTGAAGCCTAAATGAGCATTAATTTGACCACACAACTCATTCCTATGAAGATACATTCAAACTCACAAAACGTGCTCAGCTCGGGCTGAAAATGCATTTAAAGCAATCAAAACTCAAATTGAGTGTAAGGCCTAAACCAAAGGACTTATGCACACACTTCAACATGTATTTTGTTCAGGATGACCTCCTGAAGCCCATATGAGAATTAATTTGACCACACAACTCATTCCTATGAAGATACATTCAAACTCACAAAACGTGCTCAGCTCGGGCTGAAAATGCATTTAAAGCAATAAAAACTCAAATTGAGTGTCACGCCTAAACCAAAGGACTTATGCACACACTTCAACATGTATTTTGTTCAGGATGACCACCTGAAGCCTAAATGAGCATTAATTTGACCACACAACTCATTTCTATGAAGATACATTCAAACTCACAAAACGTGCTCAACTCGGGCTGAAAATGCATTTAAAGCAATAAAAACTCAAATTGAGTGTCACGCCTAAACCAAAGGACTTATGCACACACTTCAACATGTATTTTGTTCAGGATGACCACCTGAAGCCTAAATGAGCATTAATTTGACCACACAACTCATTCCTATGAAGATACATTCAAACTCACAAAACGTGCTCAACTCGGGCTGAAAATGCATTTAAAGCAATAAAAACTCAAATTGAGTGTCACGCCTCAACCAAAGGACTTATGCACACACTTCAACATGTATTTTGTTCAGGATGACCTCCTGAAGCCTAAATGAGCAATAGTTTGACCACACAACTAATTCCTATGAAGCTACATTCAAACTCACAAAACGTGCTCAGCTCGGGCTGAAAATGCATTTAAAGCAATAAAAACTCAAATTGAGTGTCACGCCTAAACCAAAGGACTTATGCACACACTTCAACATGTATTTTGTTCAGGATGACCACCTGAAGCCTAAATGAGCATTAATTTGACCACACAACTCATTCCTATGAAGATACATTCAAACTCACAAAACGTGCTCAGCTCGGGCTGAAAATGCATTTAAAGCAATAAAAACTCAAATTGAGTGTCACGCCTAAACCGAAGGACTTATGCACACACTTCAAGATGTATTTTGTTCAGGATGACCTCCTGAAGCCTAAATGAGCAATAATTTGACCACACAACTCATTCCTATGAAGATACATTCAAAGTCAGAAAGCGCGCTCAGCTCGGACTGAAAATGCATTTAAAGCAATAAAAACTCAAATGGAGTGTCACGCCTAAACCAAAGGACTTATGCACACACTTCAACATGTATTTAGTTCAGGATGACCACCTGAAGCCGAAATGAGCATTAATTTGACCACACAACTCATTCCTATGAAGATACATTCAAACTCACAAAACGTGCTCAACTCGGGCTGAAAATGCATTTAAAGCAATAAAAACTCAAATTTTAAAAAACTTTACCAGTGTAGGCAACTTAATAATAATAATAATACTAATAATACATTTTATTGATAAGCGCCTTTCAAGACACCCAAGGACACTTTACAATAACAAAAAACACAAAACAATACGGGTTGAGCAGCTGACATGTCTGTCATTTTCTTGTGAGAATTAATTTTTTTCCAGAACAACACTCACAAAATTAGATATAGGTCTACATGACTTCCAACATTGTGATGTGCACTCACAGCAGCAATACCAGTCTTCGGCCGCTCAATTCATGCAAATTCTTCTCAAGACACTGCTCATGGTACCACCTTTCGCACTGGGTCTCGTCAAAAGGGGGCCGGGGGGAGAGAACCCTAACATCGCAAGATTATATGTTCGGAAATTTCAATCAGGATAACTCTAAGTTGCTTTTAAAATTCAAATTTTTTCTTTTACTTGAACCAACCCAATTTCAATGATGCATGCAAAGCATCATGAAGACAATGTCGATGCAAGATAAATTGTGTGTTCTTCCATTGTAAAAATCACTCGTTTTGTCAGAGGACCTTTTCCAGGTGGTTTTGCCATTTAGAGCATGCCACAGTGCATGGCGAGAACAAATACGACAACATGACGGAATATCAGTGAACATTAAACTTAAAATTCACAGTGTGTAAATATGGGATTGAAATTTTATCTTGACATTTTATTTTCATCGGAGCAGTGAATAACACGAGATTTTTCGTTGTGGTACAAGTCATAAAAAATGACTTTCTCATAAGCTTTCAGAATTCATCCCTGGTATCAACACTTCCTCTTCATGAAGTAGTTTGAAACAAAATATATCTTTGGCATCATTTCTGGATGCCACAATTAAACATTTTTTGCATGGGTGATCATCATCCAATAAACCTGCTGTGGTCAGTATTTCTGACGATTGTCTTGTTCTCTTATTTTCCATCGCCACATAATGTTCTAAAATTGATGCACGGAATGTCTGGGGAAGGCCTTCATCAGTTCCACTGCCATCTGAAAAAAAATAGCTTGTTTGTCTTGTGGGAGTGACAAAACTGTTTCGGGCGAACAATTTGAAAACACAATTTGTACAAGGCTGCATAAAGCTGGACGATCGCTTGGTTGTGCGTTGAAGTTTTGGACCCTGTGTTGTCAACCCGCGCCACTTTCGGCCTGCCTGGCTTGGAGGAGCTCCGGCGGGGACAAACTGGCGGCATCGCTTCTATACCGGCCCGTCGCGGGCGTATTCGACGAGGTTTATTAGCCCGTTGCTTGACACCCGCGCCCCTCCCGGCTTCCCGCAAGATCCCCCTGATCAGAGCTGCATTGCGATCCGCTAGGAGCAGCCGCGCCCGGGCCGTGTTTTGCAGCGGCATTGTACGATATTTCGCGAGGATGGCCGTGAGCTTTTCACCCACTTCGCTTGCAACCCGGGCCACGTTGGACCGACGGGCGCGGCGAAACTCCGGCGAGGTCAGGCGGGTGGCGTATTTTCCTTCACAGAATGTCGCGCGGGTGTGCGTCGAAGTTTTCTGCCCTTTGTGTTAGGGTCCATTGTTTGTCCACAGTGTCGACCCTCCCTTTTGATTTTGCGCCCGGGACCTAACCGACGCTGTCGCTTGGCCCCGCCAGAGCTGCGCCGTGCCTGGCGGGCCGGCAAAGGCGAGTGTTGCAAGCGAAGAGGTGGAAGACCTCGCGCACACCAACACGACCTGCCGGGAGCAAAGCTGCTGCCCGCTCGGCTCCGCCAGAGATGCACCTCGCTTTGAGGGACAGGGGGCGCGGTGTGCAATCAAAGGGAAGAAAAACTTGGGAATCAAACCGCGCGAAGGTCCGGGACCGAACCGATGCCACCCGCTTGGCCCTGCCGGAGTTGCGCGGGGCAGGTAGGGCCGAGAGTGGTGTGTGTGATAAGCGAAGCGGAGGAACAGCTCACGCCCGCCCGTGAGAAATTTCGGACAGAGCCGTTTTTGCCCACGGCCGAGCCGGAGTTGCTCCGCTGCGGCGCTCAGGCTGTTCCGACGAGGATGTTGGGGCGGAGCGCTGGGAGAACCGCGGGTGTTAAGCAAAGTGTTCGGCTTCGTGAGAGATGAAGAGAGGAACCACGCGCAGACACAAAAAGCACAGAAGGGTTTTATTGCCAGTAAGCGAGACAGGCCGAGGTGGTCACAACTGAAAGGTAGTCAAAATGATCAATTCGAGGAGTGCAGGAATCCTGGAGCGGTACGGCGTCGTCGACACGGCAGGAAGGATCTCTGACGAAGTGACAATGGGTGGCTCTTCAGGCTGGCTTTTATGCTGCAAGTGGCAGATGAGATAATGACTCGCAGGTGTGTCGGGGAGGCAGGTGCACTGATTAGAGAAGCGCCCATCCCACACTGAAAAAGGTAACAATAACTTTTTGGGAGCGGCAAATTCCCCCACAGGAGAACAGAGAAATAGTGGTTTGATTTCGTGGAGTTCGTGGCGCAATGCATGAGGCGTCTGACTACAAATCAGGTCATGCTCGGCCAAAGAGAGGGCGTCCACCAGGTTGAAAAAGAGATGAAGAGCAAACACTGTCAATACATAATAAAGTTTCTCTGTCCCAATATCCAAAAAAAAAAAGCCCAGTCCGAAGTAGCAAGATTAAGAAAATCTTTTGAAAAAACGCTCACATGAGGCGGATTTTGAGCCTTGCCTATGCAGTGATATTAATAATAATTGTAATAATAATCATGAAAAAGTGTGATGGTGGCGTGGCATTCATTTATCTTTTGAATTGGTGCGTTTAGATTTTTGTTTTTTGCTTTTCCTTGTATTTGGGTGTAGTTTCAAGCGCAGCTCATGTTCACACAACGCACATTTTATCTCATTATTTTTAGAGGGTCACAGGAAATCATATGGAAGGCTGCAATGGCCAACTCTCACCAGCAGAGGCTATCGTAAAGTGCTGGCCGTGCATGGACAAATAGGGCTCTCGCATTTCAGAAAGCACAAGAGTGACACAACGTGGCATCAGCTCTGAGCAGCAAATATTGTCAATTCATCGTCAATTTTTTCCGTCCCAAGAACCCCCCAAAAAAGTCAAAAGAGCCAAGATTTTTTAAAAACGCTCACATCAGAAGGATTTTGAGGCATGTCGATGCAAAAAAAAAGAAAAAAGAAAAAAGACAATTAAAAAGTGTGATGGGGACACGACGTTCTTTGAATTCTAAATTGAGATATTTCGATTTTTTTTTGCTTTCACATGTATTTGGTTTGAGATTCGATTTCAGCTCATGTTCACAGGGCGGACATTTTATGTTGTTGCTTATTTTTAGAGGGTCATAAAAAAAATCCCAGACTTGACTTCTTCGTTTACAGTTGACTGAATAGGGATGATTGTTTTATTTGGGAGCAGAGAGATGTTGACTTAAATTCGCGGAGTTTATGATGCCACGGATAACGTGTCTCAATACGATTCAGTATTCGTTCGCGGAACGTCGCGCGGCTGGAAGCCGACGTTTTCTGCCCTTTGCGTTCGAAACCATTGTGTGTCCACGGTGCCGCCCCTCCCTTTTTTTGTCTCTTTTTCAGTGTGGGCTGGGCGCCTCTCGAATCAGTGCACCTGCCTCCCCTACACACGTGCGAGTCTTCATCTCATCTGCCACTTGCACCATAAAAGACAGCGTGAACAGCCACCCGTTGCCAGTTCGTCAGCGATCCTTCCTGCCGAGCTAGCTGCTGCCACGCCGTTACGCTCCAGCATTTCTGCACTCCTCAACGTGATCATTTTGACTAGCTTTCAGTTGTTTACACCTCGACCTGACCAACTTTCTGGCAATAAAACCCCTCTTCGTTTTTGGTGTCTGTGTGTGGTTCTTGTATTGATCTCTCACGAAACCTAACACTTTAATTCACATTCGACCCAAACTCCTCGTTTGGAGCGTCCCTCGCGCCGAAACGGTGCAGCATCGGCGGTGCCGTGGGCATAAACAACTCGGTACGACATTTCGCGCGGGTGGGCGTGAGATGTTCCTCCGCTTCACTGGTAACCCTGGATACTCTCCGCCGTACGGGTGCCGTGCGCCCCGAACCCGAAGCAATGAGGGACATTTTAGGGCGGTCGGGTTCGGGTAGGGGTAGGGCTCGGGCTCGGGCTCGGGCCGCCCGATCTTACTTCTGCTCCGGCGGGGCCAAGCGGGTGGCATCCGTTCGGTCCCGGACCTTCGTGCTGTTTGATTACCAAAGGACTTATGCACACACTTCAACTTGTATTTTGTTCAGGATGACCTCCTGAAGCCTAAATGAGCATTAATTTGATCACACAACTCATGCCTATGAAGATACATTCAAACTCACAAAACGTGCTCAGCTCGGGCTGAAAATGCATTTAAAGCAATAAAAACTCAAATTGAGTGTCACACCTAAACCAAAGGACTTATGGACACACTTCAACATGTATTTTGTTCAGGATGACCACCTGAAGCCTAAATGAGCATTCATTTGACCACACAACTCATTCCTATGAAGATACATTCAAAGTCAGAAAGCGCGCTCAGCTCAGGCTACAAATGCATTTAAAGCAATAAAAACTCAAATTGAGTGTCACGCCTAAACCAGAGGATTTATGCACACACTTCAACATGTATTTTGTTCAGGATGTCCTCCTGAAGCCTAAATGAGCATTAATTTGACTACACAACTCATTCCTATGAAGATACATTCAAAGTCAGAAAGCGCGCTCAAGCTCGGGCTGAAAATGCATTTAAAGCAATAAAAACTCAAATTGAGTGTCACACCTAAACCAAAGGACTTATGCACACATTCAACATGTATTTTGTTCAGGATGACCTCCTGAAGCCTATATGAGCTTTAATTTGACCACACAACTCATTCCTATGAAGATACATTCAAACTCACAAAACGTGCTCAGCTCGGGCTGAAAATGCATTTAAAGCAATAAAAACTCAAATTGAGTGTCACGCCTAAACCGAAGGACTTATGCACACACTTCAAGATGTGTTTTGTTCAGGATGACCTCCTGAAGCCTAAATGAGCAATAATTTGACCACACAACTCATTCCTATGAAGATACATTCAAAGTCAGAAAGCGCGCTCAGCTCAGACTGAAAATGCATTTAAAGCAATAAAAACTCAAATGGAGTGTCACGCCTAAACCAAAGGACTTATGCACACACTTCAACATGTATTTAGTTCAGGATGACCACCTGAAGCCGAAATGAGCATTAATTTGACCACACAACTCATTCTTATGAAGATACATTCAAACTCACAAAACATGCTCAGCTCGGGCTGAAAATGCATTTAAAGCAATAAAAACTCAAATTGAGTGTCACGCCTAAACCAAAGGACTTATGCACACACTTCAACATGTATTTAGTTCAGGATGTCCTCCTGAAGCCTAAATGAGCATTAATTTGACCACACAACTCATTCCTATGAAGATACATTCAAACTCACAAAAAGTGCTCAGCTCGGGCTGAAAATGCATTTAAAGCAATAAAAACTCAAATTGAGTGTCACGCCCAAACCAAAGAACTTATGCACACACTTCAATATTTATTTAGTTCAGGATGACCACCTGAAGCCTAAATGAGCATTAATTTGACCACACAACTAATTCCTATGAAGCTACATTCAAACTCACAAAACGTGCTCAGCTCGGGCTGAAAATGCATTTAAAGCAATAAAAACTCAAATTGAGTGTCACGCCTAAACCAAAGGACTTATGCACACACTTCAACATGTATTTTGTTCAGGATGACCACCTGAAGCCTAAATGAGCATTAATTTGACCACACAACTCATTCCTATGAAGATACATTCAAACTCACAAAAAGTGCTCAGCTCGGGCTGAAAATGCATTTAAAGCAATAAAAACTCAAATTGAGTGTCACGCCCAAACCAAAGAACTTATGCACACACTTCAATATTTATTTAGTTCAGGATGACCACCTGAAGCCTAAATGAGCATTAATTTGACCACACAACTAATTCCTATGAAGCTACATTCAAACTCACAAAACGTGCTCAGCTCGGGCTGAAAATGCATTTAAAGCAATAAAAACTCAAATTGAGTGTCACGCCTAAACCAAAGGATTCATGCACACACTTTAACATGTATTTTGTTCAGAAGGACCACCTGAAGCCTAAATGAGCATTAATTTGATCACACAATTCATGCCTATGAAGATGCATTCAAACTCACAAAACGTGCTCAGCTCGGGCTGAAAATGCATTTAAAGCAATAAAAACTCAAATTGAGTGTCACACCTAAACCAAAGGACTTATGCACACACTTCATCATGTATTTTGTTCAGGATGGCCTCCTGAAGCCTAAAAGAGCATTAATTTGACTAAACAAATCATTCCTATGAAGATACATTCAAAGTCAGAAAGCGCGCTCAGCTCGGAATGAAAATGCATTTAAAGCAATAAAAACTCAAATTGAGTGTCACACCTAAACCAAAGGATTATGCACACACTTCAACATGTATTTTGTTCAGGATGGCCTCCTGAAGCCTATATGAGCATTAATTTGACCACACAACTCATTCCTATGAAGATACATTCAAACTCACAAAACATGCTCAGCTCGGGCTGAAAATGCATTTAAAGCAATAAAAACTCAAATTGAGTGTCACGCCTAAACCAAAGGACTTATGCACACACTTCAACATGTATTTTGTTCAGGATGACCACCTGAAGCCTAAATGAGCATTAATTTGACCACACAACTCATTCCTATGAAGATACATTCAAACTCACAAAACGTGCTCAACTCGGGCTGAAAATGCATTTAAAGCAATAAAAACTCAAATTGAGTGTCACGCCTAAACCAAAGGACTTATGCATACACTTCAACATGTATTTTGTTCAGGATGACCTCCTGAAGCCCATATGAGAATTAATTTGACCACACAACTCATTCCTATGAAGATACATTCAAACTCACAAAACGTGCTCAGCTCGGGCTGAAAATGCATTTAAAGCAATAAAAACTCAAATTGAGTGTCACGCCTAAACCAAAGGACTTATGCACACACTTCAACATGTATTTTGTTCAGGATGACCACCTGAAGCCTAAATGAGCATTAATTTGACCACACAACTCATTCCTATGAAGATACATTCAAACTCACAAAACGTGCTCAACTCGGGCTGAAAATGCATTTAAAGCAATAAAAACTCAAATTGAGTGTCACGCCTAAACCAAAGGACTTATGCATACACTTCAACATGTATTTTGTTCAGGATGACCACCTGAAGCCTAAATGAGCATTAATTTGACCACACAACTCATTCCTATGAAGATACATTCAAACTCACAAAACGTGCTCAGCTCGGGCTGAAAATGCATTTAAAGCAATCAAAACTCAAATTGAGTGTCACGCCTAAACCAAAGGACTTATGCACACACTTCAACATGTATTTTGTTCAGGATGACCTCCTGAAGCCCATATGAGAATTAATTTGACCACACAACTCATTCCTATGAAGATACATTCAAACTCACAAAACGTGCTCAACTCGGGCTGAAAATGCATTTAAAGCAATAAAAACTCAAATTGAGTGTCACGCCTCAACCAAAGGACTTATGCACACACTTCAACGTGTATTTTGTTCAGGATGACCTCCTGAAGCCTAAATGAGCAATAGTTTGACCACACAACTAATTCCTATGAAGCTACATTCAAACTCACAAAACGTGCTCAGCTCGGGCTGAAAATGCATTTAAAGCAATAAAAACTCAAATTGAGTGTCACGCCTAAACCGAAGGACTTATGCACACACTTCAAGATGTATTTTGTTCAGGATGACCTCCTGAAGCCTAAATGAGCATTAATTTGACCACACAACTCATTCCTATGAAGATACATTCAAAGTCAGAAAGCGCGCTCAGCTCGGGCTGAAAATGCATTTAAAGCAATAAAAACTCAAATTGAGTGTCACGCCTAAACCGAAGGACTTATGCACACACTTCAAGATGTATTTTGTTCAGGATGACCTCCTGAAGCCTAAATGAGCATTAATTTGACCACACAACTCATTCCTATGAAGATACATTCAAACTCACAAAACGTGCTCAGCTCGGGCTGAAAATGCATTTAAAGCAATAAAAACTCAAATTGAGTGTCACGCCTAAACCGAAGGACTTATGCACACACTTCAAGATGTATTTTGTTCAGGATGACCTCCTGAAGCCTAAATGAGCATTAATTTGACCACACAACTCATTCCTATGAAGATACATTCAAAGTCAGAAAGCGCGCTCAGCTCGGGCTGAAAATGCATTTAAAGCAATAAAAACTCAAATTGAGTGTCACGCCTAAACCGAAGGACTTATGCACACACTTCAACATGTATTTTGTTCAGGATGACCACCTGAAGCCTAAATGAGCATTAATTTGACCACACAACTCATTCCTATGAAGATACATTCAAACTCACAAAACGTGCTCAGCTCGGGCTGAAAATGCATTTAAAGCAATAAAAACTCAAATTGAGTGTCACGCCTAAACCGAAGGACTTATGCACACACTTCAAGATGTATTTTGTTCAGGATGACCTCCTGAAGCCTAAATGAGCAATAATTTGACCACACAACTCATTCCTATGAAGATACATTCAAAGTCAGAAAGCGCGCTCAGCTCGGACTGAAAATGCATTTAAAGCAATAAAAACTCAAATGGAGTGTCACGCCTAAACCAAAGGACTTATGCACACACTTCAACATGTATTTAGTTCAGGATGACCACCTGAAGCCGAAATGAGCATTAATTTGACCACACAACTCATTCTTATGAAGATACATTCAAACTCACAAAACATGCTCAGCTCGGGCTGAAAATGCATTTAAAGCAATAAAAACTCAAATTGAGTGTCATGCCTAAACCAAAGGACTTATGCACACACTTCAACATGTATTTTGTTCAGGATGACCACCTGAAGCCTAAATGAGCATTAATTTGACCACACAACTCATTCCTATGAAGATACATTCAAACTCACAAAACGTGCTCAACTTGGGCTGAAAATGCATTTAAAGCAATAAAAACTCAAATTGAGTGTCACGCCTAAACCAAAGGACTTATGCACACACTTCAACATGTATTTAGTTCAGGATGTCCTCCTGAAGCCTAAATGAGCATTAATTTGACCACACAACTCATTCCTATGAAGATACATTCAAACTCACAAAAAGTGCTCAGCTCGGGCTGAAAATGCATTTAAAGCAATAAAAACTCAAATTGAGTGTCACGCCCAAACCAAAGAACTTATGCACACACTTCAATATTTATTTAGTTCAGGATGACCACCTGAAGCCTAAATGAGCATTAATTTGACCACACAACTAATTCCTATGAAGCTACATTCAAACTCACAAAACGTGCTCAGCTCGGGCTGAAAATGCATTTAAAGCAATAAAAACTCTAATTGAGTGTCACGCCTAAACCAAAGGACTTATGCACACACTTCAACATGTATTTTGTTCAGGATGACCACCTGAAGCCTAAATGAGCATTAATTTGACCACACAACTGATTCCTATGAAGATACATTCAAACTCACAAAACGTGCTCAGCTCGGGCTGAAAATGCATTTAAAGCAATAAAAACTCAAATTGAGTGTCACGCCTAAACCAAAGGACTTATGCACACACTTCAACATGTATTTTGTTCAGGATGACCACCTGAAGCCTAAATGAGCATTAATTTGACCACACAACTCATTCCTATGAAGATACATTCAAACTCACAAAACGTGCTCAACTCGGGCTGAAAATGCATTTAAAGCAATAAAAACTCAAATTTTAAAAAACTTTACCAGTGTAGGCAACTTAATAATACTAATAATACATTTTATTGATAAGCGCCTTTCAAGACACCCAAGGACACTTTACAATAACAAAAAACACAAAACAATACGGGTTGAGCAGCTGACATGTCTGTCATTTTCTTGTGAGAATTAATTTTTTTCCAGAACAACACTCACAAAATTAGATATAGGTCTACATGACTTCCAACATTGTGATGTGCACTCACAGCAGCAATACCAGTCTTCGGCCGCTCAATTCATGCAAATTCTTCTCAAGACACTGCTCATGGTACCACCTTTCGCACTGGGTCTCGTCAAAAGGGGGCCGGGGGGAGAGAACCCTAACATCGCAAGATTATATGTTCGGAAATTTCAATCAGGATAACTCTAAGTTGCTTTTAAAATTCAAATTTTTTCTTTTACTTGAACCAACCCAATTTCAATGATGCATGCAAAGCATCATGAAGACAATGTCGATGCAAGATAAATTGTGTGTTCTTCCATTGTAAAAATCACTCGTTTTGTCAGAGGACCTTTTCCAGGTGGTTTTGCCATTTAGAGCATGCCACAGTGCATGGCGAGAACAAATACGACAACATGACGGAATATCAGTGAACATTAAACTTAAAATTCACAGTGTGTAAATATGGGATTGAAATTTTATCTTGACATTTTATTTTCATCGGAGCAGTGAATAACACGAGATTTTTCGTTGTGGTACAAGTCATAAAAAATGACTTTCTCATAAGCTTTCAGAATTCATCCCTGGTATCAACACTTCCTCTTCATGAAGTAGTTTGAAACAAAATATATCTTTGGCATCATTTCTGGATGCCACAATTAAACATTTTTTGCATGGGTGATCATCATCCAATAAACCTGCTGTGGTCAGTATTTCTGACGATTGTCTTGTTCTCTTATTTTCCATCGCCACATAATGTTCTAAAATTGATGCACGGAATGTCTGGGGAAGGCCTTCATCAGTTCCACTGCCATCTGAAAAAAAATAGCTTGTTTGTCTTGTGGGAGTGACAAAACTGTTTCGGGCGAACAATTTGAAAACACAATTTGTACAAGGCTGCATAAAGCTGGACGATCGCTTGGTTGTGCGTTGAAGTTTTGGACCCTGTGTTGTCAACCCGCGCCACTTTCGGCCTGCCTGGCTTGGAGGAGCTCCGGCGGGGACAAACTGGCGGCATCGCTTCTATACCGGCCCGTCGCGGGCGTATTCGACGAGGTTTATTAGCCCGTTGCTTGACACCCGCGCCCCTCCCGGCTTCCCGCAAGATCCCCCTGATCAGAGCTGCATTGCGATCCGCTAGGAGCAGCCGCGCCCGGGCCGTGTTTTGCAGCGGCATTGTACGATATTTCGCGAGGATGGCCGTGAGCTTTTCACCCACTTCGCTTGCAACCCGGGCCACGTTGGACCGACGGGCGCGGCGAAACTCCGGCGAGGTCAGGCGGGTGGCGTATTTTCCTTCACAGAATGTCGCGCGGGTGTGCGTCGAAGTTTTCTGCCCTTTGTGTTAGGGTCCATTGTTTGTCCACAGTGTCGACCCTCCCTTTTGATTTTGCGCCCGGGACCTAACCGACGCTGTCGCTTGGCCCCGCCAGAGCTGCGCCGTGCCTGGCGGGCCGGCAAAGGCGAGTGTTGCAAGCGAAGAGGTGGAAGACCTCGCGCACACCAACACGACCTGCCGGGAGCAAAGCTGCTGCCCGCTCGGCTCCGCCAGAGATGCACCTCGCTTTGAGGGACAGGGGGCGCGGTGTGCAATCAAAGGGAAGAAAAACTTGGGAATCAAACCGCGCGAAGGTCCGGGACCGAACCGATGCCACCCGCTTGGCCCTGCCGGAGTTGCGCGGGGCAGGTAGGGCCGAGAGTGGTGTGTGTGATAAGCGAAGCGGAGGAACAGCTCGCGCCCGCCCGTGAGAAATTTCGGACAGAGCCGTTTTTGCCCACGGCCGAGCCGGAGTTGCTCCGCTGCGGCGCTCAGGCTGTTCCGACGAGGATGTTGGGGCGGAGCGCTGGGAGAACCGCGGGTGTTAAGCAAAGTGTTCGGCTTCGTGAGAGATGAAGAGAGGAACCACGCGCAGACACAAAAAGCACAGAAGGGTTTTATTGCCAGTAAGCGAGACAGGCCGAGGTGGTCACAACTGAAAGGTAGTCAAAATGATCAATTCGAGGAGTGCAGGAATCCTGGAGCGGTACGGCGTCGTCGACACGGCAGGAAGGATCTCTGACGAAGTGACAATGGGTGGCTCTTCAGGCTGGCTTTTATGCTGCAAGTGGCAGATGAGATAATGACTCGCAGGTGTGTCGGGGAGGCAGGTGCACTGATTAGAGAAGCGCCCATCCCACACTGAAAAAGGTAACAATAACTTTTTGGGAGCGGCAAATTCCCCCACAGGAGAACAGAGAAATAGTGGTTTGATTTCGTGGAGTTCGTGGCGCAATGCACGAGGCGTCTGACTACAAATCAGGTCATGCTCGGCCAAAGAGAGGGCGTCCACCAGGTTGAAAAAGAGATGAAGAGCAAACACTGTCAATACATAATAAAGTTTCTCTGTCCCAATATCCCAAAAAAAAAGCCCAGTCCGAAGTAGCAAGATTAAGAAAATCTTTTGAAAAAACGCTCACATGAGGCGGATTTTGAGCCTTGCCTATGCAGTGATATTAATAATAATTGTAATAATAATCATGAAAAAGTGTGATGGTGGCGTGGCATTCATTTATCTTTTGAATTGGTGCGTTTAGATTTTTGTTTTTTGCTTTTCCTTGTATTTGGGTGTAGTTTCAAGCGCAGCTCATGTTCACACAACGCACATTTTATCTCATTATTTTTAGAGGGTCACAGGAAATCATATGGAAGGCTGCAATGGCCAACTCTCACCAGCAGAGGCTATCGTAAAGTGCTGGCCGTGCATGGACAAATAGGGCTCTCGCATTTCAGAAAGCACAAGAGTGACACAACGTGGCATCAGCTCTGAGCAGCAAATATTGTCAATTCATCGTCAATTTTTTCCGTCCCAAGAACCCCCCAAAAAAGTCAAAAGAGCCAAGATTTTTTAAAAACGCTCACATCAGAAGGATTTTGAGGCGTGTCGATGCAAAAAAAAAAGAAAAAAGAAAAAAGACAATTAAAAAGTGTGATGGGGACACGACGTTCTTTGAATTCTAAATTGATATATTTCGATTTTTTTTGCTTTCACATGTATTTGGTTTGAGATTCGATTTCAGCTCATGTTCACAGGGCGGACATTTTATGTTGTTGCTTATTTTTAGAGGGTCATAAAAAAAATCCCAGACTTGACTTCTTCGTTTACAGTTGACTGAATAGGGATGATTGTTTTATTTGGGAGCAGAGAGATGTTGACTTAAATTCGCGGAGTTTATGATGCCACGGATAACGTGTCTCAATACGATTCAGTATTCGTTCGCGGAACGTCGCGCGGCTGGAAGCCGACGTTTTCTGCCCTTTGCGTTCGAAACCATTGTGTGTCCACGGTGCCGCCCCTCCCTTTTTTTGTCTCTTTTTCAGTGTGGGCTGGGCGCCTCTCGAATCAGTGCACCTGCCTCCCCTACACACGTGCGAGTCTTCATCTCATCTGCCACTTGCACCATAAAAGACAGCGTGAACAGCCACCCGTTGCCAGTTCGTCAGCGATCCTTCCTGCCGAGCTAGCTGCTGCCACGCCGTTACGCTCCAGCATTTCTGCACTCCTCAACGTGATCATTTTGACTAGCTTTCAGTTGTTTACACCTCGACCTGACCAACTTTCTGGCAATAAAACCCCTCTTCGTTTTTGGTGTCTGTGTGTGGTTCTTGTATTGATCTCTCACGAAACCTAACACTTTAATTCACATTCGACCCAAACTCCTCGTTTGGAGCGTCCCTCGCGCCGAAACGGTGCAGCATCGGCGGTGCCGTGGGCATAAACAACTCGGTACGACATTTCGCGCGGGTGGGCGTGAGATGTTCCTCCGCTTCACTGGTAACCCTGGATACTCTCCGCCGTACGGGTGCCGTGCGCCCCGAACCCGAAGCAATGAGGGACATTTTAGGGCGGTCGGGTTCGGGTAGGGGTAGGGCTCGGGCTCGGGCTCGGGCCGCCCGATCTTACTTCTGCTCCGGCGGGGCCAAGCGGGTGGCATCCGTTCGGTCCCGGACCTTCGTGCTGTTTGATTACCAAAGGACTTATGCACACACTTCAACTTGTATTTTGTTCAGGATGACCTCCTGAAGCCTAAATGAGCATTAATTTGATCACACAACTCATGCCTATGAAGATACATTCAAACTCACAAAACGTGCTCAGCTCGGGCTGAAAATGCATTTAAAGCAATAAAAACTCAAATTGAGTGTCACACCTAAACCAAAGGACTTATGGACACACTTCAACATGTATTTTGTTCAGGATGACCACCTGAAGCCTAAATGAGCATTCATTTGACCACACAACTCATTCCTATGAAGATACATTCAAAGTCAGAAAGCGCGCTCAGCTCAGGCTACAAATGCATTTAAAGCAATAAAAACTCAAATTGAGTGTCACGCCTAAACCAAAGGATTTATGCACACACTTCAACATGTATTTTGTTCAGGATGTCCTCCTGAAGCCTAAATGAGCATTAATTTGACTACACAACTCATTCCTATGAAGATACATTCAAAGTCAGAAAGCGCGCTCAAGCTCGGGCTGAAAATGCATTTAAAGCAATAAAAACTCAAATTGAGTGTCACACCTAAACCAAAGGACTTATGCACACATTCAACATGTATTTTGTTCAGGATGACCTCCTGAAGCCTGTATGAGCTTTAATTTGACCACACAACTCATTCCTATGAAGATACATTCAAACTCACAAAACGTGCTCAGCTCGGGCTGAAAATGCATTTAAAGCAATAAAAACTCAAATTGAGTGTCACGCCTAAACCAAAGGATTTATGCACACACTTTAACATGTATTTTGTTCAGAAGGACCACCTGAAGCCTAAATGAGCATTAATTTGATCACACAATTCATGCCTATGAAGATGCATTCAAACTCACAAAACGTGCTCAGCTCGGGCTGAAAATGCATTTAAAGCAATAAAAACTCAAATTGAGTGTCACACCTAAACCAAAGGACTTATGCACACACTTCATCATGTATTTTGTTCAGGATGGCCTCCTGAAGCCTAAAAGAGCATTAATTTGACTAAACAAATCATTCCTATGAAGATACATTCAAAGTCAGAAAGCGCGCTCAGCTCGGAATGAAAATGCATTTAAAGCAATAAAAACTCAAATTGAGTGTCACACCTAAACCAAAGGATTATGCACACACTTCAACATGTATTTTGTTCAGGATGGCCTCCTGAAGCCTATATGAGCATTAATTTGACCACACAACTCATTCCTATGAAGATACATTCAAACTCACAAAACATGCTCAGCTCGGGCTGAAAATGCATTTAAAGCAATAAAAACTCAAATTGAGTGTCACGCCTAAACCAAAGGACTTATGCACACACTTCAACATGTATTTTGTTCAGGATGACCACCTGAAGCCTAAATGAGCATTAATTTGACCACACAACTCATTCCTATGAAGATACATTCAAACTCACAAAACGTGCTCAGCTCGGGCTGAAAATGCATTTAAAGCAATCAAAACTCAAATTGAGTGTAAGGCCTAAACCAAAGGACTTATGCACACACTTCAACATGTATTTTGTTCAGGATGACCTCCTGAAGCCCATATGAGAATTAATTTGACCACACAACTCATTCCTATGAAGATACATTCAAACTCACAAAACGTGCTCAGCTCGGGCTGAAAATGCATTTAAAGCAATAAAAACTCAAATTGAGTGTCACGCCTAAACCAAAGGACTTATGCACACACTTCAACATGTATTTTGTTCAGGATGACCACCTGAAGCCTAAATGAGCATTAATTTGACCACACAACTCATTCCTATGAAGATACATTCAAACTCACAAAACGTGCTCAACTCGGGCTGAAAATGCATTTAAAGCAATAAAAACTCAAATTGAGTGTCACGCCTAAACCAAAGGACTTATGCATACACTTCAACATGTATTTTGTTCAGGATGACCACCTGAAGCCTAAATGAGCATTAATTTGACCACACAACTCATTCCTATGAAGATACATTCAAACTCACAAAACGTGCTCAGCTCGGGCTGAAAATGCATTTAAAGCAATCAAAACTCAAATTGAGTGTAAGGCCTAAACCAAAGGACTTATGCACACACTTCAACATGTATTTTGTTCAGGATGACCTCCTGAAGCCCATATGAGAATTAATTTGACCACACAACTCATTCCTATGAAGATACATTCAAACTCACAAAACGTGCTCAGCTCGGGCTGAAAATGCATTTAAAGCAATAAAAACTCAAATTGAGTGTCACGCCTAAACCAAAGGACTTATGCACACACTTCAACATGTATTTTGTTCAGGATGACCACCTGAAGCCTAAATGAGCATTAATTTGACCACACAACTCATTCCTATGAAGATACATTCAAACTCACAAAACGTGCTCAGCTCGGGCTGAAAATGCATTTAAAGCAATCAAAACTCAAATTGAGTGTAAGGCCTAAACCAAAGGACTTATGCACACACTTCAACATGTATTTTGTTCAGGATGACCTCCTGAAGCCCATATGAGAATTAATTTGACCACACAACTCATTCCTATGAAGATACATTCAAACTCACAAAACATGCTCAGCTCGGGCTGAAAATGCATTTAAAGCAATAAAACTCAAATTGAGTGTCACGCCTAAACCAAAGGACTTATGCACACACTTCAACATGTATTTTGTTCAGGATGACCACCTGAAGCCTAAATGAGCATTAATTTGACCACACAACTCATTCCTATGAAGATACATTCAAACTCACAAAACGTGCTCAGCTCGGGCTGAAAATGCATTTAAAGCAATAAAAACTCAAATGGAGTGTCACGCCTAAACCAAAGGACTTATGCACACACTTCAACATGTATTTAGTTCAGGATGACCACCTGAAGCCGAAATGAGCATTAATTTGACCACACAACTCATTCTTATGAAGATACATTCAAACTCACAAAACATGCTCAGCTCGGGCTGAAAATGCATTTAAAGCAATAAAAACTCAAATTGAGTGTCATGCCTAAACCAAAGGACTTATGCACACACTTCAACATGTATTTTGTTCAGGATGACCACCTGAAGCCTAAATGAGCATTAATTTGACCACACAACTCATTCCTATGAAGATACATTCAAACTCACAAAACGTGCTCAACTTGGGCTGAAAATGCATTTAAAGCAATAAAAACTCAAATTGAGTGTCACGCCTAAACCAAAGGACTTATGCACACACTTCAACATGTATTTAGTTCAGGATGTCCTCCTGAAGCCTAAATGAGCATTAATTTGACCACACAACTCATTCCTATGAAGATACATTCAAACTCACAAAAAGTGCTCAGCTCGGGCTGAAAATGCATTTAAAGCAATAAAAACTCAAATTGAGTGTCACGCCCAAACCAAAGAACTTATGCACACACTTCAATATTTATTTAGTTCAGGATGACCACCTGAAGCCTAAATGAGCATTAATTTGACCACACAACTAATTCCTATGAAGCTACATTCAAACTCACAAAACGTGCTCAGCTCGGGCTGAAAATGCATTTAAAGCAATAAAAACTCTAATTGAGTGTCACGCCTAAACCAAAGGACTTATGCACACACTTCAACATGTATTTTGTTCAGGATGACCACCTGAAGCCTAAATGAGCATTAATTTGACCACACAACTGATTCCTATGAAGATACATTCAAACTCACAAAACGTGCTCAGCTCGGGCTGAAAATGCATTTAAAGCAATAAAAACTCAAATTGAGTGTCACGCCTAAACCAAAGGACTTATGCACACACTTCAACATGTATTTTGTTCAGGATGACCACCTGAAGCCTAAATGAGCATTAATTTGACCACACAACTCATTCCTATGAAGATACATTCAAACTCACAAAACGTGCTCAACTCGGGCTGAAAATGCATTTAAAGCAATAAAAACTCAAATTTTAAAAAACTTTACCAGTGTAGGCAACTTAATAATACTAATAATACATTTTATTGATAAGCGCCTTTCAAGACACCCAAGGACACTTTACAATAACAAAAAACACAAAACAATACGGGTTGAGCAGCTGACATGTCTGTCATTTTCTTGTGAGAATTAATTTTTTTCCAGAACAACACTCACAAAATTAGATATAGGTCTACATGACTTCCAACATTGTGATGTGCACTCACAGCAGCAATACCAGTCTTCGGCCGCTCAATTCATGCAAATTCTTCTCAAGACACTGCTCATGGTACCACCTTTCGCACTGGGTCTCGTCAAAAGGGGGCCGGGGGGAGAGAACCCTAACATCGCAAGATTATATGTTCGGAAATTTCAATCAGGATAACTCTAAGTTGCTTTTAAAATTCAAATTTTTTCTTTTACTTGAACCAACCCAATTTCAATGATGCATGCAAAGCATCATGAAGACAATGTCGATGCAAGATAAATTGTGTGTTCTTCCATTGTAAAAATCACTCGTTTTGTCAGAGGACCTTTTCCAGGTGGTTTTGCCATTTAGAGCATGCCACAGTGCATGGCGAGAACAAATACGACAACATGACGGAATATCAGTGAACATTAAACTTAAAATTCACAGTGTGTAAATATGGGATTGAAATTTTATCTTGACATTTTATTTTCATCGGAGCAGTGAATAACACGAGATTTTTCGTTGTGGTACAAGTCATAAAAAATGACTTTCTCATAAGCTTTCAGAATTCATCCCTGGTATCAACACTTCCTCTTCATGAAGTAGTTTGAAACAAAATATATCTTTGGCATCATTTCTGGATGCCACAATTAAACATTTTTTGCATGGGTGATCATCATCCAATAAACCTGCTGTGGTCAGTATTTCTGACGATTGTCTTGTTCTCTTATTTTCCATCGCCACATAATGTTCTAAAATTGATGCACGGAATGTCTGGGGAAGGCCTTCATCAGTTCCACTGCCATCTGAAAAAAAATAGCTTGTTTGTCTTGTGGGAGTGACAAAACTGTTTCGGGCGAACAATTTGAAAACACAATTTGTACAAGGCTGCATAAAGCTGGACGATCGCTTGGTTGTGCGTTGAAGTTTTGGACCCTGTGTTGTCAACCCGCGCCACTTTCGGCCTGCCTGGCTTGGAGGAGCTCCGGCGGGGACAAACTGGCGGCATCGCTTCTATACCGGCCCGTCGCGGGCGTATTCGACGAGGTTTATTAGCCCGTTGCTTGACACCCGCGCCCCTCCCGGCTTCCCGCAAGATCCCCCTGATCAGAGCTGCATTGCGATCCGCTAGGAGCAGCCGCGCCCGGGCCGTGTTTTGCAGCGGCATTGTACGATATTTCGCGAGGATGGCCGTGAGCTTTTCACCCACTTCGCTTGCAACCCGGGCCACGTTGGACCGACGGGCGCGGCGAAACTCCGGCGAGGTCAGGCGGGTGGCGTATTTTCCTTCACAGAATGTCGCGCGGGTGTGCGTCGAAGTTTTCTGCCCTTTGTGTTAGGGTCCATTGTTTGTCCACAGTGTCGACCCTCCCTTTTGATTTTGCGCCCGGGACCTAACCGACGCTGTCGCTTGGCCCCGCCAGAGCTGCGCCGTGCCTGGCGGGCCGGCAAAGGCGAGTGTTGCAAGCGAAGAGGTGGAAGACCTCGCGCACACCAACACGACCTGCCGGGAGCAAAGCTGCTGCCCGCTCGGCTCCGCCAGAGATGCACCTCGCTTTGAGGGACAGGGGGCGCGGTGTGCAATCAAAGGGAAGAAAAACTTGGGAATCAAACCGCGCGAAGGTCCGGGACCGAACCGATGCCACCCGCTTGGCCCTGCCGGAGTTGCGCGGGGCAGGTAGGGCCGAGAGTGGTGTGTGTGATAAGCGAAGCGGAGGAACAGCTCGCGCCCGCCCGTGAGAAATTTCGGACAGAGCCGTTTTTGCCCACGGCCGAGCCGGAGTTGCTCCGCTGCGGCGCTCAGGCTGTTCCGACGAGGATGTTGGGGCGGAGCGCTGGGAGAACCGCGGGTGTTAAGCAAAGTGTTCGGCTTCGTGAGAGATGAAGAGAGGAACCACGCGCAGACACAAAAAGCACAGAAGGGTTTTATTGCCAGTAAGCGAGACAGGCCGAGGTGGTCACAACTGAAAGGTAGTCAAAATGATCAATTCGAGGAGTGCAGGAATCCTGGAGCGGTACGGCGTCGTCGACACGGCAGGAAGGATCTCTGACGAAGTGACAATGGGTGGCTCTTCAGGCTGGCTTTTATGCTGCAAGTGGCAGATGAGATAATGACTCGCAGGTGTGTCGGGGAGGCAGGTGCACTGATTAGAGAAGCGCCCATCCCACACTGAAAAAGGTAACAATAACTTTTTGGGAGCGGCAAATTCCCCCACAGGAGAACAGAGAAATAGTGGTTTGATTTCGTGGAGTTCGTGGCGCAATGCATGAGGCGTCTGACTACAAATCAGGTCATGCTCGGCCAAAGAGAGGGCGTCCACCAGGTTGAAAAAGAGATGAAGAGCAAACACTGTCAATACATAATAAAGTTTCTCTGTCCCAATATCCCAAAAAAAAAGCCCAGTCCGAAGTAGCAAGATTAAGAAAATCTTTTGAAAAAACGCTCACATGAGGCGGATTTTGAGCCTTGCCTATGCAGTGATATTAATAATAATTGTAATAATAATCATGAAAAAGTGTGATGGTGGCGTGGCATTCATTTATCTTTTGAATTGGTGCGTTTAGATTTTTGTTTTTTGCTTTTCCTTGTATTTGGGTGTAGTTTCAAGCGCAGCTCATGTTCACACAACGCACATTTTATCTCATTATTTTTAGAGGGTCACAGGAAATCATATGGAAGGCTGCAATGGCCAACTCTCACCAGCAGAGGCTATCGTAAAGTGCTGGCCGTGCATGGACAAATAGGGCTCTCGCATTTCAGAAAGCACAAGAGTGACACAACGTGGCATCAGCTCTGAGCAGCAAATATTGTCAATTCATCGTCAATTTTTTCCGTCCCAAGAACCCCCCAAAAAAGTCAAAAGAGCCAAGATTTTTTAAAAACGCTCACATCAGAAGGATTTTGAGGCGTGTCGATGCAAAAAAAAAAGAAAAAAGAAAAAAGACAATTAAAAAGTGTGATGGGGACACGACGTTCTTTGAATTCTAAATTGATATATTTCGATTTTTTTTGCTTTCACATGTATTTGGTTTGAGATTCGATTTCAGCTCATGTTCACAGGGCGGACATTTTATGTTGTTGCTTATTTTTAGAGGGTCATAAAAAAAATCCCAGACTTGACTTCTTCGTTTACAGTTGACTGAATAGGGATGATTGTTTTATTTGGGAGCAGAGAGATGTTGACTTAAATTCGCGGAGTTTATGATGCCACGGATAACGTGTCTCAATACGATTCAGTATTCGTTCGCGGAACGTCGCGCGGCTGGAAGCCGACGTTTTCTGCCCTTTGCGTTCGAAACCATTGTGTGTCCACGGTGCCGCCCCTCCCTTTTTTTGTCTCTTTTTCAGTGTGGGCTGGGCGCCTCTCGAATCAGTGCACCTGCCTCCCCTACACACGTGCGAGTCTTCATCTCATCTGCCACTTGCACCATAAAAGACAGCGTGAACAGCCACCCGTTGCCAGTTCGTCAGCGATCCTTCCTGCCGAGCTAGCTGCTGCCACGCCGTTACGCTCCAGCATTTCTGCACTCCTCAACGTGATCATTTTGACTAGCTTTCAGTTGTTTACACCTCGACCTGACCAACTTTCTGGCAATAAAACCCCTCTTCGTTTTTGGTGTCTGTGTGTGGTTCTTGTATTGATCTCTCACGAAACCTAACACTTTAATTCACATTCGACCCAAACTCCTCGTTTGGAGCGTCCCTCGCGCCGAAACGGTGCAGCATCGGCGGTGCCGTGGGCATAAACAACTCGGTACGACATTTCGCGCGGGTGGGCGTGAGATGTTCCTCCGCTTCACTGGTAACCCTGGATACTCTCCGCCGTACGGGTGCCGTGCGCCCCGAACCCGAAGCAATGAGGGACATTTTAGGGCGGTCGGGTTCGGGTAGGGGTAGGGCTCGGGCTCGGGCTCGGGCCGCCCGATCTTACTTCTGCTCCGGCGGGGCCAAGCGGGTGGCATCCGTTCGGTCCCGGACCTTCGTGCTGTTTGATTACCAAAGGACTTATGCACACACTTCAACTTGTATTTTGTTCAGGATGACCTCCTGAAGCCTAAATGAGCATTAATTTGATCACACAACTCATGCCTATGAAGATACATTCAAACTCACAAAACGTGCTCAGCTCGGGCTGAAAATGCATTTAAAGCAATAAAAACTCAAATTGAGTGTCACACCTAAACCAAAGGACTTATGGACACACTTCAACATGTATTTTGTTCAGGATGACCACCTGAAGCCTAAATGAGCATTAATTTGACCACACAACTCATTCCTATGAAGATACATTCAAACTCACAAAACGTGCTCAGCTCGGGCTGAAAATGCATTTAAAGCAATCAAAACTCAAATTGAGTGTAAGGCCTAAACCAAAGGACTTATGCACACACTTCAACATGTATTTTGTTCAGGATGACCTCCTGAAGCCCATATGAGAATTAATTTGACCACACAACTCATTCCTATGAAGATACATTCAAACTCACAAAACGTGCTCAGCTCGGGCTGAAAATGCATTTAAAGCAATAAAAACTCAAATTGAGTGTCACGCCTAAACCAAAGGACTTATGCACACACTTCAAGATGTATTTAGTTCAGGATGACCACCTGAAGCCGAAATGAGCATTAATTTGACCACACAACTCATTCTTATGAAGATACATTCAAACTCAAAAAACATGCTCAGCTCGGGCTGAAAATGCATTTAAAGCAATAAAAACTCAAATTGAGTGTCACGCCTAAACCAAAGGATTTATGCACACACTTTAACATGTATTTTGTTCAGAAGGACCACCTGAAGCCTAAATGAGCATTAATTTGACCACACAACTCATTCCTATGAAGATACATTCAAACTCACAAAACGTGCTCAGCTCGGGCTGAAAATGCATTTAAAGCAATAAAAACTCAAATTGAGTGTCACGCCTAAACCAAAGGATTTATGCACACACTTTAACATGTATTTTGTTCAGAAGGACCACCTGAAGCCTAAATGAGCATTAATTTGATCACACAATTCATGCCTATGAAGATGCATTCAAACTCACAAAACGTGCTCAGCTCGGGCTGAAAATGCATTTAAAGCAATAAAAACTCAAATGGAGTGTCACGCCTAAACCAAAGGACTTATGCACACACTTCAACATGTATTTTGTTCAGGATGACCACCTGAAGCCTAAATGAGCATTAATTTGACCACACAACTCATTCCTATGAAGATACATTCAAACTCACAAAACGTGCTCAACTCGGGCTGAAAATGCATTTAAAGCAATAAAAACTCAAATTGAGTGTCACGCCTAAACCAAAGGACTTATGCATACACTTCAACATGTATTTTGTTCAGGATGACCACCTGAAGCCTAAATGAGCATTAATTTGACCACACAACTCATTCCTATGAAGATACATTCAAACTCACAAAACGTGCTCAGCTCGGGCTGAAAATGCATTTAAAGCAATCAAAACTCAAATTGAGTGTAAGGCCTAAACCAAAGGACTTATGCACACACTTCAACATGTATTTTGTTCAGGATGACCTCCTGAAGCCCATATGAGAATTAATTTGACCACACAACTCATTCCTATGAAGATACATTCAAACTCACAAAACGTGCTCAGCTCGGGCTGAAAATGCATTTAAAGCAATCAAAACTCAAATTGAGTGTCACGGCAAAACCAAAGGACTTATGCACACACTTCAACATGTATTTTGTTCAGGATGACCACCTGAAGCCTAAATGAGCATTAATTTGACCACACAACTCATTCCTATGAAGATACATTCAAACTCACAAAACGTGCTCAACTCGGGCTGAAAATGCATTTAAAGCAATAAAAACTCTAATTGAGTGTCACGCCTCAACCAAAGGACTTATGCACACACTTCAACATGTATTTTGTTCAGGATGACCTCCTGAAGCCTAAATGAGCAATAGTTTGACCACACAACTAATTCCTATGAAGCTACATTCAAACTCACAAAACGTGCTCAGCTCGGGCTGAAAATGCATTTAAAGCAATAAAAACTCAAATTGAGTGTCACGCCTAAACCAAAGGACTTATGCACACACTTCAACATGTATTTTGTTCAGGATAACCACCTGAAGCCTAAATGAGCATTAATTTGACCACACAACTCATTCCTATGAAGATACATTCAAACTCACAAAACGTGCTCAGCTCGGGCTGAAAATGCATTTAAAGCAAAAAAAACTCAAATTGAGTGTCACGCCTAAACCGAAGGACTTATGCACACACTTCAAGATGTATTTTGTTCAGGATGACCTCCTGAAGCCTAAATGAGCAATAATTTGACCACACAACTCATTCCTATGAAGATACATTCAAAGTCAGAAAGCGCGCTCAGCTCGGACTGAAAATGCATTTAAAGCAATAAAAACTCAAATGGAGTGTCACGCCTAAACCAAAGGACTTATGCACACACTTCAACATGTATTTAGTTCAGGATGACCACCTGAAGCCGAAATGAGCATTAATTTGACCACACAACTCATTCTTATGAAGATACATTCAAACTCACAAAACATGCTCAGCTCGGGCTGAAAATGCATTTAAAGCAATAAAAACTCAAATTGAGTGTCACGCCTAAACCAAAGGACTTATGCACACACTTCAACATGTATTTTGTTCAGGATGACCACCTGAAGCCTAAATGAGCATTAATTTGACCACACAACTAATTCCTATGAAGCTACATTCAAACTCACAAAACGTGCTCAGCTTGGGCTGAAAATGCATTTAAAGCAATAAAAACTCAAATTGAGTGTCACGCCTAAACCAAAGGACTTATGCACACACTTCAACATGTATTTTGTTCAGGATGACCACCTGAAGCCTAAATGAGCATTAATTTGACCACACAACTGATTCCTATGAAGATACATTCAAACTCACAAAACGTGCTCAGCTCGGGCTGAAAATGCATTTAAAGCAATAAAAACTCAAATTGAGTGTCACGCCTAAACCAAAGGACTTATGCACACACTTCAACATGTATTTTGTTCAGGATGACCTCCTGAAGCCCATATGAGAATTAATTTGACCACACAACTCATTCCTATGAAGATACATTCAAACTCACAAAACGTGCTCAGCTCGGGCTGAAAATGCATTTAAAGCAATAAAAACTCAAATTGAGTGTCACGCCTAAACCAAAGGACTTATGCACACACTTCAAGATGTATTTAGTTCAGGATGACCACCTGAAGCCGAAATGAGCATTAATTTGACCACACAACTCATTCTTATGAAGATACATTCAAACTCAAAAAACATGCTCAGCTCGGGCTGAAAATGCATTTAAAGCAATAAAAACTCAAATTGAGTGTCACGCCTAAACCAAAGGATTTATGCACACACTTTAACATGTATTTTGTTCAGAAGGACCACCTGAAGCCTAAATGAGCATTAATTTGACCACACAACTCATTCCTATGAAGATACATTCAAACTCACAAAACGTGCTCAGCTCGGGCTGAAAATGCATTTAAAGCAATAAAAACTCAAATTGAGTGTCACGCCTAAACCAAAGGATTTATGCACACACTTTAACATGTATTTTGTTCAGAAGGACCACCTGAAGCCTAAATGAGCATTAATTTGATCACACAATTCATGCCTATGAAGATGCATTCAAACTCACAAAACGTGCTCAGCTCGGGCTGAAAATGCATTTAAAGCAATAAAAACTCAAATGGAGTGTCACGCCTAAACCAAAGGACTTATGCACACACTTCAACATGTATTTTGTTCAGGATGACCACCTGAAGCCTAAATGAGCATTAATTTGACCACACAACTCATTCCTATGAAGATACATTCAAACTCACAAAACGTGCTCAACTCGGGCTGAAAATGCATTTAAAGCAATAAAAACTCAAATTGAGTGTCACGCCTAAACCAAAGGACTTATGCATACACTTCAACATGTATTTTGTTCAGGATGACCACCTGAAGCCTAAATGAGCATTAATTTGACCACACAACTCATTCCTATGAAGATACATTCAAACTCACAAAACGTGCTCAGCTCGGGCTGAAAATGCATTTAAAGCAATCAAAACTCAAATTGAGTGTAAGGCCTAAACCAAAGGACTTATGCACACACTTCAACATGTATTTTGTTCAGGATGACCTCCTGAAGCCCATATGAGAATTAATTTGACCACACAACTCATTCCTATGAAGATACATTCAAACTCACAAAACGTGCTCAGCTCGGGCTGAAAATGCATTTAAAGCAATCAAAACTCAAATTGAGTGTCACGGCAAAACCAAAGGACTTATGCACACACTTCAACATGTATTTTGTTCAGGATGACCACCTGAAGCCTAAATGAGCATTAATTTGACCACACAACTCATTCCTATGAAGATACATTCAAACTCACAAAACGTGCTCAACTCGGGCTGAAAATGCATTTAAAGCAATAAAAACTCTAATTGAGTGTCACGCCTCAACCAAAGGACTTATGCACACACTTCAACATGTATTTTGTTCAGGATGACCTCCTGAAGCCTAAATGAGCAATAGTTTGACCACACAACTAATTCCTATGAAGCTACATTCAAACTCACAAAACGTGCTCAGCTCGGGCTGAAAATGCATTTAAAGCAATAAAAACTCAAATTGAGTGTCACGCCTAAACCAAAGGACTTATGCACACACTTCAACATGTATTTTGTTCAGGATAACCACCTGAAGCCTAAATGAGCATTAATTTGACCACACAACTCATTCCTATGAAGATACATTCAAACTCACAAAACGTGCTCAGCTCGGGCTGAAAATGCATTTAAAGCAAAAAAAACTCAAATTGAGTGTCACGCCTAAACCGAAGGACTTATGCACACACTTCAAGATGTATTTTGTTCAGGATGACCTCCTGAAGCCTAAATGAGCAATAATTTGACCACACAACTCATTCCTATGAAGATACATTCAAAGTCAGAAAGCGCGCTCAGCTCGGACTGAAAATGCATTTAAAGCAATAAAAACTCAAATGGAGTGTCACGCCTAAACCAAAGGACTTATGCACACACTTCAACATGTATTTAGTTCAGGATGACCACCTGAAGCCGAAATGAGCATTAATTTGACCACACAACTCATTCTTATGAAGATACATTCAAACTCACAAAACATGCTCAGCTCGGGCTGAAAATGCATTTAAAGCAATAAAAACTCAAATTGAGTGTCACGCCTAAACCAAAGGACTTATGCACACACTTCAACATGTATTTTGTTCAGGATGACCACCTGAAGCCTAAATGAGCATTAATTTGACCACACAACTAATTCCTATGAAGCTACATTCAAACTCACAAAACGTGCTCAGCTTGGGCTGAAAATGCATTTAAAGCAATAAAAACTCAAATTGAGTGTCACGCCTAAACCAAAGGACTTATGCACACACTTCAACATGTATTTTGTTCAGGATGACCACCTGAAGCCTAAATGAGCATTAATTTGACCACACAACTGATTCCTATGAAGATACATTCAAACTCACAAAACGTGCTCAGCTCGGGCTGAAAATGCATTTAAAGCAATAAAAACTCAAATTGAGTGTCACGCCTAAACCAAAGGACTTATGCACACACTTCAACATGTATTTTGTTCAGGATGACCACCTGAAGCCTAAATGAGCATTAATTTGACCACACAACTCATTCCTATGAAGATACATTCAAACTCACAAAACGTGCTCAACTCGGGCTGAAAATGCATTTAAAGCAATAAAAACTCAAATTGAGTGTCACACCTAAACCAAAGGACTTATGCACACACTTCAACATGTATTTTGTTCAGGATGACCACCTGAAGCCTAAATGAGCATTCATTTGACCACACAACTCATTCCTATGAAGATACATTCAAAGTCAGAAAGCGCGCTCAGCTCAGGCTACAAATGCATTTAAAGCAATAAAAACTCAAATTGAGTGTCACGCCTAAACCAGAGGATTTATGCACACACTTCAACATGTATTTTGTTCAGGATGTCCTCCTGAAGCCTAAATGAGCATTAATTTGACTACACAACTCATTCCTATGAAGATACATTCAAAGTCAGAAAGCGCGCTCAAGCTCGGGCTGAAAATGCATTTAAAGCAATAAAAACTCAAATTGAGTGTCACGCCTAAACCAAAGGACTTATGCACACACTTCAACATGTATTTTGTTCAGGATGACCACCTGAAGCCTAAATGAGCATTAATTTGACCACACAACTCATTCCTATGAAGATACATTCAAACTCACAAAACGTGCTCAACTCGGGCTGAAAATGCATTTAAAGCAATAAAAACTCAAATTTTAAAAAACTTTACCAGTGTAGGCAACTTAATAATACTAATAATACTAATAATACATTTTATTGATAAGCGCCTTTCAAGACACCCAAGGACACTTTACAATAACAAAAAACACAAAACAATACGGGTTGAGCAGCTGACATGTCTGTCATTTTCTTGTGAGAATTAATTTTTTTCCAGAACAACACTCACAAAATTAGATATAGGTCTACATGACTTCCAACATTGTGATGTGCACTCACAGCAGCAATACCAGTCTTCGGCCGCTCAATTCATGCAAATTCTTCTCAAGACACTGCTCATGGTACCACCTTTCGCACTGGGTCTCGTCAAAAGGGGGCCGGGGGGAGAGAACCCTAACATCGCAAGATTATATGTTCGGAAATTTCAATCAGGATAACTCTAAGTTGCTTTTAAAATTCAAATTTTTTCTTTTACTTGAACCAACCCAATTTCAATGATGCATGCAAAGCATCATGAAGACAATGTCGATGCAAGATAAATTGTGTGTTCTTCCATTGTAAAAATCACTCGTTTTGTCAGAGGACCTTTTCCAGGTGGTTTTGCCATTTAGAGCATGCCACAGTGCATGGCGAGAACAAATACGACAACATGACGGAATATCAGTGAACATTAAACTTAAAATTCACAGTGTGTAAATATGGGATTGAAATTTTATCTTGACATTTTATTTTCATCGGAGCAGTGAATAACACGAGATTTTTCGTTGTGGTACAAGTCATAAAAAATGACTTTCTCATAAGCTTTCAGAATTCATCCCTGGTATCAACACTTCCTCTTCATGAAGTAGTTTGAAACAAAATATATCTTTGGCATCATTTCTGGATGCCACAATTAAACATTTTTTGCATGGGTGATCATCATCCAATAAACCTGCTGTGGTCAGTATTTCTGACGATTGTCTTGTTCTCTTATTTTCCATCGCCACATAATGTTCTAAAATTGATGCACGGAATGTCTGGGGAAGGCCTTCATCAGTTCCACTGCCATCTGAAAAAAAATAGCTTGTTTGTCTTGTGGGAGTGACAAAACTGTTTCGGGCGAACAATTTGAAAACACAATTTGTACAAGGCTGCATAAAGCTGGACGATCGCTTGGTTGTGCGTTGAAGTTTTGGACCCTGTGTTGTCAACCCGCGCCACTTTCGGCCTGCCTGGCTTGGAGGAGCTCCGGCGGGGACAAACTGGCGGCATCGCTTCTATACCGGCCCGTCGCGGGCGTATTCGACGAGGTTTATTAGCCCGTTGCTTGACACCCGCGCCCCTCCCGGCTTCCCGCAAGATCCCCCTGATCAGAGCTGCATTGCGATCCGCTAGGAGCAGCCGCGCCCGGGCCGTGTTTTGCAGCGGCATTGTACGATATTTCGCGAGGATGGCCGTGAGCTTTTCACCCACTTCGCTTGCAACCCGGGCCACGTTGGACCGACGGGCGCGGCGAAACTCCGGCGAGGTCAGGCGGGTGGCGTATTTTCCTTCACAGAATGTCGCGCGGGTGTGCGTCGAAGTTTTCTGCCCTTTGTGTTAGGGTCCATTGTTTGTCCACAGTGTCGACCCTCCCTTTTGATTTTGCGCCCGGGACCTAACCGACGCTGTCGCTTGGCCCCGCCAGAGCTGCGCCGTGCCTGGCGAGCCGGCAAAGGCGAGTGTTGCAAGCGAAGAGGTGGAAGACCTCGCGCACACCAACACGACCTGCCGGGAGCAAAGCTGCTGCCCGCTCGGCTCCGCCAGAGATGCACCTCGCTTTGAGGGACAGGGGGCGCGGTGTGCAATCAAAGGGAAGAAAAACTTGGGAATCAAACCGCGCGAAGGTCCGGGACCGAACCGATGCCACCCGCTTGGCCCTGCCGGAGTTGCGCGGGGCAGGTAGGGCCGAGAGTGGTGTGTGTGATAAGCGAAGCGGAGGAACAGCTCGCGCCCGCCCGTGAGAAATTTCGGACAGAGCCGTTTTTGCCCACGGCCGAGCCGGAGTTGCTCCGCTGCGGCGCTCAGGCTGTTCCGACGAGGATGTTGGGGCGGAGCGCTGGGAGAACCGCGGGTGTTAAGCAAAGTGTTCGGCTTCGTGAGAGATGAAGAGAGGAACCACGCGCAGACACAAAAAGCACAGAAGGGTTTTATTGCCAGTAAGCGAGACAGGCCGAGGTGGTCACAACTGAAAGGTAGTCAAAATGATCAATTCGAGGAGTGCAGGAATCCTGGAGCGGTACGGCGTCGTCGACACGGCAGGAAGGATCTCTGACGAAGTGACAATGGGTGGCTCTTCAGGCTGGCTTTTATGCTGCAAGTGGCAGATGAGATAATGACTCGCAGGTGTGTCGGGGAGGCAGGTGCACTGATTAGAGAAGCGCCCATCCCACACTGAAAAAGGTAACAATAACTTTTTGGGAGCGGCAAATTCCCCCACAGGAGAACAGAGAAATAGTGGTTTGATTTCGTGGAGTTCGTGGCGCAATGCATGAGGCGTCTGACTACAAATCAAGTCATGCTCGGCCAAAGAGAGGGCGTCCACCAGGTTGAAAAAGAGATGAAGAGCAAACACTGTCAATACATAATAAAGTTTCTCTGTCCCAATATCCCAAAAAAAAAAGCCCAGTCCGAAGTAGCAAGATTAAGAAAATCTTTTGAAAAAACGCTCACATGAGGCGGATTTTGAGCCTTGCCTATGCAGTGATATTAATAATAATTGTAATAATAATCATGAAAAAGTGTGATGGTGGCGTGGCATTCATTTATCTTTTGAATTGGTGCGTTTAGATTTTTGTTTTTTGCTTTTCCTTGTATTTGGGTGTAGTTTCAAGCGCAGCTCATGTTCACACAACGCACATTTTATCTCATTATTTTTAGAGGGTCACAGGAAATCATATGGAAGGCTGCAATGGCCAACTCTCACCAGCAGAGGCTATCGTAAAGTGCTGGCCGTGCATGGACAAATAGGGCTCTCGCATTTCAGAAAGCACAAGAGTGACACAACGTGGCATCAGCTCTGAGCAGCAAATATTGTCAATTCATCGTCAATTTTTTCCGTCCCAAGAACCCCCCAAAAAAGTCAAAAGAGCCAAGATTTTTTAAAAACGCTCACATCAGAAGGATTTTGAGGCGTGTCGATGCAAAAAAAAAAGAAAAAAGAAAAAAGACAATTAAAAAGTGTGATGGGGACACGACGTTCTTTGAATTCTAAATTGATATATTTCGATTTTTTTTGCTTTCACATGTATTTGGTTTGAGATTCGATTTCAGCTCATGTTCACAGGGCGGACATTTTATGTTGTTGCTTATTTTTAGAGGGTCATAAAAAAAATCCCAGACTTGACTTCTTCGTTTACAGTTGACTGAATAGGGATGATTGTTTTATTTGGGAGCAGAGAGATGTTGACTTAAATTCGCGGAGTTTATGATGCCACGGATAACGTGTCTCAATACGATTCAGTATTCGTTCGCGGAACGTCGCGCGGCTGGAAGCCGACGTTTTCTGCCCTTTGCGTTCGAAACCATTGTGTGTCCACGGTGCCGCCCCTCCCTTTTTTTGTCTCTTTTTCAGTGTGGGCTGGGCGCCTCTCGAATCAGTGCACCTGCCTCCCCTACACACGTGCGAGTCTTCATCTCATCTGCCACTTGCACCATAAAAGACAGCGTGAACAGCCACCCGTTGCCAGTTCGCCAGCGATCCTTCCTGCCGAGCTAGCTGCTGCCACGCCGTTACGCTCCAGCATTTCTGCACTCCTCAACGTGATCATTTTGACTAGCTTTCAGTTGTTTACACCTCGACCTGACCAACTTTCTGGCAATAAAACCCCTCTTCGTTTTTGGTGTCTGTGTGTGGTTCTTGTATTGATCTCTCACGAAACCTAACACTTTAATTCACATTCGACCCAAACTCCTCGTTTGGAGCGTCCCTCGCGCCGAAACGGTGCAGCATCGGCGGTGCCGTGGGCATAAACAACTCGGTACGACATTTCGCGCGGGTGGGCGTGAGATGTTCCTCCGCTTCACTGGTAACCCTGGATACTCTCCGCCGTACGGGTGCCGTGCGCCCCGAACCCGAAGCAATGAGGGACATTTTAGGGCGGTCGGGTTCGGGTAGGGGTAGGGCTCGGGCTCGGGCTCGGGCCGCCCGATCTTACTTCTGCTCCGGCGGGGCCAAGCGGGTGGCATCCGTTCGGTCCCGGACCTTCGTGCTGTTTGATTACCAAAGGACTTATGCACACACTTCAACTTGTATTTTGTTCAGGATGACCTCCTGAAGCCTAAATGAGCTTTAATTTGACCACACAACTCATTCCTATGAAGATACATTCAAACTCACAAAACGTGCTCAGCTCGGGCTGAAAATGCATTTAAAGCAATAAAAACTCAAATTGAGTGTCACACCTAAACCAAAGGACTTATGCACACACTTCATCATGTATTTTGTTCAGGATGGCCTCCTGAAGCCTAAAAGAGCATTAATTTGACTAAACAAATCATTCCTATGAAGATACATTCAAAGTCAGAAAGCGCGCTCAGCTCGGAATGAAAATGCATTTAAAGCAATAAAAACTCAAATTGAGTGTCACACCTAAACCAAAGGATTATGCACACACTTCAACATGTATTTTGTTCAGGATGGCCTCCTGAAGCCTATATGAGCATTAATTTGACCACACAACTCATTCCTATGAAGATACATTCAAACTCACAAAACATGCTCAGCTCGGGCTGAAAATGCATTTAAAGCAATAAAAACTCAAATTGAGTGTCACGCCTAAACCAAAGGACTTATGCACACACTTCAACATGTATTTTGTTCAGGATGACCACCTGAAGCCTAAATGAGCATTAATTTGACCACACAACTCATTCCTATGAAGATACATTCAAACTCACAAAACGTGCTCAACTCGGGCTGAAAATGCATTTAAAGCAATAAAAACTCAAATTGAGTGTCACGCCTAAACCAAAGGACTTATGCATACACTTCAACATGTATTTTGTTCAGGATGACCACCTGAAGCCTAAATGAGCATTAATTTGACCACACAACTCATTCCTATGAAGATACATTCAAACTCACAAAACGTGCTCAGCTCGGGCTGAAAATGCATTTAAAGCAATCAAAACTCAAATTGAGTGTAAGGCCTAAACCAAAGGACTTATGCACACACTTCAACATGTATTTTGTTCAGGATGACCTCCTGAAGCCCATATGAGAATTAATTTGACCACACAACTCATTCCTATGAAGATACATTCAAACTCACAAAACGTGCTCAGCTCGGGCTGAAAATGCATTTAAAGCAATAAAAACTCAAATTGAGTGTCACGCCTAAACCAAAGGACTTATGCACACACTTCAACATGTATTTTGTTCAGGATGACCACCTGAAGCCTAAATGAGCATTAATTTGACCACACAACTCATTCCTATGAAGATACATTCAAACTCACAAAACGTGCTCAACTCGGGCTGAAAATGCATTTAAAGCAATAAAAACTCAAATTGAGTGTCACGCCTAAACCAAAGGACTTATGCATACACTTCAACATGTATTTTGTTCAGGATGACCACCTGAAGCCTAAATGAGCATTAATTTGACCACACAACTCATTCCTATGAAGATACATTCAAACTCACAAAACGTGCTCAGCTCGGGCTGAAAATGCATTTAAAGCAATCAAAACTCAAATTGAGTGTAAGGCCTAAACCAAAGGACTTATGCACACACTTCAACATGTATTTTGTTCAGGATGACCTCCTGAAGCCCATATGAGAATTAATTTGACCACACAACTCATTCCTATGAAGATACATTCAAACTCACAAAACGTGCTCAGCTCGGGCTGAAAATTCATTTAAAGCAATAAAAACTCAAATTGAGTGTCACGCCTAAACCAAAGGACTTATGCACACACTTCAACATGTATTTTGTTCAGGATGACCACCTGAAGCCTAAATGAGCATTAATTTGATCACACAACTCATGCCTATGAAGATACATTCAAACTCACAAAACGTGCTCAGCTCGGGCTGAAAATGCATTTAAAGCAATAAAAACTCAAATTGAGTGTCACACTTAAACCAAAGGACTTATGGACACACTTCAACATGTATTTTGTTCAGGATGACCACCTGAAGCCTAAATGAGCATTCATTTGACCACACAACTCATTCCTATGAAGATACATTCAAAGTCAGAAAGCGCGCTCAGCTCAGGCGACAAATGCATTTAAAGCAATAAAAACTCAAATTGAGTGTCACGCCTAAACCAGAGGATTTATGCACACACTTCAACATGTATTTTGTTCAGGATGTCCTCCTGAAGCCTAAATGAGCATTAATTTGACTACACAACTCATTCCTATGAAGATACATTCAAAGTCAGAAAGCGCGCTCAAGCTCGGGCTGAAAATGCATTTAAAGCAATAAAAACTCAAATTGAGTGTCACACCTAAACCAAAGGACTTATGCACACATTCAACATGTATTTTGTTCAGGATGACCTCCTGAAGCCTATATGAGCTTTAATTTGACCACACAACTCATTCCTATGAAGATACATTCAAACTCACAAAACGTGCTCAGCTCGGGCTGAAAATGCATTTAAAGCAATAAAAACTCAAATTGAGTGTCACGCCTAAACCAAAGGATTTATGCACACACTTCATCATGTATTTTGTTCAGGATGGCCTCCTGAAGCCTAAAAGAGCATTAATTTGACTAAACAAATCATTCCTATGAAGATACATTCAAAGTCAGAAAGCGCGCTCAGCTCGGAATGAAAATGCATTTAAAGCAATAAAAACTCAAATTGAGTGTCACGCCTAAACCAAAGGACTTATGCACACACTTCAACATGTATTTTGTTCAGGATGACCACCTGAAGCCTAAATGAGCATTAATTTGACCACACAACTCATTCCTATGAAGATACATTCAAACTCACAAAACGTGCTCAACTCGGGCTGAAAATGCATTTAAAGCAATCAAAACTCAAATTGAGTGTAAGGCCTAAACCAAAGGACTTATGCACACACTTCAACATGTATTTTGTTCAGGATGACCTCCTGAAGCCCATATGAGAATTAATTTGACCACACAACTCATTCCTATGAAGATACATTCAAACTCACAAAACGTGCTCAGCTCGGGCTGAAAATGCATTTAAAGCAATAAAAACTCAAATTGAGTGTCACGCCTAAACCAAAGGACTTATGCACACACTTCAACATGTATTTTGTTCAGGATGACCACCTGAAGCCTAAATGAGCATTAATTTGACCACACAACTCATTCCTATGAAGATACATTCAAACTCACAAAACGTGCTCAACTCGGGCTGAAAATGCATTTAAAGCAATAAAAACTCAAATTGAGTGTCACGCCTAAACCAAAGGACTTATGCACACACTTCAACATGTATTTTGTTCAGGATGACCACCTGAAGCCTAAATGAGCATTAATTTGATCACACAACTCATGCCTATGAAGATACATTCAAACTCACAAAACGTGCTCAGCTCGGGCTGAAAATGCATTTAAAGCAATAAAAACTCAAATTGAGTGTCACACCTAAACCAAAGGACTTATGGACACACTTCAACATGTATTTTGTTCAGGATGACCACCTGAAGCCTAAATGAGCATTCATTTGACCACACAACTCATTCCTATGAAGATACATTCAAAGTCAGAAAGCGCGCTCAGCTCAGGCGACAAATGCATTTAAAGCAATAAAAACTCAAATTGAGTGTCACGCCTAAACCAGAGGATTTATGCACACACTTCAACATGTATTTTGTTCAGGATGTCCTCCTGAAGCCTAAATGAGCATTAATTTGACTACACAACTCATTCCTATGAAGATACATTCAAAGTCAGAAAGCGCGCTCAAGCTCGGGCTGAAAATGCATTTAAAGCAATAAAAACTCAAATTGAGTGTCACACCTAAACCAAAGGACTTATGCACACATTCAACATGTATTTTGTTCAGGATGACCACCTGAAGCCTAAATGAGCATTCATTTGACCACACAACTCATTCCTATGAAGATACATTCAAAGTCAGAAAGCGCGCTCAGCTCAGGCGACAAATGCATTTAAAGCAATAAAAACTCAAATTGAGTGTCACGCCTAAACCAGAGGATTTATGCACACACTTCAACATGTATTTTGTTCAGGATGTCCTCCTGAAGCCTAAATGAGCATTAATTTGACTACACAACTCATTCCTATGAAGATACATTCAAAGTCAGAAAGCGCGCTCAAGCTCGGGCTGAAAATGCATTTAAAGCAATAAAAACTCAAATTGAGTGTCACACCTAAACCAAAGGACTTATGCACACATTCAACATGTATTTTGTTCAGGATGACCTCCTGAAGCCTATATGAGCTTTAATTTGACCACACAACTCATTCCTATGAAGATACATTCAAACTCACAAAACGTGCTCAGCTCGGGCTGAAAATGCATTTAAAGCAATAAAAACTCAAATTGAGTGTCACGCCTAAACCAAAGGATTTATGCACACACTTTAACATGTATTTTGTTCAGAAGGACCACCTGAAGCCTAAATGAGCATTAATTTGATCACACAATTCATGCCTATGAAGATGCATTCAAACTCACAAAACGTGCTCAGCTCGGGCTGAAAATGCATTTAAAGCAATAAAAACTCAAATTGAGTGTCACGCCTAAACCAAAGGACTTATGCACACACTTCATCATGTATTTTGTTCAGGATGGCCTCCTGAAGCCTAAAAGAGCATTAATTTGACTAAACAAATCATTCCTATGAAGATACATTCAAAGTCAGAAAGCGCGCTCAGCTCGGAATGAAAATGCATTTAAAGCAATAAAAACTCAAATTGAGTGTCACGCCTAAACCAAAGGACTTATGCACACACTTCAACATGTATTTTGTTCAGGATGACCACCTGAAGCCTAAATGAGCATTAATTTGACCACACAACTCATTCCTATGAAGATACATTCAAACTCACAAAACGTGCTCAACTCGGGCTGAAAATGCATTTAAAGCAATAAAAACTCAAATTGAGTGTCACGCCTAAACCAAAGGACTTATGCATACACTTCAACATGTATTTTGTTCAGAAGGACCACCTGAAGCCTAAATGAGCATTAATTTGATCACACAATTCATGCCTATGAAGATGCATTCAAACTCACAAAACGTGCTCAGCTCGGGCTGAAAATGCATTTAAAGCAATAAAAACTCAAATTGAGTGTCACGCCTAAACCAAAGGACTTATGCACACACTTCAACATGTATTTTGTTCAGGATGACCACCTGAAGCCTAAATGAGCATTAATTTGACCACACAACTCATTCCTATGAAGATACATTCAAACTCACAAAACGTGCTCAACTCGGGCTGAAAATGCATTTAAAGCAATAAAAACTCAAATTGAGTGTCACGCCTAAACCAAAGGACTTATGCACACACTTCAACATGTATTTAGTTCAGGATGTCCTCCTGAAGCCTAAATGAGCATTAATTTGACCACACAACTCATTCCTATGAAGATACATTCAAACTCACAAAAAGTGCTCAGCTCGGGCTGAAAATGCATTTAAAGCAATAAAAACTCAAATTGAGTGTCACGCCCAAACCAAAGAACTTATGCACACACTTCAATATTTATTTAGTTCAGGATGACCACCTGAAGCCTAAATGAGCATTAATTTGACCACACAACTAATTCCTATGAAGCTACATTCAAACTCACAAAAAGTGCTCAGCTCGGGCTGAAAATGCATTTAAAGCAATAAAAACTCAAATTGAGTGTCACGCCTAAACCAAAGGACTTATGCACACACTTCAACATGTATTTTGTTCAGGATGACCACCTGAAGCCTAAATGAGCATTAATTTGACCACACAACTCATTCCTATGAAGATACATTCAAACTCACAAAACGTGCTCAGCTCGGGCTGAAAATGCATTTAAAGCAATAAAAACTCAAATTGAGTGTCACGCCTAAACCGAAGGACTTATGCACACACTTCAAGATGTATTTTGTTCAGGATGACCTCCTGAAGCCTAAATGAGCAATAATTTGACCACACAACTCATTCCTATGAAGATACATTCAAAGTCAGAAAGCGCGCTCAGCTCGGACTGAAAATGCATTTAAAGCAATAAAAACTCAAATGGAGTGTCACGCCTAAACCAAAGGACTTATGCACACACTTCAACATGTATTTAGTTCAGGATGACCACCTGAAGCCGAAATGAGCATTAATTTGACCACACAACTCATTCCTATGAAGATACATTCAAACTCACAAAACGTGCTCAACTTGGGCTGAAAATGCATTTAAAGCAATAAAAACTCAAATTTTAAAAAACTTTACCAGTGTAGGCAACTTAATAATAATAATAATACTAATAATACATTTTATTGATAAGCGCCTTTCAAGACACCCAAGGACACTTTACAATAACAAAAAACACAAAACAATACGGGTTGAGCAGCTGACATGTCTGTCATTTTCTTGTGAGAATTAATTTTTTTCCAGAACAACACTCACAAAATTAGATATAGGTCTACATGACTTCCAACATTGTGATGTGCACTCACAGCAGCAATTCCAGTCTTCGGCCGCTCAATTCATGCAAATTCTTCTCAAGACACTGCTCATGGTACCACCTTTCGCACTGGGTCTCGTCAAAAGGGGGCCGGGGGGAGAGAACCCTAACATCGCAAGATTATATGTTCGGAAATTTCAATCAGGATAACTCTAAGTTGCTTTTAAAATTCAAATTTTTTCTTTTACTTGAACCAACCCAATTTCAATGATGCATGCAAAGCATCATGAAGACAATGTCGATGCAAGATAAATTGTGTGTTCTTCCATTGTAAAAATCACTCGTTTTGTCAGAGGACCTTTTCCAGGTGGTTTTGCCATTTAGAGCATGCCACAGTGCATGGCGAGAACAAATACGACAACATGACGGAATATCAGTGAACATTAAACTTAAAATTCACAGTGTGTAAATATGGGATTGAAATTTTATCTTGACATTTTATTTTCATCGGAGCAGTGAATAACACGAGATTTTTCGTTGTGGTACAAGTCATAAAAAATGACTTTCTCATAAGCTTTCAGAATTCATCCCTGGTATCAACACTTCCTCTTCATGAAGTAGTTTGAAACAAAATATATCTTTGGCATCATTTCTGGATGCCACAATTAAACATTTTTTGCATGGGTGATCATCATCCAATAAACCTGCTGTGGTCAGTATTTCTGACGATTGTCTTGTTCTCTTATTTTCCATCGCCACATAATGTTCTAAAATTGATGCACGGAATGTCTGGGGAAGGCCTTCATCAGTTCCACTGCCATCTGAAAAAAAATAGCTTGTTTGTCTTGTGGGAGTGACAAAACTGTTTCGGGCGAACAATTTGAAAACACAATTTGTACAAGGCTGCATAAAGCTGGACGATCGCTTGGTTGTGCGTTGAAGTTTTGGACCCTGTGTTGTCAACCCGCGCCACTTTCGGCCTGCCTGGCTTGGAGGAGCTCCGGCGGGGACAAACTGGCGGCATCGCTTCTATACCGGCCCGTCGCGGGCGTATTCGACGAGGTTTATTAGCCCGTTGCTTGACACCCGCGCCCCTCCCGGCTTCCCGCAAGATCCCCCTGATCAGAGCTGCATTGCGATCCGCTAGGAGCAGCCGCGCCCGGGCCGTGTTTTGCAGCGGCATTGTACGATATTTCGCGAGGATGGCCGTGAGCTTTTCACCCACTTCGCTTGCAACCCGGGCCACGTTGGACCGACGGGCGCGGCGAAACTCCGGCGAGGTCAGGCAGGTGGCGTATTTTCCTTCACAGAATGTCGCGCGGGTGTGCGTCGAAGTTTTCTGCCCTTTGTGTTAGGGTCCATTGTTTGTCCACAGTGTCGACCCTCCCTTTTGATTTTGCGCCCGGGACCTAACCGACGCTGTCGCTTGGCCCCGCCAGAGCTGCGCCGTGCCTGGCGGGCCGGCAAAGGCGAGTGTTGCAAGCGAAGAGGTGGAAGACCTCGCGCACACCAACACGACCTGCCGGGAGCAAAGCTGCTGCCCGCTCGGCTCCGCCAGAGATGCACCTCGCTTTGAGGGACAGGGGGCGCGGTGTGCAATCAAAGGGAAGAAAAACTTGGGAATCAAACCGCGCGAAGGTCCGGGACCGAACCGATGCCACCCGCTTGGCCCTGCCGGAGTTGCGCGGGGCAGGTAGGGCCGAGAGTGGTGTGTGTGATAAGCGAAGCGGAAGAACAGCTCACGCCCGCCCGTGAGAAATTTCGGACAGAGCCGTTTTTGCCCACGGCCGAGCCGGAGTTGCTCCGCTGCGGCGCTCAGGCTGTTCCGACGAGGATGTTGGGGCGGAGCGCTGGGAGAACCGCGGGTGTTAAGCAAAGTGTTCGGCTTCGTGAGAGATGAAGAGAGGAACCACGCGCAGACACAAAAAGCACAGAAGGGTTTTATTGCCAGTAAGCGAGACAGGCCGAGGTGGTCACAACTGAAAGGTAGTCAAAATGATCAATTCGAGGAGTGCAGGAATCCTGGAGCGGTACGGCGTCGTCGACACGGCAGGAAGGATCTCTGACGAAGTGACAATGGGTGGCTCTTCAGGCTGGCTTTTATGCTGCAAGTGGCAGATGAGATAATGACTCGCAGGTGTGTCGGGGAGGCAGGTGCACTGATTAGAGAAGCGCCCATCCCACACTGAAAAAGGTAACAATAACTTTTTGGGAGCGGCAAATTCCCCCACAGGAGAACAGAGAAATAGTGGTTTGATTTCGTGGAGTTCGTGGCGCAATGCACGAGGCGTCTGACTACAAATCAGGTCATGCTCGGCCAAAGAGAGGGCGTCCACCAGGTTGAAAAAGAGATGAAGAGCAAACACTGTCAATACATAATAAAGTTTCTCTGTCCCAATATCCCAAAAAAAAAGCCCAGTCCGAAGTAGCAAGATTAAGAAAATCTTTTGAAAAAACGCTCACATGAGGCGGATTTTGAGCCTTGCCTATGCAGTGATATTAATAATAATTGTAATAATAATCATGAAAAAGTGTGATGGTGGCGTGGCATTCATTTATCTTTTGAATTGGTGCGTTTAGATTTTTGTTTTTTGCTTTTCCTTGTATTTGGGTGTAGTTTCAAGCGCAGCTCATGTTCACACAACGCACATTTTATCTCATTATTTTTAGAGGGTCACAGGAAATCATATGGAAGGCTGCAATGGCCAACTCTCACCAGCAGAGGCTATCGTAAAGTGCTGGCCGTGCATGGACAAATAGGGCTCTCGCATTTCAGAAAGCACAAGAGTGACACAACGTGGCATCAGCTCTGAGCAGCAAATATTGTCAATTCATCGTCAATTTTTTCCGTCCCAAGAACCCCCCAAAAAAGTCAAAAGAGCCAAGATTTTTTAAAAACGCTCACATCAGAAGGATTTTGAGGCGTGTCGATGCAAAAAAAAAAGAAAAAAGAAAAAAGACAATTAAAAAGTGTGATGGGGACACGACGTTCTTTGAATTCTAAATTGATATATTTCGATTTTTTTTGCTTTCACATGTATTTGGTTTGAGATTCGATTTCAGCTCATGTTCACAGGGCGGACATTTTATGTTGTTGCTTATTTTTAGAGGGTCATAAAAAAAATCCCAGACTTGACTTCTTCGTTTACAGTTGACTGAATAGGGATGATTGTTTTATTTGGGAGCAGAGAGATGTTGACTTAAATTCGCGGAGTTTATGATGCCACGGATAACGTGTCTCAATACGATTCAGTATTCGTTCGCGGAACGTCGCGCGGCTGGAAGCCGACGTTTTCTGCCCTTTGCGTTCGAAACCATTGTGTGTCCACGGTGCCGCCCCTCCCTTTTTTTGTCTCTTTTTCAGTGTGGGCTGGGCGCCTCTCGAATCAGTGCACCTGCCTCCCCTACACACGTGCGAGTCTTCATCTCATCTGCCACTTGCACCATAAAAGACAGCGTGAACAGCCACCCGTTGCCAGTTCGTCAGCGATCCTTCCTGCCGAGCTAGCTGCTGCCACGCCGTTACGCTCCAGCATTTCTGCACTCCTCAACGTGATCATTTTGACTAGCTTTCAGTTGTTTACACCTCGACCTGACCAACTTTCTGGCAATAAAACCCCTCTTCGTTTTTGGTGTCTGTGTGTGGTTCTTGTATTGATCTCTCACGAAACCTAACACTTTAATTCACATTCGACCCAAACTCCTCGTTTGGAGCGTCCCTCGCGCCGAAACGGTGCAGCATCGGCGGTGCCGTGGGCATAAACAACTCGGTACGACATTTCGCGCGGGTGGGCGTGAGATGTTCCTCCGCTTCACTGGTAACCCTGGATACTCTCCGCCGTACGGGTGCCGTGCGCCCCGAACCCGAAGCAATGAGGGACATTTTAGGGCGGTCGGGTTCGGGTAGGGGTAGGGCTCGGGCTCGGGCTCGGGCCGCCCGATCTTACTTCTGCTCCGGCGGGGCCAAGCGGGTGGCATCCGTTCGGTCCCGGACCTTCGTGCTGTTTGATTACCAAAGGACTTATGCACACACTTCAACTTGTATTTTGTTCAGGATGACCTCCTGAAGCCTAAATGAGCATTAATTTGATCACACAACTCATGCCTATGAAGATACATTCAAACTCACAAAACGTGCTCAGCTCGGGCTGAAAATGCATTTAAAGCAATAAAAACTCAAATTGAGTGTCACACCTAAACCAAAGGACTTATGGACACACTTCAACATGTATTTTGTTCAGGATGACCACCTGAAGCCTAAATGAGCATTCATTTGACCACACAACTCATTCCTATGAAGATACATTCAAAGTCAGAAAGCGCGCTCAGCTCAGGCTACAAATGCATTTAAAGCAATAAAAACTCAAATTGAGTGTCACGCCTAAACCAAAGGATTTATGCACACACTTCAACATGTATTTTGTTCAGGATGTCCTCCTGAAGCCTAAATGAGCATTAATTTGACTACACAACTCATTCCTATGAAGATACATTCAAAGTCAGAAAGCGCGCTCAAGCTCGGGCTGAAAATGCATTTAAAGCAATAAAAACTCAAATTGAGTGTCACACCTAAACCAAAGGACTTATGCACACATTCAACATGTATTTTGTTCAGGATGACCTCCTGAAGCCTGTATGAGCTTTAATTTGACCACACAACTCATTCCTATGAAGATACATTCAAACTCACAAAACGTGCTCAGCTCGGGCTGAAAATGCATTTAAAGCAATAAAAACTCAAATTGAGTGTCACGCCTAAACCAAAGGATTTATGCACACACTTTAACATGTATTTTGTTCAGAAGGACCACCTGAAGCCTAAATGAGCATTAATTTGATCACACAATTCATGCCTATGAAGATGCATTCAAACTCACAAAACGTGCTCAGCTCGGGCTGAAAATGCATTTAAAGCAATAAAAACTCAAATTGAGTGTCACACCTAAACCAAAGGACTTATGCACACACTTCATCATGTATTTTGTTCAGGATGGCCTCCTGAAGCCTAAAAGAGCATTAATTTGACTAAACAAATCATTCCTATGAAGATACATTCAAAGTCAGAAAGCGCGCTCAGCTCGGAATGAAAATGCATTTAAAGCAATAAAAACTCAAATTGAGTGTCACACCTAAACCAAAGGATTATGCACACACTTCAACATGTATTTTGTTCAGGATGGCCTCCTGAAGCCTATATGAGCATTAATTTGACCACACAACTCATTCCTATGAAGATACATTCAAACTCACAAAACATGCTCAGCTCGGGCTGAAAATGCATTTAAAGCAATAAAAACTCAAATTGAGTGTCACGCCTAAACCAAAGGACTTATGCACACACTTCAACATGTATTTTGTTCAGGATGACCACCTGAAGCCTAAATGAGCATTAATTTGACCACACAACTCATTCCTATGAAGATACATTCAAACTCACAAAACGTGCTCAGCTCGGGCTGAAAATGCATTTAAAGCAATCAAAACTCAAATTGAGTGTAAGGCCTAAACCAAAGGACTTATGCACACACTTCAACATGTATTTTGTTCAGGATGACCTCCTGAAGCCCATATGAGAATTAATTTGACCACACAACTCATTCCTATGAAGATACATTCAAACTCACAAAACGTGCTCAGCTCGGGCTGAAAATGCATTTAAAGCAATAAAAACTCAAATTGAGTGTCACGCCTAAACCAAAGGACTTATGCACACACTTCAACATGTATTTTGTTCAGGATGACCACCTGAAGCCTAAATGAGCATTAATTTGACCACACAACTCATTCCTATGAAGATACATTCAAACTCACAAAACGTGCTCAACTCGGGCTGAAAATGCATTTAAAGCAATAAAAACTCAAATTGAGTGTCACGCCTAAACCAAAGGACTTATGCATACACTTCAACATGTATTTTGTTCAGGATGACCACCTGAAGCCTAAATGAGCATTAATTTGACCACACAACTCATTCCTATGAAGATACATTCAAACTCACAAAACGTGCTCAGCTCGGGCTGAAAATGCATTTAAAGCAATCAAAACTCAAATTGAGTGTAAGGCCTAAACCAAAGGACTTATGCACACACTTCAACATGTATTTTGTTCAGGATGACCTCCTGAAGCCCATATGAGAATTAATTTGACCACACAACTCATTCCTATGAAGATACATTCAAACTCACAAAACGTGCTCAGCTCGGGCTGAAAATGCATTTAAAGCAATAAAAACTCAAATTGAGTGTCACGCCTAAACCAAAGGACTTATGCACACACTTCAACATGTATTTTGTTCAGGATGACCACCTGAAGCCTAAATGAGCATTAATTTGACCACACAACTCATTCCTATGAAGATACATTCAAACTCACAAAACGTGCTCAGCTCGGGCTGAAAATGCATTTAAAGCAATCAAAACTCAAATTGAGTGTAAGGCCTAAACCAAAGGACTTATGCACACACTTCAACATGTATTTTGTTCAGGATGACCTCCTGAAGCCCATATGAGAATTAATTTGACCACACAACTCATTCCTATGAAGATACATTCAAACTCACAAAACATGCTCAGCTCGGGCTGAAAATGCATTTAAAGCAATAAAACTCAAATTGAGTGTCACGCCTAAACCAAAGGACTTATGCACACACTTCAACATGTATTTTGTTCAGGATGACCACCTGAAGCCTAAATGAGCATTAATTTGACCACACAACTCATTCCTATGAAGATACATTCAAACTCACAAAACGTGCTCAGCTCGGGCTGAAAATGCATTTAAAGCAATAAAAACTCAAATTGAGTGTCACGCCTAAACCAAAGGACTTATGCACACACTTCAACATGTATTTTGTTCAGGATGAGCACCTGAAGCCGAAATGAGCATTAATTTGACCACACAACTCATTCCTATGAAGATACATTCAAAGTCAGAAAGCGCGCTCAGCTCGGACTGAAAATGCATTTAAAGCAATAAAAACTCAAATGGAGTGTCACGCCTAAACCAAAGGACTTATGCACACACTTCAACATGTATTTAGTTCAGGATGACCACCTGAAGCCGAAATGAGCATTAATTTGACCACACAACTCATTCCTATGAAGATACATTCAAACTCACAAAACGTGCTCAGCTCGGGCTGAAAATGCATTTAAAGCAATAAAAACTCAAATTGAGTGTCACGCCCAAACCAAAGAACTTATGCACACACTTCAATATTTATTTAGTTCAGGATGACCACCTGAAGCCTAAATGAGCATTAATTTGACCACACAACTAATTCCTATGAAGCTACATTCAAACTCACAAAACGTGCTCAGCTCGGGCTGAAAATGCATTTAAAGCAATAAAAACTCAAATTGAGTGTCACGCCTAAACCAAAGGACTTATGCACACACTTCAACATGTATTTTGTTCAGGATGACCACCTGAAGCCTAAATGAGCATTAATTTGACCACACAACTCATTCCTATGAAGATACATTCAAACTCACAAAACGTGCTCAACTCGGGCTGAAAATGCATTTAAAGCAATAAAAACTCAAATTTTAAAAAACTTTACCAGTGTAGGCAACTTAATAATACTAATAATACTAATAATACATTTTATTGATAAGCGCCTTTCAAGACACCCAAGGACACTTTACAATAACAAAAAACACAAAACAATACGGGTTGAGCAGCTGACATGTCTGTCATTTTCTTGTGAGAATTAATTTTTTTCCAGAACAACACTCACAAAATTAGATATAGGTCTACATGACTTCCAACATTGTGATGTGCACTCACAGCAGCAATACCAGTCTTCGGCCGCTCAATTCATGCAAATTCTTCTCAAGACACTGCTCATGGTACCACCTTTCGCACTGGGTCTCGTCAAAAGGGGGCCGGGGGGAGAGAACCCTAACATCGCAAGATTATATGTTCGGAAATTTCAATCAGGATAACTCTAAGTTGCTTTTAAAATTCAAATTTTTTCTTTTACTTGAACCAACCCAATTTCAATGATGCATGCAAAGCATCATGAAGACAATGTCGATGCAAGATAAATTGTGTGTTCTTCCATTGTAAAAATCACTCGTTTTGTCAGAGGACCTTTTCCAGGTGGTTTTGCCATTTAGAGCATGCCACAGTGCATGGCGAGAACAAATACGACAACATGACGGAATATCAGTGAACATTAAACTTAAAATTCACAGTGTGTAAATATGGGATTGAAATTTTATCTTGACATTTTATTTTCATCGGAGCAGTGAATAACACGAGATTTTTCGTTGTGGTACAAGTCATAAAAAATGACTTTCTCATAAGCTTTCAGAATTCATCCCTGGTATCAACACTTCCTCTTCATGAAGTAGTTTGAAACAAAATATATCTTTGGCATCATTTCTGGATGCCACAATTAAACATTTTTTGCATGGGTGATCATCATCCAATAAACCTGCTGTGGTCAGTATTTCTGACGATTGTCTTGTTCTCTTATTTTCCATCGCCACATAATGTTCTAAAATTGATGCACGGAATGTCTGGGGAAGGCCTTCATCAGTTCCACTGCCATCTGAAAAAAAATAGCTTGTTTGTCTTGTGGGAGTGACAAAACTGTTTCGGGCGAACAATTTGAAAACACAATTTGTACAAGGCTGCATAAAGCTGGACGATCGCTTGGTTGTGCGTTGAAGTTTTGGACCCTGTGTTGTCAACCCGCGCCACTTTCGGCCTGCCTGGCTTGGAGGAGCTCCGGCGGGGACAAACTGGCGGCATCGCTTCTATACCGGCCCGTCGCGGGCGTATTCGACGAGGTTTATTAGCCCGTTGCTTGACACCCGCGCCCCTCCCGGCTTCCCGCAAGATCCCCCTGATCAGAGCTGCATTGCGATCCGCTAGGAGCAGCCGCGCCCGGGCCGTGTTTTGCAGCGGCATTGTACGATATTTCGCGAGGATGGCCGTGAGCTTTTCACCCACTTCGCTTGCAACCCGGGCCACGTTGGACCGACGGGCGCGGCGAAACTCCGGCGAGGTCAGGCGGGTGGCGTATTTTCCTTCACAGAATGTCGCGCGGGTGTGCGTCGAAGTTTTCTGCCCTTTGTGTTAGGGTCCATTGTTTGTCCACAGTGTCGACCCTCCCTTTTGATTTTGCGCCCGGGACCTAACCGACGCTGTCGCTTGGCCCCGCCAGAGCTGCGCCGTGCCTGGCGAGCCGGCAAAGGCGAGTGTTGCAAGCGAAGAGGTGGAAGACCTCGCGCACACCAACACGACCTGCCGGGAGCAAAGCTGCTGCCCGCTCGGCTCCGCCAGAGATGCACCTCGCTTTGAGGGACAGGGGGCGCGGTGTGCAATCAAAGGGAAGAAAAACTTGGGAATCAAACCGCGCGAAGGTCCGGGACCGAACCGATGCCACCCGCTTGGCCCTGCCGGAGTTGCGCGGGGCAGGTAGGGCCGAGAGTGGTGTGTGTGATAAGCGAAGCGGAGGAACAGCTCGCGCCCGCCCGTGAGAAATTTCGGACAGAGCCGTTTTTGCCCACGGCCGAGCCGGAGTTGCTCCGCTGCGGCGCTCAGGCTGTTCCGACGAGGATGTTGGGGCGGAGCGCTGGGAGAACCGCGGGTGTTAAGCAAAGTGTTCGGCTTCGTGAGAGATGAAGAGAGGAACCACGCGCAGACACAAAAAGCACAGAAGGGTTTTATTGCCAGTAAGCGAGACAGGCCGAGGTGGTCACAACTGAAAGGTAGTCAAAATGATCAATTCGAGGAGTGCAGGAATCCTGGAGCGGTACGGCGTCGTCGACACGGCAGGAAGGATCTCTGACGAAGTGACAATGGGTGGCTCTTCAGGCTGGCTTTTATGCTGCAAGTGGCAGATGAGATAATGACTCGCAGGTGTGTCGGGGAGGCAGGTGCACTGATTAGAGAAGCGCCCATCCCACACTGAAAAAGGTAACAATAACTTTTTGGGAGCGGCAAATTCCCCCACAGGAGAACAGAGAAATAGTGGTTTGATTTCGTGGAGTTCGTGGCGCAATGCATGAGGCGTCTGACTACAAATCAAGTCATGCTCGGCCAAAGAGAGGGCGTCCACCAGGTTGAAAAAGAGATGAAGAGCAAACACTGTCAATACATAATAAAGTTTCTCTGTCCCAATATCCCAAAAAAAAAAGCCCAGTCCGAAGTAGCAAGATTAAGAAAATCTTTTGAAAAAACGCTCACATGAGGCGGATTTTGAGCCTTGCCTATGCAGTGATATTAATAATAATTGTAATAATAATCATGAAAAAGTGTGATGGTGGCGTGGCATTCATTTATCTTTTGAATTGGTGCGTTTAGATTTTTGTTTTTTGCTTTTCCTTGTATTTGGGTGTAGTTTCAAGCGCAGCTCATGTTCACACAACGCACATTTTATCTCATTATTTTTAGAGGGTCACAGGAAATCATATGGAAGGCTGCAATGGCCAACTCTCACCAGCAGAGGCTATCGTAAAGTGCTGGCCGTGCATGGACAAATAGGGCTCTCGCATTTCAGAAAGCACAAGAGTGACACAACGTGGCATCAGCTCTGAGCAGCAAATATTGTCAATTCATCGTCAATTTTTTCCGTCCCAAGAACCCCCCAAAAAAGTCAAAAGAGCCAAGATTTTTTAAAAACGCTCACATCAGAAGGATTTTGAGGCGTGTCGATGCAAAAAAAAAAAAGAAAAAAGAAAAAAGACAATTAAAAAGTGTGATGGGGACACGACGTTCTTTGAATTCTAAATTGATATATTTCGATTTTTTTTGCTTTCACATGTATTTGGTTTGAGATTCGATTTCAGCTCATGTTCACAGGGCGGACATTTTATGTTGTTGCTTATTTTTAGAGGGTCATAAAAAAAATCCCAGACTTGACTTCTTCGTTTACAGTTGACTGAATAGGGATGATTGTTTTATTTGGGAGCAGAGAGATGTTGACTTAAATTCGCGGAGTTTATGATGCCACGGATAACGTGTCTCAATACGATTCAGTATTCGTTCGCGGAACGTCGCGCGGCTGGAAGCCGACGTTTTCTGCCCTTTGCGTTCGAAACCATTGTGTGTCCACGGTGCCGCCCCTCCCTTTTTTTGTCTCTTTTTCAGTGTGGGCTGGGCGCCTCTCGAATCAGTGCACCTGCCTCCCCTACACACGTGCGAGTCTTCATCTCATCTGCCACTTGCACCATAAAAGACAGCGTGAACAGCCACCCGTTGCCAGTTCGTCAGCGATCCTTCCTGCCGAGCTAGCTGCTGCCACGCCGTTACGCTCCAGCATTTCTGCACTCCTCAACGTGATCATTTTGACTAGCTTTCAGTTGTTTACACCTCGACCTGACCAACTTTCTGGCAATAAAACCCCTCTTCGTTTTTGGTGTCTGTGTGTGGTTCTTGTATTGATCTCTCACGAAACCTAACACTTTAATTCACATTCGACCCAAACTCCTCGTTTGGAGCGTCCCTCGCGCCGAAACGGTGCAGCATCGGCGGTGCCGTGGGCATAAACAACTCGGTACGACATTTCGCGCGGGTGGGCGTGAGATGTTCCTCCGCTTCACTGGTAACCCTGGATACTCTCCGCCGTACGGGTGCCGTGCGCCCCGAACCCGAAGCAATGAGGGACATTTTAGGGCGGTCGGGTTCGGGTTCGGGTAGGGGTAGGGCTCGGGCTCGGGCTCGGGCCGCCCGATCTTACTTCTGCTCCGGCGGGGCCAAGCGGGTGGCATCCGTTCGGTCCCGGACCTTCGTGCTGTTTGATTACCAAAGGACTTATGCACACACTTCAACTTGTATTTTGTTCAGGATGACCTCCTGAAGCCTAAATGAGCATTAATTTGATCACACAACTCATGCCTATGAAGATACATTCAAACTCACAAAACGTGCTCAGCTCGGGCTGAAAATGCATTTAAAGCAATAAAAACTCAAATTGAGTGTCACACCTAAACCAAAGGACTTATGCACACACTTCAACATGTATTTTGTTCAGGATGACCACCTGAAGCCTAAATGAGCATTCATTTGACCACACAACTCATTCCTATGAAGATACATTCAAAGTCAGAAAGCGCGCTCAGCTCAGGCTACAAATGCATTTAAAGCAATAAAAACTCAAATTGAGTGTCACGCCTAAACCAGAGGATTTATGCACACACTTCAACATGTATTTTGTTCAGGATGTCCTCCTGAAGCCTAAATGAGCATTAATTTGACTACACAACTCATTCCTATGAAGATACATTCAAAGTCAGAAAGCGCGCTCAAGCTCGGGCTGAAAATGCATTTAAAGCAATAAAAACTCAAATTGAGTGTCACACCTAAACCAAAGGACTTATGCACACATTCAACATGTATTTTGTTCAGGATGACCTCCTGAAGCCTATATGAGCTTTAATTTGACCACACAACTCATTCCTATGAAGATACATTCAAACTCACAAAACGTGCTCAACTCGGGCTGAAAATGCATTTAAAGCAATAAAAACTCAAATTGAGTGTCACGCCTAAACCAAAGGACTTATGCACACACTTCAACATGTATTTAGTTCAGGATGACCACCTGAAGCCTAAATGAGCATTAATTTGACCACACAACTCATTCCTATGAAGATACATTCAAACTCACAAAACGTGCTCAACTCGGGCTGAAAATGCATTTAAAGCAATAAAAACTCAAATTGAGTGTCACGCCTAAACCAAAGGACTTATGCACACACTTCAACATGTATTTAGTTCAGGATGACCACCTGAAGCCTAAATGAGCATTAATTTGACCACACAACTCATTCCTATGAAGATACATTCAAACTCACAAAACGTGCTCAACTCGGGCTGAAAATGCATTTAAAGCAATAAAAACTCAAATTGAGTGTCACGCCTAAACCAAAGGACTTATGCATACACTTCAACATGTATTTTGTTCAGGATGACCACCTGAAGCCTAAATGAGCATTAATTTGACCACACAACTCATTCCTATGAAGATACATTCAAACTCACAAAACGTGCTCAGCTCGGGCTGAAAATGCATTTAAAGCAATCAAAACTCAAATTGAGTGTAAGGCCTAAACCAAAGGACTTATGCACACACTTCAACATGTATTTTGTTCAGGATGACATCCTGAAGCCCATATGAGAATTAATTTGACCACACAACTCATTCCTATGAAGATACATTCAAACTCACAAAACGTGCTCAGCTCGGGCTGAAAATGCATTTAAAGCAATAAAAACTCAAATTGAGTGTCACGCCTAAACCAAAGGACTTATGCACACACTTCAACATGTATTTTGTTCAGGATGACCACCTGAAGCCTAAATGAGCATTAATTTGACCACACAACTGATTCCTATGAAGATACATTCAAACTCACAAAACGTGCTCAGCTCGGGCTGAAAATGCATTTAAAGCAATAAAAACTCAAATTGAGTGTCACGCCTAAACCAAAGGACTTATGCACACACTTCAACATGTATTTTGTTCAGGATGACCACCTGAAGCCTAAATGAGCATTAATTTGACCACACAACTGATTCCTATGAAGATACATTCAAACTCACAAAACGTGCTCAGCTCGGGCTGAAAATGCATTTAAAGCAATAAAAACTCAAATTGAGTGTCACACCTAAACCAAAGGACTTATGGACACACTTCAACATGTATTTTGTTCAGGATGACCACCTGAAGCCTAAATGAGCATTCATTTGACCACACAACTCATTCCTATGAAGATACATTCAAACTCACAAAACGTGCTCAGCTCGGGCTGAAAATGCATTTAAAGCAATAAAAACTCAAATTGAGTGTCACGCCTAAACCAAAGGACTTATGCACACACTTCAACATGTATTTTGTTCAGGATGACCACCTGAAGCCTAAATGAGCATTAATTTGATCACACAACTCATGCCTATGAAGATACATTCAAACTCACAAAACGTGCTCAACTCGGGCTGAAAATGCATTTAAAGCAATAAAAACTCAAATTGAGTGTCACGCCTAAACCAAAGGACTTATGCACACACTTCAACATGTATTTTGTTCAGGATGACCACCTGAAGCCTAAATGAGCATTAATTTGATCACACAACTCATGCCTATGAAGATACATTCAAACTCACAAAACGTGCTCAACTCGGGCTGAAAATGCATTTAAAGCAATAAAAACTCAAATTGAGTGTCACGCCTCAACCAAAGGACTTATGCACACACTTCAAGATGTATTTTGTTCAGGATGACCTCCTGAAGCCTAAATGAGCATTAATTTGACCACACAACTCATTCCTATGAAGATACATTCAAACTCACAAAACGTGCTCAGCTCGGGCTGAAAATGCATTTAAAGCAATAAAAACTCAAATTGAGTGTCACGCCTAAACCAAAGGACTTATGCACACACTTCAACATGTATTTAGTTCAGGATGACCACCTGAAGCCGAAATGAGCATTAATTTGACCACACAACTCATTCTTATGAAGATACATTCAAACTCACAAAACATGCTCAGCTCGGGCTGAAAATGCATTTAAAGCAATAAAAACTCAAATTGAGTGTCACGCCTAAACCAAAGGACTTATTATGCACACACTTCAACATGTATTTTGTTCAGGATGACCACCTGAAGCCTAAATGAGCATTAATTTGACCACACAACTGATTCCTATGAAGATACATTCAAACTCACAAAACGTGCTCAGCTCGGGCTGAAAATGCATTTAAAGCAATAAAAACTCAAATTGAGTGTCACGCCTAAACCAAAGGACTTATGCACACACTTCAACATGTATTTTGTTCAGGATGACCACCTGAAGCCTAAATGAGCATTAATTTGACCACACAACTCATTCCTATGAAGATACATTCAAACTCACAAAACGTGCTCAACTCGGGCTGAAAATGCATTTAAAGCAATAAAAACTCAAATTTTAAAAAACTTTACCAGTGTAGGCAACTTAATAATACTAATAATACTAATAATACATTTTATTGATAAGCGCCTTTCAAGACACCCAAGGACACTTTACAATAACAAAAAACACAAAACAATACGGGTTGAGCAGCTGACATGTCTGTCATTTTCTTGTGAGAATTAATTTTTTTCCAGAACAACACTCACAAAATTAGATATAGGTCTACATGACTTCCAACATTGTGATGTGCACTCACAGCAGCAATACCAGTCTTCGGCCGCTCAATTCATGCAAATTCTTCTCAAGACACTGCTCATGGTACCACCTTTCGCACTGGGTCTCGTCAAAAGGGGGCCGGGGGGAGAGAACCCTAACATCGCAAGATTATATGTTCGGAAATTTCAATCAGGATAACTCTAAGTTGCTTTTAAAATTCACATTTTTTCTTTTACTTGAACCAACCCAATTTCAATGATGCATGCAAAGCATCATGAAGACAATGTCGATGCAAGATAAATTGTGTGTTCTTCCATTGTAAAAATCACTCGTTTTGTCAGAGGACCTTTTCCAGGTGGTTTTGCCATTTAGAGCATGCCACAGTGCATGGCGAGAACAAATACGACAACATGACGGAATATCAGTGAACATTAAACTTAAAATTCACAGTGTGTAAATATGGGATTGAAATTTTATCTTGACATTTTATTTTCATCGGAGCAGTGAATAACACGAGATTTTTCGTTGTGGTACAAGTCATAAAAAATGACTTTCTCATAAGCTTTCAGAATTCATCCCTGGTATCAACACTTCCTCTTCATGAAGTAGTTTGAAACAAAATATATCTTTGGCATCATTTCTGGATGCCACAATTAAACATTTTTTGCATGGGTGATCATCATCCAATAAACCTGCTGTGGTCAGTATTTCTGACGATTGTCTTGTTCTCTTATTTTCCATCGCCACATAATGTTCTAAAATTGATGCACGGAATGTCTGGGGAAGGCCTTCATCAGTTCCACTGCCATCTGAAAAAAAATAGCTTGTTTGTCTTGTGGGAGTGACAAAACTGTTTCGGGCGAACAATTTGAAAACACAATTTGTACAAGGCTGCATAAAGCTGGACGATCGCTTGGTTGTGCGTTGAAGTTTTGGACCCTGTGTTGTCAACCCGCGCCACTTTCGGCCTGCCTGGCTTGGAGGAGCTCCGGCGGGGACAAACTGGCGGCATCGCTTCTATACCGGCCCGTCGCGGGCGTATTCGACGAGGTTTATTAGCCCGTTGCTTGACACCCGCGCCCCTCCCGGCTTCCCGCAAGATCCCCCTGATCAGAGCTGCATTGCGATCCGCTAGGAGCAGCCGCGCCCGGGCCGTGTTTTGCAGCGGCATTGTACGATATTTCGCGAGGATGGCCGTGAGCTTTTCACCCACTTCGCTTGCAACCCGGGCCACGTTGGACCGACGGGCGCGGCGAAACTCCGGCGAGGTCAGGCGGGTGGCGTATTTTCCTTCACAGAATGTCGCGCGGGTGTGCGTCGAAGTTTTCTGCCCTTTGTGTTAGGGTCCATTGTTTGTCCACAGTGTCGACCCTCCCTTTTGATTTTGCGCCCGGGACCTAACCGACGCTGTCGCTTGGCCCCGCCAGAGCTGCGCCGTGCCTGGCGGGCCGGCAAAGGCGAGTGTTGCAAGCGAAGAGGTGGAAGACCTCGCGCACACCAACACGACCTGCCGGGAGCAAAGCTGCTGCCCGCTCGGCTCCGCCAGAGATGCACCTCGCTTTGAGGGACAGGGGGCGCGGTGTGCAATCAAAGGGAAGAAAAACTTGGGAATCAAACCGCGCGAAGGTCCGGGACCGAACCGATGCCACCCGCTTGGCCCTGCCGGAGTTGCGCGGGGCAGGTAGGGCCGAGAGTGGTGTGTGTGATAAGCGAAGCGGAGGAACAGCTCACGCCCGCCCGTGAGAAATTTCGGACAGAGCCGTTTTTGCCCACGGCCGAGCCGGAGTTGCTCCGCTGCGGCGCTCAGGCTGTTCCGACGAGGATGTTGGGGCGGAGCGCTGGGAGAACCGCGGGTGTTAAGCAAAGTGTTCGGCTTCGTGAGAGATGAAGAGAGGAACCACGCGCAGACACAAAAAGCACAGAAGGGTTTTATTGCCAGTAAGCGAGACAGGCCGAGGTGGTCACAACTGAAAGGTAGTCAAAATGATCAATTCGAGGAGTGCAGGAATCCTGGAGCGGTACGGCGTCGTCGACACGGCAGGAAGGATCTCTGACGAAGTGACAATGGGTGGCTCTTCAGGCTGGCTTTTATGCTGCAAGTGGCAGATGAGATAATGACTCGCAGGTGTGTCGGGGAGGCAGGTGCACTGATTAGAGAAGCGCCCATCCCACACTGAAAAAGGTAACAATAACTTTTTGGGAGCGGCAAATTCCCCCACAGGAGAACAGAGAAATAGTGGTTTGATTTCGTGGAGTTCGTGGCGCAATGCATGAGGCGTCTGACTACAAATCAGGTCATGCTCGGCCAAAGAGAGGGCGTCCACCAGGTTGAAAAAGAGATGAAGAGCAAACACTGTCAATACATAATAAAGTTTCTCTGTCCCAATATCCAAAAAAAAAAGCCCAGTCCGAAGTAGCAAGATTAAGAAAATCTTTTGAAAAAACGCTCACATGAGGCGGATTTTGAGCCTTGCCTATGCAGTGATATTAATAATAATTGTAATAATAATCATGAAAAAGTGTGATGGTGGCGTGGCATTCATTTATCTTTTGAATTGGTGCGTTTAGATTTTTGTTTTTTGCTTTTCCTTGTATTTGGGTGTAGTTTCAAGCGCAGCTCATGTTCACACAACGCACATTTTATCTCATTATTTTTAGAGGGTCACAGGAAATCATATGGAAGGCTGCAATGGCCAACTCTCACCAGCAGAGGCTATCGTAAAGTGCTGGCCGTGCATGGACAAATAGGGCTCTCGCATTTCAGAAAGCACAAGAGTGACACAACGTGGCATCAGCTCTGAGCAGCAAATATTGTCAATTCATCGTCAATTTTTTCCGTCCCAAGAACCCCCCAAAAAAGTCAAAAGAGCCAAGATTTTTTAAAAACGCTCACATCAGAAGGATTTTGAGGCGTGTCGATGCAAAAAAAAAAAGAAAAAAGAAAAAAGACAATTAAAAAGTGTGATGGGGACACGACGTTCTTTGAATTCTAAATTGATATATTTCGATTTTTTTTGCTTTCACATGTATTTGGTTTGAGATTCGATTTCAGCTCATGTTCACAGGGCGGACATTTTATGTTGTTGCTTATTTTTAGAGGGTCATAAAAAAAATCCCAGACTTGACTTCTTCGTTTACAGTTGACTGAATAGGGATGATTGTTTTATTTGGGAGCAGAGAGATGTTGACTTAAATTCGCGGAGTTTATGATGCCACGGATAACGTGTCTCAATACGATTCAGTATTCGTTCGCGGAACGTCGCGCGGCTGGAAGCCGACGTTTTCTGCCCTTTGCGTTCGAAACCATTGTGTGTCCACGGTGCCGCCCCTCCCTTTTTTTGTCTCTTTTTCAGTGTGGGCTGGGCGCCTCTCGAATCAGTGCACCTGCCTCCCCTACACACGTGCGAGTCTTCATCTCATCTGCCACTTGCACCATAAAAGACAGCGTGAACAGCCACCCGTTGCCAGTTCGTCAGCGATCCTTCCTGCCGAGCTAGCTGCTGCCACGCCGTTACGCTCCAGCATTTCTGCACTCCTCAACGTGATCATTTTGACTAGCTTTCAGTTGTTTACACCTCGACCTGACCAACTTTCTGGCAATAAAACCACTCTTCGTTTTTGGTGTCTGTGTGTGGTTCTTGTATTGATCTCTCACGAAACCTAACACTTTAATTCACATTCGACCCAAACTCCTCGTTTGGAGCGTCCCTCGCGCCGAAACGGTGCAGCATCGGCGGTGCCGTGGGCATAAACAACTCGGTACGACATTTCGCGCGGGTGGGCGTGAGATGTTCCTCCGCTTCACTGGTAACGCTGGATACTCTCCGCCGTACGGGTGCCGTGCGCCCCGAACCCGAAGCAATGAGGGACATTTTAGGGCGGTCGGGTTCGGGTTCGGGTAGGGGTAGGGCTCGGGCTCGGGCTCGGGCCGCCCGATCTTACTTCTGCTCCGGCGGGGCCAAGCGGGTGGCATCCGTTCGGTCCCGGACCTTCGTGCTGTTTGATTACCAAAGGACTTATGCACACACTTCAACTTGTATTTTGTTCAGGATGACCTCCTGAAGCCTAAATGAGCATTAATTTGATCACACAACTCATGCCTATGAAGATACATTCAAACTCACAAAACGTGCTCAGCTCGGGCTGAAAATGCATTTAAAGCAATAAAAACTCAAATTGAGTGTCACACCTAAACCAAAGGACTTATGCACACACTTCAACATGTATTTTGTTCAGGATGACCACCTGAAGCCTAAATGAGCATTCATTTGACCACACAACTCATTCCTATGAAGATACATTCAAAGTCAGAAAGCGCGCTCAGCTCAGGCTACAAATGCATTTAAAGCAATAAAAACTCAAATTGAGTGTCACGCCTAAACCAGAGGATTTATGCACACACTTCAACATGTATTTTGTTCAGGATGTCCTCCTGAAGCCTAAATGAGCATTAATTTGACTACACAACTCATTCCTATGAAGATACATTCAAAGTCAGAAAGCGCGCTCAAGCTCGGGCTGAAAATGCATTTAAAGCAATAAAAACTCAAATTGAGTGTCACACCTAAACCAAAGGACTTATGCACACATTCAACATGTATTTTGTTCAGGATGACCTCCTGAAGCCTATATGAGCTTTAATTTGACCACACAACTCATTCCTATGAAGATACATTCAAACTCACAAAACGTGCTCAACTCGGGCTGAAAATGCATTTAAAGCAATAAAAACTCAAATTGAGTGTCACGCCTAAACCAAAGGACTTATGCACACACTTCAACATGTATTTAGTTCAGGATGACCACCTGAAGCCTAAATGAGCATTAATTTGACCACACAACTCATTCCTATGAAGATACATTCAAACTCACAAAACGTGCTCAACTCGGGCTGAAAATGCATTTAAAGCAATAAAAACTCAAATTGAGTGTCACGCCTAAACCAAAGGACTTATGCACACACTTCAACATGTATTTAGTTCAGGATGACCACCTGAAGCCTAAATGAGCATTAATTTGACCACACAACTCATTCCTATGAAGATACATTCAAACTCACAAAACGTGCTCAACTCGGGCTGAAAATGCATTTAAAGCAATAAAAACTCAAATTGAGTGTCACGCCTAAACCAAAGGACTTATGCATACACTTCAACATGTATTTTGTTCAGGATGACCACCTGAAGCCTAAATGAGCATTAATTTGACCACACAACTCATTCCTATGAAGATACATTCAAACTCACAAAACGTGCTCAGCTCGGGCTGAAAATGCATTTAAAGCAATCAAAACTCAAATTGAGTGTAAGGCCTAAACCAAAGGACTTATGCACACACTTCAACATGTATTTTGTTCAGGATGACATCCTGAAGCCCATATGAGAATTAATTTGACCACACAACTCATTCCTATGAAGATACATTCAAACTCACAAAACGTGCTCAGCTCGGGCTGAAAATGCATTTAAAGCAATAAAAACTCAAATTGAGTGTCACGCCTAAACCAAAGGACTTATGCACACACTTCAACATGTATTTTGTTCAGGATGACCACCTGAAGCCTAAATGAGCATTAATTTGACCACACAACTCATTCCTATGAAGATACATTCAAACTCACAAAACGTGCTCAGCTCGGGCTGAAAATGCATTTAAAGCAATAAAAACTCAAATTGAGTGTCACGCCTAAACCAAAGGACTTATGCACACACTTCAACATGTATTTTGTTCAGGATGACCACCTGAAGCCTAAATGAGCATTAATTTGACCACACAACTGATTCCTATGAAGATACATTCAAACTCACAAAACGTGCTCAGCTCGGGCTGAAAATGCATTTAAAGCAATAAAAACTCAAATTGAGTGTCACACCTAAACCAAAGGACTTATGGACACACTTCAACATGTATTTTGTTCAGGATGACCACCTGAAGCCTAAATGAGCATTCATTTGACCACACAACTCATTCCTATGAAGATACATTCAAACTCACAAAACGTGCTCAGCTCGGGCTGAAAATGCATTTAAAGCAATAAAAACTCAAATTGAGTGTCACGCCTAAACCAAAGGACTTATGCACACACTTCAACATGTATTTTGTTCAGGATGACCACCTGAAGCCTAAATGAGCATTAATTTGATCACACAACTCATGCCTATGAAGATACATTCAAACTCACAAAACGTGCTCAACTCGGGCTGAAAATGCATTTAAAGCAATAAAAACTCAAATTGAGTGTCACGCCTAAACCAAAGGACTTATGCACACACTTCAACATGTATTTTGTTCAGGATGACCACCTGAAGCCTAAATGAGCATTAATTTGATCACACAACTCATGCCTATGAAGATACATTCAAACTCACAAAACGTGCTCAACTCGGGCTGAAAATGCATTTAAAGCAATAAAAACTCAAATTGAGTGTCACGCCTCAACCAAAGGACTTATGCACACACTTCAAGATGTATTTTGTTCAGGATGACCTCCTGAAGCCTAAATGAGCATTAATTTGACCACACAACTCATTCCTATGAAGATACATTCAAACTCACAAAACGTGCTCAGCTCGGGCTGAAAATGCATTTAAAGCAATAAAAACTCAAATTGAGTGTCACGCCTAAACCAAAGGACTTATGCACACACTTCAACATGTATTTAGTTCAGGATGACCACCTGAAGCCGAAATGAGCATTAATTTGACCACACAACTCATTCTTATGAAGATACATTCAAACTCACAAAACATGCTCAGCTCGGGCTGAAAATGCATTTAAAGCAATAAAAACTCAAATTGAGTGTCACGCCTAAACCAAAGGACTTATTATGCACACACTTCAACATGTATTTTGTTCAGGATGACCACCTGAAGCCTAAATGAGCATTAATTTGACCACACAACTGATTCCTATGAAGATACATTCAAACTCACAAAACGTGCTCAGCTCGGGCTGAAAATGCATTTAAAGCAATAAAAACTCAAATATAGTGTCACGCCTAAACCAAAGGACTTATGCACACACTTCAACATGTATTTTGTTCAGGATGACCACCTGAAGCCTAAATGAGCATTAATTTGACCACACAACTCATTCCTATGAAGATACATTCAAACTCACAAAACGTGCTCAACTCGGGCTGAAAATGCATTTAAAGCAATAAAAACTCAAATTTTAAAAAACTTTACCAGTGTAGGCAACTTAATAATACTAATAATACTAATAATACATTTTCTTGATAAGCGCCTTTCAAGACACCCAAGGACACTTTACAATAACAAAAAACACAAAACAATACGGGTTGAGCAGCTGACATGTCTGTCATTTTCTTGTGAGAATTAATTTTTTTCCAGAACAACACTCACAAAATTAGATATAGGTCTACATGACTTCCAACATTGTGATGTGCACTCACAGCAGCAATACCAGTCTTCGGCCGCTCAATTCATGCAAATTCTTCTCAAGACACTGCTCATGGTACCACCTTTCGCACTGGGTCTCGTCAAAAGGGGGCCGGGGGGAGAGAACCCTAACATCGCAAGATTATATGTTCGGAAATTTCAATCAGGATAACTCTAAGTTGCTTTTAAAATTCACATTTTTTCTTTTACTTGAACCAACCCAATTTCAATGATGCATGCAAAGCATCATGAAGACAATGTCGATGCAAGATAAATTGTGTGTTCTTCCATTGTAAAAATCACTCGTTTTGTCAGAGGACCTTTTCCAGGTGGTTTTGCCATTTAGAGCATGCCACAGTGCATGGCGAGAACAAATACGACAACATGACGGAATATCAGTGAACATTAAACTTAAAATTCACAGTGTGTAAATATGGGATTGAAATTTTATCTTGACATTTTATTTTCATCGGAGCAGTGAATAACACGAGATTTTTCGTTGTGGTACAAGTCATAAAAAATGACTTTCTCATAAGCTTTCAGAATTCATCCCTGGTATCAACACTTCCTCTTCATGAAGTAGTTTGAAACAAAATATATCTTTGGCATCATTTCTGGATGCCACAATTAAACATTTTTTGCATGGGTGATCATCATCCAATAAACCTGCTGTGGTCAGTATTTCTGACGATTGTCTTGTTCTCTTATTTTCCATCGCCACATAATGTTCTAAAATTGATGCACGGAATGTCTGGGGAAGGCCTTCATCAGTTCCACTGCCATCTGAAAAAAAATAGCTTGTTTGTCTTGTGGGAGTGACAAAACTGTTTCGGGCGAACAATTTGAAAACACAATTTGTACAAGGCTGCATAAAGCTGGACGATCGCTTGGTTGTGCGTTGAAGTTTTGGACCCTGGGTTGTCAACCCGCGCCACTTTCGGCCTGCCTGGCTTGGAGGAGCTCCGGCGGGGACAAACTGGCGGCATCGCTTCTATACCGGCCCGTCGCGGGCGTATTCGACGAGGTTTATTAGCCCGTTGCTTGACACCCGCGCCCCTCCCGGCTTCCCGCAAGATCCCCCTGATCAGAGCTGCATTGCGATCCGCTAGGAGCAGCCGCGCCCGGGCCGTGTTTTGCAGCGGCATTGTACGATATTTCGCGAGGATGGCCGTGAGCTTTTCACCCACTTCGCTTGCAACCCGGGCCACGTTGGACCGACGGGCGCGGCGAAACTCCGGCGAGGTCAGGCGGGTGGCGTATTTTCCTTCACAGAATGTCGCGCGGGTGTGCGTCGAAGTTTTCTGCCCTTTGTGTTAGGGTCCATTGTTTGTCCACAGTGTCGACCCTCCCTTTTGATTTTGCGCCCGGGACCTAACCGACGCTGTCGCTTGGCCCCGCCAGAGCTGCGCCGTGCCTGGCGGGCCGGCAAAGGCGAGTGTTGCAAGCGAAGAGGTGGAAGACCTCGCGCACACCAACACGACCTGCCGGGAGCAAAGCTGCTGCCCGCTCGGCTCCGCCAGAGATGCACCTCGCTTTGAGGGACAGGGGGCGCGGTGTGCAATCAAAGGGAAGAAAAACTTGGGAATCAAACCGCGCGAAGGTCCGGGACCGAACCGATGCCACCCGCTTGGCCCTGCCGGAGTTGCGCGGGGCAGGTAGGGCCGAGAGTGGTGTGTGTGATAAGCGAAGCGGAGGAACAGCTCGCGCCCGCCCGTGAGAAATTTCGGACAGAGCCGTTTTTGCCCACGGCCGAGCCGGAGTTGCTCCGCTGCGGCGCTCAGGCTGTTCCGACGAGGATGTTGGGGCGGAGCGCTGGGAGAACCGCGGGTGTTAAGCAAAGTGTTCGGCTTCGTGAGAGATGAAGAGAGGAACCACGCGCAGACACAAAAAGCACAGAAGGGTTTTATTGCCAGTAAGCGAGACAGGCCGAGGTGGTCACAACTGAAAGGTAGTCAAAATGATCAATTCGAGGAGTGCAGGAATCCTGGAGCGGTACGGCGTCGTCGACACGGCAGGAAGGATCTCTGACGAAGTGACAATGGGTGGCTCTTCAGGCTGGCTTTTATGCTGCAAGTGGCAGATGAGATAATGACTCGCAGGTGTGTCGGGGAGGCAGGTGCACTGATTAGAGAAGCGCCCATCCCACACTGAAAAAGGTAACAATAACTTTTTGGGAGCGGCAAATTCCCCCACAGGAGAACAGAGAAATAGTGGTTTGATTTCGTGGAGTTCGTGGCGCAATGCATGAGGCGTCTGACTACAAATCAGGTCATGCTCGGCCAAAGAGAGGGCGTCCACCAGGTTGAAAAAGAGATGAAGAGCAAACACTGTCAATACATAATAAAGTTTCTCTGTCCCAATATCCAAAAAAAAAAGCCCAGTCCGAAGTAGCAAGATTAAGAAAATCTTTTGAAAAAACGCTCACATGAGGCGGATTTTGAGCCTTGCCTATGCAGTGATATTAATAATAATTGTAATAATAATCATGAAAAAGTGTGATGGTGGCGTGGCATTCATTTATCTTTTGAATTGGTGCGTTTAGATTTTTGTTTTTTGCTTTTCCTTGTATTTGGGTGTAGTTTCAAGCGCAGCTCATGTTCACACAACGCACATTTTATCTCATTATTTTTAGAGGGTCACAGGAAATCATATGGAAGGCTGCAATGGCCAACTCTCACCAGCAGAGGCTATCGTAAAGTGCTGGCCGTGCATGGACAAATAGGGCTCTCGCATTTCAGAAAGCACAAGAGTGACACAACGTGGCATCAGCTCTGAGCAGCAAATATTGTCAATTCATCGTCAATTTTTTCCGTCCCAAGAACCCCCCAAAAAAGTCAAAAGAGCCAAGATTTTTTAAAAACGCTCACATCAGAAGGATTTTGAGGCGTGTCGATGCAAAAAAAAAAAGAAAAAAGAAAAAAGACAATTAAAAAGTGTGATGGGGACACGACGTTCTTTGAATTCTAAATTGATATATTTCGATTTTTTTTGCTTTCACATGTATTTGGTTTGAGATTCGATTTCAGCTCATGTTCACAGGGCGGACATTTTATGTTGTTGCTTATTTTTAGAGGGTCATAAAAAAAATCCCAGACTTGACTTCTTCGTTTACAGTTGACTGAATAGGGATGATTGTTTTATTTGGGAGCAGAGAGATGTTGACTTAAATTCGCGGAGTTTATGATGCCACGGATAACGTGTCTCAATACGATTCAGTATTCGTTCGCGGAACGTCGCGCGGCTGGAAGCCGACGTTTTCTGCCCTTTGCGTTCGAAACCATTGTGTGTCCACGGTGCCGCCCCTCCCTTTTTTTGTCTCTTTTTCAGTGTGGGCTGGGCGCCTCTCGAATCAGTGCACCTGCCTCCCCTACACACGTGCGAGTCTTCATCTCATCTGCCACTTGCACCATAAAAGACAGCGTGAACAGCCACCCGTTGCCAGTTCGTCAGCGATCCTTCCTGCCGAGCTAGCTGCTGCCACGCCGTTACGCTCCAGCATTTCTGCACTCCTCAACGTGATCATTTTGACTAGCTTTCAGTTGTTTACACCTCGACCTGACCAACTTTCTGGCAATAAAACCCCTCTTCGTTTTTGGTGTCTGTGTGTGGTTCTTGTATTGATCTCTCACGAAACCTAACACTTTAATTCACATTCGACCCAAACTCCTCGTTTGGAGCGTCCCTCGCGCCGAAACGGTGCAGCATCGGCGGTGCCGTGGGCATAAACAACTCGGTACGACATTTCGCGCGGGTGGGCGTGAGATGTTCCTCCGCTTCACTGGTAACGCTGGATACTCTCCGCCGTACGGGTGCCGTGCGCCCCGAACCCGAAGCAATGAGGGACATTTTAGGGCGGTCGGGTTCGGGCTCGGGCAACCCGATCTTACTTCTGCTCCGGCGGGGCCAAGCGGGTGGCATCCGTTCGGTCCCGGACCTTCGTGCTGTTTGATTACCAAAGGACTTATGCACACACTTCAACTTGTATTTTGTTCAGGATGACCTCCTGAAGCCTAAATGAGCATTAATTTGATCACACAACTCATGCCTATGAAGATACATTCAAACTCACAAAACGTGCTCAGCTCGGGCTGAAAATGCATTTAAAGCAATAAAAACTCAAATTGAGTGTCACACCTAAACCAAAGGACTTATGCACACACTTCAACATGTATTTTGTTCAGGATGACCACCTGAAGCCTAAATGAGCATTCATTTGACCACACAACTCATTCCTATGAAGATACATTCAAAGTCAGAAAGCGCGCTCAAGCTCGGGCTGAAAATGCATTTAAAGCAATAAAAACTCAAATTGAGTGTCACACCTAAACCAAAGGACTTATGCACACATTCAACATGTATTTTGTTCAGGATGACCTCCTGAAGCCTATATGAGCTTTAATTTGACCACACAACTCATTCCTATGAAGATACATTCAAACTCACAAAACGTGCTCAGCTCGGGCTGAAAATGCATTTAAAGCAATCAAAACTCAAATTGAGTGTCACGCCTAAACCAAAGGACTTATGCACACACTTCAACATGTATTTTGTTCAGGATGACCACCTGAAGCCTAAATGAGCATTAATTTGACCACACAACTCATTCCTATGAAGATACATTCAAACTCACAAAACGTGCTCAACTCGGGCTGAAAATGCATTTAAAGCAATAAAAACTCAAATTGAGTGTCACGCCTAAACCAAAGGACTTATGCACACACTTCATCATGTATTTTGTTCAGGATGGCCTCCTGAAGCCTAAAAGAGCATTAATTTGACTAAACAAATCATTCCTATGAAGATACATTCAAAGTCAGAAAGCGCGCTCAGCTCGGAATGAAAATGCATTTAAAGCAATAAAAACTCAAATTGAGTGTCACACCTAAACCAAAGGATTATGCACACACTTCAACATGTATTTTGTTCAGGATGGCCTCCTGAAGCCTATATGAGCATTAATTTGACCACACAACTCATTCCTATGAAGATACATTCAAACTCACAAAACATGCTCAGCTCGGGCTGAAAATGCATTTAAAGCAATAAAAACTCAAATTGAGTGTCACGCCTAAACCAAAGGACTTATGCACACACTTCAACATGTATTTTGTTCAGGATGACCACCTGAAGCCTAAATGAGCATTAATTTGACCACACAACTCATTCCTATGAAGATACATTCAAACTCACAAAACGTGCTCAACTCGGGCTGAAAATGCATTTAAAGCAATAAAAACTCAAATTGAGTGTCACGCCTAAACCAAAGGACTTATGCATACACTTCAACATGTATTTTGTTCAGGATGACCACCTGAAGCCTAAATGAGCATTAATTTGACCACACAACTCATTCCTATGAAGATACATTCAAACTCACAAAACGTGCTCAGCTCGGGCTGAAAATGCATTTAAAGCAATCAAAACTCAAATTGAGTGTAAGGCCTAAACCAAAGGACTTATGCACACACTTCAACATGTATTTTGTTCAGGATGACCTCCTGAAGCCCATATGAGAATTAATTTGACCACACAACTCATTCCTATAAAGATACATTCAAACTCACAAAACGTGCTCAGCTCGGGCTGAAAATGCATTTTAAGCAATAAAAACTCAAATTGAGTGTCACGCCTAAACCAAAGGACTTATGCACACACTTCAACATGTATTTTGTTCAGGATGACCACCTGAAGCCTAAATGAGCATTAATTTGACCACACAACTCATTCCTATGAAGATACATTCAAACTCACAAAACGTGCTCAACTCGGGCTGAAAATGCATTTAAAGCAATAAAAACTCAAATTGAGTGTCACGCCTAAACCAAAGGACTTATGCATACACTTCAACATGTATTTTGTTCAGGATGACCACCTGAAGCCTAAATGAGCATTAATTTGACCACACAACTCATTCCTATGAAGATACATTCAAACTCACAAAACGTGCTCAGCTCGGGCTGAAAATGCATTTAAAGCAATCAAAACTCAAATTGAGTGTAAGGCCTAAACCAAAGGACTTATGCACACACTTCAACATGTATTTTGTTCAGGATGACCTCCTGAAGCCCATATGAGAATTAATTTGACCACACAACTCATTCCTATGAAGATACATTCAAACTCACAAAACGTGCTCAGCTCGGGCTGAAAATGCATTTAAAGCAATAAAAACTCAAATTGAGTGTCACGCCTAAACCAAAGGACTTATGCACACACTTCAACATGTATTTTGTTCAGGATGACCACCTGAAGCCTAAATGAGCATTAATTTGACCACACAACTCATTCCTATGAAGATACATTCAAACTCACAAAACGTGCTCAACTCGGGCTGAAAATGCATTTAAAGCAATAAAAACTCAAATTGAGTGTCACGCCTAAACCAAAGGACTTATGCATACACTTCAACATGTATTTTGTTCAGGATGACCACCTGAAGCCTAAATGAGCATTAATTTGACCACACAACTCATTCCTATGAAGATACATTCAAACTCACAAAACGTGCTCAGCTCGGGCTGAAAATGCATTTAAAGCAATCAAAACTCAAATTGAGTGTAAGGCCTAAACCAAAGGACTTATGCACACACTTCAACATGTATTTTGTTCAGGATGACCTCCTGAAGCCCATATGAGAATTAATTTGACCACACAACTCATTCCTATGAAGATACATTCAAACTCACAAAACGTGCTCAGCTCGGGCTGAAAATGCATTTAAAGCAATAAAAACTCAAATGGAGTGTCACGCCTAAACCAAAGGACCTATGCACACACTTCAACATGTATTTAGTTCAGGATGACCACCTGAAGCCGAAATGAGCATTAATTTGACCACACAACTCATTCCTATGAAGATACATTCAAACTCACAAAACGTGCTCAACTCGGGCTGAAAATGCATTTAAAGCAATAAAAACTCAAATTTTAAAAAACTTTACCAGTGTAGGCAACTTAATAATAATAATAATACTAATAATACATTTTATTGATAAGCGCCTTTCAAGACACCCAAGGACACTTTACAATAACAAAAAACACAAAACAATACGGGTTGAGCAGCTGACATGTCTGTCATTTTCTTGTGAGAATTAATTTTTTTCCAGAACAACACTCACAAAATTAGATATAGGTCTACATGACTTCCAACATTGTGATGTGCACTCACAGCAGCAATACCAGTCTTCGGCCGCTCAATTCATGCAAATTCTTCTCAAGACACTGCTCATGGTACCACCTTTCGCACTGGGTCTCGTCAAAAGGGGGCCGGGGGGAGAGAACCCTAACATCGCAAGATTATATGTTCGGAAATTTCAATCAGGATAACTCTAAGTTGCTTTTAAAATTCAAATTTTTTCTTTTACTTGAACCAACCCAATTTCAATGATGCATGCAAAGCATCATGAAGACAATGTCGATGCAAGATAAATTGTGTGTTCTTCCATTGTAAAAATCACTCGTTTTGTCAGAGGACCTTTTCCAGGTGGTTTTGCCATTTAGAGCATGCCACAGTGCATGGCGAGAACAAATACGACAACATGACGGAATATCAGTGAACATTAAACTTAAAATTCACAGTGTGTAAATATGGGATTGAAATTTTATCTTGACATTTTATTTTCATCGGAGCAGTGAATAACACGAGATTTTTCGTTGTGGTACAAGTCATAAAAAATGACTTTCTCATAAGCTTTCAGAATTCATCCCTGGTATCAACACTTCCTCTTCATGAAGTAGTTTGAAACAAAATATATCTTTGGCATCATTTCTGGATGCCACAATTAAACATTTTTTGCATGGGTGATCATCATCCAATAAACCTGCTGTGGTCAGTATTTCTGACGATTGTCTTGTTCTCTTATTTTCCATCGCCACATAATGTTCTAAAATTGATACACGGAATGTCTGGGGAAGGCCTTCATCAGTTCCACTGCCATCTGAAAAAAAATAGCTTGTTTGTCTTGTGGGAGTGACAAAACTGTTTCGGGCGAACAACTTGAAAACACAATTTGTACAAGGCTGCATAAAGCTGGACGATCGCTTGGTTGTGCGTTGAAGTTTTGGACCCTGTGTTGTCAACCCGCGCCACTTTCGGCCTGCCTGGCTTGGAGGAGCTCCGGCGGGGACAAACTGGCGGCATCGCTTCTATACCGGCCCGTCGCGGGCGTATTCGACGAGGTTTATTAGCCCGTTGCTTGACACCCGCGCCCCTCCCGGCTTCCCGCAAGATCCCCCTGATCAGAGCTGCATTGCGATCCGCTAGGAGCAGCCGCGCCCGGGCCGTGTTTTGCAGCGGCATTGTACGATATTTCGCGAGGATGGCCGTGAGCTTTTCACCCACTTCGCTTGCAACCCGGGCCACGTTGGACCGACGGGCGCGGCGAAACTCCGGCGAGGTCAGGCGGGTGGCGTATTTTCCTTCACAGAATGTCGCGCGGGTGTGCGTCGAAGTTTTCTGCCCTTTGTGTTAGGGTCCATTGTTTGTCCACAGTGTCGACCCTCCCTTTTGATTTTGCGCCCGGGACCTAACCGACGCTGTCGCTTGGCCCCGCCAGAGCTGCGCCGTGCCTGGCGGGCCGGCAAAGGCGAGTGTTGCAAGCGAAGAGGTGGAAGACCTCGCGCACACCAACACGACCTGCCGGGAGCAAAGCTGCTGCCCGCTCGGCTCCGCCAGAGATGCACCTCGCTTTGAGGGACAGGGGGCGCGGTGTGCAATCAAAGGGAAGAAAAACTTGGGAATCAAACCGCGCGAAGGTCCGGGACCGAACCGATGCCACCCGCTTGGCCCTGCCGGAGTTGCGCGGGGCAGGTAGGGCCGAGAGTGGTGTGTGTGATAAGCGAAGCGGAGGAACAGCTCACGCCCGCCCGTGAGAAATTTCGGACAGAGCCGTTTTTGCCCACGGCCGAGCCGGAGTTGCTCCGCTGCGGCGCTCAGGCTGTTCCGACGAGGATGTTGGGGCGGAGCGCTGGGAGAACCGCGGGTGTTAAGCAAAGTGTTCGGCTTCGTGAGAGATGAAGAGAGGAACCACGCGCAGACACAAAAAGCACAGAAGGGTTTTATTGCCAGTAAGCGAGACAGGCCGAGGTGGTCACAACTGAAAGGTAGTCAAAATGATCAATTCGAGGAGTGCAGGAATCCTGGAGCGGTACGGCGTCGTCGACACGGCAGGAAGGATCTCTGACGAAGTGACAATGGGTGGCTCTTCAGGCTGGCTTTTATGCTGCAAGTGGCAGATGAGATAATGACTCGCAGGTGTGTCGGGGAGGCAGGTGCACTGATTAGAGAAGCGCCCATCCCACACTGAAAAAGGTAACAATAACTTTTTGGGAGCGGCAAATTCCCCCACAGGAGAACAGAGAAATAGTGGTTTGATTTCGTGGAGTTCGTGGCGCAATGCATGAGGCGTCTGACTACAAATCAGGTCATGCTCGGCCAAAGAGAGGGCGTCCACCAGGTTGAAAAAGAGATGAAGAGCAAACACTGTCAATACATAATAAAGTTTCTCTGTCCCAATATCCCAAAAAAAAAGCCCAGTCCGAAGTAGCAAGATTAAGAAAATCTTTTGAAAAAACGCTCACATGAGGCGGATTTTGAGCCTTGCCTATGCAGTGATATTAATAATAATTGTAATAATAATCATGAAAAAGTGTGATGGTGGCGTGGCATTCATTTATCTTTTGAATTGGTGCGTTTAGATTTTTGTTTTTTGCTTTTCCTTGTATTTGGGTGTAGTTTCAAGCGCAGCTCATGTTCACACAACGCACATTTTATCTCATTATTTTTAGAGGGTCACAGGAAATCATATGGAAGGCTGCAATGGCCAACTCTCACCAGCAGAGGCTATCGTAAAGTGCTGGCCGTGCATGGACAAATAGGGCTCTCGCATTTCAGAAAGCACAAGAGTGACACAACGTGGCATCAGCTCTGAGCAGCAAATATTGTCAATTCATCGTCAATTTTTTCCGTCCCAAGAACCCCCCAAAAAAGTCAAAAGAGCCAAGATTTTTTAAAAACGCTCACATCAGAAGGATTTTGAGGCGTGTCGATGCAAAAAAAAAAGAAAAAAGAAAAAAGACAATTAAAAAGTGTGATGGGGACACGACGTTCTTTGAATTCTAAATTGATATATTTCGATTTTTTTTGCTTTCACATGTATTTGGTTTGAGATTCGATTTCAGCTCATGTTCACAGGGCGGACATTTTATGTTGTTGCTTATTTTTAGAGGGTCATAAAAAAAATCCCAGACTTGACTTCTTCGTTTACAGTTGACTGAATAGGGATGATTGTTTTATTTGGGAGCAGAGAGATGTTGACTTAAATTCGCGGAGTTTATGATGCCACGGATAACGTGTCTCAATACGATTCAGTATTCGTTCGCGGAACGTCGCGCGGCTGGAAGCCGACGTTTTCTGCCCTTTGCGTTCGAAACCATTGTGTGTCCACGGTGCCGCCCCTCCCTTTTTTTGTCTCTTTTTCAGTGTGGGCTGGGCGCCTCTCGAATCAGTGCACCTGCCTCCCCTACACACGTGCGAGTCTTCATCTCATCTGCCACTTGCACCATAAAAGACAGCGTGAACAGCCACCCGTTGCCAGTTCGTCAGCGATCCTTCCTGCCGAGCTAGCTGCTGCCACGCCGTTACGCTCCAGCATTTCTGCACTCCTCAACGTGATCATTTTGACTAGCTTTCAGTTGTTTACACCTCGACCTGACCAACTTTCTGGCAATAAAACCCCTCTTCGTTTTTGGTGTCTGTGTGTGGTTCTTGTATTGATCTCTCACGAAACCTAACACTTTAATTCACATTCGACCCAAACTCCTCGTTTGGAGCGTCCCTCGCGCCGAAACGGTGCAGCATCGGCGGTGCCGTGGGCATAAACAACTCGGTACGACATTTCGCGCGGGTGGGCGTGAGATGTTCCTCCGCTTCACTGGTAACCCTGGATACTCTCCGCCGTACGGGTGCCGTGCGCCCCGAACCCGAAGCAATGAGGGACATTTTAGGGCGGTCGGGTTCGGGTAGGGGTAGGGCTCGGGCTCGGGCTCGGGCCGCCCGATCTTACTTCTGCTCCGGCGGGGCCAAGCGGGTGGCATCCGTTCGGTCCCGGACCTTCGTGCTGTTTGATTACCAAAGGACTTATGCACACACTTCAACTTGTATTTTGTTCAGGATGACCTCCTGAAGCCTAAATGAGCATTAATTTGATCACACAACTCATGCCTATGAAGATACATTCAAACTCACAAAACGTGCTCAGCTCGGGCTGAAAATGCATTTAAAGCAATAAAAACTCAAATTGAGTGTCACACCTAAACCAAAGGACTTACGGACACACTTCAACATGTATTTTGTTCAGGATGACCACCTGAAGCCTAAATGAGCATTCATTTGACCACACAACTCATTCCTATGAAGATACATTCAAAGTCAGAAAGCGCGCTCAGCTCAGGCTACAAATGCATTTAAAGCAATAAAAACTCAAATTGAGTGTCACGCCTAAACCAGAGGATTTATGCACACACTTCAACATGTATTTTGTTCAGGATGTCCTCCTGAAGCCTAAATGAGCATTAATTTGACTACACAACTCATTCCTATGAAGATACATTCAAAGTCAGAAAGCGCGCTCAAGCTCGGGCTGAAAATGCATTTAAAGCAATAAACTCAAATTGAGTGTCACACCTAAACCAAAGGACTTATGCACACATTCAACATGTATTTTGTTCAGGATGACCTCCTGAAGCCTATATGAGCTTTAATTTGACCACACAACTCATTCCTATGAAGATACATTCAAACTCACAAAACGTGCTCAGCTCGGGCTGAAAATGCATTTAAAGCAATAAAAACTCAAATTGAGTGTCACGCCTAAACCAAAGGATTTATGCACACGCTTTAACATGTATTTTGTTCAGAAGGACCACCTGAAGCCTAAATGAGCATTAATTTGATCACACAATTCATGCCTATGAAGATGCATTCAAACTCACAAAACGTGCTCAGCTCGGGCTGAAAATGCATTTAAAGCAATAAAAACTCAAATGGAGTGTCACGCCTAAACCAAAGGACTTATGCACACACTTCAACATGTATTTAGTTCAGGATGACCACCTGAAGCCGAAATGAGCATTAATTTGACCACACAACTCCTTCTTATGAAGATACATTTAAACTCACAAAACATGCTCAGCTCGGGCTGAAAATGCATTTAAAGCAATAAAAACTCAAATTGAGTGTCACGCCTAAACCAAAGGACTTATGCACACACTTCAACATGTATTTTGTTCAGGATGACCACCTGAAGCCTAAATGAGCATTAATTTGACCACACAACTCATTCCTATGAAGATACATTCAAACTCACAAAACGTGCTCAACTCGGGCTGAAAATGCATTTAAAGCAATAAAAACTCAAATTGAGTGTCACGCCTAAACCAAAGGACTTATGCATACACTTCAACATGTATTTTGTTCAGGATGACCACCTGAAGCCTAAATGAGCATTAATTTGACCACACAACTCATTCCTATGAAGATACATTCAAACTCACAAAACGTGCTCAGCTCGGGCTGAAAATGCATTTAAAGCATTCAAAACTCAAATTGAGTGTAAGGCCTAAACCAAAGGACTTATGCACACACTTCAACATGTATTTTGTTCAGGATGACCTCCTGAAGCCCATATGAGAATTAATTTGACCACACAACTCATTCCTATGAAGATACATTCAAACTCACAAAACGTGCTCAGCTCGGGCTGAAAATGCATTTAAAGCAATAAAAACTCAAATTGAGTGTCACGCCTAAACCAAAGGACTTATGCACACACTTCAACATGTATTTTGTTCAGGATGACCTCCTGAAGCCTAAATGAGCATTCATTTGACCACACAACTCATTCCTATGAAGATACATTCAAAGTCAGAAAGCGCGCTCAGCTCAGGCTACAAATGCATTTAAAGCAATAAAAACTCAAATTGAGTGTCACGCCTAAACCAGAGGATTTAAGCACACACTTCAACATGTATTTTGTTCAGGATGTCCTCCTGAAGCCTAAATGAGCATTAATTTGACTACACAACTCATTCCTATGAAGATACATTCAAAGTCAGAAAGCGCGCTCAAGCTCGGGCTGAAAATGCATTTAAAGCAATAAAAACTCAAATTGAGTGTCACACCTAAACCAAAGGACTTATGCACACATTCAACATGTATTTTGTTCAGGATGACCTCCTGAAGCCTATATGAGCTATAATTTGACCACACAACTCATTCCTATGAAGATACATTCAAACTCACAAAACGTGCTCAGCTCGGGCTGAAAATGCATTTAAAGCAATAAAAACTCAAATTGAGTGTCACGCCTAAACCAAAGGATTTATGCACACGCTTTAACATGTATTTTGTTCAGAAGGACCACCTGAAGCCTAAATGAGCATTAATTTGATCACACAATTCATGCCTATGAAGATGCATTCAAACTCACAAAACGTGCTCAGCTCGGGCTGAAAATGCATTTAAAGCAATAAAAACTCAAATGGAGTGTCACGCCTAAACCAAAGGACTTATGCACACACTTCAACATGTATTTAGTTCAGGATGACCACCTGAAGCCGAAATGAGCATTAATTTGACCACACAACTCATTCTTATGAAGATACATTCAAACTCACAAAACATGCTCAGCTCGGGCTGAAAATGCATTTAAAGCAATAAAAACTCAAATTGAGTGTCACGCCTAAACCAAAGGACTTATGCACACACTTCAACATGTATTTTGTTCAGGATGACCACCTGAAGCCTAAATGAGCATTAATTTGACCACACAACTCATTCCTATGAAGATACATTCAAACTCACAAAACGTGCTCAACTCGGGCTGAAAATGCATTTAAAGCAATAAAAACTCAAATTGAGTGTCACGCCTAAACCAAAGGACTTATGCATACACTTCAACATGTATTTTGTTCAGGATGACCACCTGAAGCCTAAATGAGCATTAATTTGACCACACAACTCATTCCTATGAAGATACATTCAAACTCACAAAACGTGCTCAGCTCGGGCTGAAAATGCATTTAAAGCAATAAAAACTCAAATTGAGTGTCACGCCTAAATCAAAGGACTTATGCACACACTTCAACATGTATTTTGTTCAGGATGACCACCTGAAGCCTAAATGAGCATTAATTTGACCACACAACTCATTCCTATGAAGATACATTCAAACTCACAAAACGTGCTCAGCTCGGGCTGAAAATGCATTTAAAGCAATAAAAACTCAAATTGAGTGTCACGCCTAAACCGAAGGACTTATGCACACACTTCAAGATGTATTTTGTTCAGGATGACCTCCTGAAGCCTAAATGAGCAATAATTTGACCACACAACTCATTCCTATGAAGATACATTCAAAGTCAGAAAGCGCGCTCAGCTCGGACTGAAAATGCATTTAAAGCAATAAAAACTCAAATGGAGTGTCACGCCTAAACCAAAGGACTTATGCACACACTTCAACATGTATTTAGTTCAGGATGACCACCTGAAGCCGAAATGAGCATTAATTTGACCACACAACTCATTCCTATGAAGATACATTCAAACTCACAAAACGTGCTCAACTCGGGCTGAAAATGCATTTAAAGCAATAAAAACTCAAATTTTAAAAAACTTTACCAGTGTAGGCAACTTAATAATAATAATAATACTAATAATACATTTTATTGATAAGCGCCTTTCAAGACACCCAAGGACACTTTACAATAACAAAAAACACAAAACAATACGGGTTGAGCAGCTGACATGTCTGTCATTTTCTTGTGAGAATTAATTTTTTTCCAGAACAACACTCACAAAATTAGATATAGGTCTACATGACTTCCAACATTGTGATGTGCACTCACAGCAGCAATTCCAGTCTTCGGCCGCTCAATTCATGCAAATTCTTCTCAAGACACTGCTCATGGTACCACCTTTCGCACTGGGTCTCGTCAAAAGGGGGCCGGGGGGAGAGAACCCTAACATCGCAAGATTATATGTTCGGAAATTTCAATCAGGATAACTCTAAGTTGCTTTTAAAATTCAAATTTTTTCTTTTACTTGAACCAACCCAATTTCAATGATGCATGCAAAGCATCATGAAGACAATGTCGATGCAAGATAAATTGTGTGTTCTTCCATTGTAAAAATCACTCGTTTTGTCAGAGGACCTTTTCCAGGTGGTTTTGCCATTTAGAGCATGCCACAGTGCATGGCGAGAACAAATACGACAACATGACGGAATATCAGTGAACATTAAACTTAAAATTCACAGTGTGTAAATATGGGATTGAAATTTTATCTTGACATTTTATTTTCATCGGAGCAGTGAATAACACGAGATTTTTCGTTGTGGTACAAGTCATAAAAAATGACTTTCTCATAAGCTTTCAGAATTCATCCCTGGTATCAACACTTCCTCTTCATGAAGTAGTTTGAAACAAAATATATCTTTGGCATCATTTCTGGATGCCACAATTAAACATTTTTTGCATGGGTGATCATCATCCAATAAACCTGCTGTGGTCAGTATTTCTGACGATTGTCTTGTTCTCTTATTTTCCATCGCCACATAATGTTCTAAAATTGATGCACGGAATGTCTGGGGAAGGCCTTCATCAGTTCCACTGCCATCTGAAAAAAAATAGCTTGTTTGTCTTGTGGGAGTGACAAAACTGTTTCGGGCGAACAATTTGAAAACACAATTTGTACAAGGCTGCATAAAGCTGGACGATCGCTTGGTTGTGCGTTGAAGTTTTGGACCCTGTGTTGTCAACCCGCGCCACTTTCGACCTGCCTGGCTTGGAGGAGCTCCGGCGGGGACAAACTGGCGGCATCGCTTCTATACCGGCCCGTCGCGGGCGTATTCGACGAGGTTTATTAGCCCGTTGCTTGACACCCGCGCCCCTCCCGGCTTCCCGCAAGATCCCCCTGATCAGAGCTGCATTGCGATCCGCTAGGAGCAGCCGCGCCCGGGCCGTGTTTTGCAGCGGCATTGTACGATATTTCGCGAGGATGGCCGTGAGCTTTTCACCCACTTCGCTTGCAACCCGGGCCACGTTGGACCGACGGGCGCGGCGAAACTCCGGCGAGGTCAGGCGGGTGGCGTATTTTCCTTCACAGAATGTCGCGCGGGTGTGCGTCGAAGTTTTCTGCCCTTTGTGTTAGGGTCCATTGTTTGTCCACAGTGTCGACCCTCCCTTTTGATTTTGCGCCCGGGACCTAACCGACGCTGTCGCTTGGCCCCGCCAGAACTGCGCCGTGCCTGGCGGGCCGGCAAAGGCGAGTGTTGCAAGCGAAGAGGTGGAAGACCTCGCGCACACCAACACGACCTGCCGGGAGCAAAGCTGCTGCCCGCTCGGCTCCGCCAGAGATGCACCTCGCTTTGAGGGACAGGGGGCGCGGTGTGCAATCAAAGGGAAGAAAAACTTGGGAATCAAACCGCGCGAAGGTCCGGGACCGAACCGATGCCACCCGCTTGGCCCTGCCGGAGTTGCGCGGGGCAGGTAGGGCCGAGAGTGGTGTGTGTGATAAGCGAAGCGGAGGAACAGCTCACGCCCGCCCGTGAGAAATTTCGGACAGAGCCGTTTTTGCCCACGGCCGAGCCGGAGTTGCTCCGCTGCGGCGCTCAGGCTGTTCCGACGAGGATGTTGGGGCGGAGCGCTGGGAGAACCGCGGGTGTTAAGCAAAGTGTTCGGCTTCGTGAGAGATGAAGAGAGGAACCACGCGCAGACACAAAAAGCACAGAAGGGTTTTATTGCCAGTAAGCGAGACAGGCCGAGGTGGTCACAACTGAAAGGTAGTCAAAATGATCAATTCGAGGAGTGCAGGAATCCTGGAGCGGTACGGCGTCGTCGACACGGCAGGAAGGATCTCTGACGAAGTGACAATGGGTGGCTCTTCAGGCTGGCTTTTATGCTGCAAGTGGCAGATGAGATAATGACTCGCAGGTGTGTCGGGGAGGCAGGTGCACTGATTAGAGAAGCGCCCATCCCACACTGAAAAAGGTAACAATAACTTTTTGGGAGCGGCAAATTCCCCCACAGGAGAACAGAGAAATAGTGGTTTGATTTCGTGGAGTTCGTGGCGCAATGCATGAGGCGTCTGACTACAAATCAGGTCATGCTCGGCCAAAGAGAGGGCGTCCACCAGGTTGAAAAAGAGATGAAGAGCAAACACTGTCAATACATAATAAAGTTTCTCTGTCCCAATATCCAAAAAAAAAAAGCCCAGTCCGAAGTAGCAAGATTAAGAAAATCTTTTGAAAAAACGCTCACATGAGGCGGATTTTGAGCCTTGCCTATGCAGTGATATTAATAATAATTGTAATAATAATCATGAAAAAGTGTGATGGTGGCGTGGCATTCATTTATCTTTTGAATTGGTGCGTTTAGATTTTTGTTTTTTGCTTTTCCTTGTATTTGGGTGTAGTTTCAAGCGCAGCTCATGTTCACACAACGCACATTTTATCTCATTATTTTTAGAGGGTCACAGGAAATCATATGGAAGGCTGCAATGGCCAACTCTCACCAGCAGAGGCTATCGTAAAGTGCTGGCCGTGCATGGACAAATAGGGCTCTCGCATTTCAGAAAGCACAAGAGTGACACAACGTGGCATCAGCTCTGAGCAGCAAATATTGTCAATTCATCGTCAATTTTTTCCGTCCCAAGAACCCCCCAAAAAAGTCAAAAGAGCCAAGATTTTTTAAAAACGCTCACATCAGAAGGATTTTGAGGCGTGTCGATGCAAAAAAAAAAGAAAAAAGAAAAAAGACAATTAAAAAGTGTGATGGGGACACGACGTTCTTTGAATTCTAAATTGATATATTTCGATTTTTTTTGCTTTCACATGTATTTGGTTTGAGATTCGATTTCAGCTCATGTTCACAGGGCGGACATTTTATGTTGTTGCTTATTTTTAGAGGGTCATAAAAAAAATCCCAGACTTGACTTCTTCGTTTACAGTTGACTGAATAGGGATGATTGTTTTATTTGGGAGCAGAGAGATGTTGACTTAAATTCGCGGAGTTTATGATGCCACGGATAACGTGTCTCAATACGATTCAGTATTCGTTCGCGGAACGTCGCGCGGCTGGAAGCCGACGTTTTCTGCCCTTTGCGTTCGAAACCATTGTGTGTCCACGGTGCCGCCCCTCCCTTTTTTTGTCTCTTTTTCAGTGTGGGCTGGGCGCCTCTCGAATCAGTGCACCTGCCTCCCCTACACACGTGCGAGTCTTCATCTCATCTGCCACTTGCACCATAAAAGACAGCGTGAACAGCCACCCGTTGCCAGTTCGTCAGCGATCCTTCCTGCCGAGCTAGCTGCTGCCACGCCGTTACGCTCCAGCATTTCTGCACTCCTCAACGTGATCATTTTGACTAGCTTTCAGTTGTTTACACCTCGACCTGACCAACTTTCTGGCAATAAAACCCCTCTTCGTTTTTGGTGTCTGTGTGTGGTTCTTGTATTGATCTCTCACGAAACCTAACACTTTAATTCACATTCGACCCAAACTCCTCGTTTGGAGCGTCCCTCGCGCCGAAACGGTGCAGCATCGGCGGTGCCGTGGGCATAAACAACTCGGTACGACATTTCGCGCGGGTGGGCGTGAGATGTTCCTCCGCTTCACTGGTAACCCTGGATACTCTCCGCCGTACGGGTGCCGTGCGCCCCGAACCCGAAGCAATGAGGGACATTTTAGGGCGGTCGGGTTCGGGTAGGGGTAGGGCTCGGGCTCGGACTCGGGCCGCCCGATCTTACTTCTGCTCCGGCGGGGCCAAGCGGTTGGCATCCGTTCGGTCCCGGACCTTCGTGCTGTTTGATTACCAAAGGACTTATGCACACACTTCAACTTGTATTTTGTTCAGGATGACCTCCTGAAGCCTAAATGAGCATTAATTTGATCACACAACTCATGCCTATGAAGATACATTCAAACTCACAAAACGTGCTCAGCTCGGGCTGAAAATGCATTTAAAGCAATAAAAACTCAAATTGAGTGTCACACCTAAACCAAAGGACTTATGGACACACTTCAACATGTATTTTGTTCAGGATGACCACCTGAAGCCTAAATGAGCATTCATTTGACCACACAACTCATTCCTATGAAGATACATTCAAAGTCAGAAAGCGCGCTCAGCTCAGGCTACAAATGCATTTAAAGCAATAAAAACTCAAATTGAGTGTCACGCCTAAACCAGAGGATTTATGCACACACTTCAACATGTATTTTGTTCAGGATGTCCTCCTGAAGCCTAAATGAGCATTAATTTGACTACACAACTCATTCCTATGAAGATACATTCAAAGTCAGAAAGCGCGCTCAAGCTCGGGCTGAAAATGCATTTAAAGCAATAAAAACTCAAATTGAGTGTCACACCTAAACCAAAGGACTTATGCACACATTCAACATGTATTTTGTTCAGGATGACCTCCTGAAGCCTATATGAGCTTTAATTTGACCACACAACTCATTCCTATGAAGATACATTCAAACTCACAAAACGTGCTCAGCTCGGGCTGAAAATGCATTTAAAGCAATAAAAACTCAAATGGAGTGTCACGCCTAAACCAAAGGACTTATGCACACACTTTAACATGTATTTTGTTCAGAAGGACCACCTGAAGCCTAAATGAGCATTAATTTGATCACACAATTCATGCCTATGAAGATGCATTCAAACTCACAAAACGTGCTCAGCTCGGGCTGAAAATGCATTTAAAGCAATAAAAACTCAAATTGAGTGTCACGCCTAAACCAAAGGACTTATGCACACACTTCAACATGTATTTTGTTCAGGATGACCACCTGAAGCCTAAATGAGCATTAATTTGACCACACAACTCATTCCTATGAAGATACATTCAAACTCACAAAACGTGCTCAACTCGGGCTGAAAATGCATTTAAAGCAATAAAAACTCAAATTGAGTGTCACGCCTAAACCAAAGGACTTATGCATACACTTCAACATGTATTTTGTTCAGGATGACCACCTGAAGCCTAAATGAGCATTAATTTGACCACACAACTCATTCCTATGAAGATACATTCAAACTCACAAAACGTGCTCAGCTCGGGCTGAAAATGCATTTAAAGCAATCAAAACTCAAATTGAGTGTAAGGCCTAAACCAAAGGACTTATGCACACACTTCAACATGTATTTTGTTCAGGATGACCTCCTGAAGCCCATATGAGAATTAATTTGACCACACAACTCATTCCTATGAAGATACATTCAAACTCACAAAACGTGCTCAGCTCGGGCTGAAAATGCATTTAAAGCAATAAAAACTCAAATTGAGTGTCACGCCTAAACCAAAGGACTTATGCACACACTTCAACATGTATTTTGTTCAGGATGACCACCTGAAGCCTAAATGAGCTTTAATTTGACCACACAACTCATTCCTATGAAGATACATTCAAACTCACAAAACGTGCTCAACTCGGGCTGAAAATGCATTTAAAGCAATAAAAACTCAAATTGAGTGTCACGCCTAAACCAAAGGACTCATGCATACACTTCAACATGTATTTTGTTCAGGATGACCACCTGAAGCCTAAATGAGCATTAATTTGACCACACAACTCATTCCTATGAAGATACATTCAAACTCACAAAACGTGCTCAGCTCGGGCTGAAAATGCATTTAAAGCAATCAAAACTCAAATTGAGTGTAAGGCCTAAACCAAAGGACTTATGCACACACTTCAACATGTATTTTGTTCAGGATGACCTCCTGAAGCCCATATGAGAATTAATTTGACCACACAACTCATTCCTATGAAGATACATTCAAACTCACAAAACGTGCTCAGCTCGGGCTGAAAATGCATTTAAAGCAATAAAAACTCAAATTGAGTGTCACGCCTAAACCAAAGGACTTATGCACACACTTCAACATGTATTTTGTTCAGGATGACCACCTGAAGCCTAAATGAGCATTAATTTGACCACACAACTCATTCCTATGAAGATACATTCAAACTCACAAAACGTGCTCAACTCGGGCTGAAAATGCATTTAAAGCAATAAAAACTCAAATTGAGTGTCACGCCTCAACCAAAGGACTTATGCACACACTTCAACATGTATTTTGTTCAGGATGACCTCCTGAAGCCTAAATGAGCAATAGTTTGACCACACAACTAATTCCTATGAAGCTACATTCAAACTCACAAAACGTGCTCAGCTCGGGCTGAAAATGCATTTAAAGCAATAAAAACTCAAATTGAGTGTCACGCCTAAACCAAAGGACTTATGCACACACTTCAACATGTATTTTGTTCAGGATGACCACCTGAAGCCTAAATGAGCATTAATTTGACCACACAACTCATTCCTATGAAGATACATTCAAACTCACAAAACGTGCTCAGCTCGGGCTGAAAATGCATTTAAAGCAATAAAAACTCAAATTGAGTGTCACGCCTAAACCGAAGGACTTATGCACACACTTCAAGATGTATTTTGTTCAGGATGACCTCCTGAAGCCTAAATGAGCAATAATTTGACCACACAACTCATTCCTATGAAGATACATTCAAAGTCAGAAAGCGCGCTCAGCTCGGACTGAAAATGCATTTAAAGCAATAAAAACTCAAATGGAGTGTCACGCCTAAACCAAAGGACTTATGCACACACTTCAACATGTATTTAGTTCAGGATGACCACCTGAAGCCGAAATGAGCATTAATTTGACCACACAACTCATTCCTATGAAGATACATTCAAACTCACAAAACGTGCTCAACTCGGGCTGAAAATGCATTTAAAGCAATAAAAACTCAAATTTTAAAAAACTTTACCAGTGTAGGCAACTTAATAATAATAATAATACTAATAATACATTTTATTGATAAGCGCCTTTCAAGACACCCAAGGACACTTTACAATAACAAAAAACACAAAACAATACGGGTTGAGCAGCTGACATGTCTGTCATTTTCTTGTGAGAATTAATTTTTTTCCAGAACAACACTCACAAAATTAGATATAGGTCTACATGACTTCCAACATTGTGATGTGCACTCACAGCAGCAATACCAGTCTTCGGCCGCTCAATTCATGCAAATTCTTCTCAAGACACTGCTCATGGTACCACCTTTCGCACAGGGTCTCGTCAAAAGGGGGCCGGGGGGAGAGAACCCTAACATCGCAAGATTATATGTTCGGAAATTTCAATCAGGATAACTCTAAGTTGCTTTTAAAATTCAAATTTTTTCTTTTACTTGAACCAACCCAATTTCAATGATGCATGCAAAGCATCATGAAGACAATGTCGATGCAAGATAAATTGTGTGTTCTTCCATTGTAAAAATCACTCGTTTTGTCAGAGGACCTTTTCCAGGTGGTTTTGCCATTTAGAGCATGCCACAGTGCATGGCGAGAACAAATACGACAACATGACGGAATATCAGTGAACATTAAACTTAAAATTCACAGTGTGTAAATATGGGATTGAAATTTTATCTTGACATTTTATTTTCATCGGAGCAGTGAATAACACGAGATTTTTCGTTGTGGTACAAGTCATAAAAAATGACTTTCTCATAAGCTTTCAGAATTCATCCCTGGTATCAACACTTCCTCTTCATGAAGTAGTTTGAAACAAAATATATCTTTGGCATCATTTCTGGATGCCACAATTAAACATTTTTTGCATGGGTGATCATCATCCAATAAACCTGCTGTGGTCAGTATTTCTGACGATTGTCTTGTTCTCTTATTTTCCATCGCCACATAATGTTCTAAAATTGATGCACGGAATGTCTGGGGAAGGCCTTCATCAGTTCCACTGCCATCTGAAAAAAAATAGCTTGTTTGTCTTGTGGGAGTGACAAAACTGTTTCGGGCGAACAATTTGAAAACACAATTTGTACAAGGCTGCATAAAGCTGGACGATCGCTTGGTTGTGCGTTGAAGTTTTGGACCCTGTGTTGTCAACCCGCGCCACTTTCGGCCTGCCTGGCTTGGAGGAGCTCCGGCGGGGACAAACTGGCGGCATCGCTTCTATACCGGCCCGTCGCGGGCGTATTCGACGAGGTTTATTAGCCCGTTGCTTGACACCCGCGCCCCTCCCGGCTTCCCGCAAGATCCCCCTGATCAGAGCTGCATTGCGATCCGCTAGGAGCAGCCGCGCCCGGGCCGTGTTTTGCAGCGGCATTGTACGATATTTCGCGAGGATGGCCGTGAGCTTTTCACCCACTTCGCTTGCAACCCGGGCCACGTTGGACCGACGGGCGCGGCGAAACTCCGGCGAGGTCAGGCGGGTGGCGTATTTTCCTTCACAGAATGTCGCGCGGGTGTGCGTCGAAGTTTTCTGCCCTTTGTGTTAGGGTCCATTGTTTGTCCACAGTGTCGACCCTCCCTTTTGATTTTGCGCCCGGGACCTAACCGACGCTGTCGCTTGGCCCCGCCAGAGCTGCGCCGTGCCTGGCGGGCCGGCAAAGGCGAGTGTTGCAAGCGAAGAGGTGGAAGACCTCGCGCACACCAACACGACCTGCCGGGAGCAAAGCTGCTGCCCGCTCGGCTCCGCCAGAGATGCACCTCGCTTTGAGGGACAGGGGGCGCGGTGTGCAATCAAAGGGAAGAAAAACTTGGGAATCAAACCGCGCGAAGGTCCGGGACCGAACCGATGCCACCCGCTTGGCCCTGCCGGAGTTGCGCGGGGCAGGTAGGGCCGAGAGTGGTGTGTGTGATAAGCGAAGCGGAGGAACAGCTCACGCCCGCCCGTGAGAAATTTCGGACAGAGCCGTTTTTGCCCACGGCCGAGCCGGAGTTGCTCCGCTGCGGCGCTCAGGCTGTTCCGACGAGGATGTTGGGGCGGAGCGCTGGGAGAACCGCGGGTGTTAAGCAAAGTGTTCGGCTTCGTGAGAGATGAAGAGAGGAACCACGCGCAGACACAAAAAGCACAGAAGGGTTTTATTGCCAGTAAGCGAGACAGGCCGAGGTGGTCACAACTGAAAGGTAGTCAAAATGATCAATTCGAGGAGTGCAGGAATCCTGGAGCGGTACGGCGTCGTCGACACGGCAGGAAGGATCTCTGACGAAGTGACAATGGGTGGCTCTTCAGGCTGGCTTTTATGCTGCAAGTGGCAGATGAGATAATGACTCGCAGGTGTGTCGGGGAGGCAGGTGCACTGATTAGAGAAGCGCCCATCCCACACTGAAAAAGGTAACAATAACTTTTTGGGAGCGGCAAATTCCCCCACAGGAGAACAGAGAAATAGTGGTTTGATTTCGTGGAGTTCGTGGCGCAATGCATGAGGCGTCTGACTACAAATCAGGTCATGCTCGGCCAAAGAGAGGGCGTCCACCAGGTTGCAAAAGAGATGAAGAGCAAACACTGTCAATACATAATAAAGTTTCTCTGTCCCAATATCCAAAAAAAAAAGCCCAGTCCGAAGTAGCAAGATTAAGAAAATCTTTTGAAAAAACGCTCACATGAGGCGGATTTTGAGCCTTGCCTATGCAGTGATATTAATAATAATTGTAATAATAATCATGAAAAAGTGTGATGGTGGCGTGGCATTCATTTATCTTTTAAATTGGTGCGTTTAGATTTTTGTTTTTTGCTTTTCCTTGTATTTGGGTGTAGTTTCAAGCGCAGCTCATGTTCACACAACGCACATTTTATCTCATTATTTTTAGAGGGTCACAGGAAATCATATGGAAGGCTGCAATGGCCAACTCTCACCAGCAGAGGCTATCGTAAAGTGCTGGCCGTGCATGGACAAATAGGGCTCTCGCATTTCAGAAAGCACAAGAGTGACACAACGTGGCATCAGCTCTGAGCAGCAAATATTGTCAATTCATCGTCAATTTTTTCCGTCCCAAGAACCCCCCAAAAAAGTCAAAAGAGCCAAGATTTTTTAAAAACGCTCACATCAGAAGGATTTTGAGGCATGTCGATGCAAAAAAAAAGAAAAAAGAAAAAAGACAATTAAAAAGTGTGATGGGGACACGACGTTCTTTGAATTCTAAATTGAGATATTTCGATTTTTTTTTGCTTTCACATGTATTTGGTTTGAGATTCGATTTCAGCTCATGTTCACAGGGCGGACATTTTATGTTGTTGCTTATTTTTAGAGGGTCATAAAAAAAATCCCAGACTTGACTTCTTCGTTTACAGTTGACTGAATAGGGATGATTGTTTTATTTGGGAGCAGAGAGATGTTGACTTAAATTCGCGGAGTTTATGATGCCACGGATAACGTGTCTCAATACGATTCAGTATTCGTTCGCGGAACGTCGCGCGGCTGGAAGCCGACGTTTTCTGCCCTTTGCGTTCGAAACCATTGTGTGTCCACGGTGCCGCCCCTCCCTTTTTTTGTCTCTTTTTCAGTGTGGGCTGGGCGCCTCTCGAATCAGTGCACCTGCCTCCCCTACACACGTGCGAGTCTTCATCTCATCTGCCACTTGCACCATAAAAGACAGCGTGAACAGCCACCCGTTGCCAGTTCGTCAGCGATCCTTCCTGCCGAGCTAGCTGCTGCCACGCCGTTACGCTCCAGCATTTCTGCACTCCTCAACGTGATCATTTTGACTAGCTTTCAGTTGTTTACACCTCGACCTGACCAACTTTCTGGCAATAAAACCCCTCTTCGTTTTTGGTGTCTGTGTGTGGTTCTTGTATTGATCTCTCACGAAACCTAACACTTTAATTCACATTCGACCCAAACTCCTCGTTTGGAGCGTCCCTCGCGCCGAAACGGTGCAGCATCGGCGGTGCCGTGGGCATAAACAACTCGGTACGACATTTCGCGCGGGTGGGCGTGAGATGTTCCTCCGCTTCACTGGTAACCCTGGATACTCTCCGCCGTACGGGTGCCGTGCGCCCCGAACCCGAAGCAATGAGGGACATTTTAGGGCGGTCGGGTTCGGGTAGGGGTAGGGCTCGGGCTCGGGCTCGGGCCGCCCGATCTTACTTCTGCTCCGGCGGGGCCAAGCGGGTGGCATCCGTTCGGTCCCGGACCTTCGTGCTGTTTGATTACCAAAGGACTTATGCACACACTTCAACTTGTATTTTGTTCAGGATGACCTCCTGAAGCCTAAATGAGCATTAATTTGATCACACAACTCATGCCTATGAAGATACATTCAAACTCACAAAACGTGCTCAGCTCGGGCTGAAAATGCATTTAAAGCAATAAAAACTCAAATTGAGTGTCACACCTAAACCAAAGGACTTATGGACACACTTCAACATGTATTTTGTTCAGGATGACCACCTGAAGCCTAAATGAGCATTCATTTGACCACACAACTCATTCCTATGAAGATACATTCAAAGTCAGAAAGCGCGCTCAGCTCAGGCTACAAATGCATTTAAAGCAATAAAAACTCAAATTGAGTGTCACGCCTAAACCAGAGGATTTATGCACACACTTCAACATGTATTTTGTTCAGGATGTCCTCCTGAAGCCTAAATGAGCATTAATTTGACTACACAACTCATTCCTATGAAGATACATTCAAAGTCAGAAAGCGCGCTCAAGCTCGGGCTGAAAATGCATTTAAAGCAATAAAAACTCAAATTGAGTGTCACACCTAAACCAAAGGACTTATGCACACATTCAACATGTATTTTGTTCAGGATGACCTCCTGAAGCCTATATGAGCTTTAATTTGACCACACAACTCATTCCTATGAAGATACATTCAAACTCACAAAACGTGCTCAGCTCGGGCTGAAAATGCATTTAAAGCAATAAAAACTCAAATTGAGTGTCACGCCTAAACCGAAGGACTTATGCACACACTTCAAGATGTATTTTGTTCAGGATGACCTCCTGAAGCCTAAATGAGCAATAATTTGACCACACAACTCATTCCTATGAAGATACATTCAAAGTCAGAAAGCGCGCTCAGCTCAGACTGAAAATGCATTTAAAGCAATAAAAACTCAAATGGAGTGTCACGCCTAAACCAAAGGACTTATGCACACACTTCAACATGTATTTAGTTCAGGATGACCACCTGAAGCCGAAATGAGCATTAATTTGACCACACAACTCATTCTTATGAAGATACATTCAAACTCACAAAACATGCTCAGCTCGGGCTGAAAATGCATTTAAAGCAATAAAAACTCAAATTGAGTGTCACGCCTAAACCAAAGGACTTATGCACACACTTCAACATGTATTTAGTTCAGGATGTCCTCCTGAAGCCTAAATGAGCATTAATTTGACCACACAACTCATTCCTATGAAGATACATTCAAACTCACAAAAAGTGCTCAGCTCGGGCTGAAAATGCATTTAAAGCAATAAAAACTCAAATTGAGTGTCACGCCCAAACCAAAGAACTTATGCACACACTTCAATATTTATTTAGTTCAGGATGACCACCTGAAGCCTAAATGAGCATTAATTTGACCACACAACTAATTCCTATGAAGCTACATTCAAACTCACAAAACGTGCTCAGCTCGGGCTGAAAATGCATTTAAAGCAATAAAAACTCAAATTGAGTGTCACGCCTAAACCAAAGGACTTATGCACACACTTCAACATGTATTTTGTTCAGGATGACCACCTGAAGCCTAAATGAGCATTAATTTGACCACACAACTCATTCCTATGAAGATACATTCAAACTCACAAAAAGTGCTCAGCTCGGGCTGAAAATGCATTTAAAGCAATAAAAACTCAAATTGAGTGTCACGCCCAAACCAAAGAACTTATGCACACACTTCAATATTTATTTAGTTCAGGATGACCACCTGAAGCCTAAATGAGCATTAATTTGACCACACAACTAATTCCTATGAAGCTACATTCAAACTCACAAAACGTGCTCAGCTCGGGCTGAAAATGCATTTAAAGCAATAAAAACTCAAATTGAGTGTCACGCCTAAACCAAAGGATTTATGCACACACTTTAACATGTATTTTGTTCAGAAGGACCACCTGAAGCCTAAATGAGCATTAATTTGATCACACAATTCATGCCTATGAAGATGCATTCAAACTCACAAAACGTGCTCAGCTCGGGCTGAAAATGCATTTAAAGCAATAAAAACTCAAATTGAGTGTCACACCTAAACCAAAGGACTTATGCACACACTTCATCATGTATTTTGTTCAGGATGGCCTCCTGAAGCCTAAAAGAGCATTAATTTGACTAAACAAATCATTCCTATGAAGATACATTCAAAGTCAGAAAGCGCGCTCAGCTCGGAATGAAAATGCATTTAAAGCAATAAAAACTCAAATTGAGTGTCACACCTAAACCAAAGGATTATGCACACACTTCAACATGTATTTTGTTCAGGATGGCCTCCTGAAGCCTATATGAGCATTAATTTGACCACACAACTCATTCCTATGAAGATACATTCAAACTCACAAAACATGCTCAGCTCGGGCTGAAAATGCATTTAAAGCAATAAAAACTCAAATTGAGTGTCACGCCTAAACCAAAGGACTTATGCACACACTTCAACATGTATTTTGTTCAGGATGACCACCTGAAGCCTAAATGAGCATTAATTTGACCACACAACTCATTCCTATGAAGATACATTCAAACTCACAAAACGTGCTCAACTCGGGCTGAAAATGCATTTAAAGCAATAAAAACTCAAATTGAGTGTCACGCCTAAACCAAAGGACTTATGCATACACTTCAACATGTATTTTGTTCAGGATGACCTCCTGAAGCCCATATGAGAATTAATTTGACCACACAACTCATTCCTATGAAGATACATTCAAACTCACAAAACGTGCTCAGCTCGGGCTGAAAATGCATTTAAAGCAATAAAAACTCAAATTGAGTGTCACGCCTAAACCAAAGGACTTATGCACACACTTCAACATGTATTTTGTTCAGGATGACCACCTGAAGCCTAAATGAGCATTAATTTGACCACACAACTCATTCCTATGAAGATACATTCAAACTCACAAAACGTGCTCAACTCGGGCTGAAAATGCATTTAAAGCAATAAAAACTCAAATTGAGTGTCACGCCTAAACCAAAGGACTTATGCATACACTTCAACATGTATTTTGTTCAGGATGACCACCTGAAGCCTAAATGAGCATTAATTTGACCACACAACTCATTCCTATGAAGATACATTCAAACTCACAAAACGTGCTCAGCTCGGGCTGAAAATGCATTTAAAGCAATCAAAACTCAAATTGAGTGTCACGCCTAAACCAAAGGACTTATGCACACACTTCAACATGTATTTTGTTCAGGATGACCTCCTGAAGCCCATATGAGAATTAATTTGACCACACAACTCATTCCTATGAAGATACATTCAAACTCACAAAACGTGCTCAACTCGGGCTGAAAATGCATTTAAAGCAATAAAAACTCAAATTGAGTGTCACGCCTCAACCAAAGGACTTATGCACACACTTCAACGTGTATTTTGTTCAGGATGACCTCCTGAAGCCTAAATGAGCAATAGTTTGACCACACAACTAATTCCTATGAAGCTACATTCAAACTCACAAAACGTGCTCAGCTCGGGCTGAAAATGCATTTAAAGCAATAAAAACTCAAATTGAGTGTCACGCCTAAACCGAAGGACTTATGCACACACTTCAAGATGTATTTTGTTCAGGATGACCTCCTGAAGCCTAAATGAGCATTAATTTGACCACACAACTCATTCCTATGAAGATACATTCAAAGTCAGAAAGCGCGCTCAGCTCGGGCTGAAAATGCATTTAAAGCAATAAAAACTCAAATTGAGTGTCACGCCTAAACCGAAGGACTTATGCACACACTTCAAGATGTATTTTGTTCAGGATGACCTCCTGAAGCCTAAATGAGCATTAATTTGACCACACAACTCATTCCTATGAAGATACATTCAAACTCACAAAACGTGCTCAGCTCGGGCTGAAAATGCATTTAAAGCAATAAAAACTCAAATTGAGTGTCACGCCTAAACCGAAGGACTTATGCACACACTTCAAGATGTATTTTGTTCAGGATGACCTCCTGAAGCCTAAATGAGCATTAATTTGACCACACAACTCATTCCTATGAAGATACATTCAAAGTCAGAAAGCGCGCTCAGCTCGGGCTGAAAATGCATTTAAAGCAATAAAAACTCAAATTGAGTGTCACGCCTAAACCGAAGGACTTATGCACACACTTCAACATGTATTTTGTTCAGGATGACCACCTGAAGCCTAAATGAGCATTAATTTGACCACACAACTCATTCCTATGAAGATACATTCAAACTCACAAAACGTGCTCAGCTCGGGCTGAAAATGCATTTAAAGCAATAAAAACTCAAATTGAGTGTCACGCCTAAACCGAAGGACTTATGCACACACTTCAAGATGTATTTTGTTCAGGATGACCTCCTGAAGCCTAAATGAGCAATAATTTGACCACACAACTCATTCCTATGAAGATACATTCAAAGTCAGAAAGCGCGCTCAGCTCGGACTGAAAATGCATTTAAAGCAATAAAAACTCAAATGGAGTGTCACGCCTAAACCAAAGGACTTATGCACACACTTCAACATGTATTTAGTTCAGGATGACCACCTGAAGCCGAAATGAGCATTAATTTGACCACACAACTCATTCTTATGAAGATACATTCAAACTCACAAAACATGCTCAGCTCGGGCTGAAAATGCATTTAAAGCAATAAAAACTCAAATTGAGTGTCATGCCTAAACCAAAGGACTTATGCACACACTTCAACATGTATTTTGTTCAGGATGACCACCTGAAGCCTAAATGAGCATTAATTTGACCACACAACTCATTCCTATGAAGATACATTCAAACTCACAAAACGTGCTCAACTTGGGCTGAAAATGCATTTAAAGCAATAAAAACTCAAATTGAGTGTCACGCCTAAACCAAAGGACTTATGCACACACTTCAACATGTATTTAGTTCAGGATGTCCTCCTGAAGCCTAAATGAGCATTAATTTGACCACACAACTCATTCCTATGAAGATACATTCAAACTCACAAAAAGTGCTCAGCTCGGGCTGAAAATGCATTTAAAGCAATAAAAACTCAAATTGAGTGTCACGCCCAAACCAAAGAACTTATGCACACACTTCAATATTTATTTAGTTCAGGATGACCACCTGAAGCCTAAATGAGCATTAATTTGACCACACAACTAATTCCTATGAAGCTACATTCAAACTCACAAAACGTGCTCAGCTCGGGCTGAAAATGCATTTAAAGCAATAAAAACTCTAATTGAGTGTCACGCCTAAACCAAAGGACTTATGCACACACTTCAACATGTATTTTGTTCAGGATGACCACCTGAAGCCTAAATGAGCATTAATTTGACCACACAACTGATTCCTATGAAGATACATTCAAACTCACAAAACGTGCTCAGCTCGGGCTGAAAATGCATTTAAAGCAATAAAAACTCAAATTGAGTGTCACGCCTAAACCAAAGGACTTATGCACACACTTCAACATGTATTTTGTTCAGGATGACCACCTGAAGCCTAAATGAGCATTAATTTGACCACACAACTCATTCCTATGAAGATACATTCAAACTCACAAAACGTGCTCAACTCGGGCTGAAAATGCATTTAAAGCAATAAAAACTCAAATTTTAAAAAACTTTACCAGTGTAGGCAACTTAATAATAATAATAATACTAATAATACATTTTATTGATAAGCGCCTTTCAAGACACCCAAGGACACTTTACAATAACAAAAAACACAAAACAATACGGGTTGAGCAGCTGACATGTCTGTCATTTTCTTGTGAGAATTAATTTTTTTCCAGAACAACACTCACAAAATTAGATATAGGTCTACATGACTTCCAACATTGTGATGTGCACTCACAGCAGCAATACCAGTCTTCGGCCGCTCAATTCATGCAAATTCTTCTCAAGACACTGCTCATGGTACCACCTTTCGCACTGGGTCTCGTCAAAAGGGGGCCGGGGGGAGAGAACCCTAACATCGCAAGATTATATGTTCGGAAATTTCAATCAGGATAACTCTAAGTTGCTTTTAAAATTCAAATTTTTTCTTTTACTTGAACCAACCCAATTTCAATGATGCATGCAAAGCATCATGAAGACAATGTCGATGCAAGATAAATTGTGTGTTCTTCCATTGTAAAAATCACTCGTTTTGTCAGAGGACCTTTTCCAGGTGGTTTTGCCATTTAGAGCATGCCACAGTGCATGGCGAGAACAAATACGACAACATGACGGAATATCAGTGAACATTAAACTTAAAATTCACAGTGTGTAAATATGGGATTGAAATTTTATCTTGACATTTTATTTTCATCGGAGCAGTGAATAACACGAGATTTTTCGTTGTGGTACAAGTCATAAAAAATGACTTTCTCATAAGCTTTCAGAATTCATCCCTGGTATCAACACTTCCTCTTCATGAAGTAGTTTGAAACAAAATATATCTTTGGCATCATTTCTGGATGCCACAATTAAACATTTTTTGCATGGGTGATCATCATCCAATAAACCTGCTGTGGTCAGTATTTCTGACGATTGTCTTGTTCTCTTATTTTCCATCGCCACATAATGTTCTAAAATTGATGCACGGAATGTCTGGGGAAGGCCTTCATCAGTTCCACTGCCATCTGAAAAAAAATAGCTTGTTTGTCTTGTGGGAGTGACAAAACTGTTTCGGGCGAACAACTTGAAAACACAATTTGTACAAGGCTGCATAAAGCTGGACGATCGCTTGGTTGTGCGTTGAAGTTTTGGACCCTGTGTTGTCAACCCGCGCCACTTTCGGCCTGCCTGGCTTGGAGGAGCTCCGGCGGGGACAAACTGGCGGCATCGCTTCTATACCGGCCCGTCGCGGGCGTATTCGACGAGGTTTATTAGCCCGTTGCTTGACACCCGCGCCCCTCCCGGCTTCCCGCAAGATCCCCCTGATCAGAGCTGCATTGCGATCCGCTAGGAGCAGCCGCGCCCGGGCCGTGTTTTGCAGCGGCATTGTACGATATTTCGCGAGGATGGCCGTGAGCTTTTCACCCACTTCGCTTGCAACCCGGGCCACGTTGGACCGACGGGCGCGGCGAAACTCCGGCGAGGTCAGGCGGGTGGCGTATTTTCCTTCACAGAATGTCGCGCGGGTGTGCGTCGAAGTTTTCTGCCCTTTGTGTTAGGGTCCATTGTTTGTCCACAGTGTCGACCCTCCCTTTTGATTTTGCGCCCGGGACCTAACCGACGCTGTCGCTTGGCCCCGCCAGAGCTGCGCCGTGCCTGGCGGGCCGGCAAAGGCGAGTGTTGCAAGCGAAGAGGTGGAAGACCTCGCGCACACCAACACGACCTGCCGGGAGCAAAGCTGCTGCCCGCTCGGCTCCGCCAGAGATGCACCTCGCTTTGAGGGACAGGGGGCGCGGTGTGCAATCAAAGGGAAGAAAAACTTGGGAATCAAACCGCGCGAAGGTCCGGGACCGAACCGATGCCACCCGCTTGGCCCTGCCGGAGTTGCGCGGGGCAGGTAGGGCCGAGAGTGGTGTGTGTGATAAGCGAAGCGGAGGAACAGCTCACGCCCGCCCGTGAGAAATTTCGGACAGAGCCGTTTTTGCCCACGGCCGAGCCGGAGTTGCTCCGCTGCGGCGCTCAGGCTGTTCCGACGAGGATGTTGGGGCGGAGCGCTGGGAGAACCGCGGGTGTTAAGCAAAGTGTTCGGCTTCGTGAGAGATGAAGAGAGGAACCACGCGCAGACACAAAAAGCACAGAAGGGTTTTATTGCCAGTAAGCGAGACAGGCCGAGGTGGTCACAACTGAAAGGTAGTCAAAATGATCAATTCGAGGAGTGCAGGAATCCTGGAGCGGTACGGCGTCGTCGACACGGCAGGAAGGATCTCTGACGAAGTGACAATGGGTGGCTCTTCAGGCTGGCTTTTATGCTGCAAGTGGCAGATGAGATAATGACTCGCAGGTGTGTCGGGGAGGCAGGTGCACTGATTAGAGAAGCGCCCATCCCACACTGAAAAAGGTAACAATAACTTTTTGGGAGCGGCAAATTCCCCCACAGGAGAACAGAGAAATAGTGGTTTGATTTCGTGGAGTTCGTGGCGCAATGCACGAGGCGTCTGACTACAAATCAGGTCATGCTCGGCCAAAGAGAGGGCGTCCACCAGGTTGAAAAAGAGATGAAGAGCAAACACTGTCAATACATAATAAAGTTTCTCTGTCCCAATATCCCAAAAAAAAAGCCCAGTCCGAAGTAGCAAGATTAAGAAAATCTTTTGAAAAAACGCTCACATGAGGCGGATTTTGAGCCTTGCCTATGCAGTGATATTAATAATAATTGTAATAATAATCATGAAAAAGTGTGATGGTGGCGTGGCATTCATTTATCTTTTGAATTGGTGCGTTTAGATTTTTGTTTTTTGCTTTTCCTTGTATTTGGGTGTAGTTTCAAGCGCAGCTCATGTTCACACAACGCACATTTTATCTCATTATTTTTAGAGGGTCACAGGAAATCATATGGAAGGCTGCAATGGCCAACTCTCACCAGCAGAGGCTATCGTAAAGTGCTGGCCGTGCATGGACAAATAGGGCTCTCGCATTTCAGAAAGCACAAGAGTGACACAACGTGGCATCAGCTCTGAGCAGCAAATATTGTCAATTCATCGTCAATTTTTTCCGTCCCAAGAACCCCCCAAAAAAGTCAAAAGAGCCAAGATTTTTTAAAAACGCTCACATCAGAAGGATTTTGAGGCGTGTCGATGCAAAAAAAAAAAAGAAAAAAGAAAAAAGACAATTAAAAAGTGTGATGGGGACACGACGTTCTTTGAATTCTAAATTGATATATTTCGATTTTTTTTGCTTTCACATGTATTTGGTTTGAGATTCGATTTCAGCTCATGTTCACAGGGCGGACATTTTATGTTGTTGCTTATTTTTAGAGGGTCATAAAAAAAATCCCAGACTTGACTTCTTCGTTTACAGTTGACTGAATAGGGATGATTGTTTTATTTGGGAGCAGAGAGATGTTGACTTAAATTCGCGGAGTTTATGATGCCACGGATAACGTGTCTCAATACGATTCAGTATTCGTTCGCGGAACGTCGCGCGGCTGGAAGCCGACGTTTTCTGCCCTTTGCGTTCGAAACCATTGTGTGTCCACGGTGCCGCCCCTCCCTTTTTTTGTCTCTTTTTCAGTGTGGGCTGGGCGCCTCTCGAATCAGTGCACCTGCCTCCCCTACACACGTGCGAGTCTTCATCTCATCTGCCACTTGCACCATAAAAGACAGCGTGAACAGCCACCCGTTGCCAGTTCGTCAGCGATCCTTCCTGCCGAGCTAGCTGCTGCCACGCCGTTACGCTCCAGCATTTCTGCACTCCTCAACGTGATCATTTTGACTAGCTTTCAGTTGTTTACACCTCGACCTGACCAACTTTCTGGCAATAAAACCCCTCTTCGTTTTTGGTGTCTGTGTGTGGTTCTTGTATTGATCTCTCACGAAACCTAACACTTTAATTCACATTCGACCCAAACTCCTCGTTTGGAGCGTCCCTCGCGCCGAAACGGTGCAGCATCGGCGGTGCCGTGGGCATAAACAACTCGGTACGACATTTCGCGCGGGTGGGCGTGAGATGTTCCTCCGCTTCACTGGTAACCCTGGATACTCTCCGCCGTACGGGTGCCGTGCGCCCCGAACCCGAAGCAATGAGGGACATTTTAGGGCGGTCGGGTTCGGGTAGGGGTAGGGCTCGGGCTCGGGCTCGGGCCGCCCGATCTTACTTCTGCTCCGGCGGGGCCAAGCGGGTGGCATCCGTTCGGTCCCGGACCTTCGTGCTGTTTGATTACCAAAGGACTTATGCACACACTTCAACTTGTATTTTGTTCAGGATGACCTCCTGAAGCCTAAATGAGCATTAATTTGATCACACAACTCATGCCTATGAAGATACATTCAAACTCACAAAACGTGCTCAGCTCGGGCTGAAAATGCATTTAAAGCAATAAAAACTCAAATTGAGTGTCACACCTAAACCAAAGGACTTATGGACACACTTCAACATGTATTTTGTTCAGGATGACCACCTGAAGCCTAAATGAGCATTCATTTGACCACACAACTCATTCCTATGAAGATACATTCAAAGTCAGAAAGCGCGCTCAGCTCAGGCTACAAATGCATTTAAAGCAATAAAAACTCAAATTGAGTGTCACGCCTAAACCAGAGGATTTATGCACACACTTCAACATGTATTTTGTTCAGGATGTCCTCCTGAAGCCTAAATGAGCATTAATTTGACTACACAACTCATTCCTATGAAGATACATTCAAAGTCAGAAAGCGCGCTCAAGCTCGGGCTGAAAATGCATTTAAAGCAATAAAAACTCAAATTGAGTGTCACACCTAAACCAAAGGACTTATGCACACATTCAACATGTATTTTGTTCAGGATGACCTCCTGAAGCCTATATGAGCTTTAATTTGACCACACAACTCATTCCTATGAAGATACATTCAAACTCACAAAACGTGCTCAGCTCGGGCTGAAAATGCATTTAAAGCAATAAAAACTCAAATTGAGTGTCACGCCTCAACCAAAGGATTTATGCACACACTTTAACATGTATTTTGTTCAGAAGGACCACCTGAAGCCTAAATGAGCATTAATTTGATCACACAATTCATGCCTATGAAGATGCATTCAAACTCACAAAACGTGCTCAGCTCGGGCTGAAAATGCATTTAAAGCAATAAAAACTCAAATGGAGTGTCACGCCTAAACCAAAGGACTTATGCACACACTTCAACATGTATTTAGTTCAGGATGACCACCTGAAGCCGAAATGAGCATTAATTTGACCACACAACTCATTCTTATGAAGATACATTCAAACTCACAAAACATGCTCAGCTCGGGCTGAAAATGCATTTAAAGCAATAAAAACTCAAATTGAGTGTCACGCCTAAACCAAAGGACTTATGCACACACTTCAAGATGTATTTTGTTCAGGATGACCTCCTGAAGCCTAAATGAGCAATAATTTGACCACACAACTCATTCCTATGAAGATACATTCAAAGTCAGAAAGCGCGCTCAGCTCGGACTGAAAATGCATTTAAAGCAATAAAAACTCAAATGGAGTGTCACGCCTAAACCAAAGGACTTATGCACACACTTCAACATGTATTTAGTTCAGGATGACCACCTGAAGCCGAAATGAGCATTAATTTGACCACACAACTCATTCTTATGAAGATACATTCAAACTCACAAAACATGCTCAGCTCGGGCTGAAAATGCATTTAAAGCAATAAAAACTCAAATTGAGTGTCACGCCTAAACCAAAGGACTTATGCACACACTTCAACATGTATTTTGTTCAGGATGACCACCTGAAGCCTAAATGAGCATTAATTTGACCACACAACTAATTCCTATGAAGCTACATTCAAACTCACAAAACGTGCTCAGCTCGGGCTGAAAATGCATTTAAAGCAATAAAAACTCAAATTGAGTGTCACGCCTAAACCAAAGGACTTATGCACACACTTCAACATGTATTTTGTTCAGGATGACCACCTGAAGCCTAAATGAGCATTAATTTGACCACACAACTGATTCCTATGAAGATACATTCAAACTCACAAAACGTGCTCAGCTCGGGCTGAATATGCATTTAAAGCAATAAAAACTCAAATTGAGTGTCACGCCTAAACCAAAGGACTTATGCACACACTTCAACATGTATTTTGTTCAGGATGACCACCTGAAGCCTAAATGAGCATTAATTTGACCACACAACTCATTCCTATGAAGATACATTCAAACTCACAAAACGTGCTCAGCTCGGGCTGAAAATGCATTTAAAGCAATAAAAACTCAAATTGAGTGTCACACCTAAACCAAAGGACTTATGAACACACTTCAACATGTATTTTGTTCAGGATGACCACCTGAAGCCTAAATGAGCATTAATTTGACCACACAACTCATTCCTATGAAGATACATTCAAACTCACAAAACGTGCTCAGCTCGGGCTGAAAATGCATTTAAAGCAATAAAAACTCAAATTGAGTGTCACGCCTAAACCAAAGGACTTATGCACACACTTCAAGATGTATTTTGTTCAGGATGACCACCTGAAGCCTAAATGAGCATTAATTTGACCACACAACTCATTCCTATGAAGATACATTCAATCTCACAAAACGTGCTCAACTCGGGCTGAAAATGCATTTAAAGCAATAAAAACTCAAATTTTAAAAAACTTTACCAGTGTAGGCAACTTAATAATAATAATAATACTAATAATACATTTTATTGATAAGCGCCTTTCAAGACACCCAAGGACACTTTACAATAACAAAAAACACAAAACAATACGGGTTGAGCAGCTGACATGTCTGTCATTTTCTTGTGAGAATTAATTTTTTTCCAGAACAACACTCACAAAATTAGATATAGGTCTACATGACTTCCAACATTGTGATGTGCACTCACAGCAGCAATACCAGTCTTCGGCCGCTCAATTCATGCAAATTCTTCTCAAGACACTGCTCATGGTACCACCTTTCGCACTGGGTCTCGTCAAAAGGGGGCCGGGGGGAGAGAACCCTAACATCGCAAGATTATATGTTCGGAAATTTCAATCAGGATAACTCTAAGTTGCTTTTAAAATTCAAATTTTTTCTTTTACTTGAACCAACCCAATTTCAATGATGCATGCAAAGCATCATGAAGACAATGTCGATGCAAGATAAATTGTGTGTTCTTCCATTGTAAAAATCACTCGTTTTGTCAGAGGACCTTTTCCAGGTGGTTTTGCCATTTAGAGCATGCCACAGTGCATGGCGAGAACAAATACGACAACATGACGGAATATCAGTGAACATTAAACTTAAAATTCACAGTGTGTAAATATGGGATTGAAATTTTATCTTGACATTTTATTTTCATCGGAGCAGTGAATAACACGAGATTTTTCGTTGTGGTACAAGTCATAAAAAATGACTTTCTCATAAGCTTTCAGAATTCATCCCTGGTATCAACACTTCCTCTTCATGAAGTAGTTTGAAACAAAATATATCTTTGGCATCATTTCTGGATGCCACAATTAAACATTTTTTGCATGGGTGATCATCATCCAATAAACGTGCTGTGGTCAGTATTTCTGACGATTGTCTTGTTCTCTTATTTTCCATCGCCACATAATGTTCTAAAATTGATGCACGGAATGTCTGGGGAAGGCCTTCATCAGTTCCACTGCCATCTGAAAAAAAATAGCTTGTTTGTCTTGTGGGAGTGACAAAACTGTTTCGGGCGAACAACTTGAAAACACAATTTGTACAAGGCTGCATAAAGCTGGACGATCGCTTGGTTGTGCGTTGAAGTTTTGGACCCTGTGTTGTCAACCCGCGCCACTTTCGGCCTGCCTGGCTTGGAGGAGCTCCGGCGGTGACAAACTGGCGGCATCGCTTCTATACCGGCCCGTCGCGGGCGTATTCGACGAGGTTTATTAGCCCGTTGCTTGACACCCGCGCCCCTCCCGGCTTCCCGCAAGATCCCCCTGATCAGAGCTGCATTGCGATCCGCTAGGAGCAGCCGCGCCCGGGCCGTGTTTTGCAGCGGCATTGTACGATATTTCGCGAGGATGGCCGTGAGCTTTTCACCCACTTCGCTTGCAACCCGGGCCACGTTGGACCGACGGGCGCGGCGAAACTCCGGCGAGGTCAGGCGGGTGGCGTATTTTCCTTCACAGAATGTCGCGCGGGTGTGCGTCGAAGTTTTCTGCCCTTTGTGTTAGGGTCCATTGTTTGTCCACAGTGTCGACCCTCCCTTTTGATTTTGCGCCCGGGACCTAACCGACGCTGTCGCTTGGCCCCGCCAGAGCTGCGCCGTGCCTGGCGGGCCGGCAAAGGCGAGTGTTGCAAGCGAAGAGGTGGAAGACCTCGCGCACACCAACACGACCTGCCGGGAGCAAAGCTGCTGCCCGCTCGGCTCCGCCAGAGATGCACCTCGCTTTGAGGGACAGGGGGCGCGGTGTGCAATCAAAGGGAAGAAAAACTTGGGAATCAAACCGCGCGAAGGTCCGGGACCGAACCGATGCCACCCGCTTGGCCCTGCCGGAGTTGCGCGGGGCAGGTAGGGCCGAGAGTGGTGTGTGTGATAAGCGAAGCGGAGGAACAGCTCACGCCCGCCCGTGAGAAATTTCGGACAGAGCCGTTTTTGCCCACGGCCGAGCCGGAGTTGCTCCGCTGCGGCGCTCAGGCTGTTCCGACGAGGATGTTGGGGCGGAGCGCTGGGAGAACCGCGGGTGTTAAGCAAAGTGTTCGGCTTCGTGAGAGATGAAGAGAGGAACCACGCGCAGACACAAAAAGCACAGAAGGGTTTTATTGCCAGTAAGCGAGACAGGCCGAGGTGGTCACAACTGAAAGGTAGTCAAAATGATCAATTCGAGGAGTGCAGGAATCCTGGAGCGGTACGGCGTCGTCGACACGGCAGGAAGGATCTCTGACGAAGTGACAATGGGTGGCTCTTCAGGCTGGCTTTTATGCTGCAAGTGGCAGATGAGATAATGACTCGCAGGTGTGTCGGGGAGGCAGGTGCACTGATTAGAGAAGCGCCCATCCCACACTGAAAAAGGTAACAATAACTTTTTGGGAGCGGCAAATTCCCCCACAGGAGAACAGAGAAATAGTGGTTTGATTTCGTGGAGTTCGTGGCGCAATGCACGAGGCGTCTGACTACAAATCAGGTCATGCTCGGCCAAAGAGAGGGCGTCCACCAGGTTGAAAAAGAGATGAAGAGCAAACACTGTCAATACATAATAAAGTTTCTCTGTCCCAATATCCCAAAAAAAAAGCCCAGTCCGAAGTAGCAAGATTAAGAAAATCTTTTGAAAAAACGCTCACATGAGGCGGATTTTGAGCCTTGCCTATGCAGTGATATTAATAATAATTGTAATAATAATCATGAAAAAGTGTGATGGTGGCGTGGCATTCATTTATCTTTTGAATTGGTGCGTTTAGATTTTTGTTTTTTGCTTTTCCTTGTATTTGGGTGTAGTTTCAAGCGCAGCTCATGTTCACACAACGCACATTTTATCTCATTATTTTTAGAGGGTCACAGGAAATCATATGGAAGGCTGCAATGGCCAACTCTCACCAGCAGAGGCTATCGTAAAGTGCTGGCCGTGCATGGACAAATAGGGCTCTCGCATTTCAGAAAGCACAAGAGTGACACAACGTGGCATCAGCTCTGAGCAGCAAATATTGTCAATTCATCGTCAATTTTTTCCGTCCCAAGAACCCCCCAAAAAAGTCAAAAGAGCCACGATTTTTTAAAAACGCTCACATCAGAAGGATTTTGAGGCGTGTCGATGCAAAAAAAAAAAAGAAAAAAGAAAAAAGACAATTAAAAAGTGTGATGGGGACACGACGTTCTTTGAATTCTAAATTGATATATTTCGATTTTTTTTGCTTTCACATGTATTTGGTTTGAGATTCGATTTCAGCTCATGTTCACAGGGCGGACATTTTATGTTGTTGCTTATTTTTAGAGGGTCATAAAAAAAATCCCAGACTTGACTTCTTCGTTTACAGTTGACTGAATAGGGATGATTGTTTTATTTGGGAGCAGAGAGATGTTGACTTAAATTCGCGGAGTTTATGATGCCACGGATAACGTGTCTCAATACGATTCAGTATTCGTTCGCGGAACGTCGCGCGGCTGGAAGCCGACGTTTTCTGCCCTTTGCGTTCGAAACCATTGTGTGTCCACGGTGCCGCCCCTCCCTTTTTTTGTCTCTTTTTCAGTGTGGGCTGGGCGCCTCTCGAATCAGTGCACCTGCCTCCCCTACACACGTGCGAGTCTTCATCTCATCTGCCACTTGCACCATAAAAGACAGCGTGAACAGCCACCCGTTGCCAGTTCGTCAGCGATCCTTCCTGCCGAGCTAGCTGCTGCCACGCCGTTACGCTCCAGCATTTCTGCACTCCTCAACGTGATCATTTTGACTAGCTTTCAGTTGTTTACACCTCGACCTGACCAACTTTCTGGCAATAAAACCCCTCTTCGTTTTTGGTGTCTGTGTGTGGTTCTTGTATTGATCTCTCACGAAACCTAACACTTTAATTCACATTCGACCCAAACTCCTCGTTTGGAGCGTCCCTCGCGCCGAAACGGTGCAGCATCGGCGGTGCCGTGGGCATAAACAACTCGGTACGACATTTCGCGCGGGTGGGCGTGAGATGTTCCTCCGCTTCACTGGTAACCCTGGATACTCTCCGCCGTACGGGTGCCGTGCGCCCCGAACCCGAAGCAATGAGGGACATTTTAGGGCGGTCGGGTTCGGGTAGGGGTAGGGCTCGGGCTCGGGCTCGGGCCGCCCGATCTTACTTCTGCTCCGGCGGGGCCAAGCGGGTGGCATCCGTTCGGTCCCGGACCTTCGTGCTGTTTGATTACCAAAGGACTTATGCACACACTTCAACTTGTATTTTGTTCAGGATGACCTCCTGAAGCCTAAATGAGCATTAATTTGATCACACAACTCATGCCTATGAAGATACATTCAAACTCACAAAACGTGCTCAGCTCGGGCTGAAAATGCATTTAAAGCAATAAAAACTCAAATTGAGTGTCACACCTAAACCAAAGGACTTATGGACACACTTCAACATGTATTTTGTTCAGGATGACCACCTGAAGCCTAAATGAGCATTCATTTGACCACACAACTCATTCCTATGAAGATACATTCAAAGTCAGAAAGCGCGCTCAGCTCAGGCTACAAATGCATTTAAAGCAATAAAAACTCAAATTGAGTGTCACGCCTAAACCAGAGGATTTATGCACACACTTCAACATGTATTTTGTTCAGGATGTCCTCCTGAAGCCTAAATGAGCATTAATTTGACTACACAACTCATTCCTATGAAGATACATTCAAAGTCAGAAAGCGCGCTCAAGCTCGGGCTGAAAATGCATTTAAAGCAATAAAAACTCAAATTGAGTGTCACACCTAAACCAAAGGACTTATGCACACATTCAACATGTATTTTGTTCAGGATGACCTCCTGAAGCCTATATGAGCTTTAATTTGACCACACAACTCATTCCTATGAAGATACATTCAAACTCACAAAACGTGCTCAGCTCGGGCTGAAAATGCATTTAAAGCAATAAAAACTCAAATTGAGTGTCACGCCTCAACCAAAGGATTTATGCACACACTTTAACATGTATTTTGTTCAGAAGGACCACCTGAAGCCTAAATGAGCATTAATTTGATCACACAATTCATGCCTATGAAGATGCATTCAAACTCACAAAACGTGCTCAGCTCGGGCTGAAAATGCATTTAAAGCAATAAAAACTCAAATGGAGTGTCACGCCTAAACCAAAGGACTTATGCACACACTTCAACATGTATTTAGTTCAGGATGACCACCTGAAGCCGAAATGAGCATTAATTTGACCACACAACTCATTCTTATGAAGATACATTCAAACTCACAAAACATGCTCAGCTCGGGCTGAAAATGCATTTAAAGCAATAAAAACTCAAATTGAGTGTCACGCCTAAACCAAAGGACTTATGCACACACTTCAACATGTATTTTGTTCAGGATGACCACCTGAAGCCTAAATGAGCATTAATTTGACCACACAACTCATTCCTATGAAGATACATTCAAACTCACAAAACGTGCTCAACTCGGGCTGAAAATGCATTTAAAGCAATAAAAACTCAAATTGAGTGTCACGCCTAAACCAAAGGACTTATGCACACACTTCAACATGTATTTAGTTCAGGATGTCCTCCTGAAGCCTAAATGAGCATTAATTTGACCACACAACTCATTCCTATGAAGATACATTCAAACTCACAAAACGTGCTCAACTCGGGCTGAAAATGCATTTAAAGCAATAAAAACTCAAATTGAGTGTCACGCCCAAACCAAAGAACTTATGCACACACTTCAATATTTATTTAGTTCAGGATGACCACCTGAAGCCTAAATGAGCATTAATTTGACCACACAACTAATTCCTATGAAGCTACATTCAAACTCACAAAACGTGCTCAGCTCGGGCTGAAAATGCATTTAAAGCAATAAAAACTCAAATTGAGTGTCACGCCTAAACCAAAGGACTTATGCACACACTTCAACATGTATTTTGTTCAGGATGACCACCTGAAGCCTAAATGAGCATTAATTTGACCACACAACTGATTCCTATGAAGATACATTCAAACTCACAAAACGTGCTCAGCTCGGGCTGAAAATGCATTTAAAGCAATAAAAACTCAAATTGAGTGTCACGCCTAAACCAAAGGACTTATGCACACACTTCAACATGTATTTTGTTCAGGATGACCACCTGAAGCCTAAATGAGCATTAATTTGACCACACAACTCATTCCTATGAAGATACATTCAAACTCACAAAACGTGCTCAGCTCGGGCTGAAAATGCATTTAAAGCAATCAAAACTCAAATTGAGTGTAAGGCCTAAACCAAAGGACTTATGCACACACTTCAACATGTATTTTGTTCAGGATGACCTCCTGAAGCCTAAATGAGCATTAATTTGACCACACAACTGATTCCTATGAAGATACATTCAAACTCACAAAACGTGCTCAGCTCGGGCTGAAAATGCATTTAAAGCAATAAAAACTCAAATTGAGTGTCACGCCTAAACCAAAGGACTTATGCACACACTTCAACATGTATTTTGTTCAGGATGACCACCTGAAGCCTAAATGAGCATTAATTTGACCACACAACTCATTCCTATGAAGATACATTCAAACTCACAAAACGTGCTCAGCTCGGGCTGAAAATGCATTTAAAGCAATCAAAACTCAAATTGAGTGTAAGGCCTAAACCAAAGGACTTATGCACACACTTCAACATGTATTTTGTTCAGGATGACCTCCTGAAGCCTAAATGAGCATTAATTTGACCACACAACTCATTCCTATGAAGATACATTCAAACTCACAAAACGTGCTCAGCTCGGGCTGAAAATGCATTTAAAGCAATAAAAACTCAAATTGAGTGTCACGCCTAAACCAAAGGACTTATGCACACACTTCAACATGTATTTTGTTCAGGATGACCACCTGAAGCCTAAATGAGCATTAATTTGACCACACAACTCATTCCTATGAAGATACATTCAAACTCACAAAACGTGCTCAACTCGGGCTGAAAATGCATTTAAAGCAATAAAAACTCAAATTGAGTGTCACGCCTCAACCAAAGGACTTATGCACACACTTCACATGTATTTTGTTCAGGATGATCTCCTGAAGCCTAAATGAGCATTAATTTGACCACACAACTCATTCCTATGAAGATACATTCAAACTCACAAAACGTGCTCAGCTCGGGCTGAAAATGCATTTAAAGCAATAAAAACTCAAATTGAGTGTCACGCCTAAACCGAAGGACTTATGCACACACTTCAAGATGTATTTTGTTCAGGATGACCTCCTGAAGCCTAAATGAGCAATAATTTGACCACACAACTCATTCCTATGAAGATACATTCAAAGTCAGAAAGCGCGCTCAGCTCGGACTGAAAATGCATTTAAAGCAATAAAAACTCAAATGGAGTGTCACGCCTAAACCAAAGGACTTATGCACACACTTCAACATGTATTTAGTTCAGGATGACCACCTGAAGCCGAAATGAGCATTAATTTGACCACACAACTCATTCTTATGAAGATACATTCAAACTCACAAAACATGCTCAGCTCGGGCTGAAAATGCATTTAAAGCAATAAAAACTCAAATTGAGTGTCACGCCTAAACCAAAGGACTTATGCACACACTTCAACATGTATTTTGTTCAGGATGACCACCTGAAGCCTAAATGAGCATTAATTTGACCACACAACTAATTCCTATGAAGCTACATTCAAACTCACAAAACGTGCTCAGCTCGGGCTGAAAATGCATTTAAAGCAATAAAAACTCAAATTGAGTGTCACGCCTAAACCAAAGGACTTATGCACACACTTCAACATGTATTTTGTTCAGGATGACCACCTGAAGCCTAAATGAGCATTAATTTGACCACACAACTGATTCCTATGAAGATACATTCAAACTCACAAAACGTGCTCAGCTCGGGCTGAATATGCATTTAAAGCAATAAAAACTCAAATTGAGTGTCACGCCTAAACCAAAGGACTTATGCACACACTTCAACATGTATTTTGTTCAGGATGACCACCTGAAGCCTAAATGAGCATTAATTTGACCACACAACTCATTCCTATGAAGATACATTCAAACTCACAAAACGTGCTCAGCTCGGGCTGAAAATGCATTTAAAGCAATAAAAACTCAAATTGAGTGTCACACCTAAACCAAAGGACTTATGAACACACTTCAACATGTATTTTGTTCAGGATGACCACCTGAAGCCTAAATGAGCATTAATTTGACCACACAACTCATTCCTATGAAGATACATTCAAACTCACAAAACGTGCTCAGCTCGGGCTGAAAATGCATTTAAAGCAATAAAAACTCAAATTGAGTGTCACGCCTAAACCAAAGGACTTATGCACACACTTCAACATGTATTTTGTTCAGGATGACCACCTGAAGCCTAAATGAGCATTAATTTGACCACACAACTCATTCCTATGAAGATACATTCAATCTCACAAAACGTGCTCAACTCGGGCTGAAAATGCATTTAAAGCAATAAAAACTCAAATTTTAAAAAACTTTACCAGTGTAGGCAACTTAATAATAATAATAATACTAATAATACATTTTATTGATAAGCGCCTTTCAAGACACCCAAGGACACTTTACAATAACAAAAAACACAAAACAATACGGGTTGAGCAGCTGACATGTCTGTCATTTTCTTGTGAGAATTAATTTTTTTCCAGAACAACACTCACAAAATTAGATATAGGTCTACATGACTTCCAACATTGTGATGTGCACTCACAGCAGCAATACCAGTCTTCGGCCGCTCAATTCATGCAAATTCTTCTCAAGACACTGCTCATGGTACCACCTTTCGCACTGGGTCTCGTCAAAAGGGGGCCGGGGGGAGAGAACCCTAACATCGCAAGATTATATGTTCGGAAATTTCAATCAGGATAACTCTAAGTTGCTTTTAAAATTCAAATTTTTTCTTTTACTTGAACCAACCCAATTTCAATGATGCATGCAAAGCATCATGAAGACAATGTCGATGCAAGATAAATTGTGTGTTCTTCCATTGTAAAAATCACTCGTTTTGTCAGAGGACCTTTTCCAGGTGGTTTTGCCATTTAGAGCATGCCACAGTGCATGGCGAGAACAAATACGACAACATGACGGAATATCAGTGAACATTAAACTTAAAATTCACAGTGTGTAAATATGGGATTGAAATTTTATCTTGACATTTTATTTTCATCGGAGCAGTGAATAACACGAGATTTTTCGTTGTGGTACAAGTCATAAAAAATGACTTTCTCATAAGCTTTCAGAATTCATCCCTGGTATCAACACTTCCTCTTCATGAAGTAGTTTGAAACAAAATATATCTTTGGCAACATTTCTGGATGCCACAATTAAACATTTTTTGCATGGGTGATCATCATCCAATAAACCTGCTGTGGTCAGTATTTCTGACGATTGTCTTGTTCTCTTATTTTCCATCGCCACATAATGTTCTAAAATTGATGCACGGAATGTCTGGGGAAGGCCTTCATCAGTTCCACTGCCATCTGAAAAAAAATAGCTTGTTTGTCTTGTGGGAGTGACAAAACTGTTTCGGGCGAACAACTTGAAAACACAATTTGTACAAGGCTGCATAAAGCTGGACGATCGCTTGGTTGTGCGTTGAAGTTTTGGACCCTGTGTTATCAACCCGCGCCACTTTCGGCCTGCCTGGCTTGGAGGAGCTCCGGCGGGGACAAACTGGCGGCATCGCTTCTATACCGGCCCGTCGCGGGCGTATTCGACGAGGTTTATTAGCCCGTTGCTTGACACCCGCGCCCCTCCCGGCTTCCCGCAAGATCCCCCTGATCAGAGCTGCATTGCGATCCGCTAGGATCAGCCGCGCCCGGGCCGTGTTTTGCAGCGGCATTGTACGATATTTCGCGAGGATGGCCGTGAGCTTTTCACCCACTTCGCTTGCAACCCGGGCCACGTTGGACCGACGGGCGCGGCGAAACTCCGGCGAGGTCAGGCGGGTGGCGTATTTTCCTTCACAGAATGTCGCGCGGGTGTGCGTCGAAGTTTTCTGCCCTTTGTGTTAGGGTCCATTGTTTGTCCACAGTGTCGACCCTCCCTTTTGATTTTGCGCCCGGGACCTAACCGACGCTGTCGCTTGGCCCCGCCAGAGCTGCGCCGTGCCTGGCGGGCCGGCAAAGACGAGTGTTGCAAGCGAAGAGGTGGAAGACCTCGCGCACACCAACACGACCTGCCGGGAGCAAAGCTGCTGCCCGCTCGGCTCCGCCAGAGATGCACCTCGCTTTGAGGGACAGGGGGCGCGGTGTGCAATCAAAGGGAAGAAAAACTTGGGAATCAAACCGCGCGAAGGTCCGGGACCGAACCGATGCCACCCGCTTGGCCCTGCCGGAGTTGCGCGGGGCAGGTAGGGCCGAGAGTGGTGTGTGTGATAAGCGAAGCGGAGGAACAGCTCACGCCCGCCCGTGAGAAATTTCGGACAGAGCCGTTTTTGCCCACGGCCGAGCCGGAGTTGCTCCGCTGCGGCGCTCAGGCTGTTCCGACGAGGATGTTGGGGCGGAGCGCTGGGAGAACCGCGGGTGTTAAGCAAAGTGTTCGGCTTCGTGAGAGATGAAGAGAGGAACCACGCGCAGACACAAAAAGCACAGAAGGGTTTTATTGCCAGTAAGCGAGACAGGCCGAGGTGGTCACAACTGAAAGGTAGTCAAAATGATCAATTCGAGGAGTGCAGGAATCCTGGAGCGGTACGGCGTCGTCGACACGGCAGGAAGGATCTCTGACGAAGTGACAATGGGTGGCTCTTCAGGCTGGCTTTTATGCTGCAAGTGGCAGATGAGATAATGACTCGCAGGTGTGTCGGGGAGGCAGGTGCACTGATTAGAGAAGCGCCCATCCCACACTGAAAAAGGTAACAATAACTTTTTGGGAGCGGCAAATTCCCCCACAGGAGAACAGAGAAATAGTGGTTTGATTTCGTGGAGTTCGTGGCGCAATGCATGAGGCGTCTGACTACAAATCAGGTCATGCTCGGCCAAAGAGAGGGCGTCCACCAGGTTGAAAAAGAGATGAAGAGCAAACACTGTCAATACATAATAAAGTTTCTCTGTCCCAATATCCAAAAAAAAAAGCCCAGTCCGAAGTAGCAAGATTAAGAAAATCTTTTGAAAAAACGCTCACATGAGGCGGATTTTGAGCCTTGCCTATGCAGTGATATTAATAATAATTGTAATAATAATCATGAAAAAGTGTGATGGTGGCGTGGCATTCATTTATCTTTTGAATTGGTGCGTTTAGATTTTTGTTTTTTGCTTTTCCTTGTATTTGGGTGTAGTTTCAAGCGCAGCTCATGTTCACACAACGCACATTTTATCTCATTATTTTTAGAGGGTCACAGGAAATCATATGGAAGGCTGCAATGGCCAACTCTCACCAGCAGAGGCTATCGTAAAGTGCTGGCCGTGCATGGACAAATAGGGCTCTCGCATTTCAGAAAGCACAAGAGTGACACAACGTGGCATCAGCTCTGAGCAGCAAATATTGTCAATTCATCGTCAATTTTTTCCGTCCCAAGAACCCCCCAAAAAAGTCAAAAGAGCCAAGATTTTTTAAAAACGCTCACATCAGAAGGATTTTGAGGCGTGTCGATGCAAAAAAAAAAGAAAAAAGAAAAAAGACAATTAAAAAGTGTGATGGGGACACGACGTTCTTTGAATTCTAAATTGATATATTTCGATTTTTTTTGCTTTCACATGTATTTGGTTTGAGATTCGATTTCAGCTCATGTTCACAGGGCGGACATTTTATGTTGTTGCTTATTTTTAGAGGGTCATAAAAAAAATCCCAGACTTGACTTCTTCGTTTACAGTTGACTGAATAGGGATGATTGTTTTATTTGGGAGCAGAGAGATGTTGACTTAAATTCGCGGAGTTTATGATGCCACGGATAACGTGTCTCAATACGATTCAGTATTCGTTCGCGGAACGTCGCGCGGCTGGAAGCCGACGTTTTCTGCCCTTTGCGTTCGAAACCATTGTGTGTCCACGGTGCCGCCCCTCCCTTTTTTTGTCTCTTTTTCAGTGTGGGCTGGGCGCCTCTCGAATCAGTGCACCTGCCTCCCCTACACACGTGCGAGTCTTCATCTCATCTGCCACTTGCACCATAAAAGACAGCGTGAACAGCCACCCGTTGCCAGTTCGTCAGCGATCCTTCCTGCCGAGCTAGCTGCTGCCACGCCGTTACGCTCCAGCATTTCTGCACTCCTCAACGTGATCATTTTGACTAGCTTTCAGTTGTTTACACCTCGACCTGACCAACTTTCTGGCAATAAAACCCCTCTTCGTTTTTGGTGTCTGTGTGTGGTTCTTGTATTGATCTCTCACGAAACCTAACACTTTAATTCACATTCGACCCAAACTCCTCGTTTGGAGCGTCCCTCGCGCCGAAACGGTGCAGCATCGGCGGTGCCGTGGGCATAAACAACTCGGTACGACATTTCGCGCGGGTGGGCGTGAGATGTTCCTCCGCTTCACTGGTAACCCTGGATACTCTCCGCCGTACGGGTGCCGTGCGCCCCGAACCCGAAGCAATGAGGGACATTTTAGGGCGGTCGGGTTCGGGTAGGGGTAGGGCTCGGGCTCGGGCTCGGGCCGCCCGATCTTACTTCTGCTCCGGCGGGGCCAAGCGGGTGGCATCCGTTCGGTCCCGGACCTTCGTGCTGTTTGATTACCAAAGGACTTATGCACACACTTCAACTTGTATTTTGTTCAGGATGACCTCCTGAAGCCTAAATGAGCTTTAATTTGACCACACAACTCATTCCTATGAAGATACATTCAAACTCACAAAACGTGCTCAGCTCGGGCTGAAAATGCATTTAAAGCAATAAAAACTCAAATTGAGTGTCACACCTAAACCAAAGGACTTATGCACACACTTCATCATGTATTTTGTTCAGGATGGCCTCCTGAAGCCTAAAAGAGCATTAATTTGACTAAACAAATCATTCCTATGAAGATACATTCAAAGTCAGAAAGCGCGCTCAGCTCGGAATGAAAATGCATTTAAAGCAATAAAAACTCAAATTGAGTGTCACACCTAAACCAAAGGATTATGCACACACTTCAACATGTATTTTGTTCAGGATGGCCTCCTGAAGCCTATATGAGCATTAATTTGACCACACAACTCATTCCTATGAAGATACATTCAAACTCACAAAACATGCTCAGCTCGGGCTGAAAATGCATTTAAAGCAATAAAAACTCAAATTGAGTGTCACGCCTAAACCAAAGGACTTATGCACACACTTCAACATGTATTTTGTTCAGGATGACCACCTGAAGCCTAAATGAGCATTAATTTGACCACACAACTCATTCCTATGAAGATACATTCAAACTCACAAAACGTGCTCAACTCGGGCTGAAAATGCATTTAAAGCAATAAAAACTCAAATTGAGTGTCACGCCTAAACCAAAGGACTTATGCATACACTTCAACATGTATTTTGTTCAGGATGACCACCTGAAGCCTAAATGAGCATTAATTTGACCACACAACTCATTCCTATGAAGATACATTCAAACTCACAAAACGTGCTCAGCTCGGGCTGAAAATGCATTTAAAGCAATCAAAACTCAAATTGAGTGTAAGGCCTAAACCAAAGGACTTATGCACACACTTCAACATGTATTTTGTTCAGGATGACCTCCTGAAGCCCATATGAGAATTAATTTGACCACACAACTCATTCCTATGAAGATACATTCAAACTCACAAAACGTGCTCAGCTCGGGCTGAAAATGCATTTAAAGCAATAAAAACTCAAATTGAGTGTCACGCCTAAACCAAAGGACTTATGCACACACTTCAACATGTATTTTGTTCAGGATGACCACCTGAAGCCTAAATGAGCATTAATTTGACCACACAACTCATTCCTATGAAGATACATTCAAACTCACAAAACGTGCTCAACTCGGGCTGAAAATGCATTTAAAGCAATAAAAACTCAAATTGAGTGTCACGCCTAAACCAAAGGACTTATGCATACACTTCAACATGTATTTTGTTCAGGATGACCACCTGAAGCCTAAATGAGCATTAATTTGACCACACAACTCATTCCTATGAAGATACATTCAAACTCACAAAACGTGCTCAGCTCGGGCTGAAAATGCATTTAAAGCAATCAAAACTCAAATTGAGTGTAAGGCCTAAACCAAAGGACTTATGCACACACTTCAACATGTATTTTGTTCAGGATGACCTCCTGAAGCCCATATGAGAATTAATTTGACCACACAACTCATTCCTATGAAGATACATTCAAACTCACAAAACGTGCTCAGCTCGGGCTGAAAATTCATTTAAAGCAATAAAAACTCAAATTGAGTGTCACGCCTAAACCAAAGGACTTATGCACACACTTCAACATGTATTTTGTTCAGGATGACCACCTGAAGCCTAAATGAGCATTAATTTGATCACACAACTCATGCCTATGAAGATACATTCAAACTCACAAAACGTGCTCAGCTCGGGCTGAAAATGCATTTAAAGCAATAAAAACTCAAATTGAGTGTCACACCTAAACCAAAGGACTTATGGACACACTTCAACATGTATTTTGTTCAGGATGACCACCTGAAGCCTAAATGAGCATTCATTTGACCACACAACTCATTCCTATGAAGATACATTCAAAGTCAGAAAGCGCGCTCAGCTCAGGCGACAAATGCATTTAAAGCAATAAAAACTCAAATTGAGTGTCACGCCTAAACCAGAGGATTTATGCACACACTTCAACATGTATTTTGTTCAGGATGTCCTCCTGAAGCCTAAATGAGCATTAATTTGACTACACAACTCATTCCTATGAAGATACATTCAAAGTCAGAAAGCGCGCTCAAGCTCGGGCTGAAAATGCATTTAAAGCAATAAAAACTCAAATTGAGTGTCACACCTAAACCAAAGGACTTATGCACACATTCAACATGTATTTTGTTCAGGATGACCTCCTGAAGCCTATATGAGCTTTACTTTGACCACACAACTCATTCCTATGAAGATACATTCAAACTCACAAAACGTGCTCAGCTCGGGCTGAAAATGCATTTAAAGCAATAAAAACTCAAATTGAGTGTCACGCCTAAACCAAAGGATTTATGCACACACTTCATCATGTATTTTGTTCAGGATGGCCTCCTGAAGCCTAAAAGAGCATTAATTTGACTAAACAAATCATTCCTATGAAGATACATTCAAAGTCAGAAAGCGCGCTCAGCTCGGAATGAAAATGCATTTAAAGCAATAAAAACTCAAATTGAGTGTCACGCCTAAACCAAAGGACTTATGCACACACTTCAACATGTATTTTGTTCAGGATGACCACCTGAAGCCTAAATGAGCATTAATTTGACCACACAACTCATTCCTATGAAGATACATTCAAACTCACAAAACGTGCTCAACTCGGGCTGAAAATGCATTTAAAGCAATAAAAACTCAAATTGAGTGTCACGCCTAAACCAAAGGACTTATGCATACACTTCAACATGTATTTTGTTCAGAAGGACCACCTGAAGCCTAAATGAGCATTAATTTGATCACACAATTCATGCCTATGAAGATGCATTCAAACTCACAAAACGTGCTCAGCTCGGGCTGAAAATGCATTTAAAGCAATAAAAACTCAAATTGAGTGTCACGCCTAAACCAAAGGACTTATGCACACACTTCAACATGTATTTTGTTCAGGATGACCACCTGAAGCCTAAATGAGCATTAATTTGACCATACAACTCATTCCTATGAAGATACATTCAAACTCACAAAACGTGCTCAACTCGGGCTGAAAATGCATTTAAAGCAATCAAAACTCAAATTGAGTGTAAGGCCTAAACCAAAGGACTTATGCACACACTTCAACATGTATTTTGTTCAGGATGACCTCCTGAAGCCCATATGAGAATTAATTTGACCACACAACTCATTCCTATGAAGATACATTCAAACTCACAAAACGTGCTCAGCTCGGGCTGAAAATGCATTTAAAGCAATAAAAACTCAAATTGAGTGTCACGCCTAAACCAAAGGACTTATGCACACACTTCAACATGTATTTTGTTCAGGATGACCACCTGAAGCCTAAATGAGCATTAATTTGACCACACAACTCATTCCTATGAAGATACATTCAAACTCACAAAACGTGCTCAACTCGGGCTGAAAATGCATTTAAAGCAATAAAAACTCAAATTGAGTGTCACGCCTAAACCAAAGGACTTATGCACACACTTCAACATGTATTTTGTTCAGGATGACCACCTGAAGCCTAAATGAGCATTAATTTGATCACACAACTCATGCCTATGAAGATACATTCAAACTCACAAAACGTGCTCAGCTCGGGCTGAAAATGCATTTAAAGCAATAAAAACTCAAATTGAGTGTCACACCTAAACCAAAGGACTTATGGACACACTTCAACATGTATTTTGTTCAGGATGACCACCTGAAGCCTAAATGAGCATTCATTTGACCACACAACTCATTCCTATGAAGATACATTCAAAGTCAGAAAGCGCGCTCAGCTCAGGCGACAAATGCATTTAAAGCAATAAAAACTCAAATTGAGTGTCACGCCTAAACCAGAGGATTTATGCACACACTTCAACATGTATTTTGTTCAGGATGTCCTCCTGAAGCCTAAATGAGCATTAATTTGACTACACAACTCATTCCTATGAAGATACATTCAAAGTCAGAAAGCGCGCACAAGCTCGGGCTGAAAATGCATTTAAAGCAATAAAAACTCAAATTGAGTGTCACACCTAAACCAAAGGACTTATGCACACATTCAACATGTATTTTGTTCAGGATGACCTCCTGAAGCCTATATGAGCTTTAATTTGACCACACAACTCATTCCTATGAAGATACATTCAAACTCACAAAACGTGCTCAGCTCGGGCTGAAAATGCATTTAAAGCAATAAAAACTCAAATTGAGTGTCACGCCTAAACCAAAGGATTTATGCACACACTTTAACATGTATTTTGTTCAGAAGGACCACCTGAAGCCTAAATGAGCATTAATTTGATCACACAATTCATGCCTATGAAGATGCATTCAAACTCACAAAACGTGCTCAGCTCGGGCTGAAAATGCATTTAAAGCAATAAAAACTCAAATTGAGTGTCACGCCTAAACCAAAAGACTTATGCACACACTTCATCATGTATTTTGTTCAGGATGGCCTCCTGAAGCCTAAAAGAGCATTAATTTGACTAAACAAATCATTCCTATGAAGATACATTCAAAGTCAGAAAGCGCGCTCAGCTCGGAATGAAAATGCATTTAAAGCAATAAAAACTCAAATTGAGTGTCACGCCTAAACCAAAGGACTTATGCACACACTTCAACATGTATTTTGTTCAGGATGACCACCTGAAGCCTAAATGAGCATTAATTTGACCACACAACTCATTCCTATGAAGATACATTCAAACTCACAAAACGTGCTCAACTCGGGCTGAAAATGCATTTAAAGCAATAAAAACTCAAATTGAGTGTCACGCCTAAACCAAAGGACTTATGCATACACTTCAACATGTATTTTGTTCAGAAGGACCACCTGAAGCCTAAATGAGCATTAATTTGATCACACAATTCATGCCTATGAAGATGCATTCAAACTCACAAAACGTGCTCAGCTCGGGCTGAAAATGCATTTAAAGCAATAAAAACTCAAATTGAGTGTCACGCCTAAACCAAAGGACTTATGCACACACTTCAACATGTATTTTGTTCAGGATGACCACCTGAAGCCTAAATGAGCATTAATTTGACCACACAACTCATTCCTATGAAGATACATTCAAACTCACAAAACGTGCTCAACTCGGGCTGAAAATGCATTTAAAGCAATAAAAACTCAAATTGAGTGTCACGCCTAAACCAAAGGACTTATGCATACACTTCAACATGTATTTTGTTCAGAAGGACCACCTGAAGCCTAAATGAGCATTAATTTGATCACACAATTCATGCCTATGAAGATGCATTCAAACTCACAAAACGTGCTCAGCTCGGGCTGAAAATGCATTTAAAGCAATAAAAACTCAAATTGAGTGTCACGCCTAAACCAAAGGACTTATGCACACACTTCAACATGTATTTTGTTCAGGATGACCACCTGAAGCCTAAATGAGCATTAATTTGACCACACAACTCATTCCTATGAAGATACATTCAAACTCACAAAACGTGCTCAACTCGGGCTGAAAATGCATTTAAAGCAATAAAAACTCAAATTGAGTGTCACGCCTAAACCAAAGGACTTATGCACACACTTCAACATGTATTTAGTTCAGGATGTCCTCCTGAAGCCTAAATGAGCATTAATTTGACCACACAACTCATTCCTATGAAGATACATTCAAACTCACAAAAAGTGCTCAGCTCGGGCTGAAAATGCATTTAAAGCAATAAAAACTCAAATTGAGTGTCACGCCCAAACCAAAGAACTTATGCACACACTTCAATATTTATTTAGTTCAGGATGACCACCTGAAGCCTAAATGAGCATTAATTTGACCACACAACTAATTCCTATGAAGCTACATTCAAACTCACAAAAAGTGCTCAGCTCGGGCTGAAAATGCATTTAAAGCAATAAAAACTCAAATTGAGTGTCACGCCTAAACCAAAGGACTTATGCACACACTTCAACATGTATTTTGTTCAGGATGACCACCTGAAGCCTAAATGAGCATTAATTTGACCACACAACTCATTCCTATGAAGATACATTCAAACTCACAAAACGTGCTCAGCTCGGGCTGAAAATGCATTTAAAGCAATAAAAACTCAAATTGAGTGTCACGCCTAAACCGAAGGACTTATGCACACACTTCAAGATGTATTTTGTTCAGGATGACCTCCTGAAGCCTAAATGAGCAATAATTTGACCACACAACTCATTCCTATGAAGATACATTCAAAGTCAGAAAGCGCGCTCAGCTCGGACTGAAAATGCATTTAAAGCAATAAAAACTCAAATGGAGTGTCACGCCTAAACCAAAGGACTTATGCACACACTTCAACATGTATTTAGTTCAGGATGACCACCTGAAGCCGAAATGAGCATTAATTTGACCACACAACTCATTCCTATGAAGATACATTCAAACTCACAAAACGTGCTCAACTTGGGCTGAAAATGCATTTAAAGCAATAAAAACTCAAATTTTAAAAAACTTTACCAGTGTAGGCAACTTAATAATAATAATAATACTAATAATACATTTTATTGATAAGCGCCTTTCAAGACACCCAAGGACACTTTACAATAACAAAAAACACAAAACAATACGGGTTGAGCAGCTGACATGTCTGTCATTTTCTTGTGAGAATTAATTTTTTTCCAGAACAGCACTCACAAAATTAGATATAGGTCTACATGACTTCCAACATTGTGATGTGCACTCACAGCAGCAATTCCAGTCTTCGGCCGCTCAATTCATGCAAATTCTTCTCAAGACACTGCTCATGGTACCACCTTTCGCACTGGGTCTCGTCAAAAGGGGGCCGGGGGGAGAGAACCCTAACATCGCAAGATTATATGTTCGGAAATTTCAATCAGGATAACTCTAAGTTGCTTTTAAAATTCAAATTTTTTCTTTTACTTGAACCAACCCAATTTCAATGATGCATGCAAAGCATCATGAAGACAATGTCGATGCAAGATAAATTGTGTGTTCTTCCATTGTAAAAATCACTCGTTTTGTCAGAGGACCTTTTCCAGGTGGTTTTGCCATTTAGAGCATGCCACAGTGCATGGCGAGAACAAATACGACAACATGACGGAATATCAGTGAACATTAAACTTAAAATTCACAGTGTGTAAATATGGGATTGAAATTTTATCTTGACATTTTATTTTCATCGGAGCAGTGAATAACACGAGATTTTTCGTTGTGGTACAAGTCATAAAAAATGACTTTCTCATAAGCTTTCAGAATTCATCCCTGGTATCAACACTTCCTCTTCATGAAGTAGTTTGAAACAAAATATATCTTTGGCATCATTTCTGGATGCCACAATTAAACATTTTTTGCATGGGTGATCATCATCCAATAAACCTGCTGTGGTCAGTATTTCTGACGATTGTCTTGTTCTCTTATTTTCCATCGCCACATAATGTTCTAAAATTGATGCACGGAATGTCTGGGGAAGGCCTTCATCAGTTCCACTGCCATCTGAAAAAAAATAGCTTGTTTGTCTTGTGGGAGTGACAAAACTGTTTCGGGCGAACAATTTGAAAACACAATTTGTACAAGGCTGCATAAAGCTGGACGATCGCTTGGTTGTGCGTTGAAGTTTTGGACCCTGTGTTGTCAACCCGCGCCACTTTCGGCCTGCCTGGCTTGGAGGAGCTCCGGCGGGGACAAACTGGCGGCATCGCTTCTATACCGGCCCGTCGCGGGCGTATTCGACGAGGTTTATTAGCCCGTTGCTTGACACCCGCGCCCCTCCCGGCTTCCCGCAAGATCCCCCTGATCAGAGCTGCATTGCGATCCGCTAGGAGCAGCTGCGCCCGGGCCGTGTTTTGCAGCGGCATTGTACGATATTTCGCGAGGATGGCCGTGAGCTTTTCACCCACTTCGCTTGCAACCCGGGCCACGTTGGACCGACGGGCGCGGCGAAACTCCGGCGAGGTCAGGCGGGTGGCGTATTTTCCTTCACAGAATGTCGCGCGGGTGTGCGTCGAAGTTTTCTGCCCTTTGTGTTAGGGTCCATTGTTTGTCCACAGTGTCGACCCTCCCTTTTGATTTTGCGCCCGGGACCTAACCGACGCTGTCGCTTGGCCCCGCCAGAGCTGCGCCGTGCCTGGCGGGCCGGCAAAGGCGAGTGTTGCAAGCGAAGAGGTGGAAGACCTCGCGCACACCAACACGACCTGCCGGGAGCAAAGCTGCTGCCCGCTCGGCTCCGCCAGAGATGCACCTCGCTTTGAGGGACAGGGGGCGCGGTGTGCAATCAAAGGGAAGAAAAACTTGGGAATCAAACCGCGCGAAGGTCCGGGACCGAACCGATGCCACCCGCTTGGCCCTGCCGGAGTTGCGCGGGGCAGGTAGGGCCGAGAGTGGTGTGTGTGATAAGCGAAGCGGAAGAACAGCTCACGCCCGCCCGTGAGAAATTTCGGACAGAGCCGTTTTTGCCCACGGCCGAGCCGGAGTTGCTCCGCTGCGGCGCTCAGGCTGTTCCGACGAGGATGTTGGGGCGGAGCGCTGGGAGAACCGCGGGTGTTAAGCAAAGTGTTCGGCTTCGTGAGAGATGAAGAGAGGAACCACGCGCAGACACAAAAAGCACAGAAGGGTTTTATTGCCAGTAAGCGAGACAGGCCGAGGTGGTCACAACTGAAAGGTAGTCAAAATGATCAATTCGAGGAGTGCAGGAATCCTGGAGCGGTACGGCGTCGTCGACACGGCAGGAAGGATCTCTGACGAAGTGACAATGGGTGGCTCTTCAGGCTGGCTTTTATGCTGCAAGTGGCAGATGAGATAATGACTCGCAGGTGTGTCGGGGAGGCAGGTGCACTGATTAGAGAAGCGCCCATCCCACACTGAAAAAGGTAACAATAACTTTTTGGGAGCGGCAAATTCCCCCACAGGAGAACAGAGAAATAGTGGTTTGATTTCGTGGAGTTCGTGGCGCAATGCACGAGGCGTCTGACTACAAATCAGGTCATGCTCGGCCAAAGAGAGGGCGTCCACCAGGTTGAAAAAGAGATGAAGAGCAAACACTGTCAATACATAATAAAGTTTCTCTGTCCCAATATCCCAAAAAAAAAGCCCAGTCCGAAGTAGCAAGATTAAGAAAATCTTTTGAAAAAACGCTCACATGAGGCGGATTTTGAGCCTTGCCTATGCAGTGATATTAATAATAATTGTAATAATAATCATGAAAAAGTGTGATGGTGGCGTGGCATTCATTTATCTTTTGAATTGGTGCGTTTAGATTTTTGTTTTTTGCTTTTCCTTGTATTTGGGTGTAGTTTCAAGCGCAGCTCATGTTCACACAACGCACATTTTATCTCATTATTTTTAGAGGGTCACAGGAAATCATATGGAAGGCTGCAATGGCCAACTCTCACCAGCAGAGGCTATCGTAAAGTGCTGGCCGTGCATGGACAAATAGGGCTCTCGCATTTCAGAAAGCACAAGAGTGACACAACGTGGCATCAGCTCTGAGCAGCAAATATTGTCAATTCATCGTCAATTTTTTCCGTCCCAAGAACCCCCCAAAAAAGTCAAAAGAGCCAAGATTTTTTAAAAACGCTCACATCAGAAGGATTTTGAGGCGTGTCGATGCAAAAAAAAAAAGAAAAAAGAAAAAAGACAATTAAAAAGTGTGATGGGGACACGACGTTCTTTGAATTCTAAATTGATATATTTCGATTTTTTTTGCTTTCACATGTATTTGGTTTGAGATTCGATTTCAGCTCATGTTCACAGGGCGGACATTTTATGTTGTTGCTTATTTTTAGAGGGTCATAAAAAAAATCCCAGACTTGACTTCTTCGTTTACAGTTGACTGAATAGGGATGATTGTTTTATTTGGGAGCAGAGAGATGTTGACTTAAATTCGCGGAGTTTATGATGCCACGGATAACGTGTCTCAATACGATTCAGTATTCGTTCGCGGAACGTCGCGCGGCTGGAAGCCGACGTTTTCTGCCCTTTGCGTTCGAAACCATTGTGTGTCCACGGTGCCGCCCCTCCCTTTTTTTGTCTCTTTTTCAGTGTGGGCTGGGCGCCTCTCGAATCAGTGCACCTGCCTCCCCTACACACGTGCGAGTCTTCATCTCATCTGCCACTTGCACCATAAAAGACAGCGTGAACAGCCACCCGTTGCCAGTTCGTCAGCGATCCTTCCTGCCGAGCTAGCTGCTGCCACGCCGTTACGCTCCAGCATTTCTGCACTCCTCAACGTGATCATTTTGACTAGCTTTCAGTTGTTTACACCTCGACCTGACCAACTTTCTGGCAATAAAACCCCTCTTCGTTTTTGGTGTCTGTGTGTGGTTCTTGTATTGATCTCTCACGAAACCTAACACTTTAATTCACATTCGACCCAAACTCCTCGTTTGGAGCGTCCCTCGCGCCGAAACGGTGCAGCATCGGCGGTGCCGTGGGCATAAACAACTCGGTACGACATTTCGCGCGGGTGGGCGTGAGATGTTCCTCCGCTTCACTGGTAACCCTGGATACTCTCCGCCGTACGGGTGCCGTGCGCCCCGAACCCGAAGCAATGAGGGACATTTTAGGGCGGTCGGGTTCGGGTAGGGGTAGGGCTCGGGCTCGGGCTCGGGCCGCCCGATCTTACTTCTGCTCCGGCGGGGCCAAGCGGGTGGCATCCGTTCGGTCCCGGACCTTCGTGCTGTTTGATTACCAAAGGACTTATGCACACACTTCAACTTGTATTTTGTTCAGGATGACCTCCTGAAGCCTAAATGAGCATTAATTTGATCACACAACTCATGCCTATGAAGATACATTCAAACTCACAAAACGTGCTCAGCTCGGGCTGAAAATGCATTTAAAGCAATAAAAACTCAAATTGAGTGTCACACCTAAACCAAAGGACTTATGGACACACTTCAACATGTATTTTGTTCAGGATGACCACCTGAAGCCTAAATGAGCATTCATTTGACCACACAACTCATTCCTATGAAGATACATTCAAAGTCAGAAAGCGCGCTCAGCTCAGGCTACAAATGCATTTAAAGCAATAAAAACTCAAATTGAGTGTCACGCCTAAACCAAAGGATTTATGCACACACTTCAACATGTATTTTGTTCAGGATGTCCTCCTGAAGCCTAAATGAGCATTAATTTGACTACACAACTCATTCCTATGAAGATACATTCAAAGTCAGAAAGCGCGCTCAAGCTCGGGCTGAAAATGCATTTAAAGCAATAAAAACTCAAATTGAGTGTCACACCTAAACCAAAGGACTTATGCACACATTCAACATGTATTTTGTTCAGGATGACCTCCTGAAGCCTGTATGAGCTTTAATTTGACCACACAACTCATTCCTATGAAGATACATTCAAACTCACAAAACGTGCTCAGCTCGGGCTGAAAATGCATTTAAAGCAATAAAAACTCAAATTGAGTGTCACGCCTAAACCAAAGGATTTATGCACACACTTTAACATGTATTTTGTTCAGAAGGACCACCTGAAGCCTAAATGAGCATTAATTTGATCACACAATTCATGCCTATGAAGATGCATTCAAACTCACAAAACGTGCTCAGCTCGGGCTGAAAATGCATTTAAAGCAATAAAAACTCAAATTGAGTGTCACACCTAAACCAAAGGACTTATGCACACACGTCATCATGTATTTTGTTCAGGATGGCCTCCTGAAGCCTAAAAGAGCATTAATTTGACTAAACAAATCATTCCTATGAAGATACATTCAAAGTCAGAAAGCGCGCTCAGCTCGGAATGAAAATGCATTTAAAGCAATAAAAACTCAAATTGAGTGTCACACCTAAACCAAAGGATTAGGCACACACTTCAACATGTATTTTGTTCAGGATGGCCTCCTGAAGCCTATATGAGCATTAATTTGACCACACAACTCATTCCTATGAAGATACATTCAAACTCACAAAACATGCTCAGCTCGGGCTGAAAATGCATTTAAAGCAATAAAAACTCAAATTGAGTGTCACGCCTAAACCAAAGGACTTATGCACACACTTCAACATGTATTTTGTTCAGGATGACCACCTGAAGCCTAAATGAGCATTAATTTGACCACACAACTCATTCCTATGAAGATACATTCAAACTCACAAAACGTGCTCAGCTCGGGCTGAAAATGCATTTAAAGCAATCAAAACTCAAATTGAGTGTAAGGCCTAAACCAAAGGACTTATGCACACACTTCAACATGTATTTTGTTCAGGATGACCTCCTGAAGCCCATATGAGAATTAATTTGACCACACAACTCATTCCTATGAAGATACATTCAAACTCACAAAACGTGCTCAGCTCGGGCTGAAAATGCATTTAAAGCAATAAAAACTCAAATTGAGTGTCACGCCTAAACCAAAGGACTTATGCACACACTTCAACATGTATTTTGTTCAGGATGACCACCTGAAGCCTAAATGAGCATTAATTTGACCACACAACTCATTCCTATGAAGATACATTCAAACTCACAAAACGTGCTCAACTCGGGCTGAAAATGCATTTAAAGCAATAAAAACTCAAATTGAGTGTCACGCCTAAACCAAAGGACTTATGCATACACTTCAACATGTATTTTGTTCAGGATGACCACCTGAAGCCTAAATGAGCATTAATTTGACCACACAACTCATTCCTATGAAGATACATTCAAACTCACAAAACGTGCTCAGCTCGGGCTGAAAATGCATTTAAAGCAATCAAAACTCAAATTGAGTGTAAGGCCTAAACCAAAGGACTTATGCACACACGTCAACATGTATTTTGTTCAGGATGACCTCCTGAAGCCCATATGAGAATTAATTTGACCACACAACTCATTCCTATGAAGATACATTCAAACTCACAAAACGTGCTCAGCTCGGGCTGAAAATGCATTTAAAGCAATAAAAACTCAAATTGAGTGTCACGCCTAAACCAAAGGACTTATGCACACACTTCAACATGTATTTAGTTCAGGATGTCCTCCTGAAGCCTAAATGAGCATTAATTTGACCACACAACTCATTCCTATGAAGATACATTCAAACTCACAAAAAGTGCTCAGCTCGGGCTGAAAATGCATTTAAAGCAATAAAAACTCAAATTGAGTGTCACGCCCAAACCAAAGAACTTATGCACACACTTCAATATTTATTTAGTTCAGGATGACCACCTGAAGCCTAAATGAGCATTAATTTGACCACACAACTCATTCTTATGAAGATACATTCAAACTCACAAAACATGCTCAGCTCGGGCTGAAAATGCATTTAAAGCAATAAAAACTCAAATTGAGTGTCACGCCTAAACCAAAGGACTTATGCACACACTTCAACATGTATTTTGTTCAGGATGACCACCTGAAGCCTAAATGAGCATTAATTTGACCACACAACTCATTCCTATGAAGATACATTCAAACTCACAAAACGTGCTCAACTCGGGCTGAAAATGCATTTAAAGCAATCAAAACTCAAATTGAGTGTAAGGCCTAAACCAAAGGACTTATGCACACACTTCAACATGTATTTTGTTCAGGATGACCTCCTGAAGCCCATATGAGAATTAATTTGACCACACAACTCATTCCTATGAAGATACATTCAAACTCACAAAACGTGCTCAGCTCGGGCTGAAAATGCATTTAAAGCAATAAAAACTCAAATTGAGTGTCACGCCTAAACCAAAGGACTTATGCACACACTTCAACATGTATTTAGTTCAGGATGACCACCTGAAGCCGAAATGAGCATTAATTTGACCACACAACTCATTCTTATGAAGATACATTCAAACTCACAAAACATGCTCAGCTCGGGCTGAAAATGCATTTAAAGCAATAAAAACTCAAATTGAGTGTCACGCCTAAACCAAAGGACTTATGCACACACTTCAACATGTATTTAGTTCAGGATGTCCTCCTGAAGCCTAAATGAGCATTAATTTGACCACACAACTAATTCCTATGAAGCTACATTCAAACTCACAAAACGTGCTCAGCTCGGGCTGAAAATGCATTTAAAGCAATAAAAACTCAAATTGAGTGTCACGCCTAAACCAAAGGACTTATGCACACACTTCAACATGTATTTTGTTCAGGATGACCACCTGAAGCCTAAATGAGCATTAATTTGACCACACAACTCATTCCTATGAAGATACATTCAAACTCACAAAACGTGCTCAACTCGGGCTGAAAATGCATTTAAAGCAATAAAAACTCAAATTTTAAAAAACTTTACCAGTGTAGGCAACTTAATAATACTAATAATACTAATAATACATTTTATTGATAAGCGCCTTTCAAGACACCCAAGGACACTTTACAATAACAAAAAACACAAAACAATACGGGTTGAGCAGCTGACATGTCTGTCATTTTCTTGTGAGAATTAATTTTTTTCCAGAACAACACTCACAAAATTAGATATAGGTCTACATGACTTCCAACATTGTGATGTGCACTCACAGCAGCAATACCAGTCTTCGGCCGCTCAATTCATGCAAATTCTTCTCAAGACACTGCTCATGGTACCACCTTTCGCACTGGGTCTCGTCAAAAGGGGGCCGGGGGGAGAGAACCCTAACATCGCAAGATTATATGTTCGGAAATTTCAATCAGGATAACTCTAAGTTGCTTTTAAAATTCAAATTTTTTCTTTTACTTGAACCAACCCAATTTCAATGATGCATGCAAAGCATCATGAAGACAATGTCGATGCAAGATAAATTGTGTGTTCTTCCATTGTAAAAATCACTCGTTTTGTCAGAGGACCTTTTCCAGGTGGTTTTGCCATTTAGAGCATGCCACAGTGCATGGCGAGAACAAATACGACAACATGACGGAATATCAGTGAACATTAAACTTAAAATTCACAGTGTGTAAATATGGGATTGAAATTTTATCTTGACATTTTATTTTCATCGGAGCAGTGAATAACACGAGATTTTTCGTTGTGGTACAAGTCATAAAAAATGACTTTCTCATAAGCTTTCAGAATTCATCCCTGGTATCAACACTTCCTCTTCATGAAGTAGTTTGAAACAAAATATATCTTTGGCATCATTTCTGGATGCCACAATTAAACATTTTTTGCATGGGTGATCATCATCCAATAAACCTGCTGTGGTCAGTATTTCTGACGATTGTCTTGTTCTCTTATTTTCCATCGCCACATAATGTTCTAAAATTGATGCACGGAATGTCTGGGGAAGGCCTTCATCAGTTCCACTGCCATCTGAAAAAAAATAGCTTGTTTGTCTTGTGGGAGTGACAAAACTGTTTCGGGCGAACAATTTGAAAACACAATTTGTACAAGGCTGCATAAAGCTGGACGATCGCTTGGTTGTGCGTTGAAGTTTTGGACCCTGTGTTGTCAACCCGCGCCACTTTCGGCCTGCCTGGCTTGGAGGAGCTCCGGCGGGGACAAACTGGCGGCATCGCTTCTCTACCGGCCCGTCGCGGGCGTATTCGACGAGGTTTATTAGCCCGTTGCTTGACACCCGCGCCCCTCCCGGCTTCCCGCAAGATCCCCCTGATCAGAGCTGCATTGCGATCCGCTAGGAGCAGCCGCGCCCGGGCCGTGTTTTGCAGCGGCATTGTACGATATTTCGCGAGGATGGCCGTGAGCTTTTCACCCACTTCGCTTGCAACCCGGGCCACGTTGGACCGACGGGCGCGGCGAAACTCCGGCGAGGTCAGGCGGGTGGCGTATTTTCCTTCACAGAATGTCGCGCGGGTGTGCGTCGAAGTTTTCTGCCCTTTGTGTTAGGGTCCATTGTTTGTCCACAGTGTCGACCCTCCCTTTTGATTTTGCGCCCGGGACCTAACCGACGCTGTCGCTTGGCCCCGCCAGAGCTGCGCCGTGCCTGGCGGGCCGGCAAAGGCGAGTGTTGCAAGCGAAGAGGTGGAAGACCTCGCGCACACCAACACGACCTGCCGGGAGCAAAGCTGCTGCCCGCTCGGCTCCGCCAGAGATGCACCTCGCTTTGAGGGACAGGGGGCGCGGTGTGCAATCAAAGGGAAGAAAAACTTGGGAATCAAACCGCGCGAAGGTCCGGGACCGAACCGATGCCACCCGCTTGGCCCTGCCGGAGTTGCGCGGGGCAGGTAGGGCCGAGAGTGGTGTGTGTGTGATAAGCGAAGCGGAAGAACAGCTCACGCCCGCCCGTGAGAAATTTCGGACAGAGCCGTTTTTGCCCACGGCCGAGCCGGAGTTGCTCCGCTGCGGCGCTCAGGCTGTTCCGACGAGGATGTTGGGGCGGAGCGCTGGGAGAACCGCGGGTGTTAAGCAAAGTGTTCGGCTTCGTGAGAGATGAAGAGAGGAACCACGCGCAGACACAAAAAGCACAGAAGGGTTTTATTGCCAGTAAGCGAGACAGGCCGAGGTGGTCACAACTGAAAGGTAGTCAAAATGATCAATTCGAGGAGTGCAGGAATCCTGGAGCGGTACGACGTCGTCGACACGGCAGGAAGGATCTCTGACGAAGTGACAATGGGTGGCTCTTCAGGCTGGCTTTTATGCTGCAAGTGGCAGATGAGATAATGACTCGCAGGTGTGTCGGGGAGGCAGGTGCACTGATTAGAGAAGCGCCCATCCCACACTGAAAAAGGTAACAATAACTTTTTGGGAGCGGCAAATTCCCCCACAGGAGAACAGAGAAATAGTGGTTTGATTTCGTGGAGTTCGTGGCGCAATGCACGAGGCGTCTGACTACAAATCAGGTCATGCTCGGCCAAAGAGAGGGCGTCCACCAGGTTGAAAAAGAGATGAAGAGCAAACACTGTCAATACATAATAAAGTTTCTCTGTCCCAATATCCCAAAAAAAAAGCCCAGTCCGAAGTAGCAAGATTAAGAAAATCTTTTGAAAAAACGCTCACATGAGGCGGATTCTGAGCCTTGCCTATGCAGTGATATTAATAATAATTGTAATAATAATCATGAAAAAGTGTGATGGTGGCGTGGCATTCATTTATCTTTTGAATTGGTGCGTTTAGATTTTTGTTTTTTGCTTTTCCTTGTATTTGGGTGTAGTTTCAAGCGCAGCTCATGTTCACACAACGCACATTTTATCTCATTATTTTTAGAGGGTCACAGGAAATCATATGGAAGGCTGCAATGGCCAACTCTCACCAGCAGAGGCTATCGTAAAGTGCTGGCCGTGCATGGACAAATAGGGCTCTCGCATTTCAGAAAGCACAAGAGTGACACAACATGGCATCAGCTCTGAGCAGCAAATATTGTCAATTCATCGTCAATTTTTTCCGTCCCAAGAACCCCCCAAAAAAGTCAAAAGAGCCAAGATTTTTTAAAAACGCTCACATCAGAAGGATTTTGAGGCGTGTCGATGCAAAAAAAAAAAGAAAAAAGAAAAAAGACAATTAAAAAGTGTGATGGGGACACGACGTTCTTTGAATTCTAAATTGATATATTTCGATTTTTTTTGCTTTCACATGTATTTGGTTTGAGATTCGATTTCAGCTCATGTTCACAGGGCGGACATTTTATGTTGTTGCTTATTTTTAGAGGGTCATAAAAAAAATCCCAGACTTGACTTCTTCGTTTACAGTTGACTGAATAGGGATGATTGTTTTATTTGGGAGCAGAGAGATGTTGACTTAAATTCGCGGAGTTTATGATGCCACGGATAACGTGTCTCAATACGATTCAGTATTCGTTCGCGGAACGTCGCGCGGCTGGAAGCCGACGTTTTCTGCCCTTTGCGTTCGAAACCATTGTGTGTCCACGGTGCCGCCCCTCCCTTTTTTTGTCTCTTTTTCAGTGTGGGCTGGGCGCCTCTCGAATCAGTGCACCTGCCTCCCCTACACACGTGCGAGTCTTCATCTCATCTGCCACTTGCACCATAAAAGACAGCGTGAACAGCCACCCGTTGCCAGTTCGTCAGCGATCCTTCCTGCCGAGCTAGCTGCTGCCACGCCGTTACGCTCCAGCATTTCTGCACTCCTCAACGTGATCATTTTGACTAGCTTTCAGTTGTTTACACCTCGACCTGACCAACTTTCTGGCAATAAAACCCCTCTTCGTTTTTGGTGTCTGTGTGTGGTTCTTGTATTGATCTCTCACGAAACCTAACACTTTAATTCACATTCGACCCAAACTCCTCGTTTGGAGCGTCCCTCGCGCCGAAACGGTGCAGCATCGGCGGTGCCGTGGGCATAAACAACTCGGTACGACATTTCGCGCGGGTGGGCGTGAGATGTTCCTCCGCTTCACTGGTAACCCTGGATACTCTCCGCCGTACGGGTGCCGTGCGCCCCGAACCCGAAGCAATGAGGGACATTTTAGGGCGGTCGGGTTCGGGTAGGGGTAGGGCTCGGGCTCGGGCTCGGGCCGCCCGATCTTACTTCTGCTCCGGCGGGGCCAAGCGGGTGGCATCCGTTCGGTCCCGGACCTTCGTGCTGTTTGATTACCAAAGGACTTATGCACACACTTCAACTTGTATTTTGTTCAGGATGACCTCCTGAAGCCTAAATGAGCATTAATTTGATCACACAACTCATGCCTATGAAGATACATTCAAACTCACAAAACGTGCTCAGCTCGGGCTGAAAATGCATTTAAAGCAATAAAAACTCAAATTGAGTGTCACACCTAAACCAAAGGACTTATGCACACACTTCAACATGTATTTTGTTCAGGATGACCACCTGAAGCCTAAATGAGCATTCATTTGACCACACAACTCATTCCTATGAAGATACATTCAAAGTCAGAAAGCGCGCTCAGCTCAGGCTACAAATGCATTTAAAGCAATAAAAACTCAAATTGAGTGTCACGCCTAAACCAGAGGATTTATGCACACACTTCAACATGTATTTTGTTCAGGATGTCCTCCTGAAGCCTAAATGAGCATTAATTTGACTACACAACTCATTCCTATGAAGATACATTCAAAGTCAGAAAGCGCGCTCAAGCTCGGGCTGAAAATGCATTTAAAGCAATAAAAACTCAAATTGAGTGTCACACCTAAACCAAAGGACTTATGCACACATTCAACATGTATTTTGTTCAGGATGACCTCCTGAAGCCTATATGAGCTTTAATTTGACCACACAACTCATTCCTATGAAGATACATTCAAACTCACAAAACGTGCTCAGCTCGGGCTGAAAATGCATTTAAAGCAATAAAAACTCAAATTGAGTGTCACGCCTAAACCAAAGGATTTATGCACACACTTTAACATGTATTTTGTTCAGAAGGACCACCTGAAGCCTAAATGAGCATTAATTTGACCACACAACTCATTCCTATGAAGATACATTCAAACTCACAAAACGTGCTCAACTCGGGCTGAAAATGCATTTAAAGCAATAAAAACTCAAATTGAGTGTCACGCCTAAACCAAAGGACTTATGCATACACTTCAACATGTATTTTGTTCAGAAGGACCACCTGAAGCCTAAATGAGCATTAATTTGACCACACAACTCATTCCTATGAAGATACATTCAAACTCACAAAAAGTGCTCAGCTCGGGCTGAAAATGCATTTAAAGCAATAAAAACTCAAATTGAGTGTCACGCCCAAACCAAAGAACTTATGCACACACTTCAATATTTATTTAGTTCAGGATGACCACCTGAAGCCTAAATGAGCATTAATTTGATCACACAATTCATGCCTATGAAGATGCATTCAAACTCACAAAACGTGCTCAGCTCGGGCTGAAAATGCATTTAAAGCAATAAAAACTCAAATTGAGTGTCACGCCTAAACCAAAGGATTTATGCACACACTTTAACATGTATTTTGTTCAGAAGGACCACCTGAAGCCTAAATGAGCATTAATTTGATCACACAATTCATGCCTATGAAGATGCATTCAAACTCACAAAACGTGCTCAGCTCGGGCTGAAAATGCATTTAAAGCAATAAAAACTCAAATTGAGTGTCACACCTAAACCAAAGGACTTATGCACACACTTCATCATGTATTTTGTTCAGGATGGCCTCCTGAAGCCTAAAAGAGCATTAATTTGACTAAACAAATCATTCCTATGAAGATACATTCAAAGTCAGAAAGCGCGCTCAGCTCGGAATGAAAATGCATTTAAAGCAATAAAAACTCAAATTGAGTGTCACACCTAAACCAAAGGATTATGCACACACTTCAACATGTATTTTGTTCAGGATGGCCTCCTGAAGCCTATATGAGCATTAATTTGACCACACAACTCATTCCTATGAAGATACATTCAAACTCACAAAACATGCTCAGCTCGGGCTGAAAATGCATTTAAAGCAATAAAACTCAAATTGAGTGTCACGCCTAAACCAAAGGACTTATGCACACACTTCAACATGTATTTTGTTCAGGATGACCACCTGAAGCCTAAATGAGCATTAATTTGACCACACAACTCATTCCTATGAAGATACATTCAAACTCACAAAACGTGCTCAACTCGGGCTGAAAATGCATTTAAAGCAATAAAAACTCAAATTGAGTGTCACGCCTAAACCAAAGGACTTATGCATACACTTCATGTATTTTGTTCAGGATGACCACCTGAAGCCTAAATGAGCATTAATTTGACCACACAACTCATTCCTATGAAGATACATTCAAACTCACAAAACGTGCTCAGCTCGGGCTGAAAATGCATTTAAAGCAATCAAAACTCAAATTGAGTGTAAGGCCTAAACCAAAGGACTTATGCACACACTTCAACATGTATTTTGTTCAGGATGACCTCCTGAAGCCCATATGAGAATTGATTTGACCACACAACTCATTCCTATGAAGATACATTCAAACTCACAAAACGTGCTCAGCTCGGGCTGAAAATGCATTTAAAGCAATAAAAACTCAAATTGAGTGTCACGCCTAAACCAAAGGACTTATGCACACACTTCAACATGTATTTTGTTCAGGATGACCACCTGAAGCCTAAATGAGCATTAATTTGACCACACAACTCATTCCTATGAAGATACATTCAAACTCACAAAACGTGCTCAACTCGGGCTGAAAATGCATTTAAAGCAATAAAAACTCAAATTGAGTGTCACGCCTAAACCAAAGGACTTATGCATGCACTTCAACATGTATTTTGTTCAGGATGACCACCTGAAGCCTAAATGAGCATTAATTTGACCACACAACTCATTCCTATGAAGATACATTCAAACTCACAAAACGTGCTCAGCTCGGGCTGAAAATGCATTTAAAGCAATCAAAACTCAAATTGAGTGTAAGGCCTAAACCAAAGGACTTATGCACACACTTCAACATGTATTTTGTTCAGGATGACCTCCTGAAGCCCATATGAGAATTAATTTGACCACACAACTCATTCCTATGAAGATACATTCAAACTCACAAAACATGCTCAGCTCGGGCTGAAAATGCATTTAAAGCAATAAAACTCAAATTGAGTGTCACGCCTAAACCAAAGGACTTATGCACACACTTCAACATGTATTTTGTTCAGGATGACCACCTGAAGCCTAAATGAGCATTAATTTGACCACACAACTCATTCCTATGAAGATACATTCAAACTCACAAAACGTGCTCAGCTCGGGCTGAAAATGCATTTAAAGCAATAAAAACTCAAATTGAGTGTCACGCCTAAACCAAAGGACTTATGCACACACTTCAACATGTATTTTGTTCAGGATGAGCACCTGAAGCCGAAATGAGCATTAATTTGACCACACAACTCATTCCTATGAAGATACATTCAAAGTCAGAAAGCGCGCTCAGCTCGGACTGAAAATGCATTTAAAGCAATAAAAACTCAAATTGAGTGTCACGCCTAAACCAAAGGACTTATGCACACACTTCAATATTTATTTAGTTCAGGATGACCACCTGAAGCCGAAATGAGCATTAATTTGACCACACAACTCATTCCTATGAAGATACATTCAAACTCACAAAACGTGCTCAGCTCGGGCTGAAAATGCATTTAAAGCAATAAAAACTCAAATTGAGTGTCACGCCCAAACCAAAGAACTTATGCACACACTTCAATATTTATTTAGTTCAGGATGACCACCTGAAGCCTAAATGAGCATTAATTTGACCACACAACTAATTCCTATGAAGCTACATTCAAACTCACAAAACGTGCTCAGCTCGGGCTGAAAATGCATTTAAAGCAATAAAAACTCAAATTGAGTGTCACGCCTAAACCAAAGGACTTATGCACACACTTCAACATGTATTTTGTTCAGGATGACCACCTGAAGCCTAAATGAGCATTAATTTGACCACACAACTCATTCCTATGAAGATACATTCAAACTCACAAAACGTGCTCAACTCGGGCTGAAAATGCATTTAAAGCAATAAAAACTCAAATTTTAAAAAACTTTACCAGTGTAGGCAACTTAATAATACTAATAATACTAATAATACATTTTATTGATAAGCGCCTTTCAAGACACCCAAGGACACTTTACAATAACAAAAAACACAAAACAATACGGGTTGAGCAGCTGACATGTCTGTCATTTTCTTGTGAGAATTAATTTTTTTCCAGAACAACACTCACAAAATTAGATATAGGTCTACATGACTTCCAACATTGTGATGTGCACTCACAGCAGCAATACCAGTCTTCGGCCGCTCAATTCATGCAAATTCTTCTCAAGACACTGCTCATGGTACCACCTTTCGCACTGGGTCTCGTCAAAAGGGGGCCGGGGGGAGAGAACCCTAACATCGCAAGATTATATGTTCGGAAATTTCAATCAGGATAACTCTAAGTTGCTTTTAAAATTCAAATTTTTTCTTTTACTTGAACCAACCCAATTTCAATGATGCATGCAAAGCATCATGAAGACAATGTCGATGCAAGATAAATTGTGTGTTCTTCCATTGTAAAAATCACTCGTTTTGTCAGAGGACCTTTTCCAGGTGGTTTTGCCATTTAGAGCATGCCACAGTGCATGGCGAGAACAAATACGACAACATGACGGAATATCAGTGAACATTAAACTTAAAATTCACAGTGTGTAAATATGGGATTGAAATTTTATCTTGACATTTTATTTTCATCGGAGCAGTGAATAACACGAGATTTTTCGTTGTGGTACAAGTCATAAAAAATGACTTTCTCATAAGCTTTCAGAATTCATCCCTGGTATCAACACTTCCTCTTCATGAAGTAGTTTGAAACAAAATATATCTTTGGCATCATTTCTGGATGCCACAATTAAACATTTTTTGCATGGGTGATCATCATCCAATAAACCTGCTGTGGTCAGTATTTCTGACGATTGTCTTGTTCTCTTATTTTCCATCGCCACATAATGTTCTAAAATTGATGCACGGAATGTCTGGGGAAGGCCTTCATCAGTTCCACTGCCATCTGAAAAAAAATAGCTTGTTTGTCTTGTGGGAGTGACAAAACTGTTTCGGGCGAACAATTTGAAAACACAATTTGTACAAGGCTGCATAAAGCTGGACGATCGCTTGGTTGTGCGTTGAAGTTTTGGACCCTGTGTTGTCAACCCGCGCCACTTTCGGCCTGCCTGGCTTGGAGGAGCTCCGGCGGGGACAAACTGGCGGCATCGCTTCTATACCGGCCCGTCGCGGGCGTATTCGACGAGGTTTATTAGCCCGTTGCTTGACACCCGCGCCCCTCCCGGCTTCCCGCAAGATCCCCCTGATCAGAGCTGCATTGCGATCCGCTAGGAGCAGCCGCGCCCGGGCCGTGTTTTGCAGCGGCATTGTACGATATTTCGCGAGGATGGCCGTGAGCTTTTCACCCACTTCGCTTGCAACCCGGGCCACGTTGGACCGACGGGCGCGGCGAAACTCCGGCGAGGTCAGGCGGGTGGCGTATTTTCCTTCACAGAATGTCGCGCGGGTGTGCGTCGAAGTTTTCTGCCCTTTGTGTTAGGGTCCATTGTTTGTCCACAGTGTCGACCCTCCCTTTTGATTTTGCGCCCGGGACCTAACCGACGCTGTCGCTTGGCCCCGCCAGAGCTGCGCCGTGCCTGGCGGGCCGGCAAAGGCGAGTGTTGCAAGCGAAGAGGTGGAAGACCTCGCGCACACCAACACGACCTGCCGGGAGCAAAGCTGCTGCCCGCTCGGCTCCGCCAGAGATGCACCTCGCTTTGAGGGACAGGGGGCGCGGTGTGCAATCAAAGGGAAGAAAAACTTGGGAATCAAACCGCGCGAAGGTCCGGGACCGAACCGATGCCACCCGCTTGGCCCTGCCGGAGTTGCGCGGGGCAGGTAGGGCCGAGAGTGGTGTGTGTGATAAGCGAAGCGGAGGAACAGCTCGCGCCCGCCCGTGAGAAATTTCGGACAGAGCCGTTTTTGCCCACGGCCGAGCCGGAGTTGCTCCGCTGCGGCGCTCAGGCTGTTCCGACGAGGATGTTGGGGCGGAGCGCTGGGAGAACCGCGGGTGTTAAGCAAAGTGTTCGGCTTCGTGAGAGATGAAGAGAGGAACCACGCGCAGACACAAAAAGCACAGAAGGGTTTTATTGCCAGTAAGCGAGACAGGCCGAGGTGGTCACAACTGAAAGGTAGTCAAAATGATCAATTCGAGGAGTGCAGGAATCCTGGAGCGGTACGGCGTCGTCGACACGGCAGGAAGGATCTCTGACGAAGTGACAATGGGTGGCTCTTCAGGCTGGCTTTTATGCTGCAAGTGGCAGATGAGATAATGACTCGCAGGTGTGTCGGGGAGGCAGGTGCACTGATTAGAGAAGCGCCCATCCCACACTGAAAAAGGTAACAATAACTTTTTGGGAGCGGCAAATTCCCCCACAGGAGAACAGAGAAATAGTGGTTTGATTTCGTGGAGTTCGTGGCGCAATGCATGAGGCGTCTGACTACAAATCAGGTCATGCTCGGCCAAAGAGAGGGCGTCCACCAGGTTGAAAAAGAGATGAAGAGCAAACACTGTCAATACATAATAAAGTTTCTCTGTCCCAATATCCCAAAAAAAAAGCCCAGTCCGAAGTAGCAAGATTAAGAAAATCTTTTGAAAAAACGCTCACATGAGGCGGATTTTGAGCCTTGCCTATGCAGTGATATTAATAATAATTGTAATAATAATCATGAAAAAGTGTGATGGTGGCGTGGCATTCATTTATCTTTTGAATTGGTGCGTTTAGATTTTTGTTTTTTGCTTTTCCTTGTATTTGGGTGTAGTTTCAAGCGCAGCTCATGTTCACACAACGCACATTTTATCTCATTATTTTTAGAGGGTCACAGGAAATCATATGGAAGGCTGCAATGGCCAACTCTCACCAGCAGAGGCTATCGTAAAGTGCTGGCCGTGCATGGACAAATAGGGCTCTCGCATTTCAGAAAGCACAAGAGTGACACAACGTGGCATCAGCTCTGAGCAGCAAATATTGTCAATTCATCGTCAATTTTTTCCGTCCCAAGAACCCCCCAAAAAAGTCAAAAGAGCCAAGATTTTTTAAAAACGCTCACATCAGAAGGATTTTGAGGCGTGTCGATGCAAAAAAAAAAGAAAAAAGAAAAAAGACAATTAAAAAGTGTGATGGGGACACGACGTTCTTTGAATTCTAAATTGATATATTTCGATTTTTTTTGCTTTCACATGTATTTGGTTTGAGATTCGATTTCAGCTCATGTTCACAGGGCGGACATTTTATGTTGTTGCTTATTTTTAGAGGGTCATAAAAAAAATCCCAGACTTGACTTCTTCGTTTACAGTTGACTGAATAGGGATGATTGTTTTATTTGGGAGCAGAGAGATGTTGACTTAAATTCGCGGAGTTTATGATGCCACGGATAACGTGTCTCAATACGATTCAGTATTCGTTCGCGGAACGTCGCGCGGCTGGAAGCCGACGTTTTCTGCCCTTTGCGTTCGAAACCATTGTGTGTCCACGGTGCCGCCCCTCCCTTTTTTTGTCTCTTTTTCAGTGTGGGCTGGGCGCCTCTCGAATCAGTGCACCTGCCTCCCCTACACACGTGCGAGTCTTCATCTCATCTGCCACTTGCACCATAAAAGACAGCGTGAACAGCCACCCGTTGCCAGTTCGTCAGCAATCCTTCCTGCCGAGCTAGCTGCTGCCACGCCGTTACGCTCCAGCATTTCTGCACTCCTCAACGTGATCATTTTGACTAGCTTTCAGTTGTTTACACCTCGACCTGACCAACTTTCTGGCAATAAAACCCCTCTTCGTTTTTGGTGTCTGTGTGTGGTTCTTGTATTGATCTCTCACGAAACCTAACACTTTAATTCACATTCGACCCAAACTCCTCGTTTGGAGCGTCCCTCGCGCCGAAACGGTGCAGCATCGGCGGTGCCGTGGGCATAAACAACTCGGTACGACATTTCGCGCGGGTGGGCGTGAGATGTTCCTCCGCTTCACTGGTAACCCTGGATACTCTCCGCCGTACGGGTGCCGTGCGCCCCGAACCCGAAGCAATGAGGGACATTTTAGGGCGGTCGGGTTCGGGTTCGGGTAGGGGTAGGGCTCGGGCTCGGGCTCGGGCCGCCCGATCTTACTTCTGCTCCGGCGGGGCCAAGCGGGTGGCATCCGTTCGGTCCCGGACCTTCGTGCTGTTTGATTACCAAAGGACTTATGCACACACTTCAACTTGTATTTTGTTCAGGATGACCTCCTGAAGCCTAAATGAGCATTAATTTGATCACACAACTCATGCCTATGAAGATACATTCAAACTCACAAAACGTGCTCAGCTCGGGCTGAAAATGCATTTAAAGCAATAAAAACTCAAATTGAGTGTCACACCTAAACCAAAGGACTTATGCACACACTTCAACATGTATTTTGTTCAGGATGACCACCTGAAGCCTAAATGAGCATTCATTTGACCACACAACTCATTCCTATGAAGATACATTCAAAGTCAGAAAGCGCGCTCAGCTCAGGCTACAAATGCATTTAAAGCAATAAAAACTCAAATTGAGTGTCACGCCTAAACCAGAGGATTTATGCACACACTTCAACATGTATTTTGTTCAGGATGTCCTCCTGAAGCCTAAATGAGCATTAATTTGACTACACAACTCATTCCTATGAAGATACATTCAAAGTCAGAAAGCGCGCTCAAGCTCGGGCTGAAAATGCATTTAAAGCAATAAAAACTCAAATTGAGTGTCACACCTAAACCAAAGGACTTATGCACACATTCAACATGTATTTTGTTCAGGATGACCTCCTGAAGCCTATATGAGCTTTAATTTGACCACACAACTCATTCCTATGAAGATACATTCAAACTCACAAAACGTGCTCAACTCGGGCTGAAAATGCATTTAAAGCAATAAAAACTCAAATTGAGTGTCACGCCTAAACCAAAGGACTTATGCACACACTTCAACATGTATTTAGTTCAGGATGACCACCTGAAGCCTAAATGAGCATTAATTTGACCACACAACTCATTCCTATGAAGATACATTCAAACTCACAAAACGTGCTCAACTCGGGCTGAAAATGCATTTAAAGCAATAAAAACTCAAATTGAGTGTCACGCCTAAACCAAAGGACTTATGCACACACTTCAACATGTATTTAGTTCAGGATGACCACCTGAAGCCTAAATGAGCATTAATTTGACCACACAACTCATTCCTATGAAGATACATTCAAACTCACAAAACGTGCTCAACTCGGGCTGAAAATGCATTTAAAGCAATAAAAACTCAAATTGAGTGTCACGCCTAAACCAAAGGACTTATGCATACACTTCAACGTGTATTTTGTTCAGGATGACCACCTGAAGCCTAAATGAGCATTAATTTGACCACACAACTCATTCCTATGAAGATACATTCAAACTCACAAAACGTGCTCAGCTCGGGCTGAAAATGCATTTAAAGCAATCAAAACTCAAATTGAGTGTAAGGCCTAAACCAAAGGACTTATGCACACACTTCAACATGTATTTTGTTCAGGATGACATCCTGAAGCCCATATGAGAATTAATTTGACCACACAACTCATTCCTATGAAGATACATTCAAACTCACAAAACGTGCTCAGCTCGGGCTGAAAATGCATTTAAAGCAATAAAAACTCAAATTGAGTGTCACGCCTAAACCAAAGGACTTATGCACACACTTCAACATGTATTTTGTTCAGGATGACCACCTGAAGCCTAAATGAGCATTAATTTGACCACACAACTCATTCCTATGAAGATACATTCAAACTCACAAAACGTGCTCAGCTCGGGCTGAAAATGCATTTAAAGCAATAAAAACTCAAATTGAGTGTCACGCCTAAACCAAAGGACTTATGCACACACTTCAACATGTATTTTGTTCAGGATGACCACCTGAAGCCTAAATGAGCATTAATTTGACCACACAACTGATTCCTATGAAGATACATTCAAACTCACAAAACGTGCTCAGCTCGGGCTGAAAATGCATTTAAAGCAATAAAAACTCAAATTGAGTGTCACACCTAAACCAAAGGACTTATGGACACACTTCAACATGTATTTTGTTCAGGATGACCACCTGAAGCCTAAATGAGCATTCATTTGACCACACAACTCATTCCTATGAAGATACATTCAAACTCACAAAACGTGCTCAGCTCGGGCTGAAAATGCATTTAAAGCAATAAAAACTCAAATTGAGTGTCACGCCTAAACCAAAGGACTTATGCACACACTTCAACATGTATTTTGTTCAGGATGACCACCTGAAGCCTAAATGAGCATTAATTTGATCACACAACTCATGCCTATGAAGATACATTCAAACTCACAAAACGTGCTCAACTCGGGCTGAAAATGCATTTAAAGCAATAAAAACTCAAATTGAGTGTCACGCCTAAACCAAAGGACTTATGCACACACTTCAACATGTATTTTGTTCAGGATGACCACCTGAAGCCTAAATGAGCATTAATTTGATCACACAACTCATGCCTATGAAGATACATTCAAACTCACAAAACGTGCTCAACTCGGGCTGAAAATGCATTTAAAGCAATAAAAACTCAAATTGAGTGTCACGCCTCAACCAAAGGACTTATGCACACACTTCAAGATGTATTTTGTTCAGGATGACCTCCTGAAGCCTAAATGAGCATTAATTTGACCACACAACTCATTCCTATGAAGATACATTCAAACTCACAAAACGTGCTCAGCTCGGGCTGAAAATGCATTTAAAGCAATCAAAACTCAAATTGAGTGTAAGGCCTAAACCAAAGGACTTATGCACACACTTCAACATGTATTTTGTTCAGGATGACCTCCTGAAGCCCATATGAGAATTAATTTGACCACACAACTCATTCCTATGAAGATACATTCAAACTCACAAAACATGCTCAGCTCGGGCTGAAAATGCATTTAAAGCAATAAAACTCAAATTGAGTGTCACGCCTAAACCAAAGGACTTATGCACACACTTCAACATGTATTTTGTTCAGGATGACCACCTGAAGCCTAAATGAGCATTAATTTGACCACACAACTCATTCCTATGAAGATACATTCAAACTCACAAAACGTGCTCAGCTCGGGCTGAAAATGCATTTAAAGCAATAAAAACTCAAATTGAGTGTCACGCCTAAACCAAAGGACTTATGCACACACTTCAACATGTATTTTGTTCAGGATGAGCACCTGAAGCCGAAATGAGCATTAATTTGACCACACAACTCATTCCTATGAAGATACATTCAAAGTCAGAAAGCGCGCTCAGCTCGGACTGAAAATGCATTTAAAGCAATAAAAACTCAAATTGAGTGTCACGCCTAAACCAAAGGACTTATGCACACACTTCAATATTTATTTAGTTCAGGATGACCACCTGAAGCCGAAATGAGCATTAATTTGACCACACAACTCATTCCTATGAAGATACATTCAAACTCACAAAACGTGCTCAGCTCGGGCTGAAAATGCATTTAAAGCAATAAAAACTCAAATTGAGTGTCACGCCCAAACCAAAGAACTTATGCACACACTTCAATATTTATTTAGTTCAGGATGACCACCTGAAGCCTAAATGAGCATTAATTTGACCACACAACTAATTCCTATGAAGCTACATTCAAACTCACAAAACGTGCTCAGCTCGGGCTGAAAATGCATTTAAAGCAATAAAAACTCAAATTGAGTGTCACGCCTAAACCAAAGGACTTATGCACACACTTCAACATGTATTTTGTTCAGGATGACCACCTGAAGCCTAAATGAGCATTAATTTGACCACACAACTCATTCCTATGAAGATACATTCAAACTCACAAAACGTGCTCAACTCGGGCTGAAAATGCATTTAAAGCAATAAAAACTCAAATTTTAAAAAACTTTACCAGTGTAGGCAACTTAATAATACTAATAATACTAATAATACATTTTATTGATAAGCGCCTTTCAAGACACCCAAGGACACTTTACAATAACAAAAAACACAAAACAATACGGGTTGAGCAGCTGACATGTCTGTCATTTTCTTGTGAGAATTAATTTTTTTCCAGAACAACACTCACAAAATTAGATATAGGTCTACATGACTTCCAACATTGTGATGTGCACTCACAGCAGCAATACCAGTCTTCGGCCGCTCAATTCATGCAAATTCTTCTCAAGACACTGCTCATGGTACCACCTTTCGCACTGGGTCTCGTCAAAAGGGGGCCGGGGGGAGAGAACCCTAACATCGCAAGATTATATGTTCGGAAATTTCAATCAGGATAACTCTAAGTTGCTTTTAAAATTCAAATTTTTTCTTTTACTTGAACCAACCCAATTTCAATGATGCATGCAAAGCATCATGAAGACAATGTCGATGCAAGATAAATTGTGTGTTCTTCCATTGTAAAAATCACTCGTTTTGTCAGAGGACCTTTTCCAGGTGGTTTTGCCATTTAGAGCATGCCACAGTGCATGGCGAGAACAAATACGACAACATGACGGAATATCAGTGAACATTAAACTTAAAATTCACAGTGTGTAAATATGGGATTGAAATTTTATCTTGACATTTTATTTTCATCGGAGCAGTGAATAACACGAGATTTTTCGTTGTGGTACAAGTCATAAAAAATGACTTTCTCATAAGCTTTCAGAATTCATCCCTGGTATCAACACTTCCTCTTCATGAAGTAGTTTGAAACAAAATATATCTTTGGCATCATTTCTGGATGCCACAATTAAACATTTTTTGCATGGGTGATCATCATCCAATAAACCTGCTGTGGTCAGTATTTCTGACGATTGTCTTGTTCTCTTATTTTCCATCGCCACATAATGTTCTAAAATTGATGCACGGAATGTCTGGGGAAGGCCTTCATCAGTTCCACTGCCATCTGAAAAAAAATAGCTTGTTTGTCTTGTGGGAGTGACAAAACTGTTTCGGGCGAACAATTTGAAAACACAATTTGTACAAGGCTGCATAAAGCTGGACGATCGCTTGGTTGTGCGTTGAAGTTTTGGACCCTGTGTTGTCAACCCGCGCCACTTTCGGCCTGCCTGGCTTGGAGGAGCTCCGGCGGGGACAAACTGGCGGCATCGCTTCTATACCGGCCCGTCGCGGGCGTATTCGACGAGGTTTATTAGCCCGTTGCTTGACACCCGCGCCCCTCCCGGCTTCCCGCAAGATCCCCCTGATCAGAGCTGCATTGCGATCCGCTAGGAGCAGCCGCGCCCGGGCCGTGTTTTGCAGCGGCATTGTACGATATTTCGCGAGGATGGCCGTGAGCTTTTCACCCACTTCGCTTGCAACCCGGGCCACGTTGGACCGACGGGCGCGGCGAAACTCCGGCGAGGTCAGGCGGGTGGCGTATTTTCCTTCACAGAATGTCGCGCGGGTGTGCGTCGAAGTTTTCTGCCCTTTGTGTTAGGGTCCATTGTTTGTCCACAGTGTCGACCCTCCCTTTTGATTTTGCGCCCGGGACCTAACCGACGCTGTCGCTTGGCCCCGCCAGAGCTGCGCCGTGCCTGGCGGGCCGGCAAAGGCGAGTGTTGCAAGCGAAGAGGTGGAAGACCTCGCGCACACCAACACGACCTGCCGGGAGCAAAGCTGCTGCCCGCTCGGCTCCGCCAGAGATGCACCTCGCTTTGAGGGACAGGGGGCGCGGTGTGCAATCAAAGGGAAGAAAAACTTGGGAATCAAACCGCGCGAAGGTCCGGGACCGAACCGATGCCACCCGCTTGGCCCTGCCGGAGTTGCGCGGGGCAGGTAGGGCCGAGAGTGGTGTGTGTGATAAGCGAAGCGGAGGAACAGCTCGCGCCCGCCCGTGAGAAATTTCGGACAGAGCCGTTTTTGCCCACGGCCGAGCCGGAGTTGCTCCGCTGCGGCGCTCAGGCTGTTCCGACGAGGATGTTGGGGCGGAGCGCTGGGAGAACCGCGGGTGTTAAGCAAAGTGTTCGGCTTCGTGAGAGATGAAGAGAGGAACCACGCGCAGACACAAAAAGCACAGAAGGGTTTTATTGCCAGTAAGCGAGACAGGCCGAGGTGGTCACAACTGAAAGGTAGTCAAAATGATCAATTCGAGGAGTGCAGGAATCCTGGAGCGGTACGGCGTCGTCGACACGGCAGGAAGGATCTCTGACGAAGTGACAATGGGTGGCTCTTCAGGCTGGCTTTTATGCTGCAAGTGGCAGATGAGATAATGACTCGCAGGTGTGTCGGGGAGGCAGGTGCACTGATTAGAGAAGCGCCCATCCCACACTGAAAAAGGTAACAATAACTTTTTGGGAGCGGCAAATTCCCCCACAGGAGAACAGAGAAATAGTGGTTTGATTTCGTGGAGTTCGTGGCGCAATGCATGAGGCGTCTGACTACAAATCAGGTCATGCTCGGCCAAAGAGAGGGCGTCCACCAGGTTGAAAAAGAGATGAAGAGCAAACACTGTCAATACATAATAAAGTTTCTCTGTCCCAATATCCCAAAAAAAAAGCCCAGTCCGAAGTAGCAAGATTAAGAAAATCTTTTGAAAAAACGCTCACATGAGGCGGATTTTGAGCCTTGCCTATGCAGTGATATTAATAATAATTGTAATAATAATCATGAAAAAGTGTGATGGTGGCGTGGCATTCATTTATCTTTTGAATTGGTGCGTTTAGATTTTTGTTTTTTGCTTTTCCTTGTATTTGGGTGTAGTTTCAAGCGCAGCTCATGTTCACACAACGCACATTTTATCTCATTATTTTTAGAGGGTCACAGGAAATCATATGGAAGGCTGCAATGGCCAACTCTCACCAGCAGAGGCTATCGTAAAGTGCTGGCCGTGCATGGACAAATAGGGCTCTCGCATTTCAGAAAGCACAAGAGTGACACAACGTGGCATCAGCTCTGAGCAGCAAATATTGTCAATTCATCGTCAATTTTTTCCGTCCCAAGAACCCCCCAAAAAAGTCAAAAGAGCCAAGATTTTTTAAAAACGCTCACATCAGAAGGATTTTGAGGCGTGTCGATGCAAAAAAAAAAAGAAAAAAGAAAAAAGACAATTAAAAAGTGTGATGGGGACACGACGTTCTTTGAATTCTAAATTGATATATTTCGATTTTTTTTGCTTTCACATGTATTTGGTTTGAGATTCGATTTCAGCTCATGTTCACAGGGCGGACATTTTATGTTGTTGCTTATTTTTAGAGGGTCATAAAAAAAATCCCAGACTTGACTTCTTCGTTTACAGTTGACTGAATAGGGATGATTGTTTTATTTGGGAGCAGAGAGATGTTGACTTAAATTCGCGGAGTTTATGATGCCACGGATAACGTGTCTCAATACGATTCAGTATTCGTTCGCGGAACGTCGCGCGGCTGGAAGCCGACGTTTTCTGCCCTTTGCGTTCGAAACCATTGTGTGTCCACGGTGCCGCCCCTCCCTTTTTTTGTCTCTTTTTCAGTGTGGGCTGGGCGCCTCTCGAATCAGTGCACCTGCCTCCCCTACACACGTGCGAGTCTTCATCTCATCTGCCACTTGCACCATAAAAGACAGCGTGAACAGCCACCCGTTGCCAGTTCGTCAGCGATCCTTCCTGCCGAGCTAGCTGCTGCCACGCCGTTACGCTCCAGCATTTCTGCACTCCTCAACGTGATCATTTTGACTAGCTTTCAGTTGTTTACACCTCGACCTGACCAACTTTCTGGCAATAAAACCCCTCTTCGTTTTTGGTGTCTGTGTGTGGTTCTTGTATTGATCTCTCACGAAACCTAACACTTTAATTCACATTCGACCCAAACTCCTCGTTTGGAGCGTCCCTCGCGCCGAAACGGTGCAGCATCGGCGGTGCCGTGGGCATAAACAACTCGGTACGACATTTCGCGCGGGTGGGCGTGAGATGTTCCTCCGCTTCACTGGTAACGCTGGATACTCTCCGCCGTACGGGTGCCGTGCGCCCCGAACCCGAAGCAATGAGGGACATTTTAGGGCGGTCGGGTTCGGGTTCGGGTAGGGGTAGGGCTCGGGCTCGGGCTCGGGCCGCCCGATCTTACTTCTGCTCCGGCGGGGCCAAGCGGGTGGCATCCGTTCGGTCCCGGACCTTCGTGCTGTTTGATTACCAAAGGACTTATGCACACACTTCAACTTGTATTTTGTTCAGGATGACCTCCTGAAGCCTAAATGAGCATTAATTTGATCACACAACTCATGCCTATGAAGATACATTCAAACTCACAAAACGTGCTCAGCTCGGGCTGAAAATGCATTTAAAGCAATAAAAACTCAAATTGAGTGTCACACCTAAACCAAAGGACTTATGCACACACTTCAACATGTATTTTGTTCAGGATGACCACCTGAAGCCTAAATGAGCATTCATTTGACCACACAACTCATTCCTATGAAGATACATTCAAAGTCAGAAAGCGCGCTCAGCTCAGGCTACAAATGCATTTAAAGCAATAAAAACTCAAATTGAGTGTCACGCCTAAACCAGAGGATTTATGCACACACTTCAACATGTATTTTGTTCAGGATGTCCTCCTGAAGCCTAAATGAGCATTAATTTGACTACACAACTCATTCCTATGAAGATACATTCAAAGTCAGAAAGCGCGCTCAAGCTCGGGCTGAAAATGCATTTAAAGCAATAAAAACTCAAATTGAGTGTCACACCTAAACCAAAGGACTTATGCACACATTCAACATGTATTTTGTTCAGGATGACCTCCTGAAGCCTATATGAGCTTTAATTTGACCACACAACTCATTCCTATGAAGATACATTCAAACTCACAAAACGTGCTCAACTCGGGCTGAAAATGCATTTAAAGCAATAAAAACTCAAATTGAGTGTCACGCCTAAACCAAAGGACTTATGCACACACTTCAACATGTATTTAGTTCAGGATGACCACCTGAAGCCTAAATGAGCATTAATTTGACCACACAACTCATTCCTATGAAGATACATTCAAACTCACAAAACGTGCTCAACTCGGGCTGAAAATGCATTTAAAGCAATAAAAACTCAAATTGAGTGTCACGCCTAAACCAAAGGACTTATGCACACACTTCAACATGTATTTAGTTCAGGATGACCACCTGAAGCCTAAATGAGCATTAATTTGACCACACAACTCATTCCTATGAAGATACATTCAAACTCACAAAACGTGCTCAACTCGGGCTGAAAATGCATTTAAAGCAATAAAAACTCAAATTGAGTGTCACGCCTAAACCAAAGGACTTATGCATACACTTCAACATGTATTTTGTTCAGGATGACCACCTGAAGCCTAAATGAGCATTAATTTGACCACACAACTCATTCCTATGAAGATACATTCAAACTCACAAAACGTGCTCAGCTCGGGCTGAAAATGCATTTAAAGCAATCAAAACTCAAATTGAGTGTAAGGCCTAAACCAAAGGACTTATGCACACACTTCAACATGTATTTTGTTCAGGATGACATCCTGAAGCCCATATGAGAATTAATTTGACCACACAACTCATTCCTATGAAGATACATTCAAACTCACAAAACGTGCTCAGCTCGGGCTGAAAATGCATTTAAAGCAATAAAAACTCAAATTGAGTGTCACGCCTAAACCAAAGGACTTATGCACACACTTCAACATGTATTTTGTTCAGGATGACCACCTGAAGCCTAAATGAGCATTAATTTGACCACACAACTCATTCCTATGAAGATACATTCAAACTCACAAAACGTGCTCAGCTCGGGCTGAAAATGCATTTAAAGCAATAAAAACTCAAATTGAGTGTCACGCCTAAACCAAAGGACTTATGCACACACTTCAACATGTATTTTGTTCAGGATGACCACCTGAAGCCTAAATGAGCATTAATTTGACCACACAACTGATTCCTATGAAGATACATTCAAACTCACAAAACGTGCTCAGCTCGGGCTGAAAATGCATTTAAAGCAATAAAAACTCAAATTGAGTGTCACACCTAAACCAAAGGACTTATGGACACACTTCAACATGTATTTTGTTCAGGATGACCACCTGAAGCCTAAATGAGCATTCATTTGACCACACAACTCATTCCTATGAAGATACATTCAAACTCACAAAACGTGCTCAGCTCGGGCTGAAAATGCATTTAAAGCAATAAAAACTCAAATTGAGTGTCACGCCTAAACCAAAGGACTTATGCACACACTTCAACATGTATTTTGTTCAGGATGACCACCTGAAGCCTAAATGAGCATTAATTTGATCACACAACTCATGCCTATGAAGATACATTCAAACTCACAAAACGTGCTCAACTCGGGCTGAAAATGCATTTAAAGCAATAAAAACTCAAATTGAGTGTCACGCCTAAACCAAAGGACTTATGCACACACTTCAACATGTATTTTGTTCAGGATGACCACCTGAAGCCTAAATGAGCATTAATTTGATCACACAACTCATGCCTATGAAGATACATTCAAACTCACAAAACGTGCTCAACTCGGGCTGAAAATGCATTTAAAGCAATAAAAACTCAAATTGAGTGTCACGCCTCAACCAAAGGACTTATGCACACACTTCAAGATGTATTTTGTTCAGGATGACCTCCTGAAGCCTAAATGAGCATTAATTTGACCACACAACTCATTCCTATGAAGATACATTCAAACTCACAAAACGTGCTCAGCTCGGGCTGAAAATGCATTTAAAGCAATAAAAACTCAAATTGAGTGTCACGCCTAAACCAAAGGACTTATGCACACACTTCAACATGTATTTAGTTCAGGATGACCACCTGAAGCCGAAATGAGCATTAATTTGACCACACAACTCATTCTTATGAAGATACATTCAAACTCACAAAACATGCTCAGCTCGGGCTGAAAATGCATTTAAAGCAATAAAAACTCAAATTGAGTGTCACGCCTAAACCAAAGGACTTATTATGCACACACTTCAACATGTATTTTGTTCAGGATGACCACCTGAAGCCTAAATGAGCATTAATTTGACCACACAACTGATTCCTATGAAGATACATTCAAACTCACAAAACGTGCTCAGCTCGGGCTGAAAATGCATTTAAAGCAATAAAAACTCAAATTGAGTGTCACGCCTAAACCAAAGGACTTATGCACACACTTCAACATGTATTTTGTTCAGGATGACCACCTGAAGCCTAAATGAGCATTAATTTGACCACACAACTCATTCCTATGAAGATACATTCAAACTCACAAAACGTGCTCAACTCGGGCTGAAAATGCATTTAAAGCAATAAAAACTCAAATTTTAAAAAACTTTACCAGTGTAGGCAACTTAATAATACTAATAATACTAATAATACATTTTATTGATAAGCGCCTTTCAAGACACCCAAGGACACTTTACAATAACAAAAAACACAAAACAATACGGGTTGAGCAGCTGACATGTCTGTCATTTTCTTGTGAGAATTAATTTTTTTCCAGAACAACACTCACAAAATTAGATATAGGTCTACATGACTTCCAACATTGTGATGTGCACTCACAGCAGCAATACCAGTCTTCGGCCGCTCAATTCATGCAAATTCTTCTCAAGACACTGCTCATGGTACCACCTTTCGCACTGGGTCTCGTCAAAAGGGGGCCGGGGGGAGAGAACCCTAACATCGCAAGATTATATGTTCGGAAATTTCAATCAGGATAACTCTAAGTTGCTTTTAAAATTCACATTTTTTCTTTTACTTGAACCAACCCAATTTCAATGATGCATGCAAAGCATCATGAAGACAATGTCGATGCAAGATAAATTGTGTGTTCTTCCATTGTAAAAATCACTCGTTTTGTCAGAGGACCTTTTCCAGGTGGTTTTGCCATTTAGAGCATGCCACAGTGCATGGCGAGAACAAATACGACAACATGACGGAATATCAGTGAACATTAAACTTAAAATTCACAGTGTGTAAATATGGGATTGAAATTTTATCTTGACATTTTATTTTCATCGGAGCAGTGAATAACACGAGATTTTTCGTTGTGGTACAAGTCATAAAAAATGACTTTCTCATAAGCTTTCAGAATTCATCCCTGGTATCAACACTTCCTCTTCATGAAGTAGTTTGAAACAAAATATATCTTTGGCATCATTTCTGGATGCCACAATTAAACATTTTTTGCATGGGTGATCATCAACCAATAAACCTGCTGTGGTCAGTATTTCTGACGATTGTCTTGTTCTCTTATTTTCCATCGCCACATAATGTTCTAAAATTGATGCACGGAATGTCTGGGGAAGGCCTTCATCAGTTCCACTGCCATCTGAAAAAAAATAGCTTGTTTGTCTTGTGGGAGTGACAAAACTGTTTCGGGCGAACAATTTGAAAACACAATTTGTACAAGGCTGCATAAAGCTGGACGATCGCTTGGTTGTGCGTTGAAGTTTTGGACCCTGGGTTGTCAACCCGCGCCACTTTCGGCCTGCCTGGCTTGGAGGAGCTCCGGCGGGGACAAACTGGCGGCATCGCTTCTATACCGGCCCGTCGCGGGCGTATTCGACGAGGTTTATTAGCCCGTTGCTTGACACCCGCGCCCCTCCCGGCTTCCCGCAAGATCCCCCTGATCAGAGCTGCATTGCGATCCGCTAGGAGCAGCCGCGCCCGGGCCGTGTTTTGCAGCGGCATTGTACGATATTTCGCGAGGATGGCCGTGAGCTTTTCACCCACTTCGCTTGCAACCCGGGCCACGTTGGACCGACGGGCGCGGCGAAACTCCGGCGAGGTCAGGCGGGTGGCGTATTTTCCTTCACAGAATGTCGCGCGGGTGTGCGTCGAAGTTTTCTGCCCTTTGTGTTAGGGTCCATTGTTTGTCCACAGTGTCGACCCTCCCTTTTGATTTTGCGCCCGGGACCTAACCGACGCTGTCGCTTGGCCCCGCCAGAGCTGCGCCGTGCCTGGCGGGCCGGCAAAGGCGAGTGTTGCAAGCGAAGAGGTGGAAGACCTCGCGCACACCAACACGACCTGCCGGGAGCAAAGCTGCTGCCCGCTCGGCTCCGCCAGAGATGCACCTCGCTTTGAGGGACAGGGGGCGCGGTGTGCAATCAAAGGGAAGAAAAACTTGGGAATCAAACCGCGCGAAGGTCCGGGACCGAACCGATGCCACCCGCTTGGCCCTGCCGGAGTTGCGCGGGGCAGGTAGGGCCGAGAGTGGTGTGTGTGATAAGCGAAGCGGAGGAACAGCTCGCGCCCGCCCGTGAGAAATTTCGGACAGAGCCGTTTTTGCCCACGGCCGAGCCGGAGTTGCTCCGCTGCGGCGCTCAGGCTGTTCCGACGAGGATGTTGGGGCGGAGCGCTGGGAGAACCGCGGGTGTTAAGCAAAGTGTTCGGCTTCGTGAGAGATGAAGAGAGGAACCACGCGCAGACACAAAAAGCACAGAAGGGTTTTATTGCCAGTAAGCGAGACAGGCCGAGGTGGTCACAACTGAAAGGTAGTCAAAATGATCAATTCGAGGAGTGCAGGAATCCTGGAGCGGTACGGCGTCGTCGACACGGCAGGAAGGATCTCTGACGAAGTGACAATGGGTGGCTCTTCAGGCTGGCTTTTATGCTGCAAGTGGCAGATGAGATAATGACTCGCAGGTGTGTCGGGGAGGCAGGTGCACTGATTAGAGAAGCGCCCATCCCACACTGAAAAAGGTAACAATAACTTTTTGGGAGCGGCAAATTCCCCCACAGGAGAACAGAGAAATAGTGGTTTGATTTCGTGGAGTTCGTGGCGCAATGCATGAGGCGTCTGACTACAAATCAGGTCATGCTCGGCCAAAGAGAGGGCGTCCACCAGGTTGAAAAAGAGATGAAGAGCAAACACTGTCAATACATAATAAAGTTTCTCTGTCCCAATATCCAAAAAAAAAAGCCCAGTCCGAAGTAGCAAGATTAAGAAAATCTTTTGAAAAAACGCTCACATGAGGCGGATTTTGAGCCTTGCCTATGCAGTGATATTAATAATAATTGTAATAATAATCATGAAAAAGTGTGATGGTGGCGTGGCATTCATTTATCTTTTGAATTGGTGCGTTTAGATTTTTGTTTTTTGCTTTTCCTTGTATTTGGGTGTAGTTTCAAGCGCAGCTCATGTTCACACAACGCACATTTTATCTCATTATTTTTAGAGGGTCACAGGAAATCATATGGAAGGCTGCAATGGCCAACTCTCACCAGCAGAGGCTATCGTAAAGTGCTGGCCGTGCATGTACAAATAGGGCTCTCGCATTTCAGAAAGCACAAGAGTGACACAACGTGGCATCAGCTCTGAGCAGCAAATATTGTCAATTCATCGTCAATTTTTTCCGTCCCAAGAACCCCCCAAAAAAGTCAAAAGAGCCAAGATTTTTTAAAAACGCTCACATCAGAAGGATTTTGAGGCGTCGATGCAAAAAAAAAAAGAAAAAAGAAAAAAGACAATTAAAAAGTGTGATGGGGACACGACGTTCTTTGAATTCTAAATTGATATATTTCGATTTTTTTTGCTTTCACATGTATTTGGTTTGAGATTCGATTTCAGCTCATGTTCACAGGGCGGACATTTTATGTTGTTGCTTATTTTTAGAGGGTCATAAAAAAAATCCCAGACTTGACTTCTTCGTTTACAGTTGACTGAATAGGGATGATTGTTTTATTTGGGAGCAGAGAGATGTTGACTTAAATTCGCGGAGTTTATGATGCCACGGATAACGTGTCTCAATACGATTCAGTATTCGTTCGCGGAACGTCGCGCGGCTGGAAGCCGACGTTTTCTGCCCTTTGCGTTCGAAACCATTGTGTGTCCACGGTGCCGCCCCTCCCTTTTTTTGTCTCTTTTTCAGTGTGGGCTGGGCGCCTCTCGAATCAGTGCACCTGCCTCCCCTACACACGTGCGAGTCTTCATCTCATCTGCCACTTGCACCATAAAAGACAGCGTGAACAGCCACCCGTTGCCAGTTCGTCAGCGATCCTTCCTGCCGAGCTAGCTGCTGCCACGCCGTTACGCTCCAGCATTTCTGCACTCCTCAACGTGATCATTTTGACTAGCTTTCAGTTGTTTACACCTCGACCTGACCAACTTTCTGGCAATAAAACCCCTCTTCGTTTTTGGTGTCTGTGTGTGGTTCTTGTATTGATCTCTCACGAAACCTAACACTTTAATTCACATTCGACCCAAACTCCTCGTTTGGAGCGTCCCTCGCGCCGAAACGGTGCAGCATCGGCGGTGCCGTGGGCATAAACAACTCGGTACGACATTTCGCGCGGGTGGGCGTGAGATGTTCCTCCGCTTCACTGGTAACCCTGGATACTCTCCGCCGTACGGGTGCCGTGCGCCCCGAACCCGAAGCAATGAGGGACATTTTAGGGCGGTCGGGTTCGGGTAGGGGTAGGGCTCGGGCTCGGGCTCGGGCCGCCCGATCTTACTTCTGCTCCGGCGGGGCCAAGCGGGTGGCATCCGTTCGGTCCCGGACCTTCGTGCTGTTTGATTACCAAAGGACTTATGCACACACTTCAACTTGTATTTTGTTCAGGATGACCTCCTGAAGCCTAAATGAGCATTAATTTGATCACACAACTCATGCCTATGAAGATACATTCAAACTCACAAAACGTGCTCAGCTCGGGCTGAAAATGCATTTAAAGCAATAAAAACTCAAATTGAGTGTCACACCTAAACCAAAGGACTTACGGACACACTTCAACATGTATTTTGTTCAGGATGACCACCTGAAGCCTAAATGAGCATTCATTTGACCACACAACTCATTCCTATGAAGATACATTCAAAGTCAGAAAGCGCGCTCAGCTCAGGCTACAAATGCATTTAAAGCAATAAAAACTCAAATTGAGTGTCACGCCTAAACCAGAGGATTTATGCACACACTTCAACATGTATTTTGTTCAGGATGTCCTCCTGAAGCCTAAATGAGCATTAATTTGACTACACAACTCATTCCTATGAAGATACATTCAAAGTCAGAAAGCGCGCTCAAGCTCGGGCTGAAAATGCATTTAAAGCAATAAAAACTCAAATTGAGTGTCACACCTAAACCAAAGGACTTATGCACACATTCAACATGTATTTTGTTCAGGATGACCTCCTGAAGCCTATATGAGCTTTAATTTGACCACACAACTCATTCCTATGAAGATACATTCAAACTCACAAAACGTGCTCAGCTCGGGCTGAAAATGCATTTAAAGCAATAAAAACTCAAATTGAGTGTCACGCCTAAACCAAAGGATTTATGCACACGCTTTAACATGTATTTTGTTCAGAAGGACCACCTGAAGCCTAAATGAGCATTAATTTGATCACACAATTCATGCCTATGAAGATGCATTCAAACTCACAAAACGTGCTCAGCTCGGGCTGAAAATGCATTTAAAGCAATAAAAACTCAAATGGAGTGTCACGCCTAAACCAAAGGACTTATGCACACACTTCAACATGTATTTAGTTCAGGATGACCACCTGAAGCCGAAATGAGCATTAATTTGACCACACAACTCATTCTTACGAAGATACATTCAAACTCACAAAACATGCTCAGCTCGGGCTGAAAATGCATTTAAAGCAATAAAAACTCAAATTGAGTGTCACGCCTAGACCAAAGGACTTATGCACACACTTCAACATGTATTTTGTTCAGGATGACCACCTGAAGCCTAAATGAGCATTAATTTGACCACACAACTCATTCCTATGAAGATACATTCAAACTCACAAAACGTGCTCAACTCGGGCTGAAAATGCATTTAAAGCAATAAAAACTCAAATTGAGTGTCACGCCTAAACCAAAGGACTTATGCATATACTTCAACATGTATTTTGTTCAGGATGACCACCTGAAGCCTAAATGAGCATTAATTTGACCACACAACTCATTCCTATGAAGATACATTCAAACTCACAAAACGTGCTCAGCTCGGGCTGAAAATGCATTTAAAGCAATCAAAACTCAAATTGAGTGTAAGGCCTAAACCAAAGGACTTATGCACACACTTCAACATGTATTTTGTTCAGGATGACCTCCTGAAGCCCATATGAGAATTAATTTGACCACACAACTCATTCCTATGAAGATACATTCAAACTCACAAAACGTGCTCAGCTCGGGCTGAAAATGCATTTAAAGCAATAAAAACTCAAATTGAGTGTCACGCCTAAACCAAAGGACTTATGCACACACTTCAACATGTATTTTGTTCAGGATGACCTCCTGAAGCCTAAATGAGCATTCATTTGACCACACAACTCATTCCTATGAAGATACATTCAAAGTCAGAAAGCGCGCTCAGCTCAGGCTACAAATGCATTTAAAGCAATAAAAACTCAAATTGAGTGTCACGCCTAAACCAGAGGATTTATGCACACACTTCAACATGTATTTTGTTCAGGATGTCCTCCTGAAGCCTAAATGAGCATTAATTTGACTACACAACTCATTCCTATGAAGATACATTCAAAGTCAGAAAGCGCGCTCAAGCTCGGGCTGAAAATGCATTTAAAGCAATAAAAACTCAAATTGAGTGTCACACCTAAACCAAAGGACTTATGCACACATTCAACATGTATTTTGTTCAGGATGACCTCCTGAAGCCTATATGAGCTTTAATTTGACCACACAACTCATTCCTATGAAGATACATTCAAACTCACAAAACGTGCTCAGCTCGGGCTGAAAATGCATTTAAAGCAATAAAAACTCAAATTGAGTGTCACGCCTAAACCAAAGGATTTATGCACACGCTTTAACATGTATTTTGTTCAGAAGGACCACCTGAAGCCTAAATGAGCATTAATTTGATCACACAATTCATGCCTATGAAGATGCATTCAAACTCACAAAACGTGCTCAGCTCGGGCTGAAAATGCATTTAAAGCAATAAAAACTCAAATGGAGTGTCACGCCTAAACCAAAGGACTTATGCACACACTTCAACATGTATTTAGTTCAGGATGACCACCTGAAGCCGAAATGAGCATTAATTTGACCACACAACTCATTCTTATGAAGATACATTCAAACTCACAAAACATGCTCAGCTCGGGCTGAAAATGCATTTAAAGCAATAAAAACTCAAATTGAGTGTCACGCCTAAACCAAAGGACTTATGCACACACTTCAACATGTATTTTGTTCAGGATGACCACCTGAAGCCTAAATGAGCATTAATTTGACCACACAACTCATTCCTATGAAGATACATTCAAACTCACAAAACGTGCTCAACTCGGGCTGAAAATGCATTTAAAGCAATAAAAACTCAAATTGAGTGTCACGCCTAAACCAAAGGACTTATGCATACACTTCAACATGTATTTTGTTCAGGATGACCACCTGAAGCCTAAATGAGCATTAATTTGACCACACAACTCATTCCTATGAAGATACATTCAAACTCACAAAACGTGCTCAGCTCGGGCTGAAAATGCATTTAAAGCAATAAAAACTCAAATTGAGTGTCACGCCTAAACCAAAGGACTTATGCACACACTTCAACATGTATTTTGTTCAGGATGACCACCTGAAGCCTAAATGAGCATTAATTTGACCACACAACTCATTCCTATGAAGATACATTCAAACTCACAAAACGTGCTCAGCTCGGGCTGAAAATGCATTTGAAGCAATAAAAACTCAAATTGAGTGTCACGCCTAAACCGAAGGACTTATGCACACACTTCAAGATGTATTTTGTTCAGGATGACCTCCTGAAGCCTAAATGAGCAATAATTTGACCACACAACTCATTCCTATGAAGATACATTCAAAGTCAGAAAGCGCGCTCAGCTCGGACTGAAAATGCATTTAAAGCAATAAAAACTCAAATGGAGTGTCACGCCTAAACCAAAGGACTTATGCACACACTTCAACATGTATTTAGTTCAGGATGACCACCTGAAGCCGAAATGAGCATTAATTTGACCACACAACTCATTCCTATGAAGATACATTCAAACTCACAAAACGTGCTCAACTCGGGCTGAAAATGCATTTAAAGCAATAAAAACTCAAATTTTAAAAAACTTTACCAGTGTAGGCAACTTAATAATAATAATAATACTAATAATACATTTTATTGATAAGCGCCTTTCAAGACACCCAAGGACACTTTACAATAACAAAAAACACAAAACAATACGGGTTGAGCAGCTGACATGTCTGTCATTTTCTTGTGAGAATTAATTTTTTTCCAGAACAACACTCACAAAATTAGATATAGGTCTACATGACTTCCAACATTGTGATGTGCACTCACAGCAGCAATACCAGTCTTCGGCCGCTCAATTCATGCAAATTCTTCTCAAGACACTGCTCATGGTACCACCTTTCGCACTGGGTCTCGTCAAAAGGGGGCCGGGGGGAGAGAACCCTAACATCGCAAGATTATATGTTCGGAAATTTCAATCAGGATAACTCTAAGTTGCTTTTAAAATTCAAATTTTTTCTTTTACTTGAACCAACCCAATTTCAATGATGCATGCAAAGCATCATGAAGACAATGTCGATGCAAGATAAATTGTGTGTTCTTCCATTGTAAAAATCACTCGTTTTGTCAGAGGACCTTTTCCAGGTGGTTTTGCCATTTAGAGCATGCCACAGTGCATGGCGAGAACAAATACGACAACATGACGGAATATCAGTGAACATTAAACTTAAAATTCACAGTGTGTAAATATGGGATTGAAATTTTATCTTGACATTTTATTTTCATCGGAGCAGTGAATAACACGAGATTTTTCGTTGTGGTACAAGTCATAAAAAATGACTTTCTCATAAGCTTTCAGAATTCATCCCTGGTATCAACACTTCCTCTTCATGAAGTAGTTTGAAACAAAATATATCTTTGGCATCATTTCTGGATGCCACAATTAAACATTTTTTGCATGGGTGATCATCATCCAATAAACCTGCTGTGGTCAGTATTTCTGACGATTGTCTTGTTCTCTTATTTTCCATCGCCACATAATGTTCTAAAATTGATGCACGGAATGTCTGGGGAAGGCCTTCATCAGTTCCACTGCCATCTGAAAAAAAATAGCTTGTTTGTCTTGTGGGAGTGACAAAACTGTTTCGGGCGAACAATTTGAAAACACAATTTGTACAAGGCTGCATAAAGCTGGACGATCGCTTGGTTGTGCGTTGAAGTTTTGGACCCTGTGTTGTCAACCCGCGCCACTTTCGACCTGCCTGGCTTGGAGGAGCTCCGGCGGGGACAAACTGGCGGCATCGCTTCTATACCGGCCCGTCGCGGGCGTATTTGACGAGGTTTATTAGCCCGTTGCTTGACACCCGCGCCCCTCCCGGCTTCCCGCAAGATCCCCCTGATCAGAGCTGCATTGCGATCCGCTAGGAGCAGCCGCGCCCGGGCCGTGTTTTGCAGCGGCATTGTACGATATTTCGCGAGGATGGCCGTGAGCTTTTCACCCACTTCGCTTGCAACCCGGGCCACGTTGGACCGACGGGCGCGGCGAAACTCCGGCGAGGTCAGGCGGGTGGCGTATTTTCCTTCACAGAATGTCGCGCGGGTGTGCGTCGAAGTTTTCTGCCCTTTGTGTTAGGGTCCATTGTTTGTCCACAGTGTCGACCCTCCCTTTTGATTTTGCGCCCGGGACCTAACCGACGCTGTCGCTTGGCCCCGCCAGAGCTGCGCCGTGCCTGGCGGGCCGGCAAAGGCGAGTGTTGCAAGCGAAGAGGTGGAAGACCTCGCGCACACCAACACGACCTGCCGGGAGCAAAGCTGCTGCCCGCTCGGCTCCGCCAGAGATGCACCTCGCTTTGAGGGACAGGGGGCGCGGTGTGCAATCAAAGGGAAGAAAAACTTGGGAATCAAACCGCGCGAAGGTCCGGGACCGAACCGATGCCACCCGCTTGGCCCTGCCGGAGTTGCGCGGGGCAGGTAGGGCCGAGAGTGGTGTGTGTGATAAGCGAAGCGGAGGAACAGCTCACGCCCGCCCGTGAGAAATTTCGGACAGAGCCGTTTTTGCCCACGGCCGAGCCGGAGTTGCTCCGCTGCGGCGCTCAGGCTGTTCCGACGAGGATGTTGGGGCGGAGCGCTGGGAGAACCGCGGGTGTTAAGCAAAGTGTTCGGCTTCGTGAGAGATGAAGAGAGGAACCACGCGCAGACACAAAAAGCACAGAAGGGTTTTATTGCCAGTAAGCGAGACAGGCCGAGGTGGTCACAACTGAAAGGTAGTCAAAATGATCAATTCGAGGAGTGCAGGAATCCTGGAGCGGTACGGCGTCGTCGACACGGCAGGAAGGATCTCTGACGAAGTGACAATGGGTGGCTCTTCAGGCTGGCTTTTATGCTGCAAGTGGCAGATGAGATAATGACTCGCAGGTGTGTCGGGGAGGCAGGTGCACTGATTAGAGAAGCGCCCATCCCACACTGAAAAAGGTAACAATAACTTTTTGGGAGCGGCAAATTCCCCCACAGGAGAACAGAGAAATAGTGGTTTGATTTCGTGGAGTTCGTGGCGCAATGCATGAGGCGTCTGACTACAAATCAGGTCATGCTCGGCCAAAGAGAGGGCGTCCACCAGGTTGAAAAAGAGATGAAGAGCAAACACTGTCAATACATAATAAAGTTTCTCTGTCCCAATATCCAAAAAAAAAAGCCCAGTCCGAAGTAGCAAGATTAAGAAAATCTTTTGAAAAAACGCTCACATGAGGCGGATTTTGAGCCTTGCCTATGCAGTGATATTAATAATAATTGTAATAATAATCATGAAAAAGTGTGATGGTGGCGTGGCATTCATTTATCTTTGGAATTGGTGCGTTTAGATTTTTGTTTTTTGCTTTTCCTTGTATTTGGGTGTAGTTTCAAGCGCAGCTCATGTTCACACAACGTACATTTTATCTCATTATTTTTAGAGGGTCACAGGAAATCATATGGAAGGCTGCAATGGCCAACTCTCACCAGCAGAGGCTATCGTAAAGTGCTGGCCGTGCATGGACAAATAGGGCTCTCGCATTTCAGAAAGCACAAGAGTGACACAACGTGGCATCAGCTCTGAGCAGCAAATATTGTCAATTCATCGTCAATTTTTTCCGTCCCAAGAACCCCCCAAAAAAGTCAAAAGAGCCAAGATTTTTTAAAAACGCTCACATCAGAAGGATTTTGAGGCGTGTCGATGCAAAAAAAAAAGAAAAAAGAAAAAAGACAATTAAAAAGTGTGATGGGGACACGACGTTCTTTGAATTCTAAATTGATATATTTCGATTTTTTTTGCTTTCACATGTATTTGGTTTGAGATTCGATTTCAGCTCATGTTCACAGGGCGGACATTTTATGTTGTTGCTTATTTTTAGAGGGTCATAAAAAAAATCCCAGACTTGACTTCTTCGTTTACAGTTGACTGAATAGGGATGATTGTTTTATTTGGGAGCAGAGAGATGTTGACTTAAATTCGCGGAGTTTATGATGCCACGGATAACGTGTCTCAATACGATTCAGTATTCGTTCGCGGAACGTCGCGCGGCTGGAAGCCGACGTTTTCTGCCCTTTGCGTTCGAAACCATTGTGTGTCCACGGTGCCGCCCCTCCCTTTTTTTGTCTCTTTTTCAGTGTGGGCTGGGCGCCTCTCGAATCAGTGCACCTGCCTCCCCTACACACGTGCGAGTCTTCATCTCATCTGCCACTTGCACCATAAAAGACAGCGTGAACAGCCACCCGTTGCCAGTTCGTCAGCGATCCTTCCTGCCGAGCTAGCTGCTGCCACGCCGTTACGCTCCAGCATTTCTGCACTCCTCAACGTGATCATTTTGACTAGCTTTCAGTTGTTTACACCTCGACCTGACCAACTTTCTGGCAATAAAACCCCTCTTCGTTTTTGGTGTCTGTGTGTGGTTCTTGTATTGATCTCTCACGAAACCTAACACTTTAATTCACATTCGACCCAAACTCCTCGTTTGGAGCGTCCCTCGCGCCGAAACGGTGCAGCATCGGCGGTGCCGTGGGCATAAACAACTCGGTACGACATTTCGCGCGGGTGGGCGTGAGATGTTCCTCCGCTTCACTGGTAACCCTGGATACTCTCCGCCGTACGGGTGCCGTGCGCCCCGAACCCGAAGCAATGAGGGACATTTTAGGGCGGTCGGGTTCGGGTAGGGGTAGGGCTCGGGCTCGGGCTCGGGCCGCCCGATCTTACTTTTGCTCCGGCGGGGCCAAGCGGGTGGCATCCGTTCGGTCCCGGACCTTCGTGCTGTTTGATTACCAAAGGACTTATGCACACACTTCAACTTGTATTTTGTTCAGGATGACCTCCTGAAGCCTAAATGAGCATTCATTTGACCACACAACTCATTCCTATGAAGATACATTCAAAGTCAGAAAGCGCGCTCAGCTCAGGCTACAAATGCATTTAAAGCAATAAAAACTCAAATTGAGTGTCACGCCTAAACCAGAGGATTTATGCACACACTTCAACATGTATTTTGTTCAGGATGACCTCCTGAAGCCTATATGAGCTTTAATTTGACCACACAACTCATTCCTATGAAGATACATTCAAACTCACAAAACGTGCTCAGCTCGGGCTGAAAATGCATTTAAAGCAATAAAAACTCAAATTGAGTGTCACGCCTAAACCAAAGGACTTACGGTCACACTTCAACATGTATTTTGTTCAGGATGACCACCTGAAGCCTAAATGAGCATTCATTTGACCACACAACTCATTCCTATGAAGATACATTCAAAGTCAGAAAGCGCGCTCAGCTCAGGCTACAAATGCATTTAAAGCAATAAAAACTCAAATTGAGTGTCACGCCTAAACCAGAGGATTTATGCACACACTTCAACATGTATTTTGTTCAGGATGTCCTCCTGAAGCCTAAATGAGCATTAATTTGACTACACAACTCATTCCTATGAAGATACATTCAAAGTCAGAAAGCGCGCTCAAGCTCGGGCTGAAAATGCATTTAAAGCAATAAAAACTCAAATTGAGTGTCACGCCTAAACCAAAGGACTTACGGTCACACTTCAACATGTATTTTGTTCAGGATGACCACCTGAAGCCTAAATGAGCATTCATTTGACCACACAACTCATTCCTATGAAGATACATTCAAAGTCAGAAAGCGCGCTCAGCTCAGGCTACAAATGCATTTAAAGCAATAAAAACTCAAATTGAGTGTCACGCCTAAACCAAAGGATTTATGCACACGCTTTAACATGTATTTTGTTCAGAAGGACCACCTGAAGCCTAAATGAGCATTAATTTGATCACACAATTCATGCCTATGAAGATGCATTCAAACTCACAAAACGTGCTCAGCTCGGGCTGAAAATGCATTTAAAGCAATAAAAACTCAAATTGAGTGTCACACCTAAACCAAAGGACTTATGCACACACTTCATCATGTATTTTGTTCAGGATGGCCTCCTGAAGCCTAAAAGAGCATTAATTTGACTAAACAAATCATTCCTATGAAGATACATTCAAAGTCAGAAAGCGCGCTCAGCTCGGAATGAAAATGCATTTAAAGCAATAAAAACTCAAATTGAGTGTCACACCTAAACCAAAGGATTATGCACACACTTCAACATGTATTTTGTTCAGGATGGCCTCCTGAAGCCTATATGAGCATTAATTTGACCACACAACTCATTCCTATGAAGATACATTCAAACTCACAAAACATGCTCAGCTCGGGCTGAAAATGCATTTAAAGCAATAAAAACTCAAATTGAGTGTCACGCCTAAACCAAAGGACTTATGCACACACTTCAACATGTATTTTGTTCAGGATGACCACCTGAAGCCTAAATGAGCATTAATTTGACCACACAACTCATTCCTATGAAGATACATTCAAACTCACAAAACGTGCTCAACTCGGGCTGAAAATGCATTTAAAGCAATAAAAACTCAAATTGAGTGTCACGCCTAAACCAAAGGACTTATGCATACACTTCAACATGTATTTTGTTCAGGATGACCACCCGAAGCCTAAATGAGCATTAATTTGACCACACAACTCATTCCTATGAAGATACATTCAAACTCACAAAACGTGCTCAGCTCGGGCTGAAAATGCATTTAAAGCAATCAAAACTCAAATTGAGTGTAAGGCCTAAACCAAAGGACTTATGCACACACTTCAACATGTATTTTGTTCAGGATGACCTCCTGAAGCCCATATGAGAATTAATTTGACCACACAACTCATTCCTATGAAGATACATTCAAACTCACAAAACGTGCTCAGCTCGGGCTGAAAATGCATTTAAAGCAATAAAAACTCAAATTGAGTGTCACGCCTAAACCAAAGGACTTATGCACACACTTCAACATGTATTTTGTTCAGGATGACCACCTGAAGCCTAAATGAGCATTAATTTGACCACACAACTCATTCCTATGAAGATACATTCAAACTCACAAAACGTGCTCAACTCGGGCTGAAAATGCATTTAAAGCATCCATCCATCCATTTTCCGAACCGCTTGATCCTCACTAGGGTCGCGGGGGGCGCTGGAGCCTATCCCAGCTGTCTTCGGGCAGTAGGCGGGGGACACCCTGAAACGGTTGCCAGCCAATCGCAAGGCACACAGAGACGAACAACCATCCGCGCCCACATTCACACCTAGGGACAATTTAGAGCGTTCAATCAGCCTGCCATGCATGTTTTTGGAATGTGGGAGGAAACCGGAGTACCTGGAGAAAACCCACGCAGGCCCGGGGAGAACATGCAAACTCCACACAGGGAGGCCGGAGCTGGAATTGAACCCGGTACCTCTGCACTGTGAAGTCGGTGCTAACCACTGGACTACCGGGCCGCCGCATTTAAAGCAATAAAAACTCAAATTGAGTGTCACGCCTCAACCAAAGGACTTATGCACACACTTCAACGTGTATTTTGTTCAGGATGACCTCCTGAAGCCTAAATGAGCAATAGTTTGACCACACAACTAATTCCTATGAAGCTACATTCAAACTCACAAAACGTGCTCAGCTCGGGCTGAAAATGCATTTAAAGCAATAAAAACTCAAATTGAGTGTCACGCCTAAACCAAAGGACTTATGCACACACTTCAACATGTATTTTGTTCAGGATGACCTGAAGCCTATATGAGCATTAATTTGACCACACAACTCATTCCTATGAAGATACATTCAAACTCACAAAACGTGCTCAGCTCCGGCTGTGAAAATGCATTGAAAGCAATTAAACTCAAATTGAGTGTCACGCCTAAACCAAAGGACTTATGCACACACTTCAACATGTATTTTGTTCAGGAGGACCACCTGAAGCCTATATGAGCATTAATTTGACCACACAACTCATGCCTACGAAGATACATTCAAACTCACAAAACGTGCTCAGCTCGGGCTGAAAATGCATTTAAAGCAATAAAAACTCAAATTGAGTGTCACGCCTAAAACCAAAGGACTTATGCACACACTTCAACATGTATTTAGTTCAGGATGTCCTCCTGAAGCCTAATGAGCATTAATTTGACCACACAACTCATTCCTTTGAAGATACATTCAAACTCACAAAACGTGCTCAGCTCGGCCTGTAAATGCATTTAAAGCAATAAAAACTCAAATTGAGTGTCACGCCTAAACCAAAGGGCTTATGCACACACTTCAACATGTATTTTGTTCAGGATGGCCTCCTGAAGCCTATATGAGCATTAATTTGACCACACAACTCATTCCTATGAAGATACATTCAAACTCACAAAAGGTGCTCAGCTCGGGCTGAAAATGCATTTAAAGCAATAAAAACTCAAATTGAGTGTCACGCCTAAACCATAGGATTTATGCACACACTTCAACATGTATTTTGTTCAGGATGGCCTCCTGAAGCCTAAATGAGCATTAATTTGACTACACAACTCATTCCTATGAATATACATTCAAAGTCAGAAAGCGCGCTCAAGCTCGGGCTGAAAATGCATTTAAAGCAATAAAAACTCAAATTGAGTGTCACACCTAAACCAAAGGACTTATGCACACACTTCAACATGTATTTTGTTCAGGATGACCTCTTGAAGCATATATGAGCATTAATTTGACCACACAACTCATTCCTATGAAGATACATTCAAACTCACAAAACGTGCTCAGCTCGGGCTGTGAAAATGCATTTAAAACAATAAAAACTCAAATTGAGTGTCACGCCTAAACCCAAGGACTTATGCACACACTTCAACATGTATTTTGTTCAGGAGGACCTCCTGAAGCCTAAATGAGCATTAATTTGACCACACAACTCATTCCTATGAAGAACCATTTAACACAAAAAACGTGCTCAGCTCGGGAAGAAAATGCATTTAAAGCAAAAAAAACTCAAATTGAGTGTCACGCCTAAACCAAAGGGTTTATGCACACACTTGAACATGTATTTAGTTCAGGATGGCCTCCTGAAGCCTAAATGAGCATTAATTTGACCACACAACTCATTCATAAGAAGATACATTCAAACTCACAAAAGGTGCTCAGCTCGGGCTGAAAATGCATTTAGAGCAATAAAAACTCAAATTGAGTGTCACGCCTAAACCAAAGGACTTATGCACACACTTCAACATGTATTTAGTTCAGGATGTCCTCCTGAAGCCTAAATGAGCAGTAATTTGACTACACAACTCATTCCTATGAAGATACATTCAAAGTCAGAAAGCGCGCTCAGCTCAGGCTGAAAATGCATTTAAAGCAATAAAAACTCAAATTGAGTGTCACACCTAAACCAAAGGACTTATGCACACACTTCAACATGTATTTTGTTCAGGATGGCCTCCTGAAGCCTATATGAGCATTATATTGACCACACAACTCATTCCTATGAAGATACATTCAAACTCACAAAAGGTGCTCAGCTCGGGCTGAAAATGCATTTAAAGCAATAAAAACTCAAATTGAGTGTCACGCCTAAACCAAAGGACTTATGCACACACTTCAACATGTATTTTGTTCAGGATGGCCTCCTGAAGCCTAAATGAGCATTAATTTGACTACACAACTCATTCCTATGAAGATACATTCAAAGTCAGAAAGCGCGCTCAAGCTCGGGCTGAAAATGCATTTAAAGCAATAAAAACTCAAATTGAGTGTCACACCTAAAGGACTTATGCACACACTTCAACATGTATTTTGTTCAGGATGGCCTCTGAAGCCTAAATGAGCATTAATTTGACTACACAACTCATTCCTATGAAGATACATTCAAAGTCAGAAAGCGCGCTCAAGCTCGGGCTGAAAATGCATTTAAAGCAATAAAAACTCAAATTGAGTGTCACACCTAAACCAAAGGATTTATGCACACACTTCAACATGTATTTTGTTCAGGATGACCTCCTGAAGCCTATATGAGCATTAATTTGACCACACAACTCATTCCTATGAAGATACATTCAAACTCAGAAAACGTGCTCAGCTCGTGCTGAAAATGCATTTAAAGCAATAAAAACTCAAACTGAGTGTCACGCCTAAACCAAAGGACTTATGCACACACTTCAACATGTATTTTGTTCAGGATGGCCTCCTGAAGCCTAAATGAGCATTAATTTGACTACACAACTCATTCCTATGAAGATACATTCAAAGTCAGAAAGCGCGCTCAAGCTCGGGCTGAAAATGCATTTAAAGCAATAAAAACTCAAATTGAGTGTCACACCTAAAGGACTTATGCACACACTTCAACATGTATTTTGTTCAGGATGGCCTCTGAAGCCTAAATGAGCATTAATTTGACTACACAACTCATTCCTATGAAGATACATTCAAAGTCAGAAAGCGCGCTCAAGCTCGGGCTGAAAATGCATTTAAAGCAATAAAAACTCAAATTGAGTGTCACACCTAAACCAAAGGATTTATGCACACACTTCAACATGTATTTTGTTCAGGATGACCTCCTGAAGCCTATATGAGCATTAATTTGACCACACAACTCATTCCTATGAAGATACATTCAAACTCAGAAAACGTGCTCAGCTCGTGCTGAAAATGCATTTAAAGCAATAAAAACTCAAACTGAGTGTCACGCCTAAACCAAAAGACTTATGCACACACTTCAACATGTATTTTGTTCAGGATGACCACCTGAAGCCTAAATTAGCATTCATTTGACCACACAACTCATTCCTATGAAGATACATTCAAAGTCAGAAAGCGCGCTCAAGCTCGGGCTGAAAATGCATTTAAAGCAATAAAAACTCAAATTGAGTGTCACACCTAAACCAAAGGACTTATGCACACACTTCAACATGTATTTAGTTCAGGATGGCCTCCTGAAGCCTAAAAGAGCATTATTTTGACTACACAACTCATTCCTATGAAGATACATTCAAAGTCAGAAAGCACGCTCAGCTCGGGCTGAAAATGCATTTAAAGCAATAAAAACTCAAATTGAGTGTCACACCTAAACAAAAGGACTTATGCACACACTTCAACATGTATTTCGTTCAGGATGTCCTCCTGAAGCCTAAATGAGCAGTAATTTGACTACACAACTCATTCCTATGAAGATACATTCAAAGTCGGAAAGCGCGCTCAGCTCAGGCTGAAAATGCATTTAAAGCAATAAAAATTCAAATTGAGTGTCACACCTAAACCAAAGGACTTATGCACACACTTCAACATGTATTTTGTTCAGGATGGCCTCCTGAAGCCTATATGAGCATTAATTTGACCAAACAACTCATTCCTATGAAGATACATTCAAACTCACAAAACGTGCTCAGCTCGTGCTGAAAATGCATTTAAAGCAATAAAAACTCAAACTGAGTGTCACGCCTAAAACCAAAGGACTTATGCACACACTTCAACATGTATTTTGTTCAGGATGACCTGAAGCCTATATGAGCATTAATTTGACCACACAACTCATTCCTATGAAGATACATTCAAACTCACAAAATGTGCTCAGCTCCGGCTGTGAAAATGCATTGAAAGCAATTAAACTCAAATTGAGTGTCACGCCTAAACCAAAGGACTTATGCACACACTTCAACATGTATTTTGTTCAGGAGGACCACCTGAAGCCTATATGAGCATTAATTTGACCACACAACTCATGCCTACAAAGATACATTCAAACTCACAAAACGTGCTCAGCTCGGGCTGAAAATGCATTTAAAGCAATAAAAACTCAAATTGAGTGTCACGCCTAAAACCAAAGGACTTATGCACACACTTCAACATGTATTTAGTTCAGGATGTCCTCCTGAAGCCTAATGAGCATTAATTTGACCACACAACTCATTCCTTTGAAGATACATTCAAACTCACAAAACGTGCTCAGCTCGGCCTGAAAATGCATTTAAAGCAATAAAAACTCAAATTGAGTGTCACGCCTAAACCAAAGGGCTTATGCACACACTTCAACATGTATTTAGTTCAGGATGTCCTCCTGAAGCCTAAATGAGCATTAATTTGACCACACAACTCATTCCTATGAAGAAACATTTAACTCAAAAAACGTGCTCAGCTCGGGCAGAAAATGCATTTAAAGCAAAAAAAACTCAAATTGAGTGTCACGCCTAAACCAAAGGACTTATGCACACATTGAACATGTATTTATTTCAGGATGTCCTCCTGAAGCCTAAATGAGCATTAATTTGACTACACAACTCATTCCTATGAAGATACATTCAAAGTCAGAAAACTTGCTCAGCTCGGGCTGAAAATGCATTTAAAGCAATAAAAACTCAAATTGAGTGTCACACCTAAACATAAGGACTTATGCACACACTTCAAAATGTATTTTGTTCAGGATGACCTCCTGAAGCCTAAATGAGCAGTAATTTGACTACACAACTCATTCCTATGAAGATACATTCAAAGTCGGAAAGCGCGCTCAGCTCAGGCTGAAAATGCATTTAAAGCAATAAAAACTCAAATTGAGTGTCACACCTAAACCAAAGGACTTATGCACACACTTCAACATGTATTTAGTTCAGGATGGCCTCCTGAAGCCTAAAAGAGCATTATTTTGACTACACAACTCATTCCTATGAAGATACATTCAAAGTCAGAAAGCACGCTCAGCTCGGGCTGAAAATGCATTTAAAGCAATAAAAACTCAAATTGAGTGTCACACCTAAACAAAAGGACTTATGCACACACTTCAACATGTATTTCGTTCAGGATGTCCTCCTGAAGCCTAAATGAGCAGTAATTTGACTACACAACTCATTCCTATGAAGATACATTCAAAGTCGGAAAGCGCGCTCAGCTCAGGCTGAAAATGCATTTAAAGCAATAAAAATTCAAATTGAGTGTCACACCTAAACCAAAGGACTTATGCACACACTTCAACATGTATTTTGTTCAGGATGGCCTCCTGAAGCCTATATGAGCATTAATTTGACCAAACAACTCATTCCTATGAAGATACATTCAAACTCACAAAACGTGCTCAGCTCGTGCTGAAAATGCATTTAAAGCAATAAAAACTCAAACTGAGTGTCACGCCTAAAACCAAAGGACTTATGCACACACTTCAACATGTATTTTGTTCAGGATGACCTGAAGCCTATATGAGCATTAATTTGACCACACAACTCATTCCTATGAAGATACATTCAAACTCACAAAATGTGCTCAGCTCCGGCTGTGAAAATGCATTGAAAGCAATTAAACTCAAATTGAGTGTCACGCCTAAACCAAAGGACTTATGCACACACTTCAACATGTATTTTGTTCAGGAGGACCACCTGAAGCCTATATGAGCATTAATTTGACCACACAACTCATGCCTACAAAGATACATTCAAACTCACAAAACGTGCTCAGCTCGGGCTGAAAATGCATTTAAAGCAATAAAAACTCAAATTGAGTGTCACGCCTAAAACCAAAGGACTTATGCACACACTTCAACATGTATTTAGTTCAGGATGTCCTCCTGAAGCCTAATGAGCATTAATTTGACCACACAACTCATTCCTTTGAAGATACATTCAAACTCACAAAACGTGCTCAGCTCGGCCTGAAAATGCATTTAAAGCAATAAAAACTCAAATTGAGTGTCACGCCTAAACCAAAGGGCTTATGCACACACTTCAACATGTATTTAGTTCAGGATGTCCTCCTGAAGCCTAAATGAGCATTAATTTGACCACACAACTCATTCCTATGAAGAAACATTTAACTCAAAAAACGTGCTCAGCTCGGGCAGAAAATGCATTTAAAGCAAAAAAAACTCAAATTGAGTGTCACGCCTAAACCAAAGGACTTATGCACACATTGAACATGTATTTATTTCAGGATGTCCTCCTGAAGCCTAAATGAGCATTAATTTGACTACACAACTCATTCCTATGAAGATACATTCAAAGTCAGAAAACTTGCTCAGCTCGGGCTGAAAATGCATTTAAAGCAATAAAAACTCAAATTGAGTGTCACACCTAAACATAAGGACTTATGCACACACTTCAAAATGTATTTTGTTCAGGATGACCTCCTGAAGCCTAAATGAGCAGTAATTTGACTACACAACTCATTCCTATGAAGATACATTCAAAGTCGGAAAGCGCGCTCAGCTCAGGCTGAAAATGCATTTAAAGCAATAAAAACTCAAATTGAGTGTCACACCTAAACCAAAGGACTTATGCACACACTTCAACATGTATTTTGTTCAGGGTGGCCTCCTGAAGCCTATATGAGCATTAATTTGACCACACAACTCATTCCTATGAAGATACATTCAAACTCACAAAAGGTGCTCAGCTCGGGCTGAAAATGCATTTAAAGCAATAAAAACTCAAATTGAGTGTCACGCCTAAACCAAAGGACTTATGCACACACTTCAACATGTATTTTGTTCAGAAGGACCACCTGAAGCCTAAATGAGCATTAATTTGATCACACAATTCATGCCTATAAAGATGCATTCAAACTCACAAAACGTGCTCAGCTCGGGCTGAAAATGCATTTAAAGCAATAAAAACTCAAGTTGAGTGTCACACCTAAACCAAAGGACTTATGCACACACTTCAACATGTATTTTGTTCAGGATGGCCTCCTGAAGCCTAAAAGAGCATTAATTTGACTACACAACTCATTCCTATGAAGATACATTCAAAGTCAGAAAGCGCGCTCAGCTCGGGCTGAAAATGCATTTAAAGCAATAAAAACTCAAATTGAGTGTCACACCTAAACCAAAGGATTATGCACACACTTCAACATGTATTTTTTTCAGGATGGCCTCCTGAAGCCTATATGAGCATTAATTTGACCACACAACTCATTCCTATGAAGATACATTCAAACTCACAAAAGGTGCTCAGCTCGGGCTGAAAATGCATTTAAAGCAATAAAAACTCAAATTGAGTGTCACGCCTAAACCAAAGGACTTATGCACACACTTCAACATGTATTTTGTTCAGGATGGCCTCCTGAAGCCTAAATGAGCATTAATTTGACTACACAACTCATTCCTATGAAGATACATTCAAAGTCAGAAAGCGCGCTCAAGCTCGGGCTGAAAATGCATTGAAAGCAATTAAACTCAAATTGAGTGTCACACCTAAACCAAAGGACTTATGCACACACTTCAACATGTATTTTGTTCAGAAGGACCACCTGAAGCCTAAATGAGCATTAATTTGATCACACAATTCATGCCTATGAAGATGCATTCAAACTCACAAAACGTGCCCAGCTCGGGCTGAAAATGCATTTAAAGCAATAAAAACTCAAATTGAGTGTCACACCTAAACCAAAGGACTTATGCACACACTTCAACATGTATTTTGTTCAGGATGGCCTCCTGAAGCCTATATGAGCATTAATTTGACCAAACAACTCATTCCTATGAAGATACATTCAAACTCACAAAACGTGCTCAGCTCGTGCTGAAAATGCATTTAAAGCAATAAAAACTCAAACTGAGTGTCACGCCTAAAACCAAAGGACTTATGCACACACTTCAACATGTATTTTGTTCAGGATGACCTGAAGCCTATATGAGCATTAATTTGACCACACAACTCATTCCTATGAAGATACATTCAAACTCACAAAATGTGCTCAGCTCCGGCTGTGAAAATGCATTGAAAGCAATTAAACTCAAATTGAGTGTCACGCCTAAACCAAAGGACTTATGCACACACTTCAACATGTATTTTGTTCAGGAGGACCACCTGAAGCCTATATGAGCATTAATTTGACCACACAACTCATGCCTACAAAGATACATTCAAACTCACAAAACGTGCTCAGCTCGGGCTGAAAATGCATTTAAAGCAATAAAAACTCAAATTGAGTGTCACGCCTAAAACCAAAGGACTTATGCACACACTTCAACATGTATTTAGTTCAGGATGTCCTCCTGAAGCCTAATGAGCATTAATTTGACCACACAACTCATTCCTTTGAAGATACATTCAAACTCACAAAACGTGCTCAGCTCGGCCTGAAAATGCATTTAAAGCAATAAAAACTCAAATTGAGTGTCACGCCTAAACCAAAGGGCTTATGCACACACTTCAACATGTATTTAGTTCAGGATGTCCTCCTGAAGCCTAAATGAGCATTAATTTGACCACACAACTCATTCCTATGAAGAAACATTTAACTCAAAAAACGTGCTCAGCTCGGGCAGAAAATGCATTTAAAGCAAAAAAAACTCAAATTGAGTGTCACGCCTAAACCAAAGGACTTATGCACACATTGAACATGTATTTATTTCAGGATGTCCTCCTGAAGCCTAAATGAGCATTAATTTGACTACACAACTCATTCCTATGAAGATACATTCAAAGTCAGAAAACTTGCTCAGCTCGGGCTGAAAATGCATTTAAAGCAATAAAAACTCAAATTGAGTGTCACACCTAAACATAAGGACTTATGCACACACTTCAAAATGTATTTTGTTCAGGATGACCTCCTGAAGCCTAAATGAGCAGTAATTTGACTACACAACTCATTCCTATGAAGATACATTCAAAGTCGGAAAGCGCGCTCAGCTCAGGCTGAAAATGCATTTAAAGCAATAAAAACTCAAATTGAGTGTCACACCTAAACCAAAGGACTTATGCACACACTTCAACATGTATTTTGTTCAGGGTGGCCTCCTGAAGCCTATATGAGCATTAATTTGACCACACAACTCATTCCTATGAAGATACATTCAAACTCACAAAAGGTGCTCAGCTCGGGCTGAAAATGCATTTAAAGCAATAAAAACTCAAATTGAGTGTCACGCCTAAACCAAAGGACTTATGCACACACTTCAACATGTATTTTGTTCAGAAGGACCACCTGAAGCCTAAATGAGCATTAATTTGATCACACAATTCATGCCTATAAAGATGCATTCAAACTCACAAAACGTGCTCAGCTCGGGCTGAAAATGCATTTAAAGCAATAAAAACTCAAGTTGAGTGTCACACCTAAACCAAAGGACTTATGCACACACTTCAACATGTATTTTGTTCAGGATGGCCTCCTGAAGCCTAAAAGAGCATTAATTTGACTACACAACTCATTCCTATGAAGATACATTCAAAGTCAGAAAGCGCGCTCAGCTCGGGCTGAAAATGCATTTAAAGCAATAAAAACTCAAATTGAGTGTCACACCTAAACCAAAGGATTATGCACACACTTCAACATGTATTTTTTTCAGGATGGCCTCCTGAAGCCTATATGAGCATTAATTTGACCACACAACTCATTCCTATGAAGATACATTCAAACTCACAAAAGGTGCTCAGCTCGGGCTGAAAATGCATTTAAAGCAATAAAAACTCAAATTGAGTGTCACGCCTAAACCAAAGGACTTATGCACACACTTCAACATGTATTTTGTTCAGGATGGCCTCCTGAAGCCTAAATGAGCATTAATTTGACTACACAACTCATTCCTATGAAGATACATTCAAAGTCAGAAAGCGCGCTCAAGCTCGGGCTGAAAATGCATTGAAAGCAATTAAACTCAAATTGAGTGTCACACCTAAACCAAAGGACTTATGCACACACTTCAACATGTATTTTGTTCAGAAGGACCACCTGAAGCCTAAATGAGCATTAATTTGATCACACAATTCATGCCTATGAAGATGCATTCAAACTCACAAAACGTGCCCAGCTCGGGCTGAAAATGCATTTAAAGCAATAAAAACTCAAATTGAGTGTCACACCTAAACCAAAGGACTTATGCACACACTTCAACATGTATTTTGTTCAGGATGGCCTCCTGAAGCCTAAAAGAGCATTAATTTGACTACACAACTCATTCCTATGAAGATACATTCAAAGTCAGAAAGCGCGCTCAGCTCGGGCTGAAAATGCATTTAAAGCAATAAAAACTCAAATTGAGTGTCACACCTAAACCAAAGGATTATGCACACACTTCAACATGTATTTTTTTCAGGATGGCCTCCTGAAGCCTATATGAGCATTATTTTGACCACACAACTCATTCCTATGAAGATACATTCAAACTCACAAAAGGTGCTCAGCTCGGGCTGAAAATGCATTTAAAGCAATAAAAACTCAAATTGAGTGTCACGCCTAAACCAAAGGACTTATGCACACACTTCAACATGTATTTTGTTCAGGATGGCCTCCTGAAGCCTAAATGAGCATTAATTTGACTACACAACTCATTCCTATGAAGATACATTCAAAGTCAGAAAGCGCGCTCAAGCTCGGGCTGAAAATGCATTTAAAGCAATTAAACTCAAATTGAGTGTCACACCTAAACCAAAGGATTTATGCACACACTTCAACATGTATTTTGTTCAGAAGGACCACCTGAAGCCTAAATGAGCATTAATTTGATCACACAATTCATGCCTATGAAGATGCATTCAAACTCACAAAACGTGCCCAGCTCGGGCTGAAAATGCATTTAAAGCAATAAAAACTCAAATTGAGTGTCACACCTAAACCAAAGGACTTATGCACACACTTCAACATGTATTTTGTTCAGGATGGCCTCCTGAAGCCTAAAAGAGCATTAATTTGACTACACAACTCATTCCTATGAAGATACATTCAAAGTCAGAAAGCACGCTCAGCTCGGGCTGAAAATGCATTTAAAGCAGTAAAAACTCAAATTGAGTGTCACGCCTAAACCAGAGGATTTATGCACACACTTCAACATGTATTTTGTTCAGGATGTCCTCCTGAAGCCTAAATGAGCATTAATTTGACTACACAACTCATTCCTATGAAGATACATTCAAAGTCAGAAAGCGCGCTCAAGCTCGGGCTGAAAATGCATTTAAAGCAATAAAAACTCAAATTGAGTGTCACACCTAAACCAAAGGACTTATGCACACATTCAACATGTATTTTGTTCAGGATGACCTCCTGAAGCCTATATGAGCTTTAATTTGACCACACAACTCATTCCTATGAAGATACATTCAAACTCACAAAACGTGCTCAGCTCGGGCTGAAAATGCATTTAAAGCAATAAAAACTCAAATTGAGTGTCACGCCTAAACCAAAGGATTTATGCACACACTTTAACATATATTTTGTTCAGAAGGACCACCTGAAGCCTAAATGAGCATTAATTTGATCACACAATTCATGCCTATGAAGATGCATTCAAACTCACAAAACGTGCTCAGCTCGGGCTGAAAATGCATTTAAAGCAATAAAAACTCAAATTGAGTGTCACACCTAAACCAAAGGACTTATGCACACACTTCAACATGTATTTTGTTCAGGATGGCCTCCTGAAGCCTAAAAGAGCATTAATTTGACTACACAACTCATTCCTATGAAGATGCATTCAAACTCACAAAACGTGCTCAGCTCGGGCTGAAAATGCATTTAAAGCAATAAAAACTCAAATTGAGTGTCACACCTAAACCAAAGGACTTATGCACACACTTCAACATGTATTTTGTTCAGGATGGCCTCCTGAAGCCTAAAAGAGCATTAATTTGACTACACAACTCATTCCTATGAAGATACATTCAAAGTCAGAAAGCACGCTCAGCTCGGGCTGAAAATGCATTTAAAGCAATAAAAACTCAAATTGAGTGTCACACCTAAACCAAAGGACTTATGCACACACTTCAACATGTATTTTGTTCAGGATGACCTCCTGAAGCCTATATGAGCATCAATTTGACCACACAACTCATTCCTATGAAGATACATTCAAACTCACAAAACGTGCTCAGCTCGGGCTGAAAATGCATTTAAAGCAATAAAAACTCAAATTGAGTGTCACGCCTAAACCAAAGGACTTATGCACACACTTCAACATGTATTTAGTTCAGGAGGTCATCCCGAAGCCTAAATGAGCATTAATTTGACCACACGACTCATTCCTATGAAGATACATTCAAACTCAGAAAACGTGCTCAGCTCGTGCTGAAAATGCATTTAAAGCAATAAAAACTCAAACTGAGTGTCACGCCTAAACCAAAAGACTTATGCACACACTTCAACATGTGTTTTGTTCAGGATGACCACCTGAAGCCTAAATTAGCATTCATTTGACCACACAACTCATTCCTATGAAGATACATTCAAAGTCAGAAAGCGCGCTCAAGCTCGGGCTGAAAATGCATTTAAAGCAATAAAAACTCAAATTGAGTGTCACACCTAAACCAAAGGACTTATGCACACACTTCAACATGTATTTTGTTCAGGATGACCTCCTGAAGCCTATATGAGCATTAATTTGACCACACAACTCATTCCTATGAAGATACATTCAAACTAACGAAACGTGCTCAGCTCGGGCTGAAAATGCATTTAAAGCAATAAAAACTCAAATTGAGTGTCACGCCTAAACCAAAGGACTTATGCACACACTTCAACATGTATTTAGTTCAGGAGGTCATCCTGAAGCCTAAATGAGCATTAATTTGACCACACAACTCATTCCTATGAAGATACATTCAAAGTCAGAAAACTTGCTCAGCTCGGGCTGAAAATGCATTTAAAGCAATAAAAACTCAAATTGAGTGTCACACCTAAACCAAAGGACTTATGCACATACTTCAACATGTATTTTGTTCAGGATGACCTCCTGAAGCCTAAATGAGCAGTAATTTGACTACACAACTCATTCCCGGATTCGACTTCCGGGGTGAGAGGACGCTGGCGTGTATGTCGCCGCTTCTCACTCCAAACTTTTCCAAAACTTTTCAGATATTTGTTCTGATTTTTCTTTTGCCCTTCTGTTTTTGGACTGTTTGGACTGTGATTGATGTAACAAATCATAGCTTCACCCGATCAATCAAACCCCAAATCGTAACTTAGTCCACGGGCTAACGCCGGTAGCTTAAACTTACCGGCTGTCACCGCACCGGCCTTTCTCCCTCGTCATGGGGCGGCACAACTTCGCCGCCTTTGGGTTATTTCTGATACTTCTGACGTTCTGCCATCATCCAGTGACAGGACTACTCCACTATTCTGTCGCGGATCTTCTCCGGATCCGGAGGATTGCACCGGAGCCTCCACCGCCGGAACTGCACCATCATCCTGACATCGCTCGCCTGCCTCGACGTCGCTACATTCACCGCGGGTCGCGTAGACATGTTGACTACAAAAATCCTGGCTCAATCAACTCGACCTGGTCCACTTCTCGACGTCCTCCCAGAAACCGCGGCCGCAACACCAACTACTATGCAGTAGCCCGCCTGGCTAGGTCGGCTAACAGCACTGCCGCCATCAAACATGACACCTCCGCTGTCAACTTTGGACTGCTGAACATCCGCTCACTTACGAACAAGGGTCACCTCATTCAAGACGTCCTCGCCGAACGCAAACTTGACTTCCTCGTTTTAACAGAAACCTGGCAACAAACAAACGACTTCGCTGCTCTGAATGACTCCACTCCTCCCGGCTTTGTTTACATCTGCCGTCCCCGTGGCAACGGCCGTGGAGGAGGCCTCGCGGTAATCCACCGCGAGAAGTGGAAAGTCTTACCAGTCTCCGTTCCTGCATCAAGCTCTTTTGAATGCATGGTGTTTAAACTCCCTGGACCCACGCCAACCATCATTGCCACAGTTTATCGCCCCCCGAAGCCACATAGCGATTTCATCAATGAATTTTCCAGTTTAATCACACACTTATCCACTCTCTCGCCAAATTTAATTTTGCTGGGAGATTTTAATATTCACATGGACAACCCCGACCTGCCACTCACAAGAGACTTCACATCCTACCTGGAGAGCCTCGCGATACACTGTCTTACTGACTTCCCCACCCACATCAAAGGCCACACATTGGACTTGGTTTGCTGCTCTGGCTTCTCCCCCTCCAAGCCCACTGCTGATGTTTTTCCTGAAACCGATCATTTCCTCCTCACTTTTAACATCGTACTCCGTCTCTCTACAATCAAAACCTCCCGCTTCATTTCTTTTCGTAATACCAAAAATATCAACATTGACACCTTCTGCTCCATTATCGACCGTTCCCCGCCCCCAGACGCCCTTTCAAACCCGGATGACCTCACCGCTCACTACAATGCCTGCCTCACAAATATTCTAAATTCTCTCGCCCCCCTGAAGACCAGGACTGCTTCATTCTCTACATCTGCCCCCTGGTTTACACCCGCTCTTAGATCATTGAAATCAAAAAACCGCCAACTTGAGCGACTCTATAAGAAAACCGGTCTCACCATCCATAAGGACATGTACACTACCCATATCACTAAATACAAGGACCAAATTGCACAAACCAAATCCAGCTACTACTCCGGCCTCATCCTCTCCAACGAAGGAAATTCAAGAACTCTCTTCTCCGTCATGAACAAAATCCTCCGGCCACCAAACTCTCTCCCCCTCCACCTGTACTCCACAGCAACCTGCAACTCCATAATGGAACACTTCAATCACAAAATCCTTAAGATCCATCACCAACTCCATCAAAACCTGCCTGCTCCCCCCCCCCCCCCATCTGAACCTTCTTCTCCTTGTCATCTCTTCTCCAGTTTTGTTCCACCAACGACTGCTGAATTATCCAACCTCATACTCAAATCCAAGCCCACCACTTGCCAGCTTGATCCCCTCCCTTCATCCCTTGTTAAATCCTGCCTTCCTTCTATGCTTCCTCTCATATCTGCTATTATCCACTCCTCACTCTCTTCTGGTATTGTCCCATCACTCCTCAAAACTGCTGCTATCACCCCCACACTGAAAAAACATGGCTCTGACCCCAACAACTTTGATAACCTCCGCCCCATCTCCAACCTTCCATTTATCTCGAAAATCCTTGAAAAAACTGTTGCTGCTCAACTCCACTCCCACCTGTCCCTTCACTCTCTCTATGAACCCTTTCAGTCCGGTTTCCGCCCCCGCCACAGCACAGAGACTGCCCTAATCCGTATTGTGAATGATCTCCTCATAGCATCTGATTCCGGTTTAGTCTCCATCCTCATCCTCTTAGACTTGAGCGCTGCCTTTGACACAATCTCTCACCCTATCCTCCTCAATAGACTCTCCTCCATTGGTCTCTCCCACACTCCCCTCAGTTGGTTCCACTCCTACCTCACTGGCCGCACTCAGTTTGTCCAGCTCAAATCCTTCACCTCAAAGCCCTCCCCAGTCACCACAGGTGTACCACAGGGATCTGTCCTAGGTCCCCTTCTCTTCATCATCTACCTCCTGCCTCTTGGCCATATCCTCCGCAAATTTAATATCCACTTTCACTGCTTTGCTGATGACACCCAGCTCTACCTCTCCTGCAAGCCAAACTCCATACTCCCACCCCCCTCCCTCACCTCTTGCCTCTCCGAACTCAAAACATGGTTCACAACAAACTTTCTTAAATTAAATACTAATAAAACTGAAGTCCTCCTTCTTGGCACCAAATCCACTTTATCTAAAGTAAACAGTTTTTCCTTCAACATTGACAGCTCCCTAGTGTCCCCCTCCCCCCAGGTTAAGAGTCTGGGTGTCATCCTGGATAGCATGCTCACCTTCCACTCGCATATCAACACCATCACCCGCACTGCTTATTTCCACCTCCGCAATATTACCAGACTTCGCCCTTCCCTCACCCCCCGCACCACTGCTATTCTTGTCCACAGTCTTGTCACATCCCGCCTTGATTACTGCAACGCTCTCCTCTTCGGCCTACCTCAAAAGTCCCTTCATAAAATCCAGCTGGTCCAAAACGCCTCTGCTCGCATCATCACAAAAACATCTTCCCAGCAGCACATCACCCCCGTTCTCCAACAGCTTCACAGGCTCCCTGTTCAACATCGCATCAATTACAAACTGCTTCTATATACATATATGGCCATCCACAACCTGGCCCCTCCTTACCTATCCGACCTTCTCCAGGTGCATATCCCCTCTCGCTCCCTCAGATCCTCGTCCTCCCTCCGCCTGTCAGTGCCCCCTGCCCGACTGAGCACCATGGGAGCCAGAGCCTTCAGTCACGCTGCTCCAAAGCTCTGGAACAACCTACCTCCGGACCTCAAAAACTGCACACCTCTTTCCACTTTCAAGTCCCGTCTAAAAACACACCTGTTCAGGATTGCCTACAACACATAGCTCTTCCATTTCCTATGTTTTTATGATTTTATGATTTTATGTCCTGTTTTTATATAATATCTCGTTTACTAATTTTTACATTGTATTTTCTTATTGTCTGTACAGTGTCCTTGGGTGGCATGAAAGGCGCTTTTAAATAAAATGCAACATTATTATTATTATTATTATTCCTATGAAGATACATTCAAAGTCGGAAAGCGCGCTCAGCTCAGGCTGAAAATGCATTTAAAGCAATAAAAACTCAAATTGAGTGTCACACCTAAACCAAAGGACTTATGCACACACTTGAACATGTATTTTGTTCAGGGTGGCCTCCTGAAGCCTATATGAGCATTAATTTGACCACACAACTCATTCCTATGAAGATACATTCAAACTCACAAAAGGTGCTCAGCTCGGGCTGAAAATGCATTTAAAGCAATAAAAACTCAAATTGAGTGTCACGCCTAAACCAAAGGACTTATGCACACACTTCAACATGTATTTTGTTCAGAAGGACCACCTGAAGCCTAAATGAGCATTAATTTGATCACACAATTCATGCCTATGAAGATGCATTCAAACTCACAAAACGTGCTCAGCTCGGGCTGAAAATGCATTTAAAGCAATAAAAACTCAAGTTGAGTGTCACACCTAAACCAAAGGACTTATGCACACACTTCAACATGTATTTTGTTCAGGATGGCCTCCTGAAGCCTAAAAGAGCATTAATTTGACTACACAACTCATTCCTATGAAGATACATTCAAAGTCAGAAAGCGCGCTCAGCTCGGGCTGAAAATGCATTTAAAGCAATAAAAACTCAAATTGAGTGTCACACCTAAACCAAAGGATTATGCACACACTTCAACATGTATTTTGTTCAGGATGGCCTCCTGAAGCCTATATGAGCATTAATTTGACCACACAACTCATTCCTATGAAGATACATTCAAACTCACAAAAGGTGCTCAGCTCGGGCTGAAAATGCATTTAAAGCAATAAAAACTCAAATTGAGTGTCACGCCTAAACCAAAGGACTTATGCACACACTTCAACATGTATTTTGTTCAGGATGGCCTCCTGAAGCCTAAAAGAGCATTAATTTGACTACACAACTCATTCCTATGAAGATACATTCAAAGTCAGAAAGCACGCTCAGCTCGGGCTGAAAATGCATTTAAAGCAATAAAAACTCAAATTGAGTGTCACGCCTAAACCAGAGGATTTATGCACACACTTCAACATGTATTTTGTTCAGGATGGCCTCCTGAAGCCTAAAAGAGCATTAATTTGACTACACAACTCATTCCTATGAAGATGCATTCAAACTCACAAAACGTGCTCAGCTCGGGCTGAAAATGCATTTAAAGCAATAAAAACTCAAATTGAGTGTCACACCTAAACCAAAGGACTTATGCACACACTTCAACATGTATTTTGTTCAGGATGGCCTCCTGAAGCCTAAAAGAGCATTAATTTGACTACACAACTCATTCCTATGAAGATACATTCAAAGTCAGAAAGCACGCTCAGCTCGGGCTGAAAATGCATTTAAAGCAATAAAAACTCAAATTGAGTGTCACGCCTAAACCAAAGGATTTATGCACACACTTTAACATGTATTTTGTTCAGAAGGACCACCTGAAGCCTAAATGAGCATTAATTTGATCACACAATTCATGCCTATGAAGATGCATTCAAACTCACAAAACGTGCTCAGCTCGGGCTGAAAATGCTTTTAAAGCAATAAAAACTCAAATTGAGTGTCACACCTAAACCAAAGGACTTATGCACACAGTTCAACATGTATTTTGTTCAGGATGGCCTCCTGAAGCCTAAAAGAGCATTAATTTGACTACACAACTCATTCCTATGAAGATGCATTCAAACTCACAAAACGTGCTCAGCTCGGGCTGAAAATGCATTTAAAGCAATAAAAACTCAAATTGAGTGTCACACCTAAACCAAAGGACTTATGCACACACTTCAACATGTATTTTGTTCAGGATGGCCTCCTGAAGCCTAAAAGAGCATTAATTTGACTACACAACTCATTCCTATGAAGATACATTCAAAGTCAGAAAGCACGCTCAGCTCGGGCTGAAAATGCATTTAAAGCAATAAAAACTCAAATTGAGTGTCACACCTAAACCAAAGGACTTATGCACACACTTCAACATGTATTTTGTTCAGGATGGCCTCCTGAAGCCTAAAAGAGCATTAATTTGACTACACAACTCATTCCTATGAAGATACATTCAAAGTCAGAAAGCACGCTCAGCTCGGGCTGAAAATGCATTTAAAGCAATAAAAACTCAAATTGAGTGTCACACCTAAACCAAAGGACTTATGCACACACTTCAACATGTATTTTGTTCAGGATGACCTCCTGAAGCCTATATGAGCATCAATTTGACCACACAACTCATTCCTATGAAGATACATTCAAACTCACAAAACGTGCTCAGCTCGGGCTGAAAATGCATTTAAAGCAATAAAAACTCAAATTGAGTGTCACGCCTAAACCAAAGGACTTATGCACACACTTCAACATGTATTTAGTTTAGGAGGTCATCCCGAAGCCTAAATGAGCATTAATTTGACCACACGACTCATTCCTATGAAGATACATTCAAACTCAGAAAACGTGCTCAGCTCGGGCTGAAAATGCATTTAAAGCAATAAAAACTCAAATTGAGTGTCACACCTAAACCAAAGGACTTATGCACACACTTCAACATGTATTTCGTTCAGGATGTCCTCCTGAAGCCTAAATGAGCAGTAATTTGACTACACAACTCATTCCTATGAAGATACATTCAAAGTCGGAAAGCGCGCTCAGCTCAGGCTGAAAATGCATTTAAAGCAATAAAAATTCAAATTGAGTGTCACACCTAAACCAAAGGACTTATGCACACACTTCAACATGTATTTTGTTCAGGATGGCCTCCTGAAGCCTATATGAGCATTAATTTGACCAAACAACTCATTCCTATGAAGATACATTCAAACTCACAAAACGTGCTCAGCTCGTGCTTAAAATGCATTTAAAGCAATAAAAACTCAAACTGAGTGTCACGCCTAAAACCAAAGGACTTATGCACACACTTCAACATGTATTTTGTTCAGGATGACCTGAAGCCTATATGAGCATTAATTTGACCACACAACTCATTCCTATGAAGATACATTCAAACTCAAAAAACGTGCTCAGCTCCGGCTGTGAAAATGCATTGAAAGCAATTAAACTCAAATTGAGTGTCACGCCTAAACCAAAGGACTTATGCACACACTTCAACATGTATTTTGTTCAGGAGGACCACCTGAAGCCTATATGAGCATTAATTAGACCACACAACTCATGCCTACGAAGATACATTCAAACTCACAAAACGTGCTCAGCTCGGGCTGAAAATGCATTTCAAGCAATAAAAACTCAAATTGAGTGTCACGCCTAAAACCAAAGGACTTATGCACACACTTCAACATGTATTTAGTTCAGGATGTCCTCCTGAAGCCTAATGAGCATTAATTTGACCACACAACTCATTCCTTTGAAGATACATTCAAACTCACAAAACGTGCTCAGCTCGGCCTGAAAATGCATTTAAAGCAATAAAAACTCAAATTGAGTGTCACGCCTAAACCAAAGGGCTTATGCACACACTTCAACATGTATTTAGTTCAGGATGTCCTCCTGAAGCCTAAATGAGCATTAATTTGACCACACAACTCATTCCTATGAAGAAACATTTAACTCAACAAACATGCTCAGCTCGGGCAGAAAATGCATTTAAAGCAAAAAAAACTCAAATTGAGTGTCACGCCTAAACCAAAGGACTTATGCACACACTTGAACATGTATTTATTTCAGGATGTCCTCCTGAAGCCTAAATGAGCATTAATTTGACTACACAATTCATTCCTATGAAGATACATTCAAAGTCAGAAAACTTGCTCAGCTCGGGCTGAAAATGCATTTAAAGCAATAAAAACTCAAATTGAGTGTCACACCTAAACCAAAGGACTTATGCACACACTTCAACATGTATTTAGTTCAGGATGTCCTCCTGAAGCCTAATGAGCATTAATTTGACCACACAACTCATTCCTATGAAGAAACATTTAACTCAAAAAACGTGCTCAGCTCGGGCAGAAAATGCATTTAAAGCAAAAAAAACCTCAAATTGAGTGTCACGCCTAAACCAAAGGACTTATGCACACACTTGAACATGTATTTATTTCAGGATGTCCTCCTGAAGCCTAAATGAGCATTAATTTGACTACACAACTCATTCCTATGAAGATACATTCAAAGTCAGAAAACTTGCTCAGCTCGGGCTGAAAATGTATTTAAAGCAATAAAAACTCAAATTGAGTGTCACACCTAAATCAAAGGACTTATGCACACACTTCAACATGTATTTTGTTCAGGGTGACCTCCTGAAGCCTAAATGAGCAGTAATTTGACTACACAACTCATTCCTATGAAGATACATTCAAAGTCAGAAAGCACGCTCAGCTCGGGCTGAAAATGCATTTAAAGCAATAAAAACTCAAATTGAGTATCACACCTAAACCAAAGGACTTATGCACACACTTCAACATGTATTTTGTTCAGGATGACCTCCTGAAGCCTATATGAGCATCAATTTGACCACACAACTCATTCCTATGAAGATACATTCAAACTCACAAAACGTGCTCAGCTCGGGCTGAAAATGCATTTAAAGCAATAAAAACTCAAATTGAGTGTCACGCCTAAACCAAAGGACTTATGCACACACTTCAACATGTATTTAGTTTAGGAGGTCATCCCGAAGCCTAAATGAGCATTAATTTGACCACACGACTCATTCCTATGAAGATACATTCAAACTCAGAAAACGTGCTCAGCTCGGGCTGAAAATGCATTTAAAGCAATAAAAACTCAAATTGAGTGTCACACCTAAACCAAAGGACTTATGCACACACTTCAACATGTATTTCGTTCAGGATGTCCTCCTGAAGCCTAAATGAGCAGTAATTTGACTACACAACTCATTCCTATGAAGATACATTCAAAGTCGGAAAGCGCGCTCAGCTCAGGCTGAAAATGCATTTAAAGCAATAAAAATTCAAATTGAGTGTCACACCTAAACCAAAGGACTTATGCACACACTTCAACATGTATTTTGTTCAGGATGGCCTCCTGAAGCCTATATGAGCATTAATTTGACCAAACAACTCATTCCTATGAAGATACATTCAAACTCACAAAACGTGCTCAGCTCGTGCTTAAAATGCATTTAAAGCAATAAAAACTCAAACTGAGTGTCACGCCTAAAACCAAAGGACTTATGCACACACTTCAACATGTATTTTGTTCAGGATGACCTGAAGCCTATATGAGCATTAATTTGACCACACAACTCATTCCTATGAAGATACATTCAAACTCAAAAAACGTGCTCAGCTCCGGCTGTGAAAATGCATTGAAAGCAATTAAACTCAAATTGAGTGTCACGCCTAAACCAAAGGACTTATGCACACACTTCAACATGTATTTTGTTCAGGAGGACCACCTGAAGCCTATATGAGCATTAATTTGACCACACAACTCATGCCTACGAAGATACATTCAAACTCACAAAACGTGCTCAGCTCGGGCTGAAAATGCATTTAAAGCAATAAAAACTCAAATTGAGTGTCACGCCTAAAACCAAAGGACTTATGCACACACTTCAACATGTATTTAGTTCAGGATGTCCTCCTGAAGCCTAATGAGCATTAATTTGACCACACAACTCATTCCTTTGAAGATACATTCAAACTCACAAAACGTGCTCAGCTCGGCCTGAAAATGCATTTAAAGCAATTAAAACTCAAATTGAGTGTCACGCCTAAACCAAAGGGCTTATGCACACACTTCAACATGTATTTAGTTCAGGATGTCCTCCTGAAGCCTAAATGAGCATTAATTTGACCACACAACTCATTCCTATGAAGAAACATTTAACTCAACAAACATGCTCAGCTCGGGCAGAAAATGCATTTAAAGCAAAAAAAACTCAAATTGAGTGTCACGCCTAAACCAAAGGACTTATGCACACACTTGAACATGTATTTATTTCAGGATGTCCTCCTGAAGCCTAAATGAGCATTAATTTGACTACACAACTCATTCCTATGAAGATACATTCAAAGTCAGAAAACTTGCTCAGCTCGGGCTGAAAATGCATTTAAAGCAATAAAAACTCAAATTGAGTGTCACACCTAAACCAAAGGACTTATGCACACACTTCAACATGTATTTAGTTCAGGATGTCCTCCTGAAGCCTAATGAGCATTAATTTGACCACACAACTCATTCCTATGAAGAAACATTTAACTCAAAAAACGTGCTCAGCTCGGGCAGAAAATGCATTTAAAGCAAAAAAAACTCAAATTGAGTGTCACGCCTAAACCAAAGGACTTATGCACACACTTGAACATGTATTTATTTCAGGATGTCCTCCTGAAGCCTAAATGAGCATTAATTTGACTACACAACTCATTCCTATGAAGATACATTCAAAGTCAGAAAACTTGCTCAGCTCGGGCTGAAAATGTATTTAAAGCAATAAAAACTCAAATTGAGTGTCACACCTAAATCAAAGGACTTATGCACACACTTCAACATGTATTTTGTTCAGGGTGACCTCCTGAAGCCTAAATGAGCAGTAATTTGACTACACAACTCATTCCTATGAAGATACATTCAAAGTCGGAAAGCGCGCTCAGCTCAGGCTGAAAATGCAGTTAAAGCAATAAAAACTCAAATTGAGTGTCACACCTAAACCAAAGGACTCATGCACACACTTCAACATGTATTTTGTTCAGGATGGCCTCCTGAAGCCTATATGAGCATTAATTTGACCACACAACTCATTCCTATGAAGATACATTCAAACTCACAAAAGGTGCTCAGCTCGGGCTGAAAATGCATTTAAAGCAATAAAAACTCAAATTGAGTGTCACGCCTAAACCATAGGATTTATGCACACACTTCATGTATTTTGTTCAGGATGGCCCCCTGAAGCCTAAATGAGCATTAATTTGACTACACAACTCATTCCTATGAATATACATTCAAAGTCAGAAAGCGCGCTCAAGCTCGGGCTGAAAATGCATTTAAAGCAATAAAAACTCAAATTGAGTGTCACACCTAAACCAAAGGACTTATGCACACACTTCAACATGTATTTTGTTCATGATGACCTCCTGAAGCATATATGAGCATTAATTTGACCACACAACTCATTCCTATGAAGATACATTCAAACTCACAAAACGTGCTCAGCTCGGGCTGTGAAAATGCATTTAAAACAATAAAAACTCAAATTGAGTGTCACGCCTAAACCCAAGGACTTATGCACACACTTCAACATGTATTTTGTTCAGGAGGACCTCCTGAAGCCTAAATGAGCATTAATTTGACCACACAACTCATTCCTATGAAGAACCATTCAAACTCACAAAAGGTGCTCAGCTCGGGCTGAAAATGCATTTAAAGCAATAAAAACTCAAATTGAGTGTCACGCCGAAACCAAAGGACTTATGCACACACTTCAACATGTATTTTGTTCAGGATTGCCTCCTGAAGCCTAAATGAGCATTAATTTGACTACACAACTCATTCCTATGAAGATACATTCAAAGTCAGAAAGCGCGCTCAAGCTCGAGCTGAAAATGCATTTAAAGCAATAAAAACTCAAATTGAGTGTCACACCTAAACCAAAGGACTTATGCACACACTTCAACATGTATTTTGTTCAGGATGGCCTCTGAAGCCTAAATGAGCATTATTTTGACTACACAACTCATTCCTATGAAGATACATTCAAAGTCAGAAAGCGCGCTCAAGCTCGGGCTGAAAATGCATTTAAAGCAATAAAAACTCAAATTGAGTGTCACACCTAAACCAAAGGATTTATGCACACACTTCAACATGTATTTTGTTCAGGATGACCTCCTGAAGCCTATATGAGCATTAATTTGACCACACAACTCATTCCTATGAAGATACATTCAAACTCAGAAAACGTGCTCACCTCGTGCTGAAAATGCATTTAAAGCAATAAAAACTCAAACTGAGTGTCACGCCTAAACCAAAAGACTTATGCACACACTTCAACATGTATTTTGTTCAGGATGACCACCTGAAGCCTAAATTAGCATTCATTTGACCACACAACTCATTCCTATGAAGATACATTCAAAGTCAGAAAGCGCGCTCAAGCTCGGGCTGAAAATGCATCTAAAGCAATAAAAACTCAAATTGAGTGTCACACCTAAACCAAAGGACTTATGCACACACTTCAACATGTATTTTGTTCAGGATGACCTCCTGAAGCCTATATGAGCATTAATTTGACCACACAACTCATTCCTATGAAGATACATTCAAACTCAGAAAACGTGCTCAGCTCGGGCTGAAAATGCATTTAAAGCAATAAAAACTCAAATTGAGTGTCACACCTAAACAAAAGGACTTATGCACACACTTCAACATGTATTTCGTTCAGGATGTCCTCCTGAAGCCTAAATGAGCAGTAATTTGACTACACAACTCATTCCTATGAAGATACATTCAAAGTCGGAAAGCGCGCTCAGCTCGGGCTGAAAATGCATTTAAAGCAATAAAAACTCAAATTGAGTCTCACACCGAAACCAAAGGACTTATGCACACACTTCAACATGTATTTTGTTCAGGATGGCCTCCTGAAGCCTATATGAGCATCAATTTGACCACACAACTCATTCCTATGAAGATACATTCAAACTCACAAAACGTGCTCAGCTCGGGCTGAAAATGCATTTAAAGCAATAAAAACTCAAATTGAGTGTCACGCCTAAACCAAAGGACTTATGCACACACTTGAACATGTATTTAGTTCAGGATGACCTCCTGAAGCCTAAATGAGCATTAATTTGACCACACAACTCATTCCTATGAAGATACATTCAAAGTCAGAAAGCGCGCTCAGCTCAGGCTACAAATGCATTTAAAGCATTAAAAACTCAAATTGAGTGTCACACCTAAACCATAGGATTTATGCGCACACTTCAACATGTATTTTGTTCAGGATGTCCTCCTGAAGCCTAAATGAGCATTAATTTGACTACACAACTCATTCCTATGAAGATACATTCAAAATCAGAAAGCGCGCTCAAGCTCGGGCTGAAAATGCATTTAAAGCAATAAAAACTCAAATTGAGTGTCACACCTAAACCAAAGGACTTATGCACACATTCAACATGTATTTTGTTCAGGATGACCTCCTGAAGCCTATATGAGCATTAATTTGACCACACAACTCATTCCTATGAAGATACATTCAAACTCACAAAACGTGCTCAGCTCGGGCTGAAAATGCATTTAAAGCAATAAAAACTCAAATTGAGTGTCACGCCTAAACCAAAGGATTTATGCACACACTTTAACATGTATTTTGTTCAAAAGGACCACCTGAAGCCTAAATGAGCATTAATTTGATCACACAATTCATGCCTATGAAGATGCATTCAAACTCACAAAACGTGCTCAGCTCGGGCTGAAAATGCATTTAAAGCAATAAAAACTCAAATTGAGTGTCACACCTAAACCAAAGGACTTATGCACACACTTCAACATGTATTTTGTTCAGGATGGCCTCCTGAAGCCTAAAAGAGCATTAATTTGACTACACAACTCATTCCTATGAAGATACATTCAAAGTCAGAAAGCAAGCTCAGCTCGGGCTGAAAAATGCATTTAAAGCAATAAAAACTCAAATTGAGTGTCACACCTAAACCAAAGGATTATGCACACACTTCAACATGTATTTTGTTCAGGATGGCCTCCTGAAGCCTATATGAGCATTAATTTGACCACACAACTCATTCCTAAGAAGATACATTCAAACTCACAAAAGGTGCTCAGCTCGGGCTGAAAATGCATTTAAAGCAATAAAAACTCAAATTGAGTGTCACGCCTAAACCAAAGGACTTATGCACACACTTCAACATGTATTTTGTTCAGGATGGCCTCCTGAAGCCTAAATGAGCATTAATTTGACTACACAACTCATTCCTATGAAGATACATTCAAAGTCAGAAAGCGCGCTCAAGCTCGGGCTGAAAATGCATTGAAAGCAATTAAACTCAAATTGAGTGTCACACCTAAACCAAAGGACTTATGCACACACTTCTACATGTATTTTGTTCAGAAGGACCACCTGAAGCCTAAATGAGCATTAATTTGATCACACAATTCATGCCTATGAAGATGCATTCAAACTCACAAAACGTGCTCAGCTCGGGCTGAAAATGCATTTAAAGCAATAAAAACTCAAATTGAGTGTCACACCTAAACCAAAGGACTTATGCACACACTTCAACATGTATTTTGTTCAGGATGGCCTCCTGAAGCCTAAAAGAGCATTAATTTGACTACACAACTCATTCCTATGAAGATACATTCAAAGTCAGAAAGCACGCTCAGCTCGGGCTGAAAATGCATTTAAAGCAATAAAAACTCAAATTGAGTGTCACACCGAAACCAAAGGACTTATGCACACACTTCAACATGTATTTTGTTCAGGATGACCTCCTGAAGCCTATATGAGCATCAATTTGACCACACAACTCATTCCTATGAAGATACATTCAAACTCACAAAACGTGCTCAGCTCGGGCTGAAAATGCATTTAAAGCAATAAAAACTCAAATTGAGTGTCACGCCTAAACCAAAGGACTTATGCACACACTTGAACATGTATTTAGTTCAGGATGACCTCCTGAAGCCTAAATGAGCATTAATTTGACCACACAACTCATTCCTATGAAGATACATTCAAACTCAGAAAACGTGCTCAGCTCGTGCTGAAAATGCATTTAAAGCAATAAAAACTCAAACTGAGTGTCACACCTAAACCAAAAGACTTATGCACACACTTCAACATGTATTTAGTTCAGGAGGTCATCCTGAAGCCTAAATGAGCATTATTTTGACCACACAACTCATTCCTATGAAGATACATTCAAACTCAGAAAACATGCTCAGCTCGGGCTGAAAATGCATTTAAAGCAATAAAAACTCAAATTGAGTGTCACACCTAAACCAAAGGACTTATGCACACACTTCAACATGTATTTTGTTCAGGATGGCCTCCTGAAGCCTAAAAGAGCATTAATTTGACTACACAACTCATTCCTATGAAGATACATTCAAAGTCAGAAAGCACGCTCAGCTCGGGCTGAAAATGCATTTAAAGCAATAAAAACTCAAATTGAGTGTCACACCGAAACCAAAGGACTTATGCACACACTTCAACATGTATTTTGTTCAGGATGACCTCCTGAAGCCTATATGAGCATCAATTTGACCACACAACTCATTCCTATGAAGATACATTCAAACTCACAAAACGTGCTCAGCTCGGGCTGAAAATGCATTTAAAGCAATAAAAACTCAAATTGAGTGTCACGCCTAAACCAAAGGACTTATGCACACACTTCAACATGTATTTAGTTCAGGAGGTCATCCCGAAGCCTAAATGAGCATTAATTTGACCACACAACTCATTCCTATGAAGATACATTCAAACTCAGAAAACGGGCTCAGCTCGTGCTGAAAATGCATTTAAAGCAATAAAAACTCAAACTGAGTGTCACGCCTAAACCAAAAGACTTATGCACACACTTCAACATGTATTTTGTTCAGGATGACCACCTGAAGCCTAAATTAGCATTCATTTGACCACACAACTCAGTCCTATGAAGATACATTCAAAGTCAGAAAGCGCGCTCAAGCTCGGGCTGAAAATGCATTTAAAGCAATAAAAACTCAAATTGAGTGTCACACCTAAACCAAAGGACTTATGCACACACTTCAACATGTATTTTGTTCAGGATGACCTCCTGAAGCCTATATGAGCATTAATTTGACCACACAACTCATTCCTATGAAGATACATTCAAACTAACAAAACGTGCTCAGCTCGGGCTGAAAATGCATTTAAAGCAATAAAAACTCAAATTGAGTGTCACGCCTAAACCAAAGGACTTATGCACACACTTCAACATGTATTTAGTTCAGGAGGTCATCCTGAAGCCTAAATGAGCATTAATTTGACCACACAACTCATTCCTATGAAGATACATTCAAACTCAGAAAACGTGCTCAGCTCGGGCTGAAAATGCATTTAAAGCAATAAAAACTCAAACTGAGTGTCACACCTAAACCAAAGGACTTATGCACACACTTCAACATGTATTTCGTTCAGGATGTCCTCCTGAAGCCTAAATGAGCAGTAATTTGACTACACAACTCATTCCTATGAAGATACATTCAAAGTCGGAAAGCGCGCTCAGCTCAGGCTGAAAATGCATTTAAAGCAATTAAACTCAAATTGAGTGTCACGCCTAAACCAAAGGACTTATGCACACACTTCAACATGTATTTTGTTCAGGAGGACCACCTGAAGCCTATATGAGCATTAATTTGACCACACAACTCATGCCTACGAAGATACATTCAAACTCACAAAACGTGCTCAGCTCGGGCTGAAAATGCATTTAAAGCAATAAAAACTCAAATTGAGTGTCACGCCTAAAACCAAAGGACTTGTGCACACACTTCAACATGTATTTAGTTCAGGATGTCCTCCTGAAGCCTAATGAGCATTAATCCGACCACACAACTCATTCCTTTGAAGATACATTCAAACTCAGAAAACGTGCTCAGCTCGGCCTGAAAATGCATTTAAAGCAGTAAAAACTCAAATTGAGTGTCACGCCTAAACCAAAGGGCTTATGCACACACTTCAACATGTATTTAGTTCAGGATGACCTCCTGAAGCATATAAGCATTGATTTGACCACACAACTCATTCCTATGAAGATACATTCAAACTCACAAAACGTGCTCAGCTCGGGCTGTGAAAATGCATTTAAAGCAATAAAAACTCAAATTGAGTGTCACGCCTAAACCCAAGGACTTATGCACACACTTCAACATGTATTTTGTTCAGGAGGACCTACTGAAGCCTAAATGAGCATTAATTTGACCACACAACTCATTCCTATGAAGAAACATTTAACACAAAAAACGTGCTCAGCTCGGGCAGAAAATGCATTTAAAGCAAAAAAAAACTCAAATTGAGTGTCACGCCTAAACCAAAGGGTTTATGCACACACTTGAACATGTATTTAGTTCAGGATGGCCTCCTGAAGCCTAAATGAGCATTAATTTGACCACACAACTCATTCCTAAGAAGATACATTCAAACTCACAAAAGGTGCTCAGCTCGGGCTGAAAATGCATTTAGAGCAATAAAAACTCAAATTGAGTGTCACGCCTAAACCAAAGGACTTATGCACACACTTCAACATGTATTTAGTTCAGGATGTCCTCCTGAAGCCTAAATGAGCAGTAATTTGACTACACAACTCATTCCTATGAAGATACATTCAAAGTCAGAAAGCGCGCTCAGCTCAGGCTGAAAATGCATTTAAAGCAATAAAAACTCAAATTGATGGTCACACCTAAACCAAAGGACTTATGCACACACTTCAACATGTATTTTGTTCAGGATGGCCTCCTGAAGCCTATATGAGCATTAATTTGACCACACAACTCATTCCTATGAAGATACATTCAAACTCACAAAACGTGCTCAGCTCGGGCTGTGAAAATGCATTTAAAGCAATAAAAACTCAAATTGAGTGTCACGCCTAAACCCAAGGACTTATGCACACACTTCAACATGTATTTTGTTCAGGAGGACCTCCTGAAGCCTAAATGAGCATTAATTTGACCACACAACTCATTCCTATGAAGAAACATTTAACACAAAAAACGTGCTCAGCTCGGGCAGAAAATGCATTTAAAGCAAAAAAAACTCAAATTGAGTGTCACGCCTAAACCAAAGGGTTTATGCACACACTTGAACATGTATTTAGTTCAGGATGGCCTCCTGAAGCCTAAATGAGCATTAATTTGACCACACAACTCATTCCTAAGAAGATACATTCAAACTCACAAAAGGTGCTCAGCTCGGGCTGAAAATGCATTTAGAGATATAAAAACTCAAATTGAGTGTCACGCCTAAACCAAAGGACTTATGCACACACTTCAACATGTATTTAGTTCAGGATGTCCTCCTGAAGCCTAAATGAGCAGTAATTTGACTACACAACTCATTCCTATGAAGATACATTCAAAGTCAGAAAGCGCGCTCAGCTCAGGCTGAAAATGCATTTAAAGCAATAAAAACTCAAATTGATGGTCACACCTAAACCAAAGGACTTATGCACACACTTCAACATGTATTTTGTTCAGGATGGCCTCCTGAAGCCTATATGAGCATTATATTGACCACACAACTCATTCCTATGAAGATACATTCAAACTCACAAAAGGTGCTCAGCTCGGGCTGAAAATGCATTTAAAGCAATAAAAACTCAAATTGAGTGCCTAAACCAAAGGACTTATGCACACACTTCAACATGTATTTTGTTCAGGATGGCCTCCTGAAGCCTAAATGAGCATTAATTTGACTACACAACTCATTCCTATGAAGATACATTCAAAGTCAGAAAGCGCGCACATGCTCGGGCTGAAAATGCATTTAAAGCAATAAAAACTCAAATTGAGTGTCACACCGAAACCAAAGGACTTATGCACACACTTCAACATGTATTTTGTTCAGGATGGCCTCTGAAGCCTAAATGAGCATTAATTTGACTACACAACTCATTCCTATGAAGATACATTCAAAGTCAGAAAGCGCGCTCAAGCTTGGGCTGAAAATGCATTTAAAGCAATAAAAACTCAAATTGAGTGTCACACCTAAACCAAAGGATTTATGCACACACTTCAACATGTATTTTGTTCAGGATGACCTCCTGAAGCCTATATGAGCATTAATTTGACCACACAACTCATTCCTATGAAGATACATTCAAACTCAGAAAACGTGCTCAGCTTGTGCTGAAAATGCATTTAAAGCAATAAAAATTCAAACTGAGTGTCACGCCTAAACCAAAAGACTTATGCACACACTTCAACATGTATTTTGTTCAGGATGACCACCTGAAGCCTAAATTAGCATTCATTTGACCACACAACTCATTCCTATGAAGATACATTCAAAGTCAGAAAGCGCGCTCAAGCTCGGGCTGAAAATGCATTTAAAGCAATAAAAACTCAAATTGAGTGACACACCTAAACCAAAGGACTTATGCACACACTTCAACATGTATTTTGTTCAGGATGACCTCCTGAAGCCTATATGAGCATTAATTTGACCACACAACTCATTCCTATGAAGATACATTCAAACTAACAAAACGTGCTCAGCTAGGGCTGAAAATGCATTTAAAGCAATAAAAACTCAAATTGAGTGTCACGCCTAAACCAAAGGACTTATGCACATACTTCAACATGTATTTAGTTCAGGAGGTCATCCTGAAGCCTAAATGAGCATTAATTTGACCACACAACTCATTCCTATGAAGATACATTCAAACTCAGAAAACGTGCTCAGCTCGGGCTGAAAATGCATTTAAAGCAATAAAAACTCAAATTGAGTGTCACACCTAAACCAAAGGACTTATGCACACACTTCAACATGTATTTCGTTCAGGATGTCCTCCTGAAGCCTAAATGAGCAGTAATTTGACTACACAACTCATTCCTATGAAGATACATTCAAAGTCGGAAAGCGCGCTCAGCTCAGGCTGAAAATGCATTTAAAGCAATAAAAATTCAAATTGAGTGTCACACCTAAACCAAAGGACTTATGCACACACTTCAACATGTATTTTGTTCAGGATGGCCTCCTGAAGCCTATATGAGCATTAATTTGACCAAACAACTCATTCCAATGAAGATACATTCAAACTCACAAAACGTGCTCAGCTCGTGCTGAAAATGCATTTAAAGCAATAAAAACTCAAACTGAGTGTCACGCCTAAAACCAAAGGACTTATGCACACACTTCAACATGTATTTAGTTCAGGATGACCTGAAGCCAAATGAGCATTAATTTGACCACACAACTCATTCCTATGAAGATACATTCAAACTAACAAAACGTGCTCAGCTCGGGCTGAAAATGCATTTAAAGCAATAAAAACTCAAATTGAGTGTCACGCCTAAACCAAAGGACTTATGCACACACTTCAACATGTATTTAGTTCAGGAGGTCATCCTGAAGCCTAAATGAGCATTAATTTGACCACACAACTCATTCCTATGAAGATACATTCAAACTCAGAAAACGTGCTCAGCTCGGGCTGAAAATGCATTCAAAGCAATAAAAACTCAAATTGAGTGTCACACCTAAACCAAAGGACTTATGCACACACTTCAACATGTATTTCGTTCAGGATGTCCTCCTGAAGCCTAAATGAGCAGTAATTTGACTACACAACTCATTCCTATGAAGATACATTCAAAGTCGGAAAGCGCGCTCAGCTCAGGCTGAAAATGCATTTAAAGCAATAAAAATTCAAATTGAGTGTCACACCTAAACCAAAGGACTTATGCACACACTTCAACATGTATTTTGTTCAGGATTGCCTCCTGAAGCCTAAATGAGCATTAATTTGACTACACAACTCATTCCTATGAAGATACATTCAAAGTCAGAAAGCGCGCTCAAGCTCGAGCTGAAAATGCATTTAAAGCAATAAAAACTCAAATTGAGTGTCACACCTAAACCAAAGGACTTATGCACACACTTCAACATGTATTTTGTTCAGGATGGCCTCTGAAGCCTAAATGAGCATTATTTTGACTACACAACTCATTCCTATGAAGATACATTCAAAGTCAGAAAGCGCGCTCAAGCTCGGGCTGAAAATGCATTTAAAGCAATAAAAACTCAAATTGAGTGTCACACCTAAACCAAAGGATTTATGCACACACTTCAACATGTATTTTGTTCAGGATGACCTCCTGAAGCCTATATGAGCATTAATTTGACCACACAACTCATTCCTATGAAGATACATTCAAACTCAGAAAACGTGCTCACCTCGTGCTGAAAATGCATTTAAAGCAATAAAAACTCAAACTGAGTGTCACGCCTAAACCAAAAGACTTATGCACACACTTCAACATGTATTTTGTTCAGGATGACCACCTGAAGCCTAAATTAGCATTCATTTGACCACACAACTCATTCCTATGAAGATACATTCAAAGTCAGAAAGCGCGCTCAAGCTCGGGCTGAAAATGCATCTAAAGCAATAAAAACTCAAATTGAGTGTCACACCTAAACCAAAGGACTTATGCACACACTTCAACATGTATTTTGTTCAGGATGACCTCCTGAAGCCTATATGAGCATTAATTTGACCACACAACTCATTCCTATGAAGATACATTCAAACTCAGAAAACGTGCTCAGCTCGGGCTGAAAATGCATTTAAAGCAATAAAAACTCAAATTGAGTGTCACACCTAAACAAAAGGACTTATGCACACACTTCAACATGTATTTCGTTCAGGATGTCCTCCTGAAGCCTAAATGAGCAGTAATTTGACTACACAACTCATTCCTATGAAGATACATTCAAAGTCGGAAAGCGCGCTCAGCTCGGGCTGAAAATGCATTTAAAGCAATAAAAACTCAAATTGAGTGTCACACCGAAACCAAAGGACTTATGCACACACTTCAACATGTATTTTGTTCAGGATGGCCTCCTGAAGCCTATATGAGCATCAATTTGACCACACAACTCATTCCTATGAAGATACATTCAAACTCACAAAACGTGCTCAGCTCGGGCTGAAAATGCATTTAAAGCAATAAAAACTCAAATTGAGTGTCACGCCTAAACCAAAGGACTTATGCACACACTTGAACATGTATTTAGTTCAGGATGACCTCCTGAAGCCTAAATGAGCATTAATTTGACCACACAACTCATTCCTATGAAGATACATTCAAAGTCAGAAAGCGCGCTCAGCTCAGGCTACAAATGCATTTAAAGCATTAAAAACTCAAATTGAGTGTCACACCTAAACCATAGGATTTATGCGCACACTTCAACATGTATTTTGTTCAGGATGTCCTCCTGAAGCCTAAATGAGCATTAATTTGACTACACAACTCATTCCTATGAAGATACATTCAAAATCAGAAAGCGCGCTCAAGCTCGGGCTGAAAATGCATTTAAAGCAATAAAAACTCAAACTGAGTGAGTGTCACACCTAAACCAAAGGACTTATGCACACATTCAACATGTATTTTGTTCAGGATGACCTCCTGAAGCCTATATGAGCTTTAATTTGACCACACAACTCATTCCTATGAAGATACATTCAAACTCACAAAACGTGCTCAGCTCGGGCTGAAAATGCATTTAAAGCAATAAAAACTCAAATTGAGTGTCACGCCTAAACCAAAGGATTTATGCACACACTTTAACATGTATTTTGTTCAAAAGGACCACCTGAAGCCTAAATGAGCATTAATTTGATCACACAATTCATGCCTATGAAGATGCATTCAAACTCACAAAACGTGCTCAGCTCGGGCTGAAAATGCATTTAAAGCAATAAAAACTCAAATTGAGTGTCACACCTAAACCAAAGGACTTATGCACACACTTCAACATGTATTTTGTTCAGGATGGCCTCCTGAAGCCTAAAAGAGCATTAATTTGACTACACAACTCATTCCTATGAAGATACATTCAAAGTCAGAAAGCACGCTCAGCTCGGGCTGAAAAATGCATTTAAAGCAACAAAAACTCAAATTGAGTGTCACACCTAAACCAAAGGATTATGCACACACTTCAACATGTATTTTGTTCAGGATGGCCTCCTGAAGCCTATATGAGCATTAATTTGACCACACAACTCATTCCTAAGAAGATACATTCAAACTCACAAAAGGTGCTCAGCTCGGGCTGAAAATGCATTTAAAGCAATAAAAACTCAAATTGAGTGTCACGCCTAAACCAAAGGACTTATGCACACACTTCAACATGTATTTTGTTCAGGATGGCCTCCTGAAGCCTAAATGAGCATTAATTTGACTACACAACTCATTCCTATGAAGATACATTCAAAGTCAGAAAGCGCGCTCAAGCTCGGGCTGAAAATGCATTGAAAGCAATTAAACTCAAATTGAGTGTCACACCTAAACCAAAGGACTTATGCACACACTTCAACATGTATTTTGTTCAGAAGGACCACCTGAAGCCTAAATGAGCATTAATTTGATCACACAATTCATGCCTATGAAGATGCATTCAAACTCACAAAACGTGCTCAGCTCGGGCTGAAAATGCATTTAAAGCAATAAAAACTCAAATTGAGTGTCACACCTAAACCAAAGGACTTATGCACACACTTCAACATGTATTTTGTTCAGGGTGGCCTCCTGAAGCCTAAAAGAGCATTAATTTGACTACACAACTCATTCCTATGAAGATACATTCAAAGTCAGAAAGCACGCTCAGCTCGGGCTGAAAATGCATTTAAAGCAATAAAAACTCAAATTGAGTGTCACACCGAAACCAAAGGACTTATGCACACACTTCAACATGTATTTTGTTCAGAAGGACCACCTGAAGCCTAAATGAGCATTAATTTGATCACACAATTCATGCCTATGAAGATGCATTCAAACTCACAAAACGTGCTCAGCTCGGGCTGAAAATGCATTTAAAGCAATAAAAACTCAAATTGAGTGTCACACCTAAACCAAAGGACTTATGCACACACTTCAACATGTATTTTGTTCAGGATGGCCTCCTGAAGCCTAAAAGAGCATTAATTTGACTACACAACTCATTCCTATGAAGATACATTCAAAGTCAGAAAGCACGCTCAGCTCGGGCTGAAAATGCATTTAAAGCAATAAAAACTCAAATTGAGTGTCACACCGAAACCAAAGGACTTATGCACACACTTCAACATGTATTTTGTTCAGGATGGCCTCCTGAAGCCTAAAAGAGCATTAATTTGACTACACAACTCATTCCTATGAAGATACATTCAAAGTCAGAAAGCACGCTCAGCTCGGGCTGAAAAATGCATTTAAAGCAATAAAAACTCAAATTGAGTGTCACACCTAAACCAAAGGATTATGCACACACTTCAACATGTATTTTGTTCAGGATGGCCTCCTGAAGCCTATATGAGCATTAATTTGACCACACAACTCATTCCTAAGAAGATACATTCAAACTCACAAAAGGTGCTCAGCTCGGGCTGAAAATGCATTTAAAGCAATAAAAACTCAAATTGAGTGTCACGCCTAAACCAAAGGACTTATGCACACACTTCAACATGTATTTTGTTCAGGATGGCCTCCTGAAGCCTAAATGAGCATTAATTTGACTACACAACTCATTCCTATGAAGATACATTCAAAGTCAGAAAGCGCGCTCAAGCTCGGGCTGAAAATGCATTGAAAGCAATTAAACTCAAATTGAGTGTCACACCTAAACCAAAGGACTTATGCACACACTTCAACATGTATTTTGTTCAGAAGGACCACCTGAAGCCTAAATGAGCATTAATTTGATCACACAATTCATGCCTATGAAGATGCATTCAAACTCACAAAACGTGCTCAGCTCGGGCTGAAAATGCATTTAAAGCAATAAAAACTCAAATTGAGTGTCACACCTAAACCAAAGGACTTATGCACACACTTCAACATGTATTTTGTTCAGGATGGCCTCCTGAAGCCTAAAAGAGCATTAATTTGACTACACAACTCATTCCTATGAAGATACATTCAAAGTCAGAAAGCACGCTCAGCTCGGGCTGAAAATGCATTTAAAGCAATAAAAACTCAAATTGAGTGTCACACCGAAACCAAAGGACTTATGCACACACTTCAACATGTATTTTGTTCAGGATGACCTCCTGAAGCCTATATGAGCATCAATTTGACCACACAACTCATTCCTATGAAGATACATTCAAACTCACAAAACGTGCTCAGCTCGGGCTGAAAATGCATTTAAAGCAATAAAAACTCAAATTGAGTGTCACGCCTAAACCAAAGGACTTATGCACACACTTGAACATGTATTTAGTTCAGGATGACCTCCTGAAGCCTAAATGAGCATTAATTTGACCACACAACTCATTCCTATGAAGATACATTCAAACTCAGAAAACGTGCTCAGCTCGTGCTGAAAATGCATTTAAAGCAATAAAAACTCAAACTGAGTGTCACACCTAAACCAAAAGACTTATGCACACACTTCAACATGTATTTAGTTCAGGAGGTCATCCTGAAGCCTAAATGAGCATTATTTTGACCACACAACTCATTCCTATGAAGATACATTCAAACTCAGAAAACATGCTCAGCTCGGGCTGAAAATGCATTTAAAGCAATAAAAACTCAAATTGAGTGTCACACCTAAACCAAAGGACTTATGCACACACTTCAACATGTATTTTGTTCAGGATGGCCTCCTGAAGCCTAAAAGAGCATTAATTTGACTACACAACTCATTCCTATGAAGATACATTCAAAGTCAGAAAGCACGCTCAGCTCGGGCTGAAAATGCATTTAAAGCAATAAAAACTCAAATTGAGTGTCACACCGAAACCAAAGGACTTATGCACACACTTCAACATGTATTTTGTTCAGGATGACCTCCTGAAGCCTATATGAGCATCAATTTGACCACACAACTCATTCCTATGAAGATACATTCAAACTCACAAAACGTGCTCAGCTCGGGCTGAAAATGCATTTAAAGCAATAAAAACTCAAATTGAGTGTCACGCCTAAACCAAAGGACTTATGCACACACTTCAACATGTATTTAGTTCAGGAGGTCATCCCGAAGCCTAAATGAGCATTAATTTGACCACACAACTCATTCCTATGAAGATACATTCAAACTCAGAAAACGGGCTCAGCTCGTGCTGAAAATGCATTTAAAGCAATAAAAACTCAAACTGAGTGTCACGCCTAAACCAAAAGACTTATGCACACACTTCAACATGTATTTTGTTCAGGATGACCACCTGAAGCCTAAATTAGCATTCATTTGACCACACAACTCAGTCCTATGAAGATACATTCAAAGTCAGAAAGCGCGCTCAAGCTCGGGCTGAAAATGCATTTAAAGCAATAAAAACTCAAATTGAGTGTCACACCTAAACCAAAGGACTTATGCACACACTTCAACATGTATTTTGTTCAGGATGACCTCCTGAAGCCTATATGAGCATTAATTTGACCACACAACTCATTCCTATGAAGATACATTCAAACTAACAAAACGTGCTCAGCTCGGGCTGAAAATGCATTTAAAGCAATAAAAACTCAAATTGAGTGTCACGCCTAAACCAAAGGACTTATGCACACACTTCAACATGTATTTAGTTCAGGAGGTCATCCTGAAGCCTAAATGAGCATTAATTTGACCACACAACTCATTCCTATGAAGATACATTCAAACTCAGAAAACGTGCTCAGCTCGGGCTGAAAATGCATTTAAAGCAATAAAAACTCAAACTGAGTGTCACACCTAAACCAAAGGACTTATGCACACACTTCAACATGTATTTCGTTCAGGATGTCCTCCTGAAGCCTAAATGAGCAGTAATTTGACTACACAACTCATTCCTATGAAGATACATTCAAAGTCGGAAAGCGCGCTCAGCTCAGGCTGAAAATGCATTTAAAGCAATTAAACTCAAATTGAGTGTCACGCCTAAACCAAAGGACTTATGCACACACTTCAACATGTATTTTGTTCAGGAGGACCACCTGAAGCCTATATGAGCATTAATTTGACCACACAACTCATGCCTACGAAGATACATTCAAACTCACAAAACGTGCTCAGCTCGGGCTGAAAATGCATTTAAAGCAATAAAAACTCAAATTGAGTGTCACGCCTAAAACCAAAGGACTTGTGCACACACTTCAACATGTATTTAGTTCAGGATGTCCTCCTGAAGCCTAATGAGCATTAATCCGACCACACAACTCATTCCTTTGAAGATACATTCAAACTCAGAAAACGTGCTCAGCTCGGCCTGAAAATGCATTTAAAGCAGTAAAAACTCAAATTGAGTGTCACGCCTAAACCAAAGGGCTTATGCACACACTTCAACATGTATTTAGTTCAGGATGACCTCCTGAAGCATATATGAGCATTGATTTGACCACACAACTCATTCCTATGAAGATACATTCAAACTCACAAAACGTGCTCAGCTCGGGCTGTGAAAATGCATTTAAAGCAATAAAAACTCAAATTGAGTGTCACGCCTAAACCCAAGGACTTATGCACACACTTCAACATGTATTTTGTTCAGGAGGACCTACTGAAGCCTAAATGAGCATTAATTTGACCACACAACTCATTCCTATGAAGAAACATTTAACACAAAAAACGTGCTCAGCTCGGGCAGAAAATGCATTTAAAGCAAAAAAAAAACTCAAATTGAGTGTCACGCCTAAACCAAAGGGTTTATGCACACACTTGAACATGTATTTAGTTCAGGATGGCCTCCTGAAGCCTAAATGAGCATTAATTTGACCACACAACTCATTCCTAAGAAGATACATTCAAACTCACAAAAGGTGCTCAGCTCGGGCTGAAAATGCATTTAGAGCAATAAAAACTCAAATTGAGTGTCACGCCTAAACCAAAGGACTTATGCACACACTTCAACATGTATTTAGTTCAGGATGTCCTCCTGAAGCCTAAATGAGCAGTAATTTGACTACACAACTCATTCCTATGAAGATACATTCAAAGTCAGAAAGCGCGCTCAGCTCAGGCTGAAAATGCATTTAAAGCAATAAAAACTCAAATTGATGGTCACACCTAAACCAAAGGACTTATGCACACACTTCAACATGTATTTTGTTCAGGATGGCCTCCTGAAGCCTATATGAGCATTAATTTGACCACACAACTCATTCCTATGAAGATACATTCAAACTCACAAAACGTGCTCAGCTCGGGCTGTGAAAATGCATTTAAAGCAATAAAAACTCAAATTGAGTGTCACGCCTAAACCCAAGGACTTATGCACACACTTCAACATGTATTTTGTTCAGGAGGACCTCCTGAAGCCTAAATGAGCATTAATTTGACCACACAACTCATTCCTATGAAGAAACATTTAACACAAAAAACGTGCTCAGCTCGGGCAGAAAATGCATTTAAAGCAAAAAAAACTCAAATTGAGTGTCACGCCTAAACCAAAGGGTTTATGCACACACTTGAACATGTATTTAGTTCAGGATGGCCTCCTGAAGCCTAAATGAGCATTAATTTGACCACACAACTCATTCCTAAGAAGATACATTCAAACTCACAAAAGGTGCTCAGCTCGGGCTGAAAATGCATTTAGAGATATAAAAACTCAAATTGAGTGTCACGCCTAAACCAAAGGACTTATGCACACACTTCAACATGTATTTAGTTCAGGATGTCCTCCTGAAGCCTAAATGAGCAGTAATTTGACTACACAACTCATTCCTATGAAGATACATTCAAAGTCAGAAAGCGCGCTCAGCTCAGGCTGAAAATGCATTTAAAGCAATAAAAACTCAAATTGATGGTCACACCTAAACCAAAGGACTTATGCACACACTTCAACATGTATTTTGTTCAGGATGGCCTCCTGAAGCCTATATGAGCATTATATTGACCACACAACTCATTCCTATGAAGATACATTCAAACTCACAAAAGGTGCTCAGCTCGGGCTGAAAATGCATTTAAAGCAATAAAAACTCAAATTGAGTGTCACGCCTAAACCAAAGGACTTATGCACACACTTCAACATGTATTTTGTTCAGGATGACCTGAAGCCTATATGAGCATTAATTTGACCACACAACTCATGCCTACGAAGATACATTCAAACTCACAAAACGTGCTCAGCTCCGGCTGTGAAAATGCATTGAAAGCAATAAAAACTCAAATTGAGTGTCACGCCTAAACCAAAGGACTTATGCACACACTTCAACATGTATTTAGTTCAGGATGTCCTCCTGAAGCCTAATGAGCATTAATTTGACCACACAACTCGATCCTTTGAAGATACATTCAAACTCACAAAACGTGCTCAGCTCGGCCTGAAAATGCATTTAAAGCAATAAAAACTCAAATTGAGTGTCACGCCTAAACCAAAGGGCTTATGCACACACTTCAACATGTATTTAGTTCAGGATGTCCTCCTGAAGCCTAAATGAGCATTAATTTGACCACACAACTCATTCCTATGAAGAAACATTTAACTCAAAAAACGTGCTCAGCTCGGGCAGAAAATGCATTTAAAGCAAAAAAAAACTCAAATTGAGTGTCACGCCTAAACCAAAGGACTTATGCACACACTTGAACATGTATTTATTTCAGGATGTCCTCCTGAAGCCTAAATGAGCATTAATTTGACTACACAACTCATTCCTATGAAGATACATTCAAAGTCAGAAAACTCGCTCAGCTCGGGCTGAAAATGCATTTAAAGCAATAAAAACTCAAATTGAGTGTCACACCTAAACCAAAGGACTTATGCACACACTTCAACATGTATTTTGTTCAGGATGACCTCCTGAAGCCTAAATGAGCAGTAATTTGACTACACAACTCATTCCTATGAAGATACATTCAAAGTCGGAAAGCGCGCTCAGCTCAGGCTGAAAATGCATTAAAAGCAATAAAAACTCAAATTGAGTGTCACACCTAAACCAAAGGACATATGCACACACTTCAACATGTATTTTGTTCAGGATGGCCTCCTGAAGCCTATATGAGCATTAATTTGACCACACAACTCATTCCTATGAAGATACATTCAAACTCACAAAAGGTGCTCAGCTCGGGCTGAAAAATTGAGGAAGAAACATTTAACACAAAAAACGTGCTCAGCTCGGGCAGAAAATGCATTTAAACCAAAAAAAACTCAAATTGAGTGTCACGCCTAAACCAAAGGGTTTATGCACACACTTGAACATGTATTTAGTTCAGGATGGCCTCCTGAAGCCTAAATGAGCATTAATTTGACCACACAACTCATTCCTAAGAAGATACATTCAAACTCACAAAAGGTGCTCAGCTCGGGCTGAAAATGCATTTAGAGCAATAAAAACTCAAATTGAGTGTCACGCCTAAACCAAAGGACTTATGCACACACTTCAACATGTATTTAGTTCAGGATGTCCTCCTGAAGCCTAAATGAGCAGTAATTTGACTACACAACTCATTCCTATGAAGATACATTCAAAGTCAGAAAGCGCGCTCAGCTCAGGCTGAAAATGCATTTAAAGCAATAAAAACTCAAATTGAGTGTCACACCTAAACCAAAGGACTTATGCACACACTTCAACATGTATTTTGTTCAGGATGGCCTCCTGAAGCCTATATGAGCATTATATTGACCACACAACTCATTCCTATGAAGATACATTCAAACTCACAAAAGGTGCTCAGCTCGGGCTGAAAATGCATTTAAAGCAATAAAAACTCAAATTGAGTGTCACGCCTAAACCAAAGGACTTATGCACACACTTCAACATGTATTTTGTTCAGGATGGCCTCCTGAAGCCTAAATGAGCATTAATTTGACTACACAACTCATTCCTATGAAGATACATTCAAAGTCAGAAAGCGCGCTCAAGCTCGGGCTGAAAATGCATTTAAAGCAATAAAAACTCAAATTGAGTGTCACACCTAAACCAAAGGACTTATGCACACACTTCAACATGTATTTTGTTCAGGATGGCCTCTGAAGCCTAAATGAGCATTAATTTGACTACACAACTCATTCCTATGAAGATACATTCAAAGTCAGAAAGCGCGCTCAAGCTCGGGCTGAAAATGCATTTAAAGCAATAAAAACTCAAATTGAGTGTCACACCTAAACCAAAGGATTTATGCACACACTTCAACATGTATTTTGTTCAGGATGACCTCCTGAAGCCTATATGAGCATTAATTTGACCACACAACTCATTCCTATGAAGATACATTCAAACTCACAAAACGTGCTCAGCTCGGGCTGAAAATGCATTTAGAGAAATAAAAACTCAAATTGAGTGTCACGCCTAAACCAAAGGACTTATGCACACACTTCAACATGTATTTTGTTCAGGATGACCACCTGAAGCCTAAATGAGCATTAATTTGACCACACAACTCATTCCTATGAAGATACATTCAAAGTCAGAAAGCGCGCTCAAGCTCGGGCTGAAAATGCATTTAAAGCAATAAAAACTCAAATTGAGTGTCACGCCTAAACCAAAGGACTTATGCACACACTTCAACATGTATTTTGTTCAGGAGGACCACCTGAAGCCTAAATGAGCATTAATTTGATCACACACCTCATGCCTATGAAGATACATTCAAACTCACAAAACGTGCTCAGCGCGGGCTGAAAATGCAGTTAAAGCAATAAAAACTCAAATTGAGTGTCACGCCTAAACCAAAGGACTTATGCACACACTTCAACATGTATTTTGTTCAGGAGGACCACCTGAAGCCTAAATGAGCATTCATTTGACCACCAACTCATTCCTTTGAAGATACATTCAAAGTCAGAAAGCGCGCTGAAGCTCGGGCTGAAAATGCATTTAAAGCAATAAAAACTCAAATTGAGTGTCACACCTAAACCAAAGGACTTATGCACACACTTCAACATGTATTTTGTTCAGGATGACCTCCTGAAGCCTATATGAGCATTAATTTGACCACACAACTCATTTCTATGAAGATACATTCAAACTCACAAAACGTGCTCAGCTCGGGCTGAAAATGCATTTAAAGCAATAAAAACTCAAATTGAGTGTCACGCCTAAACCAAAGGACTTATGCACACACTTCAACATGTATTTTGTTCAGGATGACCTCCTGAAGCCTAAAGGAGCAGTAATTTGACTACACAACTCATTCCTATTAAGATACATTCAAAGTCGGAAAGCGCGCTCAGCTCAGGCTGAAAATGCATTTAAAGCAATAAAAACTCAAATTGAGTGTCACACCTAAACCAAAGGACTTATGCACACACTTCAACATGTATTTTGTTCAGGATGACCACCTGAAGCCTAAATGAGCATTAATTTGACCAAACAACTCATTCCTATGAAGATTTCAAATTCAAAAAACGTGCTCAGCTCGGGCTGAAAATGCATTTAAAGCAATAAAAACTCAAATTGAGTGTCCCACCTAAACCAAAGGATTATGCACACACTTCAACATGTATTTTGTTCAGGATGACCTCCTGAAGCCTATATGAGCATTAATTCTACCACACAACTCATTCCTATGAAGATACATTCAAACTCACAAAACGTGCTCAGCTTGGCCTGAAAATGAATTTTAAAGCAATAAAAACTCAAATTGAGTGTCACGCCCAAACCAAAGGACTTTATGCACACACTTCAACATGTACTTAGTTCAGGATGTCCTACCTGAAGCCTAAATGAGCATTAATTTGATCACATAACTTATTCCTATGAAGATACATTCAAACTCACAAAACGTGCTCAGCTCGGGCTGAAAATGCATTTAAAGCAATAAAAACTCAAATTGAGTGTCACACCTAAACCAAAGGATTATGCACACACTTCAACATGTATTTTGTTCAGGATGACCTCCTGAAGCCTATATTAGCATTAATTTGACCACACAACTCATTCCTATGAAGATACATTCAAACTCACAAAACGTTCTCAGCACGGGCTGAAAATGCATTTAAAGCATTAAAACTCAAAGTGAGTGTCACGCCTAAACCAAAGAACTTATGCACACACTTCAACATGTATTTTGTTCAGGATGACCACCTGAAGCCTAAATGAGCATTAATTTGACCACACAACTCATTCCTATGAAGATACATTCAAACTCACAAAACGTGCTCAGCTCGGGCTGAAAATGCATTTAAAGCAATAAAAACTCAAATTGAGTGTCACGCCTAAACCAAAGGACTTATGCACACACTTCAACATGTATTTTGTTCAGGATGTCCCCCTGACACCTAAATGGGCAGTAATTTGAATACACAACTCATTCCTAAGAAGATACATCCAAACTCACAAAATGTGCTTACCTCGGGCTGAAAATGCATTTAAAGCAATAAAATTTCAAATTGAGTGTCACGCCTAAACCAAAGGACGTATGCACACACTTGAACATGTATTTAGTTCAGGATGTCCTCCTGAAGCCTTAATGTGCATTAATTTGACTACACAACTCATTCCTATGAAGATACATTCAAAGTCAGAAAACGCGCTCAGCTCGGGTTAAAAATGCATTTAAAGCAATAAAAACTCAAATTGAGTGTCACGCCTAAACCAAAGGACTTCTGCACACACTTCAACATGTATTTTGTTCAGGATGACCTCCTGAAGCCCATATGAGCATTAATTTGACTACACAACTCATTCCTATGAAGATACATTCAAACTCACAAAACGTGCTCAGCTCGGGCTGAAAATGCATTTAAAGCAATAAAAACTCAAATTGAATGTCACGCCTAAACCAAAGGACTTATGCACACACTTCAACATGTATTTTGTTCAGGATGACCTCCGGAAGCCTAAATGAGCATTAATTTGACCACACAACTCATTCCTATGAAGATACATTCAAACTCACAAAACGTGCTCAGCTCGGGCTGAAAATGCATTTAATGCAATAAAAACTCAAATTGAGTGTCACACCTAAACCAAAGGACTTATGCACACACTTCAACATGTATTTTGTTCAGGATGACCTCCTGAAGCCTAAATGAACAATAATTTGACCACACAACTCATTCCTATGAAGATACATTCAAAGTCAGAAAGCGCGCTCAGCTCGGGCTGAAAATGCATTTAAAGAAATGAAAACTCAAATTGAGTGTCACGCCTAAACCAAAGGACTTATGCACACACTTGAACATGTATTTTGTTCAGGATGACCTCCGGAAGCCTAAATGAGCATTAATTTGACCACACAACTCATTCCTATGAAGATACATTCAAACTCACAAAACGTGCTCAGCTCGGGCTGAAAATGCATTTAAAGCAATAAAAACTCAAATTGAGTGTCACACCTAAACCAAAGGACTTATGCACACACTTCAACATGTATTTTTTTTTCAGGATGACCTCCTGAAGCCTATATGAGCATTAATTTGACCACACAACTCATTCCTATGAAGATACATTCAAATTCACAAAACGTGCTCAGCTTGGGCTGAAAATGCATTTAAAGCAATAAAAACTCAAATTGAGCGTCACACCTAAAACAAAGGATTATGCACACACTTCAACATGTATTTTGTTCAGGATGACCTCCTGAAGCCTATATGAGCATAATTTTGACCACACAACTCATTCCTATGAAGATACATTTAAACTCACAAAACGTGCTCAGCACGGGTTGAAAATGCATTTAAAGCAATAAAAACTCAAAGTGAGTGTCACGCCTAAACCAAAGAACTTATGCACACACTTCAACATGTATTTTGTTCAGGATGACCACCTGAAGCCTAAATGAGCATTAATTTGACCACACAACTCATTCCTATGAAGATACATTCAAACTCACAAAACGTGCTTAGCTCGGGCTGAAAATGCATTTAAAGCAATAAAAACTCAAATTGAGTGTCACGCCTAAACCAAAGGACTTATGCACACACTTCAACATGTATTTTGTTCAGGATGTCCCCCTGACACCTAAATGGGCAGTAATTTGAATACACAACTCATTCCTAAGAAGATACATTCAAACTCACAAAATGTGCTTAGCTCGGGCTGAAAATGCATTTAAAGCAATACAATTTCAAATTGAGTGTCACGCCTAAACCAAAGGACTTATGCACACACTTCAACATGTATTTTGTTCAGGATGACCACTTGAAGCCTAAATGAGCATTAATTTGACCACACAACTCATTCCTATGAAGATACATTCAAACTCACAAAACGTGCTTAGCTCGGGCTGAAAATGCATTTAAAGCAATAAAAACTCAAATTGAGTGTCACGCCTAAACCAAAGGACTTATGCACACACTTCAACATGTATTTTGTTCAGGATGTCCCCCTGACACCTAAATGGGCATTAATTTGACCACACAACTCATTCCTAAGAAGATACATCCAAACTCACAAAATGTGCTTACCTCGGGCTGAAAATGCATTTAAAGCAATAAAATTTCAAATTGAGTGTCACGCCTAAACCAAAGGACTTCTGCACACACTTCAACATGTATTTTGTTCAGGATGACCTCCTGAAGCCCATATGAGCATTAATTTGACTACACAACTCATTCCTATGAAGATACATTCAAACTCACAAAACGTGCTCAGCTCGGGCTGAAAATGCATTTAAAGCAATAAAAACTCAAATTGAATGTCACGCCTAAACCAAAGGACTTATGCACACACTTCAACATGTATTTTGTTCAGGATGACCTCCGGAAGCCTAAATGAGCATTAATTTGACCACACAACTCATTCCTATGAAGATACATTCAAACTCACAAAACGTGCTCAGCTCGGGCTGAAAATGCATTTAATGCAATAAAAACTCAAATTGAGTGTCACACCTAAACCAAAGGACTTATGCACACACTTCAACATGTATTTTGTTCAGGATGACCTCCTGAAGCCTAAATGAACAATAATTTGACCACACAACTCATTCCTATGAAGATATATTCAAAGTCAGAAAGCGCGCTCAGCTCGGGCTGAAAATGCATTTAAAGAAATGAAAACTCAAATTGAGTGTCACGCCTAAACCAAAGGACTTATGCACACACTTCAACATGTATTTTGTTCAGGATGACCTCCGGAAGCCTAAATGAGCATTAATTTGACCACACAACTCATTCCTATGAAGATACATTCAAACTCACAAAACGTGCTCAGCTTGGGCTGAAAATGCATTTAAAGCAATAAAAACTCAAATTGAGTGTCACACCTAAACCAAAGGATTATGCACACACTTCAACATGTATTTTGTTCAGGATGACCTCCTGAAGCCTATATGAGCATAATTTTGACCACACAACTCATTCCTATGAAGATACATTTAAACTCACAAAACGTGCTCAGCACGGGCTGAAAATGCATTTAAAGCAATAAAAACTCAAAGTGAGTGTCACGCCTAAACCAAAGGACTTATGCACACACTTCAACATGTATTTTGTTCAGGATGTCCCCCTGACACCTAAATGGGCAGTAATTTGAATACACAACTCATTCCTAAGAAGATACATTCAAACTCACAAAATGTGCTTAGCTCGGGATGAAAATGCATTTAAAGCAATAAAATTTCAAATTGAGTGTCACGCCTAAACCAAAGGACTTATGCACACACTTCAACATGTATTTTGTTCAGGATGACCACTTGAAGCCTAAATGAGCATTAATTTGACCACACAACTCATTCCTATGAAGATACATTCAAACTCACAAAACGTGCTTAGCTCGGGCTGAAAATGCATTTAAAGCAATAAAAACTCAAATTGAGTGTCACGCCTAAACCAAAGGACTTATGCACACACTTCAACATGTATTTTGTTCAGGATGTCCCCCTGACACCTAAATGGGCATTAATTTGACCACACAACTCATTCCTATGAAGATACATTCAAACTCACAAAACGTGCTCAGCTCGGGCTGAAAATGCATTTAAAGCAATAAAAACTCAAATTGAGTGTCACACCTAAACCAAAGGACTTATGCACACACTTCAACATGTATTTTGTTCAGGATGACCTCCTGAAGCCCATATGAGCATTAATTTGACTACACAACTCATTCCTATGAAGATACATTCAAACTCACAAAACGTGCTCAGCTCGGGCTGAAAATGCATTTAAAGCAATAAAAACTCAAATTGAATGTCACGCCTAAACCAAAGGACTTATGCACACACTTCAACATGTATTTTGTTCAGGATGACCTCCTGAAGCCTAAATGAGCAATAATTTGACCACACAACTCATTCCTATGAAGATACATTCAAACTCACAAAACGTGCTAGGCTCCGGCTGAAAATGCATTTAAAGCAATAAAAACTCAAATTGAGTGTCACACCTAAACCAAAGGACTTATGCACACACTTCAACATGTATTTTGTTCAGGATGACCTCCTGAAGCCCATATGAGCATTAATTTGACTACACAACTCATTTCTATGAAGATACATTAAAACTTACAAAACGTGCTCAGCTCGGGCTGAAAATGCATTTAAAGCAATAAAACCTCAAAATGAATATCACGCCTAAACCAAAGGACTTATGCACACACTTCAACATGTATTTTGTTCAGGATGACCTCTTGAAGCCTAAATGAGCAATAATTTGACCACACAACTCATTCCTATGAAGATACATTCAAAGTCAGAAAGCGCGCTCAGCTCGGGCTGAAAATGCATTTAAAGCAATAAAAACTCAAATTGAGTGTCACGCCTAAACCAAAGGACTTATGCACACACTTCAACATGTATTTTGTTCAGGATGACCTCCGGAAGCCTAAATGAGCATTAATTTGACCACACAACTCATTCCTATGAAGATACATTCAAACTCACAAAACGTGCTCAGCTCGGGCTGAAAATGCATTTAAAGCAATAAAAACTCAAATTGAGTGTCACACCTAAACCAAAGGACTTATGCACACACTTCAACATGGATTTTGTTCAGGATGACCTCCTGAAGCCTAAATGAGCAATAATTTGACCACACAACTCATTCCTATGAAGATACATTCAAAGTCAGAAAGCGCGCTCAGCTCGGGCTGAAAAAGCATTTAAAGCAATAAAAACTCAAATTGAGTGTCACGCCTAAACCAAAGGACTTATGCACACACTTCAACATGTATTTTGTTCAGGATGACCTCCTGAAGCCCATATGAGCATTAATTTGACTACACAACTCATTCCTATGAAGATACATTCAAACTCACAAAACGTGCTCAGCTCGGGCTGAAAATGCATTTAAAGCAATAAAAACTCAAATTGAGTCTCACGCCTAAACCAAAGGACTTATGCACACACTTCAACATGTATTTTGTTCAGGATGGCCACCTGACGCCTAAATGAGCATTAATTTGACCACACAACTCATTCCTATGAAGATACATTCAAACTCACAAAACGTGCTCAGCTCGGGCTGAAAATGCATTTAAAGCAATAAAAACTCAAATTGAGTGTCACGCCTAAACCAAAGGACTTATACACACACTTCAACATGTATTTTGTTCAGGATGACCTCCTGAAGCCTAAATGAGCAATAATTTGACCACACAACTCATTCCTATGAAGATACATTCAAAGTCAGAAAGTGCGCTCAGCTCGGGCTGAAAAAGCATTTAAAGCAATAAAAACTCAAATTGAGTGTCACGCCTAAACCAAAGGACTTATGCACACACTTCAACATGTATTTTGTTCAGGATGACCTCCTGAAGCCTAAATGAGCAATAATTTGACCACACAACTCATTCCTATGAAGATACATTCAAAGTCAGAAAGCGCGCTCAGCTCGGGCTGAAACTAATTTAAAGCAATAAACACTCAAATTGAGTGTCACGCCTAAACCAAAGGACTTATGCACACACTTCAACATGTATTTTGTTCAAGATGTCCTCCTGAAGCCTAAATGAGCATTAATATGATCACACATCTCATTCCTATGAAGATACATTCAAACTCAGAACACGTGCTCAGCTCGGCCCGAAACTGCACTTAAAGCAATAAAAACTGAAATTGAGTATAGTCATGGTACCTGCGTTGAGTTATAATTAGTTCAAGAACAAAGAGAAATTGAATAATTGGCTCAAGAGTACAGTTATACAGTCATATAAATGTAAAATGGTTTCAGGCCTCGGAGACAATAACGGACTTTGGTCAGTAGAGGGCAACATAGACCATAACATGATTCAAGACACATTTTGAAAACTTGTTCCACTCGGCCTGAAAATGCATTTAAAGCAATAATAACTCAAATTGAGTGTCACTCCCAAACCAAAGGACTTTTGCACACACTTCAATGTATTTAGTTCAGGATGTCATCCTGAAGCCTAAATGAGCAGTAATTTGACTACACAACTCATTCCTATGAAGATACATTCAAAGTCAGAAAGCGCGCTCAGCTCGGGCTGAAAATGCATTTAAAGCAATAAAAACTCAAATTGAGTGTCACGCCTAAACCAAAGGACTTATGCACACACTTCAACGTGTATTTAGTTCAGGATGACCACCTGAAGCCTAAATGAGCATTAATTTGACCACACAACTCATTCCTATGAAGATACATTCAAAGTCAGAAAGCGCGCTCAGCTCGGGCTGAAAATGCATTAAAAGCAATAAAAACTCAAATTGAGTGTCACGCCTAAACCAAAGGGCTTATGCACACACTTCATCATGTATTTAGTTCAGGATGTCCTCCTGAAGCCTAAATGAGCATTCATTTGACTACACAACTCATTCCTATGAAGATACATTCAAACTCACAAAACGTGCTCATCTCGGGCTGAAATGTATTTAAAGCAATAAAAACTCAAAACGAGTGTCACGCCTAAACCAAAGGACTTATGCACACACTTCAACATGTATTTTGTTCAGGATGACCTCCTCAAGCCTAAATGAGCAATAATTTGACCACACAACTCATTCCTATGAAGATACATTCAAACTCACAAAACGTGCTCAGCTCGGGCTGAAAATGCATTTAAAGCAATAAAAACTCAAATTGAGTGTCACGCCTAAACCAAAGGACTTATACACACACTTCAACATGTATTTTGTTCAGGATGACCTCCTGAAGCCTAAATGAGCAATAATTTGACCACACAACTCATTCCTATGAAGATACATTCAAACTCAAAAAATGAGTTTAGCTCGGCAAAAAATGCATTTAAAGCAATAAAAACTCAAATTGAGTGTCACGCCTAAACCAAAGGACTGATGCACACCCTTCAACATGTATTTTGTTCAGGATGACCTCCTGAAGCCTAAATGGGCAATAATTTGACCACACAACTCATTCCTATGAAGATACATTCAAAGTCAGAAAGCGCGCTCAGCTCGGGCTGAAACTGCATTTAAAGCAATAAAAACTCAAATTGAGTGTCACGCCTAAACCAAAGGATTTATGCACACACTTCAACATGTATTTTGTTCAGGATGACCTCCTGAAGCCCATATGAGCATTAATTAGACTACACAACTCATTCCTATAAAGATACATTCAAACTCACAAAACGTGCTCAGCTCGGGCTGAAAATGCATTTAAAGCAATAAAAACTCAAATTGAGTGTCACGCCCAAACCAAAGGACTTATGCACACACTTCAACATGTATTTTGTTCAAGATGTCCTCCTGAAGCCTAAATGAGCATTAATATGATCACACATCTCATTCCTATGAAGATACATTCAAACTCAGAACACGTGCTCAGCTCGGCCCGAAACTGCACTTAAAGCAATAAAAACTGAAATTGAGTATAGTCATGGTACCTGCGTTGAGTTATAATTAGTTCAAGAACAAAGAGAAATTGAATAATTGGCTCAAGAGTACAGTTATACAGTCATATAAATGTAAAATGGTTTCAGGCCTCGGAGACAATAACGGACTTTGGTCAGTAGAGGGCAACATAGACCATAACATGATTCAAGACACATTTTGAAAACTTGTTCCACTCGGCCTGAAAATGCATTTAAAGCAATAATAACTCAAATTGAGTGTCACTCCCAAACCAAAGGACTTTTGCACACACTTCAATGTATTTAGTTCAGGATGTCCTCCTGAAGCCTAAATGAGCAGTAATTTGACTACACAACTCATTCCTATGAAGATACATTCAAAGTCAGAAAGCGCGCTCAGCTCGGGCTGAAAATGCATTTAAAGCAATAAAAACTCAAATTGAGTGCCACGCCTAAACCAAAGGACTTATGCACACACTTCAACATGTATTTAGTTCAGGATGACCACCTGAAGCCTAAATGAGCATTAATTTGACCACACAACTCATTCCTATGAAGATACATTCAAAGTCAGAAAGCGCGCTCAGCTCGGGCTGAAAATGCATTAAAAGCAATAAAAACTCAAATTGAGTGTCACGCCTAAACCAAAGGGCTTATGCACACACTTCATCATGTATTTAGTTCAGGATGTCCTCCTGAAGCCTAAATGAGCATTAATTTGACTACACAACTCATTCCTATGAAGATACATTCAAACTCACAAAACGTGCTCAGCTCGGGCTGAAAATGCATTTAAAGCAATAAAAACTCAAATTGAGTGTCACGCCTAAACCAAAGGACTTATACACACACTTCAACATGTATTTTGTTCAGGATGACCTCCTGAAGCCTAAATGAGCAATAATTTGACCACACAACTCATTCCTATGAAGATACATTCAAAGTCAGAAAGTGTGCTCAGCTCGGGCTGAAAAAGCATTTAAAGCAATAAAAACTCAAATTGAGTGTCACGCCTAAACCAAAGGACTGATGCACACCCTTCAACATGTATTTTGTTCAGGATGACCTCCTGAAGCCTAAATGGGCAATAATTTGACCACACAACTCATTCCTATGAAGATACATTCAAAGTCAGAAAGCGCGCTCAGCTCGGGCTGAAACTGCATTTAAAGCAATAAAAACTCAAATTGAGTGTCACGCCTAAACCAAAGGACTTATGCACACACTTCAACATGTATTTTGTTCAGGATGACCTCCTGAAGCCCATATGAGCATTAATTTGACTACACAAGTCATTCCTATAAAGATACATTCAAACTCACAAAACGTGCTCAGCTCGGGCTGAAAATGCATTTAAAGCAATAAAAACTCAAATTGAGTGTCACGCCCAAACCAAAGGACTTATGCACACACTTCAACATGTATTTTGTTCAAGATGTCCTCTTGAAGCCTAAATGAGCATTAATATGATCACACATCTCATTCCTATGAAGATACATTCAAACTCAGAACACGTGCTCAGCTCGGCCCGAAACTGCACTTAAAGCAATAAAAACTGAAATTGAGTATAGTCATGGTACCTGCGTTGAGTTATAATTAGTTCAAGAACAAAGAGAAATTGAATAATTGGCTCAAGAGTACAGTTATACAGTCATATAAATGTAAAATGGTTTCAGGCCTCGGAGACAATAACGGACTTTGGTCAGTAGAGGGCAACATAGACCATAACATGATTCAAGACACATTTTGAAAACTTGTTCCACTCGGCCTGAAAATGCATTTAAAGGAATAATAACTCAAATTGAGTGTCACTCCCAAACCAAAGGACTTTTGCACACACTTCAATGTATTTAGTTCAGGATGTCCTCCTGAAGCCTAAATGAGCAGTAATTTGACTACACAACTCATTCCTATGAAGATACATTCAAAGTCAGAAAGCGCGCTCAGCTCGGGCTGAAAATGCATTAAAAGCAATAAAAACTCAAATTGAGTGCCACGCCTAAACCAAAGGACTTATGCACACACTTCAACATGTATTTAGTTCAGGATGACCACCTGAAGCCTAAATGAGCATTAATTTGACCACACAACTCATTCCTATGAAGATACATTCAAAGTCAGAAAGCGCGCTCAGCTCGGGCTGAAAATGCATTAAAAGCAATAAAAACTCAAATTGAGTGTCACGCCTAAACCAAAGGGCTTATGCACACACTTCATCATGTATTTAGTTCAGGATGTCCTCCTGAAGCCTAAATGAGCATTAATTTGACTACACAACTCATTCCTATGAAGATACATTCAAACTCACAAAACGTGCTCAGCTCGGGCTGAAAATGCATTTAAAGCAATAAAAACTCAAATTGAGTGTCACGCCTAAACCAAAGGACTTATACACACACTTCAACATGTATTTTGTTCAGGATGACCTCCTGAAGCCTAAATGAGCAATAATTTGACCACACAACTCATTCCTATGAAGATACATTCAAAGTCAGAAAGTGTGCTCAGCTCGGGCTGAAAAAGCATTTAAAGCAATAAAAACTCAAATTGAGTGTCACGCCTAAACCAAAGGACTGATGCACACCCTTCAACATGTATTTTGTTCAGGATGACCTCCTGAAGCCTAAATGGGCAATAATTTGACCACACAACTCATTCCTATGAAGATACATTCAAAGTCAGAAAGCGCGCTCAGCTCGGGCTGAAACTGCATTTAAAGCAATAAAAACTCAAATTGAGTGTCACGCCTAAACCAAAGGACTTATGCACACACTTCAACATGTATTTTGTTCAGGATGACCTCCTGAAGCCCATATGAGCATTAATTTGACTACACAACTCATTCCTATAAAGATACATTCAAACTCACAAAACGTGCTCAGCTCGGGCTGAAAATGCATTTAAAGCAATAAAAACTCAAATTGAGTGTCACGCCCAAACCAAAGGACTTATGCACACACTTCAACATGTATTTTGTTCAAGATGTCCTCCTGAAGCCTAAATGAGCATTAATATGATCACACATCTCATTCCTATGAAGATACATTCAAACTCAGAACACGTGCTCAGCTCGGCCCGAAACTGCACTTAAAGCAATAAAAACTGAAATTGAGTATAGTCATGGTACCTGCGTTGAGTTATAATTAGTTCAAGAACAAAGAGAAATTGAATAATTGGCTCAAGAGTACAGTTATACAGTCATATAAATGTAAAATGGTTTCAGGCCTCGGAGACAATAACGGACTTTGGTCAGTAGAGGGCAACATAGACCATAACATGATTCAAGACACATTTTGAAAACTTGTTCCACTCGGCCTGAAAATGCATTTAAAGGAATAATAACTCAAATTGAGTGTCACTCCCAAACCAAAGGACTTTTGCACACACTTCAATGTATTTAGTTCAGGATGTCCTCCTGAAGCCTAAATGAGCAGTAATTTGACTACACAACTCATTCCTATGAAGATACATTCAAAGTCAGAAAGCGCGCTCAGCTCGGGCTGAAAATGCATTTAAAGCAATAAAAACTCAAATTGAGTGTCACACCTAAACCAAAGGACTTATGCACACACTTCAACATGTATTTTGTTCAGGATGACCTCCTGAAGCCCATATGAGCATTAATTTGACCACACAACTCATTCCTATGAAGATACATTCAAACTCACAAAACGTGCTCAGCTCGGGCTGAAAATGCATTTAAAGCAATAAAAAGTCAAATTGAGTGTCACGCCTAAACCAAAGGACTTATGCACACACTTCAACATGTATTTTGTTCAGGATGACCTCCTCAAGCCTAAATGAGCAATAATTTGACCACACAACTCATTCCTATGAGGATACATTCAAACTCACAAAACGTGCTCAGCTCGGGCTGAAAATGCATTTAAAGCAATAAAAACTCAAATTGAGTGTCACGCCTAAACCAAAGGACTTATACACACACTTCAACATGTATTTTGTTCAGGATGACCTCCTGAAGCCTAAATGAGCAATAATTTGACCACACAACTCATTCCTATGAAGATACATTCAAACTCAAAAAATGAGTTTAGCTCGGCAAAAAATGCATTTAAAGCAATAAAAACTCAAATTGAGTGTCACGCCTAAACCAAAGGACTGATGCACACCCTTCAACATGTATTTTGTTCAGGATGACCTCCTGAAGCCTAAATGGGCAATAATTTGACCACACAACTCATTCCTATGAAGATACATTCAAAGTCAGAAAGCGCGCTCAGCTCGGGCTGAAACTGCATTTAAAGCAATAAAAACTCAAATTGAGTGTCACGCCTAAACCAAAGGATTTATGCACACACTTCAACATGTATTTTGTTCAGGATGACCTCCTGAAGCCCATATGAGCATTAATTAGACTACACAACTCATTCCTATAAAGATACATTCAAACTCACAAAACGTGCTCAGCTCGGGCTGAAAATGCATTTAAAGCAATAAAAACTCAAATTGAGTGTCACGCCCAAACCAAAGGACTTATGCACACACTTCAACATGTATTTTGTTCAAGATGTCCTCCTGAAGCCTAAATGAGCATTAATATGATCACACATCTCATTCCTATGAAGATACATTCAAACTCAGAACACGTGCTCAGCTCGGCCCGAAACTGCACTTAAAGCAATAAAAACTGAAATTGAGTATAGTCATGGTACCTGCGTTGAGTTATAATTAGTTCAAGAACAAAGAGAAATTGAATAATTGGCTCAAGAGTACAGTTATACAGTCATATAAATGTAAAATGGTTTCAGGCCTCGGAGACAATAACGGACTTTGGTCAGTAGAGGGCAACATAGACCATAACATGATTCAAGACACATTTTGAAAACTTGTTCCACTCGGCCTGAAAATGCATTTAAAGCAATAATAACTCAAATTGAGTGTCACTCCCAAACCAAAGGACTTTTGCACACACTTCAATGTATTTAGTTCAGGATGTCCTCCTGAAGCCTAAATGAGCAGTAATTTGACTACACAACTCATTCCTATGAAGATACATTCAAAGTCAGAAAGCGCGCTCAGCTCGGGCTGAAAATGCATTTAAAGCAATAAAAACTCAAATTGAGTGTCACGCCTAAACCAAAGGACTTATGCACACACTTCAACATGTATTTTGTTCAGGATGACCACCTGAAGCCTAAATGAGCATTAATTTGACCACACAACTCATTCCTATGAAGATACATTCAAACTCACAAAACGTGCTCAACTCGGGCTGAAAATGCATTTAAAGCATCCATCCATCCATTTTCCGAACCGCTTGATCCTCACTAGGGTCGCGGGGGGCGCTGGAGCCTATCCCAGCTGTCTTCGGGCAGTAGGCGGGGGACACCCTGAAACGGTTGCCAGCCAATCGCAAGGCACACAGAGACGAACAACCATCCGCGCCCACATTCACACCTAGGGACAATTTAGAGCGTTCAATCAGCCTGCCATGCATGTTTTTGGAATGTGGGAGGAAACCGGAGTACCTGGAGAAAACCCACGCAGGCCCGGGGAGAACATGCAAACTCCACACAGGGAGGCCGGAGCTGGAATTGAACCCGGTACCTCTGCACTGTGAAGTCGGTGCTAACCACTGGACTACCGGGCCGCCGCATTTAAAGCAATAAAAACTCAAATTGAGTGTCACGCCTCAACCAAAGGACTTATGCACACACTTCAACGTGTATTTTGTTCAGGATGACCTCCTGAAGCCTAAATGAGCAATAGTTTGACCACACAACTAATTCCTATGAAGCTACATTCAAACTCACAAAACGTGCTCAGCTCGGGCTGAAAATGCATTTAAAGCAATAAAAACTCAAATTGAGTGTCACGCCTAAACCAAAGGACTTATGCACACACTTCAACATGTATTTTGTTCAGGATGACCTGAAGCCTATATGAGCATTAATTTGACCACACAACTCATTCCTATGAAGATACATTCAAACTCACAAAACGTGCTCAGCTCCGGCTGTGAAAATGCATTGAAAGCAATTAAACTCAAATTGAGTGTCACGCCTAAACCAAAGGACTTATGCACACACTTCAACATGTATTTTGTTCAGGAGGACCACCTGAAGCCTATATGAGCATTAATTTGACCACACAACTCATGCCTACGAAGATACATTCAAACTCACAAAACGTGCTCAGCTCGGGCTGAAAATGCATTTAAAGCAATAAAAACTCAAATTGAGTGTCACGCCTAAAACCAAAGGACTTATGCACACACTTCAACATGTATTTAGTTCAGGATGTCCTCCTGAAGCCTAATGAGCATTAATTTGACCACACAACTCATTCCTTTGAAGATACATTCAAACTCACAAAACGTGCTCAGCTCGGCCTGTAAATGCATTTAAAGCAATAAAAACTCAAATTGAGTGTCACGCCTAAACCAAAGGGCTTATGCACACACTTCAACATGTATTTTGTTCAGGATGGCCTCCTGAAGCCTATATGAGCATTAATTTGACCACACAACTCATTCCTATGAAGATACATTCAAACTCACAAAAGGTGCTCAGCTCGGGCTGAAAATGCATTTAAAGCAATAAAAACTCAAATTGAGTGTCAGGCCTAAACCATAGGATTTATGCACACACTTCAACATGTATTTTGTTCAGGATGGCCTCCTGAAGCCTAAATGAGCATTAATTTGACTACACAACTCATTCCTATGAATATACATTCAAAGTCAGAAAGCGCGCTCAAGCTCGGGCTGAAAATGCATTTAAAGCAATAAAAACTCAAATTGAGTGTCACACCTAAACCAAAGGACTTATGCACACACTTCAACATGTATTTTGTTCAGGATGACCTCTTGAAGCATATATGAGCATTAATTTGACCACACAACTCATTCCTATGAAGATACATTCAAACTCACAAAACGTGCTCAGCTCGGGCTGTGAAAATGCATTTAAAACAATAAAAACTCAAATTGAGTGTCACGCCTAAACCCAAGGACTTATGCACACACTTCAACATGTATTTTGTTCAGGATGACCTGAAGCCTATATGAGCATTAATTTGACCACACAACTCATTCCTATGAAGATACATTCAAACTCACAAAACGTGCTCAGCTCCGGCTGTGAAAATGCATTGAAAGCAATTAAACTCAAATTGAGTGTCACGCCTAAACCAAAGGACTTATGCACACACTTCAACATGTATTTTGTTCAGGAGGACCACCTGAAGCCTATATGAGCATTAATTTGACCACACAACTCATGCCTACGAAGATACATTCAAACTCACAAAACGTGCTCAGCTCGGGCTGAAAATGCATTTAAAGCAATAAAAACTCAAATTGAGTGTCACGCCTAAAACCAAAGGACTTATGCACACACTTCAACATGTATTTAGTTCAGGATGTCCTCCTGAAGCCTAATGAGCATTAATTTGACCACACAACTCATTCCTTTGAAGATACATTCAAACTCACAAAACGTGCTCAGCTCGGCCTGTAAATGCATTTAAAGCAATAAAAACTCAAATTGAGTGTCACGCCTAAACCAAAGGGCTTATGCACACACTTCAACATGTATTTTGTTCAGGATGGCCTCCTGAAGCCTATATGAGCATTAATTTGACCACACAACTCATTCCTATGAAGATACATTCAAACTCACAAAAGGTGCTCAGCTCGGGCTGAAAATGCATTTAAAGCAATAAAAACTCAAATTGAGTGTCAGGCCTAAACCATAGGATTTATGCACACACTTCAACATGTATTTTGTTCAGGATGGCCTCCTGAAGCCTAAATGAGCATTAATTTGACTACACAACTCATTCCTATGAATATACATTCAAAGTCAGAAAGCGCGCTCAAGCTCGGGCTGAAAATGCATTTAAAGCAATAAAAACTCAAATTGAGTGTCACACCTAAACCAAAGGACTTATGCACACACTTCAACATGTATTTTGTTCAGGATGACCTCTTGAAGCATATATGAGCATTAATTTGACCACACAACTCATTCCTATGAAGATACATTCAAACTCACAAAACGTGCTCAGCTCGGGCTGTGAAAATGCATTTAAAACAATAAAAACTCAAATTGAGTGTCACGCCTAAACCCAAGGACTTATGCACACACTTCAACATGTATTTTGTTCAGGAGGACCTCCTGAAGCCTAAATGAGCATTAATTTGACCACACAACTCATTCCTATGAAGAACCATTTAACACAAAAAACGTGCTCAGCTCGGGAAGAAAATGCATTTAAAGCAAAAAAAACTCAAATTGAGTGTCACGCCTAAACCAAAGGGTTTATGCACACACTTGAACATGTATTTAGTTCAGGATGGCCTCCTGAAGCCTAAATGAGCATTAATTTGACCACACAACTCATTCATAAGAAGATACATTCAAACTCACAAAAGGTGCTCAGCTCGGGCTGAAAATGCATTTAGAGCAATAAAAACTCAAATTGAGTGTCACGCCTAAACCAAAGGACTTATGCACACACTTCAACATGTATTTAGTTCAGGATGTCCTCCTGAAGCCTAAATGAGCAGTAATTTGACTACACAACTCATTCCTATGAAGATACATTCAAAGTCAGAAAGCGCGCTCAGCTCAGGCTGAAAATGCATTTAAAGCAATAAAAACTCAAATTGAGTGTCACACCTAAACCAAAGGACTTATGCACACACTTCAACATGTATTTTGTTCAGGATGGCCTCCTGAAGCCTATATGAGCATTATATTGACCACACAACTCATTCCTATGAAGATACATTCAAACTCACAAAAGGTGCTCAGCTCGGGCTGAAAATGCATTTAAAGCAATAAAAACTCAAATTGAGTGTCACGCCTAAACCAAAGGACTTATGCACACACTTCAACATGTATTTTGTTCAGGATGGCCTCCTGAAGCCTAAATGAGCATTAATTTGACTACACAACTCATTCCTATGAAGATACATTCAAAGTCAGAAAGCGCGCTCAAGCTCGGGCTGAAAATGCATTTAAAGCAATAAAAACTCAAATTGAGTGTCACACCTAAAGGACTTATGCACACACTTCAACATGTATTTTGTTCAGGATGGCCTCTGAAGCCTAAATGAGCATTAATTTGACTACACAACTCATTCCTATGAAGATACATTCAAAGTCAGAAAGCGCGCTCAAGCTCGGGCTGAAAATGCATTTAAAGCAATAAAAACTCAAATTGAGTGTCACACCTAAACCAAAGGATTTATGCACACACTTCAACATGTATTTTGTTCAGGATGACCTCCTGAAGCCTATATGAGCATTAATTTGACCACACAACTCATTCCTATGAAGATACATTCAAACTCAGAAAACGTGCTCAGCTCGTGCTGAAAATGCATTTAAAGCAATAAAAACTCAAACTGAGTGTCACGCCTAAACCAAAGGACTTATGCACACACTTCAACATGTATTTTGTTCAGGATGGCCTCCTGAAGCCTAAATGAGCATTAATTTGACTACACAACTCATTCCTATGAAGATACATTCAAAGTCAGAAAGCGCGCTCAAGCTCGGGCTGAAAATGCATTTAAAGCAATAAAAACTCAAATTGAGTGTCACACCTAAAGGACTTATGCACACACTTCAACATGTATTTTGTTCAGGATGGCCTCTGAAGCCTAAATGAGCATTAATTTGACTACACAACTCATTCCTATGAAGATACATTCAAAGTCAGAAAGCGCGCTCAAGCTCGGGCTGAAAATGCATTTAAAGCAATAAAAACTCAAATTGAGTGTCACACCTAAACCAAAGGATTTATGCACACACTTCAACATGTATTTTGTTCAGGATGACCTCCTGAAGCCTATATGAGCATTAATTTGACCACACAACTCATTCCTATGAAGATACATTCAAACTCAGAAAACGTGCTCAGCTCGTGCTGAAAATGCATTTAAAGCAATAAAAACTCAAACTGAGTGTCACGCCTAAACCAAAAGACTTATGCACACACTTCAACATGTATTTTGTTCAGGATGACCACCTGAAGCCTAAATTAGCATTCATTTGACCACACAACTCATTCCTATGAAGATACATTCAAAGTCAGAAAGCGCGCTCAAGCTCGGGCTGAAAATGCATTTAAAGCAATAAAAACTCAAATTGAGTGTCACACCTAAACCAAAGGACTTATGCACACACTTCAACATGTATTTAGTTCAGGATGGCCTCCTGAAGCCTAAAAGAGCATTATTTTGACTACACAACTCATTCCTATGAAGATACATTCAAAGTCAGAAAGCACGCTCAGCTCGGGCTGAAAATGCATTTAAAGCAATAAAAACTCAAATTGAGTGTCACACCTAAACAAAAGGACTTATGCACACACTTCAACATGTATTTCGTTCAGGATGTCCTCCTGAAGCCTAAATGAGCAGTAATTTGACTACACAACTCATTCCTATGAAGATACATTCAAAGTCGGAAAGCGCGCTCAGCTCAGGCTGAAAATGCATTTAAAGCAATAAAAATTCAAATTGAGTGTCACACCTAAACCAAAGGACTTATGCACACACTTCAACATGTATTTTGTTCAGGATGGCCTCCTGAAGCCTATATGAGCATTAATTTGACCAAACAACTCATTCCTATGAAGATACATTCAAACTCACAAAACGTGCTCAGCTCGTGCTGAAAATGCATTTAAAGCAATAAAAACTCAAACTGAGTGTCACGCCTAAAACCAAAGGACTTATGCACACACTTCAACATGTATTTTGTTCAGGATGACCTGAAGCCTATATGAGCATTAATTTGACCACACAACTCATTCCTATGAAGATACATTCAAACTCACAAAATGTGCTCAGCTCCGGCTGTGAAAATGCATTGAAAGCAATTAAACTCAAATTGAGTGTCACGCCTAAACCAAAGGACTTATGCACACACTTCAACATGTATTTTGTTCAGGAGGACCACCTGAAGCCTATATGAGCATTAATTTGACCACACAACTCATGCCTACAAAGATACATTCAAACTCACAAAACGTGCTCAGCTCGGGCTGAAAATGCATTTAAAGCAATAAAAACTCAAATTGAGTGTCACGCCTAAAACCAAAGGACTTATGCACACACTTCAACATGTATTTAGTTCAGGATGTCCTCCTGAAGCCTAATGAGCATTAATTTGACCACACAACTCATTCCTTTGAAGATACATTCAAACTCACAAAACGTGCTCAGCTCGGCCTGAAAATGCATTTAAAGCAATAAAAACTCAAATTGAGTGTCACGCCTAAACCAAAGGGCTTATGCACACACTTCAACATGTATTTAGTTCAGGATGTCCTCCTGAAGCCTAAATGAGCATTAATTTGACCACACAACTCATTCCTATGAAGAAACATTTAACTCAAAAAACGTGCTCAGCTCGGGCAGAAAATGCATTTAAAGCAAAAAAAACTCAAATTGAGTGTCACGCCTAAACCAAAGGACTTATGCACACATTGAACATGTATTTATTTCAGGATGTCCTCCTGAAGCCTAAATGAGCATTAATTTGACTACACAACTCATTCCTATGAAGATACATTCAAAGTCAGAAAACTTGCTCAGCTCGGGCTGAAAATGCATTTAAAGCAATAAAAACTCAAATTGAGTGTCACACCTAAACATAAGGACTTATGCACACACTTCAAAATGTATTTTGTTCAGGATGACCTCCTGAAGCCTAAATGAGCAGTAATTTGACTACACAACTCATTCCTATGAAGATACATTCAAAGTCGGAAAGCGCGCTCAGCTCAGGCTGAAAATGCATTTAAAGCAATAAAAACTCAAATTGAGTGTCACACCTAAACCAAAGGACTTATGCACACACTTCAACATGTATTTTGTTCAGGGTGGCCTCCTGAAGCCTATATGAGCATTAATTTGACCACACAACTCATTCCTATGAAGATACATTCAAACTCACAAAAGGTGCTCAGCTCGGGCTGAAAATGCATTTAAAGCAATAAAAACTCAAATTGAGTGTCACGCCTAAACCAAAGGACTTATGCACACACTTCAACATGTATTTTGTTCAGAAGGACCACCTGAAGCCTAAATGAGCATTAATTTGATCACACAATTCATGCCTATAAAGATGCATTCAAACTCACAAAACGTGCTCAGCTCGGGCTGAAAATGCATTTAAAGCAATAAAAACTCAAGTTGAGTGTCACACCTAAACCAAAGGACTTATGCACACACTTCAACATGTATTTTGTTCAGGATGGCCTCCTGAAGCCTAAAAGAGCATTAATTTGACTACACAACTCATTCCTATGAAGATACATTCAAAGTCAGAAAGCGCGCTCAGCTCGGGCTGAAAATGCATTTAAAGCAATAAAAACTCAAATTGAGTGTCACACCTAAACCAAAGGATTATGCACACACTTCAACATGTATTTTTTTCAGGATGGCCTCCTGAAGCCTATATGAGCATTAATTTGACCACACAACTCATTCCTATGAAGATACATTCAAACTCACAAAAGGTGCTCAGCTCGGGCTGAAAATGCATTTAAAGCAATAAAAACTCAAATTGAGTGTCACGCCTAAACCAAAGGACTTATGCACACACTTCAACATGTATTTTGTTCAGGATGGCCTCCTGAAGCCTAAATGAGCATTAATTTGACTACACAACTCATTCCTATGAAGATACATTCAAAGTCAGAAAGCGCGCTCAAGCTCGGGCTGAAAATGCATTGAAAGCAATTAAACTCAAATTGAGTGTCACACCTAAACCAAAGGACTTATGCACACACTTCAACATGTATTTTGTTCAGAAGGACCACCTGAAGCCTAAATGAGCATTAATTTGATCACACAATTCATGCCTATGAAGATGCATTCAAACTCACAAAACGTGCCCAGCTCGGGCTGAAAATGCATTTAAAGCAATAAAAACTCAAATTGAGTGTCACACCTAAACCAAAGGACTTATGCACACACTTCAACATGTATTTTGTTCAGGATGGCCTCCTGAAGCCTAAAAGAGCATTAATTTGACTACACAACTCATTCCTATGAAGATACATTCAAAGTCAGAAAGCGCGCTCAGCTCGGGCTGAAAATGCATTTAAAGCAATAAAAACTCAAATTGAGTGTCACACCTAAACCAAAGGATTATGCACACACTTCAACATGTATTTTTTTCAGGATGGCCTCCTGAAGCCTATATGAGCATTAATTTGACCACACAACTCATTCCTATGAAGATACATTCAAACTCACAAAAGGTGCTCAGCTCGGGCTGAAAATGCATTTAAAGCAATAAAAACTCAAATTGAGTGTCACGCCTAAACCAAAGGACTTATGCACACACTTCAACATGTATTTTGTTCAGGATGGCCTCCTGAAGCCTAAATGAGCATTAATTTGACTACACAACTCATTCCTATGAAGATACATTCAAAGTCAGAAAGCGCGCTCAAGCTCGGGCTGAAAATGCATTTAAAGCAATTAAACTCAAATTGAGTGTCACACCTAAACCAAAGGATTTATGCACACACTTCAACATGTATTTTGTTCAGAAGGACCACCTGAAGCCTAAATGAGCATTAATTTGATCACACAATTCATGCCTATGAAGATGCATTCAAACTCACAAAACGTGCCCAGCTCGGGCTGAAAATGCATTTAAAGCAATAAAAACTCAAATTGAGTGTCACACCTAAACCAAAGGACTTATGCACACACTTCAACATGTATTTTGTTCAGGATGGCCTCCTGAAGCCTAAAAGAGCATTAATTTGACTACACAACTCATTCCTATGAAGATACATTCAAAGTCAGAAAGCACGCTCAGCTCGGGCTGAAAATGCATTTAAAGCAGTAAAAACTCAAATTGAGTGTCACGCCTAAACCAGAGGATTTATGCACACACTTCAACATGTATTTTGTTCAGGATGTCCTCCTGAAGCCTAAATGAGCATTAATTTGACTACACAACTCATTCCTATGAAGATACATTCAAAGTCAGAAAGCGCGCTCAAGCTCGGGCTGAAAATGCATTTAAAGCAATAAAAACTCAAATTGAGTGTCACACCTAAACCAAAGGACTTATGCACACATTCAACATGTATTTTGTTCAGGATGACCTCCTGAAGCCTATATGAGCTTTAATTTGACCACACAACTCATTCCTATGAAGATACATTCAAACTCACAAAACGTGCTCAGCTCGGGCTGAAAATGCATTTAAAGCAATAAAAACTCAAATTGAGTGTCACGCCTAAACCAAAGGATTTATGCACACACTTTAACATATATTTTGTTCAGAAGGACCACCTGAAGCCTAAATGAGCATTAATTTGATCACACAATTCATGCCTATGAAGATGCATTCAAACTCACAAAACGTGCTCAGCTCGGGCTGAAAATGCATTTAAAGCAATAAAAACTCAAATTGAGTGTCACACCTAAACCAAAGGACTTATGCACACACTTCAACATGTATTTTGTTCAGGATGGCCTCCTGAAGCCTAAAAGAGCATTAATTTGACTACACAACTCATTCCTATGAAGATGCATTCAAACTCACAAAACGTGCTCAGCTCGGGCTGAAAATGCATTTAAAGCAATAAAAACTCAAATTGAGTGTCACACCTAAACCAAAGGACTTATGCACACACTTCAACATGTATTTTGTTCAGGATGGCCTCCTGAAGCCTAAAAGAGCATTAATTTGACTACACAACTCATTCCTATGAAGATACATTCAAAGTCAGAAAGCACGCTCAGCTCGGGCTGAAAATGCATTTAAAGCAATAAAAACTCAAATTGAGTGTCACACCTAAACCAAAGGACTTATGCACACACTTCAACATGTATTTTGTTCAGGATGACCTCCTGAAGCCTATATGAGCATCAATTTGACCACACAACTCATTCCTATGAAGATACATTCAAACTCACAAAACGTGCTCAGCTCGGGCTGAAAATGCATTTAAAGCAATAAAAACTCAAATTGAGTGTCACGCCTAAACCAAAGGACTTATGCACACACTTCAACATGTATTTAGTTCAGGAGGTCATCCCGAAGCCTAAATGAGCATTAATTTGACCACACGACTCATTCCTATGAAGATACATTCAAACTCAGAAAACGTGCTCAGCTCGTGCTGAAAATGCATTTAAAGCAATAAAAACTCAAACTGAGTGTCACGCCTAAACCAAAAGACTTATGCACACACTTCAACATGTATTTTGTTCAGGATGACCACCTGAAGCCTAAATTAGCATTCATTTGACCACACAACTCATTCCTATGAAGATACATTCAAAGTCAGAAAGCGCGCTCAAGCTCGGGCTGAAAATGCATTTAAAGCAATAAAAACTCAAATTGAGTGTCACACCTAAACCAAAGGACTTATGCACACACTTCAACATGTATTTTGTTCAGGATGACCTCCTGAAGCCTATATGAGCATTAATTTGACCACACAACTCATTCCTATGAAGATACATTCAAACTAACAAAACGTGCTCAGCTCGGGCTGAAAATGCATTTAAAGCAATAAAAACTCAAATTGAGTGTCACGCCTAAACCAAAGGACTTATGCACACACTTCAACATGTATTTAGTTCAGGAGGTCATCCTGAAGCCTAAATGAGCATTAATTTGACCACACAACTCATTCCTATGAAGATACATTCAAAGTCAGAAAACTTGCTCAGCTCGGGCTGAAAATGCATTTAAAGCAATAAAAACTCAAATTGAGTGTCACACCTAAACCAAAGGACTTATGCACATACTTCAACATGTATTTTGTTCAGGATGACCTCCTGAAGCCTAAATGAGCAGTAATTTGACTACACAACTCATTCCCGGATTCGACTTCCGGGGTGAGAGGACGCTGGCGTGTATGTCGCCGCTTCTCACTCCAAACTTTTCCAAAACTTTTCAGATATTTGTTCTGATTTTTCTTTTGCCCTTCTGTTTTTGGACTGTTTGGACTGTGATTGATGTAACAAATCATAGCTTCACCCGATCAATCAAACCCCAAATCGTAACTTAGTCCACGGGCTAACGCCGGTAGCTTAAACTTACCGGCTGTCACCGCACCGGCCTTTCTCCCTCGTCATGGGGCGGCACAACTTCGCCGCCTTTGGGTTATTTCTGATACTTCTGACGTTCTGCCATCATCCAGTGACAGGACTACTCCACTATTCTGTCGCGGATCTTCTCCGGATCCGGAGGATTGCACCGGAGCCTCCACCGCCGGAACTGCACCATCATCCTGACATCGCTCGCCTGCCTCGACGTCGCTACATTCACCGCGGGTCGCGTAGACATGTTGACTACAAAAATCCTGGCTCAATCAACTCGACCTGGTCCACTTCTCGACGTCCTCCCAGAAACCGCGGCCGCAACACCAACTACTATGCAGTAGCCCGCCTGGCTAGGTCGGCTAACAGCACTGCCGCCATCAAACATGACACCTCCGCTGTCAACTTTGGACTGCTGAACATCCGCTCACTTACGAACAAGGGTCACCTCATTCAAGACGTCCTCGCCGAACGCAAACTTGACTTCCTCGTTTTAACAGAAACCTGGCAACAAACAAACGACTTCGCTGCTCTGAATGACTCCACTCCTCCCGGCTTTGTTTACATCTGCCGTCCCCGTGGCAACGGCCGTGGAGGAGGCCTCGCGGTAATCCACCGCGAGAAGTGGAAAGTCTTACCAGTCTCCGTTCCTGCATCAAGCTCTTTTGAATGCATGGTGTTTAAACTCCCTGGACCCACGCCAACCATCATTGCCACAGTTTATCGCCCCCCGAAGCCACATAGCGATTTCATCAATGAATTTTCCAGTTTAATCACACACTTATCCACTCTCTCGCCAAATTTAATTTTGCTGGGAGATTTTAATATTCACATGGACAACCCCGACCTGCCACTCACAAGAGACTTCACATCCTACCTGGAGAGCCTCGCGATACACTGTCTTACTGACTTCCCCACCCACATCAAAGGCCACACATTGGACTTGGTTTGCTGCTCTGGCTTCTCCCCCTCCAAGCCCACTGCTGATGTTTTTCCTGAAACCGATCATTTCCTCCTCACTTTTAACATCGTACTCCGTCTCTCTACAATCAAAACCTCCCGCTTCATTTCTTTTCGTAATACCAAAAATATCAACATTGACACCTTCTGCTCCATTATCGACCGTTCCCCGCCCCCAGACGCCCTTTCAAACCCGGATGACCTCACCGCTCACTACAATGCCTGCCTCACAAATATTCTAAATTCTCTCGCCCCCCTGAAGACCAGGACTGCTTCATTCTCTACATCTGCCCCCTGGTTTACACCCGCTCTTAGATCATTGAAATCAAAAAACCGCCAACTTGAGCGACTCTATAAGAAAACCGGTCTCACCATCCATAAGGACATGTACACTACCCATATCACTAAATACAAGGACCAAATTGCACAAACCAAATCCAGCTACTACTCCGGCCTCATCCTCTCCAACGAAGGAAATTCAAGAACTCTCTTCTCCGTCATGAACAAAATCCTCCGGCCACCAAACTCTCTCCCCCTCCACCTGTACTCCACAGCAACCTGCAACTCCATAATGGAACACTTCAATCACAAAATCCTTAAGATCCATCACCAACTCCATCAAAACCTGCCTGCTCCCCCCCCCCCCCCCCATCTGAACCTTCTTCTCCTTGTCATCTCTTCTCCAGTTTTGTTCCACCAACGACTGCTGAATTATCCAACCTCATACTCAAATCCAAGCCCACCACTTGCCAGCTTGATCCCCTCCCTTCATCCCTTGTTAAATCCTGCCTTCCTTCTATGCTTCCTCTCATATCTGCTATTATCCACTCCTCACTCTCTTCTGGTATTGTCCCATCACTCCTCAAAACTGCTGCTATCACCCCCACACTGAAAAAACATGGCTCTGACCCCAACAACTTTGATAACCTCCGCCCCATCTCCAACCTTCCATTTATCTCGAAAATCCTTGAAAAAACTGTTGCTGCTCAACTCCACTCCCACCTGTCCCTTCACTCTCTCTATGAACCCTTTCAGTCCGGTTTCCGCCCCCGCCACAGCACAGAGACTGCCCTAATCCGTATTGTGAATGATCTCCTCATAGCATCTGATTCCGGTTTAGTCTCCATCCTCATCCTCTTAGACTTGAGCGCTGCCTTTGACACAATCTCTCACCCTATCCTCCTCAATAGACTCTCCTCCATTGGTCTCTCCCACACTCCCCTCAGTTGGTTCCACTCCTACCTCACTGGCCGCACTCAGTTTGTCCAGCTCAAATCCTTCACCTCAAAGCCCTCCCCAGTCACCACAGGTGTACCACAGGGATCTGTCCTAGGTCCCCTTCTCTTCATCATCTACCTCCTGCCTCTTGGCCATATCCTCCGCAAATTTAATATCCACTTTCACTGCTTTGCTGATGACACCCAGCTCTACCTCTCCTGCAAGCCAAACTCCATACTCCCACCCCCCTCCCTCACCTCTTGCCTCTCCGAACTCAAAACATGGTTCACAACAAACTTTCTTAAATTAAATACTAATAAAACTGAAGTCCTCCTTCTTGGCACCAAATCCACTTTATCCAAAGTAAACAGTTTTTCCTTCAACATTGACAGCTCCCTAGTGTCCCCCTCCCCCCAGGTTAAGAGTCTGGGTGTCATCCTGGATAGCATGCTCACCTTCCACTCGCATATCAACACCATCACCCGCACTGCTTATTTCCACCTCCGCAATATTACCAGACTTCGCCCTTCCCTCACCCCCCGCACCACTGCTATTCTTGTCCACAGTCTTGTCACATCCCGCCTTGATTACTGCAACGCTCTCCTCTTCGGCCTACCTCAAAAGTCCCTTCATAAAATCCAGCTGGTCCAAAACGCCTCTGCTCGCATCATCACAAAAACATCTTCCCAGCAGCACATCACCCCCGTTCTCCAACAGCTTCACAGGCTCCCTGTTCAACATCGCATCAATTACAAACTGCTTCTATATACATATATGGCCATCCACAACCTGGCCCCTCCTTACCTATCCGACCTTCTCCAGGTGCATATCCCCTCTCGCTCCCTCAGATCCTCGTCCTCCCTCCGCCTGTCAGTGCCCCCTGCCCGACTGAGCACCATGGGAGCCAGAGCCTTCAGTCACGCTGCTCCAAAGCTCTGGAACAACCTACCTCCGGACCTCAAAAACTGCACACCTCTTTCCACTTTCAAGTCCCGTCTAAAAACACACCTGTTCAGGATTGCCTACAACACATAGCTCTTCCATTTCCTATGTTTTTATGATTTTATGATTTTATGTCCTGTTTTTATATAATATCTCGTTTACTAATTTTTACATTGTATTTTCTTATTGTCTGTACAGTGTCCTTGGGTGGCATGAAAGGCGCTTTTAAATAAAATGCAACATTATTATTATTATTATTATTCCTATGAAGATACATTCAAAGTCGGAAAGCGCGCTCAGCTCAGGCTGAAAATGCATTTAAAGCAATAAAAACTCAAATTGAGTGTCACACCTAAACCAAAGGACTTATGCACACACTTGAACATGTATTTTGTTCAGGGTGGCCTCCTGAAGCCTATATGAGCATTAATTTGACCACACAACTCATTCCTATGAAGATACATTCAAACTCACAAAAGGTGCTCAGCTCGGGCTGAAAATGCATTTAAAGCAATAAAAACTCAAATTGAGTGTCACGCCTAAACCAAAGGACTTATGCACACACTTCAACATGTATTTTGTTCAGAAGGACCACCTGAAGCCTAAATGAGCATTAATTTGATCACACAATTCATGCCTATGAAGATGCATTCAAACTCACAAAACGTGCTCAGCTCGGGCTGAAAATGCATTTAAAGCAATAAAAACTCAAGTTGAGTGTCACACCTAAACCAAAGGACTTATGCACACACTTCAACATGTATTTTGTTCAGGATGGCCTCCTGAAGCCTAAAAGAGCATTAATTTGACTACACAACTCATTCCTATGAAGATACATTCAAAGTCAGAAAGCGCGCTCAGCTCGGGCTGAAAATGCATTTAAAGCAATAAAAACTCAAATTGAGTGTCACACCTAAACCAAAGGATTATGCACACACTTCAACATGTATTTTGTTCAGGATGGCCTCCTGAAGCCTATATGAGCATTAATTTGACCACACAACTCATTCCTATGAAGATACATTCAAACTCACAAAAGGTGCTCAGCTCGGGCTGAAAATGCATTTAAAGCAATAAAAACTCAAATTGAGTGTCACGCCTAAACCAAAGGACTTATGCACACACTTCAACATGTATTTTGTTCAGGATGGCCTCCTGAAGCCTAAAAGAGCATTAATTTGACTACACAACTCATTCCTATGAAGATACATTCAAAGTCAGAAAGCACGCTCAGCTCGGGCTGAAAATGCATTTAAAGCAATAAAAACTCAAATTGAGTGTCACGCCTAAACCAGAGGATTTATGCACACACTTCAACATGTATTTTGTTCAGGATGTCCTCCTGAAGCCTAAATGAGCATTAATTTGACTACACAACTCATTCCTATGAAGATACATTCAAAGTCAGAAAGCGCGCTCAAGCTCGGGCTGAAAATGCATTTAAAGCAATAAAAACTCAAATTGAGTGTCACACCTAAACCAAAGGACTTATGCACACATTCAATATGTATTTTGTTCAGGATGACCTCCTGAAGCCTATATGAGCTTTAATTTGACCACACAACTCATTCCTATGAAGATACATTCAAACTCACAAAACGTGCTCAGCTCGGGCTGAAAATGCATTTAAAGCAATAAAAACTCAAATTGAGTGTCACGCCTAAACCAAAGGATTTATGCACACACTTTAACATGTATTTTGTTCAGAAGGACCACCTGAAGCCTAAATGAGCATTAATTTGATCACACAATTCATGCCTATGAAGATGCATTCAAACTCACAAAACGTGCTCAGCTCGGGCTGAAAATGCTTTTAAAGCAATAAAAACTCAAATTGAGTGTCACACCTAAACCAAAGGACTTATGCACACACTTCAACATGTATTTTGTTCAGGATGGCCTCCTGAAGCCTAAAAGAGCATTAATTTGACTACACAACTCATTCCTATGAAGATGCATTCAAACTCACAAAACGTGCTCAGCTCGGGCTGAAAATGCATTTAAAGCAATAAAAACTCAAATTGAGTGTCACACCTAAACCAAAGGACTTATGCACACACTTCAACATGTATTTTGTTCAGGATGGCCTCCTGAAGCCTAAAAGAGCATTAATTTGACTACACAACTCATTCCTATGAAGATACATTCAAAGTCAGAAAGCACGCTCAGCTCGGGCTGAAAATGCATTTAAAGCAATAAAAACTCAAATTGAGTGTCACGCCTAAACCAAAGGATTTATGCACACACTTTAACATGTATTTTGTTCAGAAGGACCACCTGAAGCCTAAATGAGCATTAATTTGATCACACAATTCATGCCTATGAAGATGCATTCAAACTCACAAAACGTGCTCAGCTCGGGCTGAAAATGCTTTTAAAGCAATAAAAACTCAAATTGAGTGTCACACCTAAACCAAAGGACTTATGCACACAGTTCAACATGTATTTTGTTCAGGATGGCCTCCTGAAGCCTAAAAGAGCATTAATTTGACTACACAACTCATTCCTATGAAGATGCATTCAAACTCACAAAACGTGCTCAGCTCGGGCTGAAAATGCATTTAAAGCAATAAAAACTCAAATTGAGTGTCACACCTAAACCAAAGGACTTATGCACACACTTCAACATGTATTTTGTTCAGGATGGCCTCCTGAAGCCTAAAAGAGCATTAATTTGACTACACAACTCATTCCTATGAAGATACATTCAAAGTCAGAAAGCACGCTCAGCTCGGGCTGAAAATGCATTTAAAGCAATAAAAACTCAAATTGAGTGTCACACCTAAACCAAAGGACTTATGCACACACTTCAACATGTATTTTGTTCAGGATGGCCTCCTGAAGCCTAAAAGAGCATTAATTTGACTACACAACTCATTCCTATGAAGATACATTCAAAGTCAGAAAGCACGCTCAGCTCGGGCTGAAAATGCATTTAAAGCAATAAAAACTCAAATTGAGTGTCACACCTAAACCAAAGGACTTATGCACACACTTCAACATGTATTTTGTTCAGGATGACCTCCTGAAGCCTATATGAGCATCAATTTGACCACACAACTCATTCCTATGAAGATACATTCAAACTCACAAAACGTGCTCAGCTCGGGCTGAAAATGCATTTAAAGCAATAAAAACTCAAATTGAGTGTCACGCCTAAACCAAAGGACTTATGCACACACTTCAACATGTATTTAGTTTAGGAGGTCATCCCGAAGCCTAAATGAGCATTAATTTGACCACACGACTCATTCCTATGAAGATACATTCAAACTCAGAAAACGTGCTCAGCTCGGGCTGAAAATGCATTTAAAGCAATAAAAACTCAAATTGAGTGTCACACCTAAACCAAAGGACTTATGCACACACTTCAACATGTATTTCGTTCAGGATGTCCTCCTGAAGCCTAAATGAGCAGTAATTTGACTACACAACTCATTCCTATGAAGATACATTCAAAGTCGGAAAGCGCGCTCAGCTCAGGCTGAAAATGCATTTAAAGCAATAAAAATTCAAATTGAGTGTCACACCTAAACCAAAGGACTTATGCACACACTTCAACATGTATTTTGTTCAGGATGGCCTCCTGAAGCCTATATGAGCATTAATTTGACCAAACAACTCATTCCTATGAAGATACATTCAAACTCACAAAACGTGCTCAGCTCGTGCTTAAAATGCATTTAAAGCAATAAAAACTCAAACTGAGTGTCACGCCTAAAACCAAAGGACTTATGCACACACTTCAACATGTATTTTGTTCAGGATGACCTGAAGCCTATATGAGCATTAATTTGACCACACAACTCATTCCTATGAAGATACATTCAAACTCAAAAAACGTGCTCAGCTCCGGCTGTGAAAATGCATTGAAAGCAATTAAACTCAAATTGAGTGTCACGCCTAAACCAAAGGACTTATGCACACACTTCAACATGTATTTTGTTCAGGAGGACCACCTGAAGCCTATATGAGCATTAATTAGACCACACAACTCATGCCTACGAAGATACATTCAAACTCACAAAACGTGCTCAGCTCGGGCTGAAAATGCATTTCAAGCAATAAAAACTCAAATTGAGTGTCACGCCTAAAACCAAAGGACTTATGCACACACTTCAACATGTATTTAGTTCAGGATGTCCTCCTGAAGCCTAATGAGCATTAATTTGACCACACAACTCATTCCTTTGAAGATACATTCAAACTCACAAAACGTGCTCAGCTCGGCCTGAAAATGCATTTAAAGCAATAAAAACTCAAATTGAGTGTCACGCCTAAACCAAAGGGCTTATGCACACACTTCAACATGTATTTAGTTCAGGATGTCCTCCTGAAGCCTAAATGAGCATTAATTTGACCACACAACTCATTCCTATGAAGAAACATTTAACTCAACAAACATGCTCAGCTCGGGCAGAAAATGCATTTAAAGCAAAAAAAACTCAAATTGAGTGTCACGCCTAAACCAAAGGACTTATGCACACACTTGAACATGTATTTATTTCAGGATGTCCTCCTGAAGCCTAAATGAGCATTAATTTGACTACACAATTCATTCCTATGAAGATACATTCAAAGTCAGAAAACTTGCTCAGCTCGGGCTGAAAATGCATTTAAAGCAATAAAAACTCAAATTGAGTGTCACACCTAAACCAAAGGACTTATGCACACACTTCAACATGTATTTAGTTCAGGATGTCCTCCTGAAGCCTAATGAGCATTAATTTGACCACACAACTCATTCCTATGAAGAAACATTTAACTCAAAAAACGTGCTCAGCTCGGGCAGAAAATGCATTTAAAGCAAAAAAAAACTCAAATTGAGTGTCACGCCTAAACCAAAGGACTTATGCACACACTTGAACATGTATTTATTTCAGGATGTCCTCCTGAAGCCTAAATGAGCATTAATTTGACTACACAACTCATTCCTATGAAGATACATTCAAAGTCAGAAAACTTGCTCAGCTCGGGCTGAAAATGTATTTAAAGCAATAAAAACTCAAATTGAGTGTCACACCTAAATCAAAGGACTTATGCACACACTTCAACATGTATTTTGTTCAGGGTGACCTCCTGAAGCCTAAATGAGCAGTAATTTGACTACACAACTCATTCCTATGAAGATACATTCAAAGTCAGAAAGCACGCTCAGCTCGGGCTGAAAATGCATTTAAAGCAATAAAAACTCAAATTGAGTATCACACCTAAACCAAAGGACTTATGCACACACTTCAACATGTATTTTGTTCAGGATGACCTCCTGAAGCCTATATGAGCATCAATTTGACCACACAACTCATTCCTATGAAGATACATTCAAACTCACAAAACGTGCTCAGCTCGGGCTGAAAATGCATTTAAAGCAATAAAAACTCAAATTGAGTGTCACGCCTAAACCAAAGGACTTATGCACACACTTCAACATGTATTTAGTTTAGGAGGTCATCCCGAAGCCTAAATGAGCATTAATTTGACCACACGACTCATTCCTATGAAGATACATTCAAACTCAGAAAACGTGCTCAGCTCGGGCTGAAAATGCATTTAAAGCAATAAAAACTCAAATTGAGTGTCACACCTAAACCAAAGGACTTATGCACACACTTCAACATGTATTTCGTTCAGGATGTCCTCCTGAAGCCTAAATGAGCAGTAATTTGACTACACAACTCATTCCTATGAAGATACATTCAAAGTCGGAAAGCGCGCTCAGCTCAGGCTGAAAATGCATTTAAAGCAATAAAAATTCAAATTGAGTGTCACACCTAAACCAAAGGACTTATGCACACACTTCAACATGTATTTTGTTCAGGATGGCCTCCTGAAGCCTATATGAGCATTAATTTGACCAAACAACTCATTCCTATGAAGATACATTCAAACTCACAAAACGTGCTCAGCTCGTGCTTAAAATGCATTTAAAGCAATAAAAACTCAAACTGAGTGTCACGCCTAAAACCAAAGGACTTATGCACACACTTCAACATGTATTTTGTTCAGGATGACCTGAAGCCTATATGAGCATTAATTTGACCACACAACTCATTCCTATGAAGATACATTCAAACTCAAAAAACGTGCTCAGCTCCGGCTGTGAAAATGCATTGAAAGCAATTAAACTCAAATTGAGTGTCACGCCTAAACCAAAGGACTTATGCACACACTTCAACATGTATTTTGTTCAGGAGGACCACCTGAAGCCTATATGAGCATTAATTTGACCACACAACTCATGCCTACGAAGATACATTCAAACTCACAAAACGTGCTCAGCTCGGGCTGAAAATGCATTTAAAGCAATAAAAACTCAAATTGAGTGTCACGCCTAAAACCAAAGGACTTATGCACACACTTCAACATGTATTTAGTTCAGGATGTCCTCCTGAAGCCTAATGAGCATTAATTTGACCACACAACTCATTCCTTTGAAGATACATTCAAACTCACAAAACGTGCTCAGCTCGGCCTGAAAATGCATTTAAAGCAATAAAAACTCAAATTGAGTGTCACGCCTAAACCAAAGGGCTTATGCACACACTTCAACATGTATTTAGTTCAGGATGTCCTCCTGAAGCCTAAATGAGCATTAATTTGACCACACAACTCATTCCTATGAAGAAACATTTAACTCAACAAACATGCTCAGCTCGGGCAGAAAATGCATTTAAAGCAAAAAAAACTCAAATTGAGTGTCACGCCTAAACCAAAGGACTTATGCACACACTTGAACATGTATTTATTTCAGGATGTCCTCCTGAAGCCTAAATGAGCATTAATTTGACTACACAACTCATTCCTATGAAGATACATTCAAAGTCAGAAAACTTGCTCAGCTCGGGCTGAAAATGCATTTAAAGCAATAAAAACTCAAATTGAGTGTCACACCTAAACCAAAGGACTTATGCACACACTTCAACATGTATTTAGTTCAGGATGTCCTCCTGAAGCCTAATGAGCATTAATTTGACCACACAACTCATTCCTATGAAGAAACATTTAACTCAAAAAACGTGCTCAGCTCGGGCAGAAAATGCATTTAAAGCAAAAAAAACTCAAATTGAGTGTCACGCCTAAACCAAAGGACTTATGCACACACTTGAACATGTATTTATTTCAGGATGTCCTCCTGAAGCCTAAATGAGCATTAATTTGACTACACAACTCATTCCTATGAAGATACATTCAAAGTCAGAAAACTTGCTCAGCTCGGGCTGAAAATGTATTTAAAGCAATAAAAACTCAAATTGAGTGTCACACCTAAATCAAAGGACTTATGCACACACTTCAACATGTATTTTGTTCAGGGTGACCTCCTGAAGCCTAAATGAGCAGTAATTTGACTACACAACTCATTCCTATGAAGATACATTCAAAGTCGGAAAGCGCGCTCAGCTCAGGCTGAAAATGCATTTAAAGCAATAAAAACTCAAATTGAGTGTCACACCTAAACCAAAGGACTCATGCACACACTTCAACATGTATTTTGTTCAGGATGGCCTCCTGAAGCCTATATGAGCATTAATTTGACCACACAACTCATTCCTATGAAGATACATTCAAACTCACAAAAGGTGCTCAGCTCGGGCTGAAAATGCATTTAAAGCAATAAAAACTCAAATTGAGTGTCACGCCTAAACCATAGGATTTATGCACACACTTCATGTATTTTGTTCAGGATGGCCCCCTGAAGCCTAAATGAGCATTAATTTGACTACACAACTCATTCCTATGAATATACATTCAAAGTCAGAAAGCGCGCTCAAGCTCGGGCTGAAAATGCATTTAAAGCAATAAAAACTCAAATTGAGTGTCACACCTAAACCAAAGGACTTATGCACACACTTCAACATGTATTTTGTTCATGATGACCTCCTGAAGCATATATGAGCATTAATTTGACCACACAACTCATTCCTATGAAGATACATTCAAACTCACAAAACGTGCTCAGCTCGGGCTGTGAAAATGCATTTAAAACAATAAAAACTCAAATTGAGTGTCACGCCTAAACCCAAGGACTTATGCACACACTTCAACATGTATTTTGTTCAGGAGGACCTCCTGAAGCCTAAATGAGCATTAATTTGACCACACAACTCATTCCTATGAAGAACCATTCAAACTCACAAAAGGTGCTCAGCTCGGGCTGAAAATGCATTTAAAGCAATAAAAACTCAAATTGAGTGTCACGCCGAAACCAAAGGACTTATGCACACACTTCAACATGTATTTTGTTCAGGATTGCCTCCTGAAGCCTAAATGAGCATTAATTTGACTACACAACTCATTCCTATGAAGATACATTCAAAGTCAGAAAGCGCGCTCAAGCTCGAGCTGAAAATGCATTTAAAGCAATAAAAACTCAAATTGAGTGTCACACCTAAACCAAAGGACTTATGCACACACTTCAACATGTATTTTGTTCAGGATGGCCTCTGAAGCCTAAATGAGCATTATTTTGACTACACAACTCATTCCTATGAAGATACATTCAAAGTCAGAAAGCGCGCTCAAGCTCGGGCTGAAAATGCATTTAAAGCAATAAAAACTCAAATTGAGTGTCACACCTAAACCAAAGGATTTATGCACACACTTCAACATGTATTTTGTTCAGGATGACCTCCTGAAGCCTATATGAGCATTAATTTGACCACACAACTCATTCCTATGAAGATACATTCAAACTCAGAAAACGTGCTCACCTCGTGCTGAAAATGCATTTAAAGCAATAAAAACTCAAACTGAGTGTCACGCCTAAACCAAAAGACTTATGCACACACTTCAACATGTATTTTGTTCAGGATGACCACCTGAAGCCTAAATTAGCATTCATTTGACCACACAACTCATTCCTATGAAGATACATTCAAAGTCAGAAAGCGCGCTCAAGCTCGGGCTGAAAATGCATCTAAAGCAATAAAAACTCAAATTGAGTGTCACACCTAAACCAAAGGACTTATGCACACACTTCAACATGTATTTTGTTCAGGATGACCTCCTGAAGCCTATATGAGCATTAATTTGACCACACAACTCATTCCTATGAAGATACATTCAAACTCAGAAAACGTGCTCAGCTCGGGCTGAAAATGCATTTAAAGCAATAAAAACTCAAATTGAGTGTCACACCTAAACAAAAGGACTTATGCACACACTTCAACATGTATTTCGTTCAGGATGTCCTCCTGAAGCCTAAATGAGCAGTAATTTGACTACACAACTCATTCCTATGAAGATACATTCAAAGTCGGAAAGCGCGCTCAGCTCGGGCTGAAAATGCATTTAAAGCAATAAAAACTCAAATTGAGTCTCACACCGAAACCAAAGGACTTATGCACACACTTCAACATGTATTTTGTTCAGGATGGCCTCCTGAAGCCTATATGAGCATCAATTTGACCACACAACTCATTCCTATGAAGATACATTCAAACTCACAAAACGTGCTCAGCTCGGGCTGAAAATGCATTTAAAGCAATAAAAACTCAAATTGAGTGTCACGCCTAAACCAAAGGACTTATGCACACACTTGAACATGTATTTAGTTCAGGATGACCTCCTGAAGCCTAAATGAGCATTAATTTGACCACACAACTCATTCCTATGAAGATACATTCAAAGTCAGAAAGCGCGCTCAGCTCAGGCTACAAATGCATTTAAAGCATTAAAAACTCAAATTGAGTGTCACACCTAAACCATAGGATTTATGCGCACACTTCAACATGTATTTTGTTCAGGATGTCCTCCTGAAGCCTAAATGAGCATTAATTTGACTACACAACTCATTCCTATGAAGATACATTCAAAATCAGAAAGCGCGCTCAAGCTCGGGCTGAAAATGCATTTAAAGCAATAAAAACTCAAATTGAGTGTCACACCTAAACCAAAGGACTTATGCACACATTCAACATGTATTTTGTTCAGGATGACCTCCTGAAGCCTATATGAGCATTAATTTGACCACACAACTCATTCCTATGAAGATACATTCAAACTCACAAAACGTGCTCAGCTCGGGCTGAAAATGCATTTAAAGCAATAAAAACTCAAATTGAGTGTCACGCCTAAACCAAAGGATTTATGCACACACTTTAACATGTATTTTGTTCAAAAGGACCACCTGAAGCCTAAATGAGCATTAATTTGATCACACAATTCATGCCTATGAAGATGCATTCAAACTCACAAAACGTGCTCAGCTCGGGCTGAAAATGCATTTAAAGCAATAAAAACTCAAATTGAGTGTCACACCTAAACCAAAGGACTTATGCACACACTTCAACATGTATTTTGTTCAGGATGGCCTCCTGAAGCCTAAAAGAGCATTAATTTGACTACACAACTCATTCCTATGAAGATACATTCAAAGTCAGAAAGCACGCTCAGCTCGGGCTGAAAAATGCATTTAAAGCAATAAAAACTCAAATTGAGTGTCACACCTAAACCAAAGGATTATGCACACACTTCAACATGTATTTTGTTCAGGATGGCCTCCTGAAGCCTATATGAGCATTAATTTGACCACACAACTCATTCCTAAGAAGATACATTCAAACTCACAAAAGGTGCTCAGCTCGGGCTGAAAATGCATTTAAAGCAATAAAAACTCAAATTGAGTGTCACGCCTAAACCAAAGGACTTATGCACACACTTCAACATGTATTTTGTTCAGGATGGCCTCCTGAAGCCTAAATGAGCATTAATTTGACTACACAACTCATTCCTATGAAGATACATTCAAAGTCAGAAAGCGCGCTCAAGCTCGGGCTGAAAATGCATTGAAAGCAATTAAACTCAAATTGAGTGTCACACCTAAACCAAAGGACTTATGCACACACTTCAACATGTATTTTGTTCAGAAGGACCACCTGAAGCCTAAATGAGCATTAATTTGATCACACAATTCATGCCTATGAAGATGCATTCAAACTCACAAAACGTGCTCAGCTCGGGCTGAAAATGCATTTAAAGCAATAAAAACTCAAATTGAGTGTCACACCTAAACCAAAGGACTTATGCACACACTTCAACATGTATTTTGTTCAGGATGGCCTCCTGAAGCCTAAAAGAGCATTAATTTGACTACACAACTCATTCCTATGAAGATACATTCAAAGTCAGAAAGCACGCTCAGCTCGGGCTGAAAATGCATTTAAAGCAATAAAAACTCAAATTGAGTGTCACACCGAAACCAAAGGACTTATGCACACACTTCAACATGTATTTTGTTCAGGATGACCTCCTGAAGCCTATATGAGCATCAATTTGACCACACAACTCATTCCTATGAAGATACATTCAAACTCACAAAACGTGCTCAGCTCGGGCTGAAAATGCATTTAAAGCAATAAAAACTCAAATTGAGTGTCACGCCTAAACCAAAGGACTTATGCACACACTTGAACATGTATTTAGTTCAGGATGACCTCCTGAAGCCTAAATGAGCATTAATTTGACCACACAACTCATTCCTATGAAGATACATTCAAACTCAGAAAACGTGCTCAGCTCGTGCTGAAAATGCATTTAAAGCAATAAAAACTCAAACTGAGTGTCACACCTAAACCAAAAGACTTATGCACACACTTCAACATGTATTTAGTTCAGGAGGTCATCCTGAAGCCTAAATGAGCATTATTTTGACCACACAACTCATTCCTATGAAGATACATTCAAACTCAGAAAACATGCTCAGCTCGGGCTGAAAATGCATTTAAAGCAATAAAAACTCAAATTGAGTGTCACACCTAAACCAAAGGACTTATGCACACACTTCAACATGTATTTTGTTCAGGATGGCCTCCTGAAGCCTAAAAGAGCATTAATTTGACTACACAACTCATTCCTATGAAGATACATTCAAAGTCAGAAAGCACGCTCAGCTCGGGCTGAAAATGCATTTAAAGCAATAAAAACTCAAATTGAGTGTCACACCGAAACCAAAGGACTTATGCACACACTTCAACATGTATTTTGTTCAGGATGACCTCCTGAAGCCTATATGAGCATCAATTTGACCACACAACTCATTCCTATGAAGATACATTCAAACTCACAAAACGTGCTCAGCTCGGGCTGAAAATGCATTTAAAGCAATAAAAACTCAAATTGAGTGTCACGCCTAAACCAAAGGACTTATGCACACACTTCAACATGTATTTAGTTCAGGAGGTCATCCCGAAGCCTAAATGAGCATTAATTTGACCACACAACTCATTCCTATGAAGATACATTCAAACTCAGAAAACGGGCTCAGCTCGTGCTGAAAATGCATTTAAAGCAATAAAAACTCAAACTGAGTGTCACGCCTAAACCAAAAGACTTATGCACACACTTCAACATGTATTTTGTTCAGGATGACCACCTGAAGCCTAAATTAGCATTCATTTGACCACACAACTCAGTCCTATGAAGATACATTCAAAGTCAGAAAGCGCGCTCAAGCTCGGGCTGAAAATGCATTTAAAGCAATAAAAACTCAAATTGAGTGTCACACCTAAACCAAAGGACTTATGCACACACTTCAACATGTATTTTGTTCAGGATGACCTCCTGAAGCCTATATGAGCATTAATTTGACCACACAACTCATTCCTATGAAGATACATTCAAACTAACAAAACGTGCTCAGCTCGGGCTGAAAATGCATTTAAAGCAATAAAAACTCAAATTGAGTGTCACGCCTAAACCAAAGGACTTATGCACACACTTCAACATGTATTTAGTTCAGGAGGTCATCCTGAAGCCTAAATGAGCATTAATTTGACCACACAACTCATTCCTATGAAGATACATTCAAACTCAGAAAACGTGCTCAGCTCGGGCTGAAAATGCATTTAAAGCAATAAAAACTCAAACTGAGTGTCACACCTAAACCAAAGGACTTATGCACACACTTCAACATGTATTTCGTTCAGGATGTCCTCCTGAAGCCTAAATGAGCAGTAATTTGACTACACAACTCATTCCTATGAAGATACATTCAAAGTCGGAAAGCGCGCTCAGCTCAGGCTGAAAATGCATTTAAAGCAATTAAACTCAAATTGAGTGTCACGCCTAAACCAAAGGACTTATGCACACACTTCAACATGTATTTTGTTCAGGAGGACCACCTGAAGCCTATATGAGCATTAATTTGACCACACAACTCATGCCTACGAAGATACATTCAAACTCACAAAACGTGCTCAGCTCGGGCTGAAAATGCATTTAAAGCAATAAAAACTCAAATTGAGTGTCACGCCTAAAACCAAAGGACTTGTGCACACACTTCAACATGTATTTAGTTCAGGATGTCCTCCTGAAGCCTAATGAGCATTAATCCGACCACACAACTCATTCCTTTGAAGATACATTCAAACTCAGAAAACGTGCTCAGCTCGGCCTGAAAATGCATTTAAAGCAGTAAAAACTCAAATTGAGTGTCACGCCTAAACCAAAGGGCTTATGCACACACTTCAACATGTATTTAGTTCAGGATGACCTCCTGAAGCATATAAGCATTGATTTGACCACACAACTCATTCCTATGAAGATACATTCAAACTCACAAAACGTGCTCAGCTCGGGCTGTGAAAATGCATTTAAAGCAATAAAAACTCAAATTGAGTGTCACGCCTAAACCCAAGGACTTATGCACACACTTCAACATGTATTTTGTTCAGGAGGACCTACTGAAGCCTAAATGAGCATTAATTTGACCACACAACTCATTCCTATGAAGAAACATTTAACACAAAAAACGTGCTCAGCTCGGGCAGAAAATGCATTTAAAGCAAAAAAAAACTCAAATTGAGTGTCACGCCTAAACCAAAGGGTTTATGCACACACTTGAACATGTATTTAGTTCAGGATGGCCTCCTGAAGCCTAAATGAGCATTAATTTGACCACACAACTCATTCCTAAGAAGATACATTCAAACTCACAAAAGGTGCTCAGCTCGGGCTGAAAATGCATTTAGAGCAATAAAAACTCAAATTGAGTGTCACGCCTAAACCAAAGGACTTATGCACACACTTCAACATGTATTTAGTTCAGGATGTCCTCCTGAAGCCTAAATGAGCAGTAATTTGACTACACAACTCATTCCTATGAAGATACATTCAAAGTCAGAAAGCGCGCTCAGCTCAGGCTGAAAATGCATTTAAAGCAATAAAAACTCAAATTGATGGTCACACCTAAACCAAAGGACTTATGCACACACTTCAACATGTATTTTGTTCAGGATGGCCTCCTGAAGCCTATATGAGCATTAATTTGACCACACAACTCATTCCTATGAAGATACATTCAAACTCACAAAACGTGCTCAGCTCGGGCTGTGAAAATGCATTTAAAGCAATAAAAACTCAAATTGAGTGTCACGCCTAAACCCAAGGACTTATGCACACACTTCAACATGTATTTTGTTCAGGAGGACCTCCTGAAGCCTAAATGAGCATTAATTTGACCACACAACTCATTCCTATGAAGAAACATTTAACACAAAAAACGTGCTCAGCTCGGGCAGAAAATGCATTTAAAGCAAAAAAAACTCAAATTGAGTGTCACGCCTAAACCAAAGGGTTTATGCACACACTTGAACATGTATTTAGTTCAGGATGGCCTCCTGAAGCCTAAATGAGCATTAATTTGACCACACAACTCATTCCTAAGAAGATACATTCAAACTCACAAAAGGTGCTCAGCTCGGGCTGAAAATGCATTTAGAGATATAAAAACTCAAATTGAGTGTCACGCCTAAACCAAAGGACTTATGCACACACTTCAACATGTATTTAGTTCAGGATGTCCTCCTGAAGCCTAAATGAGCAGTAATTTGACTACACAACTCATTCCTATGAAGATACATTCAAAGTCAGAAAGCGCGCTCAGCTCAGGCTGAAAATGCATTTAAAGCAATAAAAACTCAAATTGATGGTCACACCTAAACCAAAGGACTTATGCACACACTTCAACATGTATTTTGTTCAGGATGGCCTCCTGAAGCCTATATGAGCATTATATTGACCACACAACTCATTCCTATGAAGATACATTCAAACTCACAAAAGGTGCTCAGCTCGGGCTGAAAATGCATTTAAAGCAATAAAAACTCAAATTGAGTGCCTAAACCAAAGGACTTATGCACACACTTCAACATGTATTTTGTTCAGGATGGCCTCCTGAAGCCTAAATGAGCATTAATTTGACTACACAACTCATTCCTATGAAGATACATTCAAAGTCAGAAAGCGCGCACATGCTCGGGCTGAAAATGCATTTAAAGCAATAAAAACTCAAATTGAGTGTCACACCTAAACCAAAGGACTTATGCACACACTTCAACATGTATTTTGTTCAGGATGGCCTCTGAAGCCTAAATGAGCATTAATTTGACTACACAACTCATTCCTATGAAGATACATTCAAAGTCAGAAAGCGCGCTCAAGCTTGGGCTGAAAATGCATTTAAAGCAATAAAAACTCAAATTGAGTGTCACACCTAAACCAAAGGATTTATGCACACACTTCAACATGTATTTTGTTCAGGATGACCTCCTGAAGCCTATATGAGCATTAATTTGACCACACAACTCATTCCTATGAAGATACATTCAAACTCAGAAAACGTGCTCAGCTTGTGCTGAAAATGCATTTAAAGCAATAAAAATTCAAACTGAGTGTCACGCCTAAACCAAAAGACTTATGCACACACTTCAACATGTATTTTGTTCAGGATGACCACCTGAAGCCTAAATTAGCATTCATTTGACCACACAACTCATTCCTATGAAGATACATTCAAAGTCAGAAAGCGCGCTCAAGCTCGGGCTGAAAATGCATTTAAAGCAATAAAAACTCAAATTGAGTGACACACCTAAACCAAAGGACTTATGCACACACTTCAACATGTATTTTGTTCAGGATGACCTCCTGAAGCCTATATGAGCATTAATTTGACCACACAACTCATTCCTATGAAGATACATTCAAACTAACAAAACGTGCTCAGCTAGGGCTGAAAATGCATTTAAAGCAATAAAAACTCAAATTGAGTGTCACGCCTAAACCAAAGGACTTATGCACATACTTCAACATGTATTTAGTTCAGGAGGTCATCCTGAAGCCTAAATGAGCATTAATTTGACCACACAACTCATTCCTATGAAGATACATTCAAACTCAGAAAACGTGCTCAGCTCGGGCTGAAAATGCATTTAAAGCAATAAAAACTCAAATTGAGTGTCACACCTAAACCAAAGGACTTATGCACACACTTCAACATGTATTTCGTTCAGGATGTCCTCCTGAAGCCTAAATGAGCAGTAATTTGACTACACAACTCATTCCTATGAAGATACATTCAAAGTCGGAAAGCGCGCTCAGCTCAGGCTGAAAATGCATTTAAAGCAATAAAAATTCAAATTGAGTGTCACACCTAAACCAAAGGACTTATGCACACACTTCAACATGTATTTTGTTCAGGATGGCCTCCTGAAGCCTATATGAGCATTAATTTGACCAAACAACTCATTCCAATGAAGATACATTCAAACTCACAAAACGTGCTCAGCTCGTGCTGAAAATGCATTTAAAGCATTAAAAACTCAAACTGAGTGTCACGCCTAAAACCAAAGGACTTATGCACACACTTCAACATGTATTTAGTTCAGGATGACCTGAAGCCAAATGAGCATTAATTTGACCACACAACTCATTCCTATGAAGATACATTCAAACTAACAAAACGTGCTCAGCTCGGGCTGAAAATGCATTTAAAGCAATAAAAACTCAAATTGAGTGTCACGCCTAAACCAAAGGACTTATGCACACACTTCAACATGTATTTAGTTCAGGAGGTCATCCTGAAGCCTAAATGAGCATTAATTTGACCACACAACTCATTCCTATGAAGATACATTCAAACTCAGAAAACGTGCTCAGCTCGGGCTTAAAATGCATTCAAAGCAATAAAAACTCAAATTGAGTGTCACACCTAAACCAAAGGACTTATGCACACACTTCAACATGTATTTCGTTCAGGATGTCCTCCTGAAGCCTAAATGAGCAGTAATTTGACTACACAACTCATTCCTATGAAGATACATTCAAAGTCGGAAAGCGCGCTCAGCTCAGGCTGAAAATGCATTTAAAGCAATAAAAATTCAAATTGAGTGTCACACCTAAACCAAAGGACTTATGCACACACTTCAACATGTATTTTGTTCAGGATTGCCTCCTGAAGCCTAAATGAGCATTAATTTGACTACACAACTCATTCCTATGAAGATACATTCAAAGTCAGAAAGCGCGCTCAAGCTCGAGCTGAAAATGCATTTAAAGCAATAAAAACTCAAATTGAGTGTCACACCTAAACCAAAGGACTTATGCACACACTTCAACATGTATTTTGTTCAGGATGGCCTCTGAAGCCTAAATGAGCATTATTTTGACTACACAACTCATTCCTATGAAGATACATTCAAAGTCAGAAAGCGCGCTCAAGCTCGGGCTGAAAATGCATTTAAAGCAATAAAAACTCAAATTGAGTGTCACACCTAAACCAAAGGATTTATGCACACACTTCAACATGTATTTTGTTCAGGATGACCTCCTGAAGCCTATATGAGCATTAATTTGACCACACAACTCATTCCTATGAAGATACATTCAAACTCAGAAAACGTGCTCACCTCGTGCTGAAAATGCATTTAAAGCAATAAAAACTCAAACTGAGTGTCACGCCTAAACCAAAAGACTTATGCACACACTTCAACATGTATTTTGTTCAGGATGACCACCTGAAGCCTAAATTAGCATTCATTTGACCACACAACTCATTCCTATGAAGATACATTCAAAGTCAGAAAGCGCGCTCAAGCTCGGGCTGAAAATGCATCTAAAGCAATAAAAACTCAAATTGAGTGTCACACCTAAACCAAAGGACTTATGCACACACTTCAACATGTATTTTGTTCAGGATGACCTCCTGAAGCCTATATGAGCATTAATTTGACCACACAACTCATTCCTATGAAGATACATTCAAACTCAGAAAACGTGCTCAGCTCGGGCTGAAAATGCATTTAAAGCAATAAAAACTCAAATTGAGTGTCACACCTAAACAAAAGGACTTATGCACACACTTCAACATGTATTTCGTTCAGGATGTCCTCCTGAAGCCTAAATGAGCAGTAATTTGACTACACAACTCATTCCTATGAAGATACATTCAAAGTCGGAAAGCGCGCTCAGCTCGGGCTGAAAATGCATTTAAAGCAATAAAAACTCAAATTGAGTGTCACACCGAAACCAAAGGACTTATGCACACACTTCAACATGTATTTTGTTCAGGATGGCCTCCTGAAGCCTATATGAGCATCAATTTGACCACACAACTCATTCCTATGAAGATACATTCAAACTCACAAAACGTGCTCAGCTCGGGCTGAAAATGCATTTAAAGCAATAAAAACTCAAATTGAGTGTCACGCCTAAACCAAAGGACTTATGCACACACTTGAACATGTATTTAGTTCAGGATGACCTCCTGAAGCCTAAATGAGCATTAATTTGACCACACAACTCATTCCTATGAAGATACATTCAAAGTCAGAAAGCGCGCTCAGCTCAGGCTACAAATGCATTTAAAGCATTAAAAACTCAAATTGAGTGTCACACCTAAACCATAGGATTTATGCGCACACTTCAACATGTATTTTGTTCAGGATGTCCTCCTGAAGCCTAAATGAGCATTAATTTGACTACACAACTCATTCCTATGAAGATACATTCAAAATCAGAAAGCGCGCTCAAGCTCGGGCTGAAAATGCATTTAAAGCAATAAAAACTCAAACTGAGTGAGTGTCACACCTAAACCAAAGGACTTATGCACACATTCAACATGTATTTTGTTCAGGATGACCTCCTGAAGCCTATATGAGCTTTAATTTGACCACACAACTCATTCCTATGAAGATACATTCAAACTCACAAAACGTGCTCAGCTCGGGCTGAAAATGCATTTAAAGCAATAAAAACTCAAATTGAGTGTCACGCCTAAACCAAAGGATTTATGCACACACTTTAACATGTATTTTGTTCAAAAGGACCACCTGAAGCCTAAATGAGCATTAATTTGATCACACAATTCATGCCTATGAAGATGCATTCAAACTCACAAAACGTGCTCAGCTCGGGCTGAAAATGCATTTAAAGCAATAAAAACTCAAATTGAGTGTCACACCTAAACCAAAGGACTTATGCACACACTTCAACATGTATTTTGTTCAGGATGGCCTCCTGAAGCCTAAAAGAGCATTAATTTGACTACACAACTCATTCCTATGAAGATACATTCAAAGTCAGAAAGCACGCTCAGCTCGGGCTGAAAAATGCATTTAAAGCAACAAAAACTCAAATTGAGTGTCACACCTAAACCAAAGGATTATGCACACACTTCAACATGTATTTTGTTCAGGATGGCCTCCTGAAGCCTATATGAGCATTAATTTGACCACACAACTCATTCCTAAGAAGATACATTCAAACTCACAAAAGGTGCTCAGCTCGGGCTGAAAATGCATTTAAAGCAATAAAAACTCAAATTGAGTGTCACGCCTAAACCAAAGGACTTATGCACACACTTCAACATGTATTTTGTTCAGGATGGCCTCCTGAAGCCTAAATGAGCATTAATTTGACTACACAACTCATTCCTATGAAGATACATTCAAAGTCAGAAAGCGCGCTCAAGCTCGGGCTGAAAATGCATTGAAAGCAATTAAACTCAAATTGAGTGTCACACCTAAACCAAAGGACTTATGCACACACTTCAACATGTATTTTGTTCAGAAGGACCACCTGAAGCCTAAATGAGCATTAATTTGATCACACAATTCATGCCTATGAAGATGCATTCAAACTCACAAAACGTGCTCAGCTCGGGCTGAAAATGCATTTAAAGCAATAAAAACTCAAATTGAGTGTCACACCTAAACCAAAGGACTTATGCACACACTTCAACATGTATTTTGTTCAGGGTGGCCTCCTGAAGCCTAAAAGAGCATTAATTTGACTACACAACTCATTCCTATGAAGATACATTCAAAGTCAGAAAGCACGCTCAGCTCGGGCTGAAAATGCATTTAAAGCAATAAAAACTCAAATTGAGTGTCACACCGAAACCAAAGGACTTATGCACACACTTCAACATGTATTTTGTTCAGAAGGACCACCTGAAGCCTAAATGAGCATTAATTTGATCACACAATTCATGCCTATGAAGATGCATTCAAACTCACAAAACGTGCTCAGCTCGGGCTGAAAATGCATTTAAAGCAATAAAAACTCAAATTGAGTGTCACACCTAAACCAAAGGACTTATGCACACACTTCAACATGTATTTTGTTCAGGATGGCCTCCTGAAGCCTAAAAGAGCATTAATTTGACTACACAACTCATTCCTATGAAGATACATTCAAAGTCAGAAAGCACGCTCAGCTCGGGCTGAAAATGCATTTAAAGCAATAAAAACTCAAATTGAGTGTCACACCGAAACCAAAGGACTTATGCACACACTTCAACATGTATTTTGTTCAGGATGGCCTCCTGAAGCCTAAAAGAGCATTAATTTGACTACACAACTCATTCCTATGAAGATACATTCAAAGTCAGAAAGCACGCTCAGCTCGGGCTGAAAAATGCATTTAAAGCAATAAAAACTCAAATTGAGTGTCACACCTAAACCAAAGGATTATGCACACACTTCAACATGTATTTTGTTCAGGATGGCCTCCTGAAGCCTATATGAGCATTAATTTGACCACACAACTCATTCCTAAGAAGATACATTCAAACTCACAAAAGGTGCTCAGCTCGGGCTGAAAATGCATTTAAAGCAATAAAAACTCAAATTGAGTGTCACGCCTAAACCAAAGGACTTATGCACACACTTCAACATGTATTTTGTTCAGGATGGCCTCCTGAAGCCTAAATGAGCATTAATTTGACTACACAACTCATTCCTATGAAGATACATTCAAAGTCAGAAAGCGCGCTCAAGCTCGGGCTGAAAATGCATTGAAAGCAATTAAACTCAAATTGAGTGTCACACCTAAACCAAAGGACTTATGCACACACTTCAACATGTATTTTGTTCAGAAGGACCACCTGAAGCCTAAATGAGCATTAATTTGATCACACAATTCATGCCTATGAAGATGCATTCAAACTCACAAAACGTGCTCAGCTCGGGCTGAAAATGCATTTAAAGCAATAAAAACTCAAATTGAGTGTCACACCTAAACCAAAGGACTTATGCACACACTTCAACATGTATTTTGTTCAGGATGGCCTCCTGAAGCCTAAAAGAGCATTAATTTGACTACACAACTCATTCCTATGAAGATACATTCAAAGTCAGAAAGCACGCTCAGCTCGGGCTGAAAATGCATTTAAAGCAATAAAAACTCAAATTGAGTGTCACACCGAAACCAAAGGACTTATGCACACACTTCAACATGTATTTTGTTCAGGATGACCTCCTGAAGCCTATATGAGCATCAATTTGACCACACAACTCATTCCTATGAAGATACATTCAAACTCACAAAACGTGCTCAGCTCGGGCTGAAAATGCATTTAAAGCAATAAAAACTCAAATTGAGTGTCACGCCTAAACCAAAGGACTTATGCACACACTTGAACATGTATTTAGTTCAGGATGACCTCCTGAAGCCTAAATGAGCATTAATTTGACCACACAACTCATTCCTATGAAGATACATTCAAACTCAGAAAACGTGCTCAGCTCGTGCTGAAAATGCATTTAAAGCAATAAAAACTCAAACTGAGTGTCACACCTAAACCAAAAGACTTATGCACACACTTCAACATGTATTTAGTTCAGGAGGTCATCCTGAAGCCTAAATGAGCATTATTTTGACCACACAACTCATTCCTATGAAGATACATTCAAACTCAGAAAACATGCTCAGCTCGGGCTGAAAATGCATTTAAAGCAATAAAAACTCAAATTGAGTGTCACACCTAAACCAAAGGACTTATGCACACACTTCAACATGTATTTTGTTCAGGATGTCCCCCTGACACCTAAATGGGCATTAATTTGACCACACAACTCATTCCTAAGAAGATACATCCAAACTCACAAAATGTGCTTACCTCGGGCTGAAAATGCATTTAAAGCAATAAAATTTCAAATTGAGTGTCACGCCTAAACCAAAGGACTTATGCACACACTTCAACATGTATTTAGTTCAGGATGGCCTCCTGAAGCCTAAATGAGCATTAATTTGACCACACAACTCATTCCTAAGAAGATACATTCAAACTCACAAAAGGTGCTCAGCTCGGGCTGAAAATGCATTTAGAGCAATAAAAACTCAAATTGAGTGTCACGCCTAAACCAAAGGACTTATGCACACACTTCAACATGTATTTAGTTCAGGATGTCCTCCTGAAGCCTAAATGAGCAGTAATTTGACTACACAACTCATTCCTATGAAGATACATTCAAAGTCAGAAAGCGCGCTCAGCTCAGGCTGAAAATGCATTTAAAGCAATAAAAACTCAAATTGATGGTCACACCTAAACCAAAGGACTTATGCACACACTTCAACATGTATTTTGTTCAGGATGGCCTCCTGAAGCCTATATGAGCATTAATTTGACCACACAACTCATTCCTATGAAGATACATTCAAACTCACAAAACGTGCTCAGCTCGGGCTGTGAAAATGCATTTAAAGCAATAAAAACTCAAATTGAGTGTCACGCCTAAACCCAAGGACTTATGCACACACTTCAACATGTATTTTGTTCAGGAGGACCTCCTGAAGCCTAAATGAGCATTAATTTGACCACACAACTCATTCCTATGAAGAAACATTTAACACAAAAAACGTGCTCAGCTCGGGCAGAAAATGCATTTAAAGCAAAAAAAACTCAAATTGAGTGTCACGCCTAAACCAAAGGGTTTATGCACACACTTGAACATGTATTTAGTTCAGGATGGCCTCCTGAAGCCTAAATGAGCATTAATTTGACCACACAACTCATTCCTAAGAAGATACATTCAAACTCACAAAAGGTGCTCAGCTCGGGCTGAAAATGCATTTAGAGATATAAAAACTCAAATTGAGTGTCACGCCTAAACCAAAGGACTTATGCACACACTTCAACATGTATTTAGTTCAGGATGTCCTCCTGAAGCCTAAATGAGCAGTAATTTGACTACACAACTCATTCCTATGAAGATACATTCAAAGTCAGAAAGCGCGCTCAGCTCAGGCTGAAAATGCATTTAAAGCAATAAAAACTCAAATTGATGGTCACACCTAAACCAAAGGACTTATGCACACACTTCAACATGTATTTTGTTCAGGATGGCCTCCTGAAGCCTATATGAGCATTATATTGACCACACAACTCATTCCTATGAAGATACATTCAAACTCACAAAAGGTGCTCAGCTCGGGCTGAAAATGCATTTAAAGCAATAAAAACTCAAATTGAGTGTCACGCCTAAACCAAAGGACTTATGCACACACTTCAACATGTATTTTGTTCAGGATGACCTGAAGCCTATATGAGCATTAATTTGACCACACAACTCATGCCTACGAAGATACATTCAAACTCACAAAACGTGCTCAGCTCCGGCTGTGAAAATGCATTGAAAGCAATAAAAACTCAAATTGAGTGTCACGCCTAAACCAAAGGACTTATGCACACACTTCAACATGTATTTAGTTCAGGATGTCCTCCTGAAGCCTAATGAGCATTAATTTGACCACACAACTCGATCCTTTGAAGATACATTCAAACTCACAAAACGTGCTCAGCTCGGCCTGAAAATGCATTTAAAGCAATAAAAACTCAAATTGAGTGTCACGCCTAAACCAAAGGGCTTATGCACACACTTCAACATGTATTTAGTTCAGGATGTCCTCCTGAAGCCTAAATGAGCATTAATTTGACCACACAACTCATTCCTATGAAGAAACATTTAACTCAAAAAACGTGCTCAGCTCGGGCAGAAAATGCATTTAAAGCAAAAAAAAACTCAAATTGAGTGTCACGCCTAAACCAAAGGACTTATGCACACACTTGAACATGTATTTATTTCAGGATGTCCTCCTGAAGCCTAAATGAGCATTAATTTGACTACACAACTCATTCCTATGAAGATACATTCAAAGTCAGAAAACTTGCTCAGCTCGGGCTGAAAATGCATTTAAAGCAATAAAAACTCAAATTGAGTGTCACACCTAAACCAAAGGACTTATGCACACACTTCAACATGTATTTTGTTCAGGATGACCTCCTGAAGCCTAAATGAGCAGTAATTTGACTACACAACTCATTCCTATGAAGATACATTCAAAGTCGGAAAGCGCGCTCAGCTCAGGCTGAAAATGCATTAAAAGCAATAAAAACTCAAATTGAGTGTCACACCTAAACCAAAGGACATATGCACACACTTCAACATGTATTTTGTTCAGGATGGCCTCCTGAAGCCTATATGAGCATTAATTTGACCACACAACTCATTCCTATGAAGATACATTCAAACTCACAAAAGGTGCTCAGCTCGGGCTGAAAAATTGAGGAAGAAACATTTAACACAAAAAACGTGCTCAGCTCGGGCAGAAAATGCATTTAAAGCAAAAAAAACTCAAATTGAGTGTCACGCCTAAACCAAAGGGTTTATGCACACACTTGAACATGTATTTAGTTCAGGATGGCCTCCTGAAGCCTAAATGAGCATTAATTTGACCACACAACTCATTCCTAAGAAGATACATTCAAACTCACAAAAGGTGCTCAGCTCGGGCTGAAAATGCATTTAGAGCAATAAAAACTCAAATTGAGTGTCACGCCTAAACCAAAGGACTTATGCACACACTTCAACATGTATTTAGTTCAGGATGTCCTCCTGAAGCCTAAATGAGCAGTAATTTGACTACACAACTCATTCCTATGAAGATACATTCAAAGTCAGAAAGCGCGCTCAGCTCAGGCTGAAAATGCATTTAAAGCAATAAAAACTCAAATTGAGTGTCACACCTAAACCAAAGGACTTATGCACACACTTCAACATGTATTTTGTTCAGGATGGCCTCCTGAAGCCTATATGAGCATTATATTGACCACACAACTCATTCCTATGAAGATACATTCAAACTCACAAAAGGTGCTCAGCTCGGGCTGAAAATGCATTTAAAGCAATAAAAACTCAAATTGAGTGTCACGCCTAAACCAAAGGACTTATGCACACACTTCAACATGTATTTTGTTCAGGATGGCCTCCTGAAGCCTAAATGAGCATTAATTTGACTACACAACTCATTCCTATGAAGATACATTCAAAGTCAGAAAGCGCGCTCAAGCTCGGGCTGAAAATGCATTTAAAGCAATAAAAACTCAAATTGAGTGTCACACCTAAACCAAAGGACTTATGCACACACTTCAACATGTATTTTGTTCAGGATGGCCTCTGAAGCCTAAATGAGCATTAATTTGACTACACAACTCATTCCTATGAAGATACATTCAAAGTCAGAAAGCGCGCTCAAGCTCGGGCTGAAAATGCATTTAAAGCAATAAAAACTCAAATTGAGTGTCACACCTAAACCAAAGGATTTATGCACACACTTCAACATGTATTTTGTTCAGGATGACCTCCTGAAGCCTATATGAGCATTAATTTGACCACACAACTCATTCCTATGAAGATACATTCAAACTCACAAAACGTGCTCAGCTCGGGCTGAAAATGCATTTAGAGAAATAAAAACTCAAATTGAGTGTCACGCCTAAACCAAAGGACTTATGCACACACTTCAACATGTATTTTGTTCAGGATGACCACCTGAAGCCTAAATGAGCATTAATTTGACCACACAACTCATTCCTATGAAGATACATTCAAAGTCAGAAAGCGCGCTCAAGCTCGGGCTGAAAATGCATTTAAAGCAATAAAAACTCAAATTGAGTGTCACGCCTAAACCAAAGGACTTATGCACACACTTCAACATGTATTTTGTTCAGGAGGACCACCTGAAGCCTAAATGAGCATTAATTTGATCACACACCTCATGCCTATGAAGATACATTCAAACTCACAAAACGTGCTCAGCGCGGGCTGAAAATGAAGTTAAAGCAATAAAAACTCAAATTGAGTGTCACGCCTAAACCAAAGGACTTATGCACACACTTCAACATGTATTTTGTTCAGGAGGAGCACCTGAAGCCTAAATGAGCATTCATTTGACCACCAACTCATTCCTTTGAAGATACATTCAAAGTCAGAAAGCGCGCTGAAGCTCGGGCTGAAAATGCATTTAAAGCAATAAAAACTCAAATTGAGTGTCACACCTAAACCAAAGGACTTATGCACACACTTCAACATGTATTTTGTTCAGGATGACCTCCTGAAGCCTATATGAGCATTAATTTGACCACACAACTCATTTCTATGAAGATACATTCAAACTCACAAAACGTGCTCAGCTCGGGCTGAAAATGCATTTAAAGCAATAAAAACTCAAATTGAGTGTCACGCCTAAACCAAAGGACTTATGCACACACTTCAACATGTATTTTGTTCAGGATGACCTCCTGAAGCCTAAAGGAGCAGTAATTTGACTACACAACTCATTCCTATTAAGATACATTCAAAGTCGGAAAGCGCGCTCAGCTCAGGCTGAAAATGCATTTAAAGCAATAAAAACTCAAATTGAGTGTCACACCTAAACCAAAGGACTTATGCACACACTTCAACATGTATTTTGTTCAGGATGACCACCTGAAGCCTAAATGAGCATTAATTTGACCAAACAACTCATTCCTATGAAGATTTCAAATTCAAAAAACGTGCTCAGCTCGGGCTGAAAATGCATTTAAAGCAATAAAAACTCAAATTGAGTGTCCCACCTAAACCAAAGGATTATGCACACACTTCAACATGTATTTTGTTCAGGATGACCTCCTGAAGCCTATATGAGCATTAATTCTACCACACAACTCATTCCTATGAAGATACATTCAAACTCACAAAACGTGCTCAGCTTGGCCTGAAAATGAATTTTAAAGCAATAAAAACTCAAATTGAGTGTCACGCCCAAACCAAAGGACTTTATGCACACACTTCAACATGTACTTAGTTCAGGATGTCCTACCTGAAGCCTAAATGAGCATTAATTTGATCACATAACTTATTCCTATGAAGATACATTCAAACTCACAAAACGTGCTCAGCTCGGGCTGAAAATGCATTTAAAGCAATAAAAACTCAAATTGAGTGTCACACCTAAACCAAAGGATTATGCACACACTTCAACATGTATTTTGTTCAGGATGACCTCCTGAAGCCTATATTAGCATTAATTTGACCACACAACTCATTCCTATGAAGATACATTCAAACTCACAAAACGTTCTCAGCACGGGCTGAAAATGCATTTAAAGCATTAAAACTCAAAGTGAGTGTCACGCCTAAACCAAAGAACTTATGCACACACTTCAACATGTATTTTGTTCAGGATGACCACCTGAAGCCTAAATGAGCATTAATTTGACCACACAACTCATTCCTATGAAGATACATTCAAACTCACAAAACGTGCTCAGCTCGGGCTGAAAATGCATTTAAAGCAATAAAAACTCAAATTGAGTGTCACGCCTAAACCAAAGGACTTATGCACACACTTCAACATGTATTTTGTTCAGGATGTCCCCCTGACACCTAAATGGGCAGTAATTTGAATACACAACTCATTCCTAAGAAGATACATCCAAACTCACAAAATGTGCTTACCTCGGGCTGAAAATGCATTTAAAGCAATAAAATTTCAAATTGAGTGTCACGCCTAAACCAAAGGACGTATGCACACACTTGAACATGTATTTAGTTCAGGATGTCCTCCTGAAGCCTTAATGTGCATTAATTTGACTACACAACTCATTCCTATGAAGATACATTCAAAGTCAGAAAACGCGCTCAGCTCGGGTTAAAAATGCATTTAAAGCAATAAAAACTCAAATTGAGTGTCACGCCTAAACCAAAGGACTTCTGCACACACTTCAACATGTATTTTGTTCAGGATGACCTCCTGAAGCCCATATGAGCATTAATTTGACTACACAACTCATTCCTATGAAGATACATTCAAACTCACAAAACGTGCTCAGCTCGGGCTGAAAATGCATTTAAAGCAATAAAAACTCAAATTGAATGTCACGCCTAAACCAAAGGACTTATGCACACACTTCAACATGTATTTTGTTCAGGATGACCTCCGGAAGCCTAAATGAGCATTAATTTGACCACACAACTCATTCCTATGAAGATACATTCAAACTCACAAAACGTGCTCAGCTCGGGCTGAAAATGCATTTAATGCAATAAAAACTCAAATTGAGTGTCACACCTAAACCAAAGGACTTATGCACACACTTCAACATGTATTTTGTTCAGGATGACCTCCTGAAGCCTAAATGAACAATAATTTGACCACACAACTCATTCCTATGAAGATACATTCAAAGTCAGAAAGCGCGCTCAGCTCGGGCTGAAAATGCATTTAAAGAAATGAAAACTCAAATTGAGTGTCACGCCTAAACCAAAGGACTTATGCACACACTTGAACATGTATTTTGTTCAGGATGACCTCCGGAAGCCTAAATGAGCATTAATTTGACCACACAACTCATTCCTATGAAGATACATTCAAACTCACAAAACGTGCTCAGCTCGGGCTGAAAATGCATTTAAAGCAATAAAAACTCAAATTGAGTGTCACACCTAAACCAAAGGACTTATGCACACACTTCAACATGTATTTTTTTTTCAGGATGACCTCCTGAAGCCTATATGAGCATTAATTTGACCACACAACTCATTCCTATGAAGATACATTCAAATTCACAAAACGTGCTCAGCTTGGGCTGAAAATGCATTTAAAGCAATAAAAACTCAAATTGAGTGTCACACCTAAAACAAAGGATTATGCACACACTTCAACATGTATTTTGTTCAGGATGACCTCCTGAAGCCTATATGAGCATAATTTTGACCACACAACTCATTCCTATGAAGATACATTTAAACTCACAAAACGTGCTCAGCACGGGTTGAAAATGCATTTAAAGCAATAAAAACTCAAAGTGAGTGTCACGCCTAAACCAAAGAACTTATGCACACACTTCAACATGTATTTTGTTCAGGATGACCACCTGAAGCCTAAATGAGCATTAATTTGACCACACAACTCATTCCTATGAAGATACATTCAAACTCACAAAACGTGCTTAGCTCGGGCTGAAAATGCATTTAAAGCAATAAAAACTCAAATTGAGTGTCACGCCTAAACCAAAGGACTTATGCACACACTTCAACATGTATTTTGTTCAGGATGTCCCCCTGACACCTAAATGGGCAGTAATTTGAATACACAACTCATTCCTAAGAAGATACATTCAAACTCACAAAATGTGCTTAGCTCGGGCTGAAAATGCATTTAAAGCAATACAATTTCAAATTGAGTGTCACGCCTAAACCAAAGGACTTATGCACACACTTCAACATGTATTTTGTTCAGGATGACCACTTGAAGCCTAAATGAGCATTAATTTGACCACACAACTCATTCCTATGAAGATACATTCAAACTCACAAAACGTGCTTAGCTCGGGCTGAAAATGCATTTAAAGCAATAAAAACTCAAATTGAGTGTCACGCCTAAACCAAAGGACTTATGCACACACTTCAACATGTATTTTGTTCAGGATGTCCCCCTGACACCTAAATGGGCATTAATTTGACCACACAACTCATTCCTAAGAAGATACATCCAAACTCACAAAATGTGCTTACCTCGGGCTGAAAATGCATTTAAAGCAATAAAATTTCAAATTGAGTGTCACGCCTAAACCAAAGGACTTCTGCACACACTTCAACATGTATTTTGTTCAGGATGACCTCCTGAAGCCCATATGAGCATTAATTTGACTACACAACTCATTCCTATGAAGATACATTCAAACTCACAAAACGTGCTCAGCTCGGGCTGAAAATGCATTTAAAGCAATAAAAACTCAAATTGAATGTCACGCCTAAACCAAAGGACTTATGCACACACTTCAACATGTATTTTGTTCAGGATGACCTCCGGAAGCCTAAATGAGCATTAATTTGACCACACAACTCATTCCTATGAAGATACATTCAAACTCACAAAACGTGCTCAGCTCGGGCTGAAAATGCATTTAATGCAATAAAAACTCAAATTGAGTGTCACACCTAAACCAAAGGACTTATGCACACACTTCAACATGTATTTTGTTCAGGATGACCTCCTGAAGCCTAAATGAACAATAATTTGACCACACAACTCATTCCTATGAAGATATATTCAAAGTCAGAAAGCGCGCTCAGCTCGGGCTGAAAATGCATTTAAAGAAATGAAAACTCAAATTGAGTGTCACGCCTAAACCAAAGGACTTATGCACACACTTCAACATGTATTTTGTTCAGGATGACCTCCGGAAGCCTAAATGAGCATTAATTTGACCACACAACTCATTCCTATGAAGATACATTCAAACTCACAAAACGTGCTCAGCTTGGGCTGAAAATGCATTTAAAGCAATAAAAACTCAAATTGAGTGTCACACCTAAACCAAAGGATTATGCACACACTTCAACATGTATTTTGTTCAGGATGACCTCCTGAAGCCTATATGAGCATAATTTTGACCACACAACTCATTCCTATGAAGATACATTTAAACTCACAAAACGTGCTCAGCACGGGCTGAAAATGCATTTAAAGCAATAAAAACTCAAAGTGAGTGTCACGCCTAAACCAAAGGACTTATGCACACACTTCAACATGTATTTTGTTCAGGATGTCCCCCTGACACCTAAATGGGCAGTAATTTGAATACACAACTCATTCCTAAGAAGATACATTCAAACTCACAAAATGTGCTTAGCTCGGGATGAAAATGCATTTAAAGCAATAAAATTTCAAATTGAGTGTCACGCCTAAACCAAAGGACTTATGCACACACTTCAACATGTATTTTGTTCAGGATGACCACTTGAAGCCTAAATGAGCATTAATTTGACCACACAACTCATTCCTATGAAGATACATTCAAACTCACAAAACGTGCTTAGCTCGGGCTGAAAATGCATTTAAAGCAATAAAAACTCAAATTGAGTGTCACGCCTAAACCAAAGGACTTATGCACACACTTCAACATGTATTTTGTTCAGGATGTCCCCCTGACACCTAAATGGGCATTAATTTGACCACACAACTCATTCCTATGAAGATACATTCAAACTCACAAAACGTGCTCAGCTCGGGCTGAAAATGCATTTAAAGCAATAAAAACTCAAATTGAGTGTCACACCTAAACCAAAGGACTTATGCACACACTTCAACATGTATTTTGTTCAGGATGACCTCCTGAAGCCCATATGAGCATTAATTTGACTACACAACTCATTCCTATGAAGATACATTCAAACTCACAAAACGTGCTCAGCTCGGGCTGAAAATGCATTTAAAGCAATAAAAACTCAAATTGAATGTCACGCCTAAACCAAAGGACTTATGCACACACTTCAACATGTATTTTGTTCAGGATGACCTCCTGAAGCCTAAATGAGCAATAATTTGACCACACAACTCATTCCTATGAAGATACATTCAAACTCACAAAACGTGCTAGGCTCCGGCTGAAAATGCATTTAAAGCAATAAAAACTCAAATTGAGTGTCACACCTAAACCAAAGGACTTATGCACACACTTCAACATGTATTTTGTTCAGGATGACCTCCTGAAGCCCATATGAGCATTAATTTGACTACACAACTCATTTCTATGAAGATACATTAAAACTTACAAAACGTGCTCAGCTCGGGCTGAAAATGCATTTAAAGCAATAAAACCTCAAAATGAATATCACGCCTAAACCAAAGGACTTATGCACACACTTCAACATGTATTTTGTTCAGGATGACCTCTTGAAGCCTAAATGAGCAATAATTTGACCACACAACTCATTCCTATGAAGATACATTCAAAGTCAGAAAGCGCGCTCAGCTCGGGCTGAAAATGCATTTAAAGCAATAAAAACTCAAATTGAGTGTCACGCCTAAACCAAAGGACTTATGCACACACTTCAACATGTATTTTGTTCAGGATGACCTCCGGAAGCCTAAATGAGCATTAATTTGACCACACAACTCATTCCTATGAAGATACATTCAAACTCACAAAACGTGCTCAGCTCGGGCTGAAAATGCATTTAAAGCAATAAAAACTCAAATTGAGTGTCACACCTAAACCAAAGGACTTATGCACACACTTCAACATGGATTTTGTTCAGGATGACCTCCTGAAGCCTAAATGAGCAATAATTTGACCACACAACTCATTCCTATGAAGATACATTCAAAGTCAGAAAGCGCGCTCAGCTCGGGCTGAAAAAGCATTTAAAGCAATAAAAACTCAAATTGAGTGTCACGCCTAAACCAAAGGACTTATGCACACACTTCAACATGTATTTTGTTCAGGATGACCTCCTGAAGCCCATATGAGCATTAATTTGACTACACAACTCATTCCTATGAAGATACATTCAAACTCACAAAACGTGCTCAGCTCGGGCTGAAAATGCATTTAAAGCAATAAAAACTCAAATTGAGTCTCACGCCTAAACCAAAGGACTTATGCACACACTTCAACATGTATTTTGTTCAGGATGGCCACCTGACGCCTAAATGAGCATTAATTTGACCACACAACTCATTCCTATGAAGATACATTCAAACTCACAAAACGTGCTCAGCTCGGGCTGAAAATGCATTTAAAGCAATAAAAACTCAAATTGAGTGTCACGCCTAAACCAAAGGACTTATACACACACTTCAACATGTATTTTGTTCAGGATGACCTCCTGAAGCCTAAATGAGCAATAATTTGACCACAAAACTCATTCCTATGAAGATACATTCAAAGTCAGAAAGTGCGCTCAGCTCGGGCTGAAAAAGCATTTAAAGCAATAAAAACTCAAATTGAGTGTCACGCCTAAACCAAAGGACTTATGCACACACTTCAACATGTATTTTGTTCAGGATGACCTCCTGAAGCCTAAATGAGCAATAATTTGACCACACAACTCATTCCTATGAAGATACATTCAAAGTCAGAAAGCGCGCTCAGCTCGGGCTGAAACTAATTTAAAGCAATAAACACTCAAATTGAGTGTCACGCCTAAACCAAAGGACTTATGCACACACTTCAACATGTATTTTGTTCAAGATGTCCTCCTGAAGCCTAAATGAGCATTAATATGATCACACATCTCATTCCTATGAAGATACATTCAAACTCAGAACACGTGCTCAGCTCGGCCCGAAACTGCACTTAAAGCAATAAAAACTGAAATTGAGTATAGTCATGGTACCTGCGTTGAGTTATAATTAGTTCAAGAACAAAGAGAAATTGAATAATTGGCTCAAGAGTACAGTTATACAGTCATATAAATGTAAAATGGTTTCAGGCCTCGGAGACAATAACGGACTTTGGTCAGTAGAGGGCAACATAGACCATAACATGATTCAAGACACATTTTGAAAACTTGTTCCACTCGGCCTGAAAATGCATTTAAAGCAATAATAACTCAAATTGAGTGTCACTCCCAAACCAAAGGACTTTTGCACACACTTCAATGTATTTAGTTCAGGATGTCATCCTGAAGCCTAAATGAGCAGTAATTTGACTACACAACTCATTCCTATGAAGATACATTCAAAGTCAGAAAGCGCGCTCAGCTCGGGCTGAAAATGCATTTAAAGCAATAAAAACTCAAATTGAGTGTCACGCCTAAACCAAAGGACTTATGCACACACTTCAACGTGTATTTAGTTCAGGATGACCACCTGAAGCCTAAATGAGCATTAATTTGACCACACAACTCATTCCTATGAAGATACATTCAAAGTCAGAAAGCGCGCTCAGCTCGGGCTGAAAATGCATTAAAAGCAATAAAAACTCAAATTGAGTGTCACGCCTAAACCAAAGGGCTTATGCACACACTTCATCATGTATTTAGTTCAGGATGTCCTCCTGAAGCCTAAATGAGCATTCATTTGACTACACAACTCATTCCTATGAAGATACATTCAAACTCACAAAACGTGCTCATCTCGGGCTGAAATGTATTTAAAGCAATAAAAACTCAAAACGAGTGTCACGCCTAAACCAAAGGACTTATGCACACACTTCAACATGTATTTTGTTCAGGATGACCTCCTCAAGCCTAAATGAGCAATAATTTGACCACACAACTCATTCCTATGAAGATACATTCAAACTCACAAAACGTGCTCAGCTCGGGCTGAAAATGCATTTAAAGCAATAAAAACTCAAATTGAGTGTCACGCCTAAACCAAAGGACTTATACACACACTTCAACATGTATTTTGTTCAGGATGACCTCCTGAAGCCTAAATGAGCAATAATTTGACCACACAACTCATTCCTATGAAGATACATTCAAACTCAAAAAATGAGTTTAGCTCGGCAAAAAATGCATTTAAAGCAATAAAAACTCAAATTGAGTGTCACGCCTAAACCAAAGGACTGATGCACACCCTTCAACATGTATTTTGTTCAGGATGACCTCCTGAAGCCTAAATGGGCAATAATTTGACCACACAACTCATTCCTATGAAGATACATTCAAAGTCAGAAAGCGCGCTCAGCTCGGGCTGAAACTGCATTTAAAGCAATAAAAACTCAAATTGAGTGTCACGCCTAAACCAAAGGATTTATGCACACACTTCAACATGTATTTTGTTCAGGATGACCTCCTGAAGCCCATATGAGCATTAATTAGACTACACAACTCATTCCTATAAAGATACATTCAAACTCACAAAACGTGCTCAGCTCGGGCTGAAAATGCATTTAAAGCAATAAAAACTCAAATTGAGTGTCACGCCCAAACCAAAGGACTTATGCACACACTTCAACATGTATTTTGTTCAAGATGTCCTCCTGAAGCCTAAATGAGCATTAATATGATCACACATCTCATTCCTATGAAGATACATTCAAACTCAGAACACGTGCTCAGCTCGGCCCGAAACTGCACTTAAAGCAATAAAAACTGAAATTGAGTATAGTCATGGTACCTGCGTTGAGTTATAATTAGTTCAAGAACAAAGAGAAATTGAATAATTGGCTCAAGAGTACAGTTATACAGTCATATAAATGTAAAATGGTTTCAGGCCTCGGAGACAATAACGGACTTTGGTCAGTAGAGGGCAACATAGACCATAACATGATTCAAGACACATTTTGAAAACTTGTTCCACTCGGCCTGAAAATGCATTTAAAGCAATAATAACTCAAATTGAGTGTCACTCCCAAACCAAAGGACTTTTGCACACACTTCAATGTATTTAGTTCAGGATGTCCTCCTGAAGCCTAAATGAGCAGTAATTTGACTACACAACTCATTCCTATGAAGATACATTCAAAGTCAGAAAGCGCGCTCAGCTCGGGCTGAAAATGCATTTAAAGCAATAAAAACTCAAATTGAGTGCCACGCCTAAACCAAAGGACTTATGCACACACTTCAACATGTATTTAGTTCAGGATGACCACCTGAAGCCTAAATGAGCATTAATTTGACCACACAACTCATTCCTATGAAGATACATTCAAAGTCAGAAAGCGCGCTCAGCTCGGGCTGAAAATGCATTTAAAGCAATAAAAACTCAAATTGAGTGTCACGCCTAAACCAAAGGACTTATGCACACACTTCAACGTGTATTTAGTTCAGGATGACCACCTGAAGCCTAAATGAGCATTAATTTGACCACACAACTCATTCCTATGAAGATACATTCAAAGTCAGAAAGCGCGCTCAGCTCGGGCTGAAAATGCATTAAAAGCAATAAAAACTCAAATTGAGTGTCACGCCTAAACCAAAGGGCTTATGCACACACTTCATCATGTATTTAGTTCAGGATGTCCTCCTGAAGCCTAAATGAGCATTAATTTGACTACACAACTCATTCCTATGAAGATACATTCAAACTCACAAAACGTGCTCATCTCGGGCTGAAATGTATTTAAAGCAATAAAAACTCAAAACGAGTGTCACGCCTAAACCAAAGGACTTATGCACACACTTCAACATGTATTTTGTTCAGGATGACCTCCTCAAGCCTAAATGAGCAATAATTTGACCACACAACTCATTCCTATGAAGATACATTCAAACTCACAAAACGTGCTCAGCTCGGGCTGAAAATGCATTTAAAGCAATAAAAACTCAAATTGAGTGTCACGCCTAAACCAAAGGACTTATACACACACTTCAACATGTATTTTGTTCAGGATGACCTCCTGAAGCCTAAATGAGCAATAATTTGACCACACAACTCATTCCTATGAAGATACATTCAAACTCAAAAAATGAGTTTAGCTCGGCAAAAAATGCATTTAAAGCAATAAAAACTCAAATTGAGTGTCACGCCTAAACCAAAGGACTGATGCACACCCTTCAACATGTATTTTGTTCAGGATGACCTCCTGAAGCCTAAATGGGCAATAATTTGACCACACAACTCATTCCTATGAAGATACATTCAAAGTCAGAAAGCGCGCTCAGCTCGGGCTGAAACTGCATTTAAAGCAATAAAAACTCAAATTGAGTGTCACGCCTAAACCAAAGGATTTATGCACACACTTCAACATGTATTTTGTTCAGGATGACCTCCTGAAGCCCATATGAGCATTAATTAGACTACACAACTCATTCCTATAAAGATACATTCAAACTCACAAAACGTGCTCAGCTCGGGCTGAAAATGCATTTAAAGCAATAAAAACTCAAATTGAGTGTCACGCCCAAACCAAAGGACTTATGCACACACTTCAACATGTATTTTGTTCAAGATGTCCTCCTGAAGCCTAAATGAGCATTAATATGATCACACATCTCATTCCTATGAAGATACATTCAAACTCAGAACACGTGCTCAGCTCGGCCCGAAACTGCACTTAAAGCAATAAAAACTGAAATTGAGTATAGTCATGGTACCTGCGTTGAGTTATAATTAGTTCAAGAACAAAGAGAAATTGAATAATTGGCTCAAGAGTACAGTTATACAGTCATATAAATGTAAAATGGTTTCAGGCCTCGGAGACAATAACGGACTTTGGTCAGTAGAGGGCAACATAGACCATAACATGATTCAAGACACATTTTGAAAACTTGTTCCACTCGGCCTGAAAATGCATTTAAAGCAATAATAACTCAAATTGAGTGTCACTCCCAAACCAAAGGACTTTTGCACACACTTCAATGTATTTAGTTCAGGATGTCCTCCTGAAGCCTAAATGAGCAGTAATTTGACTACACAACTCATTCCTATGAAGATACATTCAAAGTCAGAAAGCGCGCTCAGCTCGGGCTGAAAATGCATTTAAAGCAATAAAAACTCAAATTGAGTGCCACGCCTAAACCAAAGGACTTATGCACACACTTCAACATGTATTTAGTTCAGGATGACCACCTGAAGCCTAAATGAGCATTAATTTGACCACACAACTCATTCCTATGAAGATACATTCAAAGTCAGAAAGCGCGCTCAGCTCGGGCTGAAAATGCATTAAAAGCAATAAAAACTCAAATTGAGTGTCACGCCTAAACCAAAGGGCTTATGCACACACTTCATCATGTATTTAGTTCAGGATGTCCTCCTGAAGCCTAAATGAGCATTAATTTGACTACACAACTCATTCCTATGAAGATACATTCAAACTCACAAAACGTGCTCAGCTCGGGCTGAAAATGCATTTAAAGCAATAAAAACTCAAATTGAGTGTCACGCCTAAACCAAAGGACTTATACACACACTTCAACATGTATTTTGTTCAGGATGACCTCCTGAAGCCTAAATGAGCAATAATTTGACCACACAACTCATTCCTATGAAGATACATTCAAAGTCAGAAAGTGTGCTCAGCTCGGGCTGAAAAAGCATTTAAAGCAATAAAAACTCAAATTGAGTGTCACGCCTAAACCAAAGGACTGATGCACACCCTTCAACATGTATTTTGTTCAGGATGACCTCCTGAAGCCTAAATGGGCAATAATTTGACCACACAACTCATTCCTATGAAGATACATTCAAAGTCAGAAAGCGCGCTCAGCTCGGGCTGAAACTGCATTTAAAGCAATAAAAACTCAAATTGAGTGTCACGCCTAAACCAAAGGACTTATGCACACACTTCAACATGTATTTTGTTCAGGATGACCTCCTGAAGCCCATATGAGCATTAATTTGACTACACAAGTCATTCCTATAAAGATACATTCAAACTCACAAAACGTGCTCAGCTCGGGCTGAAAATGCATTTAAAGCAATAAAAACTCAAATTGAGTGTCACGCCCAAACCAAAGGACTTATGCACACACTTCAACATGTATTTTGTTCAAGATGTCCTCTTGAAGCCTAAATGAGCATTAATATGATCACACATCTCATTCCTATGAAGATACATTCAAACTCAGAACACGTGCTCAGCTCGGCCCGAAACTGCACTTAAAGCAATAAAAACTGAAATTGAGTATAGTCATGGTACCTGCGTTGAGTTATAATTAGTTCAAGAACAAAGAGAAATTGAATAATTGGCTCAAGAGTACAGTTATACAGTCATATAAATGTAAAATGGTTTCAGGCCTCGGAGACAATAACGGACTTTGGTCAGTAGAGGGCAACATAGACCATAACATGATTCAAGACACATTTTGAAAACTTGTTCCACTCGGCCTGAAAATGCATTTAAAGGAATAATAACTCAAATTGAGTGTCACTCCCAAACCAAAGGACTTTTGCACACACTTCAATGTATTTAGTTCAGGATGTCCTCCTGAAGCCTAAATGAGCAGTAATTTGACTACACAACTCATTCCTATGAAGATACATTCAAAGTCAGAAAGCGCGCTCAGCTCGGGCTGAAAATGCATTAAAAGCAATAAAAACTCAAATTGAGTGCCACGCCTAAACCAAAGGACTTATGCACACACTTCAACATGTATTTAGTTCAGGATGACCACCTGAAGCCTAAATGAGCATTAATTTGACCACACAACTCATTCCTATGAAGATACATTCAAAGTCAGAAAGCGCGCTCAGCTCGGGCTGAAAATGCATTAAAAGCAATAAAAACTCAAATTGAGTGTCACGCCTAAACCAAAGGGCTTATGCACACACTTCATCATGTATTTAGTTCAGGATGTCCTCCTGAAGCCTAAATGAGCATTAATTTGACTACACAACTCATTCCTATGAAGATACATTCAAACTCACAAAACGTGCTCAGCTCGGGCTGAAAATGCATTTAAAGCAATAAAAACTCAAATTGAGTGTCACGCCTAAACCAAAGGACTTATACACACACTTCAACATGTATTTTGTTCAGGATGACCTCCTGAAGCCTAAATGAGCAATAATTTGACCACACAACTCATTCCTATGAAGATACATTCAAAGTCAGAAAGTGTGCTCAGCTCGGGCTGAAAAAGCATTTAAAGCAATAAAAACTCAAATTGAGTGTCACGCCTAAACCAAAGGACTGATGCACACCCTTCAACATGTATTTTGTTCAGGATGACCTCCTGAAGCCTAAATGGGCAATAATTTGACCACACAACTCATTCCTATGAAGATACATTCAAAGTCAGAAAGCGCGCTCAGCTCGGGCTGAAACTGCATTTAAAGCAATAAAAACTCAAATTGAGTGTCACGCCTAAACCAAAGGACTTATGCACACACTTCAACATGTATTTTGTTCAGGATGACCTCCTGAAGCCCATATGAGCATTAATTTGACTACACAAGTCATTCCTATAAAGATACATTCAAACTCACAAAACGTGCTCAGCTCGGGCTGAAAATGCATTTAAAGCAATAAAAACTCAAATTGAGTGTCACGCCCAAACCAAAGGACTTATGCACACACTTCAACATGTATTTTGTTCAAGATGTCCTCTTGAAGCCTAAATGAGCATTAATATGATCACACATCTCATTCCTATGAAGATACATTCAAACTCAGAACACGTGCTCAGCTCGGCCCGAAACTGCACTTAAAGCAATAAAAACTGAAATTGAGTATAGTCATGGTACCTGCGTTGAGTTATAATTAGTTCAAGAACAAAGAGAAATTGAATAATTGGCTCAAGAGTACAGTTATACAGTCATATAAATGTAAAATGGTTTCAGGCCTCGGAGACAATAACGGACTTTGGTCAGTAGAGGGCAACATAGACCATAACATGATTCAAGACACATTTTGAAAACTTGTTCCACTCGGCCTGAAAATGCATTTAAAGGAATAATAACTCAAATTGAGTGTCACTCCCAAACCAAAGGACTTTTGCACACACTTCAATGTATTTAGTTCAGGATGTCCTCCTGAAGCCTAAATGAGCAGTAATTTGACTACACAACTCATTCCTATGAAGATACATTCAAAGTCAGAAAGCGCGCTCAGCTCGGGCTGAAAATGCATTTAAAGCAATAAAAACTCAAATTGAGTGTCACACCTAAACCAAAGGACTTATGCACACACTTCAACATGTATTTTGTTCAGGATGACCTCCTGAAGCCCATATGAGCATTAATTTGACCACACAACTCATTCCTATGAAGATACATTCAAACTCACAAAACGTGCTCAGCTCGGGCTGAAAATGCATTTAAAGCAATAAAAAGTCAAATTGAAAGTCACGCCTAAACCAAAGGACTTATGCACACACTTCAACATGTATTTTGTTCAGGATGACCTCCTCAAGCCTAAATGAGCAATAATTTGACCACACAACTCATTCCTATGAGGATACATTCAAACTCACAAAACGTGCTCAGCTCGGGCTGAAAATGCATTTAAAGCAATAAAAACTCAAATTGAGTGTCACGCCTAAACCAAAGGACTTATACACACACTTCAACATGTATTTTGTTCAGGATGACCTCCTGAAGCCTAAATGAGCAATAATTTGACCACACAACTCATTCCTATGAAGATACATTCAAACTCAAAAAATGAGTTTAGCTCGGCAAAAAATGCATTTAAAGCAATAAAAACTCAAATTGAGTGTCACGCCTAAACCAAAGGACTGATGCACACCCTTCAACATGTATTTTGTTCAGGATGACCTCCTGAAGCCTAAATGGGCAATAATTTGACCACACAACTCATTCCTATGAAGATACATTCAAAGTCAGAAAGCGCGCTCAGCTCGGGCTGAAACTGCATTTAAAGCAATAAAAACTCAAATTGAGTGTCACGCCTAAACCAAAGGATTTATGCACACACTTCAACATGTATTTTGTTCAGGATGACCTCCTGAAGCCCATATGAGCATTAATTAGACTACACAACTCATTCCTATAAAGATACATTCAAACTCACAAAACGTGCTCAGCTCGGGCTGAAAATGCATTTAAAGCAATAAAAACTCAAATTGAGTGTCACGCCCAAACCAAAGGACTTATGCACACACTTCAACATGTATTTTGTTCAAGATGTCCTCCTGAAGCCTAAATGAGCATTAATATGATCACACATCTCATTCCTATGAAGATACATTCAAACTCAGAACACGTGCTCAGCTCGGCCCGAAACTGCACTTAAAGCAATAAAAACTGAAATTGAGTATAGTCATGGTACCTGCGTTGAGTTATAATTAGTTCAAGAACAAAGAGAAATTGAATAATTGGCTCAAGAGTACAGTTATACAGTCATATAAATGTAAAATGGTTTCAGGCCTCGGAGACAATAACGGACTTTGGTCAGTAGAGGGCAACATAGACCATAACATGATTCAAGACACATTTTGAAAACTTGTTCCACTCGGCCTGAAAATGCATTTAAAGCAATAATAACTCAAATTGAGTGTCACTCCCAAACCAAAGGACTTTTGCACACACTTCAATGTATTTAGTTCAGGATGTCCTCCTGAAGCCTAAATGAGCAGTAATTTGACTACACAACTCATTCCTATGAAGATACATTCAAAGTCAGAAAGCGCGCTCAGCTCGGGCTGAAAATGCATTTAAAGCAATAAAAACTCAAATTGAGTGCCACGCCTAAACCAAAGGACTTATGCACACACTTCAACATGTATTTAGTTCAGGATGACCACCTGAAGCCTAAATGAGCATTAATTTGACCACACAACTCATTCCTATGAAGATACATTCAAAGTCAGAAAGCGCGCTCAGCTCGGGCTGAAAATGCATTAAAAGCAATAAAAACTCAAATTGAGTGTCACGCCTAAACCAAAGGGCTTATGCACACACTTCATCATGTATTTAGTTCAGGATGTCCTCCTGAAGCCTAAATGAGCATTAATTTGACTACACAACTCATTCCTATGAAGATACATTCAAACTCACAAAACGTGCTCAGCTCGGGCTGAAAATGCATTTGAAGCAATAAAAACTCAAATTGAGTGTCACGCCTAAACCAAAGGACTTATACACACACTTCAACATGTATTTTGTTCAGGATGACCTCCTGAAGCCTAAATGAGCAATAATTTGACCAAACAACTCATTCCTATGAAGATACATTCAAAGTCAGAAAGTGTGCTCAGCTCGGGCTGAAAAAGCATTTAAAGCAATAAAAACTCAAATTGAGTGTCACGCCTAAACCAAAGGACTGATGCACACCCTTCAACATGTATTTTGTTCAGGATGACCTCCTGAAGCCTAAATGGGCAATAATTTGACCACACAACTCATTCCTATGAAGATACATTCAAAGTCAGAAAGCGCGCTCAGCTCGGGCTGAAACTGCATTTAAAGCAATAAAAACTCAAATTGAGTGTCACGCCTAAACCAAAGGACTTATGCACACACTTCAACATGTATTTTGTTCAGGATGACCTCCTGAAGCCCATATGAGCATTAATTTGACTACACAACTCATTCCTATAAAGATACATTCAAACTCACAAAACGTGCTCAGCTCGGGCTGAAAATGCATTTAAAGCAATAAAAACTCAAATTGAGTGTCACGCCCAAACCAAAGGACTTATGCACACACTTCAACATGTATTTTGTTCAAGATGTCCTCCTGAAGCCTAAATGAGCATTAATATGATCACACATCTCATTCCTATGAAGATACATTCAAACTCAGAACACGTGCTCAGCTCGGCCCGAAACTGCACTTAAAGCAATAAAAACTGAAATTGAGTATAGTCATGGTACCTGCGTTGAGTTATAATTAGTTCAAGAACAAAGAGAAATTGAATAATTGGCTCAAGAGTACAGTTATACAGTCATATAAATGTAAAATGGTTTCAGGCCTCGGAGACAATAACGGACTTTGGTCAGTAGAGGGCAACATAGACCATAACATGATTCAAGACACATTTTGAAAACTTGTTCCACTCGGCCTGAAAATGCATTTAAAGGAATAATAACTCAAATTGAGTGTCACTCCCAAACCAAAGGACTTTTGCACACACTTCAATGTATTTAGTTCAGGATGTCCTCCTGAAGCCTAAATGAGCAGTAATTTGACTACACAACTCATTCCTATGAAGATACATTCAAAGTCAGAAAGCGCGCTCAGCTCGGGCTGAAAATGCATTTAAAGCAATAAAAACTCAAATTGAGTGTCACACCTAAACCAAAGGACTTATGCACACACTTCAACATGTATTTTGTTCAGGATGACCTCCTGAAGCCCATATGAGCATTAATTTGACCACACAACTCATTCCTATGAAGATACATTCAAACTCACAAAACGTGCTCAGCTCGGGCTGAAAATGCATTTAAAGCAATAAAAAGTCAAATTGAGTGTCACGCCTAAACCAAAGGACTTATGCACACACTTCAACATGTATTTTGTTCAGGATGACCTCCTCAAGCCTAAATGAGCAATAATTTGACCACACAACTCATTCCTATGAAGATACATTCAAACTCACAAAACGTGCTCAGCTCGGGCTGAAAATGCATTTAAAGCAATAAAAACTCAAATTGAGTGTCACGCCTAAACCAAAGGACTTATACACACACTTCAACATGTATTTTGTTCAGGATGACCTCCTGAAGCCTAAATGAGCAATAATTTGACCACACAACTCATTCCTTTGAAGATACATTCAAACTCAAAAAATGAGTTTAGCTCGGCAAAAAATGCATTTAAAGCAATAAAAACTCAAATTGAGTGTCACGCCTAAACCAAAGGACTGATGCACACCCTTCAACATGTATTTTGTTCAGGATGACCTCCTGAAGCCTAAATGGGCAATAATTTGACCACACAACTCATTCCTATGAAGATACATTCAAAGTCAGAAAGCGCGCTCAGCTCGGGCTGAAACTGCATTTAAAGCAATAAAAACTCAAATTGAGTGTCACGCCTAAACCAAAGGACTTATGCACACACTTCAACATGTATTTTGTTCAGGATGACCTCCTGAAGCCCATATGAGCATTAATTTGACTACACAACTCATTCCTATAAAGATACATTCAAACTCACAAAACGTGCTCAGCTCGGGCTGAAAATGCATTTAAAGCAATAAAAACTCAAATTGAGTGTCACGCCCAAACCAAAGGACTTATGCACACACTTCAACATGTATTTTGTTCAAGATGTCCTCCTGAAGCCTAAATGAGCATTAATATGATCACACATCTCATTCCTATGAAGATACATTCAAACTCAGAACACGTGCTCAGCTCGGCCCGAAACTGCACTTAAAGCAATAAAAACTGAAATTGAGTATAGTCATGGTACCTGCGTTGAGTTATAATTAGTTCAAGAACAAAGAGAAATTGAATAATTGGCTCAAGAGTACAGTTATACAGTCATATAAATGTAAAATGGTTTCAGGCCTCGGAGACAATAACGGACTTTGGTCAGTAGAGGGCAACATAGACCATAACATGATTCAAGACACATTTTGAAAACTTGTTCCACTCGGCCTGAAAATGCATTTAAAGGAATAATAACTCAAATTGAGTGTCACTCCCAAACCAAAGGACTTTTGCACACACTTCAATGTATTTAGTTCAGGATGTCCTCCTGAAGCCTAAATGAGCAGTAATTTGACTACACAACTCATTCCTATGAAGATACATTCAAAGTCAGAAAGCGCGCTCAGCTCGGGCTGAAAATGCATTAAAAGCAATAAAAACTCAAATTGAGTGCCACGCCTAAACCAAAGGACTTATGCACACACTTCAACATGTATTTAGTTCAGGATGACCACCTGAAGCCTAAATGAGCATTAATTTGACCACACAACTCATTCCTATGAAGATACATTCAAAGTCAGAAAGCGCGCTCAGCTCGGGCTGAAAATGCATTAAAAGCAATAAAAACTCAAATTGAGTGTCACGCCTAAACCAAAGGGCTTATGCACACACTTCATCATGTATTTAGTTCAGGATGTCCTCCTGAAGCCTAAATGAGCATTAATTTGACTACACAACTCATTCCTATGAAGATACATTCAAACTCACAAAACGTGCTCAGCTCGGGCTGAAAATGCATTTAAAGCAATAAAAACTCAAATTGAGTGTCACGCCTAAACCAAAGGACTTATACACACACTTCAACATGTATTTTGTTCAGGATGACCTCCTGAAGCCTAAATGAGCAATAATTTGACCACACAACTCATTCCTATGAAGATACATTCAAAGTCAGAAAGTGCGCTCAGCTCGGGCTGAAAAAGCATTTAAAGCAATAAAAACTCAAATTGAGTGTCACGCCTAAACCGAAGGACTTATGCACACACTTCAACATGTATTTTGTTAAGGATGACCTCCTGAAGCCTAAATGAGCAAGAATTTGACCACACAACTCATTCCTATGAAGATACATTCAAAGTCAGAAAGCGCGCTCAGCTCGGGCTGAAACTGCATTTAAAGCAATAAACACTCAAATTGAGTGTCACGCCTAAACCAAAGGACTTATGCAAACACTTCAACATGTATTTTGTTCAGGATGACCTCCTGAAGCCCATATGAGCATTAATTTGACTACACAACTCATTCCTATAAAGATACATTCAAACTCACAAAACGTGCTCAGCTCGGGCTGAAAATGCATTTAAAGCAATAAAAACTCAAATTGAGTGTCACGCCCAAACCAAAGGACTTATGCACACACTTCAACATGTATTTTGTTCAAGATGTCCTCCTGAAGCCTAAATGAGCATTAATATGATCACACATCTCATTCCTATGAAGATACATTCAAACTCACAAAACGTGCTCAGCTCGGGCTGAAAATGCATTTAAAGCAATAAAAACTCAAATTGAGTGTCACGCCTAAACCAAAGGACTTATGCACACACTTCAACATGTATTTTGTTCAGGATGACCTCCTGAAGCCTAAATGAGCAATAATTTGACCACACAACTCATTCCTATGAAGATACATTCAAAGTCAGAAAGCGCGCTCAGCTCGGGCTGAAAAAGCATTTAAAGCAATAAAAACTCAAATTGAGTGTCACGCCTAAACCAAAGGACTTATGCACACACTTCAACATGTATTTTGTTCAGGATGACCTCCTGAAGCCCATATGAGCATTAATTTGACTACACAACTCATTCCTATGAAGATACATTCAAACTCACAAAACGTGCTCAGCTCGGGCTGAAAATGCATTTAAAGCAATAAAAACTCAAATTGAGTCTCACGCCTAAACCAAAGGACTTATGCACACACTTCAACATGTATTTTGTTCAGGATGGCCACCTGACGCCTAAATGAGCATTAATTTGACCACACAACTCATTCCTATGAAGATACATTCAAACTCACAAAACGTGCTCAGCTCGGGCTGAAAATGCATTTAAAGCAATAAAAACTCAAATTGAGTGTCACGCCTAAACCGAAGGACTTATACACACACTTCAACATGTATTTTGTTCAGGATGACCTCCTGAAGCCTAAATGAGCAATAATTTGACCACACAACTCATTCCTATGAAGATACATTCAAAGTCAGAAAGCGCGCTCAGTTCGGGCTGAAAAAGCATTTAAAGCAATAAAAACTCAAATTGAGTGTCACGCCTAAACCAAAGGACTTATGCACACACTTCAACATGTATTTTGTTCAGGATGACCTCCTGAAGCCCATATGAGCATTAATTTGACTACACAACTCATTCCTATGAAGATACATTCAAACTCACAAAACGTGCTCAGCTCGGGCTGAAAATGCATTTAAAGCAATAAAAACTCAAATTGAGTCTCACGCCTAAACCAAAGGACTCATGCACACACTTCAACATGTATTTTGTTCAGGATGGCCACCTGAAGCCTAAATGAGCATTATTTGACCACACAACTCATTCCTATGAAGATACATTCAAACTCACAAAACGTGCTCAGCTCGGGCTGAAAATGCATTTAAAGCAATAAAAACTCAAATTGAGTGTCACGCCTAAACCAAAGGACTTATACACACACTTCAACATGTATTTTGTTCAGGATGACCTCCTGAAGCCTAAATGAGCAATAATTTGACCACACAACTCATTCCTATGAAGATACATTCAAAGTCAGAAAGTGCGCTCAGCTCGGGCTGAAAAAGCATTTAAAGCAATAAAAACTCAAATTGAGTGTCACGCCTAAACCAAAGGACTTATGCACACACTTCAACATGTATTTTGTTCAGGATGACCTCCTGAAGCCTAAATGAGCAATAATTTGACCACACAACTCATTCCTATGAAGATACATTCAAAGTCAGAAAGCGCGCTCAGCTCGGGCTGAAACTAATTTAAAGCAATAAACACTCAAATTGAGTGTCACGCCTAAACCAAAGGACTTATGCACACACTTCAACATGTATTTTGTTCAAGATGTCCTCCTGAAGCCTAAATGAGCATTAATATGATCACACATCTCATTCCTATGAAGATACATTCAAACTCAGAACACGTGCTCAGCTCGGCCCGAAACTGCACTTAAAGCAATAAAAACTGAAATTGAGTATAGTCATGGTACCTGCGTTGAGTTATAATTAGTTCAAGAACAAAGAGAAATTGAATAATTGGCTCAAGAGTACAGTTATACAGTCATATAAATGTAAAATGGTTTCAGGCCTCGGAGACAATAACGGACTTTGGTCAGTAGAGGGCAACATAGACCATAACATGATTCAAGACACATTTTGAAAACTTGTTCCACTCGGCCTGAAAATGCATTTAAAGCAATAATAACTCAAATTGAGTGTCACTCCCAAACCAAAGGACTTTTGCACACACTTCAATGTATTTAGTTCAGGATGTCATCCTGAAGCCTAAATGAGCAGTAATTTGACTACACAACTCATTCCTATGAAGATACATTCAAAGTCAGAAAGCGCGCTCAGCTCGGGCTGAAAATGCATTTAAAGCAATAAAAACTCAAATTGAGTGTCACGCCTAAACCAAAGGACTTATGCACACACTTCAACGTGTATTTAGTTCAGGATGACCACCTGAAGCCTAAATGAGCATTAATTTGACCACACAACTCATTCCTATGAAGATACATTCAAAGTCAGAAAGCGCGCTCAGCTCGGGCTGAAAATGCATTAAAAGCAATAAAAACTCAAATTGAGTGTCACGCCTAAACCAAAGGGCTTATGCACACACTTCATCATGTATTTAGTTCAGGATGTCCTCCTGAAGCCTAAATGAGCATTAATTTGACTACACAACTCATTCCTATGAAGATACATTCAAACTCACAAAACGTGCTCATCTCGGGCTGAAATGTATTTAAAGCAATAAAAACTCAAAACGAGTGTCACGCCTAAACCAAAGGACTTATGCACACACTTCAACATGTATTTTGTTCAGGATGACCTCCTCAAGCCTAAATGAGCAATAATTTGACCACACAACTCATTCCTATGAAGATACATTCAAACTCACAAAACGTGCTCAGCTCGGGCTGAAAATGCATTTAAAGCAATAAAAACTCAAATTGAGTGTCACGCCTAAACCAAAGGACTTATACACACACTTCAACATGTATTTTGTTCAGGATGACCTCCTGAAGCCTAAATGAGCAATAATTTGACCACACAACTCATTCCTATGAAGATACATTCAAACTCAAAAAATGAGTTTAGCTCGGCAAAAAATGCATTTAAAGCAATAAAAACTCAAATTGAGTGTCACGCCTAAACCAAAGGACTGATGCACACCCTTCAACATGTATTTTGTTCAGGATGACCTCCTGAAGCCTAAATGGGCAATAATTTGACCACACAACTCATTCCTATGAAGATACATTCAAAGTCAGGAAGCGCGCTCAGCTCGGGCTGAAACTGCATTTAAAGCAATAAACACTCAAATTGAGTGTCACGCCTAAACCAAAGGACTTATGCACACACTTCAACATGTATTTTGTTCAGGATGACCTCCTGAAGCCCATATGAGCATTAATTTGACTACACAACTCATTCCTATAAAGATACATTCAAACTCACAAAACGTGCTCAGCTCGGGCTGAAAATGCATTTAAAGCAATAAAAACTCAAATTGAGTGTCACGCCCAAACCAAAGGACTTATGCACACACTTCAACATGTATTTTGTTCAAGATGTCCTCCTGAAGCCTAAATGAGCATTAATATGATCACACATCTCATTCCTATGAAGATACATTCAAACTCAGAACACGTGCTCAGCTCGGCCCGAAACTGCACTTAAAGCAATAAAAACTGAAATTGAGTATAGTCATGGTACCTGCGTTGAGTTATAATTAGTTCAAGAACAAAGAGAAATTGAATAATTGGCTCAAGAGTACAGTTATACAGTCATATAAATGTAAAATGGTTTCAGGCCTCGGAGACAATAACGGACTTTGGTCAGTAGAGGGCAACATAGACCATAACATGATTCAAGACACATTTTGAAAACTTGTTCCACTCGGCCTGAAAATGCATTTAAAGCAATAATAACTCAAATTGAGTGTCACTCCCAAACCAAAGGACTTTTGCACACACTTCAATGTATTTAGTTCAGGATGTCCTCCTGAAGCCTAAATGAGCAGTAATTTGACTACACAACTCATTCCTATGAAGATACATTCAAAGTCAGAAAGCGCGCTCAGCTCGGGCTGAAAATGCATTTAAAGCAATAAAAACTCAAATTGAGTGCCACGCCTAAACCAAAGGACTTATGCACACACTTCAACATGTATTTAGTTCAGGATGACCACCTGAAGCCTAAATGAGCATTAATTTGACCACACAACTCATTCCTATGAAGATACATTCAAAGTCAGAAAGCGCGCTCAGCTCGGGCTGAAAATGCATTAAAAGCAATAAAAACTCAAATTGAGTGTCACGCCTAAACCAAAGGGCTTATGCACACACTTCATCATGTATTTAGTTCAGGATGTCCTCCTGAAGCCTAAATGAGCATTAATTTGACTACACAACTCATTCCTATGAAGATACATTCAAACTCACAAAACGTGCTCAGCTCGGGCTGAAAATGCATTTAAAGCAATAAAAACTCAAATTGAGTGTCACGCCTAAACCAAAGGACTTATACACACACTTCAACATGTATTTTGTTCAGGATGACCTCCTGAAGCCTAAATGAGCAATAATTTGACCACACAACTCATTCCTATGAAGATACATTCAAAGTCAGAAAGTGTGCTCAGCTCGGGCTGAAAAAGCATTTAAAGCAATAAAAACTCAAATTGAGTGTCACGCCTAAACCAAAGGACTGATGCACACCCTTCAACATGTATTTTGTTCAGGATGACCTCCTGAAGCCTAAATGGGCAATAATTTGACCACACAACTCATTCCTATGAAGATACATTCAAAGTCAGAAAGCGCGCTCAGCTCGGGCTGAAACTGCATTTAAAGCAATAAAAACTCAAATTGAGTGTCACGCCTAAACCAAAGGACTTATGCACACACTTCAACATGTATTTTGTTCAGGATGACCTCCTGAAGCCCATATGAGCATTAATTTGACTACACAAGTCATTCCTATAAAGATACATTCAAACTCACAAAACGTGCTCAGCTCGGGCTGAAAATGCATTTAAAGCAATAAAAACTCAAATTGAGTGTCACGCCCAAACCAAAGGACTTATGCACACACTTCAACATGTATTTTGTTCAAGATGTCCTCTTGAAGCCTAAATGAGCATTAATATGATCACACATCTCATTCCTATGAAGATACATTCAAACTCAGAACACGTGCTCAGCTCGGCCCGAAACTGCACTTAAAGCAATAAAAACTGAAATTGAGTATAGTCATGGTACCTGCGTTGAGTTATAATTAGTTCAAGAACAAAGAGAAATTGAATAATTGGCTCAAGAGTACAGTTATACAGTCATATAAATGTAAAATGGTTTCAGGCCTCGGAGACAATAACGGACTTTGGTCAGTAGAGGGCAACATAGACCATAACATGATTCAAGACACATTTTGAAAACTTGTTCCACTCGGCCTGAAAATGCATTTAAAGGAATAATAACTCAAATTGAGTGTCACTCCCAAACCAAAGGACTTTTGCACACACTTCAATGTATTTAGTTCAGGATGTCCTCCTGAAGCCTAAATGAGCAGTAATTTGACTACACAACTCATTCCTATGAAGATACATTCAAAGTCAGAAAGCGCGCTCAGCTCGGGCTGAAAATGCATTAAAAGCAATAAAAACTCAAATTGAGTGCCACGCCTAAACCAAAGGACTTATGCACACACTTCAACATGTATTTAGTTCAGGATGACCACCTGAAGCCTAAATGAGCATTAATTTGACCACACAACTCATTCCTATGAAGATACATTCAAAGTCAGAAAGCGCGCTCAGCTCGGGCTGAAAATGGATTAAAAGCAATAAAAACTCAAATTGAGTGTCACGCCTAAACCAAAGGGCTTATGCACACACTTCATCATGTATTTAGTTCAGGATGTCCTCCTGAAGCCTAAATGAGCATTAATTTGACTACACAACTCATTCCTATGAAGATACATTCAAACTCACAAAACGTGCTCAGCTCGGGCTGAAAATGCATTTAAAGCAATAAAAACTCAAATTGAGTGTCACGCCTAAACCAAAGGACTTATACACACACTTCAACATGTATTTTGTTCAGGATGACCTCCTGAAGCCTAAATGAGCAATAATTTGACCACACAACTCATTCCTATGAAGATACATTCAAAGTCAGAAAGTGTGCTCAGCTCGGGCTGAAAAAGCATTTAAAGCAATAAAAACTCAAATTGAGTGTCACGCCTAAACCAAAGGACTGATGCACACCCTTCAACATGTATTTTGTTCAGGATGACCTCCTGAAGCCTAAATGGGCAATAATTTGACCACACAACTCATTCCTATGAAGATACATTCAAAGTCAGAAAGCGCGCTCAGCTCGGGCTGAAACTGCATTTAAAGCAATAAAAACTCAAATTGAGTGTCACGCCTAAACCAAAGGACTTATGCACACACTTCAACATGTATTTTGTTCAGGATGACCTCCTGAAGCCCATATGAGCATTAATTTGACTACACAACTCATTCCTATAAAGATACATTCAAACTCACAAAACGTGCTCAGCTCGGGCTGAAAATGCATTTAAAGCAATAAAAACTCAAATTGAGTGTCACGCCCAAACCAAAGGACTTATGCACACACTTCAACATGTATTTTGTTCAAGATGTCCTCCTGAAGCCTAAATGAGCATTAATATGATCACACATCTCATTCCTATGAAGATACATTCAAACTCAGAACACGTGCTCAGCTCGGCCCGAAACTGCACTTAAAGCAATAAAAACTGAAATTGAGTATAGTCATGGTACCTGCGTTGAGTTATAATTAGTTCAAGAACAAAGAGAAATTGAATAATTGGCTCAAGAGTACAGTTATACAGTCATATAAATGTAAAATGGTTTCAGGCCTCGGAGACAATAACGGACTTTGGTCAGTAGAGGGCAACATAGACCATAACATGATTCAAGACACATTTTGAAAACTTGTTCCACTCGGCCTGAAAATGCATTTAAAGGAATAATAACTCAAATTGAGTGTCACTCCCAAACCAAAGGACTTGTGCACACACTTCAACATGTATTTTGTTCAGGATGACCACCTGAAGCCTAAATGAGCATTAATTTGACCACACAACTCATTCTATGAAGATACATTCAAACTCACAAAACGTGCTCAGCTCGGGCTGAAAATGCATTTAAAGCAATAAAAACTCAAATTGAGTGTCACGCCTAAACCAAAGGACTTGTGCACACACTTCAACATGTATTTTGTTCAGGATGACCACCTGAAGCCTAAATGAGCATTAATTTGACCACACAACTCATTCTATGAAGATACATTCAAACTCACAAAACGTGCTCAGCTCGGGCTGAAAATGCATTTAAAGCAATAAAAACTCAAAATGAGTGTCACGCCTAAACCAAAGGACTTATGCACACACTTCAACATGTATTTTGTTCAGGATGACCTCCTGAAGCCTAAATGAGCAATAATTTGACCACACAACTCATTCCTATGAAGATACATTCAAAGTCAGAAAGCGCGCTCAGCTCGGGCTGATAATGCATTAAAAGCAATAAAAACTCAAATTGAGTGTCACGCCTAAACCAAAGGACTTATGCACACACTTCAACATGTATTTAGTTCAGGATGACCACCTGAAGCCTAAATGAGCATTAATTTGACTACACAACTCATTCCTATGAAGATACATTCAAACTCACAAAACGTGCTCAGCTCGGGCTGAAAATGCATTAAAAGCAATAAAAACTCAAATTGAGTGTCACGCCTAAACCAAAGGACTTATGCACACACTTCAACATGTATTTTGTTCAGGATGACCACCTGACGCCTAAATGAGCATTAATTTGACCACACAACTCATTCCTATGAAGATACATTCAAACTCACAAAACGTGCTCAGCTCGGGCTGAAAATGCATTTAAAGCAATAAAAACTCAAATTGAGTGTCACGCCTAAACCAAAGGACTTATGCACACACTTCAACATGTATTTTGTTCAGGATGACCTCCTGAAGCCTAAAGGAGCAATAATTTGACCACACAACTCATTCCTATGAAGATAAGTTCAAAGTCAGAAAGCGCGCTCAGCTCGGGCTGAAAATGCATTTAAAGCAATAAAAAATTAATTGAGTGTCACGCCCAAACCAAAGGACTTATGCACACACTTCAACATGTATTTTGTTCAGGATGACCACCTGACGCCTAAATGAGCATTAATTTGACCACAGAACTCATTCCTATGAAGATACATTCAAACTCACAAAATGTGCTCAGCTCGGGCTGAAAATGCATTTAAAGCAGTAAAAACTCAAAACGAGTGTCACGCCTAAACCAAAGGACTTATGCACACACTTCAACATGTATTTTGCTCAGGATGACCTCCTCAAGCCTAAATGAGCAATCATTTGACCACACAACTCATTCCTATGAAGATACATTCAAACTCAAAAAACGTGCTTAGCTCGGGCTGAAAATGCATTTAAAGCAATAAAAACTCAAATTGAGTGTCACACCTAAACCAAAGGACTTATGCACACACTTCAACATGTATTTTGTTCAGGATGACCTCCTGAAGCCCATATGAGCATGAATTTGACCACACAACTCATTCCTATGAAGATACATTCAAACTCACAAAACGTGCTCAGCTCGGGCTGAAAATGCATTTAAAGCAATAAAAACTCAAATTGAGTGTCACGCCTAAACCAAAGGACTTATGCACACACTTCAACATGTATTTTGTTCAGGATGACCACCTGAAGCCTAAATGAGCATTAATTTGACCACACAACTCATTCCTATGAAGATACATTCAAACTCACAAAACGTGCTCAACTCGGGCTGAAAATGCATTTAAAGCAATAGAAACTCAAATTGAGTGTCACGCCTAAACCAAAGGACTTATGCACACACTTCAACATGTATTTTGTTCAGGATGACCTCCTGAAGCCCATATGAGCATTAATTTGACCACACAACTCATTCCTATGAAGATACATTCAAACACACAAAACGTGCTCAGCTCGGGCTGAAAATGCATTTAAAGCAATAAAAACTCAAATTGAGTGTCACGCCCAAACCAAAGGACTTATGCACACACTTCAACATGTATTTTGTTCAGGATGACCACCTGACGCCTAAATGAGCATTAATTTGACCACACAACTCATTCCTATGAAGATACATTCAAACTCACAAAACGTGCTCAGCTCGGGCTGAAAATGCATTTAAAGCAATAAAAACTCAAGTTGAGTGTCACGCCTAAACCAAAGGACTTAGGCACACACTTCAACATGTATTTTGTTCAGGATGTCCTCCTGAAGCCTAAATGAGCATTAATTTGACCACACAACTCATTCCTATGAAGATACATTCAAACTCACAAAACGTGCTCAGCTCGGGCTGAAAATGCATTTAAAGCAATAAAAACTCAAATTGAGTGTCACGCCTAAACCAAAGGACTTATGCACACACTTCAACATGTATTTTGTTCAGGATGACCTGAAGAAGCCTAAATGAGCAATAATTTGACCACACAACTCATTCCTATGAAGATACATTCAAACTCACAAAACGTGCTCAGCTCGGGCTGAAAATGCATTTAAAGCAATAAAAACTCAAATTGAGTGTCACGCCTAAACCAAAGGACTTATGCACACACTTCAACATGTATTTTGTTCAAGGTGACCTCCTGAAGCCTAAATGAGCATTCATTTGACGACACAACTCATTCCTATGAAGATACATTTTAACTCACAAAACGTGCTCAGCTCGGCCTGAAAATGCATTTAAAGCAATAAAAACTCAAATTGAGTGTCACGCCCAAACCAAAGGACTTATGCACACACTTCAACATGTATTTTGTTCAAGATGTCCTCCTGAAGCCTAAATGAGCATTAATATAATCACACATCTCATTCCTATGAAGATACATTCAAACTCAGAACAAGTGCTCAGCTCGGCCCGAAACTGCACTTAAAGCAATAAAAACTGAAATTGAGTATAGTCATGGTACCCGCGTTGAGTTATAATTAGTTCAAGAACAAAGAGAAATTGAATAATTGGCTCAAGAGTACAGTTATACAGTCATATAAATGTAAGATGGTTTCAGGCCTCGGAGACAATAACGGACTTTGGTCAGTAGAGGGCAACATAGACCATAACATGATTCAAGACACATTTTTAAAACTTGTTCCACTCGGCCTGAAAATGCAATTAAAGCAATAATAACTCAAATTGAGTGTCACGCCTAAACCAAAGGACTTATGCACACACTTCAACATGTATTTTGTTCAGGATGACCTCCTGAAGCCCATATGAGCATTAATTTGACCACACAACTCATTCCTATGAAGATACATTCAAACTCAAAAAACGTCCTCAGCTCGGCCTGAAAATGCATTTAAAGCAATAATAACTCAAATTGAGTGTCACGCCTAAACCAAAGGACTTATGCACACACTTCAACATGTATTTTGTTCAGGATGACCTCCTGAAGCCCATATGAGCATTAATTTGACCACACAACTCATTCCTATGAAGATACATTCAAAAACACAAAACGTGCTCAGCTCGGGCTGAAAATGCATTTAAAGCAATAAAAACTCAAATTGAGTGTCACGCCTAAACCAAAGGACTTATGCACACACTTCAACATGTATTTTGTTCAGGATGACCTCCTGAAGCCTAAATGAGCAATAATTTGACCACACAACTCTTTCCTATGAAGATACATTCAAAGTCAGAAAGCGCGCTCAGCTCAGGGTGAAAATGCATTTAAGCAATAAAAACTCAAATTGAGTGTCACGTCCAAACCAAAGGACTTATGCACACACTTCAACATGTACTTAGTTCAGGATGTCCTCCTGAAGCCTAAATGAGCATTAATTTGACCACACAACTCATTCCTATGAAGATACATTCAAACTCACAAAACGTGCTCAGCTCGGGCTGAAAATGCATTTTAAGCAATAAAAACTCAAATTGAGTCTCCCGCCTAAACCAAAGGACTTATGCACACACTTCAACATGTATTTTGTTCAGGATGACCTCCTGAAGCCCATATGAGCATTAATTTGACTACTCAACTCATTCCTATGAAGATACATTCAAACTCACAAAACGTGCTCAGCTCGGGCTGAAAATGCATTTAAAGCAATAAAAACTCAAATTGAGTGTCACGCCTAAACCAAAGGACTTATGCACACACTTCAACATGTATTTAGTTCAGGATGACCACCTGAAGCCTAAATGAGCATTAATTTGACCACACAACTCATTCCTATGAAGATACATTCAACGTCAGAAAGCGCGCTCAGCTCGGGCTGAAAATGCATTAAAAGCAATAAAAACTCAAATTGAGTGTCAACGCCTAAACCAAAGGGCTTATGCACACACTTCATCATGTATTTAGTTCAGGATGTCCTCCTGAAGCCTAAATGAGCATTAATTTGACCACACAACTCATTCCTATGAAGATACATTCAAACTCACAAAACGTGCTCAGCTCGGGCTGAAAATGCATTTAAAGCAATAAAAACTCAAATTGAGTGTCACGCCTAAACCAAAGGACGTATACAGACACTTCAACATGTATTTTGTTCAGGATGACCTCCTGAAGCCTAAATGAGCAATAATTTGACCACACAACTCATTCCTATGAAGATACATTCAAAGTCAGAAAGTGCGCTCAGCTCGGGCTGAAAAAGCATTTAAAGCAATAAAAACTCAAATTGAGTGTTCACGCCTAAACCAAAGGACTTATGCACACACTTCAACATGTATTTTGTTCAGGATGACCTCCTGAAGCCTAAATGAGCAATAATTTGACCACACAACTCATTCCTATGAAGATACATTCAAAGTCAGAAAGCGCGCTCAGCTCGGGCTGAAACTGCATTTAAAGCAATAAAAACTCAAATTGAGTGTCACGCCTAAACCAAAGGACTTATGCACACACTTCAACATGTATTTTGTTCGGGATGACCTCCTGAAGCCCATATGAGCATTAATTTGACTACACAACTCATTCCTATAAAGATACATTCAAACTCACAAAACGTGCTCAGCTCGGGCTGAAAATGCATTTAAAGCAATAAAAACTCAAATTGAGTGTCACGCCCAAACCAAAGGACTTATGCACACACTTCAACATGTATTTTGTTCAAGATGTCCTCCTGAAGCCTAAATGAGCATTAATATGATCACACATCTCATTCCTATGAAGATACATTCAAACTCAGAACACGTGCTCAACTCGGCCCGAAACTGCACTTAAAGCAATAAAAACTGAAATTGAGTATAGTCATGGTACCTGCGTTGAGTTATAATTAATTCAAGAACAAAGAGAAATTGAATAATTGGCTCAAGAGTACAGTTATACAGTCATATAAATGTAAAATGGTTTCAGGCCTCGGAGACAATAACGGACTTTGGTCAGTAGAGGGCAACATAGACCATAACATGATTCAAGACACATTTTGAAAACTTGTTCCACTCGGCCTGAAAATGCATTTAAAGCAATAATAACTCAAATTGAGTGTCACTCCCAAACCAAAGGACTTTTGCACACACTTCAATGTATTTAGTTCAGGATGTCCTCCTGAAGCCTAAATGAGCAGTAATTTGACTACACAACTCATTCCTATGAAGATACATTCAAAGTCAGAAAGCGCGCTCAGCTCGGGCTGAAAATGCATTTAAAGCAATAAAAACTCAAATTGAGTGTCACGCCTAAACCAAAGGACTTATGCACACACTTCAACATGTATTTTGTTCGGGATGACCTCCTGAAGCCCATATGAGCATTAATTTGACTACACAACTCATTCCTATGAAGATACATTCAAACTCACAAAACGTGCTCAGCTCGGGCTGAAAATGCATTTAAAGCAATAAAAACTCAAATTGAGTATAGTCATGGTACCCGCGTTGAGTTATAATTAGTTCAAGAACAAAGAGAAATTGAATAATTGGCTCAAGAGTACAGTTACACAGTAATATAAATGTAAAATGGTTTCAGGCCTCGGAGACAATAACGGACTTTGGTCAGTAGAGGGCAACATAGACCATAACATGATTCAAGACACATTTTGAAAACTTGTTCCACTCGGCCTGAAAATGCATTTAAAGCAATAATAACTCAAATTGAGTGTCACTCCCAAACCAAAGGACTTTTGCACACACTTCAATGTATTTAGTTCAGGATGTCCTCCTGAAGCCTAAATGAGCAATAATTTGACCACACAACTCATTCCTATGAAGATACATTCAAAGTCAGAAAGCGCGCTCAGCTCGGGCTGAAAATGCATTTAAAGCAATAAAAACTCAAATTGAGTGTCACGCCTAAACCAAAGGACTTATGCACACACTTCAACATGTATTTAGTTCAGGATGACCTCCCGAAGCCTATATGAGCATTAATTTGACCACACAACTCATTCCTATGAAGATACATTCAAAGTCAGAAAGCGCGCTCAGCTCGGGCTGAAAATGCATTAAAGGCAATAAAAACTCAAATTGAGTGTCACGCCTAAACCAAAGGACTTATGCACACACTTCAACATGTATTTTGTTCAGGATGACCTCCTGAAGCCTAAATGAGCAATAATTTGACCACACATTTCATTCCTATGAAGATAAGTTCAAAGTCAGAAAGCGCGCTCAGCTCGGGCTGAAAATGCATTTAAAGCAATAAAAACTCAAATTGAGTGTCACGCCTAAACCAAAGGACTTATGCACACACTTCAACATGTATTTAGTTCAGGATGACCACCTGAAGCCTAAATGAGCATTAATTTGACCACACAACTCATTCCTATGAAGATACATTCAAAGTCAGAAAGCACGCTCAGCTCGGGCTGAAAATGCATTTAAAGCAATAAAAACTCAAGTTGAGTGTCACGCCTAAACCAAAGGACTTATGCACACACTTCAACATGTATTTTGTTCAGGATGTCCTCCTGAAGCCTAAATGAGCATTAATTTGACCACACAACTCATTCCTATGAAGATACATTCAAACTCACAAAACGTGCTCAGCTCGGGCTGAAAATGCATTTAAAGCAATAAAAACTCAAATTGAGTGTCACGCCTAAACCAAAGGACTTATGCACACACTTCAACATGTATTTTGTTCAGGATGACCTGAAGAAGCCTAAATGAGCAATAATTTGACCACACAACTCATTCCTATGAAGATACATTCAAACTCACAAAACGTGCTCAGCTCGGGCTGAAAATGCATTTAAAGCAATAAAAACTCAAATTGAGTGTCACGCCTAAACCAAAGGACTTATGCACACACTTCAACATGTATTTTGTTCAAGGTGACCTCCTGAAGCCTAAATGAGCATTCATTTGACGACACAACTCATTCCTATGAAGATACATTTTAACTCACAAAACGTGCTCAGCTCGGCCTGAAAATGCATTTAAAGCAATAAAAACTCAAATTGAGTGTCACGCCCAAACCAAAGGACTTATGCACACACTTCAACATGTATTTTGTTCAAGATGTCCTCCTGAAGCCTAAATGAGCATTAATATGATCACACATCTCATTCCTATGAAGATACATTCAAACTCAGAACAAGTGCTCAGCTCGGCCCGAAACTGCACTTAAAGCAATAAAAACTGAAATTGAGTATAGTCATGGTACCCGCGTTGAGTTATAATTAGTTCAAGAACAAAGAGAAATTGAATAATTGGCTCAAGAGTACAGTTATACAGTCATATAAATGTAAGATGGTTTCAGGCCTCGGAGACAATAACGGACTTTGGTCAGTAGAGAGCAACATAGACCATAACATGATTCAGGACACATTTTGAAAACTTGTTCCACTCGGCCTGAAAATGCATTTAAAGCAATAATATTTACTCAAATTGAGTGTCACGCCTAAACCAAAGGACTTATGCACACACTTCAATATGTATTTTGTTCAGGATGACCTCCTGAAGCCCATATGAGCATTAGTTTGACCACACAACTCATTCCTATGAAGATACATTCAAAAACACAAAACGTGCTCAGCTCGGGCTGAAAATGCATTTAAAGCAATAAAAACTCAAATTGAGTGTCACGCCTAAACCAAAGGACTTATGCACACACTTCAACATGTATTTTGTTCAGGATGACCTCCTGAAGCCTAAATGAGCAATAATTTGACCACACAACTCTTTCCTATGAAGATACATTCAAAGTCAGAAAGCGCGCTCAGCTCGGGCTGAAAATGCATTTAAAGCAATAAAAACTCAAATTGAGTGTCACGCCTAAACCAAAGGACTTATGCACACACTTCAACATGTATTTTGTTCAGGATGACCACCTGAAGCCTAAATGAGCATTAATTTGACCACACAACTCATTCTATGAAGATACATTCAAACTCACAAAACGTGCTCAGCTCGGGCTGAAAATGCATTTAAAGCAATAAAAACTCAAAATGAGTGTCACGCCTAAACCAAAGGACTTATGCACACACTTCAACATGTATTTTGTTCAGGATGACCTCCTGAAGCCTAAATGAGCAATAATTTGACCACACAACTCATTCCTATGAAGATACATTCAAAGTCAGAAAGCGCGCTCAGCTCGGGCTGATAATGCATTAAAAGCAATAAAAACTCAAATTGAGTGTCACGCCTAAACCAAAGGACTTATGCACACACTTCAACATGTATTTAGTTCAGGATGACCACCTGAAGCCTAAATGAGCATTAATTTGACTACACAACTCATTCCTATGAAGATACATTCAAACTCACAAAACGTGCTCAGCTCGGGCTGAAAATGCATTAAAAGCAATAAAAACTCAAATTGAGTGTCACGCCTAAACCAAAGGACTTATGCACACACTTCAACATGTATTTTGTTCAGGATGACCTCCTGAAGCCCAAAGGAGCAATAATTTGACCACACAACTCATTCCTATGAAGATAAGTTCAAAGTCAGAAAGCGCGCTCAGCTCGGGCTGAAAATGCATTTAAAGCGATAAAAAATTAATTGAGTGTCACGCCCAAACCAAAGGACTTATGCACACACTTCAACATGTATTTTGTTCAGGATGACCACCTGACGCCTAAATGAGCATTAATTTGACCACAGAACTCATTCCTATGAAGATACATTCAAACTCACAAAATGTGCTCAGCTCGGGCTGAAAATGCATTTAAAGCAGTAAAAACTCAAAACGAGTGTCACGCCTAAACCAAAGGACTTATGCACACACTTCAACATGTATTTTGCTCAGGATGACCTCCTCAAGCCTAAATGAGCAATCATTTGACCACACAACTCATTCCTATGAAGATACATTCTAACTCAAAAAACGTGCTTAGCTCGGGCTGAAAATGCATTTAAAGCAATAAAAACTCAAATTGAGTGTCACACCTAAACCAAAGGACTTATGCACACACTTCAACATGTATTTTGTTCAGGATGACCTCCTGAAGCCCATATGAGCATGAATTTGACCACACAACTCATTCCTATGAAGATACATTCAAACTCAAAAAACGTGCTCAGCTCGGGCTGAAAATGCATTTAAAGCAATAAAAACTCAAATTGAGTGTCACGCCTAAACCAAAGGACTTATGCACACACTTCAACATGTATTTTGTTCAGGATGACCACCTGAAGCCTAAATGAGCATTAATTTGACCACACAACTCATTCCTATGAAGATACATTCAAACTCACAAAACGTGCTCAACTCGGGCTGAAAATGCATTTAAAGCAATAGAAACTCAAATTGAGTGTCACGCCTAAACCAAAGGACTTATGCACACACTTCAACATGTATTTTGTTCAGGATGACCTCCTGAAGCCCATATGAGAATTAATTTGACCACACAACTCATTCCTATGAAGATACATTCAAACACACAAAACGTGCTCAGCTCGGGCTGAAAATGCATTTAAAGCAATAAAAACTCAAATTGAGTGTCACGCCCAAACCAAAGGACTTATGCACACACTTCAACATGTATTTTGTTCAGGATGACCACCTGACGCCTAAATGAGCATTAATTTGACCACACAACTCATTCCTATGAAGATACATTCAAACTCACAAAACGTGCTCAGCTCGGGCTGAAAATGCATTTAAAGCAATAAAAACTCAAGTTGAGTGTCACGCCTAAACCAAAGGACTTATGCACACACTTCAACATGTATTTTGTTCAGGATGTCCTCCTGAAGCCTAAATGAGCATTAATTTGACCACACAACTCATTCCTATGAAGATACATTCAAACTCACAAAACGTGCTCAGCTCGGGCTGAAAATGCATTTAAAGCAATAAAAACTCAAATTGAGTGTCACGCCTAAACCAAAGGACTTATGCACACACTTCAACATGTATTTTGTTCAGGATGACCTGAAGAAGCCTAAATGAGCAATAATTTGACCACACAACTCATTCCTATGAAGATACATTCAAACTCACAAAACGTGCTCAGCTCGGGCTGAAAATGCATTTAAAGCAATAAAAACTCAAATTGAGTGTCACGCCTAAACCAAAGGACTTATGCACACACTTCAACATGTATTTTGTTCAAGGTGACCTCCTGAAGCCTAAATGAGCATTCATTTGACGACACAACTCATTCCTATGAAGATACATTTTAACTCACAAAACGTGCTCAGCTCGGCCTGAAAATGCATTTAAAGCAATAAAAACTCAAATTGAGTGTCACGCCCAAACCAAAGGACTTATGCACACACTTCAACATGTATTTTGTTCAAGATGTCCTCCTGAAGCCTAAATGAGCATTAATATGATCACACATCTCATTCCTATGAAGATACATTCAAACTCAGAACAAGTGCTCAGCTCGGCCCGAAACTGCACTTAAAGCAATAAAAACTGAAATTGAGTATAGTCATGGTACCCGCGTTGAGTTATAATTAGTTCAAGAACAAAGAGAAATTGAATAATTGGCTCAAGAGTACAGTTATACAGTCATATAAATGTAAGATGGTTTCAGGCCTCGGAGACAATAACGGACTTTGGTCAGTAGAGAGCAACATAGACCATAACATGATTCAGGAAACATTTTGAAAACTTGTTCCACTCGGCCTGAAAATGCATTTAAAGCAATAATATTTACTCAAATTGAGTGTCACGCCTAAACCAAAGGACTTATGCACACACTTCAATATGTATTTTGTTCAGGATGACCTCCTGAAGCCCATATGAGCATTAATTTGACCACACAACTCATTCCTATGAAGATACATTCAAAAACACAAAACGTGCTCAGCTCGGGCTGAAAATGCATTTAAAGCAATAAAAACTCAAATTGAGTGTCACGCCTAAACCAAAGGACTTATGCACACACTTCAACATGTATTTTGTTCAGGATGACCTCCTGAAGCCTAAATGAGCAATAATTTGACCACACAACTCTTTCCTATGAAGATACATTCAAAGTCAGAAAGCGCGCTCAGCTCGGGCTGAAAATGCATTTAAAGCAATAAAAACTCAAATTGAGTGTCACGCCTAAACCAAAGGACTTATGCACACACTTCAACATGTATTTTGTTCAGGATGACCACCTGAAGCCTAAATGAGCATTAATTTGACTACACAACTCATTCCTATGAAGATACATTCAAACTCACAAAACGTGCTCAGCTCGGGCTGAAAATGCATTTAAAGCAATAAAAACTCAAATTGAGTGTCACGCCTAAACCAAAGGACTTATGCACACACTTCAACATGTATTTTGTTCAGGATGACCACCTGACGCCTAAATGAGCATTAATTTGACCACACAACTCATTCCTATGAAGATACATTCAAACTCACAAAACGTGCTCAGCTCGGGCTGAAAATGCATTTAAAGCAATAAAAACTCAAATTGAGTGTCACGCCTAAACCAAAGGACTTATAGCCACACTTCAACATGTATTTTGTTCAGGATGACCTCCTGAAGCCTAAATGAGCAATAATTTGACCACACAACTCATTCCTATGAAGATACATTCAAAGTCAGAAAGCGCGCTCAGCTTGGGCTGAAAAAGCATTTAAAGCAATAAAAACTCAAATTGAGTGTCACGCCTAAACCAAAGGACTTATGCACACATTCAACATGTATTTAGTTCAGGATGACCACCTGAAGCCTAAATGAGCATTAATTTGACCACACAACTCATTCCTATGAATATACATTCAAACTTACAAAACGTGCTCAGCTCGGGCTGAAAATGCATTTAAAGCAATAAAAACTCAAATTGAGTGTCACACCTAAACCAAAGGACTTATGCACACACTTCAACATGTATTTTGTTCAGGATGACCTCCTGAAGCCCATATGAGCATTAATTTGACCACACAACTCATTCCTATGAAGATACATTCAAACTCACAAAACGTGCTCAGCTCGGGCTGAAAATGCATTTAAAGCAATAAAAACTCAAATTGAGTGTCACGCCTAAACCAAAGGACTTATGCACACACTTCAACATGTATTTTGTTCAGGATGACCTCCTGAAGCCTAAATGAGCAATAATTTGACCACACAACTCATTCCTATGAAGATAAGTTCAAAGTCAGAAAGCGCGCTCAGCTCGGGCTGAAAATGCATTTAAAGCAATAAAAAATTAATTGAGTGTCACGCCCAAACCAAAGGACTTATGCACACACTTCAACATGTATTTTGTTCAGGATGACCACCTGACGCCTAAATGAGCATTAATTTGACCACAGAACTCATTCCTATGAAGATACATTCAAACTCACAAAATGTGCTCAGCTCAGGCTGAAAATGCATTTAAAGCAGTAAAAACTCAAAACGAGTGTCACGCCTAAACCAAAGGACTTATGCACACACTTCAACATGTATTTTGCTCAGGATGACCTCCTCAAGCCTAAATGAGCAATCATTTGACCACACAACTCATTCCTATGAAGATACATTCAAACTCAAAAAACGTGCTTAGCTCGGGCTGAAAATGCATTTAAAGCAATAAAAACTCAAATTGAGTGTCACACCTAAACCAAAGGACTTATGCACACACTTCAACATGTATTTTGTTCAGGATGACCTCCTGAAGCCCATATGAGCATGAATTTGACCACACAACTCATTCCTATGAAGATACATTCAAACTCACAAAACGTGCTCAGCTCGGGCTGAAAATGCATTTAAAGCAATAAAAACTCAAATTGAGTGTCACGCCTAAACCAAAGGACTTATGCACACACTTCAACATGTATTTTGTTCAGGATGACCTCCTGAAGCCCATATGAGCATTAATTTGACCACACAACTCATTCCTATGAAGATACATTCAAACTCACAAAACGTGCTCAGCTCGGGCTGAAAATGCATTTAAAGCAATAAAAACTCAAATTGAGTGTCACGCCTAAACCAAAGGACTTATGCACACACTTCAACATGTATTTTGTTCAGGATGACCTCCTGAAGCCTAAATGAGCAATAATTTGACCACACAACTCATTCCTATGAAGATAAGTTCAAAGTCAGAAAGCGCGCTCAGCTCGGGCTGAAAATGCATTTAAAGCAATAAAAAATTAATTGAGTGTCACGCCCAAACCAAAGGACTTATGCACACACTTCAACATGTATTTTGTTCAGGATGACCACCTGACGCCTAAATGAGCATTAATTTGACCACAGAACTCATTCCTATGAAGATACATTCAAACTCACAAAATGTGCTCAGCTCGGGCTGAAAATGCATTTAAAGCAGTAAAAACTCAAAACGAGTGTCACGCCTAAACCAAAGGACTTATGCACACACTTCAACATGTATTTTGCTCAGGATGACCTCCTCAAGCCTAAATGAGCAATCATTTGACCACACAACTCATTCCTATGAAGATACATTCAAACTCAAAAAACGTGCTTAGCTCGGGCTGAAAATGCATTTAAAGCAATAAAAACTCAAATTGAGTGTCACACCTAAACCAAAGGACTTATGCACACACTTCAACATGTATTTTGTTCAGGATGACCTCCTGAAGCCCATATGAGCATGAATTTGACCACACAACTCATTCCTATGAAGATACATTCAAACTCACAAAACGTGCTCAGCTCGGGCTGAAAATGCATTTAAAGCAATAAAAACTCAAATTGAGTGTCACGCCTAAACCAAAGGACTTATGCACACACTTCAACATGTATTTTGTTCAGGATGACCACCTGAAGCCTAAATGAGCATTAATTTGACCACACAACTCATTCCTATGAAGATACATTCAAACTCACAAAACGTGCTCAACTCGGGCTGAAAATGCATTTAAAGCAATAGAAACTCAAATTGAGTGTCACGCCTAAACCAAAGGACTTATGCACACACTTCAACATGTATTTTGTTCAGGATGACCTCCTGAAGCCCATATGAGCATTAATTTGACCACACAACTCATTCCTATGAAGATACATTCAAACACACAAAACGTGCTCAGCTCGGGCTGAAAATGCATTTAAAGCAATAAAAACTCAAATTGAGTGTCACGCCCAAACCAAAGGACTTATGCACACACTTCAACATGTATTTTGTTCAGGATGACCACCTGACGCCTAAATGAGCATTAATTTGACCACACAACTCATTCCTATGAAGATACATTCAAACTCACAAAACGTGCTCAGCTCGGGCTGAAAATGCATTTAAAGCAATAAAAACTCAAATTGAGTGTCACGCCTAAACCAAAGGACTTATGCACACACTTCAACATGTATTTTGTTCAGGATGACCACCTGAAGCCTAAATGAGCATTAATTTGACCACACAACTCATTCCTATGAAGATACATTCAAACTCACAAAACGTGCTCAACTCGGGCTGAAAATGCATTTAAAGCAATAGAAACTCAAATTGAGTGTCACGCCTAAACCAAAGGACTTATGCACACACTTCAACATGTATTTTGTTCAGGATGACCTCCTGAAGCCCATATGAGCATTAATTTGACCACACAACTCATTCCTATGAAGATACTTTCAAACACACAAAACGTGCTCAGCTCGGGCTGAAAATGCATTTAAAGCAATAAAAACTCAAATTGAGTGTCACGCCCAAACCAAAGGACTTATGCACACACTTCAACATGTATTTTGTTCAGGATGACCACCTGACGCCTAAATGAGCATTAATTTGACCACACAACTCATTCCTATGAAGATACATTCAAACTCACAAAACGTGCTCAGCTCGGGCTGAAAATGCATTTAAAGCAATAAAAACTCAAATTGAGTGTCACGCCTAAACCAAAGGACTTATGCACACACTTCAACATGTATTTTGTTCAGGATGTCCTCCTGAAGCCTAAATGAGCATTAATTTGACCACACAACTCATTCCTATGAAGATACATTCAAACTCACAAAACGTGCTCAGCTCGGGCTGAAAATGCATTTAAAGCAATAAAAACTCAAATTGAGTGTCACGCCTAAACCAAAGGACTTATGCACACACTTCAACATGTATTTTGTTCAGGATGACCTGAAGAAGCCTAAATGAGCAATAATTTGACCACACAACTCATTCCTATGAAGATACATTCAAACTCACAAAACGTGCTCAGCTCGGGCTGAAAATGCATTTAAAGCAATAAAAACTCAAATTGAGTGTCACGCCTAAACCAAAGGACTTATGCACACACTTCAACATGTATTTTGTTCAAGATGTCCTCCTGAAGCCTAAATGAGCATTAATATGATCACACATCTCATTCCTATGAAGATACATTCAAACTCAGAACAAGTGCTCAGCTCGGCCCGAAACTGCACTTAAAGCAATAAAAACTGAAATTGAGTATAGTCATGGTACCCGCGTTGAGTTATAATTAGTTCAAGAACAAAGAGAAATTGAATAATTGGCTCAAGAGTACAGTTATACAGTCATATAAATGTAAGATGGTTTCAGGCCTCGGAGACAATAACGGACTTTGGTCAGTAGAGGGCAACATAGACCATAACATGATTCAAGACACATTTTGAAAACTTGTTCCACTCGGCCTGAAAATGCATTTAAAGCAATAATAACTCAAATTGAGTGTCACGCCTAAACCAAAGGACTTATGCACACACTTCAACATGTATTTTGTTCAGGATGACCTCCTGAAGCCCATATGAGCATTAATTTGACCACACAACTCATTCCTATGAAGATACATTCAAAAACACAAAACGTGCTCAGCTCGGGCTGAAAATGCATTTCAAGCAATAAAAACTCAAATTGAGTGTCACGCCTAAACCAAAGGACTTATGCACACACTTCAACATGTATTTTGTTCAGGATGACCTCCTGAAGCCTAAATGAGCAATAATTTGACCACACAACTCTTTCCTATGAAGATACACTCAAAGTCAGAAAGCGCGCTCAGCTCGGGCTGAAAATGCATTTAAAGCAATAAAAACTCAAATTGAGTGTCACGCCTAAACCAAAGGACTTATGCACACACTTCAACATGTATTTTGTTCAGGATGACCACCTGAAGCCTAAATGAGCATTAATTTGACCACACAACTCATTCTATGAAGATACATTCAAACTCACAAAACGTGCTCAGCTCGGGCTGAAAATGCATTTAAAGCAATAAAAACTCAAAATGAGTGTCACGCCTAAACCAAAGGACTTATGCACACACTTAAACATGTATTTTGTTCAGGATGACCTCCTGAAGCCTAAATGAGCAATAATTTGACCACACAACTCATTCCTATGAAGATACATTCAAAGTCAGAAAGCGCGCTCAGCTCGGATTGATAATGCATTTAAAGCAATAAAAACTCAAATTGAGTGTCACGCCTAAACCAAAGGACTTATGCACACACTTCAAAATGTATTTTGTTCAGGATGACCACCTGACGCCTAAATGAACATTAATTTGACCACACAACTCATTCCTATGAAGATACATTCAAACTCACAAAACGTGCTCAGCTCGGGCTGAAAATGCATTTAAAGCAATAAAAACTCAAATTGAGTGTCACGCCTAAACCAAAGGACTTATGCACACACTTCAACATGTATTTTGTTCAGGATGACCACCTGAAGCCTAAATGAGCATTAATTTGACCACACAACTCATTCCTATGAAGATACATTCAAACTCACAAAACGTGCTCAGCTCGGGCTGAAAATGCATTTAAAGCAATAAAAACTCAAATTGAGTGTCACACCTAAACCAAAGGACATATGCACACACTTCAACATGTATTTTGTTCAGGATGACCTCCTGAAGCCCATATGAGCATTAGTTTGACTACACAACTCATTCCTATGAAGATACATTCAAAGTCAGAAAGCGCGCTCAGCTCGGGCTGAAAATGCATTTAAAGCAATAAAAACTCAAATTGAGTGTCACGCCTAAACCAAAGGACTTATGCACACACTTCAACGTGTATTTAGTTCAGGATGACCACCTGAAGCCAAAATGAGCATTAATTTGACCACACAACTCATTCCTATGAAGATACATTCAAACTCACAAAACGTGCTCAGCTCGGGCTGAAAATGCATTTAAAGCAATAAAACTCAAATTGAGTGTCACACCTAAACCAAATGACTTATTCACACACTTCAACATGTATTTTGTTCAGGATGACCTCCTGAAGAGCATATAAGCATTAATTTGACCACACAACTCATTCCTATGAAGATACATTCAAAGTCAGAAAGCGCGCTCAGCTCGGGCTGAAAATGCATTTAAAGCAATAAAAAATTAATTGAGTGTCACGCCCAAACCAAAGGACTTATGCACACACTTCAACATGTATTTTGTTCAGGATGACCACCTGACGCCTAAATGAGCATTAATTTGACCACAGAACTCATTCCTATGAAGATACATTCAAACTCACAAAATGTGCTCAGCTCGGGCTGAAAATGCATTTAAAGAAATAAAACCTCAAATTGAGTGTCACGCCTAAACCAAAGGACTTATGCACACACTTCAACATGTATTTTGTTCAGGATGACCACCTGAAGCCTAAATGAGCATTAATTTGACCACACAACTCATTCCTATGAAGATACATTCAAACTCACAAAACGTGCTCAGCTCGGGCTGAAAATGCATTTAAAGCAATAAAAACTCAAATTGAGTGTCACGCCTAAACCAAAGGACTTATGCACACACTTCAACATGTATTTTGTTCAGGATGACCTCCTGAAGCCCATATGAGCATTAATTTGACTACACAACTCATTCCTATGAAGATACATTCAAACTCACAAAACGTGCTCAGCTCGGGCTGAAAATGCATTTAAAGCAATAAAAACTCAAATTGAGTGTCACGCCTAAACCAAAGGACTTATGCACACACTTCAACATGTATTTTGTTCAGGATGACCTCCTGAAGCCCATATGAGCATTAATTTGACTACACAACTCATTCCTATGAAGATACATTCAAACTCACAAAACGTGCTCAGCTCGGGCTGAAAATGCATTTAAAGCAATAAAAACTCAAATTGAGTGTCACGCCTAAACCAAAGGACTTATGCACACACTTCAACATGTATTTTGTTCAGGATGACCACCTGACGCCTAAATGAGCATTAATTTGACCACACAACTCATTCCTATGAAGATACATTCAAACTCACAAAACGTGCTCAGCTCGGGCTGAAAATGCATTTAAAGCAATAAAAACTCAAATTGAGTGTCACACCTAAACCAAAGGACATATGCACACACTTCAACATGTATTTTTTCAGGATGACCTCCTGAAGCCCATATGAGCATTAGTTTGACTACACAACTCATTCCTATGAAGATACATTCAAAGTCAGAAAGCGCGCTCAGCTCGGGCTGAAAATGCATTTAAAGCAATAAAAACTCAAATTGAGTGTCACACCTAAACCAAAGGACATATGCACACACTTCAACATGTATTTTGTTCAGGATGACCTCCTGAAGCCCATATGAGCATTAGTTTGACTACACAACTCATTCCTATGAAGATACATTCAAAGTCAGAAAGCGCGCTCAGCTCGGGCTGAAAATGCATTTAAAACAATAAAAACTCAAATTGAGTGTCACGCCTAAACCAAAGGACTTATGCACACACTTCAACGTGTATTTAGTTCAGGATGACCACCTGAAGCCAAAATGAGCATTAATTTGACCACACAACTCATTCCTATGAAGATACATTCAAGCTCACAAAACGAGCTCAGCTCGGGCTGAAAATGCATTTAAAGCAATAAAACTCAAATTGAGTGTCACACCTAAACCAAAGGACTTATTCACACACTTCAACATGTATTTTGTTCAGGATGACCTCCTGAAGAGCATATAAGCATTAATTTGACCACACAACTCATTCCTATGAAGATACATTCAAAGTCAGAAAGCGCGCTCAGCTCGGTCTGAAAATGCATTTAAAGCAATAAAAAATTAATTGAGTGTCACGCCCAAACCAAAGGACTTATGCACACACTTCAACATGTATTTTGTTCAGGATGACCACCTGACGCCTAAATGAGCATTAATTTGACCACAGAATTTATTCCTATGAAGATACATTCAAACTCACAAAATGTGCTCAGCTCGGGCTGAAAATGCATTTAAAGCAATAAAAACTCAAATTGAGTGTCACGCCTAAACCAAAGGACTTATGCACACACTTCAACATGTATTTTGTTCAGGATGACCACCTGAAGCCTAAATGAGCATTAATTTGACCACACAACTCATTCCTATGAAGATACATTCAAACTCACAAAACGTGCTCAGCTCGGGCTGAAAATGCATTTAAAGCAATAAAAACTCAAATTGAGTGTCACGCCTAAACCAAAGGACTTATGCACACACTTCAACATGTATTTTGTTCAGGATGACCTCCTGAAGCCCATATGAGCATTAATTTGACTACACAACTCATTCCTATGAAGATACATTCAAACTCACAAAACGTGCTCAGCTCGGGCTGAAAATGCATTTAAAGCAATAAAAACTCAAATTGAGTGTCACGCCTAAACCAAAGGACTTATGCACACACTTCAACATGTATTTTGTTCAGGATGACCACCTGACGCCTAAATGAGCATTAATTTGACCACACAACTCATTCCTATGAAGATACATTCAAACTCACAAAACGTGCTCAGCTTGGGCTGAAAATGCATTTAAAGCAATAAAAACTCAAATTGAGTGTCACGCCTAAACCAAAGGACTCATGCACACACTTCAACATGTATTTTGTTCAGGATGACCACCTGAAGCCTAAATGAGCATTAATTTGACCACACAACTCATTCCTATGAAGATACATTCAAACTCACAAAACGTGCTCAGCTCGGGCTGAAAATGCATTTAAAGCAATAAAAACTCAAATTGAGTGTCACGCCTAAACCAAAGGACTTATGCACACACTTCAACATGTATTTTGTTCAGGATGCCCTCCTGAAGCCCATATGAGCATTAATTTGACTACACAACTCATTCCTATGAAGATACATTCAAACTCACAAAACGTGCTCAGCTCGGGCTGAAAATGCATTTAAAGCAATAAAAACTCAAATTGAGTGTCACGCCTAAACCAAAGGACTTATGCACACACTTCAACATGTATTTTGTTCAAGATGTCCTCCTGAAGCCTAAATGAGCATTAATATGATCACACATCTCATTCCTATGAAGATACATTCAAACTCAGAACAAGTGCTCAGCCCGGCCCGAAACTGCACTTAAAGCAATAAAAACTGAAATTGAGTATAGTCATGGTACCCGCGTTGAGTTATAATTTGTTCAAGAACAAAGAGAAATTGAATAATTGGCTCAAGAGTACAGTTATACAGTCATATAAATGTAAGATGGTTTCAGGCCTCGGAGACAATAACGGACTTTGGTCAGTAGAGGGCAACATAGACCATAACATGATTCAAGACACATTTTGAAAACTTGTTCCACTCGGCCTGAAAATGCATTTAAAGCAATAATAACTCAAATTGAGTGTCACGCCTAAACCAAAGGACTTATGCACACACTTCAACATGTATTTTGTTCAGGATGACCTCCTGAAGCCTAAATGAGCAATAATTTGACCAAACAACTCTTTCCTATGAAGATACATTCAAAGTCAGAAAGCGCGCTCAGCTCGGGCTGAAAATGCATTTAAAGCAATAAAAACTCAAATTGAGTGTCACGCCTAAACCAAAGGACTTATGCACACACTTCAACATGTATTTTGTTCAGGATGACCACCTGAAGCCTAAATGAGCATTAATTTGACCACACAACTCATTCTATGAAGATACATTCAAACTCACAAAACGTGCTCAGCTCGGGCTGAAAATGCATTTAAAGCAATAAAAACTCAAAATGAGTGTCACGCCTAAACCAAAGGACTTATGCACACACTTCAACATGTATTTTGTTCAGGATGACCTCCTGAAGCCTAAATGAGCAATAATTTGACCACACAACTCATTCCTATGAAGATACATTCAAAGTCAGAAAGCGCGCTCAGCTCGGATTGATAATGCATTTAAAGCAATAAAAACTCAAATTGAGTGTCACGCCTAAACCAAAGGACTTATGCACACACTTCAACATGTATTTAGTTCAGGATGACCACCTGAAGCCTAAATGAGCATTAATTTGACTACACAACTCATTCCTATGAAGATACATTCAAACTCACAAAACGTGCTCAGCTCGGGCTGAAAATGCATTTAAAGCAATAAAAACTCAAATTGAGTGTCACGCCTAAACCAAAGGACTTATGCACACACTTCAACATGTATTTTGTTCAGGATGACCACCTGACGCCTAAATGAACATTAATTTGACCACACAACTCATTCCTATGAAGATACATTCAAACTCACAAAACGTGCTCAGCTCGGGCTGAAAATGCATTTAAAGCAATAAAAACTCAAATTGAGTGTCACGCCTAAACCAAAGGACTTATGCACACACTTCAACATGTATTTTGTTCAGGATGACCACCTGAAGCCTAAATGAGCATTAATTTGACCACACAACTCATTCCTATGAAGATACATTCAAACTCACAAAACGTGCTCAGCTCGGGCTGAAAATGCATTTAAAGCAATAAAAACTCAAATTGAGTGTCACACCTAAACCAAAGGACATATGCACACACTTCAACATGTATTTTGTTCAGGATGACCTCCTGAAGCCCATATGAGCATTAGTTTGACTACACAACTCATTCCTATGAAGATACATTCAAAGTCAGAAAGCGCGCTCAGCTCGGGCTGAAAATGCATTTAAAGCAATAAAAACTCAAATTGAGTGTCACGCCTAAACCAAAGGACTTATGCACACACTTCAACGTGTATTTAGTTCAGGATGACCACCTGAAGCCAAAATGAGCATTAATTTGACCACACAACTCATTCCTATGAAGATACATTCAAACTCACAAAACGTGCTCAGCTCGGGCTGAAAATGCATTTAAAGCAATAAAACTCAAATTGAGTGTCACACCTAAACCAAAGGACTTATTCACACACTTCAACATGTATTTTGTTCAGGATGACCTCCTGAAGAGCATATAAGCATTAATTTGACCACACAACTCATTCCTATGAAGATACATTCAAAGTCAGAAAGCGCGCTCAGCTCGGGCTGAAAATGCATTTAAAGCAATAAAAAATTAATTGAGTGTCACGCCCAAACCAAAGGACTTATGCACACACTTCAACATGTATTTTGTTCAGGATGACCACCTGACGCCTAAATGAGCATTAATTTGACCACAGAACTCATTCCTATGAAGATACATTCAAACTCACAAAATGTGCTCAGCTCGGGCTGAAAATGCATTTAAAGCAATAAAAACTCAAATTGAGTGTCACGCCTAAACCAAAGGACTTATGCACACACTTCAACATGTATTTTGTTCAGGATGACCACCTGAAGCCTAAATGAGCATTAATTTGACCACACAACTCATTCCTATGAAGATACATTCAAACTCACAAAACGTGCTCAGCTCGGGCTGAAAATGCATTTAAAGCAATAAAAACTCAAATTGAGTGTCACGCCTAAACCAAAGGACTTATGCACACACTTCAACATGTATTTTGTTCAGGATGACCTCCTGAAGCCCATATGAGCATTAATTTGACTACACAACTCATTCCTATGAAGATACATTCAAACTCACAAAACGTGCTCAGCTCGGGCTGAAAATGCATTTAAAGCAATAAAAACTCAAATTGAGTGTCACGCCTAAACCAAAGGACTTATGCACACACTTCAACATGTATTTTGTTCAGGATGACCACCTGACGCCTAAATGAGCATTAATTTGACCACACAACTCATTCCTATGAAGATACATTCAAACTCACAAAACGTGCTCAGCTTGGGCTGAAAATGCATTTAAAGCAATAAAAACTCAAATTGAGTGTCACGCCTAAACCAAAGGACTTATGCACACACTTCAACATGTATTTTGTTCAGGATGACCACCTGAAGCCTAAATGAGCATTAATTTGACCACACAACTCATTCCTATGAAGATACATTCAAACTCACAAAACGTGCTCAGCTCGGGCTGAAAATGCATTTAAAGCAATAAAAACTCAAATTGAGTGTCACGCCTAAACCAAAGGACTTATGCACACACTTCAACATGTATTTTGTTCAGGATGACCTCCTGAAGCCCATATGAGCATTAATTTGACTACACAACTCATTCCTATGAAGATACATTCAAACTCACAAAACGTGCTCAGCTCGGGCTGAAAATGCATTTAAAGCAATAAAAACTCAAATTGAGTGTCACGCCTAAACCAAAGGACTTATGCACACACTTCAACATGTATTTTGTTCAGGATGACCACCTGACGCCTAAATGAGCATTAATTTGACCACACAACTCATTCCTATGAAGATACATTCAAACTCACAAAACGTGCTCAGCTCGGGCTGAAAATGCATTTAAAGCAATAAAAACTCAAATTGAGTGTCACACCTAAACCAAAGGACATATGCACACACTTCAACATGTATTTTGTTCAGGATGACCTCCTGAAGCCCATATGAGCATTAGTTTGACTACACAACTCATTCCTATGAAGATACATTCAAAGTCAGAAAGCGCGCTCAGCTCGGGCTGAAAATGCATTTAAAGCAATAAAAACTCAAATTGAGTGTCACGCCTAAACCAAAGGACTTATGCACACACTTCAACGTGTATTTAGTTCAGGATGACCACCTGAAGCCAAAATGAGCATTAATTTGACCACACAACTCATTCCTATGAAGATACATTCAAACTCACAAAACGTGCTCAGCTCGGGCTGAAAATGCATTTAAAGCAATAAAACTCAAATTGAGTGTCACACCTAAACCAAAGGACTTATTCACACACTTCAACATGTATTTTGTTCAGGATGACCTCCTGAAGAGCATATAAGCATTAATTTGACCACACAACTCATTCCTATGAAGATACATTCAAAGTCAGAAAGCGCGCTCAGCTCGGGCTGAAAATGCATTTAAAGCAATAAAAAATTAATTGAGTGTCACGCCCAAACCAAAGGACTTATGCACACACTTCAACATGTATTTTGTTCAGGATGACCACCTGACGCCTAAATGAGCATTAATTTGACCACAGAACTTATTCCTATGAAGATACATTCAAACTCACAAAATGTGCTCAGCTCGGGCTGAAAATGCATTTAAAGCAATAAAAACTCAAATTGAGTGTCACGCCTAAACCAAAGGACTTATGCACACACTTCAACATGTATTTTGTTCAGGATGACCACCTGAAGCCTAAATGAGCATTAATTTGACCACACAACTCATTCCTATGAAGATACATTCAAACTCACAAAACGTGCTCAGCTCGGGCTGAAAATGCATTTAAAGCAATAAAAACTCAAATTGAGTGTCACGCCTAAACCAAAGGACTTATGCACACACTTCAACATGTATTTTGTTCAGGATGACCTCCTGAAACCCATATGAGCATTAATTTGACTACACAACTCATTCCTATGAAGATACATTCAAACTCACAAAACGTGCTCAGCTCGGGCTGAAAATGCATTTAAAGCAATAAAAACTCAAATTGAGTGTCACGCCTAAACCAAAGGACTTATGCACACACTTCAACATGTATTTTGTTCAGGATGACCTCCTGAAGCCCATATGAGCATTAATTTGACTACACAACTCATTCCTATGAAGATACATTCAAACTCACAAAACGTGCTCAGCTCGGGCTGAAAATGCATTTAAAGCAATAAAAACTCAAATTGAGTGTCACGCCTAAACCAAAGGACTTATGCACACACTTCAACATGTATTTTGTTCAGGATGACCACCTGACGCCTAAATGAGCATTAATTTGACCACACAACTCATTCCTATGAAGATACATTCAAACTCACAAAACGTGCTCAGCTCGGGCTGAAAATGCATTTAAAGCAATAAAAACTCAAATTGAGTGTCACACCTAAACCAAAGGACATATGCACACACTTCAACATGTATTTTTTCAGGATGACCTCCTGAAGCCCATATGAGCATTAGTTTGACTACACAACTCATTCCTATGAAGATACATTCAAAGTCAGAAAGCGCGCTCAGCTCGGGCTGAAAATGCATTTAAAGCAATAAAAACTCAAATTGAGTGTCACACCTAAACCAAAGGACATATGCACACACTTCAACATGTATTTTGTTCAGGATGACCTCCTGAAGCCCATATGAGCATTAGTTTGACTACACAACTCATTCCTATGAAGATACATTCAAAGTCAGAAAGCGCGCTCAGCTCGGGCTGAAAATGCATTTAAAGCAATAAAAACTCAAATTGAGTGTCACGCCTAAACCAAAGGACTTATGCACACACTTCAACGTGTATTTAGTTCAGGATGACCACCTGAAGCCAAAATGAGCATTAATTTGACCACACAACTCATTCCTATGAAGATACATTCAAGCTCACAAAACGAGCTCAGCTCGGGCTGAAAATGCATTTAAAGCAATAAAACTCAAATTGAGTGTCACACCTAAACCAAAGGACTTATTCACACACTTCAACATGTATTTTGTTCAGGATGACCTCCTGAAGAGCATATAAGCATTAATTTGACCACACAACTCATTCCTATGAAGATACATTCAAAGTCAGAAAGCGCGCTCAGCTCGGTCTGAAAATGCATTTAAAGCAATAAAAAATTAATTGAGTGTCACGCCCAAACCAAAGGACTTATGCACACACTTCAACATGTATTTTGTTCAGGATGACCACCTGACGCCTAAATGAGCATTAATTTGACCACAGAACTTATTCCTATGAAGATACATTCAAACTCACAAAATGTGCTCAGCTCGGGCTGAAAATGCATTTAAAGCAATAAAAACTCAAATTGAGTGTCACGCCTAAACCAAAGGACTTATGCACACACTTCAACATGTATTTTGTTCAGGATGACCACCTGAAGCCTAAATGAGCATTAATTTGACCACACAACTCATTCCTATGAAGATACATTCAAACTCACAAAACGTGCTCAGCTCGGGCTGAAAATGCATTTAAAGCAATAAAAACTCAAATTGAGTGTCACGCCTAAACCAAAGGACTTATGCACACACTTCAACATGTATTTTGTTCAGGATGACCTCCTGAAGCCCATATGAGCATTAATTTGACTACACAACTCATTCCTATGAAGATACATTCAAACTCACAAAACGTGCTCAGCTCGGGCTGAAAATGCATTTAAAGCAATAAAAACTCAAATTGAGTGTCACGCCTAAACCAAAGGACTTATGCACACACTTCAACATGTATTTTGTTCAGGATGACCACCTGACGCCTAAATGAGCATTAATTTGACCACACAACTCATTCCTATGAAGATACATTCAAACTCACAAAACGTGCTCAGCTTGGGCTGAAAATGCATTTAAAGCAATAAAAACTCAAATTGAGTGTCACGCCTAAACCAAAGGACTCATGCACACACTTCAACATGTATTTTGTTCAGGATGACCACCTGAAGCCTAAATGAGCATTAATTTGACCACACAACTCATTCCTATGAAGATACATTCAAACTCACAAAACGTGCTCAGCTCGGGCTGAAAATGCATTTAAAGCAATAAAAACTCAAATTGAGTGTCACGCCTAAACCAAAGGACTTATGCACACACTTCAACATGTATTTTGTTCAGGATGCCCTCCTGAAGCCCATATGAGCATTAATTTGACTACACAACTCATTCCTATGAAGATACATTCAAACTCACAAAACGTGCTCAGCTCGGGCTGAAAATGCATTTAAAGCAATAAAAACTCAAATTGAGTGTCACGCCTAAACCAAAGGACTTATGCACACACTTCAACATGTATTTTGTTCAAGATGTCCTCCTGAAGCCTAAATGAGCATTAATATGATCACACATCTCATTCCTATGAAGATACATTCAAACTCAGAACAAGTGCTCAGCCCGGCCCGAAACTGCACTTAAAGCAATAAAAACTGAAATTGAGTATAGTCATGGTACCCGCGTTGAGTTATAATTTGTTCAAGAACAAAGAGAAATTGAATAATTGGCTCAAGAGTACAGTTATACAGTCATATAAATGTAAGATGGTTTCAGGCCTCGGAGACAATAACGGACTTTGGTCAGTAGAGGGCAACATAGACCATAACATGATTCAAGACACATTTTGAAAACTTGTTCCACTCGGCCTGAAAATGCATTTAAAGCAATAATAACTCAAATTGAGTGTCACGCCTAAACCAAAGGACTTATGCACACACTTCAACATGTATTTTGTTCAGGATGACCTCCTGAAGCCTAAATGAGCAATAATTTGACCACACAACTCTTTCCTATGAAGATACATTCAAAGTCAGAAAGCGCGCTCAGCTCGGGCTGAAAATGCATTTAAAGCAATAAAAACTCAAATTGAGTGTCACGCCTAAACCAAAGGACTTATGCACACACTTCAACATGTATTTTGTTCAGGATGACCACCTGAAGCCTAAATGAGCATTAATTTGACCACACAACTCATTCTATGAAGATACATTCAAACTCACAAAACGTGCTCAGCTCGGGCTGAAAATGCATTTAAAGCAATAAAAACTCAAAATGAGTGTCACGCCTAAACCAAAGGACTTATGCACACACTTCAACATGTATTTTGTTCAGGATGACCTCCTGAAGCCTAAATGAGCAATAATTTGACCACACAACTCATTCCTATGAAGATACATTCAAAGTCAGAAAGCGCGCTCAGCTCGGATTGATAATGCATTTAAAGCAATAAAAACTCAAATTGAGTGTCACGCCTAAACCAAAGGACTTATGCACACACTTCAACATGTATTTAGTTCAGGATGACCACCTGAAGCCTAAATGAGCATTAATTTGACTACACAACTCATTCCTATGAAGATACATTCAAACTCACAAAACGTGCTCAGCTCGGGCTGAAAATGCATTTAAAGCAATAAAAACTCAAATTGAGTGTCACGCCTAAACCAAAGGACTTATGCACACACTTCAACATGTATTTTGTTCAGGATGACCACCTGACGCCTAAATGAACATTAATTTGACCACACAACTCATTCCTATGAAGATACATTCAAACTCACAAAACGTGCTCAGCTCGGGCTGAAAATGCATTTAAAGCAATAAAAACTCAAATTGAGTGTCACGCCTAAACCAAAGGACTTATGCACACACTTCAACATGTATTTTGTTCAGGATGACCACCTGAAGCCTAAATGAGCATTAATTTGACCACACAACTCATTCCTATGAAGATACATTCAAACTCACAAAACGTGCTCAGCTCGGGCTGAAAATGCATTTAATGCAATAAAAACTCAAATTGAGTGTCACACCTAAACCAAAGGACATATGCACACACTTCAACATGTATTTTGTTCAGGATGACCTCCTGAAGCCCATATGAGCATTAGTTTGACTACACAACTCATTCCTATGAAGATACATTCAAAGTCAGAAAGCGCGCTCAGCTCGGGCTGAAAATGCATTTAAAGCAATAAAAACTCAAATTGAGTGTCACGCCTAAACCAAAGGACTTATGCACACACTTCAACGTGTATTTAGTTCAGGATGACCACCTGAAGCCAAAATGAGCATTAATTTGACTACACAACTCATTCCTATGAAGATACATTCAAACTCACAAAACGTGCTCAGCTCGGGCTGAAAATGCATTTAAAGCAATAAAACTCAAATTGAGTGTCACACCTAAACCAAAGGACTTATTCACACACTTCAACATGTATTTTGTTCAGGATGACCTCCTGAAGAGCATATAAGCATTAATTTGACCACACAACTCATTCCTATGAAGATACATTCAAAGTCAGAAAGCGCGCTCAGCTCGGGCTGAAAATGCATTTAAAGCAATAAAAAATTAATTGAGTGTCACGCCCAAACCAAAGGACTTATGCACACACTTCAACATGTATTTTGTTCAGGATGACCACCTGACGCCTAAATGAGCATTAATTTGACCACAGAACTCATTCCTATGAAGATACATTCAAACTCACAAAATGTGCTCAGCTCGGGCTGAAAATGCATTTAAAGCAATAAAAACTCAAATTGAGTGTCACGCCTAAACCAAAGGACTTATGCACACACTTCAACATGTATTTTGTTCAGGATGACCACCTGAAGCCTAAATGAGCATTAATTTGACCACACAACTCATTCCTATGAAGATACATTCAAACTCACAAAACGTGCTCAGCTCGGGCTGAAAATGCATTTAAAGCAATAAAAACTCAAATTGAGTGTCACGCCTAAACCAAAGGACTTATGCACACACTTCAACATGTATTTTGTTCAGGATGACCTCCTGAAGCCCATATGAGCATTAATTTGACTACACAACTCATTCCTATGAAGATACATTCAAACTCACAAAACGTGCTCAGCTCGGGCTGAAAATGCATTTAAAGCAATAAAAACTCAAATTGAGTGTCACGCCTAAACCAAAGGACTTATGCACACACTTCAACATGTATTTTGTTCAGGATGACCACCTGACGCCTAAATGAGCATTAATTTGACCACACAACTCATTCCTATGAAGATACATTCAAACTCACAAAACGTGCTCAGCTTGGGCTGAAAATGCATTTAAAGCAATAAAAACTCAAATTGAGTGTCACGCCTAAACCAAAGGACTTATGCACACACTTCAACATGTATTTTGTTCAGGATGACCACCTGAAGCCTAAATGAGCATTAATTTGACCACACAACTCATTCCTATGAAGATACATTCAAACTCACAAAACGTGCTCAGCTCGGGCTGAAAATGCATTTAAAGCAATAAAAACTCAAATTGAGTGTCACGCCTAAACCAAAGGACTTATGCACACACTTCAACATGTATTTTGTTCAGGATGACCTCCTGAAGCCCATATGAGCATTAATTTGACTACACAACTCATTCCTATGAAGATACATTCAAACTCACAAAACGTGCTCAGCTCGGGCTGAAAATGCATTTAAAGCAATAAAAACTCAAATTGAGTGTCACGCCTAAACCAAAGGACTTATGCACACACTTCAACATGTATTTTGTTCAGGATGACCACCTGACGCCTAAATGAGCATTAATTTGACCACACAACTCATTCCTATGAAGATACATTCAAACTCACAAAACGTGCTCAGCTCGGGCTGAAAATGCATTTAAAGCAATAAAAACTCAAATTGAGTGTCACACCTAAACCAAAGGACATATGCACCCACTTCAACATGTATTTTGTTCAGGATGACCTCCTGAAGCCCATATGAGCATTAGTTTGACTACACAACTCATTCCTATGAAGATACATTCAAAGTCAGAAAGCGCGCTCAGCTCGGGCTGAAAATGCATTTAAAGCAATAAAAACTCAAATTGAGTGTCACGCCTAAACCAAAGGACTTATGCACACACTTCAACGTGTATTTAGTTCAGGATGACCACCTGAAGCCAAAATGAGCATTAATTTGACCACACAACTCATTCCTATGAAGATACATTCAAACTCACAAAACGTGCTCAGCTCGGGCTGAAAATGCATTTAAAGCAATAAAACTCAAATTGAGTGTCACACCTAAACCAAAGGACTTATTCACACACTTCAACATGTATTTTGTTCAGGATGACCTCCTGAAGAGCATATAAGCATTAATTTGACCACACAACTCATTCCTATGAAGATACATTCAAAGTCAGAAAGCGCGCTCAGCTCGGGCTGAAAATGCATTTAAAGCAATAAAAAATTAATTGAGTGTCACGCCCAAACCAAAGGACTTATGCACACACTTCAACATGTATTTTGTTCAGGATGACCACCTGACGCCTAAATGAGCATTAATTTGACCACAGAACTTATTCCTATGAAGATACATTCAAACTCACAAAATGTGCTCAGCTCGGGCTGAAAATGCATTTAAAGCAATAAAAACTCAAATTGAGTGTCACGCCTAAACCAAAGGACTTATGCACACACTTCAACATGTATTTTGTTCAGGATGACCACCTGAAGCCTAAATGAGCATTAATTTGACCACACAACTCATTCCTATGAAGATACATTCAAACTCACAAAACGTGCTCAGCTCGGGCTGAAAATGCATTTAAAGCAATAAAAACTCAAATTGAGTGTCACGCCTAAACCAAAGGACTTATGCACACACTTCAACATGTATTTTGTTCAGGATGACCTCCTGAAGCCCATATGAGCATTAATTTGACTACACAACTCATTCCTATGAAGATACATTCAAACTCACAAAACGTGCTCAGCTCGGGCTGAAAATGCATTTAAAGCAATAAAAACTCAAATTGAGTGTCACGCCTAAACCAAAGGACTTATGCACACACTTCAACATGTATTTTGTTCAGGATGACCACCTGACGCCTAAATGAGCATTAATTTGACCACACAACTCATTCCTATGAAGATACATTCAAACTCACAAAACGTGCTCAGCTTGGGCTGAAAATGCATTTAAAGCAATAAAAACTCAAATTGAGTGTCACGCCTAAACCAAAGGACTTATGCACACACTTCAACATGTATTTTGTTCAGGATGACCACCTGAAGCCTAAATGAGCATTAATTTGACCACACAACTCATTCCTATGAAGATACATTCAAACTCACAAAACGTGCTCAGCTCGGGCTGAAAATGCATTTAAAGCAATAAAAACTCAAATTGAGTGTCACGCCTAAACCAAAGGACTTATGCACACACTTCAACATGTATTTTGTTCAGGATGACCTCCTGAAGCCCATATGAGCATTAATTTGACTACACAACTCATTCCTATGAAGATACATTCAAACTCACAAAACGTGCTCAGCTCGGGCTGAAAATGCATTTAAAGCAATAAAAACTCAAATTGAGTGTCACGCCTAAACCAAAGGACTTATGCACACACTTCAACATGTATTTTGTTCAGGATGACCACCTGACGCCTAAATGAGCATTAATTTGACCACACAACTCATTCCTATGAAGATACATTCAAACTCACAAAACGTGCTCAGCTCGGGCTGAAAATGCATTTAAAGCAATAAAAACTCAAATTGAGTGTCACACCTAAACCAAAGGACATATGCACACACTTCAACATGTATTTTGTTCAGGATGACCTCCTGAAGCCCATATGAGCATTAGTTTGACTACACAACTCATTCCTATGAAGATACATTCAAACTCACAAAACGTGCTCAGCTCGGGCTGAAAATGCATTTAAAGCAATAAAACTCAAATTGAGTGTCACACCTAAACCAAAGGACTTATTCACACACTTCAACATGTATTTTGTTCAGGATGACCTCCTGAAGAGCATATAAGCATTAATTTGACCACACAACTCATTCCTATGAAGATACATTCAAAGTCAGAAAGCGCGCTCAACTCGGGCTGAAAATGCATTTAAAGCAATAAAAAATTAATTGAGTGTCACGCCCAAACCAAAGGACTTATGCACACACTTCAACATGTATTTTGTTCAGGATGACCACCTGACGCCTAAATGAGCATTAATTTGACCACAGAACTCATTCCTATGAAGATACATTCAAACTCACAAAATGTGCTCAGCTCGGGCTGAAAATGCATTTAAAGCAATAAAAACTCAAATTGAGTGTCACGCCTAAACCAAAGGACTTATGCACACACTTCAACATGTATTTTGTTCAGGATGACCACCTGAAGCCTAAATGAGCATTAATTTGACCACACAACTCATTCCTATGAAGATACATTCAAACTCACAAAACGTGCTCAGCTCGGGCTGAAAATGCATTTAAAGCAATAAAAACTCAAATTGAGTGTCACGCCTAAACCAAAGGACTTATGCACACACTTCAACATGTATTTTGTTCAGGATGACCTCCTGAAGCCCATATGAGCATTAATTTGACTACACAACTCATTCCTATGAAGATACATTCAAACTCACAAAACGTGCTCAGCTTGGGCTGAAAATGCATTTAAAGCAATAAAAACTCAAATTGAGTGTCACGCCTAAACCAAAGGACTTATGCACACACTTCAACATGTATTTTGTTCAGGATGACCACCTGAAGCCTAAATGAGCATTAATTTGACCACACAACTCATTCCTATGAAGATACATTCAAACTCACAAAACGTGCTCAGCTCGGGCTGAAAATGCATTTAAAGCAATAAAAACTCAAATTGAGTGTCACGCCTAAACCAAAGGACTTATGCACACACTTCAACATGTATTTTGTTCAGGATGACCTCCTGAAGCCCATATGAGCATTAATTTGACTACACAACTCATTCCTATGAAGATACATTCAAACTCACAAAACGTGCTCAGCTCGGGCTGAAAATGCATTTAAAGCAATAAAAACTCAAATTGAGTGTCACGCCTAAACCAAAGGACTTATGCACACACTTCAACATGTATTTTGTTCAGGATGACCACCTGACGCCTAAATGAGCATTAATTTGACCACACAACTCATTCCTATGAAGATACATTCAAACTCACAAAACGTGCTCAGCTCGGGCTGAAAATGCATTTAAAGCAATAAAAACTCAAATTGAGTGTCATGCCTAAACCAAAGGACTTATGCACCCACTTCAACATGTATTTTGTTCAGGATGACCTGAAGAAGCCTAAATGAGCAATAATTTGACCACACAACTCATTCCTATGAAGATACATTCAAACTCACAAAACGTCCTCAGCTAGGGCTGAAAATGCATTTAAAGCAATAAAAACTCAAATTGAGTGTCACGCCTAAACCAAAGGACTTATGCACACACTTCAACATGTATTTTGTTCAAGGTGACCTCCTGAAGCCTAAATGAGCATTCATTTGACGACACAACTCATTCCTATGAAGATACATTTTAACTCACAAAACGTGCTCAGCTCGGCCTGAAAATACATTTAAAGCAATAAAAACTCAAATTGAGTGTCACGCCCAAACCAAAGGACTTATGCACACACTTCAACATGTATTTTGTTCAAGATGTCCTCCTGAAGCCTAAATGAGCATTAATATGATCACACATCTCATTCCTATGAAGATACATTCAAACTCAGAACAAGTGCTCAGCTCGGCCCGAAACTGCACTTAAAGCAATAAAAACTGAAATTGAGTATAGTCATGGTACCCGCGTTGAGTTATAATTAGTTTCCTATGAAGATACATTCAAAGTCAGAAGGAGACGGCACAACTCATTCCTATGAAGATACATTTTAACTCACAAAACGTGCTCAGCTCGGCCTGAAAATACATTTAAAGCAATAAAAACTCAAATTGAGTGTCACGCCCAAACCAAAGGACTTATGCACACACTTCAACATGTATTTTGTTCAAGATGACCTCCTGAAGCCTAAATGAGCAATAATTTGACCACACAACTCATTCCTATGAAGATAAGTTCAAAGTCAGAAAGCGCGCTCAGCTCGGGCTGAAAATGCATTTAAAGCAATAAAAACTCAAATTGAGTGTCACGCCTAAACCAAAGGACTTATGCACACACTTCAACATGTATTTTGTTCAGGATGACCACCTGAAGCCTAAATGAGCATTAATTTGACCACACAACTCATTCTATGAAGATACATTCAAACTCACAAAACGTGCTCATTTCGGGCTGAAAATGCATTTAAAGCAATAAAAACTCAAAACGAGTGTCACGCCTAAACCAAAGGACTTATGCACACACTTCAACATGTATTTTGTTCAGGATGACCTCCTCAAGCCTAAATGAGCAATAATTTGACCACACAACTCATTCCTATGAAGATACATTCAAACTCAAAAAACGTGCTCAGCTCGGGCTAAAAATGCATTTAAAGCAATAAAAACTCAAATTGAGTGTCACACCTAAACCAAAGGACTTATGCACACACTTCAACATGTATTTTGTTCAGGATGACCTCCTGAAGCCCATATGAGCATTAATTTGACCACACAACTCATTCCTATGAAGATACATTCAAACTCACAAAACGTGCTCAGCTCGGGCTGAAAATGCATTTAAAGCAATAAAAACTCAAATTGAGTGTCACGCCTAAACCAAAGGACTTATGCACACACTTCAACATGTATTTTGTTCAGGATGACCACCTGAAGCCTAAATGAGCATTAATTTGACCACACAACTCATTCCTATGAAGATACATTCAAACTCACAAAACGTGCTCAACTCGGGCTGAAAATGCATTTAAAGCAATAGAAACTCAAATTGAGTGTCACGCCTAAACCAAAGGACTTATGCACACACTTCAACATGTATTTTGTTCAGGATGACCTCCTGAAGCCCATATGAGCATTAATTTGACCACACAACTCATTCCTATGAAGATACATTCAAACACACAACGTGCTCAGCTCGGGCTGAAAATGCATTTAAAGCAATAAAAACTCAAATTGAGTGTCACGCCCAAACCAAAGGACTTATGCACACATTTCAACATGTATTTTGTTCATGATGACCACCTGACGCCTAAATGAGCATTAATTTGACCACACAACTCATTCCTATGAAGATACATTCAAACTCACAAAACGTGCTCAGCTCGGGCTGAAAATGCATTTAAAGCAATAAAAACTCAAGTTGAGTGTCACGCCTAAACCAAAGGACTTATGCACACACTTCAACATGTATTTTGTTCAGGATGTCCTCCTGAAGCCTAAATGAGCATTAATTTGACCACACAACTCATTCCTATGAAGATACATTCAAACTCACAAAACGTGCTCAGCTCGGGCTGAAAATGCATTTAAAGCAATAAAAACTCAAATTGAGTGTCACACCTAAACCAAAGGACTTATGCACACACTTCAACAGGTATTTTGTTCAGGACGACCACCTGAAGCCTAAATGAGCATTAATTTGACCACACAACTCATTCCTATGAAGATACATTCAAAGTCAGAAAGCGCGCTCAGCTCGGGCTGAAAATGCATTAAAAGCAATAAAAACTCAAATTGAGTGTCACGCCTAAACCAAAGGACTTATGCACACACTTCAAGATGTATTTTGTTCAGGATGACCTCCTGAAGCCCATATGAGCATTAATTTGACCACACAACTCATTCCTATGAAGATACATTCAAACACACAAAACGTGCTCAGCTCGGGCTGAAAATGCATTTAAAGCAATAAAAACTCAAATTGAGTGTCACACCTAAACCAAAGGACTTATGCACACACTTCAACATGCATTTTGTTCAGGATGACCACCTGAAGCCTAAATGAGCATTAATTTGACCACACAACTCATTCCTATGAAGATACATTCAAACTCACAAAACATGCTCAGCTCGGGCTGAAAATGCATTTAAAGCAATAAAAACTCAAACTGAGTGTCACGCCTAAACCAAAGGACTTATGCACACACTTCAACATGTATTTTGTTCAGGATCACCTCCTGAAGCCTAAATGAGCAATAATTTGACTACACAACTCATTCCTATGAAGATACATTCAAAGTCAGAAAGCGCGCTCAGCTCGGGCTGAAAATGCATTTAAAGCAATAAAAACTCAAATTGAGAGTCACGCCTAAACCAAAGGACTTATGCACACACTTCAACATGTATTTTGTTCAGGATGACCTCCTGAAGCCTAAATGAGCAATAATTTGACCACACAACTCATTCCTATGAAGATAAGTTCAAAGTCAGAAAGCGCGCTCAGCTCGGCCTGAAAATGCATTTAAAGCAATAAAAACTCAAATTGAGAGTCACGCCTAAACCAAAGGACTTAGGCACACACTTCAACATGTATTTAGTTCAGGATGACCACCTGAAGCCTAAATGAGCATTAATTTGACCACACAACTCATTCCTATGAAGATACATTCAAACTCACAAAACGTGCTCAACTGGGGCTGAAAATGCATTTAAAGCAATAAAAACTCAAATTGAGTGTCACGCCTAAACCAAAGGACTTATGCACACACTTCAACATGTATTTTGTTCAGGATGACCTCCGGAAGCACATATGAGCATTAATTTGACCACACAACTCATTCCTATGAAGATACATTCAAACACACAAAACGTGCTCAGCTCGGGCTGAAAATGCATTTAAAGCAATAAAAACTCAAATTGAGTGTCACGCCTAAACCAAAGGACTTATGCACACACTTCAACATGTATTTTGTTCAGGATGACCACCTGAAGCCCATATGAGCAATAATTTGACCACACAACTCATTCCTATGAAGATACATTCAAACTCACAAAACGTGCTCAGCTCGGGCTGAAAATGCATTTAAAGCAATAAAAACTCAAATTTAGTGTCACGCCTAAACCAAAGGACTTATGCACACACTTCAACATGTATTTAGTTCAGGATGACCACCTGAAGCCCATATGAGCAATAATTTGACCACACAACTCATTCCTATGAAGATACATTCAAACTCACAAAACGTGCTCAGCTCGGGCTGAAAATGCATTTAAAGCAATAAAAACTCAAATTGAGTGTCACGCCTAAACCAAAGGACTTATGCACACACTTCAACATGTATTTAGTTCAGGATGACCACCTGAAGCCTAAATGAGCATTAATTTGACCACACAACTCATTCCTATGAAGATACATTCAAAGTCAGAAAGCGCGCTCAGCTCGGGCTGAAAATGCATTAAAGGCAATAAAAACTCAAATTGAGTGTCACGCCTAAACCAAAGGACTTATGCACACACTTCAACATGTATTTTGTTCAGGATGTCCTCCTGAAGCCTAAATGAGCATTAATTTGACCACACAACTCATTCCTATGAAGATACATTCAAACTCACAAAGCGTGCTCAGCTCTGGCTGAAAATGCATTTAAAGCAATAAAAACTCAAATTGAGTGTCATGCCTAAACCAAAGGACTTATGCACCCACTTCAACATGTATTTTGTTCAGGATGACCTGAAGAAGCCTAAATGAGCAATAATTTGACCACACAACTCATTCCTATGAAGATACATTCAAACTCACAAAACGTGCTCAGCTCGGGCTGAAAATGCATTTAAAGCAATAAAAACTCAAATTGAGTGTCACGCCTAAACCAAAGGACTTATGCACACACTTCAACATGTATTTTGTTCAAGGTGACCTCCTGAAGCCTAAATGAGCATTCATTTGACGACACAACTCATTCCTATGAAGATACATTTTAACTCACAAAACGTGCTCAGCTCGGCCTGAAAATACATTTAAAGCAATAAAAACTCAAATTGAGTGTCACGCCCAAACCAAAGGACTTATGCACACACTTCAACATGTATTTTGTTCAAGATGTCCTCCTGAAGCCTAAATGAGCATTAATATGATCACACATCTCATTCCTAGGAAGATACATTCAAACTCAGAACAAGTGCTCAGCTCGGCCCGAAACTGCACTTAAAGCAATAAAAACTGAAATTGAGTATAGTCATGGTACCCGCGTTGAGTTATAATTAGTTTCCTATGAAGATACATTCAAAGTCAGAAGGAGACGGCACAACTCATTCCTATGAAGATACATTTTAACTCACAAAACGTGCTCAGCTCGGCCTGAAAATACATTTAAAGCAATAAAAACTCAAATTGAGTGTCACGCCCAAACCAAAGGACTTATGCACACACTTCAACATGTATTTTGTTCAAGATGACCTCCTGAAGCCTAAATGAGCAATAATTTGACCACACAACTCATTCCTATGAAGATAAGTTCAAAGTCAGAAAGCGCGCTCAGCTCGGGCTGAAAATGCATTTAAAGCAATAAAAACTCAAATTGAGTGTCACGCCTAAACCAAAGGACTTATGCACACACTTCAACATGTATTTTGTTCAGGATGACCACCTGAAGCCTAAATGAGCATTAATTTGACCACACAACTCATTCTATGAAGATACATTCAAACTCACAAAACGTGCTCATTTCGGGCTGAAAATGCATTTAAAGCAATAAAAACTCAAAACGAGTGTCACGCCTAAACCAAAGGACTTATGCACACACTTCAACATGTATTTTGTTCAGGATGACCTCCTCAAGCCTAAATGAGCAATAATTTGACCACACAACTCATTCCTATGAAGATACATTCAAACTCAAAAAACGTGCTCAGCTCGGGCTAAAAATGCATTTAAAGCAATAAAAACTCAAATTGAGTGTCACACCTAAACCAAAGGACTTATGCACACACTTCAACATGTATTTTGTTCAGGATGACCTCCTGAAGCCCATATGAGCATTAATTTGACCACACAACTCATTCCTATGAAGATACATTCAAACTCACAAAACGTGCTCAGCTCGGGCTGAAAATGCATTTAAAGCAATAAAAACTCAAATTGAGTGTCACGCCTAAACCAAAGGACTTATGCACACACTTCAACATGTATTTTGTTCAGGATGACCACCTGAAGCCTAAATGAGCATTAATTTGACCACACAACTCATTCCTATGAAGATACATTCAAACTCACAAAACGTGCTCAACTCGGGCTGAAAATGCATTTAAAGCAATAGAAACTCAAATTGAGTGTCACGCCTAAACCAAAGGACTTATGCACACACTTCAACATGTATTTTGTTCAGGATGACCTCCTGAAGCCCATATGAGCATTAATTTGACCACACAACTCATTCCTATGAAGATACATTCAAACACACAACGTGCTCAGCTCGGGCTGAAAATGCATTTAAAGCAATAAAAACTCAAATTGAGTGTCACGCCCAAACCAAAGGACTTATGCACACATTTCAACATGTATTTTGTTCAGGATGACCACCTGACGCCTAAATGAGCATTAATTTGACCACACAACTCATTCCTATGAAGATACATTCAAACTCACAAAACGTGCTCAGCTCGGGCTGAAAATGCATTTCAAGCAATAAAAACTCAAGTTGAGTGTCACGCCTAAACCAAAGGACTTATGCACACACTTCAACATGTATTTTGTTCAGGATGTCCTCCTGAAGCCTAAATGAGCATTAATTTGACCACACAACTCATTCCTATGAAGATACATTCAAACTCACAAAACGTGCTCAGCTCGGGCTGAAAATGCATTTAAAGCAATAAAAACTCAAATTGAGTGTCACACCTAAACCAAAGGACTTATGCACACACTTCAACAGGTATTTTGTTCAGGACGACCACCTGAAGCCTAAATGAGCATTAATTTGACCACACAACTCATTCCTATGAAGATACATTCAAAGTCAGAAAGCGCGCTCAGCTCGGGCTGAAAATGCATTAAAAGCAATAAAAACTCAAATTGAGTGTCACGCCTAAACCAAAGGACTTATGCACACACTTCAACATGTATTTTGTTCAGGATGACCTCCTGAAGCCCATATGAGCATTAATTTGACCACACAACTCATTCCTATGAAGATACATTCAAACACACAAAACGTGCTCAGCTCGGGCTGAAAATGCATTTAAAGCAATAAAAACTCAAATTGAGTGTCACACCTAAACCAAAGGACTTATGCACACACTTCAACATGCATTTTGTTCAGGATGACCACCTGAAGCCTAAATGAGCATTAATTTGACCACACAACTCATTCCTATGAAGATACATTCAAACTCACAAAACATGCTCAGCTCGGGCTGAAAATGCATTTAAAGCAATAAAAACTCAAACTGAGTGTCACGCCTAAACCAAAGGACTTATGCACACACTTCAACATGTATTTTGTTCAGGATCACCTCCTGAAGCCTAAATGAGCAATAATTTGACTACACAACTCATTCCTATGAAGATACATTCAAAGTCAGAAAGCGCGCTCAGCTCGGGCTGAAAATGCATTTAAAGCAATAAAAACTCAAATTGAGAGTCACGCCTAAACCAAAGGACTTAGGCACACACTTCAACATGTATTTTGTTCAGTATGACCTCCTGAAGCCTAAATGAGCAATAATTTGACCACACAACTCATTCCTATGAAGATAAGTTCAAAGTCAGAAAGCGCGCTCAGCTCGGGCTGAAAATGCATTTAAAGCAATAAAAACTCAAATTGAGAGTCACGCCTAAACCAAAGGACTTAGGCACACACTTCAACATGTATTTTGTTCAGGATGACCTCCTGAAGCCTAAATGAGCAATAATTTGACCACACAACTCATTCCTATGAAGATAAGTTCAAAGTCAGAAAGCGCGCTCAGCTCGGGCTGAAAATGCATTTAAAGCAATAAAAACTCAAATTGAGTGTCACGCCTAAACCAAAGGACTTGTGCACAAACTTCAACATGTATTTTTTTCAGGATGACCTCCTGAAGCCTAAATGAGCAATAATTTGACCACACAACTCATTCCTATGAAGATAAGTTCAAAGTCAGAAAGCGCGCTCAGCTCGGGCTGAAAATGCATTTAAAGCAATAAAAACTCAAATTGAGTGTCACGCCTAAACCAAAGGACTTATGCACACACTTCAACATGTATTTTGTTCAGGATGACCTCCTGAAGCCCATATGAGCATTAATTTGACTACACAACTCATTCCTATGAAGATACATTCAAACTCACAAAACGTGCTCAGCTCGGGCTGAAAATGCATTTAAAGCAATAAAAACTCAAAACGAGTGTCACGCCTAAACCAAAGGACTTATGCACACACTTCAACATGTATTTTGTTCAGGATGACCTCCTCAAGCCTAAATGAGCAATAATTTGACCACACAACTCATTCCTATGAAGATACATTCAAACTCAAAAAACGTGCTCAGCTCGGGCTGAAAATGCATTTAAAGCAATAAAAACTCAAATTGAGTGTCACACCTAAACCAAAGGACTTATGCACACACTTCAACATGCATTTTGTTCAGGATGACCTCCTGAAGCCCATATGAGCATTAATTTGACCACACAACTCATTCCTATGAAGATACATTCAAACTCACAAAACGTGCTCAGCTCGGGCTGAAAATGCATTTAAAGCAATAAAAACTCAAATTGAGTGTCACACCTAAACCAAAGGACTTGTGCACAAACTTCAACATGTATTTTGTTCAGGATGACCTCCTCAAGCCTAAATGAGCAATAATTTGACCACACAACTCATTCCTATGAAGATAAGTTCAAAGTCAGAAAGCGCGCTCAGCTCGGGCTGAAAATGCATTTAAAGCAATAAAAACTCAAATTGAGTGTCACTCCCAAACCAAAGGACTTTTGCACACACTTCAATGTATTTAGTTCAGGATGTCCTCCTGAAGCCTAAATGAGCAATAATTTGACCACACAACTCATTCCTATGAAGATACATTCAAAGTCAGAAAGCGCGCTCAGCTCGGGCTGAAAATGCATTTAAAGCAATAAAAACTCAAATTGAGTGTCACGCCTAAACCAAAGGACTTATGCACACACTTCAACATGTATTTTGTTCAGGATGACCTCCTGAAGCCTAAATGAGCATTAATTTGACTACACAACTCATTCCTATGAAGATACATTCAAAGTCAGAAAGCGCGCTCAGCTCGGGCTGAAAATGCATTTAAAGCAATAAAAACTCAAATTGAGTGTCACTCCCAAACCAAAGGGCTTATGCACACACTTCATGTATTTTGTTCAGGATGGCCACCTGAAGCCTAAATGAGCATTAATTTGACCACACAACTCATTCCTATGAAGATACATTCAAAGTCAGAAAGCGCGCTCAGCTCGGGCTGAAAATGCATTTAAAGCAATAAAAACTCAAATTGAGTGTCACGCCTAAACCAAAGGACTTATGCACACACTTCAACATGTATTTTGTTCAGGATGACCTCCTGAAGCCCATATGAGCATTAATTTGACCACACAACTCATTCCTATGAAGATACATTCAAACACACAAAACGTGCTCAGCTCGGGCTGAAAATGCATTTAAAACAATAAAAACTCAAATTGAGTGTCACGCCTAAACCATAGGACTTATGCACACACTTCAACATGTATTTTGTTCAGGATGACCTCCTGAAGCCTAAATGAGCAATAATTTGACCACACAACTTATTCCTATGAAGATACATTCAAACTCAGAACACGTGCTCAGCTCGGCCCGAAACTGCACTTAAAGCAATAAAAACTGAAATTGAGTATAGTCATGGTACCCGCGTTGAGTTATAATTAGTTCAAGAACAAAGAGAAATTGAATAATTGGCTCAAGAGTACAGTTACACAGTAATATAAATGTACAATGGTTTCAGGCCTCGGAGACAATAACGGACTTTGGTCAGTAGAGGGCAACATAGACCATAACATGATTCAAGACACATTTTGAAAACGTGTTCCACTCGGCCTGAAAATGCATTTAAAGCAATAATAACTCAATTGAGTGTCACTCCCAAACCAAAGGACTTTTGCACACACTTCAATGTATTTAGTTCAGGATGTCCTCCTGAAGCCTAAATGAGCATTAATTTGACCACACAACTCATTCCTATGAAGATACATTCAAACACACAAAACGTGCTCAGCTCGGGCTGAAAATGCATTTAAAACAATAAAAACTCAAATTGAGTGTCACGCCTAAACCATAGGACTTATGCACACACTTCAACATGTATTTTGTTCAGGATGACCTCCTGAAGCCTAAATGAGCAATAATTTGACCACACAACTTATTCCTATGAAGATACATTCAAACTCAGAACACGTGCTCAGCTCGGCCCGAAACTGCACTTAAAGCAATAAAAACTGAAATTGAGTATAGTCATGGTACCCGCGTTGAGTTATAATTAGTTCAAGAACAAAGAGAAATTGAATAATTGGCTCAAGAGTACAGTTACACAGTAATATAAATGTACAATGGTTTCAGGCCTCGGAGACAATAACGGACTTTGGTCAGTAGAGGGCAACATAGACCATAACATGATTCAAGACACATTTTGAAAACGTGTTCCACTCGGCCTGAAAATGCATTTAAAGCAATAATAACTCAATTGAGTGTCACTCCCAAACCAAAGGACTTTTGCACACACTTCAATGTATTTAGTTCAGGATGTCCTCCTGAAGCCTAAATGAGCAATAATTTGACCACACAACTCATTCCTATGAAGATACATTCAAAGTCAGAAAGCGCGCTCAGCTCGGGCTGAAAATGCATTTAAAGCAATAAAAACTCAAATTGAGTGTCACGCCTAAACCAAAGGACTTATGCACACACTTCAACATGTATTTAGTTCAGGATGACCACCTGAAGCCTAAATGAGCATTAATTTGACCACACAACTCATTCCTATGAAGATACATTCAAAGTCAGAAAGCGCGCTCAGCTCGGGCTGAAAATGCATTAAAGGCAATAAAAACTCAAATTGAGTGTCACGCCTAAACCAAAGGACTTATGCACACACTTCAACATGTATTTTGTTCAGGATGTCCTCCTGAAGCCTAAATGAGCATTAATTTGACCACAGAACTCATTCCTATGAAGATACATTCAAACTCACAAAGCGTGCTCAGCTCTGGCTGAAAATGCATTTAAAGCAATAAAAACTCAAATTGAGTGTCATGCCTAAACCAAAGGACTTATGCACCCACTTCAACATGTATTTTGTTCAGGATGACCTGAAGAAGCCTAAATGAGCAATAATTTGACCACACAACTCATTCCTATGAAGATACATTCAAACTCACAAAACGTGCTCAGCTCGGGCTGAAAATGCATTTAAAGCAATAAAAACTCAAATTGAGTGTCACGCCTAAACCAAAGGACTTATGCACACACTTCAACATGTATTTTGTTCAGGATGACCTCCTGAAGCCCATATGAGCATTAATTTGACTACACAACTCATTCCTATGAAGATACATTCAAACTCACGAAACGTGATCAGCTCGGCCTGAAAATGCATTTAAAGCAATAAAAACTCAAATTGAGTGTCACGCCTAAACCAAAGGACTTATGCACACACTTCAACATGTATTTAGTTCAGGATGACCACCTGAAGCCTAAATGAGCATTAATTTGACCACACAACTCATTCCTATGAAGATACATTCAAACTCACAAAACGTGCTCAACTGGGGCTGAAAATGCATTTAAAGCAATAAAAACTCAAATTGAGTGTCACGCCTAAACCAAAGGACTTATGCACACACTTCAACATGTATTTTGTTCAGGATGACCTCCGGAAGCACATATGAGCATTAATTTGACCACACAACTCATTCCTATGAAGATACATTCAAACACACAAAACGTGCTCAGCTCGGGCTGAAAATGCATTTAAAGCAATAAAAACTCAAATTGAGTGTCACGCCTAAACCAAAGGACTTATGCACACACTTCAACATGTATTTTGTTCAGGATGACCACCTGAAGCCCATATGAGCAATAATTTGACCACACAACTCATTCCTATGAAGATACATTCAAACTCACAAAACGTGCTCAGCTCGGGCTGAAAATGCATTTAAAGCAATAAAAACTCAAATTTAGTGTCACGCCTAAACCAAAGGACTTATGCACACACTTCAACATGTATTTAGTTCAGGATGACCACCTGAAGCCCATATGAGCAATAATTTGACCACACAACTCATTCCTATGAAGATACATTCAAACTCACAAAACGTGCTCAGCTCGGGCTGAAAATGCATTTAAAGCAATAAAAACTCAAATTGAGTGTCACGCCTAAACCAAAGGACTTATGCACACACTTCAACATGTATTTAGTTCAGGATGACCACCTGAAGCCTAAATGAGCATTAATTTGACCACACAACTCATTCCTATGAAGATACATTCAAAGTTTGAAAGCGCGCTCAGCTCGGGCTGAAAATGCATTAAAGGCAATAAAAACTCAAATTGAGTGTCACGCCTAAACCAAAGGACTTATGCACACACTTCAACATGTATTTTGTTCAGGATGTCCTCCTGAAGCCTAAATGAGCATTAATTTGACCACACAACTCATTCCTATGAAGATACATTCAAACTCACAAAGCGTGCTCAGCTCTGGCTGAAAATGCATTTAAAGCAATAAAAACTCAAATTGAGTGTCATGCCTAAACCAAAGGACTTATGCACCCACTTCAACATGTATTTTGTTCAGGATGACCTGAAGAAGCCTAAATGAGCAATAATTTGACCACACAACTCATTCCTATGAAGATACATTCAAACTCACAAAACGTGCTCAGCTCGGGCTGAAAATGCATTTAAAGCAATAAAAACTCAAATTGAGTGTCACGCCTAAACCAAAGGACTTATGCACACACTTCAACATGTATTTTGTTCAAGGTGACCTCCTGAAGCCTAAATGAGCATTCATTTGACGACACAACTCATTCCTATGAAGATACATTTTAACTCACAAAACGTGCTCAGCTCGGCCTGAAAATACATTTAAAGCAATAAAAACTCAAATTGAGTGTCACGCCCAAACCAAAGGACTTATGCACACACTTCAACATGTATTTTGTTCAAGATGTCCTCCTGAAGCCTAAATGAGCATTAATATGATCACACATCTCATTCCTATGAAGATACATTCAAACTCAGAACAAGTGCTCAGCTCGGCCCGAAACTGCACTTAAAGCAATAAAAACTGAAATTGAGTATAGTCATGGTACCCGCGTTGAGTTATAATTAGTTCAAGAACAAAGAGAAATTGAATAATTGGCTCAAGAGTACAGTTATACAGTCATATAAATGTAAGATGGTTTCAGGCCTCGGAGACAATAACGGACTTTGGTCAGTAGAGGGCAACATAGACCATAACATGATTCAAGACACATTTTGAAAACTTGTTCCACTCGGCCTGAAAATGCATTTAAAGCAATAATAACTCAAATTGAGTGTCACTCCCAAACCAAAGGACTTATGCACACACTTCAACATGTATTTTGTTCAGGATGACCTCCTGAAGCCCATATGAGCATTAATTTGACCACACAACTCATTTCTATGAAGATACATTCAAAAACACAAAACGTGCTCAGCTCGGGCTGAAAATGCATTTAAAGCAATAAAAACTCAAATTGAGTGTCACGCCTAAACCAAAGGACTTATGCACACACTTCAACATGTATTTTGTTCAGGATGACCTCCTGAAGCCTAAATGAGCAATAATTTGACCACACAACTCTTTCCTATGAAGATACATTCAAAGTCAGAAAGCGTGCTCAGCTCGGGTTGAAAATGCATTTAAAGCAATAAAAACTCAAATTGAGTGTCACACCTAAACCAAAGGACTTATGCACACACTTCAACATGTATTTTGTTCAGGATGACCTCCTGAAGCCCATATGAGCATTAATTTGACCACACAACTCCTTCCTATGAAGATACATTCAAAGTCAGAAAGCGCGCTCAGCTCGGGCTGAAAATGCATTAAAAGCAATAAAAACTCAAATTGAGTGTCACGCCTAAACCAAAGGACTTATGCACACACTTCAACATGTATTTTGTTCAGGATGAACTCCTGAAGCCTAAATGAGCAATAATTTGACCACACAACTCATTCCTATGAAGATACATTCAAAGTCAGAAAGCGCGCTCAGCTCGGGCTGAAAAAGCATTTAAAGCAATAAAACCTCAAATTGATTGTCACGCCTAAACCAAAGGACTTATGCACACACTTCAACAGGTATTTAGTTCAGGATGACCACCTGAAGCCTAAATGAGCATTAATTTGACCACACAACTCATTCCTATGAAGATACATTCAAACTCACAAAACGTGCTCAGCTCGGGCTGAAAATGCATTTAAAGCAATAAAAACTCAAATTGAGTGTCACGCCTAAACCAAAGGACTTATGCACACACTTCAACATGTATTTTGTTCAGGATGACCTCCTGAAGCCCATATGAGCATTAATTTGACCACACAACTCATTCCTATGAAGATACATTCAAACTCACAAAACGTGCTCAACTCGTGCTGAAAATGCATTTAAAGCAATAAAAACTCAAATTGAGTGTCACGCCTAAACCAAAGGACTTATGCACACACTTAAACATGAATTTTGTTCAGGATTACCTCCTGAAGCCCATATGAGCATTAATTTGACTGAACAACTCATTCCTATGAAGATACATTCAAACTCACAAAACGTGCTCAGCTCGGGCTGAAAATGCATTTAAAGCAATAAAAACTCAAATTGAGTCTCACGCCTAAACCAAAGGACTTATGCACACACTTCAACATGTATTTTGTTCAGGATGACCACCTGAAGCCTAAATTAGCATTAATTTGACCACACAACTCATTCCTATGAAGATACATTCAAACTCACAAAACGTGCTCAGCTCGGGCTGAAAATGCATTTAAAGCAATAAAAACTCAAATTGAGTGTCACGCCTAAACCAAAGGACTTATGCACACACTTCAACATGTATTTTGTTTAGGATGACCACCTGACGCCTAAATGAGCAATAATTTGACCACACAACTCATTCCTATGAAGATACATTCAAAGTCAGAAAGCGCGCTCAGCTCGGGCTGAAAAAGCATTTAAAAGCAATAAAAACTCAAATTGAGTGTCACGCCTAAACCAAAGGATTTATGCACACACTTCAACATGTATTTAGTTCAGGATGACCACCTGAAGCCTAAATGAGCATTAATTTGACTGAACAACTCATTCCTATGAAGATACATTCAAACTCACAAAACGTGCTCAGCTCGGGCTGAAAATGCATTTAAAGCAATAAAAACTCAAATTGAGTCTCACGCCTAAACCAAAGGACTTATGCACACACTTCAACATGTATTTTGTTCAGGATGACCACCTGAAGCCCATATGAGCATTAATTTGACCACACAACTCATTCCTATGAAGATACATTAACTCACAAAACGTGCTCAGCTCGGGCTGAAAATGCATTTAAAGCAATAAAAACTCAAATTGAGTGTCACGCCTAAACCAAAGGACTTATGCACACACTTCAACATGTATTTTGTTCAGGATGACCTCCTGAAGCCCATATGAGCATTAATTTGACCACACAACTCATTCCTATGAAGATACATTCAAACTCACAAAACGTGCTCAGCTCGGGCTGAAAATGCATTTAAAGCAATAAAAACTCAAATTTAGTGTCACGCCTAAACCAAAGAACTTATGCACACACTTCAACATGTATTTTGTTCAGGATGACCACCTGAAGCCTAAATGAGCATTAATTTGACCACACAACTCATTCCTATGAAGATACATTCAAAGTCAGAAAGCGCGCTCAGCTCGGGCTGAAAATGCATTTAAAGCAATAAAAACTCAAATTGAGTGTCACGCCTAAACCAAAGGACTTATGCACACACTTCAACATGTATTTTGTTCAGGATGACCTCCTGAAGCCCATATGAGCATTAATTTGACTACACAACTCATTCCTATGAAGATACATTCAAACTCACGAAACGTGATCAGCTCGGCCTGAAAATGCATTTAAAGCAATAAAAACTCAAATTGAGTGTCACGCCTAAACCAAAGGACTTATGCACACACTTCAACATGTATTTAGTTCAGGATGACCACCTGAAGCCTAAATGAGCATTAATTTGACCACACAACTCATTCCTATGAAGATACATTCAAACTCACAAAACGTGCTCAACTCGGGCTGAAAATGCATTTAAAGCAATAAAAACTCAAATTGAGTGTCACGCCTAAACCAAAGGACTTATGCACACACTTCAACATGTATTTTGTTCAGGATGACCTCCGGAAGCACATATGAGCATTAATTTGACCACACAACTCATTCCTATGAAGATACATTCAAACACACAAAACGTGCTCAGCTCGGGCTGAAAATGCATTTAAAGCAATAAAAACTCAAATTGAGTGTCACGCCTAAACCAAAGGACTTATGCACACACTTCAACATGTATTTTGTTCAGGATGACCACCTGAAGCCCATATGAGCAATAATTTGACCACACAACTCATTCCTATGAAGATACATTCAAACTCACAAAACGTGCTCAGCTCGGGCTGAAAATGCATTTAAAGCAATAAAAACTCAAATTTAGTGTCACGCCTAAACCAAAGAACTTATGCACACACTTCAACATGTATTTTGTTCAGGATGACCACCTGAAGCCTAAATGAGCATTAATTTGACCACACAACTCATTCCTATGAAGATACATTCAAAGTCAGAAAGCGCGCTCAGCTCGGGCTGAAAATGCATTTAAAGCAATAAAAACTCAAATTGAGTGTCACGCCTAAACCAAAGGACTTATGCACACACTTCAACATGTATTTTGTTCAGGATGACCTCCTGAAGCCCATATGAGCATTAATTTGACTACACAACTCATTCCTATGAAGATACATTCAAACTCACGAAACGTGATCAGCTCGGCCTGAAAATGCATTTAAAGCAATAAAAACTCAAATTGAGTGTCACGCCTAAACCAAAGGACTTATGCACACACTTCAACATGTATTTTGTTCAGGATGACCACCTGAAGCCTAAATGAGCATTAATTTGACCACACAACTCATTCCTATGAAGATACATTCAAACTCACAAAACGTGCTCAACTCGTGCTGAAAATGCATTCAAAGCAATAAAAACTCAAATTGAGTGTCACGCCTAAACCAAAGGACTTATGCACACACTTCAACATGTATTTTGTTCAGGATGACCTCCGGAAGCACATATGAGCATTAATTTGACCACACAACTCATTCCTATGAAGATACATTCAAACACACAAAACGTGCTCAGCTCGGGCTGAAAATGCATTTAAAGCAATAAAAACTCAAATTGAGTGTCACGCCTAAACCAAAGGACTTATGCACACACTTCAACATGTATTTTGTTCAGGATGACCTCCTGAAGCCTAAATGAGCAATAATTTGACCACACAACTCATTCCTATGAAGATACATTCAAAGTCAGAAAGCGCGCTCAGCTCGGGCTGAAAATGCATTTAAAGCAATAAAAACTCAAATTGAGTGTCACGCCTAAACCAATGGACTTATGCACACACTTCAACATGTGTTTTGTTCAGGATGACCTCCTGAAGCCCATATGAGCATTAATTTGACTACACAACTCATTCCTATGAAGATACATTCAAACTCACAAAACGTGCTCAGCTCGGGCTGAAAATGCATTTAAAGCAATAAAAACTCAAATTGAGTGTCACGCCTAAACCAAAGGACTTATGCACACACTTCAACATGTATTTTGTTCAGGATGACCTCCTGAAGCACATATGAGCATTAATTTGACCACACAACTCATTCCTATGAAGATACATTCAAACTCACAAAACGTGCTCAGCTCGGGCTGAAAATGCATTTAAAGCAATAAAAACTCAAATTGAGTGTCACGCCTAAACCAAAGGACTTATGCACACACTTCAACATGTATTTTGTTCAGGATGACCTCCTGAAGCCCATATGAGCATTAATTTGACTGAACAACTCATTCCTATGAAGATACATTCAAACTCACAAAACGTGCTCAGCTCGGGCTGAAAATGCATTTAAAGCAATAAAAACTCAAATTGAGTGTCACGCCTAAACCAAAGGACTTATGCACACACTTCAACATGTATTTTGTTCAGGATGACCTCCTGAAGCCCATATGAGCATTAATTTGACCACACAACTCATTCCTATGAAGATACATTCAAACTCACAAAACGTGCTCAGCTCGGGCTGAAAATGCATTTAAAGCAATAAAAACTCAAATTGAGTGTCACGCCTAAACCAAAGGACTTATGCACACACTTCAACATGTATTTTGTTCAGGATGACCACCTGACGCCTAAATGAGCAATAATTTGACCACACAACTCATTCCTATGAAGATACATTCAAAGTCAGAAAGCGCGCTCAGCTCGGGCTGAAAAAGCATTTAAAGCAATAAAAACTCAAATTGAGTGTCACGCCTAAACCAAAGGACTTATGCACACACTTCAACAGGTATTTAGTTCAGGATGACCACCTGAAGCCTAAATGAGCATTAATTTGACCACACAACTCATTCCTATGAAGATACATTCAAACTCACAAAACGTGCTCAGCTCGGGCTGAAAATGCATTTAAAGCAATAAGAACTCAAATTGAGTGTCACGCCTAAACCAAAGGACTTATGCACACACTTCAACATGTATTTTGTTCAGGATGACCTCCTGAAGCCCATATGAGCATTAATTTGACCACACAACTCATTCCTATGAAGATACATTCAAACTCACAAAACGTGCTCAGCTCGGGCTGAAAATGCATTTAAAGCAATAAAAACTCAAATTGAGTGTCACGCCTAAACCAAAGGACTTATGCACACACTTCAACATGTATTTTGTTCAGGATGACCACCTGAAGCCTAAATGAGCATTAATTTGACCAAACAACTCATTCCTATGAAGATACATTCAAACTCACAAAACGTGCTCAACTCGGGCTGAAAATGCATTTAAAGCAATAAAAACTCAAATTGAGTGTCACGCCTAAACCAAAGGACTTATGCACACACTTCAACATGTATTTTGTTCAGGATGACCACCTGAAGCCTAAATGAGCATTAATTTGACCACACAACTCATTCCTATGAAGATACATTCAAAGTCAGAAAGCGCGCTCAGCTCGGGCTGAAAAAGCATTTAAAGCAATAAAAACTCAAATTGAGTGTCACGCCTAAACCAAAGGACTTATGCACACATTCAACATGTATTTAGTTCAGGATGACCACCTGAAGCCTAAATGAGCATTAATTTGACCACACAACTCATTCCTATGAAGATACATTCAAACTCACAAAACGTGCTCAGCTCGGGCTGAAAATGCATTTAAAGCAATAACAACTCAAATTGAGTGTCACACCTAAACCAAAGGACTTATGCACACACTTCAACATGTATTTTGTTCAGGATGACCTCCTGAAGCCCACATGAGCATTAATTTGACCACACAACTCATTCCTATGAAGATACATTCAAACTCACAAAACGTGCTCAGCTCGGGCTGAAAATGCATTTAAAGCAATAAAAACTCAAATTGAGTGTCACACCTAAACCAAAGGACTTATGCACACACTTCAACATGTATTTTGTTCAGGATGACCTCCTGAAGCCTAAATGAGCAATAATTTGACCACACAACTCATTCCTATGAAGATACATTCAAAGTATGAAAGCGCGCTCAGCTCGGGCTGAAAATGCATTTAAAGCAATAAAAACTCAAATTGAGTGTCACGCCTAAACCAAAGGACTTATGCACACACTTCAACATGTATTTTGTTCAGGATGACCACCTGAAGCCTAAATGAGCATTAATTTGACCACACAACTCATTCCTATGAAGATACATTCAAACTCACAAAACGTGCTCAGCTCGTGCTGAAAATGCATTTAAAGCAATAAAAACTCAAATTGAGTGTCACGCCTAAACCAAAGGACTTATGCACACACTTCAACATGTATTTTGTTCAGGATGACCACTTGACGCCTAAATGAGCATTAATTTGACCACACAACTCATTCTTATGAAGATACATTCAAACTCACAAAACGTGCTCAGCTCGGGCTGAAAATGCATTTAAAGTAAAAAAAACTCAAATTGAGTGTCACGCCTAAACCAAAGGACTTATGCACACACTTCAACATGTATTTAGTTCAGGAGGTCATCCTGAAGCCAAATTAGCATTAATTTGACCACACAACTGATTCCTATGAAGATACATTCAAACTCACAAAACATGCTCAGCTCGGGCTGAAAATGCAATTAAAGCAATAAAAACTCAAACTGAGTGTCACGCCTAAACCAAAAGACTTATGCACACACTTCAACATGTATTTTGTTCAGGATGACCTCCTGAAGCCTAAATGAGCAATAATTTGACTACACAACTCATTCCTATGAAGATATACATTCAAAGTCAGAAAGCGTGCTCAGCTCGGGCTGAAATGCATTTAAAGCAATAAAAACTCAAATTGAGTGTCACGCCTAAACCAAAAGACTTATGCACACACTTCAACATGTATTTTGTTCAGGATGACCTCCGGAAGCACATATGAGCATTAATTTGACCACACAACTCATTCCTATGAAGATACATTCAAACACACAAAACGTGCTCAGCTCGGGCTGAAAATGCATTTAAAGCAATAAAAACTCAAATTGAGTGTCACGCCTAAACCAAAGGACTTATGCACACACTTCAACATGTATTTTGTTCAGGATGACCTCCTGAAGCCTAAATGAGCAATAATTTGACCACACAACTCATTCCTATGAAGATACATTCAAAGTCAGAAAGCGCGCTCAGCTCGGGCTGAAAATGCATTTAAAGCAATAAAAACTCAAATTGAGTGTCACGCCTAAACCAATGGACTTATGCACACACTTCAACATGTGTTTTGTTCAGGATGACCTCCTGAAGCCCATATGAGCATTAATTTGACTACACAACTCATTCCTATGAAGATACATTCAAACTCACAAAACGTGCTCAGCTCGGGCTGAAAATGCATTTAAAGCAATAAAAACTCAAATTGAGTGTCACGCCTAAACCAAAGGACTTATGCACACACTTCAACATGTATTTTGTTCAGGATGACCTCCTGAAGCACATATGAGCATTAATTTGACCACACAACTCATTCCTATGAAGATACATTCAAACTCACAAAACGTGCTCAGCTCGGGCTGAAAATGCATTTAAAGCAATAAAAACTCAAATTGAGTGTCACGCCTAAACCAAAGGACTTATGCACACACTTCAACATGTATTTTGTTCAGGATGACCTCCTGAAGCCCATATGAGCATTAATTTGACTGAACAACTCATTCCTATGAAGATACATTCAAACTCACAAAACGTGCTCAGCTCGGGCTGAAAATGCATTTAAAGCAATAAAAACTCAAATTGAGTGTCACGCCTAAACCAAAGGACTTATGCACACACTTCAACATGTATTTTGTTCAGGATGACCTCCTGAAGCCCATATGAGCATTAATTTGACCACACAACTCATTCCTATGAAGATACATTCAAACTCACAAAACGTGCTCAGCTCGGGCTGAAAATGCATTTAAAGCAATAAAAACTCAAATTGAGTGTCACGCCTAAACCAAAGGACTTATGCACACACTTCAACATGTATTTTGTTCAGGATGACCACCTGACGCCTAAATGAGCAATAATTTGACCACACAACTCATTCCTATGAAGATACATTCAAAGTCAGAAAGCGCGCTCAGCTCGGGCTGAAAAAGCATTTAAAGCAATAAAAACTCAAATTGAGTGTCACGCCTAAACCAAAGGACTTATGCACACACTTCAACAGGTATTTAGTTCAGGATGACCACCTGAAGCCTAAATGAGCATTAATTTGACCACACAACTCATTCCTATGAAGATACATTCAAACTCACAAAACGTGCTCAGCTCGGGCTGAAAATGCATTTAAAGCAATAAGAACTCAAATTGAGTGTCACGCCTAAACCAAAGGACTTATGCACACACTTCAACATGTATTTTGTTCAGGATGACCTCCTGAAGCCCATATGAGCATTAATTTGACCACACAACTCATTCCTATGAAGATACATTCAAACTCACAAAACGTGCTCAGCTCGGGCTGAAAATGCATTTAAAGCAATAAAAACTCAAATTGAGTGTCACGCCTAAACCAAAGGACTTATGCACACACTTCAACATGTATTTTGTTCAGGATGACCACCTGAAGCCTAAATGAGCATTAATTTGACCAAACAACTCATTCCTATGAAGATACATTCAAACTCACAAAACGTGCTCAACTCGGGCTGAAAATGCATTTAAAGCAATAAAAACTCAAATTGAGTGTCACGCCTAAACCAAAGGACTTATGCACACACTTCAACATGTATTTTGTTCAGGATGACCACCTGAAGCCTAAATGAGCATTAATTTGACCACACAACTCATTCCTATGAAGATACATTCAAAGTCAGAAAGCGCGCTCAGCTCGGGCTGAAAAAGCATTTAAAGCAATAAAAACTCAAATTGAGTGTCACGCCTAAACCAAAGGACTTATGCACACATTCAACATGTATTTAGTTCAGGATGACCACCTGAAGCCTAAATGAGCATTAATTTGACCACACAACTCATTCCTATGAAGATACATTCAAACTCACAAAACGTGCTCAGCTCGGGCTGAAAATGCATTTAAAGCAATAACAACTCAAATTGAGTGTCACACCTAAACCAAAGGACTTATGCACACACTTCAACATGTATTTTGTTCAGGATGACCTCCTGAAGCCCACATGAGCATTAATTTGACCACACAACTCATTCCTATGAAGATACATTCAAACTCACAAAACGTGCTCAGCTCGGGCTGAAAATGCATTTAAAGCAATAAAAACTCAAATTGAGTGTCACACCTAAACCAAAGGACTTATGCACACACTTCAACATGTATTTTGTTCAGGATGACCTCCTGAAGCCTAAATGAGCAATAATTTGACCACACAACTCATTCCTATGAAGATACATTCAAAGTATGAAAGCGCGCTCAGCTCGGGCTGAAAATGCATTTAAAGCAATAAAAACTCAAATTGAGTGTCACGCCTAAACCAAAGGACTTATGCACACACTTCAACATGTATTTTGTTCAGGATGACCACCTGAAGCCTAAATGAGCATTAATTTGACCACACAACTCATTCCTATGAAGATACATTCAAACTCACAAAACGTGCTCAGCTCGTGCTGAAAATGCATTTAAAGCAATAAAAACTCAAATTGAGTGTCACGCCTAAACCAAAGGACTTATGCACACACTTCAACATGTATTTTGTTCAGGATGACCACCTGACGCCTAAATGAGCATTAATTTGACCACACAACTCATTCTTATGAAGATACATTCAAACTCACAAAACGTGCTCAGCTCGGGCTGAAAATGCATTTAAAGTAAAAAAAACTCAAATTGAGTGTCACGCCTAAACCAAAGGACTTATGCACACACTTCAACATGTATTTAGTTCAGGAGGTCATCCTGAAGCCAAATTAGCATTAATTTGACCACACAACTGATTCCTATGAAGATACATTCAAACTCACAAAACATGCTCAGCTCGGGCTGAAAATGCAATTAAAGCAATAAAAACTCAAACTGAGTGTCACGCCTAAACCAAAAGACTTATGCACACACTTCAACATGTATTTTGTTCAGGATGACCTCCTGAAGCCTAAATGAGCAATAATTTGACTACACAACTCATTCCTATGAAGATATACATTCAAAGTCAGAAAGCGTGCTCAGCTCGGGCTGAAATGCATTTAAAGCAATAAAAACTCAAATTGAGTGTCACGCCTAAACCAAAAGACTTATGCACACACTTCAACATGTATTTTGTTCAGGATGACCTCCTGAAGCCTAAATGAGCAATAATTTGACTACACAACTCATTCCTATGAAGATATACATTCAAAGTCAGAAAGCGCGCTCAGCTCGGGCTGAAATGCATTTAAAGCAATAAAAACTCAAATTGAGTGTCACGCCTAAACCAAAGGACTTATGCACACACTTCAACATGTATTTTGTTCAGGATGACCACCTGAAGCCTAAAGGAGCATTAATTTGACCACACAACTCATTCCTATGAAGATACATTCAAACTCACAAAACGTGCTCAGTTCGGGCTGAAAATGCATTTAAAGCAATAAAAACTCAAATTGAGTGTCACGCCTAAACCAAAGGACTTATGCACACACTTCAACATGTATTTTGTTCAGGATGACCACCTGAAGCCTAAATGAGCATTAATTTGACCACACAACTCATTCCTATGAAGATACATTCAAAGTCAGAAAGCGCGCTCAGCTCGGGCTGAAAAAGCATTTAAAGCAATAAAAACTCAAATTGAGTGTCACGCCTAAACCAAAGGACTTATGCACACATTCAACATGTATTTAGTTCAGGATGACCACCTGAAGCCTAAATGAGCATTAATTTGACCACACAACTCATTCCTATGAAGATACATTCAAACTCACAAAACGTGCTCAGCTCGGGCTGAAAATGCATTTAAAGCAATAACAACTCAAATTGAGTGTCACACCTAAACCAAAGGACTTATGCACACACTTCAACATGTATTTTGTTCAGGATGACCTCCTGAAGCCCACATGAGCATTAATTTGACCACACAACTCATTCCTATGAAGATACATTCAAACTCACAAAACGTGCTCAGCTCGGGCTGAAAATGCATTTAAAGCAATAAAAACTCAAATTGAGTGTCACACCTAAACCAAAGGACTTATGCACACACTTCAACATGTATTTTGTTCAGGATGACCTCCTGAAGCCTAAATGAGCAATAATTTGACCACACAACTCATTCCTATGAAGATACATTCAAAGTATGAAAGCGCGCTCAGCTCGGGCTGAAAATGCATTTAAAGCAATAAAAACTCAAATTGAGTGTCACGCCTAAACCAAAGGACTTATGCACACACTTCAACATGTATTTTGTTCAGGATGACCACCTGAAGCCTAAATGAGCATTAATTTGACCACACAACTCATTCCTATGAAGATACATTCAAACTCACAAAACGTGCTCAGCTCGTGCTGAAAATGCATTTAAAGCAATAAAAACTCAAATTGAGTGTCACGCCTAAACCAAAGGACTTATGCACACACTTCAACATGTATTTTGTTCAGGATGACCACCTGACGCCTAAATGAGCATTAATTTGACCACACAACTCATTCCTATGAAGATACATTCAAACTCACAAAACGTGCTCAGCTCGGGCTGAAAATGCATTTAAAGTAAAAAAAACTCAAATTGAGTGTCACGCCTAAACCAAAGGACTTATGCACACACTTCAACATGTATTTAGTTCAGGAGGTCATCCTGAAGCCAAATTAGCATTAATTTGACCACACAACTGATTCCTATGAAGATACATTCAAACTCACAAAACATGCTCAGCTCGGGCTGAAAATGCAATTAAAGCAATAAAAACTCAAACTGAGTGTCACGCCTAAACCAAAAGACTTATGCACACACTTCAACATGTATTTTGTTCAGGATGACCTCCTGAAGCCTAAATGAGCAATAATTTGACTACACAACTCATTCCTATGAAGATATACATTCAAAGTCAGAAAGCGTGCTCAGCTCGGGCTGAAATGCATTTAAAGCAATAAAAACTCAAATTGAGTGTCACGCCTAAACCAAAAGACTTATGCACACACTTCAACATGTATTTTGTTCAGGATGACCTCCTGAAGCCTAAATGAGCAATAATTTGACTACACAACTCATTCCTATGAAGATATACATTCAAAGTCAGAAAGCGCGCTCAGCTCGGGCTGAAATGCATTTAAAGCAATAAAAACTCAAATTGAGTGTCACGCCTAAACCAAAGGACTTATGCACACACTTCAACATGTATTTTGTTCAGGATGACCACCTGAAGCCTAAAGGAGCATTAATTTGACCACACATCTCATTCCTATGAAGATACATTCAAACTCACAAAACGTGCTCAGTTCGGGCTGAAAATTCATTTAAAGCAATAAAAACTCAAATTGAGTGTCACACCTAAACCAAAGGACTTATGCACACACTTCAACATGTATTTTGTTCAGGATGACCTCCTGAAGTCCATATGAGAATTAATTTGACCAGACAACTCATTCCTATGAAGATACATTCAAACTCACAAAACGTCCTCAGCTCGGGCTGAAAATGCATTTAAAGCAATAAAAACTCAAATTGAGTGTCACGCCTAAACCAAAGGACTTATGCACACACTTCAACATGTATTTAGTTCAGGAGGTCATCCTGAAGCCTATATGAGCATTAATTTGACCACACAACTCATTCCTATCAAGATACATTCAAACTCACAAAACGTGCTCAGCTCGGGCTGAAAATGCATTTAAAGAAATAAAACCTCAAATTGAGTGTCACACCTAAACCAAAGGACTTATGCACACACTTCAACATGTATTTTGTTCAGGATGACTTCCTGAAGCCCATATGAGCATTAATTTGACTACACAACTCATTCCTATGAAGATACATTCAAACTCTCAAAAAGTGCTCAGCTCGGGCTGAAAATGCATTTAAAGCAATAAAAACTCAAATTGAATGTCACGCCTAAACCAAAGGACTTATGCACACACTTCAACATGTATTTTGTTCAGGATGACCACCTGAAGCCTAAATGAGCATTAATTTGACCACACAACTCATTCCTATGAAGATACATTCAAACTCACAAAACGTGCTCAGCTCGGGCTGAAAATGTATTTAAAGCAATAAAAACTCAAATTGAGTGTCACGCCTGAACCAAAGGACTTATGCACACACTTCAACATGTATTTTGTTCAAGATGACCTCCTGAAGCCTATTTGAGCAATAATTTGACCACACAACTCATTCCTATGAAGATACATTCAAAGTCAGAAAGCGCGCTCAGCTCGGGCTGAAAATGCATTTAAAGCAATAAAAACTCAAATTGAGTGTCACGCCTAAACCAAAGGACTTATGCACACACTTCAACATGTATTTAGTTCAGGATGACCGCCTGAAGCCTAAATGAGCATTAATTTGACCACACAACTCATTCCTATGAAGATACATTCAAACTCACAAAACGTGCTCAGTTCGGGCTGAAAATGCATTTAAAGCAATAAAAACTCAAATTGAGTGTCACACCTAAACCAAAGGACTTATGCACACACTCCAACGTGTATTTTGTTCAGGATGACCTCCTGAAGCCCAAATAAGCATTAATTTGACCACACAACTCATTCTATGAAGATACATTCAAACTCACAAAACGTGCTCAGCTCGGGCTGAAAATGCATTTAAAGCAATAAAAACTCAAATTGAGTGTCACGCCTAAACAAAAGGACTTATGAACACACTTCAACATGTATTTTGTTCAGGATGACCTCCTGAAGCCTAAATAAGCATTAATTTGACCACACAACTCATTCCTATGAAGATACATTCAAACTCACAAAACGTGCTCAGCTCGGGCTGAAAATGCATTTAAAGCAATAAAAACTCAAATTGAGTGTCACGCCTAAAAAAGGACTTATGCACAGACTTCATCATGTATTTAGTTCAGGATTACCTCCTGAAGCCCATATGAGCATTAATTTGACCACACAACTCATTCCTATGAAGATACATTCAAAGTCAGAAAGCGCGCTCAGCTCGGGCGGAAAATGCATTTAAAGCAATAAAAACTCAAATTGAGTGTCACGCCTAAACCAAAGGACTTATGCACACACTTCAACATGTATTTTGTTCAGGATGACTTCCTGAAGCCCATATGAGCATTAATTTGACTACACAACTCATTCCTATGAAGATACATTCAAACTCACAAAACGTGCTCAGCTCGGGCTGAAAATGCATTTAAAGCAATAAAACTCAAATTGAGTGTCACACCTAAACCAAAGGACTTATTCACACACTCCAACGTGTATTTTGTTCAGGATGACCTCCTGAAGCCCAAATAAGCATTAATTTGACCACACAACTCATTCTATGAAGATACATTCAAACTCACAAAACGTGCTCAGCTCGGGCTGAAAATGCATTTAAAGCAATAAAAACTCAAATTGAGTGTCACGCCTAAACAAAAGGACTTATGCACACACTTTAACATGTATTTTGTTCAGGATGACCTCCTGAGGCCTAAATAAGCATTAATTTGACCACACAACTCATTCCTATGAAGATACATTCAAACTCACAAAACGTGCTCAGCTCGGGCTGAAAATGCATTTAAAGCAATAAAAACTCAAATTGAGTGTCACGCCTAAACCAAAGGACTTATGCACACACTTCAACATGTATTTAGTTCAGGATGACCACCTGAAGCCTAAATGAGCATTAATTCGACCACACAACTCATTCCTATGAAGATACATTCAAACTCACAAAACGTGCTCAGCTCGGGCTGAAAATGCATTTAAAGAAATAAAAACTCAAATTGAGTGTCACACCTAAACCAAAGGACTTATGCACACACTTCAACATGTATTTTGTTCAGGATGACCACCTGAAGCCTAAATGAGCATTAATTTGACCACACAACTCATTCCTATGAAGATACATTCAAACTCTCAAAACGTGCTCAGCTCGGGCTGAAAATGCATTTAAAGCAATAAAAACTCAAATTGAGTGTCACGCCTAAACCAAAGGACTTATGCACACACTTCAACAGGTATTTAGTTCAGGATGACCACCTGAAGCCTAAATGAGCATTAATTTGACCACACAACTCATTCCTATGAAGATACATTCAAACTCACAAAACGTGCTCAGCTTGGGCTGAAAATGCATTTAAAGCAATAAAAACTCAAATTGAGTGTCACACCTAAACCAAAGGACTTATGCACACACTTCAACATGTATTTTGTTCAGGATGACCTCCTGAAGCCCATATGAGCATTAATTTGACTACACAACTCATTCCTATGAAGATACATTCAAACTCACAAAACGTGCTCAGCTCGGGCTGAAAATGCATTTAAAGCAATAAAAACTCAAATTGAGTGTCACGCCTGAACCAAAGGACTTATGCACACACTTCAACATGTATTTTGTTCAGGATGACCTCCTGAAGCCTATTTGAGCAATAATTTGACCACACAACTCATTCCTATGAAGATACATTCAAAGTCAGAAAGCGCGCTCAGCTCGGGCTGAAAATGCATTTAAAGCAATAAAAACTCAAATTGAGTGTCACGCCTAAACCAAAGGACTTATGCACACACTTCAACATGTATTTAGTTCAGGATGACCACCTGAAGCCTAAATGAGCATTAATTTGACCACACAACTCATTCCTATGAAGATACATTCAAACTCACAAAACGTGCTCAGCTCGGGCTGAAAATGCATTTAAAGCAATAAAACTCAAATTGAGTGTCACACCTAAACCAAAGGACTTATTCACACACTTCAACATGTATTTTGTTCAGGATGACCTCCTGAAGCCCATATGAGCATTAATTTGACCACACAACTCATTCCTAAGAAGATACATTCAAAGTCAGAAAGCGCGCTCAGCCCGGGCTGAAAATGCATTTAAAACAATAAAAACTCAAATTGAGTGTCACGCCTAAACCAAAGGACTTATGCACACACTTCAACGTGTATTTTGTTCAGGATGACCTCCTGAAGCCAAAATAAGCATTAATTTGACCACACAACTCATTCCTATGAAGATACATTCAAACTCACAAAACGTGCTCAGCTCGGGCTGAAAATGCATTTAAAGAAATAAAAACTCAAATTGAGTGTCACGCCTAAACCAAAGGATTTATGCACACACTTCAACGTGTATTTTGTTCAGGATGACCTCCTGAAGCCAAAATAAGCATTAATTTGACCACACAACTCATTCCTATGAAGATACATTCAAACTCACAAAACGTGCTCAGCTCGGGCTGAAAATGCATTTAAAGAAATAAAAACTCAAATTGAGTGTCACGCCTAAACCAAAGGACTTATGCACACACTTCAACATGTATTTAGTTCAGGAGGTCATCCTGAAGCCTATATGAGCATTAATTTGACCACACAACTCATTCCTATGAAGATACATTCAAACTCACAAAACGTCCTCAGCTCGGGCTGAAAATGCATTTAAAGCAATAAAAACTCAAATTGAGTGTCACGCCTAAACCAAAGGACTTATGCGCACACTTTAACATGTATTTTGTTCAGGAGGTCATCCTGAAGCCTATATGAGCATTAATTTGACCACACAACTGATTCCTATCAAGATACATTCAAACTCACAAAACGTGCTCAGCTCGGGCTGAAAATGCATATAAGCAATAAAACCTCAAATTGAGTGTCACGCCAAAACCAAAGAACTTATGCACACACTTCAACATGTATTTTGTTCAGGATGACCTCCTGAAGCCTAAATTAGCATTAATTTGACCACACAACTCATTCCTATGAAGATGCATTCAAAGTCAGAAAGCGCGCTCGGCTCGGGCTGAAAATGCATTTAAAGCAATAAAAACTCAAATTGAGTGTCACGCCTAAACCAAAGGACTTATGCACACACTTCAACATGTATTTTGTTCAGGATGACTTCCTGAAGCCCATATGAGCATTAATTTGACTACACAACTCATTCCTATGAAGATACATTCAAACTCTCAAAACGTGCTCAGCTCGGGCTGAAAATGCATTTAAAGCAATAAAAACTCAAATTGAGTGTCACGCCTAAACCAAAGGACTTATGCACACACTTCAACATGTATTTTGTTCAGGATGACCACCTGAATGAGGATTATTTTGACCACACAACTCATTCCTATTAAGATACTTCAAACTCAGAAAACTTGCTCATCTCTGCCTGAAAATGCATTTCGCAATAAAAACTCAAATTGAGTGTCACGCCTAAACCAAAGGACTTATGCGCACACTTTAACATGTATTTTGTTCAGGAGGTCATCCTGAAGCCTATATGAGCATTAATTTGACCACACAACTGATTCCTATCAAGATACATTCAAACTCACAAAACGTGCTCAGCTCGGGCTGAAAATGCATTTAAAGCAATAAAAACTCAAATTGAGTGTCACGCCTAAACCAAAGGACTTATGCACACACTTCAACATGTATTTAGTTCAGGATGACCACCTGAAGCCTAAATGAGCATTAATTTGACCACACAACTCATTCCTATGAAGATACATTCAAACTCACAAAACGTGCTCAGCTCGGGCTGAAAATGCATTTAAAGAAATAAAAACTCAAATTGAGTGTCACACCTAAACCAAAGGACTTATGCACACACTTCAACATGTATTTTGTTCAGGATGACCACCTGAAGCCTAAATGAGCATTAATTTGACCACACAACTCATTCCTATGAAGATACATTCAAACTCTCAAAACGTGCTCAGCTCGGGCTGAAAATGCATTTAAAGCAATAAAATCTCAAATTGAGTGTCACGCCTAAACCAAAGGACTTATGCACACACTTCAACAGGTATTTAGTTCAGGATGACCACCTGAAGCCTAAATGAGCATTAATTTGACCACACAACTCATTCCTATGAAGATACATTCAAACTCACAAAACGTGCTCAGCTTGGGCTGAAAATGCATTTAAAGCAATAAAAACTCAAATTGAGTGTCACACCTAAACCAAAGGACTTATGCACACACTTCAACATGTATTTTGTTCAGGATGACCTCCTGAAGCCCATATGAGCATTAATTTGACTACACAACTCATTCCTATGAAGATACATTCAAACTCACAAAACGTGCTCAGCTCGGGCTGAAAATGCATTTAAAGCAATAAAAACTCAAATTGAGTGTCACGCCTGAACCAAAGGACTTATGCACACACTTCAACATGTATTTTGTTCAGGATGACCTCCTGAAGCCTATTTGAGCAATAATTTGACCACACAACTCATTCCTATGAAGATACATTCAAAGTCAGAAAGCGCGCTCAGATCGGGCTGAAAATGCATTTAAAGCAATAAAAACTCAAATTGAGTGTCACGCCTAAACCAAAGGACTTATGCACACACTTCAACATGTATTTTGTTCAGGATGACCTCCTGAAGCCCAAATAAGCATTAATTTGACCACACAACTCATTCTATGAAGATACATTCAAACTCACAAAACGTGCTCAGCTCGGGCTGAAAATGCATTTAAAGCAATAAAAACTCAAATTGAGTGTCACGCCTAAACCAAAGGACTTATGCACACACTTCAACAGGTATTTAGTTCAGGATGACCACCTGAAGCCTAAATGAGCATTAATTTGACCACACAACTCATTCCTATGAAGATACATTCAAACTCACAAAACGTGCTCAGCTCGGGCTGAAAATGCATTTAAAGAAATAAAAACTCAAATTGAGTGTCACACCTAAACCAAAGGACTTATGCACACACTTCAACATGTATTTTGTTCAGGATGACCACCTGAAGCCTAAATGAGCATTAATTTGACCACACAACTCATTCCTATGAAGATACATTCAAACTCTCAAAACGTGCTCAGCTCGGGCTGAAAATGCATTTAAAGCAATAAAAACTCAAATTGAGTGTCACGCCTAAACCAAAGGACTTATGCACACACTTCAACAGGTATTTAGTTCAGGATGACCACCTGAAGCCTAAATGAGCATTAATTTGACCACACAACTCATTCCTATGAAGATACATTCAAACTCACAAAACGTGCTCAGCTTGGGCTGAAAATGCATTTAAAGCAATAAAAACTCAAATTGAGTGTCACACCTAAACCAAAGGACTTATGCACACACTTCAACATGTATTTTGTTCAGGATGACCTCCTGAAGCCCATATGAGCATTAATTTGACTACACAACTCATTCCTATGAAGATACATTCAAACTCACAAAACGTGCTCAGCTCGGGCTGAAAATGCATTTAAAGCAATAAAAACTCAAATTGAGTGTCACGCCTGAACCAAAGGACTTATGCACACACTTCAACATGTATTTTGTTCAGGATGACCTCCTGAAGCCTATTTGAGCAATAATTTGACCACACAACTCATTCCTATGAAGATACATTCAAAGTCAGAAAGCGCGCTCAACTCGGGCTGAAAATGCATTTAAAGCAATAAAAACTCAAATTGAGTGTCACGCCTAAACCAAAGGACTTATGCACACACTTCAACATGTATTTAGTTCAGGATGACCACCTGAAGCCTAAATGAGCATTAATTTGACCACACAACTCATTCCTATGAAGATACATTCAACTCACAAAACGTGCTCAGCTCGGGCTGAAAATGCATTTAAAGCAATAAAACTCAAATTGAGTGTCACACCAAACCAAAGGACTTATTCACACACTTCAACATGTATTTTGTTCAGGATGACCTCCTGAAGCCCATATGAGCATTAATTTGACCACACAACTCATTCCTAAGAAGATACATTCAAAGTCAGAAAGCGCGCTCAGCCCGGGCTGAAAATGCATTTAAAACAATAAAAACTCAAATTGAGTGTCACGCCTAAACCAAAGGACTTATGCACACACTTCAACGTGTATTTTGTTCAGGATGACCTCCTGAAGCCAAAATAAGCATTAATTTGACCACACAACTCATTCCTATGAAGATACATTCAAACTCACAAAACGTGCTCAGCTCGGGCTGAAAATGCATTTAAAGAAATAAAAACTCAAATTGAGTGTCACGCCTAAACCAAAGGACTTATGCACACACTTCAACATGTATTTAGTTCAGGAGGTCATCCTGAAGCCTATATGAGCATTAATTTGACCACACAACTCATTCCTATGAAGATACATTCAAACTCACAAAACGTCCTCAGCTCGGGCTGAAAATGCATTTAAAGCAATAAAAACTCAAATTGAGTGTCACGCCTAAACCAAAGGACTTATGCGCACACTTTAACATGTATTTTGTTCAGGAGGTCATCCTGAAGCCTATATGAGCATTAATTTGACCACACAACTGATTCCTATCAAGATACATTCAAACTCACAAAACGTGCTCAGCTCGGGCTGAAAATGCATATAAGCAATAAAAACTCAAATTGAGTGTCACGCCTAAACCAAAGGACTTATGCACACACTTCAACATGTATTTTGTTCAGGATGACCACCTGAATGAGGATTATTTTGACCACACAACTCATTCCTATTAAGATACTTCAAACTCAGAAAACTTGCTCATCTCTGCCTGAAAATGCATTTCGCAATAAAAACTCAAATTGAGTGTCACGCCTAAACCAAAGGACTTATGCGCACACTTTAACATGTATTTTGTTCAGGAGGTCATCCTGAAGCCTATATGAGCATTAATTTGACCACACAACTGATTCCTATCAAGATACATTCAAACTCACAAAACGTGCTCAGCTCGGGCTGAAAATGCATTTAAAGCAATAAAAACTCAAATTGAGTGTCACGCCTAAACCAAAGGACTTATGCACACACTTCAACATGTATTTAGTTCAGGAGGTCATCCTGAAGCCTATATGAGCATTAATTTGACCACACAACTCATTCCTATGAAGATACATTCAAACTCACAAAACGTGCTCAGCTCGGGCTGAAAATGCATTTAAAGCAATAAAAACTCAAATTGAGTGTCACGCCTAAACCAAAGGACTTATGCACACACTTCAACATGTATTTAGTTCAGGATGACCACCTGAAGCCTAAATGAGCATTAATTTGACCACACATTTCATTCCTATGAAGATACATTCAAACTCACAAAACGTGCTCAGCTCGGGCTGAAAATGCATTTAAAGAAATAAAAACTCAAATTGAGTGTCACACCTAAACCAAAGGACTTATGCACACACTTCAACATGTATTTTGTTCAGGATGACCACCTGAAGCCTAAATGAGCATTAATTTGACCACACAACTCATTCCTATGAAGATACATTCAAACTCTCAAAACGTGCTCAGCTCGGGCTGAAAATGCATTTAAAGCAATAAAATCTCGAATTGAGTGTCACGCCTAAACCAAAGGACTTATGCACACACTTCAACAGGTATTTAGTTCAGGATGACCACCTGAAGCCTAAATGAGCATTAATTTGACCACACAACTCATTCCTATGAAGATACATTCAAACTCACAAAACGTGCTCAGCTTGGGCTGAAAATGCATTTAAAGCAATAAAAACTCAAATTGAGTGTCACACCTAAACCAAAGGACTTATGCACACACTTCAACATGTATTTTGTTCAGGATGACCTCCTGAAGCCCATATGAGCATTAATTTGACTACACAACTCATTCCTATGAAGATACATTCAAACTCACAAAACGTGCTCAGCTCGGGCTGAAAATGCATTTAAAGCAATAAAAACTCAAATTGAGTGTCACACCTAAACCAAAGGACTTATTCACACACTTCAACATGTATTTTGTTCAGGATGACCTCCTGAAGCCCATATGAGCATTAATTTGACCACACAACTCATTCCTAAGAAGATACATTCAAAGTCAGAAAGCGCGCTCAGCCCGGGCTGAAAATGCATTTAAAACAATAAAAACTCAAATTGAGTGTCACGCCTAAACCAAAGGACTTATGCACACACTTCAACATGTATTTTGTTCAGGATGACCTCCTGAAGCCAAAATAAGCATTAATTTGACCACACAACTCATTCCTATGAAGATACATTCAAACTCACAAAACGTGCTCAGCTCGGGCTGAAAATGCATTTAAAGAAATAAAAACTCAAATTGAGTGTCACGCCTAAACCAAAGGACTTATGCACACACTTCAACATGTATTTAGTTCAGGAGGTCATCCTGAAGCCTATATGAGCATTAATTTGACCACACAACTCATTCCTATCAAGATACATTCAAACTCACAAAACGTGCTCAGCTCGGGCTGAAAATGCATTTAAAGAAATAAAACCTCAAATTGAGTGTCACACCTAAACCAAAGGACTTATGCACACAATTCAACATGTATTTTGTTCAGGATGACTTCCTGAAGCCCATATGAGCATTAATTTGACTACACAACTCATTCCTATGAAGATACATTCAAACTCTCAAAAAGTGCTCAGCTCGGGCTGAAAATGCATTTAAAGCAATAAAAACTCAAATTGAGTGTCACGCCTAAACCAAAGGACTTATGCACACACTTCAACATGTATTTTGTTCAGGATGACCACCTGAAGCCTAAATGAGCATTAATTTGACCACACAACTCATTCCTATGAAGATACATTCAAACTCACAAAACGTGCTCAGCTCGGGCTGAAAATGTATTTAAAGCAATAAAAACTCAAATTGAGTGTCACGCCTGAACCAAAGGACTTATGCACACACTTCAACATGTATTTTGTTCAGGATGACCTCCTGAAGCCTATTTGAGCAATAATTTGACCACACAACTCATTCCTATGAAGATACATTCAAAGTCAGAAAGCGCGCTCAGCTCGGGCTGAAAATGCATTTAAAGCAATAAAAACTCAAATTGAGTGTCACGCCTAAACCAAAGGACTTATGCACACACTTCAACATGTATTTAGTTCAGGATGACCACCTGAAGCCTAAATGAGCATTAATTTGACCACACAACTCATTCCTATGAAGATACATTCAAACTCACAAAACATGCTCAGTTCGGGCTGAAAATGCATTTAAAGCAATAAAAACTCAAATTGAGTGTCACACCTAAACCAAAGGACTTATGCACACACTCCAACGTGTATTTTGTTCAGGATGACCTCCTGAAGCCCAAATAAGCATTAATTTGACCACACAACTCATTCTATGAAGATACATTCAAACTCACAAAACGTGCTCAGCTCGGGCTGAAAATGCATTTAAAGCAATAAAAACTCAAATTGAGTGTCACGCCTAAACAAAAGGACTTATGAACACACTTCAACATGTATTTTGTTCAGGATGACCTCCTGAAGCCTAAATAAGCATTAATTTGACCACACAACTCATTCCTATGAAGATACATTCAAACTCACAAAACGTGCTCAGCTCGGGCTGAAAATGCATTTAAGGCAATAAAAACTCAAATTGAGTGTCACGCCTAAAAAAGGACTTATGCACACACTTCATCATGTATTTAGTTCAGGATTACCTCCTGAAGCCCATATGAGCATTAATTTGACCACACAACTCATTCCTATGAAGATACATTCAAAGTCAGAAAGCGCGCTCAGCTCGGGCGGAAAATGCATTTAAAGCAATAAAAACTCAAATTGAGTGTCACGCCTAAACCAAAGGACTTATGCACACACTTCAACATGTATTTAGTTCAGGATAACCACCTGAAGCCTAAATGAGCATTAATTTGACCACACAACTCATTCCTATAAAGATACATTCAAACTCACAAAACGTGCTCAGCTCGGGCTGAAAATGCATTTAAAGCAATAAAAACTTAAATTGAGTGTCACACCTAAACCAAAGGACTTATGCACACACTTCAACATGTATTTTGTTCAGGATGACTTCCTGAAGCCCATATGAGCATTAATTTGACTACACAACTCATTCCTATGAAGATACATTCAAACTCACAAAACGTGCTCAGCTCGGGCTGAAAATGCATTTAAAGCAATAAAAACTCAAATTGAGTGTCACGCCTAAAAAAGGACTTATCACACACTTGCACATGTATTTAGTTCAGGATTACCTCCTGAAGCCCATATGAGCATTAATTTGACCACACAACTCATTCCTATGAAGATACATTCAAACTCTCAAAATGTGCTCAGCTCGGGCTGAAAATGCATTTAAAGCAATAAAAACTCAAATTGAGTGTCACGCCTAAACCAAAGGACTTATGCACACACTTCAACATGTATTTTGTTCAGGATGACCACCTGAAGCCTAAATGAGCATTAATTTGACCACACAACTAATTCCTATGAAGATACATTCAAACTCACAAAACGTGCTCAGCTCGGGCTGAAAATGCATTTAAAGCAATAAAACTCAAATTGAGTGTCACACCTAAACCAAAGGACTTATTCACACACTCCAACGTGTATTTTGTTCAGGATGACCTCCTGAAGCCCAAATAAGCATTAATTTGACCACACAACTCATTCTATGAAGATACATTCAAACTCACAAAACGTGCTCAGCTCGGGCTGAAAATGCATTTAAAGCAATAAAAACTCAAATTGAGTGTCACGCCTAAACAAAAGGACTTATGCACACACTTTAACATGTATTTTGTTCAGGATGACCTCCTGAGGCCTAAATAAGCATTAATTTGACCACACAACTCATTCCTATGAAGATACATTCAAACTCACAAAACGTGCTCAGCTCGGGCTGAAAATGCATTTAAAGCAATAAAAACTCAAATTGAGTGTCACGCCTAAACCAAAGGACTTATGCACACACTTCAACAGGTATTTAGTTCAGGATGACCACCTGAAGCCTAAATGAGCATTAATTTGACCACACAACTCATTCCTATGAAGATACATTCAAACTCACAAAACGTGCTCAGCTTGGGCTGAAAATGCATTTAAAGCAATAAAAACTCAAATTGAGTGTCACACCTAAACCAAAGGACTTATGCACACACTTCAACATGTATTTTGTTCAGGATGACCTCCTGAAGCCCATATGAGCATTAATTTGACTACACAACTCATTCCTATGAAGATACATTCAAACTCACAAAACGTGCTCAGCTCGGGCTGAAAATGCATTTAAAGCAATAAAACTCAAATTGAGTGTCACACCAAACCAAAGGACTTATTCACACACTTCAACATGTATTTTGTTCAGGATGACCTCCTGAAGCCCATATGAGCATTAATTTGACCACACAACTCATTCCTAAGAAGATACATTCAAAGTCAGAAAGCGCGCTCAGCCCGGGCTGAAAATGCATTTAAAACAATAAAAACTCAAATTGAGTGTCACGCCTAAACCAAAGGACTTATGCACACACTTCAACATGTATTTAGTTCAGGATGACCACCTGAAGCCTAAAAGAGCATTAATTTGACCACACATTTCATTCCTATGAAGATACATTCAAACTCACAAAACGTGCTCAGCTCGGGCTGAAAATGCATTTAAAGAAATAAAAACTCAAATTGAGTGTCACGCCTAAACCAAAGGACTTATGCACACACTTCAACATGTATTTAGTTCAGGAGGTCATCCTGAAGCCTATATGAGCATTAATTTGACCACACAACTCATTCCTATGAAGATACATTCAAACTCACAAAACGTCCTCAGCTCGGGCTGAAAATGCATTTAAAGCAATAAAAACTCAAATTGAGTGTCACGCCTAAACCAAAGGACTTATGCGCACACTTTAACATGTATTTTGTTCAGGAGGTCATCCTGAAGCCTATATGAGCATTAATTTGACCACACAACTGATTCCTATCAAGATACATTCAAACTCACAAAACGTGCTCAGCTCGGGCTGAAAATGCATATAAGCAATAAAACCTCAAATTGAGTGTCACGCCAAAACCAAAGAACTTATGCACACACTTCAACATGTATTTTGTTCAGGATGACCTCCTGAAGCCTAAATTAGCATTAATTTGACCACACAACTCATTCCTATGAAGATACATTCAAAGTCAGAAAGCGCGCTCAGCTCGGGCTGAAAATGCATTTAAAGCAATAAAAACTCAAATTGAGTGTCACGCCTAAACCAAAGGACTTATGCACACACTTCAACATGTATTTTGTTCAGGATGACTTCCTGAAGCCCATATGAGCATTAATTTGACTACACAACTCATTCCTATGAAGATACATTCAAACTCTCAAAACGTGCTCAGCTCGGGCTGAAAATGCATTTAAAGCAATAAAAACTCAAATTGAGTGTCACGCCTAAACCAAAGGACTTATGCACACACTTCAACATGTATTTTGTTCAGGATGACCACCTGAATGAGGATTATTTTGACCACACAACTCATTCCTATTAAGATACTTCAAACTCAGAAAACTTGCTCATCTCTGCCTGAAAATGCATTTCGCAATAAAAACTCAAATTGAGTGTCACGCCTAAACCAAAGGACTTATGCGCACACTTTAACATGTATTTTGTTCAGGAGGTCATCCTGAAGCCTATATGAGCATTAATTTGACCACACAACTGATTCCTATCAAGATACATTCAAACTCACAAAACGTGCTCAGCTCGGGCTGAAAATGCATTTAAAGCAATAAAAACTCAAATTGAGTGTCACGCCTAAACCAAAGGACTTATGCACACACTTCAACATGTATTTAGTTCAGGAGGTCATCCTGAAGCCTATATGAGCATTAATTTAACCACACAACTCATTCCTATGAAGATACATTCAAACTCACAAAACGTGCTCAGCTCGGGCTGAAAATGCATTTAAAGCAATAAAAACTCAAATTGAGTGTCACGCCTAAACCAAAGGACTTATGCACACACTTCAACATGTATTTAGTTCAGGATGACCACCTGAAGCCTAAAAGAGCATTAATTTGACCACACATTTCATTCCTATGAAGATACATTCAAACTCACAAAACGTGCTCAGCTCGGGCTGAAAATGCATTTAAAGAAATAAAAACTCAAATTGAGTGTCACACCTAAACCAAAGGACTTATGCACACACTTCAACATGTATTTTGTTCAGGATGACCACCTGAAGCCTAAATGAGCATTAATTTGACCACACAACTCATTCCTATGAAGATACATTCAAACTCTCAAAACGTGCTCAGCTCGGGCTGAAAATGCATTTAAAGCAATAAAATCTCGAATTGAGTGTCACGCCTAAACCAAAGGACTTATGCACACACTTCAACAGGTATTTAGTTCAGGATGACCACCTGAAGCCTAAATGAGCATTAATTTGACCACACAACTCATTCCTATGAAGATACATTCAAACTCACAAAACGTGCTCAGCTTGGGCTGAAAATGCATTTAAAGCAATAAAAACTCAAATTGAGTGTCACACCTAAACCAAAGGACTTATGCACACACTTCAACATGTATTTTGTTCAGGATGACCTCCTGAAGCCCATATGAGCATTAATTTGACTACACAACTCATTCCTATGAAGATACATTCAAACTCACAAAACGTGCTCAGCTCGGGCTGAAAATGCATTTAAAGCAATAAAAACTCAAATTGAGTGTCACGCCTGAACCAAAGGACTTATGCACACACTTCAACATGTATTTTGTTCAGGATGACCTCCTGAAGCCTATTTGAGCAATAATTTGACCACACAACTCATTCCTATGAAGATACATTCAAAGTCAGAAAGCGCGCTCAGATCGGGCTGAAAATGCATTTAAAGCAATAAAAACTCAAATTGAGTGTCACGCCTAAACCAAAGGACTTATGCACACACTTCAACATGTATTTAGTTCAGGATGACCACCTGAAGCCTAAATGAGCATTAATTTGACCACACAACTCATTCCTATGAAGATACATTCAAACTCACAAAACGTGCTCAGCTCGGGCTGAAAATGCATTTAAAGCAATAAAACTCAAATTGAGTGTCACACCTAAACCAAAGGACTTATTCACACACTTCAACATGTATTTTGTTCAGGATGACCTCCTGAAGCCCATATGAGCATTAATTTGACCACACAACTCATTCCTAAGAAGATACATTCAAAGTCAGAAAGCGCGCTCAGCCCGGGCTGAAAATGCATTTAAAACAATAAAAACTCAAATTGAGTGTCACGCCTAAACCAAAGGACTTATGCACACACTTCAACATGTATTTTGTTCAGGATGACCTCCTGAAGCCAAAATAAGCATTAATTTGACCACACAACTCATTCCTATGAAGATACATTCAAACTCACAAAACGTGCTCAGCTCGGGCTGAAAATGCATTTAAAGAAATAAAAACTCAAATTGAGTGTCACGCCTAAACCAAAGGACTTATGCACACACTTCAACATGTATTTAGTTCAGGAGGTCATCCTGAAGCCTATATGAGCATTAATTTGACCACACAACTCATTCCTATGAAGATACATTCAAACTCACAAAACGTCCTCAGCTCGGGCTGAAAATGCATTTAAAGCAATAAAAACTCAAATTGAGTGTCACGCCTAAACCAAAGGACTTATGCGCACACTTTAACATGTATTTTGTTCAGGAGGTCATCCTGAAGCCTATATGAGCATTAATTTGACCACACAACTGATTCCTATCAAGATACATTCAAACTCACAAAACGTGCTCAGCTCGGGCTGAAAATGCATATAAGCAATAAAACCTCAAATTGAGTGTCACGCTAAAACCAAAGAACTTATGCACACACTTCAACATGTATTTTGTTCAGGATGACCTCCTGAAGCCTAAATTAGCATTAATTTGACCACACAACTCATTCCTATGAAGATACATTCAAAGTCAGAAAGCGCGCTCAGCTCGGGCTGAAAATGCATTTAAAGCAATAAAAACTCAAATTGAGTGTCACGCCTAAACCAAAGGACTTATGCACACACTTCAACATGTATTTTGTTCAGGATGACTTCCTGAAGCCCATATGAGCATTAATTTGACTACACAACTCATTCCTATGAAGATACATTCAAACTCTCAAAACGTGCTCAGCTCGGGCTGAAAATGCATTTAAAGCAATAAAAACTCAAATTGAGTGTCACGCCTAAACCAAAGGACTTATGCACACACTTCAACATGTATTTTGTTCAGGATGACCACCTGAATGAGGATTATTTTGACCACACAACTCATTCCTATTAAGATACTTCAAACTCAGAAAACTTGCTCATCTCTGCCTGATAATGCATTTCGCAATAAAAACTCAAATTGAGTGTCACGCCTAAACCAAAGGACTTATGCGCACACTTTAACATGTATTTTGTTCAGGAGGTCATCCTGAAGCCTATATGAGCATTAATTTGACCACACAACTGATTCCTATCAAGATACATTCAAACTCACAAAACGTGCTCAGCTCGGGCTGAAAATGCATTTAAAGCAATAAAAACAAATTGAGTGTCACGCCTAAACCAAAGGACTTATGCACACACTTCAACATGTATTTAGTTCAGGAGGTCATCCTGAAGCCTATATGAGCATTAATTTGACCACACAACTCATTCCTATGAAGATACATTCAAACTCACAAAACGTGCTCAGCTCGGGCTGAAAATGCATTTAAAGCAATAAAAACTCAAATTGAGTGTCACGCCTAAACCAAAGGACTTATGCACACACTTCAACATGTATTTAGTTCAGGAGGTCATCCTGAAGCCTATATGAGCATTAATTTGACCACACAACTCATTCGTATGAAGATACATTCAAACTCACAAAACGTGCTCAGCTCGGGCTGAAAATGCATTTAAAGCAATAAAACCTCAAATTGAGTGTGACGCCTAAACCAAAGGACTTATGCACACACTTCAACATGTATTTAGTTCAGGATTACCTCCTGAAGCCCATATGAGCATTAATTTGACCACACAACTCATTCCTATGAAGATACATTCAAAGTCAGAAAGCGCGCTCAGCTCGGGCGGAAAATGCATTTAAAGCAATAAAAACTCAAATTGAGTGTCACGCCTAAACCAAAGGACTTATGCACACACTTCAACATGTATTTTGTTCAGGATGACTTCCTGAAGCCCATATGAGCATTAATTTGACTACACAACTCATTCCTATGAAGATACATTCAAACTCACAAAACGTGCTCAGCTCGGGCTGAAAATGCATTTAAAGCAATAAAACTCAAATTGAGTGTCACACCTAAACCAAAGGACTTATGCACACACTTCAACATGTATTTTGTTCAGGATGACCTCCTGAAGCCCAAATAAGCATTAATTTGACCACACAACTCATTCCTATCAAGATACATTCAAACTCACAAAACGTGCTCAGCTCGGGCTGAAAATGCATTTAAAGAAATAAAAACTTAAATTGAGTGTCACACCTAAACCAAAGGACTTATGCACACACTTCAACATGTATTTTGTTCAGGATGACTTCCTGAAGCCCATATGAGCATTAATTTGACCACACAACTAATTCCTATGAAGATACATTCAAACTCACAAAACGTGCTCAGCTCGGGCTGAAAATGCATTTAAAGCAATAAAACTCAAATTGAGTGTCACACCTAAACCAAATGACTTATTCACACACTCCAACGTGTATTTTGTTCAGGATGACCTCCTGAAGCCCAAATAAGCATTAATTTGACCACACAACTCATTCTATGAAGATACATTCAAACTCACAAAACGTGCTCAGCTCGGGCTGAAAATGCATTTAAAGCAATAAAAACTCAAATTGAGTGTCACGCCTAAACAAAAGGACTTATGCACACACTTTAACATGTATTTTGTTCAGGATGACCTCCTGAGGCCTAAATAAGCATTAATTTGACCACACAACTCATTCCTATGAAGATACATTCAAACTCACAAAACGTGCTCAGCTCGGGCTGAAAATGCATTTAAAGCAATAAAAACTCAAATTGAGTGTCACGCCTAAACCAAAGGACTTATGCACACACTTCAACATGTATTTAGTTCAGGATGACCACCTGAAGCCTAAATGAGCATTAATTTGACCACACAACTCATTCCTATGAAGATACATTCAAACTCTCAAAACGTGCTCAGCTCGGGCTGAAAATGCATTTAAAGCAATAAAAACTCAAATTGAGTGTCACGCCTAAACCAAAGGACTTATGCACACACTTCAACAGGTATTTAGTTCAGGATGACCACCTGAAGCCTAAATGAGCATTAATTTGACCACACAACTCATTCCTATGAAGATACATTCAAACTCACAAAACGTGCTCAGCTTGGGCTGAAAATGCATTTAAAGCAATAAAAACTCAAATTGAGTGTCACACCTAAACCAAAGGACTTATGCACACACTTCAACATGTATTTTGTTCAGGATGACCTCCTGAAGCCCATATGAGCATTAATTTGACTACACAACTCATTCCTATGAAGATACATTCAAACTCACAAAACGTGCTCAGCTCGGGCTGAAAATGCATTTAAAGCAATAAAAACTCAAATTGAGTGTCACGCCTGAACCAAAGGACTTATGCACACACTTCAACATGTATTTTGTTCAGGATGACCTCCTGAAGCCTATTTGAGCAATAATTTGACCACACAACTCATTCCTATGAAGATACATTCAAAGTCAGAAAGCGCGCTCAGCTCGGGCTGAAAATGCATTTAAAGCAATAAAAACTCAAATTGAGTGTCACGCCTAAACCAAAGGACTTATGCACACACTTCAACATGTATTTAGTTCAGGATGACCACCTGAAGCCTAAATGAGCATTAATTTGACCACACAACTCATTCCTATGAAGATACATTCAAACTCACAAAACGTGCTCAGCTCGGGCTGAAAATGCATTTAAAGCAATAAAACTCAAATTGAGTGTCACACCTAAACCAAAGGACTTATTCACACACTTCAACATGTATTTTGTTCAGGATGACCTCCTGAAGCCCATATGAGCATTAATTTGACCACACAACTCATTCCTAAGAAGATACATTCAAAGTCAGAAAGCGCGCTCAGCCCGGGCTGAAAATGCATTTAAAACAATAAAAACTCAAATTGAGTGTCACGCCTAAACCAAAGGACTTATGCACACACTTCAACATGTATTTTGTTCAGGATGACCTCCTGAAGCCAAAATAAGCATTAATTTGACCACACAACTCATTCCTATGAAGATACATTCAAACTCACAAAACGTGCTCAGCTCGGGCTGAAAATGCATTTAAAGAAATAAAAACTCAAATTGAGTGTCACGCCTAAACCAAAGGACTTATGCACACACTTCAACATGTATTTAGTTCAGGAGGTCATCCTGAAGCCTATATGAGCATTAATTTGACCACACAACTCATTCCTATGATGATACATTCAAACTCACAAAACGTCCTCAGCTCGGGCTGAAAATGCATTTAAAGCAATAAAAACTCAAATTGAGTGTCACGCCTAAACCAAAGGACTTATGCGCACACTTTAACATGTATTTTGTTCAGGAGGTCATCCTGAAGCCTATATGAGCATTAATTTGACCACACAACTGATTCCTATCAAGATACATTCAAACTCACAAAACGTGCTAAGCTCGGGCTGAAAATGCATATAAGCAATAAAACCTCAAATTGAGTGTCACGCCAAAACCAAAGAACTTATGCACACACTTCAACATGTATTTTGTTCAGGATGACCTCCTGAAGCCTAAATTAGCATTAATTTGACCACACAACTCATTCCTATGAAGATACATTCAAACTCACAAAACGTGCTCAGCTCGGGCTGAAAATGCATTTAAAGCAATAAAAACTCAAATTGAGTGTCACGCCTAAACAAAAGGACTTATGAACACACTTCAACATGTATTTTGTTCAGGATGACCTCCTGAAGCCTAAATAAGCATTAATTTGACCACACAACTCATTCCTATGAAGATACATTCAAACTCACAAAACGTGCTCAGCTCGGGCTGAAAATGCATTTAAAGCAATGTAAACTCAAATTGAGTGTCACGCCTAAAAAAGGACTTATGCACACACTTCATCATGTATTTAGTTCAGGATTACCTCCTGAAGCCCATATGAGCATTAATTTGACCACACAACTCATTCCTATGAAGATACATTCAAAGTCAGAAAGCGCGCTCAGCTCGGGCGGAAAATGCATTTAAAGCAATAAAAACTCAAATTGAGTGTCACGCCTAAACCAAAGGATTTATGCACACACTTCAACATGTATTTAGTTCAGGATAACCACCTGAAGCCTAAATGAGCATTAATTTGACCACACAACTCATTCCTATGAAGATACATTCAAACTCACAAAACGTGCTCAGCTCGGGCTGAAAATGCATTTAAAGCAATAAAACTCAAATTGAGTGTCACACCTAAACCAAAGGACTTATGCACACACTTCAACATGTATTTTGTTCAGGATGACCTCCTGAAGCCTAAATAAGCATTAATTTGACCACACAACTCATTCCTATCAAGATACATTCAAACTCACAAAACGTGCTCAGCTCGGGCTGAAAATGCATTTAAAGAAATAAAAACTTAAATTGAGTGTCACACCTAAACCAAAGGACTTATGCACACACTTCAACATGTATTTTGTTCAGGATGACTTCCTGAAGCCCATATGAGCATTAATTTGACTACACAACTCATTCCTATGAAGATACATTCAAACTCACAAAACGTGCTCAGCTCGGGCTGAAAATGCATTTAAAGCAATAAAAACTCAAATTGAGTGTCACGCCTAAAAAAGGACTTATCACACACTTGCACATGTATTTAGTTCAGGATTACCTCCTGAAGCCCATATGAGCATTAATTTGACCACACAACTCATTCCTATGAAGATACATTCAAACTCTCAAAATGTGCTCAGCTCGGGCTGAAAATGCATTTAAAGCAATAAAAACTCAAATTGAGTGTCACACCTAAACCAAAGGACTTATGCACACACCTCAACATGTATTTTGTTCAGGATAACTTCCTGAAGCCCATATGAGCATTAATTTGACCACACAACTAATTCCTATGAAGATACATTCAAACTCACAAAACGTGCTCAGCTCGGGCTGAAAATGCATTTAAAGCAATAAAACTCAAATTGAGTGTCACACCTAAACCAAAGGACTTATTCACACACTCCAACGTGTATTTTGTTCAGGATGACCTCCTGAAGCCCAAATAAGCATTAATTTGACCACACAACTCATTCCTATGAAGATACATTCAAACTCACAAAACGTGCTCAGCTCGGGCTGAAAATGCATTTAAAGCAATAAAAACTCAAATTGAGTGTCACGCCTAAACAAAAGGACTTATGCACACACTTTAACATGTATTTTGTTCAGGATGACCTCCTGAGGCCTAAATAAGCATTAATTTGACCACACAACTCATTCCTATGAAGATACATTCAAACTCACAAAACGTGCTCAGCTCGGGCTGAAAATGCATTTAAAGCAATAAAAACTCAAATTGAGTGTCACGCCTAAACCAAAGGACTTATGCACACACTTCAACATGTATTTAGTTCAGGATGACCACCTGAAGCCTAAATGAGCATTAATTTGACCACACAACTCATTCCTATGAAGATACATTCAAACTCACAAAACGTGCTCAGCTCGGGCTGAAAATGCATTTAAAGAAATAAAAACTCAAATTGAGTGTCACACCTAAACCAAAGGACTTATGCACACACTTCAACATGTATTTTGTTCAGGATGACCACCTGAAGCCTAAATGAGCATTAATTTGACCACACAACTCATTCCTATGAAGATACATTCAAACTCTCAAAACGTGCTCAGCTCGGGCTGAAAATGCATTTAAAGCAATAAAATCTCAAATTGAGTGTCACGCCTAAACCAAAGGACTTATGCACACACTTCAACAGGTATTTAGTTCAGGATGACCACCTGAAGCCTAAATGAGCATTAATTTGACCACACAACTCATTCCTATGAAGATACATTCAAACTCACAAAACGTGCTCAGCTTGGGCTGAAAATGCATTTAAAGCAATAAAAACTCAAATTGAGTGTCACACCTAAACCAAAGGACTTATGCACACACTTCAACATGTATTTTGTTCAGGATGACCTCCTGAAGCCCATATGAGCATTAATTTGACTACACAACTCATTCCTATGAAGATACATTCAAACTCACAAAACGTGCTCAGCTCGGGCTGAAAATGCATTTAAAGCAATAAAAACTCAAATTGAGTGTCACGCCTGAACCAAAGGACTTATGCACACACTTCAACATGTATTTTGTTCAGGATGACCTCCTGAAGCCTATTTGAGCAATAATTTGACCACACAACTCATTCCTATGAAGATACATTCAAACTCACAAAACGTGCTCAGCTCGGGCTGAAAATGCATTTAAAGCAATAAAAACTCAAATTGAGTGTCACGCCTAAAAAAGGACTTATCACACACTTGCACATGTATTTAGTTCAGGATTACCTCCTGAAGCCCATATGAGCATTAATTTGACCACACAACTCATTCCTATGAAGATACATTCAAACTCTCAAAATGTGCTCAGCTCGGGCTGAAAATGCATTTAAAGCAATAAAAACTCAAATTGAGTGTCACACCTAAACCAAAGGACTTATGCACACACTTCAACATGTATTTTGTTCAGGATAACTTCCTGAAGCCCATATGAGCATTAATTTGACCACACAACTCATTCCTATGAAGATACATTCAAACTCTCAAAATGTGCTCAGCTCGGGCTGAAAATGCATTTAAAGCAATAAGAACTCAAATTGAGTGTCACGCCTAAACCAAAGGACTTATGCACACACTTCAACATGTATTTTGTTCAGGATGACCTCCTGAAGCCCATATGAGCATTAATTTGACCACACAACTCATTCCTATGAAGATACATTCAAACTCACAAAACGTGCTCAGCTCGGGCTGAAAATGCATTTAAAGCAATAAAAACTCAAATTGAGTGTCACGCCTAAACCAAAGGACTTATGCACACACTTCAACATGTATTTTGTTCAGGATGACCACCTGAAGCCTAAATGAGCATTAATTTGACCAAACAACTCATTCCTATGAAGATACATTCAAACTCACAAAACGTGCTCAACTCGGGCTGAAAATGCATTTAAAGCAATAAAAACTCAAATTGAGTGTCACGCCTAAACCAAAGGACTTATGCACACACTTCAACATGTATTTTGTTCAGGATGACCACCTGAAGCCTAAATGAGCATTAATTTGACCACACAACTCATTCCTATGAAGATACATTCAAAGTCAGAAAGCGCGCTCAGCTCGGGCTGAAAAAGCATTTAAAGCAATAAAAACTCAAATTGAGTGTCACGCCTAAACCAAAGGACTTATGCACACATTCAACATGTATTTAGTTCAGGATGACCACCTGAAGCCTAAATGAGCATTAATTTGACCACACAACTCATTCCTATGAAGATACATTCAAACTCACAAAACGTGCTCAGCTCGGGCTGAAAATGCATTTAAAGCAATAACAACTCAAATTGAGTGTCACACCTAAACCAAAGGACTTATGCACACACTTCAACATGTATTTTGTTCAGGATGACCTCCTGAAGCCCACATGAGCATTAATTTGACCACACAACTCATTCCTATGAAGATACATTCAAACTCACAAAACGTGCTCAGCTCGGGCTGAAAATGCATTTAAAGCAATAAAAACTCAAATTGAGTGTCACACCTAAACCAAAGGACTTATGCACACACTTCAACATGTATTTTGTTCAGGATGACCTCCTGAAGCCTAAATGAGCAATAATTTGACCACACAACTCATTCCTATGAAGATACATTCAAAGTATGAAAGCGCGCTCAGCTCGGGCTGAAAATGCATTTAAAGCAATAAAAACTCAAATTGAGTGTCACGCCTAAACCAAAGGACTTATGCACACACTTCAACATGTATTTTGTTCAGGATGACCACCTGAAGCCTAAATGAGCATTAATTTGACCACACAACTCATTCCTATGAAGATACATTCAAACTCACAAAACGTGCTCAGCTCGTGCTGAAAATGCATTTAAAGCAATAAAAACTCAAATTGAGTGTCACGCCTAAACCAAAGGACTTATGCACACACTTCAACATGTATTTTGTTCAGGATGACCACCTGACGCCTAAATGAGCATTAATTTGACCACACAACTCATTCTTATGAAGATACATTCAAACTCACAAAACGTGCTCAGCTCGGGCTGAAAATGCATTTAAAGTAAAAAAAACTCAAATTGAGTGTCACGCCTAAACCAAAGGACTTATGCACACACTTCAACATGTATTTAGTTCAGGAGGTCATCCTGAAGCCAAATTAGCATTAATTTGACCACACAACTGATTCCTATGAAGATACATTCAAACTCACAAAACATGCTCAGCTCGGGCTGAAAATGCAATTAAAGCAATAAAAACTCAAACTGAGTGTCACGCCTAAACCAAAAGACTTATGCACACACTTCAACATGTATTTTGTTCAGGATGACCTCCTGAAGCCTAAATGAGCAATAATTTGACTACACAACTCATTCCTATGAAGATATACATTCAAAGTCAGAAAGCGTGCTCAGCTCGGGCTGAAATGCATTTAAAGCAATAAAAACTCAAATTGAGTGTCACGCCTAAACCAAAAGACTTATGCACACACTTCAACATGTATTTTGTTCAGGATGACCTCCTGAAGCCTAAATGAGCAATAATTTGACTACACAACTCATTCCTATGAAGATATACATTCAAAGTCAGAAAGCGCGCTCAGCTCGGGCTGAAATGCATTTAAAGCAATAAAAACTCAAATTGAGTGTCACGCCTAAACCAAAGGACTTATGCACACACTTCAACATGTATTTTGTTCAGGATGACCACCTGAAGCCTAAAGGAGCATTAATTTGACCACACAACTCATTCCTATGAAGATACATTCAAACTCACAAAACGTGCTCAGTTCGGGCTGAAAATGCATTTAAAGCAATAAAAACTCAAATTGAGTGTCACGCCTAAACCAAAGGACTTATGCACACACTTCAACATGTATTTTGTTCAGGATGACCACCTGAAGCCTAAATGAGCATTAATTTGACCACACAACTCATTCCTATGAAGATACATTCAAAGTCAGAAAGCGCGCTCAGCTCGGGCTGAAAAAGCATTTAAAGCAATAAAAACTCAAATTGAGTGTCACGCCTAAACCAAAGGACTTATGCACACATTCAACATGTATTTAGTTCAGGATGACCACCTGAAGCCTAAATGAGCATTAATTTGACCACACAACTCATTCCTATGAAGATACATTCAAACTCACAAAACGTGCTCAGCTCGGGCTGAAAATGCATTTAAAGCAATAACAACTCAAATTGAGTGTCACACCTAAACCAAAGGACTTATGCACACACTTCAACATGTATTTTGTTCAGGATGACCTCCTGAAGCCCACATGAGCATTAATTTGACCACACAACTCATTCCTATGAAGATACATTCAAACTCACAAAACGTGCTCAGCTCGGGCTGAAAATGCATTTAAAGCAATAAAAACTCAAATTGAGTGTCACACCTAAACCAAAGGACTTATGCACACACTTCAACATGTATTTTGTTCAGGATGACCTCCTGAAGCCTAAATGAGCAATAATTTGACCACACAACTCATTCCTATGAAGATACATTCAAAGTATGAAAGCGCGCTCAGCTCGGGCTGAAAATGCATTTAAAGCAATAAAAACTCAAATTGAGTGTCACGCCTAAACCAAAGGACTTATGCACACACTTCAACATGTATTTTGTTCAGGATGACCACCTGAAGCCTAAATGAGCATTAATTTGACCACACAACTCATTCCTATGAAGATACATTCAAACTCACAAAACGTGCTCAGCTCGTGCTGAAAATGCATTTAAAGCAATAAAAACTCAAATTGAGTGTCACGCCTAAACCAAAGGACTTATGCACACACTTCAACATGTATTTTGTTCAGGATGACCACCTGACGCCTAAATGAGCATTAATTTGACCACACAACTCATTCCTATGAAGATACATTCAAACTCACAAAACGTGCTCAGCTCGGGCTGAAAATGCATTTAAAGTAAAAAAAACTCAAATTGAGTGTCACGCCTAAACCAAAGGACTTATGCACACACTTCAACATGTATTTAGTTCAGGAGGTCATCCTGAAGCCAAATTAGCATTAATTTGACCACACAACTGATTCCTATGAAGATACATTCAAACTCACAAAACATGCTCAGCTCGGGCTGAAAATGCAATTAAAGCAATAAAAACTCAAACTGAGTGTCACGCCTAAACCAAAAGACTTATGCACACACTTCAACATGTATTTTGTTCAGGATGACCTCCTGAAGCCTAAATGAGCAATAATTTGACTACACAACTCATTCCTATGAAGATATACATTCAAAGTCAGAAAGCGTGCTCAGCTCGGGCTGAAATGCATTTAAAGCAATAAAAACTCAAATTGAGTGTCACGCCTAAACCAAAAGACTTATGCACACACTTCAACATGTATTTTGTTCAGGATGACCTCCTGAAGCCTAAATGAGCAATAATTTGACTACACAACTCATTCCTATGAAGATATACATTCAAAGTCAGAAAGCGCGCTCAGCTCGGGCTGAAATGCATTTAAAGCAATAAAAACTCAAATTGAGTGTCACGCCTAAACCAAAGGACTTATGCACACACTTCAACATGTATTTTGTTCAGGATGACCACCTGAAGCCTAAAGGAGCATTAATTTGACCACACAACTCATTCCTATGAAGATACATTCAAACTCACAAAACGTGCTCAGTTCGGGCTGAAAATTCATTTAAAGCAATAAAAACTCAAATTGAGTGTCACACCTAAACCAAAGGACTTATGCACACACTTCAACATGTATTTTGTTCAGGATGACCTCCTGAAGTCCATATGAGAATTAATTTGACCAGACAACTCATTCCTATGAAGATACATTCAAACTCACAAAACGTCCTCAGCTCGGGCTGAAAATGCATTTAAAGCAATAAAAACTCAAATTGAGTGTCACGCCTAAACCAAAGGACTTATGCACACACTTCAACATGTATTTAGTTCAGGAGGTCATCCTGAAGCCTATATGAGCATTAATTGGACCACACAACTCATTCCTATCAAGATACATTCAAACTCACAAAACGTGCTCAGCTCGGGCTGAAAATGCATTTAAAGAAATAAAACCTCAAATTGAGTGTCACACCTAAACCAAAGGACTTATGCACACACTTCAACATGTATTTTGTTCAGGATGACTTCCTGAAGCCCATATGAGCATTAATTTGACTACACAACTCATTCCTATGAAGATACATTCAAACTCACAAAACGTGCTCAGCTCGGGCTGAAAATGCATTTAAAGCAATAAAACTCAAATTGAGTGTCACACCTAAACCAAAGGACTTATTCACACACTCCAACGTGTATTTTGTTCAGGATGACCTCCTGAAGCCCAAATAAGCATTAATTTGACCACACAACTCATTCTATGAAGATACATTCAAACTCACAAAACGTGCTCAGCTCGGGCTGAAAATGCATTTAAAGCAATAAAAACTCAAATTGAGTGTCACGCCTAAACAAAAGGACTTATGCACACACTTTAACATGTATTTTGTTCAGGATGACCTCCTGAGGCCTAAATAAGCATTAATTTGACCACACAACTCATTCCTATGAAGATACATTCAAACTCACAAAACGTGCTCAGCTCGGGCTGAAAATGCATTTAAAGCAATAAAAACTCAAATTGAGTGTCACGCCTAAACCAAAGGACTTATGCACACACTTCAACATGTATTTAGTTCAGGATGACCACCTGAAGCCTAAATGAGCATTAATTTGACCACACAACTCATTCCTATGAAGATACATTCAAACTCACAAAACGTGCTCAGCTCGGGCTGAAAATGCATTTAAAGAAATAAAAACTCAAATTGAGTGTCACACCTAAACCAAAGGACTTATGCACACACTTCAACATGTATTTTGTTCAGGATGACCACCTGAAGCCTAAATGAGCATTAATTTGACCACACAACTCATTCCTATGAAGATACATTCAAACTCTCAAAACGTGCTCAGCTCGGGCTGAAAATGCATTTAAAGCAATAAAAACTCAAATTGAGTGTCACGCCTAAACCAAAGGACTTATGCACACACTTCAACAGGTATTTAGTTCAGGATGACCACCTGAAGCCTAAATGAGCATTAATTTGACCACACAACTCATTCCTATGAAGATACATTCAAACTCACAAAACGTGCTCAGCTTGGGCTGAAAATGCATTTAAAGCAATAAAAACTCAAATTGAGTGTCACACCTAAACCAAAGGACTTATGCACACACTTCAACATGTATTTTGTTCAGGATGACCTCCTGAAGCCCATATGAGCATTAATTTGACTACACAACTCATTCCTATGAAGATACATTCAAACTCACAAAACGTGCTCAGCTCGGGCTGAAAATGCATTTAAAGCAATAAAAACTCAAATTGAGTGTCACGCCTGAACCAAAGGACTTATGCACACACTTCAACATGTATTTTGTTCAGGATGACCTCCTGAAGCCTATTTGAGCAATAATTTGACCACACAACTCATTCCTATGAAGATACATTCAAAGTCAGAAAGCGCGCTCAGCTCGGGCTGAAAATGCATTTAAAGCAATAAAAACTCAAATTGAGTGTCACGCCTAAACCAAAGGACTTATGCACACACTTCAACATGTATTTAGTTCAGGATGACCACCTGAAGCCTAAATGAGCATTAATTTGACCACACAACTCATTCCTATGAAGATACATTCAAACTCACAAAACGTGCTCAGCTCGGGCTGAAAATGCATTTAAAGCAATAAAACTCAAATTGAGTGTCACACCTAAACCAAAGGACTTATTCACACACTTCAACATGTATTTTGTTCAGGATGACCTCCTGAAGCCCATATGAGCATTAATTTGACCACACAACTCATTCCTAAGAAGATACATTCAAAGTCAGAAAGCGCGCTCAGCCCGGGCTGAAAATGCATTTAAAACAATAAAAACTCAAATTGAGTGTCACGCCTAAACCAAAGGACTTATGCACACACTTCAACATGTATTTTGTTCAGGATGACCTCCTGAAGCCAAAATAAGCATTAATTTGACCACACAACTCATTCCTATGAAGATACATTCAAACTCACAAAACGTGCTCAGCTCGGGCTGAAAATGCATTTAAAGAAATAAAAACTCAAATTGAGTGTCACGCCTAAACCAAAGGACTTATGCACACACTTCAACATGTATTTAGTTCAGGAGGTCATCCTGAAGCCTATATGAGCATTAATTTGACCACACAACTCATTCCTATGAAGATACATTCAAACTCACAAAACGTCCTCAGCTCGGGCTGAAAATGCATTTAAAGCAATAAAAACTCAAATTGAGTGTCACGCCTAAACCAAAGGACTTATGCGCACACTTTAACATGTATTTTGTTCAGGAGGTCATCCTGAAGCCTATATGAGCATTAATTTGACCACACAACTGATTCCTATCAAGATACATTCAAACTCACAAAACGTGCTAAGCTCGGGCTGAAAATGCATATAAGCAATAAAACCTCAAATTGAGTGTCACGCCAAAACCAAAGAACTTATGCACACACTTCAACATGTATTTTGTTCAGGATGACCTCCTGAAGCCTAAATTAGCATTAATTTGACCACACAACTCATTCCTATGAAGATACATTCAAACTCACAAAACGTGCTCAGCTCGGGCTGAAAATGCCTTTAAAGCAATAAAAACTCAAATTGAGTGTCACGCCTAAACAAAAGGACTTATGAACACACTTCAACATGTATTTTGTTCAGGATGACCTCCTGAAGCCTAAATAAGCATTAATTTGACCACACAACTCATTCCTATGAAGATACATTCAAACTCACAAAACGTGCTCAGCTCGGGCTGAAAATGCATTTAAAGCAATGTAAACTCAAATTGAGTGTCACGCCAAAAAAAGGACTTATGCACACACTTCATCATGTATTTAGTTCAGGATTACCTCCTGAAGCCCATATGAGCATTAATTTGACCACACAACTCATTCCTATGAAGATACATTCAAAGTCAGAAAGCGCGCTCAGCTCGGGCGGAAAATGCATTTAAAGCAATAAAAACTCAAATTGAGTGTCACGCCTAAACCAAAGGATTTATGCACACACTTCAACATGTATTTAGTTCAGGATAACCACCTGAAGCCTAAATGAGCATTAATTTGACCACACAACTCATTCCTATGAAGATACATTCAAACTCACAAAACGTGCTCAGCTCGGGCTGAAAATGCATTTAAAGCAATAAAACTCAAATTGAGTGTCACACCTAAACCAAAGGACTTATGCACACACTTCAACATGTATTTTGTTCAGGATGACCTCCTGAAGCCTAAATAAGCATTAATTTGACCACACAACTCATTCCTATCAAGATACATTCAAACTCACAAAACGTGCTCAGCTCGGGCTGAAAATGCATTTAAAGAAATAAAAACTTAAATTGAGTGTCACACCTAAACCAAAGGACTTATGCACACACTTCAACATGTATTTTGTTCAGGATGACTTCCTGAAGCCCATATGAGCATTAATTTGACTACACAACTCATTCCTATGAAGATACATTCAAACTCACAAAACGTGCTCAGCTCGGGCTGAAAATGCATTTAAAGCAATAAAAACTCAAATTGAGTGTCACGCCTAAAAAAGGACTTATCACACACTTGCACATGTATTTAGTTCAGGATTACCTCCTGAAGCCCATATGAGCATTAATTTGACCACACAACTCATTCCTATGAAGATACATTCAAACTCTCAAAATGTGCTCAGCTCGGGCTGAAAATGCATTTAAAGCAATAAAAACTCAAATTGAGTGTCACACCTAAACCAAAGGACTTATGCACACACCTCAACATGTATTTTGTTCAGGATAACTTCCTGAAGCCCATATGAGCATTAATTTGACCACACAACTAATTCCTATGAAGATACATTCAAACTCACAAAACGTGCTCAGCTCGGGCTGAAAATGCATTTAAAGCAATAAAACTCAAATTGAGTGTCACACCTAAACCAAAGGACTTATTCACACACTCCAACGTGTATTTTGTTCAGGATGACCTCCTGAAGCCCAAATAAGCATTAATTTGACCACACAACTCATTCCTATGAAGATACATTCAAACTCACAAAACGTGCTCAGCTCGGGCTGAAAATGCATTTAAAGCAATAAAAACTCAAATTGAGTGTCACGCCTAAACAAAAGGACTTATGCACACACTTTAACATGTATTTTGTTCAGGATGACCTCCTGAGGCCTAAATAAGCATTAATTTGACCACACAACTCATTCCTATGAAGATACATTCAAACTCACAAAACGTGCTCAGCTCGGGCTGAAAATGCATTTAAAGCAATAAAAACTCAAATTGAGTGTCACGCCTAAACCAAAGGACTTATGCACACACTTCAACATGTATTTAGTTCAGGATGACCACCTGAAGCCTAAATGAGCATTAATTTGACCACACAACTCATTCCTATGAAGATACATTCAAACTCACAAAACGTGCTCAGCTCGGGCTGAAAATGCATTTAAAGAAATAAAAACTCAAATTGAGTGTCACACCTAAACCAAAGGACTTATGCACACACTTCAACATGTATTTTGTTCAGGATGACCACCTGAAGCCTAAATGAGCATTAATTTGACCACACAACTCATTCCTATGAAGATACATTCAAACTCTCAAAACGTGCTCAGCTCGGGCTGAAAATGCATTTAAAGCAATAAAATCTCAAATTGAGTGTCACGCCTAAACCAAAGGACTTATGCACACACTTCAACAGGTATTTAGTTCAGGATGACCACCTGAAGCCTAAATGAGCATTAATTTGACCACACAACTCATTCCTATGAAGATACATTCAAACTCACAAAACGTGCTCAGCTTGGGCTGAAAATGCATTTAAAGCAATAAAAACTCAAATTGAGTGTCACACCTAAACCAAAGGACTTATGCACACACTTCAACATGTATTTTGTTCAGGATGACCTCCTGAAGCCCATATGAGCATTAATTTGACTACACAACTCATTCCTATGAAGATACATTCAAACTCACAAAACGTGCTCAGCTCGGGCTGAAAATGCATTTAAAGCAATAAAAACTCAAATTGAGTGTCACGCCTGAACCAAAGGACTTATGCACACACTTCAACATGTATTTTGTTCAGGATGACCTCCTGAAGCCTATTTGAGCAATAATTTGACCACACAACTCATTCCTATGAAGATACATTCAAACTCACAAAACGTGCTCAGCTCGGGCTGAAAATGCATTTAAAGCAATAAAAACTCAAATTGAGTGTCACGCCTAAAAAAGGACTTATCACACACTTGCACATGTATTTAGTTCAGGATTACCTCCTGAAGCCCATATGAGCATTAATTTGACCACACAACTCATTCCTATGAAGATACATTCAAACTCTCAAAATGTGCTCAGCTCGGGCTGAAAATGCATTTAAAGCAATAAAAACTCAAATTGAGTGTCACACCTAAACCAAAGGACTTATGCACACACTTCAACATGTATTTTGTTCAGGATAACTTCCTGAAGCCCATATGAGCATTAATTTGACCACACAACTCATTCCTATGAAGATACATTCAAACTCTCAAAATGTGCTCAGCTCGGGCTGAAAATGCATTTAAAGCAATAAGAACTCAAATTGAGTGTCACGCCTAAACCAAAGGACTTATGCACACACTTCAACATGTATTTTGTTCAGGATGACCTCCTGAAGCCCATATGAGCATTAATTTGACCACACAACTCATTCCTATGAAGATACATTCAAACTCACAAAACGTGCTCAGCTCGGGCTGAAAATGCATTTAAAGCAATAAAAACTCAAATTGAGTGTCACGCCTAAACCAAAGGACTTATGCACACACTTCAACATGTATTTTGTTCAGGATGACCACCTGAAGCCTAAATGAGCATTAATTTGACCAAACAACTCATTCCTATGAAGATACATTCAAACTCACAAAACGTGCTCAACTCGGGCTGAAAATGCATTTAAAGCAATAAAAACTCAAATTGAGTGTCACGCCTAAACCAAAGGACTTATGCACACACTTCAACATGTATTTTGTTCAGGATGACCACCTGAAGCCTAAATGAGCATTAATTTGACCACACAACTCATTCCTATGAAGATACATTCAAAGTCAGAAAGCGCGCTCAGCTCGGGCTGAAAAAGCATTTAAAGCAATAAAAACTCAAATTGAGTGTCACGCCTAAACCAAAGGACTTATGCACACATTCAACATGTATTTAGTTCAGGATGACCACCTGAAGCCTAAATGAGCATTAATTTGACCACACAACTCATTCCTATGAAGATACATTCAAACTCACAAAACGTGCTCAGCTCGGGCTGAAAATGCATTTAAAGCAATAACAACTCAAATTGAGTGTCACACCTAAACCAAAGGACATATGCACACACTTCAACATGTATTTTGTTCAGGATGACCTCCTGAAGCCCACATGAGCATTAATTTGACCACACAACTCATTCCTATGAAGATACATTCAAACTCACAAAACGTGCTCAGCTCGGGCTGAAAATGCATTTAAAGCAATAAAAACTCAAATTGAGTGTCACACCTAAACCAAAGGACTTATGCACACACTTCAACATGTATTTTGTTCAGGATGACCTCCTGAAGCCTAAATGAGCAATAATTTGACCACACAACTCATTCCTATGAAGATACATTCAAAGTATGAAAGCGCGCTCAGCTCGGGCTGAAAATGCATTTAAAGCAATAAAAACTCAAATTGAGTGTCACGCCTAAACCAAAGGACTTATGCACACACTTCAACATGTATTTTGTTCAGGATGACCACCTGAAGCCTAAATGAGCATTAATTTGACCACACAACTCATTCCTATGAAGATACATTCAAACTCACAAAACGTGCTCAGCTCGTGCTGAAAATGCATTTAAAGCAATAAAAACTCAAATTGAGTGTCACGCCTAAACCAAAGGACTTATGCACACACTTCAACATGTATTTTGTTCAGGATGACCACCTGACGCCTAAATGAGCATTAATTTGACCACACAACTCATTCTTATGAAGATACATTCAAACTCACAAAACGTGCTCAGCTCGGGCTGAAAATGCATTTAAAGTAAAAAAAACTCAAATTGAGTGTCACGCCTAAACCAAAGGACTTATGCACACACTTCAACATGTATTTAGTTCAGGAGGTCATCCTGAAGCCAAATTAGCATTAATTTGACCACACAACTGATTCCTATGAAGATACATTCAAACTCACAAAACATGCTCAGCTCGGGCTGAAAATGCAATTAAAGCAATAAAAACTCAAACTGAGTGTCACGCCTAAACCAAAAGACTTATGCACACACTTCAACATGTATTTTGTTCAGGATGACCTCCTGAAGCCTAAATGAGCAATAATTTGACTACACAACTCATTCCTATGAAGATATACATTCAAAGTCAGAAAGCGTGCTCAGCTCGGGCTGAAATGCATTTAAAGCAATAAAAACTCAAATTGAGTGTCACGCCTAAACCAAAAGACTTATGCACACACTTCAACATGTATTTTGTTCAGGATGACCTCCTGAAGCCTAAATGAGCAATAATTTGACTACACAACTCATTCCTATGAAGATATACATTCAAAGTCAGAAAGCGCGCTCAGCTCGGGCTGAAATGCATTTAAAGCAATAAAAACTCAAATTGAGTGTCACGCCTAAACCAAAGGACTTATGCACACACTTCAACATGTATTTTGTTCAGGATGACCACCTGAAGCCTAAAGGAGCATTAATTTGACCACACAACTCATTCCTATGAAGATACATTCAAACTCACAAAACGTGCTCAGTTCGGGCTGAAAATGCATTTAAAGCAATAAAAACTCAAATTGAGTGTCACGCCTAAACCAAAGGACTTATGCACACACTTCAACATGTATTTTGTTCAGGATGACCACCTGAAGCCTAAATGAGCATTAATTTGACCACACAACTCATTCCTATGAAGATACATTCAAAGTCAGAAAGCGCGCTCAGCTCGGGCTGAAAAAGCATTTAAAGCAATAAAAACTCAAATTGAGTGTCACGCCTAAACCAAAGGACTTATGCACACATTCAACATGTATTTAGTTCAGGATGACCACCTGAAGCCTAAATGAGCATTAATTTGACCACACAACTCATTCCTATGAAGATACATTCAAACTCACAAAACGTGCTCAGCTCGGGCTGAAAATGCATTTAAAGCAATAACAACTCAAATTGAGTGTCACACCTAAACCAAAGGACTTATGCACACACTTCAACATGTATTTTGTTCAGGATGACCTCCTGAAGCCCACATGAGCATTAATTTGACCACACAACTCATTCCTATGAAGATACATTCAAACTCACAAAACGTGCTCAGCTCGGGCTGAAAATGCATTTAAAGCAATAAAAACTCAAATTGAGTGTCACACCTAAACCAAAGGACTTATGCACACACTTCAACATGTATTTTGTTCAGGATGACCTCCTGAAGCCTAAATGAGCAATAATTTGACCACACAACTCATTCCTATGAAGATACATTCAAAGTATGAAAGCGCGCTCAGCTCGGGCTGAAAATGCATTTAAAGCAATAAAAACTCAAATTGAGTGTCACGCCTAAACCAAAGGACTTATGCACACATTCAACATGTATTTTGTTCAGGATGACCACCTGAAGCCTAAAGGAGCATTAATTTGACCACACAACTCATTCCTATGAAGATACATTCAAACTCACAAAACGTGCTCAGTTCGGGCTGAAAATGCATTTAAAGCAATAAAAACTCAAATTGAGTGTCACGCCTAAACCAAAGGACTTATGCACACACTTCAACATGTATTTTGTTCAGGATGACCACCTGAAGCCTAAATGAGCATTAATTTGACCACACAACTCATTCCTATGAAGATACATTCAAAGTCAGAAAGCGCGCTCAGCTCGGGCTGAAAAAGCATTTAAAGCAATAAAAACTCAAATTGAGTGTCACGCCTAAACCAAAGGACTTATGCACACATTCAACATGTATTTAGTTCAGGATGACCACCTGAAGCCTAAATGAGCATTAATTTGACCACACAACTCATTCCTATGAAGATACATTCAAACTCACAAAACGTGCTCAGCTCGGGCTGAAAATGCATTTAAAGCAATAACAACTCAAATTGAGTGTCACACCTAAACCAAAGGACTTATGCACACACTTCAACATGTATTTTGTTCAGGATGACCTCCTGAAGCCCACATGAGCATTAATTTGACCACACAACTCATTCCTATGAAGATACATTCAAACTCACAAAACGTGCTCAGCTCGGGCTGAAAATGCATTTAAAGCAATAAAAACTCAAATTGAGTGTCACACCTAAACCAAAGGACTTATGCACACACTTCAACATGTATTTTGTTCAGGATGACCTCCTGAAGCCTAAATGAGCAATAATTTGACCACACAACTCATTCCTATGAAGATACATTCAAAGTATGAAAGCGCGCTCAGCTCGGGCTGAAAATGCATTTAAAGCAATAAAAACTCAAATTGAGTGTCACGCCTAAACCAAAGGACTTATGCACACACTTCAACATGTATTTTGTTCAGGATGACCACCTGAAGCCTAAATGAGCATTAATTTGACCACACAACTCATTCCTATGAAGATACATTCAAACTCACAAAACGTGCTCAGCTCGTGCTGAAAATGCATTTAAAGCAATAAAAACTCAAATTGAGTGTCACGCCTAAACCAAAGGACTTATGCACACACTTCAACATGTATTTTGTTCAGGATGACCACCTGACGCCTAAATGAGCATTAATTTGACCACACAACTCATTCCTATGAAGATACATTCAAACTCACAAAACGTGCTCAGCTCGGGCTGAAAATGCATTTAAAGTAAAAAAAACTCAAATTGAGTGTCACGCCTAAACCAAAGGACTTATGCACACACTTCAACATGTATTTAGTTCAGGAGGTCATCCTGAAGCCAAATTAGCATTAATTTGACCACACAACTGATTCCTATGAAGATACATTCAAACTCACAAAACATGCTCAGCTCGGGCTGAAAATGCAATTAAAGCAATAAAAACTCAAACTGAGTGTCACGCCTAAACCAAAAGACTTATGCACACACTTCAACATGTATTTTGTTCAGGATGACCTCCTGAAGCCTAAATGAGCAATAATTTGACTACACAACTCATTCCTATGAAGATATACATTCAAAGTCAGAAAGCGTGCTCAGCTCGGGCTGAAATGCATTTAAAGCAATAAAAACTCAAATTGAGTGTCACGCCTAAACCAAAAGACTTATGCACACACTTCAACATGTATTTTGTTCAGGATGACCTCCTGAAGCCTAAATGAGCAATAATTTGACTACACAACTCATTCCTATGAAGATATACATTCAAAGTCAGAAAGCGCGCTCAGCTCGGGCTGAAATGCATTTAAAGCAATAAAAACTCAAATTGAGTGTCACGCCTAAACCAAAGGACTTATGCACACACTTCAACATGTATTTTGTTCAGGATGACCACCTGAAGCCTAAAGGAGCATTAATTTGACCACACAACTCATTCCTATGAAGATACATTCAAACTCACAAAACGTGCTCAGTTCGGGCTGAAAATTCATTTAAAGCAATAAAAACTCAAATTGAGTGTCACACCTAAACCAAAGGACTTATGCACACACTTCAACATGTATTTTGTTCAGGATGACCTCCTGAAGTCCATATGAGAATTAATTTGACCAGACAACTCATTCCTATGAAGATACATTCAAACTCACAAAACGTCCTCAGCTCGGGCTGAAAATGCATTTAAAGCAATAAAAACTCAAATTGAGTGTCACGCCTAAACCAAAGGACTTATGCACACACTTCAACATGTATTTAGTTCAGGAGGTCATCCTGAAGCCTATATGAGCATTAATTTGACCACACAACTCATTCCTATCAAGATACATTCAAACTCACAAAACGTGCTCAGCTCGGGCTGAAAATGCATTTAAAGAAATAAAACCTCAAATTGAGTGTCACACCTAAACCAAAGGACTTATGCACACACTTCAACATGTATTTTGTTCAGGATGACTTCCTGAAGCCCATATGAGCATTAATTTGACTACACAACTCATTCCTATGAAGATACATTCAAACTCTCAAAAAGTGCTCAGCTCGGGCTGAAAATGCATTTAAAGCAATAAAAACTCAAATTGAGTGTCACGCCTAAACCAAAGGACTTATGCACACACTTCAACATGTATTTTGTTCAGGATGACCACCTGAAGCCTAAATGAGCATTAATTTGACCACACAACTCATTCCTATGAAGATACATTCAAACTCACAAAACGTGCTCAGCTCGGGCTGAAAATGTATTTAAAGCAATAAAAACTCAAATTGAGTGTCACGCCTGAACCAAAGGACTTATGCACACACTTCAACATGTATTTTGTTCAAGATGACCTCCTGAAGCCTATTTGAGCAATAATTTGACCACACAACTCATTCCTATGAAGATACATTCAAAGTCAGAAAGCGCGCTCAGCTCGGGCTGAAAATGCATTTAAAGCAATAAAAACTCAAATTGAGTGTCACGCCTAAACCAAAGGACTTATGCACACACTTCAACATGTATTTAGTTCAGGATGACCACCTGAAGCCTAAATGAGCATTAATTTGACCACACAACTCATTCCTATGAAGATACATTCAAACTCACAAAACGTGCTCAGTTCGGGCTGAAAATGCATTTAAAGCAATAAAAACTCAAATTGAGTGTCACACCTAAACCAAAGGACTTATGCACACACTCCAACGTGTATTTTGTTCAGGATGACCTCCTGAAGCCCAAATAAGCATTAATTTGACCACACAACTCATTCTATGAAGATACATTCAAACTCACAAAACGTGCTCAGCTCGGGCTGAAAATGCATTTAAAGCAATAAAAACTCAAATTGAGTGTCACGCCTAAAAAAGGACTTATGCACAGACTTCATCATGTATTTAGTTCAGGATTACCTCCTGAAGCCCATATGAGCATTAATTTGACCACACAACTCATTCCTATGAAGATACATTCAAAGTCAGAAAGCGCGCTCAGCTCGGGCGGAAAATGCATTTAAAGCAATAAAAACTCAAATTGAGTGTCACGCCTAAACCAAAGGACTTATGCACACACTTCAACATGTATTTTGTTCAGGATGACTTCCTGAAGCCCATATGAGCATTAATTTGACTACACAACTCATTCCTATGAAGATACATTCAAACTCACAAAACGTGCTCAGCTCGGGCTGAAAATGCATTTAAAGCAATAAAACTCAAATTGAGTGTCACACCTAAACCAAAGGACTTATTCACACACTCCAACGTGTATTTTGTTCAGGATGACCTCCTGAAGCCCAAATAAGCATTAATTTGACCACACAACTCATTCTATGAAGATACATTCAAACTCACAAAACGTGCTCAGCTCGGGCTGAAAATGCATTTAAAGCAATAAAAACTCAAATTGAGTGTCACGCCTAAACAAAAGGACTTATGCACACACTTTAACATGTATTTTGTTCAGGATGACCTCCTGAGGCCTAAATAAGCATTAATTTGACCACACAACTCATTCCTATGAAGATACATTCAAACTCACAAAACGTGCTCAGCTCGGGCTGAAAATGCATTTAAAGCAATAAAAACTCAAATTGAGTGTCACGCCTAAACCAAAGGACTTATGCACACACTTCAACATGTATTTAGTTCAGGATGACCACCTGAAGCCTAAATGAGCATTAATTTGACCACACAACTCATTCCTATGAAGATACATTCAAACTCACAAAACGTGCTCAGCTCGGGCTGAAAATGCATTTAAAGAAATAAAAACTCAAATTGAGTGTCACACCTAAACCAAAGGACTTATGCACACACTTCAACATGTATTTTGTTCAGGATGACCACCTGAAGCCTAAATGAGCATTAATTTGACCACACAACTCATTCCTATGAAGATACATTCAAACTCTCAAAACGTGCTCAGCTCGGGCTGAAAATGCATTTAAAGCAATAAAAACTCAAATTGAGTGTCACGCCTAAACCAAAGGACTTATGCACACACTTCAACAGGTATTTAGTTCAGGATGACCACCTGAAGCCTAAATGAGCATTAATTTGACCACACAACTCATTCCTATGAAGATACATTCAAACTCACAAAACGTGCTCAGCTTGGGCTGAAAATGCATTTAAAGCAATAAAAACTCAAATTGAGTGTCACACCTAAACCAAAGGACTTATGCACACACTTCAACATGTATTTTGTTCAGGATGACCTCCTGAAGCCCATATGAGCATTAATTTGACTACACAACTCATTCCTATGAAGATACATTCAAACTCACAAAACGTGCTCAGCTCGGGCTGAAAATGCATTTAAAGCAATAAAAACTCAAATTGAGTGTCACGCCTGAACCAAAGGACTTATGCACACACTTCAACATGTATTTTGTTCAGGATGACCTCCTGAAGCCTATTTGAGCAATAATTTGACCACACAACTCATTCCTATGAAGATACATTCAAAGTCAGAAAGCGCGCTCAGCTCGGGCTGAAAATGCATTTAAAGCAATAAAAACTCAAATTGAGTGTCACGCCTAAACCAAAGGACTTATGCACACACTTCAACATGTATTTAGTTCAGGATGACCACCTGAAGCCTAAATGAGCATTAATTTGACCACACAACTCATTCCTATGAAGATACATTCAAACTCACAAAACGTGCTCAGCTCGGGCTGAAAATGCATTTAAAGCAATAAAACTCAAATTGAGTGTCACACCTAAACCAAAGGACTTATTCACACACTTCAACATGTATTTTGTTCAGGATGACCTCCTGAAGCCCATATGAGCATTAATTTGACCACACAACTCATTCCTAAGAAGATACATTCAAAGTCAGAAAGCGCGCTCAGCCCGGGCTGAAAATGCATTTAAAACAATAAAAACTCAAATTGAGTGTCACGCCTAAACCAAAGGACTTATGCACACACTTCAACATGTATTTTGTTCAGGATGACCTCCTGAAGCCAAAATAAGCATTAATTTGACCACACAACTCATTCCTATGAAGATACATTCAAACTCACAAAACGTGCTCAGCTCGGGCTGAAAATGCATTTAAAGAAATAAAAACTCAAATTGAGTGTCACGCCTAAACCAAAGGACTTATGCACACACTTCAACATGTATTTAGTTCAGGAGGTCATCCTGAAGCCTATATGAGCATTAATTTGACCACACAACTCATTCCTATGAAGATACATTCAAACTCACAAAACGTCCTCAGCTCGGGCTGAAAATGCATTTAAAGCAATAAAAACTCAAATTGAGTGTCACGCCTAAACCAAAGGACTTATGCGCACACTTTAACATGTATTTTGTTCAGGAGGTCATCCTGAAGCCTATATGAGCATTAATTTGACCACACAACTGATTCCTATCAAGATACATTCAAACTCACAAAACGTGCTAAGCTCGGGCTGAAAATGCATATAAGCAATAAAACCTCAAATTGAGTGTCACGCCAAAACCAAAGAACTTATGCACACACTTCAACATGTATTTTGTTCAGGATGACCTCCTGAAGCCTAAATTAGCATTAATTTGACCACACAACTCATTCCTATGAAGATACATTCAAACTCACAAAACGTGCTCAGCTCGGGCTGAAAATGCATTTAAAGCAATAAAAACTCAAATTGAGTGTCACGCCTAAACAAAAGGACTTATGAACACACTTCAACATGTATTTTGTTCAGGATGACCTCCTGAAGCCTAAATAAGCATTAATTTGACCACACAACTCATTCCTATGAAGATACATTCAAACTCACAAAACGTGCTCAGCTCGGGCTGAAAATGCATTTAAAGCAATGTAAACTCAAATTGAGTGTCACGCCTAAAAAAGGACTTATGCACACACTTCATCATGTATTTAGTTCAGGATTACCTCCTGAAGCCCATATGAGCATTAATTTGACCACACAACTCATTCCTATGAAGATACATTCAAAGTCAGAAAGCGCGCTCAGCTCGGGCGGAAAATGCATTTAAAGCAATAAAAACTCAAATTGAGTGTCACGCCTAAACCAAAGGATTTATGCACACACTTCAACATGTATTTAGTTCAGGATAACCACCTGAAGCCTAAATGAGCATTAATTTGACCACACAACTCATTCCTATGAAGATACATTCAAACTCACAAAACGTGCTCAGCTCGGGCTGAAAATGCATTTAAAGCAATAAAACTCAAATTGAGTGTCACACCTAAACCAAAGGACTTATGCACACACTTCAACATGTATTTTGTTCAGGATGACCTCCTGAAGCCTAAATAAGCATTAATTTGACCACACAACTCATTCCTATCAAGATACATTCAAACTCACAAAACGTGCTCAGCTCGGGCTGAAAATGCATTTAAAGAAATAAAAACTTAAATTGAGTGTCACACCTAAACCAAAGGACTTATGCACACACTTCAACATGTATTTTGTTCAGGATGACTTCCTGAAGCCCATATGAGCATTAATTTGACTACACAACTCATTCCTATGAAGATACATTCAAACTCACAAAACGTGCTCAGCTCGGGCTGAAAATGCATTTAAAGCAATAAAAACTCAAATTGAGTGTCACGCCTAAAAAAGGACTTATCACACACTTGCACATGTATTTAGTTCAGGATGACCACCTGAAGCCTAAATGAGCATTAATTTGACCACACAACTCATTCTATGAAGATACATTCAAACTCACAAAACGTGCTCATTTCGGGCTGAAAATGCATTTAAAGCAATAAAAACTCAAAACGAGTGTCACGCCTAAACCAAAGGACTTATGCACACACTTCAACATGTATTTTGTTCAGGATGACCTCCTCAAGCCTAAATTAGCATTAATTTGACCACACAACTCATTCCTATGAAGATACATTCAAACTCACAAAACGTGCTCAGCTCGGGCTGAAAATGCCTTTAAAGCAATAAAAACTCAAATTGAGTGTCACGCCTAAACAAAAGGACTTATGAACACACTTCAACATGTATTTTGTTCAGGATGACCTCCTGAAGCCTAAATAAGCATTAATTTGACCACACAACTCATTCCTATGAAGATACATTCAAACTCACAAAACGTGCTCAGCTCGGGCTGAAAATGCATTTAAAGAAATAAAAACTCAAATTGAGTGTCACGCCTAAACCAAAGGACTTATGCACACACTTCAACATGTATTTAGTTCAGGAGGTCATCCTGAAGCCTATATGAGCATTAATTTGACCACACAACTCATTCCTATGAAGATACATTCAAACTCACAAAACGTCCTCAGCTCGGGCTGAAAATGCATTTAAAGCAATAAAAACTCAAATTGAGTGTCACGCCTAAACCAAAGGACTTATGCGCACACTTTAACATGTATTTTGTTCAGGAGGTCATCCTGAAGCCTATATGAGCATTAATTTGACCACACAACTGATTCCTATCAAGATACATTCAAACTCACAAAACGTGCTAAGCTCGGGCTGAAAATGCATATAAGCAATAAAACCTCAAATTGAGTGTCACGCCAAAACCAAAGAACTTATGCACACACTTCAACATGTATTTTGTTCAGGATGACCTCCTGAAGCCTAAATTAGCATTAATTTGACCACACAACTCATTCCTATGAAGATACATTCAAACTCACAAAACGTGCTCAGCTCGGGCTGAAAATGCATTTAAAGCAATAAAAACTCAAATTGAGTGTCACGCCTAAACAAAAGGACTTATGAACACACTTCAACATGTATTTTGTTCAGGATGACCTCCTGAAGCCTAAATAAGCATTAATTTGACCACACAACTCATTCCTATGAAGATACATTCAAACTCACAAAACGTGCTCAGCTCGGGCTGAAAATGCATTTAAAGCAATGTAAACTCAAATTGAGTGTCACGCCTAAAAAAGGACTTATGCACACACTTCATCATGTATTTAGTTCAGGATTACCTCCTGAAGCCCATATGAGCATTAATTTGACCACACAACTCATTCCTATGAAGATACATTCAAAGTCAGAAAGCGCGCTCAGCTCGGGCGGAAAATGCATTTAAAGCAATAAAAACTCAAATTGAGTGTCACGCCTAAACCAAAGGATTTATGCACACACTTCAACATGTATTTAGTTCAGGATAACCACCTGAAGCCTAAATGAGCATTAATTTGACCACACAACTCATTCCTATGAAGATACATTCAAACTCACAAAACGTGCTCAGCTCGGGCTGAAAATGCATTTAAAGCAATAAAACTCAAATTGAGTGTCACACCTAAACCAAAGGACTTATGCACACACTTCAACATGTATTTTGTTCAGGATGACCTCCTGAAGCCTAAATAAGCATTAATTTGACCACACAACTCATTCCTATCAAGATACATTCAAACTCACAAAACGTGCTCAGCTCGGGCTGAAAATGCATTTAAAGAAATAAAAACTTAAATTGAGTGTCACACCTAAACCAAAGGACTTATGCACACACTTCAACATGTATTTTGTTCAGGATGACTTCCTGAAGCCCATATGAGCATTAATTTGACTACACAACTCATTCCTATGAAGATACATTCAAACTCACAAAACGTGCTCAGCTCGGGCTGAAAATGCATTTAAAGCAATAAAAACTCAAATTGAGTGTCACGCCTAAAAAAGGACTTATCACACACTTGCACATGTATTTAGTTCAGGATTACCTCCTGAAGCCCATATGAGCATTAATTTGACCACACAACTCATTCCTATGAAGATACATTCAAACTCTCAAAATGTGCTCAGCTCGGGCTGAAAATGCATTTAAAGCAATAAAAACTCAAATTGAGTGTCACACCTAAACCAAAGGACTTATGCACACACCTCAACATGTATTTTGTTCAGGATAACTTCCTGAAGCCCATATGAGCATTAATTTGACCACACAACTAATTCCTATGAAGATACATTCAAACTCACAAAACGTGCTCAGCTCGGGCTGAAAATGCATTTAAAGCAATAAAACTCAAATTGAGTGTCACACCTAAACCAAAGGACTTATTCACACACTCCAACGTGTATTTTGTTCAGGATGACCTCCTGAAGCCCAAATAAGCATTAATTTGACCACACAACTCATTCCTATGAAGATACATTCAAACTCACAAAACGTGCTCAGCTCGGGCTGAAAATGCATTTAAAGCAATAAAAACTCAAATTGAGTGTCACGCCTAAACAAAAGGACTTATGCACACACTTTAACATGTATTTTGTTCAGGATGACCTCCTGAGGCCTAAATAAGCATTAATTTGACCACACAACTCATTCCTATGAAGATACATTCAAACTCACAAAACGTGCTCAGCTCGGGCTGAAAATGCATTTAAAGCAATAAAAACTCAAATTGAGTGTCACGCCTAAACCAAAGGACTTATGCACACACTTCAACATGTATTTAGTTCAGGATGACCACCTGAAGCCTAAATGAGCATTAATTTGACCACACAACTCATTCCTATGAAGATACATTCAAACTCACAAAACGTGCTCAGCTCGGGCTGAAAATGCATTTAAAGAAATAAAAACTCAAATTGAGTGTCACACCTAAACCAAAGGACTTATGCACACACTTCAACATGTATTTTGTTCAGGATGACCACCTGAAGCCTAAATGAGCATTAATTTGACCACACAACTCATTCCTATGAAGATACATTCAAACTCTCAAAACGTGCTCAGCTCGGGCTGAAAATGCATTTAAAGCAATAAAATCTCAAATTGAGTGTCACGCCTAAACCAAAGGACTTATGCACACACTTCAACAGGTATTTAGTTCAGGATGACCACCTGAAGCCTAAATGAGCATTAATTTGACCACACAACTCATTCCTATGAAGATACATTCAAACTCACAAAACGTGCTCAGCTTGGGCTGAAAATGCATTTAAAGCAATAAAAACTCAAATTGAGTGTCACACCTAAACCAAAGGACTTATGCACACACTTCAACATGTATTTTGTTCAGGATGACCTCCTGAAGCCCATATGAGCATTAATTTGACTACACAACTCATTCCTATGAAGATACATTCAAACTCACAAAACGTGCTCAGCTCGGGCTGAAAATGCATTTAAAGCAATAAAAACTCAAATTGAGTGTCACGCCTGAACCAAAGGACTTATGCACACACTTCAACATGTATTTTGTTCAGGATGACCTCCTGAAGCCTATTTGAGCAATAATTTGACCACACAACTCATTCCTATGAAGATACATTCAAACTCACAAAACGTGCTCAGCTCGGGCTGAAAATGCATTTAAAGCAATAAAAACTCAAATTGAGTGTCACGCCTAAAAAAGGACTTATCACACACTTGCACATGTATTTAGTTCAGGATTACCTCCTGAAGCCCATATGAGCATTAATTTGACCACACAACTCATTCCTATGAAGATACATTCAAACTCTCAAAATGTGCTCAGCTCGGGCTGAAAATGCATTTAAAGCAATAAAAACTCAAATTGAGTGTCACACCTAAACCAAAGGACTTATGCACACACTTCAACATGTATTTTGTTCAGGATAACTTCCTGACGCCCATATGAGCATTAATTTGACCACACAACTCATTCCTATGAAGATACATTCAAACTCTCAAAATGTGCTCAGCTCGGGCTGAAAATGCATTTAAAGCAATAAGAACTCAAATTGAGTGTCACGCCTAAACCAAAGGACTTATGCACACACTTCAACATGTATTTTGTTCAGGATGACCTCCTGAAGCCCATATGAGCATTAATTTGACCACACAACTCATTCCTATGAAGATACATTCAAACTCACAAAACGTGCTCAGCTCGGGCTGAAAATGCATTTAAAGCAATAAAAACTCAAATTGAGTGTCACGCCTAAACCAAAGGACTTATGCACACACTTCAACATGTATTTTGTTCAGGATGACCACCTGAAGCCTAAATGAGCATTAATTTGACCAAACAACTCATTCCTATGAAGATACATTCAAACTCACAAAACGTGCTCAACTCGGGCTGAAAATGCATTTAAAGCAATAAAAACTCAAATTGAGTGTCACGCCTAAACCAAAGGACTTATGCACACACTTCAACATGTATTTTGTTCAGGATGACCACCTGAAGCCTAAATGAGCATTAATTTGACCACACAACTCATTCCTATGAAGATACATTCAAAGTCAGAAAGCGCGCTCAGCTCGGGCTGAAAAAGCATTTAAAGCAATAAAAACTCAAATTGAGTGTCACGCCTAAACCAAAGGACTTATGCACACATTCAACATGTATTTAGTTCAGGATGACCACCTGAAGCCTAAATGAGCATTAATTTGACCACACAACTCATTCCTATGAAGATACATTCAAACTCACAAAACGTGCTCAGCTCGGGCTGAAAATGCATTTAAAGCAATAACAACTCAAATTGAGTGTCACACCTAAACCAAAGGACTTATGCACACACTTCAACATGTATTTTGTTCAGGATGACCTCCTGAAGCCCACATGAGCATTAATTTGACCACACAACTCATTCCTATGAAGATACATTCAAACTCACAAAACGTGCTCAGCTCGGGCTGAAAATGCATTTAAAGCAATAAAAACTCAAATTGAGTGTCACACCTAAACCAAAGGACTTATGCACACACTTCAACATGTATTTTGTTCAGGATGACCTCCTGAAGCCTAAATGAGCAATAATTTGACCACACAACTCATTCCTATGAAGATACATTCAAAGTATGAAAGCGCGCTCAGCTCGGGCTGAAAATGCATTTAAAGCAATAAAAACTCAAATTGAGTGTCACGCCTAAACCAAAGGACTTATGCACACACTTCAACATGTATTTTGTTCAGGATGACCACCTGAAGCCTAAATGAGCATTAATTTGACCACACAACTCATTCCTATGAAGATACATTCAAACTCACAAAACGTGCTCAGCTCGTGCTGAAAATGCATTTAAAGCAATAAAAACTCAAATTGAGTGTCACGCCTAAACCAAAGGACTTATGCACACACTTCAACATGTATTTTGTTCAGGATGACCACCTGACGCCTAAATGAGCATTAATTTGACCACACAACTCATTCTTATGAAGATACATTCAAACTCACAAAACGTGCTCAGCTCGGGCTGAAAATGCATTTAAAGTAAAAAAAACTCAAATTGAGTGTCACGCCTAAACCAAAGGACTTATGCACACACTTCAACATGTATTTAGTTCAGGAGGTCATCCTGAAGCCAAATTAGCATTAATTTGACCACACAACTGATTCCTATGAAGATACATTCAAACTCACAAAACATGCTCAGCTCGGGCTGAAAATGCAATTAAAGCAATAAAAACTCAAACTGAGTGTCACGCCTAAACCAAAAGACTTATGCACACACTTCAACATGTATTTTGTTCAGGATGACCTCCTGAAGCCTAAATGAGCAATAATTTGACTACACAACTCATTCCTATGAAGATATACATTCAAAGTCAGAAAGCGTGCTCAGCTCGGGCTGAAATGCATTTAAAGCAATAAAAACTCAAATTGAGTGTCACGCCTAAACCAAAAGACTTATGCACACACTTCAACATGTATTTTGTTCAGGATGACCTCCTGAAGCCTAAATGAGCAATAATTTGACTACACAACTCATTCCTATGAAGATATACATTCAAAGTCAGAAAGCGCGCTCAGCTCGGGCTGAAATGCATTTAAAGCAATAAAAACTCAAATTGAGTGTCACGCCTAAACCAAAGGACTTATGCACACACTTCAACATGTATTTTGTTCAGGATGACCACCTGAAGCCTAAAGGAGCATTAATTTGACCACACAACTCATTCCTATGAAGATACATTCAAACTCACAAAACGTGCTCAGTTCGGGCTGAAAATGCATTTAAAGCAATAAAAACTCAAATTGAGTGTCACGCCTAAACCAAAGGACTTATGCACACACTTCAACATGTATTTTGTTCAGGATGACCACCTGAAGCCTAAATGAGCATTAATTTGACCACACAACTCATTCCTATGAAGATACATTCAAAGTCAGAAAGCGCGCTCAGCTCGGGCTGAAAAAGCATTTAAAGCAATAAAAACTCAAATTGAGTGTCACGCCTAAACCAAAGGACTTATGCACACATTCAACATGTATTTAGTTCAGGATGACCACCTGAAGCCTAAATGAGCATTAATTTGACCACACAACTCATTCCTATGAAGATACATTCAAACTCACAAAACGTGCTCAGCTCGGGCTGAAAATGCATTTAAAGCAATAAAAACTCAAATTGAGTGTCACACCTAAACCAAAGGACTTATGCACACACTTCAACATGTATTTTGTTCAGGATGACCTCCTGAAGCCTAAATGAGCAATAATTTGACCACACAACTCATTCCTATGAAGATACATTCAAAGTATGAAAGCGCGCTCAGCTCGGGCTGAAAATGCATTTAAAGCAATAAAAACTCAAATTGAGTGTCACGCCTAAACCAAAGGACTTATGCACACATTCAACATGTATTTTGTTCAGGATGACCACCTGAAGCCTAAAGGAGCATTAATTTGACCACACAACTCATTCCTATGAAGATACATTCAAACTCACAAAACGTGCTCAGTTCGGGCTGAAAATGCATTTAAAGCAATAAAAACTCAAATTGAGTGTCACGCCTAAACCAAAGGACTTATGCACACACTTCAACATGTATTTTGTTCAGGATGACCACCTGAAGCCTAAATGAGCATTAATTTGACCACACAACTCATTCCTATGAAGATACATTCAAAGTCAGAAAGCGCGCTCAGCTCGGGCTGAAAAAGCATTTAAAGCAATAAAAACTCAAATTGAGTGTCACGCCTAAACCAAAGGACTTATGCACACATTCAACATGTATTTAGTTCAGGATGACCACCTGAAGCCTAAATGAGCATTAATTTGACCACACAACTCATTCCTATGAAGATACATTCAAACTCACAAAACGTGCTCAGCTCGGGCTGAAAATGCATTTAAAGCAATAACAACTCAAATTGAGTGTCACACCTAAACCAAAGGACTTATGCACACACTTCAACATGTATTTTGTTCAGGATGACCTCCTGAAGCCCACATGAGCATTAATTTGACCACACAACTCATTCCTATGAAGATACATTCAAACTCACAAAACGTGCTCAGCTCGGGCTGAAAATGCATTTAAAGCAATAAAAACTCAAATTGAGTGTCACACCTAAACCAAAGGACTTATGCACACACTTCAACATGTATTTTGTTCAGGATGACCTCCTGAAGCCTAAATGAGCAATAATTTGACCACACAACTCATTCCTATGAAGATACATTCAAAGTATGAAAGCGCGCTCAGCTCGGGCTGAAAATGCATTTAAAGCAATAAAAACTCAAATTGAGTGTCACGCCTAAACCAAAGGACTTATGCACACACTTCAACATGTATTTTGTTCAGGATGACCACCTGAAGCCTAAATGAGCATTAATTTGACCACACAACTCATTCCTATGAAGATACATTCAAACTCACAAAACGTGCTCAGCTCGTGCTGAAAATGCATTTAAAGCAATAAAAACTCAAATTGAGTGTCACGCCTAAACCAAAGGACTTATGCACACACTTCAACATGTATTTTGTTCAGGATGACCACCTGACGCCTAAATGAGCATTAATTTGACCACACAACTCATTCCTATGAAGATACATTCAAACTCACAAAACGTGCTCAGCTCGGGCTGAAAATGCATTTAAAGTAAAAAAAACTCAAATTGAGTGTCACGCCTAAACCAAAGGACTTATGCACACACTTCAACATGTATTTAGTTCAGGAGGTCATCCTGAAGCCAAATTAGCATTAATTTGACCACACAACTGATTCCTATGAAGATACATTCAAACTCACAAAACATGCTCAGCTCGGGCTGAAAATGCAATTAAAGCAATAAAAACTCAAACTGAGTGTCACGCCTAAACCAAAAGACTTATGCACACACTTCAACATGTATTTTGTTCAGGATGACCTCCTGAAGCCTAAATGAGCAATAATTTGACTACACAACTCATTCCTATGAAGATATACATTCAAAGTCAGAAAGCGTGCTCAGCTCGGGCTGAAATGCATTTAAAGCAATAAAAACTCAAATTGAGTGTCACGCCTAAACCAAAAGACTTATGCACACACTTCAACATGTATTTTGTTCAGGATGACCTCCTGAAGCCTAAATGAGCAATAATTTGACTACACAACTCATTCCTATGAAGATATACATTCAAAGTCAGAAAGCGCGCTCAGCTCGGGCTGAAATGCATTTAAAGCAATAAAAACTCAAATTGAGTGTCACGCCTAAACCAAAGGACTTATGCACACACTTCAACATGTATTTTGTTCAGGATGACCACCTGAAGCCTAAAGGAGCATTAATTTGACCACACAACTCATTCCTATGAAGATACATTCAAACTCACAAAACGTGCTCAGTTCGGGCTGAAAATTCATTTAAAGCAATAAAAACTCAAATTGAGTGTCACACCTAAACCAAAGGACTTATGCACACACTTCAACATGTATTTTGTTCAGGATGACCTCCTGAAGCCCATATGAGCATTAATTTGACTACACAACTCATTCCTATGAAGATACATTCAAACTCACAAAACGTGCTCAGCTCGGGCTGAAAATGCATTTAAAGCAATAAAAACTCAAATTGAGTGTCACGCCTGAACCAAAGGACTTATGCACACACTTCAACATGTATTTTGTTCAGGATGACCTCCTGAAGCCTATTTGAGCAATAATTTGACCACACAACTCATTCCTATGAAGATACATTCAAAGTCAGAAAGCGCGCTCAGATCGGGCTGAAAATGCATTTAAAGCAATAAAAACTCAAATTGAGTGTCACGCCTAAACCAAAGGACTTATGCACACACTTCAACATGTATTTTGTTCAGGATGACCACCTGAAGCCTAAATGAGCATTAATTTGACCACACAACTCATTCCTATGAAGATACATTCAAACTCACAAAACGTGCTCAGCTCGTGCTGAAAATGCATTTAAAGCAATAAAAACTCAAATTGAGTGTCACGCCTAAACCAAAGGACTTATGCACACACTTCAACATGTATTTTGTTCAGGATGACCTCCTGAAGCCCAAATAAGCATTAATTTGACCACACAACTCATTCTATGAAGATACATTCAAACTCACAAAACGTGCTCAGCTCGGGCTGAAAATGCATTTAAAGCAATAAAAACTCAAATTGAGTGTCACGCCTAAACAAAAGGACTTATGCACACACTTTAACATGTATTTTGTTCAGGATGACCTCCTGAGGCCTAAATAAGCATTAATTTGACCACACAACTCATTCCTATGAAGATACATTCAAACTCACAAAAGGTGCTCAGCTCGGGCTGAAAATGCATTTAAAGAAATAAAAACTCAAATTGAGTGTCACGCCTAAACCAAAGGACTTATGCACACACTTCAACATGTATTTAGTTCAGGATGACCACCTGAAGCCTAAATGAGCATTAATTTGACCACACAACTCATTCCTATGAAGATACATTCAAACTCACAAAACGTGCTCAGCTCGGGCTGAAAATGCATTTAAAGAAATAAAAACTCAAATTGAGTGTCACACCTAAACCAAAGGACTTATGCACACACTTCAACATGTATTTTGTTCAGGATGACCACCTGAAGCCTAAATGAGCATTAATTTGACCACACAACTCATTCCTATGAAGATACATTCAAACTCTCAAAACGTGCTCAGCTCGGGCTGAAAATGCATTTAAAGCAATAAAAACTCAAATTGAGTGTCACGCCTAAACCAAAGGACTTATGCACACACTTCAACAGGTATTTAGTTCAGGATGACCACCTGAAGCCTAAATGAGCATTAATTTGACCACACAACTCATTCCTATGAAGATACATTCAAACTCACAAAACGTGCTCAGCTTGGGCTGAAAATGCATTTAAAGCAATAAAAACTCAAATTGAGTGTCACACCTAAACCAAAGGACTTATGCACACACTTCAACATGTATTTTGTTCAGGATGACCTCCTGAAGCCCATATGAGCATTAATTTGACTACACAACTCATTCCTATGAAGATACATTCAAACTCACAAAACGTGCTCAGCTCGGGCTGAAAATGCATTTAAAGCAATAAAAACTCAAATTGAGTGTCACGCCTGAACCAAAGGACTTATGCACACACTTCAACATGTATTTTGTTCAGGATGACCTCCTGAAGCCTATTTGAGCAATAATTTGACCACACAACTCATTCCTATGAAGATACATTCAAAGTCAGAAAGCGCGCTCAACTCGGGCTGAAAATGCATTTAAAGCAATAAAAACTCAAATTGAGTGTCACGCCTAAACCAAAGGACTTATGCACACACTTCAACATGTATTTAGTTCAGGATGACCACCTGAAGCCTAAATGAGCATTAATTTGACCACACAACTCATTCCTATGAAGATACATTCAACTCACAAAACGTGCTCAGCTCGGGCTGAAAATGCATTTAAAGCAATAAAACTCAAATTGAGTGTCACACCAAACCAAAGGACTTATTCACACACTTCAACATGTATTTTGTTCAGGATGACCTCCTGAAGCCCATATGAGCATTAATTTGACCACACAACTCATTCCTAAGAAGATACATTCAAAGTCAGAAAGCGCGCTCAGCCCGGGCTGAAAATGCATTTAAAACAATAAAAACTCAAATTGAGTGTCACGCCTAAACCAAAGGACTTATGCACACACTTCAACGTGTATTTTGTTCAGGATGACCTCCTGAAGCCAAAATAAGCATTAATTTGACCACACAACTCATTCCTATGAAGATACATTCAAACTCACAAAACGTGCTCAGCTCGGGCTGAAAATGCATTTAAAGAAATAAAAACTCAAATTGAGTGTCACGCCTAAACCAAAGGATTTATGCACACACTTCAACGTGTATTTTGTTCAGGATGACCTCCTGAAGCCAAAATAAGCATTAATTTGACCACACAACTCATTCCTATGAAGATACATTCAAACTCACAAAACGTGCTCAGCTCGGGCTGAAAATGCATTTAAAGAAATAAAAACTCAAATTGAGTGTCACGCCTAAACCAAAGGACTTATGCACACACTTCAACATGTATTTAGTTCAGGAGGTCATCCTGAAGCCTATATGAGCATTAATTTGACCACACAACTCATTCCTATGAAGATACATTCAAACTCACAAAACGTCCTCAGCTCGGGCTGAAAATGCATTTAAAGCAATAAAAACTCAAATTGAGTGTCACGCCTAAACCAAAGGACTTATGCGCACACTTTAACATGTATTTTGTTCAGGAGGTCATCCTGAAGCCTATATGAGCATTAATTTGACCACACAACTGATTCCTATCAAGATACATTCAAACTCACAAAACGTGCTAAGCTCGGGCTGAAAATGCATATAAGCAATAAAACCTCAAATTGAGTGTCACGCCAAAACCAAAGAACTTATGCACACACTTCAACATGTATTTTGTTCAGGATGACCTCCTGAAGCCTAAATTAGCATTAATTTGACCACACAACTCATTCCTATGAAGATACATTCAAACTCACAAAACGTGCTCAGCTCGGGCTGAAAATGCATTTAAAGCAATAAAAACTCAAATTGAGTGTCACGCCTAAACAAAAGGACTTATGAACACACTTCAACATGTATTTTGTTCAGGATGACCTCCTGAAGCCTAAATAAGCATTAATTTGACCACACAACTCATTCCTATGAAGATACATTCAAACTCACAAAACGTGCTCAGCTCGGGCTGAAAATGCATTTAAAGCAATGTAAACTCAAATTGAGTGTCACGCCTAAAAAAGGACTTATGCACACACTTCATCATGTATTTAGTTCAGGATTACCTCCTGAAGCCCATATGAGCATTAATTTGACCACACAACTCATTCCTATGAAGATACATTCAAAGTCAGAAAGCGCGCTCAGCTCGGGCGGAAAATGCATTTAAAGCAATAAAAACTCAAATTGAGTGTCACGCCTAAACCAAAGGATTTATGCACACACTTCAACATGTATTTAGTTCAGGATAACCACCTGAAGCCTAAATGAGCATTAATTTGACCACACAACTCATTCCTATGAAGATACATTCAAACTCACAAAACGTGCTCAGCTCGGGCTGAAAATGCATTTAAAGCAATAAAACTCAAATTGAGTGTCACACCTAAACCAAAGGACTTATGCACACACTTCAACATGTATTTTGTTCAGGATGACCTCCTGAAGCCTAAATAAGCATTAATTTGACCACACAACTCATTCCTATCAAGATACATTCAAACTCACAAAACGTGCTCAGCTCGGGCTGAAAATGCATTTAAAGAAATAAAAACTTAAATTGAGTGTCACACCTAAACCAAAGGACTTATGCACACACTTCAACATGTATTTTGTTCAGGATGACTTCCTGAAGCCCATATGAGCATTAATTTGACTACACAACTCATTCCTATGAAGATACATTCAAACTCACAAAACGTGCTCAGCTCGGGCTGAAAATGCATTTAAAGCAATAAAAACTCAAATTGAGTGTCACGCCTAAAAAAGGACTTATCACACACTTGCACATGTATTTAGTTCAGGATTACCTCCTGAAGCCCATATGAGCATTAATTTGACCACACAACTCATTCCTATGAAGATACATTCAAACTCTCAAAATGTGCTCAGCTCGGGCTGAAAATGCATTTAAAGCAATAAAAACTCAAATTGAGTGTCACACCTAAACCAAAGGACTTATGCACACACCTCAACATGTATTTTGTTCAGGATAACTTCCTGAAGCCCATATGAGCATTAATTTGACCACACAACTAATTCCTATGAAGATACATTCAAACTCACAAAACGTGCTCAGCTCGGGCTGAAAATGCATTTAAAGCAATAAAACTCAAATTGAGTGTCACACCTAAACCAAAGGACTTATTCACACACTCCAACGTGTATTTTGTTCAGGATGACCTCCTGAAGCCCAAATAAGCATTAATTTGACCACACAACTCATTCCTATGAAGATACATTCAAACTCACAAAACGTGCTCAGCTCGGGCTGAAAATGCATTTAAAGCAATAAAAACTCAAATTGAGTGTCACGCCTAAACAAAAGGACTTATGCACACACTTTAACATGTATTTTGTTCAGGATGACCTCCTGAGGCCTAAATAAGCATTAATTTGACCACACAACTCATTCCTATGAAGATACATTCAAACTCACAAAACGTGCTCAGCTCGGGCTGAAAATGCATTTAAAGCAATAAAAACTCAAATTGAGTGTCACGCCTAAACCAAAGGACTTATGCACACACTTCAACATGTATTTAGTTCAGGATGACCACCTGAAGCCTAAATGAGCATTAATTTGACCACACAACTCATTCCTATGAAGATACATTCAAACTCACAAAACGTGCTCAGCTCGGGCTGAAAATGCATTTAAAGCAATAAAAACTCAAATTGAGTGTCACACCTAAACCAAAGGACTTATGCACACACTTCAACATGTATTTTGTTCAGGATGACCTCCTGAAGCCCATATGAGCATTAATTTGACTACACAACTCATTCCTATGAAGATACATTCAAACTCACAAAACGTGCTCAGCTCGGGCTGAAAATGCATTTAAAGCAATAAAAACTCAAATTGAGTGTCACGCCTAAACCAAAGGACTTATGCACACACTTCAACAGGTATTTAGTTCAGGATGACCACCTGAAGCCTAAATGAGCATTAATTTGACCACACAACTCATTCCTATGAAGATACATTCAAACTCACAAAACGTGCTCAGCTTGGGCTGAAAATGCATTTAAAGCAATAAAAACTCAAATTGAGTGTCACACCTAAACCAAAGGACTTATGCACACACTTCAACATGTATTTTGTTCAGGATGACCTCCTGAAGCCCATATGAGCATTAATTTGACTACACAACTCATTCCTATGAAGATACATTCAAACTCACAAAACGTGCTCAGCTCGGGCTGAAAATGCATTTAAAGCAATAAAAACTCAAATTGAGTGTCACGCCTGAACCAAAGGACTTATGCACACACTTCAACATGTATTTTGTTCAGGATGACCTCCTGAAGCCTATTTGAGCAATAATTTGACCACACAACTCATTCCTATGAAGATACATTCAAACTCACAAAACGTGCTCAGCTCGGGCTGAAAATGCATTTAAAGCAATAAAAACTCAAATTGAGTGTCACGCCTAAAAAAGGACTTATCACACACTTGCACATGTATTTAGTTCAGGATTACCTCCTGAAGCCCATATGAGCATTAATTTGACCACACAACTCATTCCTATGAAGATACATTCAAACTCTCAAAATGTGCTCAGCTCGGGCTGAAAATGCATTTAAAGCAATAAAAACTCAAATTGAGTGTCACACCTAAACCAAAGGACTTATGCACACACTTCAACATGTATTTTGTTCAGGATAACTTCCTGAAGCCCATATGAGCATTAATTTGACCACACAACTCATTCCTATGAAGATACATTCAAACTCTCAAAATGTGCTCAGCTCGGGCTGAAAATGCATTTAAAGCAATAAGAACTCAAATTGAGTGTCACGCCTAAACCAAAGGACTTATGCACACACTTCAACATGTATTTTGTTCAGGATGACCTCCTGAAGCCCATATGAGCATTAATTTGACCACACAACTCATTCCTATGAAGATACATTCAAACTCACAAAACGTGCTCAGCTCGGGCTGAAAATGCATTTAAAGCAATAAAAACTCAAATTGAGTGTCATGCCTAAACCAAAGGACTTATGCACACACTTCAACATGTATTTTGTTCAGGATGACCACCTGAAGCCTAAATGAGCATTAATTTGACCAAACAACTCATTCCTATGAAGATACATTCAAACTCACAAAACGTGCTCAACTCGGGCTGAAAATGCATTTAAAGCAATAAAAACTCAAATTGAGTGTCACGCCTAAACCAAAGGACTTATGCACACACTTCAACATGTATTTTGTTCAGGATGACCACCTGAAGCCTAAATGAGCATTAATTTGACCACACAACTCATTCCTATGAAGATACATTCAAAGTCAGAAAGCGCGCTCAGCTCGGGCTGAAAAAGCATTTAAAGCAATAAAAACTCAAATTGAGTGTCACGCCTAAACCAAAGGACTTATGCACACATTCAACATGTATTTAGTTCAGGATGACCACCTGAAGCCTAAATGAGCATTAATTTGACCACACAACTCATTCCTATGAAGATACATTCAAACTCACAAAACGTGCTCAGCTCGGGCTGAAAATGCATTTAAAGCAATAACAACTCAAATTGAGTGTCACACCTAAACCAAAGGACTTATGCACACACTTCAACATGTATTTTGTTCAGGATGACCTACTGAAGCCCACATGAGCATTAATTTGACCACACAACTCATTCCTATGAAGATACATTCAAACTCACAAAACGTGCTCAGCTCGGGCTGAAAATGCATTTAAAGCAATAAAAACTCAAATTGAGTGTCACACCTAAACCAAAGGACTTATGCACACACTTCAACATGTATTTTGTTCAGGATGACCTCCTGAAGCCTAAATGAGCAATAATTTGACCACACAACTCATTCCTATGAAGATACATTCAAAGTATGAAAGCGCGCTCAGCTCGGGCTGAAAATGCATTTAAAGCAATAAAAACTCAAATTGAGTGTCACGCCTAAACCAAAGGACTTATGCACACACTTCAACATGTATTTTGTTCAGGATGACCACCTGAAGCCTAAATGAGCATTAATTTGACCACACAACTCATTCCTATGAAGATACATTCAAACTCACAAAACGTGCTCAGCTCGTGCTGAAAATGCATTTAAAGCAATAAAAACTCAAATTGAGTGTCACGCCTAAACCAAAGGACTTATGCACACACTTCAACATGTATTTTGTTCAGGATGACCACCTGACGCCTAAATGAGCATTAATTTGACCACACAACTCATTCTTATGAAGATACATTCAAACTCACAAAACGTGCTCAGCTCGGGCTGAAAATGCATTTAAAGTAAAAAAAACTCAAATTGAGTGTCACGCCTAAACCAAAGGACTTATGCACACACTTCAACATGTATTTAGTTCAGGAGGTCATCCTGAAGCCAAATTAGCATTAATTTGACCACACAACTGATTCCTATGAAGATACATTCAAACTCACAAAACATGCTCAGCTCGGGCTGAAAATGCAATTAAAGCAATAAAAACTCAAACTGAGTGTCACGCCTAAACCAAAAGACTTATGCACACACTTCAACATGTATTTTGTTCAGGATGACCTCCTGAAGCCTAAATGAGCAATAATTTGACTACACAACTCATTCCTATGAAGATATACATTCAAAGTCAGAAAGCGTGCTCAGCTCGGGCTGAAATGCATTTAAAGCAATAAAAACTCAAATTGAGTGTCACGCCTAAACCAAAAGACTTATGCACACACTTCAACATGTATTTTGTTCAGGATGACCTCCTGAAGCCTAAATGAGCAATAATTTGACTACACAACTCATTCCTATGAAGATATACATTCAAAGTCAGAAAGCGCGCTCAGCTCGGGCTGAAATGCATTTAAAGCAATAAAAACTCAAATTGAGTGTCACGCCTAAACCAAAGGACTTATGCACACACTTCAACATGTATTTTGTTCAGGATGACCACCTGAAGCCTAAAGGAGCATTAATTTGACCACACAACTCATTCCTATGAAGATACATTCAAACTCACAAAACGTGCTCAGTTCGGGCTGAAAATGCATTTAAAGCAATAAAAACTCAAATTGAGTGTCACGCCTAAACCAAAGGACTTATGCACACACTTCAACATGTATTTTGTTCAGGATGACCACCTGAAGCCTAAATGAGCATTAATTTGACCACACAACTCATTCCTATGAAGATACATTCAAAGTCAGAAAGCGCGCTCAGCTCGGGCTGAAAAAGCATTTAAAGCAATAAAAACTCAAATTGAGTGTCACGCCTAAACCAAAGGACTTATGCACACATTCAACATGTATTTAGTTCAGGATGACCACCTGAAGCCTAAATGAGCATTAATTTGACCACACAACTCATTCCTATGAAGATACATTCAAACTCACAAAACGTGCTCAGCTCGGGCTGAAAATGCATTTAAAGCAATAACAACTCAAATTGAGTGTCACACCTAAACCAAAGGACTTATGCACACACTTCAACATGTATTTTGTTCAGGATGACCTCCTGAAGCCCACATGAGCATTAATTTGACCACACAACTCATTCCTATGAAGATACATTCAAACTCACAAAACGTGCTCAGCTCGGGCTGAAAATGCATTTAAAGCAATAAAAACTCAAATTGAGTGTCACACCTAAACCAAAGGACTTATGCACACACTTCAACATGTATTTTGTTCAGGATGACCTCCTGAAGCCTAAATGAGCAATAATTTGACCACACAACTCATTCCTATGAAGATACATTCAAAGTATGAAAGCGCGCTCAGCTCGGGCTGAAAATGCATTTAAAGCAATAAAAACTCAAATTGAGTGTCACGCCTAAACCAAAGGACTTATGCACACACTTCAACATGTATTTTGTTCAGGATGACCACCTGACGCCTAAATGAGCATTAATTTGACCACACAACTCATTCCTATGAAGATACATTCAAACTCACAAAACGTGCTCAGCTCGGGCTGAAAATGCATTTAAAGTAAAAAAAACTCAAATTGAGTGTCACGCCTAAACCAAAGGACTTATGCACACACTTCAACATGTATTTAGTTCAGGAGGTCATCCTGAAGCCAAATTAGCATTAATTTGACCACACAACTGATTCCTATGAAGATACATTCAAACTCACAAAACATGCTCAGCTCGGGCTGAAAATGCAATTAAAGCAATAAAAACTCAAACTGAGTGTCACGCCTAAACCAAAAGACTTATGCACACACTTCAACATGTATTTTGTTCAGGATGACCTCCTGAAGCCTAAATGAGCAATAATTTGACTACACAACTCATTCCTATGAAGATATACATTCAAAGTCAGAAAGCGTGCTCAGCTCGGGCTGAAATGCATTTAAAGCAATAAAAACTCAAATTGAGTGTCACGCCTAAACCAAAAGACTTATGCACACACTTCAACATGTATTTTGTTCAGGATGACCTCCTGAAGCCTAAATGAGCAATAATTTGACTACACAACTCATTCCTATGAAGATATACATTCAAAGTCAGAAAGCGCGCTCAGCTCGGGCTGAAATGCATTTAAAGCAATAAAAACTCAAATTGAGTGTCACGCCTAAACCAAAGGACTTATGCACACACTTCAACATGTATTTTGTTCAGGATGACCACCTGAAGCCTAAAGGAGCATTAATTTGACCACACAACTCATTCCTATGAAGATACATTCAAACTCACAAAACGTGCTCAGTTCGGGCTGAAAATTCATTTAAAGCAATAAAAACTCAAATTGAGTGTCACACCTAAACCAAAGGACTTATGCACACACTTCAACATGTATTTTGTTCAGGATGACCTCCTTAAGTCCATATGAGAATTAATTTGACCAGACAACTCATTCCTATGAAGATACATTCAAACTCACAAAACGTCCTCAGCTCGGGCTGAAAATGCATTTAAAGCAATAAAAACTCAAATTGAGTGTCACGCCTAAACCAAAGGACTTATGCACACACTTCAACATGTATTTAGTTCAGGAGGTCATCCTGAAGCCTATATGAGCATTAATTTGACCACACAACTCATTCCTATCAAGATACATTCAAACTCACAAAACGTGCTCAGCTCGGGCTGAAAATGCATTTAAAGAAATAAAACCTCAAATTGAGTGTCACACCTAAACCAAAGGACTTATGCACACACTTCAACATGTATTTTGTTCAGGATGACTTCCTGAAGCCCATATGAGCATTAATTTGACTACACAACTCATTCCTATGAAGATACATTCAAACTCTCAAAAAGTGCTCAGCTCGGGCTGAAAATGCATTTAAAGCAATAAAAACTCAAATTGAGTGTCACGCCTAAACCAAAGGACTTATGCACACACTTCAACATGTATTTTGTTCAGGATGACCACCTGAAGCCTAAATGAGCATTAATTTGACCACACAACTCATTCCTATGAAGATACATTCAAACTCACAAAACGTGCTCAGCTCGGGCTGAAAATGTATTTAAAGCAATAAAAACTCAAATTGAGTGTCACGCCTGAACCAAAGGACTTATGCACACACTTCAACATGTATTTTGTTCAAGATGACCTCCTGAAGCCTATTTGAGCAATAATTTGACCACACAACTCATTCCTATGAAGATACATTCAAAGTCAGAAAGCGCGCTCAGCTCGGGCTGAAAATGCATTTAAAGCAATAAAAACTCAAATTGAGTGTCACGCCTAAACCAAAGGACTTATGCACACACTTCAACATGTATTTAGTTCAGGATGACCACCTGAAGCCTAAATGAGCATTAATTTGACCACACAACTCATTCCTATGAAGATACATTCAAACTCACAAAACGTGCTCAGTTCGGGCTGAAAATGCATTTAAAGCAATAAAAACTCAAATTGAGTGTCACACCTAAACCAAAGGACTTATGCACACACTCCAACGTGTATTTTGTTCAGGATGACCTCCTGAAGCCCAAATAAGCATTAATTTGACCACACAACTCATTCTATGAAGATACATTCAAACTCACAAAACGTGCTCAGCTCGGGCTGAAAATGCATTTAAAGCAATAAAAACTCAAATTGAGTGTCACGCCTAAACAAAAGGACTTATGAACACACTTCAACATGTATTTTGTTCAGGATGACCTCCTGAAGCCTAAATAAGCATTAATTTGACCACACAACTCATTCCTATGAAGATACATTCAAACTCACAAAACGTGCTCAGCTCGGGCTGAAAATGCATTTAAAGCAATAAAAACTCAAATTGAGTGTCACGCCTAAAAAAGGACTTATGCACAGACTTCATCATGTATTTAGTTCAGGATTACCTCCTGAAGCCCATATGAGCATTAATTTGACCACACAACTCATTCCTATGAAGATACATTCAAAGTCAGAAAGCGCGCTCAGCTCGGGCGGAAAATGCATTTAAAGCAATAAAAACTCAAATTGAGTGTCACGCCTAAACCAAAGGACTTATGCACACACTTCAACATGTATTTTGTTCAGGATGACTTCCTGAAGCCCATATGAGCATTAATTTGACTACACAACTCATTCCTATGAAGATACATTCAAACTCACAAAACGTGCTCAGCTCGGGCTGAAAATGCATTTAAAGCAATAAAACTCAAATTGAGTGTCACACCTAAACCAAAGGACTTATTCACACACTCCAACGTGTATTTTGTTCAGGATGACCTCCTGAAGCCCAAATAAGCATTAATTTGACCACACAACTCATTCTATGAAGATACATTCAAACTCACAAAACGTGCTCAGCTCGGGCTGAAAATGCATTTAAAGCAATAAAAACTCAAATTGAGTGTCACGCCTAAACCAAAGGACTTATGCACACACTTCAACATGTATTTAGTTCAGGATGACCACCTGAAGCCTAAATGAGCATTAATTTGACCACACAACTCATTCCTATGAAGATACATTCAAACTCACAAAACGTGCTCAGCTCGGGCTGAAAATGCATTTAAAGAAATAAAAACTCAAATTGAGTGTCACACCTAAACCAAAGGACTTATGCACACACTTCAACATGTATTTTGTTCAGGATGACCACCTGAAGCCTAAATGAGCATTAATTTGACCACACAACTCATTCCTATGAAGATACATTCAAACTCTCAAAACGTGCTCAGCTCGGGCTGAAAATGCATTTAAAGCAATAAAAACTCAAATTGAGTGTCACGCCTAAACCAAAGGACTTATGCACACACTTCAACAGGTATTTAGTTCAGGATGACCACCTGAAGCCTAAATGAGCATTAATTTGACCACACAACTCATTCCTATGAAGATACATTCAAACTCACAAAACGTGCTCAGCTTGGGCTGAAAATGCATTTAAAGCAATAAAAACTCAAATTGAGTGTCACACCTAAACCAAAGGACTTATGCACACACTTCAACATGTATTTTGTTCAGGATGACCTCCTGAAGCCCATATGAGCATTAATTTGACTACACAACTCATTCCTATGAAGATACATTCAAACTCACAAAACGTGCTCAGCTCGGGCTGAAAATGCATTTAAAGCAATAAAAACTCAAATTGAGTGTCACGCCTGAACCAAAGGACTTATGCACACACTTCAACATGTATTTTGTTCAGGATGACCTCCTGAAGCCTATTTGAGCAATAATTTGACCACACAACTCATTCCTATGAAGATACATTCAAAGTCAGAAAGCGCGCTCAGCTCGGGCTGAAAATGCATTTAAAGCAATAAAAACTCAAATTGAGTGTCACGCCTAAACCAAAGGACTTATGCACACACTTCAACATGTATTTAGTTCAGGATGACCACCTGAAGCCTAAATGAGCATTAATTTGACCACACAACTCATTCCTATGAAGATACATTCAAAGTCAGAAAGCGCGCTCAGCCCGGGCTGAAAATGCATTTAAAACAATAAAAACTCAAATTGAGTGTCACGCCTAAACCAAAGGACTTATGCACACACTTCAACGTGTATTTTGTTCAGGATGACCTCCTGAAGCCAAAATAAGCATTAATTTGACCACACAACTCATTCCTATGAAGATACATTCAAACTCACAAAACGTGCTCAGCTCGGGCTGAAAATGCATTTAAAGAAATAAAAACTCAAATTGAGTGTCACGCCTAAACCAAAGGATTTATGCACACACTTCAACGTGTATTTTGTTCAGGATGACCTCCTGAAGCCAAAATAAGCATTAATTTGACCACACAACTCATTCCTATGAAGATACATTCAAACTCACAAAACGTGCTCAGCTCGGGCTGAAAATGCATTTAAAGAAATAAAAACTCAAATTGAGTGTCACGCCTAAACCAAAGGACTTATGCACACACTTCAACATGTATTTAGTTCAGGAGGTCATCCTGAAGCCTATATGAGCATTAATTTGACCACACAACTCATTCCTATGAAGATACATTCAAACTCACAAAACGTCCTCAGCTCGGGCTGAAAATGCATTTAAAGCAATAAAAACTCAAATTGAGTGTCACGCCTAAACCAAAGGACTTATGCGCACACTTTAACATGTATTTTGTTCAGGAGGTCATCCTGAAGCCTATATGAGCATTAATTTGACCACACAACTGATTCCTATCAAGATACATTCAAACTCACAAAACGTGCTCAGCTCGGGCTGAAAATGCATATAAGCAATAAAACCTCAAATTGAGTGTCACGCCAAAACCAAAGAACTTATGCACACACTTCAACATGTATTTTGTTCAGGATGACCTCCTGAAGCCTATATGAGCATTAATTTGACCACACAACTGATTCCTATCAAGATACATTCAAACTCACAAAACGTGCTCAGCTCGGGCTGAAAATGCATTTAAAGCAATAAAAACTCAAATTGAGTGTCACGCCTAAACCAAAGGACTTATGCACACACTTCAACATGTATTTTGTTCAGGATGACCACCTGAATGAGGATTATTTTGACCACACAACTCATTCCTATTAAGATACTTCAAACTCAGAAAACTTGCTCATCTCTGCCTGAAAATGCATTTCGCAATAAAAACTCAAATTGAGTGTCACGCCTAAACCAAAGGACTTATGCGCACACTTTAACATGTATTTTGTTCAGGAGGTCATCCTGAAGCCTATATGAGCATTAATTTGACCACACAACTGATTCCTATCAAGATACATTCAAACTCACAAAACGTGCTCAGCTCGGGCTGAAAATGCATTTAAAGCAATAAAAACTCAAATTGAGTGTCACACCTAAACCAAAGGACTTATGCACACACTTCAACATGTATTTTGTTCAGGATGACCACCTGAAGCCTAAATGAGCATTAATTTGACCACACAACTCATTCCTATGAAGATACATTCAAACTCTCAAAACGTGCTCAGCTCGGGCTGAAAATGCATTTAAAGCAATAAAATCTCAAATTGAGTGTCACGCCTAAACCAAAGGACTTATGCACACACTTCAACAGGTATTTAGTTCAGGATGACCACCTGAAGCCTAAATGAGCATTAATTTGACCACACAACTCATTCCTATGAAGATACATTCAAACTCACAAAACGTGCTCAGCTTGGGCTGAAAATGCATTTAAAGCAATAAAAACTCAAATTGAGTGTCACACCTAAACCAAAGGACTTATGCACACACTTCAACATGTATTTTGTTCAGGATGACCTCCTGAAGCCCATATGAGCATTAATTTGACTACACAACTCATTCCTATGAAGATACATTCAAACTCACAAAACGTGCTCAGCTCGGGCTGAAAATGCATTTAAAGCAATAAAAACTCAAATTGAGTGTCACGCCTGAACCAAAGGACTTATGCACACACTTCAACATGTATTTTGTTCAGGATGACCTCCTGAAGCCTATTTGAGCAATAATTTGACCACACAACTCATTCCTATGAAGATACATTCAAAGTCAGAAAGCGCGCTCAGATCGGGCTGAAAATGCATTTAAAGCAATAAAAACTCAAATTGAGTGTCACGCCTAAACCAAAGGACTTATGCACACACTTCAACATGTATTTTGTTCAGGATGACCACCTGAAGCCTAAATGAGCATTAATTTGACCACACAACTCATTCCTATGAAGATACATTCAAACTCACAAAACGTGCTCAGCTCGTGCTGAAAATGCATTTAAAGCAATAAAAACTCAAATTGAGTGTCACGCCTAAACCAAAGGACTTATGCACACACTTCAACATGTATTTTGTTCAGGATGACCTCCTGAAGCCCAAATAAGCATTAATTTGACCACACAACTCATTCTATGAAGATACATTCAAACTCACAAAACGTGCTCAGCTCGGGCTGAAAATGCATTTAAAGCAATAAAAACTCAAATTGAGTGTCACGCCTAAACAAAAGGACTTATGCACACACTTTAACATGTATTTTGTTCAGGATGACCTCCTGAGGCCTAAATAAGCATTAATTTGACCACACAACTCATTCCTATTAAGATACTTCAAACTCAGAAAACTTGCTCATCTCTGCCTGAAAATGCATTTCGCAATAAAAACTCAAATTGAGTGTCACGCCTAAACCAAAGGACTTATGCGCACACTTTAACATGTATTTTGTTCAGGAGGTCATCCTGAAGCCTATATGAGCATTAATTTGACCACACAACTGATTCCTATCAAGATACATTCAAACTCACAAAACGTGCTCAGCTCGGGCTGAAAATGCATTTAAAGCAATAAAAACTCAAATTGAGTGTCACACCTAAACCAAAGGACTTATGCACACACTTCAACATGTATTTTGTTCAGGATGACCACCTGAAGCCTAAATGAGCATTAATTTGACCACACAACTCATTCCTATGAAGATACATTCAAACTCTCAAAACGTGCTCAGCTCGGGCTGAAAATGCATTTAAAGCAATAAAATCTCAAATTGAGTGTCACGCCTAAACCAAAGGACTTATGCACACACTTCAACAGGTATTTAGTTCAGGATGACCACCTGAAGCCTAAATGAGCATTAATTTGACCACACAACTCATTCCTATGAAGATACATTCAAACTCACAAAACGTGCTCAGCTTGGGCTGAAAATGCATTTAAAGCAATAAAAACTCAAATTGAGTGTCACACCTAAACCAAAGGACTTATGCACACACTTCAACATGTATTTTGTTCAGGATGACCTCCTGAAGCCCATATGAGCATTAATTTGACTACACAACTCATTCCTATGAAGATACATTCAAACTCACAAAACGTGCTCAGCTCGGGCTGAAAATGCATTTAAAGCAATAAAAACTCAAATTGAGTGTCACGCCTGAACCAAAGGACTTATGCACACACTTCAACATGTATTTTGTTCAGGATGACCTCCTGAAGCCTATTTGAGCAATAATTTGACCACACAACTCATTCCTATGAAGATACATTCAAAGTCAGAAAGCGCGCTCAGATCGGGCTGAAAATGCATTTAAAGCAATAAAAACTCAAATTGAGTGTCACGCCTAAACCAAAGGACTTATGCACACACTTCAACATGTATTTTGTTCAGGATGACCACCTGAAGCCTAAATGAGCATTAATTTGACCACACAACTCATTCCTATGAAGATACATTCAAACTCACAAAACGTGCTCAGCTCGTGCTGAAAATGCATTTAAAGCAATAAAAACTCAAATTGAGTGTCACGCCTAAACCAAAGGACTTATGCACACACTTCAACATGTATTTTGTTCAGGATGACCTCCTGAAGCCCAAATAAGCATTAATTTGACCACACAACTCATTCTATGAAGATACATTCAAACTCACAAAACGTGCTCAGCTCGGGCTGAAAATGCATTTAAAGCAATAAAAACTCAAATTGAGTGTCACGCCTAAACAAAAGGACTTATGCACACACTTTAACATGTATTTTGTTCAGGATGACCTCCTGAGGCCTAAATAAGCATTAATTTGACCACACAACTCATTCCTATGAAGATACATTCAAACTCACAAAACGTGCTCAGCTCGGGCTGAAAATGCATTTAAAGCAATAAAAACTCAAATTGAGTGTCACGCCTAAACCAAAGGACTTATGCACACACTTCAACATGTATTTAGTTCAGGATGACCACCTGAAGCCTAAATGAGCATTAATTTGACCACACAACTCATTCCTATGAAGATACATTCAAACTCACAAAACGTGCTCAGCTCGGGCTGAAAATGCATTTAAAGAAATAAAAACTCAAATTGAGTGTCACACCTAAACCAAAGGACTTATGCACACACTTCAACATGTATTTTGTTCAGGATGACCACCTGAAGCCTAAATGAGCATTAATTTGACCACACAACTCATTCCTATGAAGATACATTCAAACTCTCAAAACGTGCTCAGCTCGGGCTGAAAATGCATTTAAAGCAATAAAAACTCAAATTGAGTGTCACGCCTAAACCAAAGGACTTATGCACACACTTCAACAGGTATTTAGTTCAGGATGACCACCTGAAGCCTAAATGAGCATTAATTTGACCACACAACTCATTCCTATGAAGATACATTCAAACTCACAAAACGTGCTCAGCTTGGGCTGAAAATGCATTTAAAGCAATAAAAACTCAAATTGAGTGTCACACCTAAACCAAAGGACTTATGCACACACTTCAACATGTATTTTGTTCAGGATGACCTCCTGAAGCCCATATGAGCATTAATTTGACTACACAACTCATTCCTATGAAGATACATTCAAACTCACAAAACGTGCTCAGCTCGGGCTGAAAATGCATTTAAAGCAATAAAAACTCAAATTGAGTGTCACGCCTGAACCAAAGGACTTATGCACACACTTCAACATGTATTTTGTTCAGGATGACCTCCTGAAGCCTATTTGAGCAATAATTTGACCACACAACTCATTCCTATGAAGATACATTCAAAGTCAGAAAGCGCGCTCAACTCGGGCTGAAAATGCATTTAAAGCAATAAAAACTCAAATTGAGTGTCACGCCTAAACCAAAGGACTTATGCACACACTTCAACATGTATTTAGTTCAGGATGACCACCTGAAGCCTAAATGAGCATTAATTTGACCACACAACTCATTCCTATGAAGATACATTCAACTCACAAAACGTGCTCAGCTCGGGCTGAAAATGCATTTAAAGCAATAAAACTCAAATTGAGTGTCACACCAAACCAAAGGACTTATTCACACACTTCAACATGTATTTTGTTCAGGATGACCTCCTGAAGCCCATATGAGCATTAATTTGACCACACAACTCATTCCTAAGAAGATACATTCAAAGTCAGAAAGCGCGCTCAGCCCGGGCTGAAAATGCATTTAAAACAATAAAAACTCAAATTGAGTGTCACGCCTAAACCAAAGGACTTATGCACACACTTCAACGTGTATTTTGTTCAGGATGACCTCCTGAAGCCAAAATAAGCATTAATTTGACCACACAACTCATTCCTATGAAGATACATTCAAACTCACAAAACGTGCTCAGCTCGGGCTGAAAATGCATTTAAAGAAATAAAAACTCAAATTGAGTGTCACGCCTAAACCAAAGGACTTATGCACACACTTCAACATGTATTTAGTTCAGGAGGTCATCCTGAAGCCTATATGAGCATTAATTTGACCACACAACTCATTCCTATGAAGATACATTCAAACTCACAAAACGTCCTCAGCTCGGGCTGAAAATGCATTTAAAGCAATAAAAACTCAAATTGAGTGTCACGCCTAAACCAAAGGACTTATGCGCACACTTTAACATGTATTTTGTTCAGGAGGTCATCCTGAAGCCTATATGAGCATTACTTTGACCACACAACTGATTCCTATCAAGATACATTCAAACTCACAAAACGTGCTCAGCTCGGGCTGAAAATGCATATAAGCAATAAAACCTCAAATTGAGTGTCACGCCAAAACCAAAGAACTTATGCACACACTTCAACATGTATTTTGTTCAGGATGACCTCCTGAAGCCTAAATTAGCATTAATTTGACCACACAACTCATTCCTATGAAGATACATTCAAAGTCAGAAAGCGCGCTCAGCTCGGGCTGAAAATGCATTTAAAGCAATAAAAACTCAAATTGAGTGTCACGCCTAAACCAAAGGACTTATGCACACACTTCAACATGTATTTTGTTCAGGATGACTTCCTGAAGCCCATATGAGCATTAATTTGACTACACAACTCATTCCTATGAAGATACATTCAAACTCTCAAAACGTGCTCAGCTCGGGCTGAAAATGCATTTAAAGCAATAAAAACTCAAATTGAGTGTCACGCCTAAACCAAAGGACTTATGCACACACTTCAACATGTATTTTGTTCAGGATGACCACCTGAATGAGGATTATTTTGACCACACAACTCATTCCTATTAAGATACTTCAAACTCAGAAAACTTGCTCATCTCTGCCTGAAAATGCATTTCGCAATAAAAACTCAAATTGAGTGTCACGCCTAAACCAAAGGACTTATGCGCACACTTTAACATGTATTTTGTTCAGGAGGTCATCCTGAAGCCTATATGAGCATTAATTTGACCACACAACTGATTCCTATCAAGATACATTCAAACTCACAAAACGTGCTCAGCTCGGGCTGAAAATGCATTTAAAGCAATAAAAACTCAAATTGAGTGTCACGCCTAAACCAAAGGACTTATGCACACACTTCAACATGTATTTAGTTCAGGAGGTCATCCTGAAGCCTATATGAGCATTAATTTGACCACACAACTCATTCCTATGAAGATACATTCAAACTCACAAAACGTGCTCAGCTCGGGCTGAAAATGCATTTAAAGCAATAAAAACTCAAATTGAGTGTCACGCCTAAACCAAAGGACTTATGCACACACTTCAACATGTATTTAGTTCAGGATGACCACCTGAAGCCTAAATGAGCATTAATTTGACCACACATTTCATTCCTATGAAGATACATTCAAACTCACAAAACGTGCTCAGCTCGGGCTGAAAATGCATTTAAAGAAATAAAAACTCAAATTGAGTGTCACACCTAAACCAAAGGACTTATGCACACACTTCAACATGTATTTTGTTCAGGATGACCTCCTGAAGCCCATATGAGCATTAATTTGACTACACAACTCATTCCTATGAAGATACATTCAAACTCACAAAACGTGCTCAGCTCGGGCTGAAAATGCATTTAAAGCAATAAAAACTCAAATTGAGTGTCACGCCTGAACCAAAGGACTTATGCACACACTTCAACATGTATTTTGTTCAGGATGACCTCCTGAAGCCTATTTGAGCAATAATTTGACCACACAACTCATTCCTATGAAGATACATTCAAAGTCAGAAAGCGCGCTCAGCTCGGGCTGAAAATGCATTTAAAGCAATAAAAACTCAAATTGAGTGTCACGCCTAAACCAAAGGACTTATGCACACACTTCAACATGTATTTAGTTCAGGATGACCACCTGAAGCCTAAATGAGCATTAATTTGACCACACAACTCATTCCTATGAAGATACATTCAAACTCACAAAACGTGCTCAGCTCGGGCTGAAAATGCATTTAAAGCAATAAAACTCAAATTGAGTGTCACACCTAAACCAAAGGACTTATTCACACACTTCAACATGTATTTTGTTCAGGATGACCTCCTGAAGCCCATATGAGCATTAATTTGACCACACAACTCATTCCTAAGAAGATACATTCAAAGTCAGAAAGCGCGCTCAGCCCGGGCTGAAAATGCATTTAAAACAATAAAAACTCAAATTGAGTGTCACGCCTAAACCAAAGGACTTATGCACACACTTCAACGTGTATTTTGTTCAGGATGACCTCCTGAAGCCAAAATAAGCATTAATTTGACCACACAACTCATTCCTATGAAGATACATTCAAACTCACAAAACGTGCTCAGCTCGGGCTGAAAATGCATTTAAAGAAATAAAAACTCAAATTGAGTGTCACGCCTAAACCAAAGGATTTATGCACACACTTCAACGTGTATTTTGTTCAGGATGACCTCCTGAAGCCAAAATAAGCATTAATTTGACTACACAACTCATTCCTATGAAGATACATTCAAACTCACAAAACGTGCTCAGCTCGGGCTGAAAATGCATTTAAAGCAATAAAAACTCAAATTGAGTGTCACGCCTGAACCAAAGGACTTATGCACACACTTCAACATGTATTTTGTTCAGGATGACCTCCTGAAGCCTATTTGAGCAATAATTTGACCACACAACTCATTCCTATGAAGATACATTCAAAGTCAGAAAGCGCGCTCAGCTCGGGCTGAAAATGCATTTAAAGCAATAAAAACTCAAATTGAGTGTCACGCCTAAACCAAAGGACTTATGCACACACTTCAACATGTATTTAGTTCAGGATGACCACCTGAAGCCTAAATGAGCATTAATTTGACCACACAACTCATTCCTATGAAGATACATTCAAACTCACAAAACGTGCTCAGCTCGGGCTGAAAATGCATTTAAAGCAATAAAACTCAAATTGAGTGTCACACCTAAACCAAAGGACTTATTCACACACTTCAACATGTATTTTGTTCAGGATGACCTCCTGAAGCCCATATGAGCATTAATTTGACCACACAACTCATTCCTAAGAAGATACATTCAAAGTCAGAAAGCGCGCTCAGCCCGGGCTGAAAATGCATTTAAAACAATAAAAACTCAAATTGAGTGTCACGCCTAAACCAAAGGACTTATGCACACACTTCAACGTGTATTTTGTTCAGGATGACCTCCTGAAGCCAAAATAAGCATTAATTTGACCACACAACTCATTCCTATGAAGATACATTCAAACTCACAAAACGTGCTCAGCTCGGGCTGAAAATGCATTTAAAGAAATAAAAACTCAAATTGAGTGTCACGCCTAAACCAAAGGATTTATGCACACACTTCAACGTGTATTTTGTTCAGGATGACCTCCTGAAGCCAAAATAAGGATTAATTTGACCACACAACTCATTCCTATGAAGATACATTCAAACTCACAAAACGTGCTCAGCTCGGGCTGAAAATGCATTTAAAGAAATAAAAACTCAAATTGAGTGTCACGCCTAAACCAAAGGACTTATGCACACACTTCAACATGTATTTAGTTCAGGAGGTCATCCTGAAGCCTATATGAGCATTAATTTGACCACACAACTCATTCCTATGAAGATACATTCAAACTCACAAAACGTCCTCAGCTCGGGCTGAAAATGCATTTAAAGCAATAAAAACTCAAATTGAGTGTCACGCCTAAACCAAAGGACTTATGCGCACACTTTAACATGTATTTTGTTCAGGAGGTCATCCTGAAGCCTATATGAGCATTAATTTGACCACACAACTGATTCCTATCAAGATACATTCAAACTCACAAAACGTGCTCAGCTCGGGCTGAAAATGCATATAAGCAATAAAACCTCAAATTGAGTGTCACGCCAAAACCAAAGAACTTATGCACACACTTCAACATGTATTTTGTTCAGGATGACCTCCTGAAGCCTAAATTAGCATTAATTTGACCACACAACTCATTCCTATGAGTTTGAAAGTCAGAAAGCGCGCTCGGCTCGGGCTGAAAATGCATTTAAAGCAATAAAAACTCAAATTGAGTGTCACGCCTAAACCAAAGGACTTATGCACACACTTCAACATGTATTTTGTTCAGGATGACTTCCTGAAGCCCATATGAGCATTAATTTGACTACACAACTCATTCCTATGAAGATACATTCAAACTCTCAAAACGTGCTCAGCTCGGGCTGAAAATGCATTTAAAGCAATAAAAACTCAAATTGAGTGTCACGCCTAAACCAAAGGACTTATGCACACACTTCAACATGTATTTTGTTCAGGATGACCACCTGAATGAGGATTATTTTGACCACACAACTCATTCCTATTAAGATACTTCAAACTCAGAAAACTTGCTCATCTCTGCCTGAAAATGCATTTCGCAATAAAAACTCAAATTGAGTGTCACGCCTAAACCAAAGGACTTATGCGCACACTTTAACATGTATTTTGTTCAGGAGGTCATCCTGAAGCCTATATGAGCATTAATTTGACCACACAACTGATTCCTATCAAGATACATTCAAACTCACAAAACGTGCTCAGCTCGGGCTGAAAATGCATTTAAAGCAATAAAAACTCAAATTGAGTGTCACACCTAAACCAAAGGACTTATGCACACACTTCAACATGTATTTTGTTCAGGATGACCACCTGAAGCCTAAATGAGCATTAATTTGACCACACAACTCATTCCTATGAAGATACATTCAAACTCTCAAAACGTGCTCAGCTCGGGCTGAAAATGCATTTAAAGCAATAAAATCTCAAATTGAGTGTCACGCCTAAACCAAAGGACTTATGCACACACTTCAACAGGTATTTAGTTCAGGATGACCACCTGAAGCCTAAATGAGCATTAATTTGACCACACAACTCATTCCTATGAAGATACATTCAAACTCACAAAACGTGCTCAGCTTGGGCTGAAAATGCATTTAAAGCAATAAAAACTCAAATTGAGTGTCACACCTAAACCAAAGGACTTATGCACACACTTCAACATGTATTTTGTTCAGGATGACCTCCTGAAGCCCATATGAGCATTAATTTGACTACACAACTCATTCCTATGAAGATACATTCAAACTCACAAAACGTGCTCAGCTCGGGCTGAAAATGCATTTAAAGCAATAAAAACTCAAATTGAGTGTCACGCCTGAACCAAAGGACTTATGCACACACTTCAACATGTATTTTGTTCAGGATGACCTCCTGAAGCCTATTTGAGCAATAATTTGACCACACAACTCATTCCTATGAAGATACATTCAAAGTCAGAAAGCGCGCTCAGATCGGGCTGAAAATGCATTTAAAGCAATAAAAACTCAAATTGAGTGTCACGCCTAAACCAAAGGACTTATGCACACACTTCAACATGTATTTTGTTCAGGATGACCACCTGAAGCCTAAATGAGCATTAATTTGACCACACAACTCATTCCTATGAAGATACATTCAAACTCACAAAACGTGCTCAGCTCGTGCTGAAAATGCATTTAAAGCAATAAAAACTCAAATTGAGTGTCACGCCTAAACCAAAGGACTTATGCACACACTTCAACATGTATTTTGTTCAGGATGACCTCCTGAAGCCCAAATAAGCATTAATTTGACCACACAACTCATTCTATGAAGATACATTCAAACTCACAAAACGTGCTCAGCTCGGGCTGAAAATGCATTTAAAGCAATAAAAACTCAAATTGAGTGTCACGCCTAAACAAAAGGACTTATGCACACACTTTAACATGTATTTTGTTCAGGATGACCTCCTGAGGCCTAAATAAGCATTAATTTGACCACACAACTCATTCCTATGAAGATACATTCAAACTCACAAAACGTGCTCAGCTCGGGCTGAAAATGCATTTAAAGCAATAAAAACTCAAATTGAGTGTCACGCCTAAACCAAAGGACTTATGCACACACTTCAACATGTATTTAGTTCAGGATGACCACCTGAAGCCTAAATGAGCATTAATTTGACCACACAACTCATTCCTATGAAGATACATTCAAACTCACAAAACGTGCTCAGCTCGGGCTGAAAATGCATTTAAAGAAATAAAAACTCAAATTGAGTGTCACACCTAAACCAAAGGACTTATGCACACACTTCAACATGTATTTTGTTCAGGATGACCACCTGAAGCCTAAATGAGCATTAATTTGACCACACAACTCATTCCTATGAAGATACATTCAAACTCTCAAAACGTGCTCAGCTCGGGCTGAAAATGCATTTAAAGCAATAAAAACTCAAATTGAGTGTCACGCCTAAACCAAAGGACTTATGCACACACTTCAACAGGTATTTAGTTCAGGATGACCACCTGAAGCCTAAATGAGCATTAATTTGACCACACAACTCATTCCTATGAAGATACATTCAAACTCACAAAACGTGCTCAGCTTGGGCTGAAAATGCATTTAAAGCAATAAAAACTCAAATTGAGTGTCACACCTAAACCAAAGGACTTATGCACACACTTCAACATGTATTTTGTTCAGGATGACCTCCTGAAGCCCATATGAGCATTAATTTGACTACACAACTCATTCCTATGAAGATACATTCAAACTCACAAAACGTGCTCAGCTCGGGCTGAAAATGCATTTAAAGCAATAAAAACTCAAATTGAGTGTCACGCCTGAACCAAAGGACTTATGCACACACTTCAACATGTATTTTGTTCAGGATGACCTCCTGAAGCCTATTTGAGCAATAATTTGACCACACAACTCATTCCTATGAAGATACATTCAAAGTCAGAAAGCGCGCTCAACTCGGGCTGAAAATGCATTTAAAGCAATAAAAACTCAAATTGAGTGTCACGCCTAAACCAAAGGACTTATGCACACACTTCAACATGTATTTAGTTCAGGATGACCACCTGAAGCCTAAATGAGCATTAATTTGACCACACAACTCATTCCTATGAAGATACATTCAACTCACAAAACGTGCTCAGCTCGGGCTGAAAATGCATTTAAAGCAATAAAACTCAAATTGAGTGTCACACCAAACCAAAGGACTTATTCACACACTTCAACATGTATTTTGTTCAGGATGACCTCCTGAAGCCCATATGAGCATTAATTTGACCACACAACTCATTCCTAAGAAGATACATTCAAAGTCAGAAAGCGCGCTCAGCCCGGGCTGAAAATGCATTTAAAACAATAAAAACTCAAATTGAGTGTCACGCCTAAACCAAAGGACTTATGCACACACTTCAACGTGTATTTTGTTCAGGATGACCTCCTGAAGCCAAAATAAGCATTAATTTGACCACACAACTCATTCCTATGAAGATACATTCAAACTCACAAAACGTGCTCAGCTCGGGCTGAAAATGCATTTAAAGAAATAAAAACTCAAATTGAGTGTCACGCCTAAACCAAAGGACTTATGCACACACTTCAACATGTATTTAGTTCAGGAGGTCATCCTGAAGCCTATATGAGCATTAATTTGACCACACAACTCATTCCTATGAAGATACATTCAAACTCACAAAACGTCCTCAGCTCGGGCTGAAAATGCATTTAAAGCAATAAAAACTCAAATTGAGTGTCACGCCTAAACCAAAGGACTTATGCGCACACTTTAACATGTATTTTGTTCAGGAGGTCATCCTGAAGCCTATATGAGCATTAATTTGACCACACAACTGATTCCTATCAAGATACATTCAAACTCACAAAACGTGCTCAGCTCGGGCTGAAAATGCATATAAGCAATAAAACCTCAAATTGAGTGTCACGCCAAAACCAAAGAACTTATGCACACACTTCAACATGTATTTTGTTCAGGATGACCTCCTGAAGCCTAAATTAGCATTAATTTGACCACACAACTCATTCCTATGAAGATACATTCAAAGTCAGAAAGCGCGCTCAGCTCGGGCTGAAAATGCATTTAAAGCAATAAAAACTCAAATTGAGTGTCACGCCTAAACCAAAGGACTTATGCACACACTTCAACATGTATTTTGTTCAGGATGACTTCCTGAAGCCCATATGAGCATTAATTTGACTACACAACTCATTCCTATGAAGATACATTCAAACTCTCAAAACGTGCTCAGCTCGGGCTGAAAATGCATTTAAAGCAATAAAAACTCAAATTGAGTGTCACGCCTAAACCAAAGGACTTATGCACACACTTCAACATGTATTTTGTTCAGGATGACCACCTGAATGAGGATTATTTTGACCACACAACTCATTCCTATTAAGATACTTCAAACTCAGAAAACTTGCTCATCTCTGCCTGAAAATGCATTTCGCAATAAAAACTCAAATTGAGTGTCACGCCTAAACCAAAGGACTTATGCGCACACTTTAACATGTATTTTGTTCAGGAGGTCATCCTGAAGCCTATATGAGCATTAATTTGACCACACAACTGATTCCTATCAAGATACATTCAAACTCACAAAACGTGCTCAGCTCGGGCTGAAAATGCATTTAAAGCAATAAAAACTCAAATTGAGTGTCACGCCTAAACCAAAGGACTTATGCACACACTTCAACATGTATTTAGTTCAGGAGGTCATCCTGAAGCCTATATGAGCATTAATTTGACCACACAACTCATTCCTATGAAGATACATTCAAACTCACAAAACGTGCTCAGCTCGGGCTGAAAATGCATTTAAAGCAATAAAAACTCAAATTGAGTGTCACGCCTAAACCAAAGGACTTATGCACACACTTCAACATGTATTTAGTTCAGGATGACCACCTGAAGCCTAAATGAGCATTAATTTGACCACACATTTCATTCCTATGAAGATACATTCAAACTCACAAAACGTGCTCAGCTCGGGCTGAAAATGCATTTAAAGAAATAAAAACTCAAATTGAGTGTCACACCTAAACCAAAGGACTTATGCACACACTTCAACATGTATTTTGTTCAGGATGACCACCTGAAGCCTAAATGAGCATTAATTTGACCACACAACTCATTCCTATGAAGATACATTCAAACTCTCAAAACGTGCTCAGCTCGGGCTGAAAATGCATTTAAAGCAATAAAATCTCGAATTGAGTGTCACGCCTAAACCAAAGGACTTATGCACACACTTCAACAGGTATTTAGTTCAGGATGACCACCTGAAGCCTAAATGAGCATTAATTTGACCACACAACTCATTCCTATGAAGATACATTCAAACTCACAAAACGTGCTCAGCTTGGGCTGAAAATGCATTTAAAGCAATAAAAACTCAAATTGAGTGTCACACCTAAACCAAAGGACTTATGCACACACTTCAACATGTATTTTGTTCAGGATGACCTCCTGAAGCCCATATGAGCATTAATTTGACTACACAACTCATTCCTATGAAGATACATTCAAACTCACAAAACGTGCTCAGCTCGGGCTGAAAATGCATTTAAAGCAATAAAAACTCAAATTGAGTGTCACACCTAAACCAAAGGACTTATTCACACACTTCAACATGTATTTTGTTCAGGATGACCTCCTGAAGCCCATATGAGCATTAATTTGACCACACAACTCATTCCTAAGAAGATACATTCAAAGTCAGAAAGCGCGCTCAGCCCGGGCTGAAAATGCATTTAAAACAATAAAAACTCAAATTGAGTGTCACGCCTAAACCAAAGGACTTATGCACACACTTCAACATGTATTTTGTTCAGGATGACCTCCTGAAGCCAAAATAAGCATTAATTTGACCACACAACTCATTCCTATGAAGATACATTCAAACTCACAAAACGTGCTCAGCTCGGGCTGAAAATGCATTTAAAGAAATAAAAACTCAAATTGAGTGTCACGCCTAAACCAAAGGACTTATGCACACACTTCAACATGTATTTAGTTCAGGAGGTCATCCTGAAGCCTATATGAGCATTAATTTGACCACACAACTCATTCCTATCAAGATACATTCAAACTCACAAAACGTGCTCAGCTCGGGCTGAAAATGCATTTAAAGAAATAAAAACTCAAATTGAGTGTCACACCTAAACCAAAGGACTTATGCACACACTTCAACATGTATTTTGTTCAGGATGACTTCCTGAAGCCCATATGAGCATTAATTTGACTACACAACTCATTCCTATGAAGATACATTCAAACTCTCAAAAAGTGCTCAGCTCGGGCTGAAAATGCATTTAAAGCAATACAAACTCAAATTGAGTGTCACGCCTAAACCAAAGGACTTATGCACACACTTCAACATGTATTTTGTTCAGGATGACCACCTGAAGCCTAAATGAGCATTAATTTGACCACACAACTCATTCCTATGAAGATACATTCAAACTCACAAAACGTGCTCAGCTCGGGCTGAAAATGTATTTAAAGCAATAAAAACTCAAATTGAGTGTCACGCCTGAACCAAAGGACTTATGCACACACTTCAACATGTATTTTGTTCAGGATGACCTCCTGAAGCCTATTTGAGCAATAATTTGACCACACAACTCATTCCTATGAAGATACATTCAAAGTCAGAAAGCGCGCTCAGCTCGGGCTGAAAATGCATTTAAAGCAATAAAAACTCAAATTGAGTGTCACGCCTAAACCAAAGGACTTATGCACACACTTCAACATGTATTTAGTTCAGGATGACCACCTGAAGCCTAAATGAGCATTAATTTGACCACACAACTCATTCCTATGAAGATACATTCAAACTCACAAAACATGCTCAGTTCGGGCTGAAAATGCATTTAAAGCAATAAAAACTCAAATTGAGTGTCACACCTAAACCAAAGGACTTATGCACACACTCCAACGTGTATTTTGTTCAGGATGACCTCCTGAAGCCCAAATAAGCATTAATTTGACCACACAACTCATTCTATGAAGATACATTCAAACTCACAAAACGTGCTCAGCTCGGGCTGAAAATGCATTTAAAGCAATAAAAACTCAAATTGAGTGTCACGCCTAAACAAAAGGACTTATGCACACACTTCATCATGTATTTAGTTCAGGATTACCTCCTGAAGCCCATATGAGCATTAATTTGACCACACAACTCATTCCTATGAAGATACATTCAAAGTCAGAAAGCGCGCTCAGCTCGGGCGGAAAATGCATTTAAAGCAATAAAAACTCAAATTGAGTGTCACGCCTAAACCAAAGGACTTATGCACACACTTCAACATGTATTTAGTTCAGGATAACCACCTGAAGCCTAAATGAGCATTAATTTGACCACACAACTCATTCCTATAAAGATACATTCAAACTCACAAAACGTGCTCAGCTCGGGCTGAAAATGCATTTAAAGCAATAAAAACTTAAATTGAGTGTCACACCTAAACCAAAGGACTTATGCACACACTTCAACATGTATTTTGTTCAGGATGACTTCCTGAAGCCCATATGAGCATTAATTTGACTACACAACTCATTCCTATGAAGATACATTCAAACTCACAAAACGTGCTCAGCTCGGGCTGAAAATGCATTTAAAGCAATAAAAACTCAAATTGAGTGTCACGCCTAAAAAAGGACTTATCACACACTTGCACATGTATTTAGTTCAGGATTACCTCCTGAAGCCCATATGAGCATTAATTTGACCACACAACTCATTCCTAAGAAGATACATTCAAACTCTCAAAATGTGCTCAGCTCGGGCTGAAAATGCATTTAAAGCAATAAAAACTCAAATTGAGTGTCACACCTAAACCAAAGGACTTATGCACACACTTCAACATGTATTTTGTTCAGGATAACTTCCTGAGGCCCATATGAGCATTAATTTGACCACACAACTCATTCCTATGAAGATACATTCAAACTCTCAAAATGTGCTCAGCTCGGGCTGAAAATGCATTTAAAGCAATAAAAACTCAAATTGAGTGTCACGCCTAAACCAAAGGACTTATGCACACACTTCAACATGTATTTTGTTCAGGATGACCACCTGAAGCCTAAATGAGCATTAATTTGACCACACAACTAATTCCTATGAAGATACATTCAAACTCACAAAACGTGCTCAGCTCGGGCTGAAAATGCATTTAAAGCAATAAAACTCAAATTGAGTGTCACACCTAAACCAAATGACTTATTCACACACTCCAACGTGTATTTTGTTCAGGATGACCTCCTGAAGCCCAAATAAGCATTAATTTGACCACACAACTCATTCTATGAAGATACATTCAAACTCACAAAACGTGCTCAGCTCGGGCTGAAAATGCATTTAAAGCAATAAAAACTCAAATTGAGTGTCACGCCTAAACAAAAGGACTTATGCACACACTTTAACATGTATTTTGTTCAGGATGACCTCCTGAGGCCTAAATAAGCATTAATTTGACCACACAACTCATTCCTATGAAGATACATTCAAACTCACAAAACGTGCTCAGCTCGGGCTGAAAATGCATTTAAAGCAATAAAAACTCAAATTGAGTGTCACGCCTAAACCAAAGGACTTATGCACACACTTCAACATGTATTTAGTTCAGGATGACCACCTGAAGCCTAAATGAGCATTAATTTGACCACACAACTCATTCCTATGAAGATACATTCAAACTCTCAAAACGTGCTCAGCTCGGGCTGAAAATGCATTTAAAGCAATAAAAACTCAAATTGAGTGTCACGCCTAAACCAAAGGACTTATGCACACACTTCAACAGGTATTTAGTTCAGGATGACCACCTGAAGCCTAAATGAGCATTAATTTGACCACACAACTCATTCCTATGAAGATACATTCAAACTCACAAAACGTGCTCAGCTTGGGCTGAAAATGCATTTAAAGCAATAAAAACTCAAATTGAGTGTCACACCTAAACCAAAGGACTTATGCACACACTTCAACATGTATTTTGTTCAGGATGACCTCCTGAAGCCCATATGAGCATTAATTTGACTACACAACTCATTCCTATGAAGATACATTCAAACTCACAAAACGTGCTCAGCTCGGGCTGAAAATGCATTTAAAGCAATAAAAACTCAAATTGAGTGTCACGCCTGAACCAAAGGACTTATGCACACACTTCAACATGTATTTTGTTCAGGATGACCTCCTGAAGCCTATTTGAGCAATAATTTGACCACACAACTCATTCCTATGAAGATACATTCAAAGTCAGAAAGCGCGCTCAGCTCGGGCTGAAAATGCATTTAAAGCAATAAAAACTCAAATTGAGTGTCACGCCTAAACCAAAGGACTTATGCACACACTTCAACATGTATTTAGTTCAGGATGACCACCTGAAGCCTAAATGAGCATTAATTTGACCACACAACTCATTCCTATGAAGATACATTCAAACTCACAAAACGTGCTCAGCTCGGGCTGAAAATGCATTTAAAGCAATAAAACTCAAATTGAGTGTCACACCTAAACCAAAGGACTTATTCACACACTTCAACATGTATTTTGTTCAGGATGACCTCCTGAAGCCCATATGAGCATTAATTTGACCACACAACTCATTCCTAAGAAGATACATTCAAAGTCAGAAAGCGCGCTCAGCCCGGGCTGAAAATGCATTTAAAACAATAAAAACTCAAATTGAGTGTCACGCCTAAACCAAAGGACTTATGCACACACTTCAACATGTATTTTGTTCAGGATGACCTCCTGAAGCCAAAATAAGCATTAATTTGACCACACAACTCATTCCTATGAAGATACATTCAAACTCACAAAACGTGCTCAGCTCGGGCTGAAAATGCATTTAAAGAAATAAAAACTCAAATTGAGTGTCACGCCTAAACCAAAGGACTTATGCACACACTTCAACATGTATTTAGTTCAGGAGGTCATCCTGAAGCCTATATGAGCATTAATTTGACCACACAACTCATTCCTATGAAGATACATTCAAACTCACAAAACGTCCTCAGCTCGGGCTGAAAATGCATTTAAAGCAATAAAAACTCAAATTGAGTGTCACGCCTAAACCAAAGGACTTATGCGCACACTTTAACATGTATTTTGTTCAGGAGGTCATCCTGAAGCCTATATGAGCATTAATTTGACCACACAACTGATTCCTATCAAGATACATTCAAACTCACAAAACGTGCTCAGCTCGGGCTGAAAATGCATATAAGCAATAAAACCTCAAATTGAGTGTCACGCCAAAACCAAAGAACTTATGCACACACTTCAACATGTATTTTGTTCAGGATGACCTCCTGAAGCCTAAATTAGCATTAATTTGACCACACAACTCATTCCTATGAAGATACATTCAAAGTCAGAAAGCGCGCTCGGCTCGGGCTGAAAATGCATTTAAAGCAATAAAAACTCAAATTGAGTGTCACGCCTAAACCAAAGGACTTATGCACACACTTCAACATGTATTTTGTTCAGGATGACTTCCTGAAGCCCATATGAGCATTAATTTGACTACACAACTCATTCCTATGAAGATACATTCAAACTCTCAAAACGTGCTCAGCTCGGGCTGAAAATGCATTTAAAGCAATAAAAACTCAAATTGAGTGTCACGCCTGAACCAAAGGACTTATGCACACACTTCAACATGTATTTTGTTCAGGATGACCTCCTGAAGCCTATTTGAGCAATAATTTGACCACACAACTCATTCCTATGAAGATACATTCAAAGTCAGAAAGCGCGCTCAGCTCGGGCTGAAAATGCATTTAAAGCAATAAAAACTCAAATTGAGTGTCACGCCTAAACCAAAGGACTTATGCACACACTTCAACATGTATTTAGTTCAGGATGACCACCTGAAGCCTAAATGAGCATTAATTTGACCACACAACTCATTCCTATGAAGATACATTCAAACTCACAAAACATGCTCAGTTCGGGCTGAAAATGCATTTAAAGCAATAAAAACTCAAATTGAGTGTCACACCTAAACCAAAGGACTTATGCACACACTCCAACGTGTATTTTGTTCAGGATGACCTCCTGAAGCCCAAATAAGCATTAATTTGACCACACAACTCATTCTATGAAGATACATTCAAACTCACAAAACGTGCTCAGCTCGGGCTGAAAATGCATTTAAAGCAATAAAAACTCAAATTGAGTGTCACGCCTAAACAAAAGGACTTATGAACACACTTCAACATGTATTTTGTTCAGGATGACCTCTTGAAGCCTAAATAAGCATTAATTTGACCACACAACTCATTCCTATGAAGATACATTCAAACTCACAAAACGTGCTCAGCTCGGGCTGAAAATGCATTTAAGGCAATAAAAACTCAAATTGAGTGTCACGCCTAAAAAAGGACTTATGCACACACTTCATCATGTATTTAGTTCAGGATTACCTCCTGAAGCCCATATGAGCATTAATTTGACCACACAACTCATTCCTATGAAGATACATTCAAAGTCAGAAAGCGCGCTCAGCTCGGGCGGAAAATGCATTTAAAGCAATAAAAACTCAAATTGAGTGTCACGCCTAAACCAAAGGACTTATGCACACACTTCAACATGTATTTAGTTCAGGATAACCACCTGAAGCCTAAATGAGCATTAATTTGACCACACAACTCATTCCTATAAAGATACATTCAAACTCACAAAACGTGCTCAGCTCGGGCTGAAAATGCATTTAAAGCAATAAAAACTTAAATTGAGTGTCACACCTAAACCAAAGGACTTATGCACACACTTCAACATGTATTTTGTTCAGGATGACTTCCTGAAGCCCATATGAGCATTAATTTGACTACACAACTCATTCCTATGAAGATACATTCAAACTCACAAAACGTGCTCAGCTCGGGCTGAAAATGCATTTAAAGCAATAAAAACTCAAATTGAGTGTCACGCCTAAAAAAGGACTTATCACACACTTGCACATGTATTTAGTTCAGGATTACCTCCTGAAGCCCATATGAGCATTAATTTGACCACACAACTCATTCCTAAGAAGATACATTCAAACTCTCAAAATGTGCTCAGCTCGGGCTGAAAATGCATTTAAAGCAATAAAAACTCAAATTGAGTGTCACACCTAAACCAAAGGACTTATGCACACACTTCAACATGTATTTTGTTCAGGATAACTTCCTGAGGCCCATATGAGCATTAATTTGACCACACAACTCATTCCTATGAAGATACATTCAAACTCTCAAAATGTGCTCAGCTCGGGCTGAAAATGCATTTAAAGCAATAAAAACTCAAATTGAGTGTCACGCCTAAACCAAAGGACTTATGCACACACTTCAACATGTATTTTGTTCAGGATGACCACCTGAAGCCTAAATGAGCATTAATTTGACCACACAACTAATTCCTATGAAGATACATTCAAACTCACAAAACGTGCTCAGCTCGGGCTGAAAATGCATTTAAAGCAATAAAACTCAAATTGAGTGTCACACCTAAACCAAATGACTTATTCACACACTCCAACGTGTATTTTGTTCAGGATGACCTCCTGAAGCCCAAATAAGCATTAATTTGACCACACAACTCATTCTATGAAGATACATTCAAACTCACAAAACGTGCTCAGCTCGGGCTGAAAATGCATTTAAAGCAATAAAAACTCAAATTGAGTGTCACGCCTAAACAAAAGGACTTATGCACACACTTTAACATGTATTTTGTTCAGGATGACCTCCTGAGGCCTAAATAAGCATTAATTTGACCACACAACTCATTCCTATGAAGATACATTCAAACTCACAAAACGTGCTCAGCTCGGGCTGAAAATGCATTTAAAGCAATAAAAACTCAAATTGAGTGTCACGCCTAAACCAAAGGACTTATGCACACACTTCAACATGTATTTAGTTCAGGATGACCACCTGAAGCCTAAATGAGCATTAATTTGACCACACAACTCATTCCTATGAAGATACATTCAAACTCTCAAAACGTGCTCAGCTCGGGCTGAAAATGCATTTAAAGCAATAAAAACTCAAATTGAGTGTCACGCCTAAACCAAAGGACTTATGCACACACTTCAACAGGTATTTAGTTCAGGATGACCACCTGAAGCCTAAATGAGCATTAATTTGACCACACAACTCATTCCTATGAAGATACATTCAAACTCACAAAACGTGCTCAGCTTGGGCTGAAAATGCATTTAAAGCAATAAAAACTCAAATTGAGTGTCACACCTAAACCAAAGGACTTATGCACACACTTCAACATGTATTTTGTTCAGGATGACCTCCTGAAGCCTAAATAAGCATTAATTTGACCACACAACTCATTCCTATGAAGATACATTCAAACTCACAAAACGTGCTCAGCTCGGGCTGAAAATGCATTTAAGGCAATAAAAACTCAAATTGAGTGTCACGCCTAAAAAAGGACTTATGCACACACTTCATCATGTATTTAGTTCAGGATTACCTCCTGAAGCCCATATGAGCATTAATTTGACCACACAACTCATTCCTATGAAGATACATTCAAAGTCAGAAAGCGCGCTCAGCTCGGGCGGAAAATGCATTTAAAGCAATAAAAACTCAAATTGAGTGTCACGCCTAAACCAAAGGACTTATGCACACACTTCAACATGTATTTAGTTCAGGATAACCACCTGAAGCCTAAATGAGCATTAATTTGACCACACAACTCATTCCTATAAAGATACATTCAAACTCACAAAACGTGCTCAGCTCGGGCTGAAAATGCATTTAAAGCAATAAAAACTTAAATTGAGTGTCACACCTAAACCAAAGGACTTATGCACACACTTCAACATGTATTTTGTTCAGGATGACTTCCTGAAGCCCATATGAGCATTAATTTGACTACACAACTCATTCCTATGAAGATACATTCAAACTCACAAAACGTGCTCAGCTCGGGCTGAAAATGCATTTAAAGCAATAAAAACTCAAATTGAGTGTCACGCCTAAAAAAGGACTTATCACACACTTGCACATGTATTTAGTTCAGGATTACCTCCTGAAGCCCATATGAGCATTAATTTGACCACACAACTCATTCCTAAGAAGATACATTCAAACTCTCAAAATGTGCTCAGCTCGGGCTGAAAATGCATTTAAAGCAATAAAAACTCAAATTGAGTGTCACACCTAAACCAAAGGACTTATGCACACACTTCAACATGTATTTTGTTCAGGATAACTTCCTGAGGCCCATATGAGCATTAATTTGACCACACAACTCATTCCTATGAAGATACATTCAAACTCTCAAAATGTGCTCAGCTCGGGCTGAAAATGCATTTAAAGCAATAAAAACTCAAATTGAGTGTCACGCCTAAACCAAAGGACTTATGCACACACTTCAACATGTATTTTGTTCAGGATGACCACCTGAAGCCTAAATGAGCATTAATTTGACCACACAACTAATTCCTATGAAGATACATTCAAACTCACAAAACGTGCTCAGCTCGGGCTGAAAATGCATTTAAAGCAATAAAACTCAAATTGAGTGTCACACCTAAACCAAATGACTTATTCACACACTCCAACGTGTATTTTGTTCAGGATGACCTCCTGAAGCCCAAATAAGCATTAATTTGACCACACAACTCATTCTATGAAGATACATTCAAACTCACAAAACGTGCTCAGCTCGGGCTGAAAATGCATTTAAAGCAATAAAAACTCAAATTGAGTGTCACGCCTAAACAAAAGGACTTATGCACACACTTTAACATGTATTTTGTTCAGGATGACCTCCTGAGGCCTAAATAAGCATTAATTTGACCACACAACTCATTCCTATGAAGATACATTCAAACTCTCAAAACGTGCTCAGCTCGGGCTGAAAATGCATTTAAAGCAATAAAAACTCAAATTGAGTGTCACGCCTAAACCAAAGGACTTATGCACACACTTCAACAGGTATTTAGTTCAGGATGACCACCTGAAGCCTAAATGAGCATTAATTTGACCACACAACTCATTCCTATGAAGATACATTCAAACTCACAAAACGTGCTCAGCTTGGGCTGAAAATGCATTTAAAGCAATAAAAACTCAAATTGAGTGTCACACCTAAACCAAAGGACTTATGCACACACTTCAACATGTATTTTGTTCAGGATGACCTCCTGAAGCCCATATGAGCATTAATTTGACTACACAACTCATTCCTATGAAGATACATTCAAACTCACAAAACGTGCTCAGCTCGGGCTGAAAATGCATTTAAAGCAATAAAAACTCAAATTGAGTGTCACACCTGAACCAAAGGACTTATGCACACACTTCAACATGTATTTTGTTCAGGATGACCTCCTGAAGCCTATTTGAGCAATAATTTGACCACACAACTCATTCCTATGAAGATACATTCAAAGTCAGAAAGCGCGCTCAGCTCGGGCTGAAAATGCATTTAAAGCAATAAAAACTCAAATTGAGTGTCACGCCTAAACCAAAGGACTTATGCACACACTTCAACATGTATTTAGTTCAGGATGACCACCTGAAGCCTAAATGAGCATTAATTTGACCACACAACTCATTCCTATGAAGATACATTCAAACTCACAAAACGTGCTCAGCTCGGGCTGAAAATGCATTTAAAGCAATAAAACTCAAATTGAGTGTCACACCTAAACCAAAGGACTTATTCACACACTTCAACATGTATTTTGTTCAGGATGACCTCCTGAAGCCCATATGAGCATTAATTTGACCACACAACTCATTCCTAAGAAGATACATTCAAAGTCAGAAAGCGCGCTCAGCCCGGGCTGAAAATGCATTTAAAACAATAAAAACTCAAATTGAGTGTCACGCCTAAACCAAAGGACTTATGCACACACTTCAACATGTATTTTGTTCAGGATGACCTCCTGAAGCCAAAATAAGCATTAATTTGACCACACAACTCATTCCTATGAAGATACATTCAAACTCACAAAACGTGCTCAGCTCGGGCTGAAAATGCATTTAAAGAAATAAAAACTCAAATTGAGTGTCACGCCTAAACCAAAGGACTTATGCACACACTTCAACATGTATTTAGTTCAGGAGGTCATCCTGAAGCCTATATGAGCATTAATTTGACCACACAACTCATTCCTATGAAGATACATTCAAACTCACAAAACGTCCTCAGCTCGGGCTGAAAATGCATTTAAAGCAATAAAAACTCAAATTGAGTGTCACGCCTAAACCAAAGGACTTATGCGCACACTTTAACATGTATTTTGTTCAGGAGGTCATCCTGAAGCCTATATGAGCATTAATTTGACCACACAACTGATTCCTATCAAGATACATTCAAACTCACAAAACGTGCTAAGCTCGGGCTGAAAATGCATATAAGCAATAAAACCTCAAATTGAGTGTCACGCCAAAACCAAAGAACTTATGCACACACTTCAACATGTATTTTGTTCAGGATGACCTCCTGAAGCCTAAATTAGCATTAATTTGACCACACAACTCATTCCTATGAAGATACATTCAAACTCACAAAACGTGCTCAGCTCGGGCTGAAAATGCATTTAAAGCAATAAAAACTCAAATTGAGTGTCACGCCTAAACAAAAGGACTTATGAACACACTTCAACATGTATTTTGTTCAGGATGACCTCCTGAAGCCTAAATAAGCATTAATTTGACCACACAACTCATTCCTATGAAGATACATTCAAACTCACAAAACGTGCTCAGCTCGGGCTGAAAATGCATTTAAAGCAATGTAAACTCAAATTGAGTGTCACGCCTAAAAAAGGACTTATGCACACACTTCATCATGTATTTAGTTCAGGATTACCTCCTGAAGCCCATATGAGCATTAATTTGACCACACAACTCATTCCTATGAAGATACATTCAAAGTCAGAAAGCGCGCTCAGCTCGGGCGGAAAATGCATTTAAAGCAATAAAAACTCAAATTGAGTGTCACGCCTAAACCAAAGGATTTATGCACACACTTCAACATGTATTTAGTTCAGGATAACCACCTGAAGCCTAAATGAGCATTAATTTGACCACACAACTCATTCCTATGAAGATACATTCAAACTCACAAAACGTGCTCAGCTCGGGCTGAAAATGCATTTAAAGCAATAAAACTCAAATTGAGTGTCACACCTAAACCAAAGGACTTATGCACACACTTCAACATGTATTTTGTTCAGGATGACCTCCTGAAGCCTAAATAAGCATTAATTTGACCACACAACTCATTCCTATCAAGATACATTCAAACTCACAAAACGTGCTCAGCTCGGGCTGAAAATGCATTTAAAGAAATAAAAACTTAAATTGAGTGTCACACCTAAACCAAAGGACTTATGCACACACTTCAACATGTATTTTGTTCAGGATGACTTCCTGAAGCCCATATGAGCATTAATTTGACTACACAACTCATTCCTATGAAGATACATTCAAACTCACAAAACGTGCTCAGCTCGGGCTGAAAATGCATTTAAAGCAATAAAAACTCAAATTGAGTGTCACGCCTAAAAAAGGACTTATCACACACTTGCACATGTATTTAGTTCAGGATTACCTCCTGAAGCCCATATGAGCATTAATTTGACCACACAACTCATTCCTATGAAGATACATTCAAACTCTCAAAATGTGCTCAGCTCGGGCTGAAAATGCATTTAAAGCAATAAAAACTCAAATTGAGTGTCACACCTAAACCAAAGGACTTATGCACACACCTCAACATGTATTTTGTTCAGGATAACTTCCTGAAGCCCATATGAGCATTAATTTGACCACACAACTAATTCCTATGAAGATACATTCAAACTCACAAAACGTGCTCAGCTCGGGCTGAAAATGCATTTAAAGCAATAAAACTCAAATTGAGTGTCACACCTAAACCAAAGGACTTATTCACACACTCCAACGTGTATTTTGTTCAGGATGACCTCCTGAAGCCCAAATAAGCATTAATTTGACCACACAACTCATTCCTATGAAGATACATTCAAACTCACAAAACGTGCTCAGCTCGGGCTGAAAATGCATTTAAAGCAATAAAAACTCAAATTGAGTGTCACGCCTAAACAAAAGGACTTATGCACACACTTTAACATGTATTTTGTTCAGGATGACCTCCTGAGGCCTAAATAAGCATTAATTTGACCACACAACTCATTCCTATGAAGATACATTCAAACTCACAAAACGTGCTCAGCTCGGGCTGAAAATGCATTTAAAGCAATAAAAACTCAAATTGAGTGTCACGCCTAAACCAAAGGACTTATGCACACACTTCAACATGTATTTAGTTCAGGATGACCACCTGAAGCCTAAATGAGCATTAATTTGACCACACAACTCATTCCTATGAAGATACATTCAAACTCACAAAACGTGCTCAGCTCGGGCTGAAAATGCATTTAAAGAAATAAAAACTCAAATTGAGTGTCACACCTAAACCAAAGGACTTATGCACACACTTCAACATGTATTTTGTTCAGGATGACCACCTGAAGCCTAAATGAGCATTAATTTGACCACACAACTCATTCCTATGAAGATACATTCAAACTCTCAAAACGTGCTCAGCTCGGGCTGAAAATGCATTTAAAGCAATAAAATCTCAAATTGAGTGTCACGCCTAAACCAAAGGACTTATGCACACACTTCAACAGGTATTTAGTTCAGGATGACCACCTGAAGCCTAAATGAGCATTAATTTGACCACACAACTCATTCCTATGAAGATACATTCAAACTCACAAAACGTGCTCAGCTTGGGCTGAAAATGCATTTAAAGCAATAAAAACTCAAATTGAGTGTCACACCTAAACCAAAGGACTTATGCACACACTTCAACATGTATTTTGTTCAGGATGACCTCCTGAAGCCCATATGAGCATTAATTTGACTACACAACTCATTCCTATGAAGATACATTCAAACTCACAAAACGTGCTCAGCTCGGGCTGAAAATGCATTTAAAGCAATAAAAACTCAAATTGAGTGTCACGCCTGAACCAAAGGACTTATGCACACACTTCAACATGTATTTTGTTCAGGATGACCTCCTGAAGCCTATTTGAGCAATAATTTGACCACACAACTCATTCCTATGAAGATACATTCAAACTCACAAAACGTGCTCAGCTCGGGCTGAAAATGCATTTAAAGCAATAAAAACTCAAATTGAGTGTCACGCCTAAAAAAGGACTTATCACACACTTGCACATGTATTTAGTTCAGGATTACCTCCTGAAGCCCATATGAGCATTAATTTGACCACACAACTCATTCCTATGAAGATACATTCAAACTCTCAAAATGTGCTCAGCTCGGGCTGAAAATGCATTTAAAGCAATAAAAACTCAAATTGAGTGTCACACCTAAACCAAAGGACTTATGCACACACTTCAACATGTATTTTGTTTAGGATAACTTCCTGAAGCCCATATGAGCATTAATTTGACCACACAACTCATTCCTATGAAGATACATTCAAACTCTCAAAATGTGCTCAGCTCGGGCTGAAAATGCATTTAAAGCAATAAAAACTCAAATTGAGTGTCACGCCTAAACCAAAGGACTTATGCACACACTTCAACATGTATTTTGTTCAGGATGACCACCTGAAGCCTAAATGAGCATTAATTTGACCACACAACTAATTCCTATGAAGATACATTCAAACTCACAAAACGTGCTCAGCTCGGGCTGAAAATGCATTTAAAGCAATAAAACTCAAATTGAGTGTCACACCTAAACCAAATGACTTATTCACACACTCCGTGTTTTTTGTTCAGGATGACCTCCTGAAGCCCAAATAAGCATTAATTTGACCACACAACTCATTCTATGAAGATACATTCAAACTCACAAAACGTGCTCAGCTCGGGCTGAAAATGCATTTAAAGCAATAAAAACTCAAATTGAGTGTCACGCCTAAACAAAAGGACTTATGCACACACTTTAACATGTATTTTGTTCAGGATGACCTCCTGAGGCCTAAATAAGCATTAATTTGACCACACAACTCATTCCTATGAAGATACATTCAAACTCACAAAACGTGCTCAGCTCGGGCTGAAAATGCATTTAAAGCAATAAAAACTCAAATTGAGTGTCACGCCTAAACCAAAGGACTTATGCACACACTTCAACATGTATTTAGTTCAGGATGACCACCTGAAGCCTAAATGAGCATTAATTTGACCACACAACTCATTCCTATGAAGATACATTCAAACTCTCAAAACGTGCTCAGCTCGGGCTGAAAATGCATTTAAAGCAATAAAAACTCAAATTGAGTGTCACGCCTAAACCAAAGGACTTATGCACACACTTCAACAGGTATTTAGTTCAGGATGACCACCTGAAGCCTAAATGAGCATTAATTTGACCACACAACTCATTCCTATGAAGATACATTCAAACTCACAAAACGTGCTCAGCTTGGGCTGAAAATGCATTTAAAGCAATAAAAACTCAAATTGAGTGTCACACCTAAACCAAAGGACTTATGCACACACTTCAACATGTATTTTGTTCAGGATGACCTCCTGAAGCCCATATGAGCATTAATTTGACTACACAACTCATTCCTATGAAGATACATTCAAACTCACAAAACGTGCTCAGCTCGGGCTGAAAATGCATTTAAAGCAATAAAAACTCAAATTGAGTGTCACGCCTGAACCAAAGGACTTATGCACACACTTCAACATGTATTTTGTTCAGGATGACCTCCTGAAGCCTATTTGAGCAATAATTTGACCACACAACTCATTCCTATGAAGATACATTCAAAGTCAGAAAGCGCGCTCAGCTCGGGCTGAAAATGCATTTAAAGCAATAAAAACTCAAATTGAGTGTCACGCCTAAACCAAAGGACTTATGCACACACTTCAACATGTATTTAGTTCAGGATGACCACCTGAAGCCTAAATGAGCATTAATTTGACCACACAACTCATTCCTATGAAGATACATTCAAACTCACAAAACGTGCTCAGCTCGGGCTGAAAATGCATTTAAAGCAATAAAACTCAAATTGAGTGTCACACCTAAACCAAAGGACTTATTCACACACTTCAACATGTATTTTGTTCAGGATGACCTCCTGAAGCCCATATGAGCATTAATTTGACCACACAACTCATTCCTAAGAAGATACATTCAAAGTCAGAAAGCGCGCTCAGCCCGGGCTGAAAATGCATTTAAAACAATAAAAACTCAAATTGAGTGTCACGCCTAAACCAAAGGACTTATGCACACACTTCAACATGTATTTTGTTCAGGATGACCTCCTGAAGCCAAAATAAGCATTAATTTGACCACACAACTCATTCCTATGAAGATACATTCAAACTCACAAAACGTGCTCAGCTCGGGCTGAAAATGCATTTAAAGAAATAAAAACTCAAATTGAGTGTCACGCCTAAACCAAAGGACTTATGCACACACTTCAACATGTATTTAGTTCAGGAGGTCATCCTGAAGCCTATATGAGCATTAATTTGACCACACAACTCATTCCTATGAAGATACATTCAAACTCACAAAACGTCCTCAGCTCGGGCTGAAAATGCATTTAAAGCAATAAAAACTCAAATTGAGTGTCACGCCTAAACCAAAGGACTTATGCGCACACTTTAACATGTATTTTGTTCAGGAGGTCATCCTGAAGCCTATATGAGCATTAATTTGACCACACAACTGATTCCTATCAAGATACATTCAAACTCACAAAACGTGCTCAGCTCGGGCTGAAAATGCATATAAGCAATAAAACCTCAAATTGAGTGTCACGCCAAAACCAAAGAACTTATGCACACACTTCAACATGTATTTTGTTCAGGATGACCTCCTGAAGCCTAAATTAGCATTAATTTGACCACACAACTCATTCCTATGAAGATACATTCAAACTCACAAAACGTGCTCAGCTCGGGCTGAAAATGCATTTAAAGCAATAAAAACTCAAATTGAGTGTCACGCCTAAACAAAAGGACTTATGAACACACTTCAACATGTATTTTGTTCAGGATGACCTCCTGAAGCCTAAATAAGCATTAATTTGACCACACAACTCATTCCTATGAAGATACATTCAAACTCACAAAACGTGCTCAGCTCGGGCTGAAAATGCATTTAAAGCAATAAAACTCAAATTGAGTGTCACACCTAAACCAAAGGATTTATGCACACACTTCATCATGTATTTAGTTCAGGATTACCTCCTGAAGCCCATATGAGCATTAATTTGACCACACAACTCATTCCTATGAAGATACATTCAAAGTCAGAAAGCGCGCTCAGCTCGGGCGGAAAATGCATTTAAAGCAATAAAAACTCAAATTGAGTGTCACGCCTAAACCAAAGGATTTATGCACACACTTCAACATGTATTTAGTTCAGGATAACCACCTGAAGCCTAAATGAGCATTAATTTGACCACACAACTCATTCCTATGAAGATACATTCAAACTCACAAAACGTGCTCAGCTCGGGCTGAAAATGCATTTAAAGCAATAAAACTCAAATTGAGTGTCACACCTAAACCAAAGGACTTATGCACACACTTCAACATGTATTTTGTTCAGGATGACCTCCTGAAGCCTAAATAAGCATTAATTTGACCACACAACTCATTCCTATCAAGATACATTCAAACTCACAAAACGTGCTCAGCTCGGGCTGAAAATGCATTTAAAGAAATAAAAACTTAAATTGAGTGTCACACCTAAACCAAAGGACTTATGCACACACTTCAACATGTATTTTGTTCAGGATGACTTCCTGAAGCCCATATGAGCATTAATTTGACTACACAACTCATTCCTATGAAGATACATTCAAACTCACAAAACGTGCTCAGCTCGGGCTGAAAATGCATTTAAAGCAATAAAAACTCAAATTGAGTGTCACGCCTAAAAAAGGACTTATCACACACTTGCACATGTATTTAGTTCAGGATTACCTCCTGAAGCCCATATGAGCATTAATTTGACCACACAACTAATTCCTATGAAGATACATTCAAACTCACAAAACGTGCTCAGCTCGGGCTGAAAATGCATTTAAAGCAATAAAACTCAAATTGAGTGTCACACCTAAACCAAAGGACTTATTCACACACTCCAACGTGTATTTTGTTCAGGATGACCTCCTGAAGCCCAAATAAGCATTAATTTGACCACACAACTCATTCCTATGAAGATACATTCAAACTCACAAAACGTGCTCAGCTCGGGCTGAAAATGCATTTAAAGCAATAAAAACTCAAATTGAGTGTCACGCCTAAACAAAAGGACTTATGCACACACTTTAACATGTATTTTGTTCAGGATGACCTCCTGAGGCCTAAATAAGCATTAATTTGACCACACAACTCATTCCTATGAAGATACATTCAAACTCACAAAACGTGCTCAGCTCGGGCTGAAAATGCATTTAAAGAAATAAAAACTCAAATTGAGTGTCACACCTAAACCAAAGGACTTATTCACACACTTCAACATGTATTTTGTTCAGGATGACCTCCTGAAGCCTATATTCCTATGAAGATACATTCAAACTCACAAAACGTGCTCAGCTCGGGCTGAAAATGCATTTAAAGCAATAAAAACTCAAATTGAGTGTCACGCCTAAACCAAAGGACTTATGCACACACTTCAACATGTATTTAGTTCAGGATGACTACCTGAAGCCTAAATGAGCATTAATTTGACCACACAACTCATTCCTATGAAGATACATTCAAACTCACAAAACGTGCTCAGCTCGGGCTGAAAATGCATTTAAAGAAATAAAAACTCAAATTGAGTGTCACACCTAAACCAAAGGACTTATGCACACACTTCAACATGTATTTTGTTCAGGATGACCACCTGAAGCCTAAATGAGCATTAATTTGACCAAACAACTCATTCCTATGAAGATACATTCAAACTCACAAAACGTGCTCAGCTTGGGCTGAAAATGCATTTAAAGCAATAAAAACTCAAATTGAGTGTCACACCTAAACCAAAGGACTTATGCACACACTTCAACATGTATTTTGTTCAGGATGACCTCCTGAAGCCCATATGAGCATTAATTTGACTACACAACTCATTCCTATGAAGATACATTCAAACTCACAAAACGTGCTCAGCTCGAGCTGATAATGCATTTAAAGCAATAAAAACTCAAATTGAGTGTCACGCCTGAACCAAAGGACTTATGCACACACTTCAACATGTATTTTGTTCAGGATGACCTCCTGAAGCCTATTTGAGCAATAATTTGACCACACAACTCATTCCTATGAAGATACATTCAAAGTCAGAAAGCGCGCTCAGCTCGGGCTGAAAATGCATTTAAAGCAATAAAAACTCAAATTGAGTGTCACGCCTAAACCAAAGGACTTATGCACACACTTCAACATGTATTTAGTTCAGGATGACCACCTGAAGCCTAAATGAGCATTAATTTGACCACACAACTCATTCCTATGAAGATACATTCAAACTCACAAAACGTGCTCAGCTCGGGCTGAAAATGCATTTAAAGCAATAAAACTCAAATTGAGTGTCACACCTAAACCAAAGGACTTATTCACACACTTCAACATGTATTTTGTTCAGGAGACCTCCTGAAGCCCATATGAGCATTAATTTGACCACACAACTCATTCCTAAGAAGATACATTCAAAGTCAGAAAGCGCGCTCAGCCCGGGCTGAAAATGCATTTAAAACAATAAAAACTCAAATTGAGTGTCACGCCTAAACCAAAGGACTTATGCACACACTTCAACATGTATTTTGTTCAGGATGACCTCCTGAAGCCAAAATAAGCATTAATTTGACCACACAACTCATTCCTATGAAGATACATTCAAACTCACAAAACGTGCTCAGCTCGGGCTGAAAATGCATTTAAAGAAATAAAAACTCAAATTGAGTGTCACGCCTAAACCAAAGGACTTATGCACACACTTCAACATGTATTTAGTTCAGGAGGTCATCCTGAAGCCTATATGAGCATTAATTTGACCACACAACTCATTCCTATGAAGATACATTCAAACTCACAAAACGTCCTCAGCTCGGGCTGAAAATGCATTTAAAGCAATAAAAACTCAAATTGAGTGTCACGCCTAAACCAAAGGACTTATGCGCACACTTTAACATGTATTTTGTTCAGGAGGTCATCCTGAAGCCTATATGAGCATTAATTTGACCACACAACTGATTCCTATCAAGATACATTCAAACTCACAAAACGTGCTCAGCTCGGGCTGAAAATGCATATAAGCAATAAAACCTCAAATTGAGTGTCACGCCAAAACCAAAGAACTTATGCACACACTTCAACATGTATTTTGTTCAGGATGACCTCCTGAAGCCTAAATTAGCATTAATTTGACCACACAACTCATTCCTATGAAGATACATTCAAACTCACAAAACGTGCTCAGCTCGGGCTGAAAATGCATTTAAAGAAATAAAAACTCAAATTGAGTGTCACGCCTAAACCAAAGGACTTATGCACACACTTCAACATGTATTTAGTTCAGGAGGTCATCCTGAAGCCTATATGAGCATTAATTTGACCACACAACTCATTCCTATGAAGATACATTCAAACTCACAAAACGTCCTCAGCTCGGGCTGAAAATGCATTTAAAGCAATAAAAACTCAAATTGAGTGTCACGCCTAAACCAAAGGACTTATGCGCACACTTTAACATGTATTTTGTTCAGGAGGTCATCCTGAAGCCTATATGAGCATTAATTTGACCACACAACTGATTCCTATCAAGATACATTCAAACTCACAAAACGTGCTCAGCTCGGGCTGAAAATGCATATAAGCAATAAAACCTCAAATTGAGTGTCACGCCTAAACCAAAGGACTTATGCACACACTTCAACATGTATTTTGTTCAGGATGACTTCCTGAAGCCCATATGAGCATTAATTTGACTACACAACTCATTCCTATGAAGATACATTCAAACTCTCAAAACGTGCTCAGCTCGGGCTGAAAATGCATTTAAAGCAATAAAAACTCAAATTGAGTGTCACGCCTAAACCAAAGGACTTATGCACACACTTCAACATGTATTTAGTTCAGGAGGTCATCCTGAAGCCTATATGAGCATTAATTTGACCACACAACTCATTCCTATGAAGATACATTCAAACTCACAAAACGTGCTCAGCTCGGGCTGAAAATCTATTTAAAGCAATAAAAACTCAAATTGAGTGTCACGCCTAAACCAAAGGACTTATGCACACACTTCAACATGTATTTAGTTCAGGAGGTCATCCTGAAGCCTATATGAGCATTAATTTGACCACACAACTCATTCGTATGAAGATACATTCAAACTCACAAAACGTGCTCAGCTCGGGCTGAAAATGCATTTAAAGCAATAAAACCTCAAATTGAGTGTGACGCCTAAACCAAAGGACTTATGCACACACTTCAACATGTATTTAGTTCAGGATTACCTCCTGAAGCCCATATGAGCATTAATTTGACCACACAACTCATTCCTATGAAGATACATTCAAAGTCAGAAAGCGCGCTCAGCTCGGGCGGAAAATGCATTTAAAGCAATAAAAACTCAAATTGAGTGTCACGCCTAAACCAAAGGACTTATGCACACACTTCAACATGTATTTTGTTCAGGATGACTTCCTGAAGCCCATATGAGCATTAATTTGACTACACAACTCATTCCTATGAAGATACATTCAAACTCATAAAACGTGCTCAGCTCGGGCTGAAAATGCATTTAAAGCAATAAAAACTCAAATTGAGTGTCACGCCTAAAAAAGGACTTATCACACACTTGCACATGTATTTAGTTCAGGATTACCTCCTGAAGCCCATATGAGCATTAATTTGACCACACAACTCATTCCTATGAAGATACATTCAAACTCTCAAAATGTGCTCAGCTCGGGCTGAAAATGCTTTTAAAGCAATAAAAACTCAAATTGAGTGTCACACCTAAACCAAAGGACTTATGCACACACTTCAACATGTATTTTGTTCAGGATAACTTCCTGAAGCCCATATGAGCATTAATTTGACCACACAACTCATTCCTATGAAGATACATTCAAACTCTCAAAATGTGCTCAGCTCGGGCTGAAAATGCATTTAAAGCAATAAAAACTCAAATTGAGTGTCACGCCTAAACCAAAGGACTTATGCACACACTTCAACATGTATTTTGTTCAGGATGACCACCTGAAGCCTAAATGAGCATTAATTTGACCACACAACTAATTCCTATGAAGATACATTCAAACTCACAAAACGTGCTCAGCTCGGGCTGAAAATGCATTTAAAGCAATAAAACTCAAATTGAGTGTCACACCTAAACCAAATGACTTATTCACACACTCCAACGTGTATTTTGTTCAGGATGACCTCCTGAAGCCCAAATAAGCATTAATTTGACCACACAACTCATTCTATGAAGATACATTCAAACTCACAAAACGTGCTCAGCTCGGGCTGAAAATGCATTTAAAGCAATAAAAACTCAAATTGAGTGTCACGCCTAAACAAAAGGACTTATGCACACACTTTAACATGTATTTTGTTCAGGATGACCTCCTGAGGCCTAAATAAGCATTAATTTGACCACACAACTCATTCCTATGAAGATACATTCAAACTCACAAAACGTGCTCAGCTCGGGCTGAAAATGCATTTAAAGCAATAAAAACTCAAATTGAGTGTCACGCCTAAACCAAAGGACTTATGCACACACTTCAACATGTATTTAGTTCAGGATGACCACCTGAAGCCTAAATGAGCATTAATTTGACCACACAACTCATTCCTATGAAGATACATTCAAACTCACAAAACGTGCTCAGCTCGGGCTGAAAATGCATTTAAAGAAATGAAAACTCAAATTGAGTGTCACACCTAAACCAAAGGACTTATGCACACACTTCAACAGGTATTTTGTTCAGGATGACCACCTGAAGCCTAAATGAGCATTAATTTGACCACACAACTCATTCCTATGAAGATACATTCAAACTCTCAAAACGTGCTCAGCTCGGGCTGAAAATGCATTTAAAGCAATAAAAACTCAAATTGAGTGTCACGCCTAAACCAAAGGACTTATGCACACACTTCAACAGGTATTTAGTTCAGGATGACCACCTGAAGCCTAAATGAGCATTAATTTGACCACACAACTCATTCCTATGAAGATACATTCAAACTCACAAAACGTGCTCAGCTTGGGCTGAAAATGCATTTAAAGCAATAAAAACTCAAATTGAGTGTCACACCTAAACCAAAGGACTTATGCACACACTTCAACATGTATTTTGTTCAGGATGACCTCCTGAAGCCCATATGAGCATTAATTTGACTACACAACTCATTCCTATGAAGATACATTCAAACTCACAAAACGTGCTCAGCTCGAGCTGAAAATGCATTTAAAGCAATAAAAACTCAAATTGAGTGTCACGCCTGAACCAAAGGACTTATGCACACACTTCAACATGTATTTTGTTCAGGATGACCTCCTGAAGCCTATTTGAGCAATAATTTGACCACACAACTCATTCCTATGAAGATACATTCAAAGTCAGAAAGCGCGCTCAGCTCGGGCTGAAAATGCATTTAAAGCAATAAAAACTCAAATTGAGTGTCACGCCTAAACCAAAGGACTTATGCACACACTTCAACATGTATTTAGTTCAGGATGACCACCTGAAGCCTAAATGAGCATTAATTTGACCACACAACTCATTCCTATGAAGATACATTCAAACTCACAAAACGTGCTCAGCTCGGGCTGAAAATGCATTTAAAGCAATAAAACTCAAATTGAGTGTCACACCTAAACCAAAGGACTTATTCACACACTTCAACATGTATTTTGTTCAGGATGACCTCCTGAAGCCCATATGAGCATTAATTTGACCACACAACTCATTCCTAAGAAGATACATTCAAAGTCAGAAAGCGCGCTCAGCCCGGGCTGAAAATGCATTTAAAACAATAAAAACTCAAATTGAGTGTCACGCCTAAACCAAAGGACTTATGCACACACTTCAACATGTATTTTGTTCAGGATGACCTCCTGAAGCCAAAATAAGCATTAATTTGACCACACAACTCATTCCTATGAAGATACATTCAAACTCACAAAACGTGCTCAGCTCGGGCTGAAAATGCATTTAAAGAAATAAAAACTCAAATTGAGTGTCACGCCTAAACCAAAGGACTTATGCACACACTTCAACATGTATTTAGTTCAGGAGGTCATCCTGAAGCCTATATGAGCATTAATTTGACCACACAACTCATTCCTATGAAGATACATTCAAACTCACAAAACGTCCTCAGCTCGGGCTGAAAATGCATTTAAAGCAATAAAAACTCAAATTGAGTGTCACGCCTAAACCAAAGGACTTATGCGCACACTTTAACATGTATTTTGTTCAGGAGGTCATCCTGAAGCCTATATGAGCATTAATTTGACCACACAACTGATTCCTATCAAGATACATTCAAACTCACAAAACGTGCTCAGCTCGGGCTGAAAATGCATATAAGCAATAAAACCTCAAATTGAGTGTCACGCCTAAACCAAAGGACTTATGCACACACTTCAACATGTATTTTGTTCAGGATGACTTCCTGAAGCCCATATGAGCATTAATTTGACTACACAACTCATTCCTATGAAGATACATTCAAACTCTCAAAACGTGCTCAGCTCGGGCTGAAAATGCATTTAAAGCAATAAAAACTCAAATTGAGTGTCACGCCTAAACCAAAGGACTTATGCACACACTTCAACATGTATTTAGTTCAGGATGACCACCTGAAGCCTAAATGAGCATTAATTTGACCACACAACTCATTCCTATGAAGATACATTCAAACTCACAAAACGTGCTCAGCTCGGGCTGAAAATGCATTTAAAGAAATAAAAACTCAAATTGAGTGTCACACCTAAACCAAAGGACTTATGCACACACTTCAACATGTATTTTGTTCAGGATGACCACCTGAAGCCTAAATGAGCATTAATTTGACCACACAACTCATTCCTATGAAGATACATTCAAACTCTCAAAACGTGCTCAGCTCGGGCTGAAAATGCATTTAAAGCAATAAAATCTCAAATTGAGTGTCACGCCTAAACCAAAGGACTTATGCACACACTTCAACAGGTATTTAGTTCAGGATGACCACCTGAAGCCTAAATGAGCATTAATTTGACCACACAACTCATTCCTATGAAGATACATTCAAACTCACAAAACGTGCTCAGCTTGGGCTGAAAATGCATTTAAAGCAATAAAAACTCAAATTGAGTGTCACACCTAAACCAAAGGACTTATGCACACACTTCAACATGTATTTTGTTCAGGATGACCTCCTGAAGCCCATATGAGCATTAATTTGACTACACAACTCATTCCTATGAAGATACATTCAAACTCACAAAACGTGCTCAGCTCGGGCTGAAAATGCATTTAAAGAAATAAAAACTCAAATTGAGTGTCACGCCTAAACCAAAGGACTTATGCACACACTTCAACATGTATTTAGTTCAGGAGGTCATCCTGAAGCCTATATGAGCATTAATTTGACCACACAACTCATTCCTATGAAGATACATTCAAACTCACAAAACGTCCTCAGCTCGGGCTGAAAATGCATTTAAAGCAATAAAAACTCAAATTGAGTGTCACGCCTAAACCAAAGGACTTATGCGCACACTTTAACATGTATTTTGTTCAGGAGGTCATCCTGAAGCCTATATGAGCATTAATTTGACCACACAACTGATTCCTATCAAGATACATTCAAACTCACAAAACGTGCTCAGCTCGGGCTGAAAATGCATATAAGCAATAAAACCTCAAATTGAGTGTCACGCCTAAACCAAAGGACTTATGCACACACTTCAACATGTATTTTGTTCAGGATGACTTCCTGAAGCCCATATGAGCATTAATTTGACTACACAACTCATTCCTATGAAGATACATTCAAACTCTCAAAACGTGCTCAGCTCGGGCTGAAAATGCATTTAAAGCAATAAAAACTCAAATTGAGTGTCACGCCTAAACCAAAGGACTTATGCACACACTTCAACATGTATTTAGTTCAGGAGGTCATCCTGAAGCCTATATGAGCATTAATTTGACCACACAACTCATTCCTATGAAGATACATTCAAACTCACAAAACGTGCTCAGCTCGGGCTGAAAATCTATTTAAAGCAATAAAAACTCAAATTGAGTGTCACGCCTAAACCAAAGGACTTATGCACACACTTCAACATGTATTTAGTTCAGGAGGTCATCCTGAAGCCTATATGAGCATTAATTTGACCACACAACTCATTCGTATGAAGATACATTCAAACTCACAAAACGTGCTCAGCTCGGGCTGAAAATGCATTTAAAGCAATAAAACCTCAAATTGAGTGTGACGCCTAAACCAAAGGACTTATGCACACACTTCAACATGTATTTAGTTCAGGATTACCTCCTGAAGCCCATATGAGCATTAATTTGACCACACAACTCATTCCTATGAAGATACATTCAAAGTCAGAAAGCGCGCTCAGCTCGGGCGGAAAATGCATTTAAAGCAATAAAAACTCAAATTGAGTGTCACGCCTAAACCAAAGGACTTATGCACACACTTCAACATGTATTTTGTTCAGGATGACTTCCTGAAGCCCATATGAGCATTAATTTGACTACACAACTCATTCCTATGAAGATACATTCAAACTCATAAAACGTGCTCAGCTCGGGCTGAAAATGCATTTAAAGCAATAAAAACTCAAATTGAGTGTCACGCCTAAAAAAGGACTTATCACACACTTGCACATGTATTTAGTTCAGGATTACCTCCTGAAGCCCATATGAGCATTAATTTGACCACACAACTCATTCCTATGAAGATACATTCAAACTCTCAAAATGTGCTCAGCTCGGGCTGAAAATGCTTTTAAAGCAATAAAAACTCAAATTGAGTGTCACACCTAAACCAAAGGACTTATGCACACACTTCAACATGTATTTTGTTCAGGATAACTTCCTGAAGCCCATATGAGCATTAATTTGACCACACAACTCATTCCTATGAAGATACATTCAAACTCTCAAAATGTGCTCAGCTCGGGCTGAAAATGCATTTAAAGCAATAAAAACTCAAATTGAGTGTCACGCCTAAACCAAAGGACTTATGCACACACTTCAACATGTATTTTGTTCAGGATGACCACCTGAAGCCTAAATGAGCATTAATTTGACCACACAACTAATTCCTATGAAGATACATTCAAACTCACAAAACGTGCTCAGCTCGGGCTGAAAATGCATTTAAAGCAATAAAACTCAAATTGAGTGTCACACCTAAACCAAATGACTTATTCACACACTCCAACGTGTATTTTGTTCAGGATGACCTCCTGAAGCCCAAATAAGCAATAATTTGACCACACAACTCATTCCTATGAAGATACATTCAAAGTATGAAAGCGCGCTCAGCTCGGGCTGAAAATGCATTTAAAGCAATAAAAACTCAAATTGAGTGTCACGCCTAAACCAAAGGACTTATGCACACACTTCAACATGTATTTTGTTCAGGATGACCACCTGAAGCCTAAATGAGCATTAATTTGACCACACAACTCATTCCTATGAAGATACATTCAAACTCACAAAACGTGCTCAGCTCGTGCTGAAAATGCATTTAAAGCAATAAAAACTCAAATTGAGTGTCACGCCTAAACCAAAGGACTTATGCACACACTTCAACATGTATTTTGTTCAGGATGACCACCTGACGCCTAAATGAGCATTAATTTGACCACACAACTCATTCTTATGAAGATACATTCAAACTCACAAAACGTGCTCAGCTCGGGCTGAAAATGCATTTAAAGTAAAAAAAACTCAAATTGAGTGTCACGCCTAAACCAAAGGACTTATGCACACACTTCAACATGTATTTAGTTCAGGAGGTCATCCTGAAGCCAAATTAGCATTAATTTGACCACACAACTGATTCCTATGAAGATACATTCAAACTCACAAAACATGCTCAGCTCGGGCTGAAAATGCAATTAAAGCAATAAAAACTCAAACTGAGTGTCACGCCTAAACCAAAAGACTTATGCACACACTTCAACATGTATTTTGTTCAGGATGACTTCCTGAAGCCCATATGAGCATTAATTTGACTACACAACTCATTCCTATGAAGATACATTCAAACTCTCAAAACGTGCTCAGCTCGGGCTGAAAATGCATTTAAAGCAATAAAAACTCAAATTGAGTGTCACGCCTAAACCAAAGGACTTATGCACACACTTCAACATGTATTTAGTTCAGGAGGTCATCCTGAAGCCTATATGAGCATTAATTTGACCACACAACTCATTCGTATGAAGATACATTCAAACTCACAAAACGTGCTCAGCTCGGGCTGAAAATCTATTTAAAGCAATAAAAACTCAAATTGAGTGTCACGCCTAAACCAAAGGACTTATGCACACACTTCAACATGTATTTAGTTCAGGAGGTCATCCTGAAGCCTATATGAGCATTAATTTGACCACACAACTCATTCGTATGAAGATACATTCAAACTCACAAAACGTGCTCAGCTCGGGCTGAAAATGCATTTAAAGCAATAAAACCTCAAATTGAGTGTGACGCCTAAACCAAAGGACTTATGCACACACTTCAACATGTATTTAGTTCAGGATTACCTCCTGAAGCCCATATGAGCATTAATTTGACCACACAACTCATTCCTATGAAGATACATTCAAAGTCAGAAAGCGCGCTCAGCTCGGGCGGAAAATGCATTTAAAGCAATAAAAACTCAAATTGAGTGTCACGCCTAAACCAAAGGACTTATGCACACACTTCAACATGTATTTTGTTCAGGATGACTTCCTGAAGCCCATATGAGCATTAATTTGACTACACAACTCATTCCTATGAAGATACATTCAAACTCATAAAACGTGCTCAGCTCGGGCTGAAAATGCATTTAAAGCAATAAAAACTCAAATTGAGTGTCACGCCTAAAAAAGGACTTATCACACACTTGCACATGTATTTAGTTCAGGATTACCTCCTGAAGCCCATATGAGCATTAATTTGACCACACAACTCATTCCTATGAAGATACATTCAAACTCTCAAAATGTGCTCAGCTCGGGCTGAAAATGCTTTTAAAGCAATAAAAACTCAAATTGAGTGTCACACCTAAACCAAAGGACTTATGCACACACTTCAACATGTATTTTGTTCAGGATAACTTCCTGAAGCCCATATGAGCATTAATTTGACCACACAACTCATTCCTATGAAGATACATTCAAACTCTCAAAATGTGCTCAGCTCGGGCTGAAAATGCATTTAAAGCAATAAAAACTCAAATTGAGTGTCACGCCTAAACCAAAGGACTTATGCACACACTTCAACATGTATTTTGTTCAGGATGACCACCTGAAGCCTAAATGAGCATTAATTTGACCACACAACTAATTCCTATGAAGATACATTCAAACTCACAAAACGTGCTCAGCTCGGGCTGAAAATGCATTTAAAGCAATAAAACTCAAATTGAGTGTCACACCTAAACCAAATGACTTATTCACACACTCCAACGTGTATTTTGTTCAGGATGACCTCCTGAAGCCCAAATAAGCATTAATTTGACCACACAACTCATTCTATGAAGATACATTCAAACTCACAAAACGTGCTCAGCTCGGGCTGAAAATGCATTTAAAGCAATAAAAACTCAAATTGAGTGTCACGCCTAAACAAAAGGACTTATGCACACACTTTAACATGTATTTTGTTCAGGATGACCTCCTGAGGCCTAAATAAGCATTAATTTGACCACACAACTCATTCCTATGAAGATACATTCAAACTCACAAAACGTGCTCAGCTCGGGCTGAAAATGCATTTAAAGCAATAAAAACTCAAATTGAGTGTCACGCCTAAACCAAAGGACTTATGCACACACTTCAACATGTATTTAGTTCAGGATGACCACCTGAAGCCTAAATGAGCATTAATTTGACCACACAACTCATTCCTATGAAGATACATTCAAACTCACAAAACGTGCTCAGCTCGGGCTGAAAATGCATTTAAAGAAATAAAAACTCAAATTGAGTGTCACACCTAAACCAAAGGACTTATGCACACACTTCAACAGGTATTTTGTTCAGGATGACCACCTGAAGCCTAAATGAGCATTAATTTGACCACACAACTCATTCCTATGAAGATACATTCAAACTCTCAAAACGTGCTCAGCTCGGGCTGAAAATGCATTTAAAGCAATAAAAACTCAAATTGAGTGTCACGCCTAAACCAAAGGACTTATGCACACACTTCAACAGGTATTTAGTTCAGGATGACCACCTGAAGCCTAAATGAGCATTAATTTGACCACACAACTCATTCCTATGAAGATACATTCAAACTCACAAAACGTGCTCAGCTTGGGCTGAAAATGCATTTAAAGCAATAAAAACTCAAATTGAGTGTCACACCTAAACCAAAGGACTTATGCACACACTTCAACATGTATTTTGTTCAGGATGACCTCCTGAAGCCCATATGAGCATTAATTTGACTACACAACTCATTCCTATGAAGATACATTCAAACTCACAAAACGTGCTCAGCTCGAGCTGAAAATGCATTTAAAGCAATAAAAACTCAAATTGAGTGTCACGCCTGAACCAAAGGACTTATGCACACACTTCAACATGTATTTTGTTCAGGATGACCTCCTGAAGCCTATTTGAGCAATAATTTGACCACACAACTCATTCCTATGAAGATACATTCAAAGTCAGAAAGCGCGCTCAGCTCGGGCTGAAAATGCATTTAAAGCAATAAAAACTCAAATTGAGTGTCACGCCTAAACCAAAGGACTTATGCACACACTTCAACATGTATTTAGTTCAGGATGACCACCTGAAGCCTAAATGAGCATTAATTTGACCACACAACTCATTCCTATGAAGATACATTCAAACTCACAAAACGTGCTCAGCTCGGGCTGAAAATGCATTTAAAGCAATAAAACTCAAATTGAGTGTCACACCTAAACCAAAGGACTTATTCACACACTTCAACATGTATTTTGTTCAGGATGACCTCCTGAAGCCCATATGAGCATTAATTTGACCACACAACTCATTCCTAAGAAGATACATTCAAAGTCAGAAAGCGCGCTCAGCCCGGGCTGAAAATGCATTTAAAACAATAAAAACTCAAATTGAGTGTCACGCCTAAACCAAAGGACTTATGCACACACTTCAACATGTATTTTGTTCAGGATGACCTCCTGAAGCCAAAATAAGCATTAATTTGACCACACAACTCATTCCTATGAAGATACATTCAAACTCACAAAACGTGCTCAGCTCGGGCTGAAAATGCATTTAAAGAAATAAAAACTCAAATTGAGTGTCACGCCTAAACCAAAGGACTTATGCACACACTTCAACATGTATTTAGTTCAGGAGGTCATCCTGAAGCCTATATGAGCATTAATTTGACCACACAACTCATTCCTATGAAGATACATTCAAACTCACAAAACGTCCTCAGCTCGGGCTGAAAATGCATTTAAAGCAATAAAAACTCAAATTGAGTGTCACGCCTAAACCAAAGGACTTATGCGCACACTTTAACATGTATTTTGTTCAGGAGGTCATCCTGAAGCCTATATGAGCATTAATTTGACCACACAACTGATTCCTATCAAGATACATTCAAACTCACAAAACGTGCTCAGCTCGGGCTGAAAATGCATATAAGCAATAAAACCTCAAATTGAGTGTCACGCCTAAACCAAAGGACTTATGCACACACTTCAACATGTATTTTGTTCAGGATGACTTCCTGAAGCCCATATGAGCATTAATTTGACTACACAACTCATTCCTATGAAGATACATTCAAACTCTCAAAACGTGCTCAGCTCGGGCTGAAAATGCATTTAAAGCAATAAAAACTCAAATTGAGTGTCACGCCTAAACCAAAGGACTTATGCACACACTTCAACATGTATTTAGTTCAGGATGACCACCTGAAGCCTAAATGAGCATTAATTTGACCACACAACTCATTCCTATGAAGATACATTCAAACTCACAAAACGTGCTCAGCTCGGGCTGAAAATGCATTTAAAGAAATAAAAACTCAAATTGAGTGTCACACCTAAACCAAAGGACTTATGCACACACTTCAACATGTATTTTGTTCAGGATGACCACCTGAAGCCTAAATGAGCATTAATTTGACCACACAACTCATTCCTATGAAGATACATTCAAACTCTCAAAACGTGCTCAGCTCGGGCTGAAAATGCATTTAAAGCAATAAAATCTCAAATTGAGTGTCACGCCTAAACCAAAGGACTTATGCACACACTTCAACAGGTATTTAGTTCAGGATGACCACCTGAAGCCTAAATGAGCATTAATTTGACCACACAACTCATTCCTATGAAGATACATTCAAACTCACAAAACGTGCTCAGCTTGGGCTGAAAATGCATTTAAAGCAATAAAAACTCAAATTGAGTGTCACACCTAAACCAAAGGACTTATGCACACACTTCAACATGTATTTTGTTCAGGATGACCTCCTGAAGCCCATATGAGCATTAATTTGACTACACAACTCATTCCTATGAAGATACATTCAAACTCACAAAACGTGCTCAGCTCGGGCTGAAAATGCATTTAAAGCAATAAAAACTCAAATTGAGTGTCACGCCTGAACCAAAGGACTTATGCACACACTTCAACATGTATTTTGTTCAGGATGACCTCCTGAAGCCTATTTGAGCAATAATTTGACCACACAACTCATTCCTATGAAGATACATTCAAAGTCAGAAAGCGCGCTCAGATCGGGCTGAAAATGCATTTAAAGCAATAAAAACTCAAATTGAGTGTCACGCCTAAACCAAAGGACTTATGCACACACTTCAACATGTATTTAGTTCAGGATGACCACCTGAAGCCTAAATGAGCATTAATTTGACCACACAACTCATTCCTATGAAGATACATTCAAACTCACAAAACGTGCTCAGCTTGGGCTGAAAATGCATTTAAAGCAATAAAAACTCAAATTGAGTGTCACACCTAAACCAAAGGACTTATGCACACACTTCAACATGTATTTTGTTCAGGATGACCTCCTGAAGCCCATATGAGCATTAATTTGACTACACAACTCATTCCTATGAAGATACATTCAAACTCACAAAACGTGCTCAGCTCGGGCTGAAAATGCATTTAAAGAAATAAAAACTCAAATTGAGTGTCACGCCTAAACCAAAGGACTTATGCACACACTTCAACATGTATTTAGTTCAGGAGGTCATCCTGAAGCCTATATGAGCATTAATTTGACCACACAACTCATTCCTATGAAGATACATTCAAACTCACAAAACGTCCTCAGCTCGGGCTGAAAATGCATTTAAAGCAATAAAAACTCAAATTGAGTGTCACGCCTAAACCAAAGGACTTATGCGCACACTTTAACATGTATTTTGTTCAGGAGGTCATCCTGAAGCCTATATGAGCATTAATTTGACCACACAACTGATTCCTATCAAGATACATTCAAACTCACAAAACGTGCTCAGCTCGGGCTGAAAATGCATATAAGCAATAAAACCTCAAATTGAGTGTCACGCCTAAACCAAAGGACTTATGCACACACTTCAACATGTATTTTGTTCAGGATGACTTCCTGAAGCCCATATGAGCATTAATTTGACTACACAACTCATTCCTATGAAGATACATTCAAACTCTCAAAACGTGCTCAGCTCGGGCTGAAAATGCATTTAAAGCAATAAAAACTCAAATTGAGTGTCACGCCTAAACCAAAGGACTTATGCACACACTTCAACATGTATTTAGTTCAGGAGGTCATCCTGAAGCCTATATGAGCATTAATTTGACCACACAACTCATTCCTATGAAGATACATTCAAACTCACAAAACGTGCTCAGCTCGGGCTGAAAATCTATTTAAAGCAATAAAAACTCAAATTGAGTGTCACGCCTAAACCAAAGGACTTATGCACACACTTCAACATGTATTTAGTTCAGGAGGTCATCCTGAAGCCTATATGAGCATTAATTTGACCACACAACTCATTCGTATGAAGATACATTCAAACTCACAAAACGTGCTCAGCTCGGGCTGAAAATGCATTTAAAGCAATAAAACCTCAAATTGAGTGTGACGCCTAAACCAAAGGACTTATGCACACACTTCAACATGTATTTAGTTCAGGATTACCTCCTGAAGCCCATATGAGCATTAATTTGACCACACAACTCATTCCTATGAAGATACATTCAAAGTCAGAAAGCGCGCTCAGCTCGGGCGGAAAATGCATTTAAAGCAATAAAAACTCAAATTGAGTGTCACGCCTAAACCAAAGGACTTATGCACACACTTCAACATGTATTTTGTTCAGGATGACTTCCTGAAGCCCATATGAGCATTAATTTGACTACACAACTCATTCCTATGAAGATACATTCAAACTCATAAAACGTGCTCAGCTCGGGCTGAAAATGCATTTAAAGCAATAAAAACTCAAATTGAGTGTCACGCCTAAAAAAGGACTTATCACACACTTGCACATGTATTTAGTTCAGGATTACCTCCTGAAGCCCATATGAGCATTAATTTGACCACACAACTCATTCCTATGAAGATACATTCAAACTCTCAAAATGTGCTCAGCTCGGGCTGAAAATGCTTTTAAAGCAATAAAAACTCAAATTGAGTGTCACACCTAAACCAAAGGACTTATGCACACACTTCAACATGTATTTTGTTCAGGATAACTTCCTGAAGCCCATATGAGCATTAATTTGACCACACAACTCATTCCTATGAAGATACATTCAAACTCTCAAAATGTGCTCAGCTCGGGCTGAAAATGCATTTAAAGCAATAAAAACTCAAATTGAGTGTCACGCCTAAACCAAAGGACTTATGCACACACTTCAACATGTATTTTGTTCAGGATGACCACCTGAAGCCTAAATGAGCATTAATTTGACCACACAACTAATTCCTATGAAGATACATTCAAACTCACAAAACGTGCTCAGCTCGGGCTGAAAATGCATTTAAAGCAATAAAACTCAAATTGAGTGTCACACCTAAACCAAATGACTTATTCACACACTCCAACGTGTATTTTGTTCAGGATGACCTCCTGAAGCCCAAATAAGCAATAATTTGACCACACAACTCATTCCTATGAAGATACATTCAAAGTATGAAAGCGCGCTCAGCTCGGGCTGAAAATGCATTTAAAGCAATAAAAACTCAAATTGAGTGTCACGCCTAAACCAAAGGACTTATGCACACACTTCAACATGTATTTTGTTCAGGATGACCACCTGAAGCCTAAATGAGCATTAATTTGACCACACAACTCATTCCTATGAAGATACATTCAAACTCACAAAACGTGCTCAGCTCGTGCTGAAAATGCATTTAAAGCAATAAAAACTCAAATTGAGTGTCACGCCTAAACCAAAGGACTTATGCACACACTTCAACATGTATTTTGTTCAGGATGACCACCTGACGCCTAAATGAGCATTAATTTGACCACACAACTCATTCTTATGAAGATACATTCAAACTCACAAAACGTGCTCAGCTCGGGCTGAAAATGCATTTAAAGTAAAAAAAACTCAAATTGAGTGTCACGCCTAAACCAAAGGACTTATGCACACACTTCAACATGTATTTAGTTCAGGAGGTCATCCTGAAGCCAAATTAGCATTAATTTGACCACACAACTGATTCCTATGAAGATACATTCAAACTCACAAAACATGCTCAGCTCGGGCTGAAAATGCAATTAAAGCAATAAAAACTCAAACTGAGTGTCACGCCTAAACCAAAAGACTTATGCACACACTTCAACATGTATTTTGTTCAGGATGACTTCCTGAAGCCCATATGAGCATTAATTTGACTACACAACTCATTCCTATGAAGATACATTCAAACTCTCAAAACGTGCTCAGCTCGGGCTGAAAATGCATTTAAAGCAATAAAAACTCAAATTGAGTGTCACGCCTAAACCAAAGGACTTATGCACACACTTCAACATGTATTTAGTTCAGGAGGTCATCCTGAAGCCTATATGAGCATTAATTTGACCACACAACTCATTCGTATGAAGATACATTCAAACTCACAAAACGTGCTCAGCTCGGGCTGAAAATCTATTTAAAGCAATAAAAACTCAAATTGAGTGTCACGCCTAAACCAAAGGACTTATGCACACACTTCAACATGTATTTAGTTCAGGAGGTCATCCTGAAGCCTATATGAGCATTAATTTGACCACACAACTCATTCGTATGAAGATACATTCAAACTCACAAAACGTGCTCAGCTCGGGCTGAAAATGCATTTAAAGCAATAAAACCTCAAATTGAGTGTGACGCCTAAACCAAAGGACTTATGCACACACTTCAACATGTATTTAGTTCAGGATTACCTCCTGAAGCCCATATGAGCATTAATTTGACCACACAACTCATTCCTATGAAGATACATTCAAAGTCAGAAAGCGCGCTCAGCTCGGGCGGAAAATGCATTTAAAGCAATAAAAACTCAAATTGAGTGTCACGCCTAAACCAAAGGACTTATGCACACACTTCAACATGTATTTTGTTCAGGATGACTTCCTGAAGCCCATATGAGCATTAATTTGACTACACAACTCATTCCTATGAAGATACATTCAAACTCATAAAACGTGCTCAGCTCGGGCTGAAAATGCATTTAAAGCAATAAAAACTCAAATTGAGTGTCACGCCTAAAAAAGGACTTATCACACACTTGCACATGTATTTAGTTCAGGATTACCTCCTGAAGCCCATATGAGCATTAATTTGACCACACAACTCATTCCTATGAAGATACATTCAAACTCTCAAAATGTGCTCAGCTCGGGCTGAAAATGCTTTTAAAGCAATAAAAACTCAAATTGAGTGTCACACCTAAACCAAAGGACTTATGCACACACTTCAACATGTATTTTGTTCAGGATAACTTCCTGAAGCCCATATGAGCATTAATTTGACCACACAACTCATTCCTATGAAGATACATTCAAACTCTCAAAATGTGCTCAGCTCGGGCTGAAAATGCATTTAAAGCAATAAAAACTCAAATTGAGTGTCACGCCTAAACCAAAGGACTTATGCACACACTTCAACATGTATTTTGTTCAGGATGACCACCTGAAGCCTAAATGAGCATTAATTTGACCACACAACTAATTCCTATGAAGATACATTCAAACTCACAAAACGTGCTCAGCTCGGGCTGAAAATGCATTTAAAGCAATAAAACTCAAATTGAGTGTCACACCTAAACCAAATGACTTATTCACACACTCCAACGTGTATTTTGTTCAGGATGACCTCCTGAAGCCCAAATAAGCATTAATTTGACCACACAACTCATTCTATGAAGATACATTCAAACTCACAAAACGTGCTCAGCTCGGGCTGAAAATGCATTTAAAGCAATAAAAACTCAAATTGAGTGTCACGCCTAAACAAAAGGACTTATGCACACACTTTAACATGTATTTTGTTCAGGATGACCTCCTGAGGCCTAAATAAGCATTAATTTGACCACACAACTCATTCCTATGAAGATACATTCAAACTCACAAAACGTGCTCAGCTCGGGCTGAAAATGCATTTAAAGCAATAAAAACTCAAATTGAGTGTCACGCCTAAACCAAAGGACTTATGCACACACTTCAACATGTATTTAGTTCAGGATGACCACCTGAAGCCTAAATGAGCATTAATTTGACCACACAACTCATTCCTATGAAGATACATTCAAACTCACAAAACGTGCTCAGCTCGGGCTGAAAATGCATTTAAAGAAATAAAAACTCAAATTGAGTGTCACACCTAAACCAAAGGACTTATGCACACACTTCAACAGGTATTTTGTTCAGGATGACCACCTGAAGCCTAAATGAGCATTAATTTGACCACACAACTCATTCCTATGAAGATACATTCAAACTCTCAAAACGTGCTCAGCTCGGGCTGAAAATGCATTTAAAGCAATAAAAACTCAAATTGAGTGTCACGCCTAAACCAAAGGACTTATGCACACACTTCAACAGGTATTTAGTTCAGGATGACCACCTGAAGCCTAAATGAGCATTAATTTGACCACACAACTCATTCCTATGAAGATACATTCAAACTCACAAAACGTGCTCAGCTTGGGCTGAAAATGCATTTAAAGCAATAAAAACTCAAATTGAGTGTCACACCTAAACCAAAGGACTTATGCACACACTTCAACATGTATTTTGTTCAGGATGACCTCCTGAAGCCCATATGAGCATTAATTTGACTACACAACTCATTCCTATGAAGATACATTCAAACTCACAAAACGTGCTCAGCTCGAGCTGAAAATGCATTTAAAGCAATAAAAACTCAAATTGAGTGTCACGCCTGAACCAAAGGACTTATGCACACACTTCAACATGTATTTTGTTCAGGATGACCTCCTGAAGCCTATTTGAGCAATAATTTGACCACACAACTCATTCCTATGAAGATACATTCAAAGTCAGAAAGCGCGCTCAGCTCGGGCTGAAAATGCATTTAAAGCAATAAAAACTCAAATTGAGTGTCACGCCTAAACCAAAGGACTTATGCACACACTTCAACATGTATTTAGTTCAGGATGACCACCTGAAGCCTAAATGAGCATTAATTTGACCACACAACTCATTCCTATGAAGATACATTCAAACTCACAAAACGTGCTCAGCTCGGGCTGAAAATGCATTTAAAGCAATAAAACTCAAATTGAGTGTCACACCTAAACCAAAGGACTTATTCACACACTTCAACATGTATTTTGTTCAGGATGACCTCCTGAAGCCCATATGAGCATTAATTTGACCACACAACTCATTCCTAAGAAGATACATTCAAAGTCAGAAAGCGCGCTCAGCCCGGGCTGAAAATGCATTTAAAACAATAAAAACTCAAATTGAGTGTCACGCCTAAACCAAAGGACTTATGCACACACTTCAACATGTATTTTGTTCAGGATGACCTCCTGAAGCCAAAATAAGCATTAATTTGACCACACAACTCATTCCTATGAAGATACATTCAAACTCACAAAACGTGCTCAGCTCGGGCTGAAAATGCATTTAAAGAAATAAAAACTCAAATTGAGTGTCACGCCTAAACCAAAGGACTTATGCACACACTTCAACATGTATTTAGTTCAGGAGGTCATCCTGAAGCCTATATGAGCATTAATTTGACCACACAACTCATTCCTATGAAGATACATTCAAACTCACAAAACGTCCTCAGCTCGGGCTGAAAATGCATTTAAAGCAATAAAAACTCAAATTGAGTGTCACGCCTAAACCAAAGGACTTATGCGCACACTTTAACATGTATTTTGTTCAGGAGGTCATCCTGAAGCCTATATGAGCATTAATTTGACCACACAACTGATTCCTATCAAGATACATTCAAACTCACAAAACGTGCTCAGCTCGGGCTGAAAATGCATATAAGCAATAAAACCTCAAATTGAGTGTCACGCCTAAACCAAAGGACTTATGCACACACTTCAACATGTATTTTGTTCAGGATGACTTCCTGAAGCCCATATGAGCATTAATTTGACTACACAACTCATTCCTATGAAGATACATTCAAACTCTCAAAACGTGCTCAGCTCGGGCTGAAAATGCATTTAAAGCAATAAAAACTCAAATTGAGTGTCACGCCTAAACCAAAGGACTTATGCACACACTTCAACATGTATTTAGTTCAGGATGACCACCTGAAGCCTAAATGAGCATTAATTTGACCACACAACTCATTCCTATGAAGATACATTCAAACTCACAAAACGTGCTCAGCTCGGGCTGAAAATGCATTTAAAGAAATAAAAACTCAAATTGAGTGTCACACCTAAACCAAAGGACTTATGCACACACTTCAACATGTATTTTGTTCAGGATGACCACCTGAAGCCTAAATGAGCATTAATTTGACCACACAACTCATTCCTATGAAGATACATTCAAACTCTCAAAACGTGCTCAGCTCGGGCTGAAAATGCATTTAAAGCAATAAAATCTCAAATTGAGTGTCACACCTAAACCAAAGGACTTATGCACACACTTCAACATGTATTTTGTTCAGGATGACCTCCTGAAGCCCATATGAGCATTAATTTGACTACACAACTCATTCCTATGAAGATACATTCAAAGTCAGAAAGCGCGCTCAGATCGGGCTGAAAATGCATTTAAAGCAATAAAAACTCAAATTGAGTGTCACGCCTAAACCAAAGGACTTATGCACACACTTCAACATGTATTTAGTTCAGGATGACCACCTGAAGCCTAAATGAGCATTAATTTGACCACACAACTCATTCCTATGAAGATACATTCAAACTCACAAAACGTGCTCAGCTCGGGCTGAAAATGCATTTAAAGCAATAAAACTCAAATTGAGTGTCACACCTAAACCAAAGGACTTATTCACACACTTCAACATGTATTTTGTTCAGGATGACCTCCTGAAGCCCATATGAGCATTAATTTGACCACACAACTCATTCCTAAGAAGATACATTCAAAGTCAGAAAGCGCGCTCAGCCCGGGCTGAAAATGCATTTAAAACAATAAAAACTCAAATTGAGTGTCACGCCTAAACCAAAGGACTTATGCACACACTTCAACATGTATTTTGTTCAGGATGACCTCCTGAAGCCAAAATAAGCATTAATTTGACCACACAACTCATTCCTATGAAGATACATTCAAACTCACAAAACGTGCTCAGCTCGGGCTGAAAATGCATTTAAAGAAATAAAAACTCAAATTGAGTGTCACGCCTAAACCAAAGGACTTATGCACACACTTCAACATGTATTTAGTTCAGGAGGTCATCCTGAAGCCTATATGAGCATTAATTTGACCACACAACTCATTCCTATGAAGATACATTCAAACTCACAAAACGTCCTCAGCTCGGGCTGAAAATGCATTTAAAGCAATAAAAACTCAAATTGAGTGTGACGCCTAAACCAAAGGACTTATGCACACACTTCAACATGTATTTAGTTCAGGATTACCTCCTGAAGCCCATATGAGCATTAATTTGACCACACAACTCATTCCTATGAAGATACATTCAAAGTCAGAAAGCGCGCTCAGCTCGGGCGGAAAATGCATTTAAAGCAATAAAAACTCAAATTGAGTGTCACGCCTAAACCAAAGGACTTATGCACACACTTCAACATGTATTTTGTTCAGGATGACTTCCTGAAGCCCATATGAGCATTAATTTGACTACACAACTCATTCCTATGAAGATACATTCAAACTCATAAAACGTGCTCAGCTCGGGCTGAAAATGCATTTAAAGCAATAAAAACTCAAATTGAGTGTCACGCCTAAAAAAGGACTTATCACACACTTGCACATGTATTTAGTTCAGGATTACCTCCTGAAGCCCATATGAGCATTAATTTGACCACACAACTCATTCCTATGAAGATACATTCAAACTCTCAAAATGTGCTCAGCTCGGGCTGAAAATGCTTTTAAAGCAATAAAAACTCAAATTGAGTGTCACACCTAAACCAAAGGACTTATGCACACACTTCAACATGTATTTTGTTCAGGATAACTTCCTGAAGCCCATATGAGCATTAATTTGACCACACAACTCATTCCTATGAAGATACATTCAAACTCTCAAAATGTGCTCAGCTCGGGCTGAAAATGCATTTAAAGCAATAAAAACTCAAATTGAGTGTCACGCCTAAACCAAAGGACTTATGCACACACTTCAACATGTATTTTGTTCAGGATGACCACCTGAAGCCTAAATGAGCATTAATTTGACCACACAACTAATTCCTATGAAGATACATTCAAACTCACAAAACGTGCTCAGCTCGGGCTGAAAATGCATTTAAAGCAATAAAACTCAAATTGAGTGTCACACCTAAACCAAATGACTTATTCACACACTCCAACGTGTATTTTGTTCAGGATGACCTCCTGAAGCCCAAATAAGCATTAATTTGACCACACAACTCATTCTATGAAGATACATTCAAACTCACAAAACGTGCTCAGCTCGGGCTGAAAATGCATTTAAAGCAATAAAAACTCAAATTGAGTGTCACGCCTAAACAAAAGGACTTATGCACACACTTTAACATGTATTTTGTTCAGGATGACCTCCTGAGGCCTAAATAAGCATTAATTTGACCACACAACTCATTCCTATGAAGATACATTCAAACTCACAAAACGTGCTCAGCTCGGGCTGAAAATGCATTTAAAGCAATAAAAACTCAAATTGAGTGTCACGCCTAAACCAAAGGACTTATGCACACACTTCAACATGTATTTAGTTCAGGATGACCACCTGAAGCCTAAATGAGCATTAATTTGACCACACAACTCATTCCTATGAAGATACATTCAAACTCACAAAACGTGCTCAGCTCGGGCTGAAAATGCATTTAAAGAAATAAAAACTCAAATTGAGTGTCACACCTAAACCAAAGGACTTATGCACACACTTCAACAGGTATTTTGTTCAGGATGACCACCTGAAGCCTAAATGAGCATTAATTTGACCACACAACTCATTCCTATGAAGATACATTCAAACTCTCAAAACGTGCTCAGCTCGGGCTGAAAATGCATTTAAAGCAATAAAAACTCAAATTGAGTGTCACGCCTAAACCAAAGGACTTATGCACACACTTCAACAGGTATTTAGTTCAGGATGACCACCTGAAGCCTAAATGAGCATTAATTTGACCACACAACTCATTCCTATGAAGATACATTCAAACTCACAAAACGTGCTCAGCTTGGGCTGAAAATGCATTTAAAGCAATAAAAACTCAAATTGAGTGTCACACCTAAACCAAAGGACTTATGCACACACTTCAACATGTATTTTGTTCAGGATGACCTCCTGAAGCCCATATGAGCATTAATTTGACTACACAACTCATTCCTATGAAGATACATTCAAACTCACAAAACGTGCTCAGCTCGAGCTGAAAATGCATTTAAAGCAATAAAAACTCAAATTGAGTGTCACGCCTGAACCAAAGGACCTATGCACACACTTCAACATGTATTTTGTTCAGGATGACCTCCTGAAGCCTATTTGAGCAATAATTTGACCACACAACTCATTCCTATGAAGATACATTCAAAGTCAGAAAGCGCGCTCAGCTCGGGCTGAAAATGCATTTAAAGCAATAAAAACTCAAATTGAGTGTCACGCCTAAACCAAAGGACTTATGCACACACTTCAACATGTATTTAGTTCAGGATGACCACCTGAAGCCTAAATGAGCATTAATTTGACCACACAACTCATTCCTATGAAGATACATTCAAACTCACAAAACGTGCTCAGCTCGGGCTGAAAATGCATTTAAAGCAATAAAACTCAAATTGAGTGTCACACCTAAACCAAAGGACTTATTCACACACTTCAACATGTATTTTGTTCAGGAGACCTCCTGAAGCCCATATGAGCATTAATTTGACCACACAACTCATTCCTAAGAAGATACATTCAAAGTCAGAAAGCGCGCTCAGCCCGGGCTGAAAATGCATTTAAAACAATAAAAACTCAAATTGAGTGTCACGCCTAAACCAAAGGACTTATGCACACACTTCAACATGTATTTTGTTCAGGATGACCTCCTGAAGCCAAAATAAGCATTAATTTGACCACACAACTCATTCCTATGAAGATACATTCAAACTCACAAAACGTGCTCAGCTCGGGCTGAAAATGCATTTAAAGAAATAAAAACTCAAATTGAGTGTCACGCCTAAACCAAAGGACTTATGCACACACTTCAACATGTATTTAGTTCAGGAGGTCATCCTGAAGCCTATATGAGCATTAATTTGACCACACAACTCATTCCTATGAAGATACATTCAAACTCACAAAACGTCCTCAGCTCGGGCTGAAAATGCATTTAAAGCAATAAAAACTCAAATTGAGTGTCACGCCTAAACCAAAGGACTTATGCGCACACTTTAACATGTATTTTGTTCAGGAGGTCATCCTGAAGCCTATATGAGCATTAATTTGACCACACAACTGATTCCTATCAAGATACATTCAAACTCACAAAACGTGCTCAGCTCGGGCTGAAAATGCATATAAGCAATAAAACCTCAAATTGAGTGTCACGCCAAAACCAAAGAACTTATGCACACACTTCAACATGTATTTTGTTCAGGATGACCTCCTGAAGCCTAAATTAGCATTAATTTGACCACACAACTCATTCCTATGAAGATACATTCAAAGTCAGAAAGCGCGCTCAGCTCGGGCTGAAAATGCATTTAAAGCAATAAAAACTCAAATTGAGTGTCACGCCTAAACCAAAGGACTTATGCACACACTTCAACATGTATTTTGTTCAGGATGACTTCCTGAAGCCCATATGAGCATTAATTTGACTACACAACTCATTCCTATGAAGATACATTCAAACTCTCAAAACGTGCTCAGCTCGGGCTGAAAATGCATTTAAAGCAATAAAAACTCAAATTGAGTGTCACGCCTAAACCAAAGGACTTATGCACACACTTCAACATGTATTTTGTTCAGGATGACCACCTGAATGAGGATTATTTTGACCACACAACTCATTCCTATTAAGATACTTCAAACTCAGAAAACTTGCTCATCTCTGCCTGAAAATGCATTTCGCAATAAAAACTCAAATTGAGTGTCACGCCTAAACCAAAGGACTTATGCGCACACTTTAACATGTATTTTGTTCAGGAGGTCATCCTGAAGCCTATATGAGCATTAATTTGACCACACAACTGATTCCTATCAAGATACATTCAAACTCACAAAACGTGCTCAGCTCGGGCTGAAAATGCATTTAAAGCAATAAAAACTCAAATTGAGTGTCACGCCTAAACCAAAGGACTTATGCACACACTTCAACATGTATTTAGTTCAGGAGGTCATCCTGAAGCCTATATGAGCATTAATTTGACCACACAACTCATTCCTATGAAGATACATTCAAACTCACAAAACGTGCTCAGCTCGGGCTGAAAATGCATTTAAAGCAATAAAAACTCAAATTGAGTGTCACGCCTAAACCAAAGGACTTATGCACACACTTCAACATGTATTTAGTTCAGGAGGTCATCCTGAAGCCTATATGAGCATTAATTTGACCACACAACTCATTCGTATGAAGATACATTCAAACTCACAAAACGTGCTCAGCTCGGGCTGAAAATGCGTTTAAAGCAATAAAACCTCAAATTGAGTGTGACGCCTAAACCAAAGGACTTATGCACACACTTCAACATGTATTTAGTTCAGGATTACCTCCTGAAGCCCATATGAGCATTAATTTGACCACACAACTCATTCCTATGAAGATACATTCAAAGTCAGAAAGCGCGCTCAGCTCGGGCGGAAAATGCATTTAAAGCAATAAAAACTCAAATTGAGTGTCACGCCTAAACCAAAGGACTTATGCACACACTTCAACATGTATTTTGTTCAGGATGACCTCCTGAAGCCTAAATAAGCATTAATTTGACCACACAACTCATTCCTATCAAGATACATTCAAACTCACAAAACGTGCTCAGCTCGGGATGAAAATGCATTTAAAGAAATAAAAACTTAAATTGAGTGTCACACCTAAACCAAAGGACTTATGCACACACTTCAACATGTATTTTGTTCAGGATGACTTCCTGAAGCCGATATGAGCATTAATTTGACTACACAACTCATTCCTATGAAGATACATTCAAACTCACAAAACGTGCTCAGCTCGGGCTGAAAATGCATTTAAAGCAATAAAACTCAAATTGAGTGTCACACCTAAACCAAAGGACTTATGCACACACTTCAACATGTATTTTGTTCAGGATGACCTCCTGAAGCCTAAATAAGCATTAATTTGACCACACAACTCATTCCTATCAAGATACATTCAAACTCACAAAACGTGCTCAGCTCGGGCGGAAAATGCATTTAAAGCAATAAAAACTCAAATTGAGTGTCACGCCTAAACCAAAGGACTTATGCACACACTTCAACATGTATTTTGTTCAGGATGACTTCCTGAAGCCCATATGAGCATTAATTTGACTACACAACTCATTCCTATGAAGATACATTCAAACTCATAAAACGTGCTCAGCTCGGGCTGAAAATGCATTTAAAGCAATAAAAACTCAAATTGAGTGTCACGCCTAAAAAAGGACTTATCACACACTTGCACATGTATTTAGTTCAGGATTACCTCCTGAAGCCCATATGAGCATTAATTTGACTACACAACTCATTCCTATGAAGATACATTCAAACTCACAAAACGTGCTCAGCTCGGGCTGAAAATGCATTTAAAGCAATAAAAACTCAAATTGAGTGTCACGCCTAAAAAAGGACTTATCACACACTTGCACATGTATTTAGTTCAGGATTACCTCCTGAAGCCCATATGAGCATTAATTTGACCACACAACTCATTCCTATGAAGATACATTCAAACTCTCAAAATGTGCTCAGCTCGGGCTGAAAATGCATTTAAAGCAATAAAAACTCAAATTGAGTGTCACACCTAAACCAAAGGACTTATGCACACACCTCAACATGTATTTTGTTCAGGATAACTTCCTGAAGCCCATATGAGCATTAATTTGACCACACAACTAATTCCTATGAAGATACATTCAAACTCACAAAACGTGCTCAGCTCGGGCTGAAAATGCATTTAAAGCAATAAAACTCAAATTGAGTGTCACACCTAAACCAAAGGACTTATGCACACACTTCAACATGTATTTAGTTCAGGATGACCACCTGAAGCCTAAATGAGCATTAATTTGACCACACAACTCATTCCTATGAAGATACATTCAAACTCACAAAACGTGCTCAGCTCGGGCTGAAAATGCATTTAAAGAAATAAAAACTCAAATTGAGTGTCACACCTAAACCAAAGGACTTATGCACACACTTCAACATGTATTTTGTTCAGGATGACCACCTGAAGCCTAAATGAGCATTAATTTGACCACACAACTCATTCCTATGAAGATACATTCAAACTCTCAAAACGTGCTCAGCTCGGGCTGAAAATGCATTTAAAGCAATAAAATCTCAAATTGAGTGTCACGCCTAAACCAAAGGACTTATGCACACACTTCAACAGGTATTTAGTTCAGGATGACCACCTGAAGCCTAAATGAGCATTAATTTGACCACACAACTCATTCCTATGAAGATACATTCAAACTCACAAAACGTGCTCAGCTTGGGCTGAAAATGCATTTAAAGCAATAAAAACTCAAATTGAGTGTCACACCTAAACCAAAGGACTTATGCACACACTTCAACATGTATTTTGTTCAGGATGACCTCCTGAAGCCCATATGAGCATTAATTTGACTACACAACTCATTCCTATGAAGATACATTCAAACTCACAAAACGTGCTCAGCTCGGGCTGAAAATGCATTTAAAGCAATAAAAACTCAAATTGAGTGTCACGCCTGAACCAAAGGACTTATGCACACACTTCAACATGTATTTTGTTCAGGATGACCTCCTGAAGCCTATTTGAGCAATAATTTGACCACACAACTCATTCCTATGAAGATACATTCAAAGTCAGAAAGCGCGCTCAGATCGGGCTGAAAATGCATTTAAAGCAATAAAAACTCAAATTGAGTGTCACGCCTAAACCAAAGGACTTATGCACACACTTCAACATGTATTTAGTTCAGGATGACCACCTGAAGCCTAAATGAGCATTAATTTGACCACACAACTCATTCCTATGAAGATACATTCAAACTCACAAAACGTGCTCAGCTCGGGCTGAAAATGCATTTAAAGCAATAAAACTCAAATTGAGTGTCACACCTAAACCAAAGGACTTATTCACACACTTCAACATGTATTTTGTTCAGGATGACCTCCTGAAGCCCATATGAGCATTAATTTGACCACACAACTCATTCCTAAGAAGATACATTCAAAGTCAGAAAGCGCGCTCAGCCCGGGCTGAAAATGCATTTAAAACAATAAAAACTCAAATTGAGTGTCACGCCTAAACCAAAGGACTTATGCACACACTTCAACATGTATTTTGTTCAGGATGACCTCCTGAAGCCAAAATAAGCATTAATTTGACCACACAACTCATTCCTATGAAGATACATTCAAACTCACAAAACGTGCTCAGCTCGGGCTGAAAATGCATTTAAAGAAATAAAAACTCAAATTGAGTGTCACGCCTAAACCAAAGGACTTATGCACACACTTCAACATGTATTTAGTTCAGGAGGTCATCCTGAAGCCTATATGAGCATTAATTTGACCACACAACTCATTCCTATGAAGATACATTCAAACTCACAAAACGTCCTCAGCTCGGGCTGAAAATGCATTTAAAGCAATAAAAACTCAAATTGAGTGTCACGCCTAAACCAAAGGACTTATGCGCACACTTTAACATGTATTTTGTTCAGGAGGTCATCCTGAAGCCTATATGAGCATTAATTTGACCACACAACTGATTCCTATCAAGATACATTCAAACTCACAAAACGTGCTCAGCTCAGGCTGAAAATGCATATAAGCAATAAAACCTCAAATTGAGTGTCACGCCAAAACCAAAGAACTTATGCACACACTTCATGTATTTTGTTCAGGATGACCTCCTGAAGCCTAAATTAGCATTAATTTGACCACACAACTCATTCCTATGAAGATACATTCAAAGTCAGAAAGCGCGCTCAGCTCGGGCTGAAAATGCATTTAAAGCAATAAAAACTCAAATTGAGTGTCACGCCTAAACCAAAGGACTTATGCACACACTTCAACATGTATTTTGTTCAGGATGACTTCCTGAAGCCCATATGAGCATTAATTTGACTACACAACTCATTCCTATGAAGATACATTCAAACTCTCAAAACGTGCTCAGCTCGGGCTGAAAATGCATTTAAAGCAATAAAAACTCAAATTGAGTGTCACGCCTAAACCAAAGGACTTATGCACACACTTCAACATGTATTTTGTTCAGGATGACCACCTGAATGAGGATTATTTTGACCACACAACTCATTCCTATTAAGATACTTCAAACTCAGAAAACTTGCTCATCTCTGCCTGAAAATGCATTTCGCAATAAAAACTCAAATTGAGTGTCACGCCTAAACCAAAGGACTTATGCGCACACTTTAACATGTATTTTGTTCAGGAGGTCATCCTGAAGCCTATATGAGCATTAATTTGACCACACAACTGATTCCTATCAAGATACATTCAAACTCACAAAACGTGCTCAGCTCGGGCTGAAAATGCATTTAAAGCAATAAAAACTCAAATTGAGTGTCACGCCTAAACCAAAGGACTTATGCACACACTTCAACATGTATTTAGTTCAGGAGGTCATCCTGAAGCCTATATGAGCATTAATTTGACCACACAACTCATTCCTATGAAGATACATTCAAACTCACAAAACGTGCTCAGCTCGGGCTGAAAATGCATTTAAAGCAATAAAAACTCAAATTGAGTGTCACGCCTAAACCAAAGGACTTATGCACACACTTCAACATGTATTTAGTTCAGGAGGTCATCCTGAAGCCTATATGAGCATTAATTTGACCACACAACTCATTCGTATGAAGATACATTCAAACTCACAAAACGTGCTCAGCTCGGGCTGAAAATGCATTTAAAGCAATAAAACCTCAAATTGAGTGTGACGCCTAAACCAAAGGACTTATGCACACACTTCAACATGTATTTAGTTCAGGATTACCTCCTGAAGCCCATATGAGCATTAATTTGACCACACAACTCATTCCTATGAAGATACATTCAAAGTCAGAAAGCGCGCTCAGCTCGGGCGGAAAATGCATTTAAAGCAATAAAAACTCAAATTGAGTGTCACGCCTAAACCAAAGGACTTATGCACACACTTCAACATGTATTTAGTTCAGGATGACCACCTGAAGCCTAAATGAGCATTAATTTGACCACACAACTCATTCCTATGAAGATACATTCAAACTCACAAAACGTGCTCAGCTCGGGCTGAAAATGCATTTAAAGCAATAAAACTCAAATTGAGTGTCACACCTAAACCAAAGGACTTATTCACACACTTCAACATGTATTTTGTTCAGGATGACCTCCTGAAGCCCATATGAGCATTAATTTGACCACACAACTCATTCCTAAGAAGATACATTCAAAGTCAGAAAGCGCGCTCAGCCCGGGCTGAAAATGCATTTAAAACAATAAAAACTCAAATTGAGTGTCACGCCTAAACCAAAGGACTTATGCACACACTTCAACATGTATTTTGTTCAGGATGACCTCCTGAAGCCAAAATAAGCATTAATTTGACCACACAACTCATTCCTATGAAGATACATTCAAACTCACAAAACGTGCTCAGCTCGGGCTGAAAATGCATTTAAAGAAATAAAAACTCAAATTGAGTGTCACGCCTAAACCAAAGGACTTATGCACACACTTCAACATGTATTTAGTTCAGGAGGTCATCCTGAAGCCTATATGAGCATTAATTTGACCACACAACTCATTCCTATGAAGATACATTCAAACTCACAAAACGTCCTCAGCTCGGGCTGAAAATGCATTTAAAGCAATAAAAACTCAAATTGAGTGTCACGCCTAAACCAAAGGACTTATGCGCACACTTTAACATGTATTTTGTTCAGGAGGTCATCCTGAAGCCTATATGAGCATTAATTTGACCACACAACTGATTCCTATCAAGATACATTCAAACTCACAAAACGTGCTCAGCTCAGGCTGAAAATGCATATAAGCAATAAAACCTCAAATTGAGTGTCACGCCAAAACCAAAGAACTTATGCACACACTTCATGTATTTTGTTCAGGATGACCTCCTGAAGCCTAAATTAGCATTAATTTGACCACACAACTCATTCCTATGAAGATACATTCAAAGTCAGAAAGCGCGCTCAGCTCGGGCTGAAAATGCATTTAAAGCAATAAAAACTCAAATTGAGTGTCACGCCTAAACCAAAGGACTTATGCACACACTTCAACATGTATTTTGTTCAGGATGACTTCCTGAAGCCCATATGAGCATTAATTTGACTACACAACTCATTCCTATGAAGATACATTCAAACTCTCAAAACGTGCTCAGCTCGGGCTGAAAATGCATTTAAAGCAATAAAAACTCAAATTGAGTGTCACGCCTAAACCAAAGGACTTATGCACACACTTCAACATGTATTTTGTTCAGGATGACCACCTGAATGAGGATTATTTTGACCACACAACTCATTCCTATTAAGATACTTCAAACTCAGAAAACTTGCTCATCTCTGCCTGAAAATGCATTTCGCAATAAAAACTCAAATTGAGTGTCACGCCTAAACCAAAGGACTTATGCGCACACTTTAACATGTATTTTGTTCAGGAGGTCATCCTGAAGCCTATATGAGCATTAATTTGACCACACAACTGATTCCTATCAAGATACATTCAAACTCACAAAACGTGCTCAGCTCGGGCTGAAAATGCATTTAAAGCAATAAAAACTCAAATTGAGTGTCACGCCTAAACCAAAGGACTTATGCACACACTTCAACATGTATTTAGTTCAGGAGGTCATCCTGAAGCCTATATGAGCATTAATTTGACCACACAACTCATTCCTATGAAGATACATTCAAACTCACAAAACGTGCTCAGCTCGGGCTGAAAATGCATTTAAAGCAATAAAAACTCAAATTGAGTGTCACGCCTAAACCAAAGGACTTATGCACACACTTCAACATGTATTTAGTTCAGGAGGTCATCCTGAAGCCTATATGAGCATTAATTTGACCACACAACTCATTCGTATGAAGATACATTCAAACTCACAAAACGTGCTCAGCTCGGGCTGAAAATGCATTTAAAGCAATAAAACCTCAAATTGAGTGTGACGCCTAAACCAAAGGACTTATGCACACACTTCAACATGTATTTAGTTCAGGATTACCTCCTGAAGCCCATATGAGCATTAATTTGACCACACAACTCATTCCTATGAAGATACATTCAAAGTCAGAAAGCGCGCTCAGCTCGGGCGGAAAATGCATTTAAAGCAATAAAAACTCAAATTGAGTGTCACGCCTAAACCAAAGGACTTATGCACACACTTCAACATGTATTTTGTTCAGGATGACCTCCTGAAGCCTAAATAAGCATTAATTTGACCACACAACTCATTCCTATCAAGATACATTCAAACTCACAAAACGTGCTCAGCTCGGGATGAAAATGCATTTAAAGAAATAAAAACTTAAATTGAGTGTCACACCTAAACCAAAGGACTTATGCACACACTTCAACATGTATTTTGTTCAGGATGACTTCCTGAAGCCGATATGAGCATTAATTTGACTACACAACTCATTCCTATGAAGATACATTCAAACTCACAAAACGTGCTCAGCTCGGGCTGAAAATGCATTTAAAGCAATAAAACTCAAATTGAGTGTCACACCTAAACCAAAGGACTTATGCACACACTTCAACATGTATTTTGTTCAGGATGACCTCCTGAAGCCTAAATAAGCATTAATTTGACCACACAACTCATTCCTATCAAGATACATTCAAACTCACAAAACGTGCTCAGCTCGGGATGAAAATGCATTTAAAGAAATAAAAACTTAAATTGAGTGTCACACCTAAACCAAAGGACTTATGCACACACTTCAACATGTATTTTGTTCAGGATGACTTCCTGAAGCCGATATGAGCATTAATTTGACTACACAACTCATTCCTATGAAGATACATTCAAACTCACAAAACGTGCTCAGCTCGGGCTGAAAATGCATTTAAAGCAATAAAAACTCAAATTGAGTGTCACGCCTAAAAAAGGACTTATCACACACTTGCACATGTATTTAGTTCAGGATTACCTCCTGAAGCCCATATGAGCATTAATTTGACCACACAACTCATTCCTATGAAGATACATTCAAACTCTCAAAATGTGCTCAGCTCGGGCTGAAAATGCATTTAAAGCAATAAAAACTCAAATTGAGTGTCACACCTAAACCAAAGGACTTATGCACACACTTCAACATGTATTTTGTTCAGGATAACTTCCTGAAGCCCATATGAGCATTAATTTGACCACACAACTCATTCCTATGAAGATACATTCAAACTCTCAAAATGTGCTCAGCTCGGGCTGAAAATGCATTTAAAGCAATAAAAACTCAAATTGAGTGTCACGCCTAAACCAAAGGACTTATGCACAGACTTCAACATGTATTTTGTTCAGGATGACCACCTGAAGCCTAAATGAGCATTAATTTGACCACACAACTAATTCCTATGAAGATACATTCAAACTCACAAAACGTGCTCAGCTCGGGCTGAAAATGCATTTAAAGCAATAAAACTCAAATTGAGTGTCACACCTAAACCAAATGACTTATTCACACACTCCAACGTGTATTTTGTTCAGGATGACCTCCTGAAGCCCAAATAAGCATTAATTTGACCACACAACTCATTCTATGAAGATACATTCAAACTCACAAAACGTGCTCAGCTCGGGCTGAAAATGCATTTAAAGCAATAAAAACTCAAATTGAGTGTCACGCCTAAACAAAAGGACTTATGCACACACTTTAACATGTATTTTGTTCAGGATGACCTCCTGAGGCCTAAATAAGCATTAATTTGACCACACAACTCATTCCTATGAAGATACATTCAAACTCACAAAACGTGCTCAGCTCGGGCTGAAAATGCATTTAAAGAAATAAAAACTCAAATTGAGTGTCACACCTAAACCAAAGGACTTATGCACACACTTCAACATGTATTTTGTTCAGGATGACCACCTGAAGCCTAAATGAGCATTAATTTGACCACACAACTCATTCCTATGAAGATACATTCAAACTCTCAAAACGTGCTCAGCTCGGGCTGAAAATGCATTTAAAGCAATAAAAACTCAAATTGAGTGTCATGCCTAAACCAAAGGACTTATGCACACACTTCAACATGTATTTAGTTCAGGATGACCACCTGAAGCCTAAATGAGCATAATTTGACCACACAACTCATTCCTATGAAGATACATTCAAACTCACAAAACGTGCTCAGCTTGGGCTGAAAATGCATTTAAAGCAATAAAAACTCAAATTGAGTGTCACACCTAAACCAAAGGACTTATGCACACACTTCAACATGTATTTTGTTCAGGATGACCTCCTGAAGCCCATATGAGCATTAATTTGACTACACAACTCATTCCTATGAAGATACATTCAAACTCACAAAACGTGCTCAGCTCGGGCTGAAAATGCATTTAAAGCAATAAAAACTCAAATTGAGTGTCACGCCTGAACCAAAGGACTTATGCACACACTTCAACATGTATTTTGTTCAGGATGACCTCCTGAAGCCTATTTGAGCAATAATTTGACCACACAACTCATTCCTATGAAGATACATTCAAAGTCAGAAAGCGCGCTCAGCTCGGGCTGAAAATGCATTTAAAGCAATAAAAACTCAAATTGAGTGTCACGCCTAAACCAAAGGACTTATGCACACACTTCAACATGTATTTAGTTCAGGATGACCACCTGAAGCCTAAATGAGCATTAATTTGACCACACAACTCATTCCTATGAAGATACATTCAAACTCACAAAACGTGCTCAGCTCGTGCTGAAAATGCATTTAAAGCAATAAAAACTCAAATTGAGTGTCACGCCTAAACCAAAGGACTTATGCACACACTTCAACATGTATTTAGTTCAGGATGACCACCTGAAGCCTAAATGAGCATTAATTTGACCACACAACTCATTCCTATGAAGATACATTCAAACTCACAAAACGTGCTCAGCTCGGGCTGAAAATGCATTTAAAGCAATAAAACTCAAATTGAGTGTCACACCTAAACCAAAGGACTTATTCACACACTCCAACGTGTATTTTGTTCAGGATGACCTCCTGAAGCCCAAATAAGCATTAATTTGACCACACAACTCATTCTATGAAGATACATTCAAACTCACAAAACGTGCTCAGCTCGGGCTGAAAATGCATTTAAAGCAATAAAAACTCAAATTGAGTGTCACGCCTAAACAAAAGGACTTATGCACACACTTTAACATGTATTTTGTTCAGGATGACCTCCTGAGGCCTAAATAAGCATTAATTTGACCACACAACTCATTCCTATGAAGATACATTCAAACTCAGAAAACTTGCTCATCTCTGCCTGAAAATGCATTTCGCAATAAAAACTCAAATTGAGTGTCACGCCTAAACCAAAGGACTTATGCGCACACTTTAACATGTATTTTGTTCAGGAGGTCATCCTGAAGCCTATATGAGCATTAATTTGACCACACAACTGATTCCTATCAAGATACATTCAGACTCAGAAAACGTGCTCAGCTCGGGCTGAAAATGCATTTCGCAATAAAAACTCAAATTGAGTGTCACGCCTAAACCAAAGGACTTATGCACACACTTCAACATGTATTTTGTTCAGGATGACCACCTGAAACCTAAATGAGCTATAATTTGACCACACAACTCATTCCTATGAAGATACAGTCAAACTCACAAAACATGCTCAGCTCGGGCTGAAAATGCTAAAGCAATAAATACTCAAATTGAGTGTCACGCCTGAACCAAAGGACTTATACACACACTTCAACATGTATTTTGTTCAGGATGACCTCCTGAAGCCTATTTGAGCAATAATTTGACCACACAACTCATTCCTATGAAGATACATTCAAAGTCAGAAAACGTGCTCAGCTCGGGCTGAAAATGCATTTAAAGCAATACAACTCAAATTGAATGTCACACCTAAACCAAAGGACTTATGCACACACTCCAACATGTATTTTGTTCAGGATGACCTCCTGAAGCCCAAATAAGCATTAATTTGACCACACAACTCATTCTATGAAGATATATTCAAACTCACAAAACGTGCTCAGCTCGGGCTGAAAATGCATTTAAAGCAATAAAAACTCAAATTGAGTGTCACGCCTAAACAAAAGGACTTATGCACACACTTCAACGTGTATTTTGTTCAGGATGACCTCCTGAAGCCTAAATGAGCATTAATTTGACCACACAACTCATTCTATGAAGATACATTCAAACTCACAAAACGTGCTCAGCTCGGGCTGAAAATGCATTTAAAGAAATAAAAACTCAAATTGAGTGTCACACCTAAACCAAAGGACTTATGCACACACTTCAACGTGTATTTTGTTCAGGATGACTTCCTGAAGCCCATATGAGCATTAATTTGACTACACAACTCATTCCTATGAAGATACATTCAAACTCACAAAACGTGCTCAGCTCGGGCTGAAAATGCATTTAAAGCAATAAAAACTCAAATTGAGTGTCACGCCTAAACCAAAGGACTTATGCACACACTTCAACATGTATTTTGTTCAGGATGACCACCTGAAGCCTAAATGAGCATTAATTTGACCACACAACTCATTCCTATGAAGATACATTCAAACTCACAAAACGTGCTCAACTCGGGCTGAAAATGCATTTAAAGCAATAAAAACTCAAATTGAGTGTCACGCCTAAACCAAAGGATTTATGCACACACTTCAACATGTATTTAGTTCAGGATGACCACCTGAAGCCTAAATGAGCATTAATTTGACCACCCAACTCATTCCTATGAAGATACATTCAAACTCACAAAACGTACTCAGCTCGGGCTGAAAATGCATTTAAAGCAATAAAAACTCAAATTGAGTGTCACGCCTAAACCAAAGGACTTATGCACACACTTCGACATGTATTTTGTTCAGGATGACCTCCTCAAGCCTAAATGAGCATTAATTTGACCACACAACTCATTCCTATGAAGATACATTCAAACTCACAAAACGTGCTCAGCTCGGGCTGAAAATGCATTTAAAGCAATAAAACTCAAATTGAGTGTCACACCTAAACCAAAGGACTTATTCACACACTTCAACATGTATTTTGTTCAGGATGACCTCCTGAAGCCCATATGAGCATTAATTTGACCACACAACTCATTCCTAAGAAGATACATTCAAAGTCAGAAAGCGCGCTCAGCCCGGGCTGAAAATGCATTTAAAACAATAAAAACTCAAATTGAGTGTCACGCCTAAACCAAAGGACTTATGCACACACTTCAACATGTATTTTGTACAGGATGACCTCCCGAAGCCTAAGTTAGCATTAATTTGACCACACAACTCATTCCTATGAAGATACTTCAAACTCAGAAAACTTGCTCAGCTCTGCCTGAAAATGCATTTCGCAATAAAAACTCAAATTGAGTGTCACACCTAAACCAAAGGACTTATGCACACACTTCAACATGTATTTTGTTCAGGATGACCTCCTGAAGCCAAAATAAGCATTAATTTGACCACACAACTCATTCCTATGAAGATACATTCAAACTCACAAAACGTGCTCAGCTCGGGCTGAAAATGCATTTAAAGAAATAAAAACTCAAATTGAGTGTCACGCCTAAACCAAAGGACTTATGCACACACTTCAACATGTATTTAGTTCAGGAGGTCATCCTGAAGCCTATATGAGCATTAATTTGACCACACAACTCATTCCTATGAAGATACATTCAAACTCACAAAACGTCCTCAGCTCGGGCTGAAAATGCATTTAAAGCAATAAAAACTCAAATTGAGTGTCACGCCTAAACCAAAGGACTTATGCGCACACTTTAACATGTATTTTGTTCAGGAGGTCATCCTGAAGCCTATATGAGCATTAATTTGACCACACAACTGATTCCTATCAAGATACATTCAAACTCACAAAACGTGCTCAGCTCGGGCTGAAAATGCATATAAGCAATAAAACCTCAAATTGAGTGTCACGCCAAAACCAAAGAACTTATGCACACACTTCAACATGTATTTTGTTCAGGATGACCTCCTGAAGCCTAAATTAGCATTAATTTGACCACACAACTCATTCCTATGAAGATACATTCAAAGTCAGAAAGCGCGCTCAGCTCGGGCTGAAAATGCATTTAAAGCAATAAAAACTCAAATTGAGTGTCACGCCTAAACCAAAGGACTTATGCACACACTTCAACATGTATTTAGTTCAGGAGGTCATTCTGAAGCCTATATGAGCATTAATTTGACCACATAACTCATTCCTATGAAGATACATTCAAACTCACAAAACGTCCTCAGCTCGGGCTGAAAATGCATTTAAAGCAAAAAAAAACTCAAATTGAGTGTCACGCCTAAACCAAAGGACTTATGCACACACTTCAACATGTATTTTGTTCAGGATGACCACCTGAATGAGGATTATTTTGACCACACAACTCATTCCTATTAAGATACTTCAAACTCAGAAAACTTGCTCATCTCTGCCTGAAAATGCATTTCGCAATAAAAACTCAAATTGAGTGTCACGCCTAAACCAAAGGACTTATGCGCACACTTTAACATGTATTTTGTTCAGGAGGTCATCCTGAAGCCTATATGAGCATTAATTTGACCACACAACTGATTCCTATCAAGATACATTCAAACTCACAAAACGTGCTCAGCTCGGGCTGAAAATGCATTTAAAGCAATAAAAACTCAAATTGAGTGTCACGCCTAAACCAAAGGACTTATGCACACACTTCAACATGTATTTAGTTCAGGAGGTCATCCTGAAGCCTATATGAGCATTAATTTGACCACACAACTCATTCCTATGAAGATACATTCAAACTCACAAAACGTGCTCAGCTCGGCCTGAAAATGCATTTAAAGCAATAAAAACTCAAATTGAGTGTGACGCCTAAACCAAAGGACTTATGCACACACTTCAACATGTATTTAGTTCAGGATTACCTCCTGAAGCCCATATGAGCATTAATTTGACTACACAACTCATTCCTATGAAGATACATTCAAACTCACAAAACGTGCTCAGCTCGGGCTGAAAATGCATTTAAAGCAATAAAAACTCAAATTGAGTGTCACGCCTAAAAAAGGACTTATAACACACTTGCACATGTATTTAGTTCAGGATTACCTCCTGAAGCCCATATGAGCATTAATTTGACCACACAACTCATTCCTATGAAGATACATTCAAACTCACAAAACGTGCTCAGCTCGGGCTGAAAATGCATTTAAAGCAATAAAACTCAAATTGAGTGTCACACCTAAACCAAAGGACTTATTCACACATTCCAACGTGTATTTTGTTCAGGATGACCTCCTGAAGCCCAAATAAGCATTAATTTGACCACACAACTCATTCTATGAAGATACATTCAAACTCACAAAACGTGCTCAGCTCGGGCTGAAAATGCATTTAAAGCAATAAAAACTCAAATTGAGTGTCACGCCTAAACAAAAGGACTTATGCACACACTTTAACATGTATTTTGTTCAGGATGACCTCCTGAGGCCTAAATAAGCATTAATTTGACCACACAACTCATTCCTATGAAGATACATTCAAACTCACAAAACGTGCTCAGCTCGGGCTGAAAATGCATTTAAAGAAATAAAAACTCAAATTGAGTGTCACACCTAAACCAAAGGACTTATGCACACACTTCAACATGTATTTTGTTCAGGATGACCACCTGAAGCCTAAATGAGCATTAATTTGACCACACAACTCATTCCTATGAAGATACATTCAAACTCTCAAAACGTGCTCAGCTCGGGCTGAAAATGCATTTAAAGCAATAAAAACTCAAATTGAGTGTCATGCCTAAACCAAAGGACTTATGCACACACTTCAGTATTTAGTTCAGGATGACCACCTGAAGCCTAAATGAGCATTAATTTGACCACACAACTCATTCCTATGAAGATACATTCAAACTCACAAAACGTGCTCAGCTTGGGCTGAAAATGCATTTAAAGCAATAAAAACTCAAATTGAGTGTCACACCTAAACCAAAGGACTTATGCACACACTTCAACATGTAGTTTGTTCAGGATGACCTCCTGAAGCCCATATGAGCATTAATTTGACTACACAACTCATTCCTATGAAGATACATTCAAACTCACAAAACGTGCTCAGCTCGGGCTGAAAATGCATTTAAAGCAATAAAAACTCAAATTGAGTGTCACGCCTGAACCAAAGGACTTATGCACACACTTCAACATGTATTTTGTTCAGGATGACCTCCTGAAGCCTATTTGAGCAATAATTTGACCACACAACTCATTCCTATGAAGATACATTCAAAGTCAGAAAGCGCGCTCAGCTCGGGCTGAAAATGCATTTAAAGCAATAAAAACTCAAATTGAGTGTCACGCCTAAACCAAAGGACTTATGCACACACTTCAACATGTATTTAGTTCAGGATGACCACCTGAAGCCTAAATGAGCATTAATTTGACCACACAACTCATTCCTATGAAGATACATTCAAACTCACAAAACGTGCTCAGCTCGTGCTGAAAATGCATTTAAAGCAATAAAAACTCAAATTGAGTGTCACGCCTAAACCAAAGGACTTATGCACACACTTCAACATGTATTTAGTTCAGGATGACCACCTGAAGCCTAAATGAGCATTAATTTGACCACACAACTCATTCCTATGAAGATACATTCAAACTCACAAAACGTGCTCAGCTTGGGCTGAAAATGCATTTAAAGCAATAAAAACTCAAATTGAGTGTCACACCTAAACCAAAGGACTTATGCACACACTTCAACATGTATTTTGTTCAGGATGACCTCCTGAAGCCCATATGAGCATTAATTTGACTACACAACTCATTCCTATGAAGATACATTCAAACTCACAAAACGTGCTCAGCTCGGGCTGAAAATGCATTTAAAGCAATAAAAACTCAAATTGAGTGTCACGCCTGAACCAAAGGACTTATGCACACACTTCAACATGTATTTTGTTCAGGATGACCTCCTGAAGCCTATTTGAGCAATAATTTGACCACAAAACTCATTCCTATGATGATACATTCAAAGTCAGAAAGCGCGCTCAGCTCGGGCTGAAAATGCATTTAAAGCAATAAAAACTCAAATTGAGTGTCACGCCTAAACCAAAGGACTTATGCACACACTTCAACATGTATTTAGTTCAGGATGACCACCTGAAGCCTAAATGAGCATTAATTTGACCACACAACTCATTCCTATGAAGATACATTCAAACTCACAAAACGTGCTCAGCTCGTGCTGAAAATGCATTTAAAGCAATAAAAACTCAAATTGAGTGTCACGCCTAAACCAAAGGACTTATGCACACACTTCAACATGTATTTAGTTCAGGATGACCACCTGAAGCCTAAATGAGCATTAATTTGACCACACAACTCATTCCTATGAAGATACATTCAAACTCACAAAACGTGCTCAGCTCGGGCTGAAAATGCATTTAAAGCAATAAAACTCAAATTGAGTGTCACACCTAAACCAAAGGACTTATTCACACACTCCAACGTGTATTTTGTTCAGGATGACCTCCTGAAGCCCAAATAAGCATTAATTTGACCACACAACTCATTCTATGAAGATACATTCAAACTCACAAAACGTGCTCAGCTCGGGCTGAAAATGCATTTAAAGCAATAAAAACTCAAATTGAGTGTCACGCCTAAACAAAAGGACTTATGCACACACTTTAACATGTATTTTGTTCAGGATGACCTCCTGAGGCCTAAATAAGCATTAATTTGACCACACAACTCATTCCTATGAAGATACATTCAAACTCACAAAACGTGCTCAGCTCGGGCTGAAAATGCATTTAAAGAAATAAAAACTCAAATTGAGTGTCACACCTAAACCAAAGGACTTATGCACACACTTCAACATGTATTTTGTTCAGGATGACCACCTGAAGCCTAAATGAGCATTAATTTGACCACACAACTCATTCCTATGAAGATACATTCAAACTCTCAAAACGTGCTCAGCTCGGGCTGAAAATGCATTTAAAGCAATAAAAACTCAAATTGAGTGTCATGCCTAAACCAAAGGACTTATGCACACACTTCAGTATTTAGTTCAGGATGACCACCTGAAGCCTAAATGAGCATTAATTTGACCACACAACTCATTCCTATGAAGATACATTCAAACTCACAAAACGTGCTCAGCTTGGGCTGAAAATGCATTTAAAGCAATAAAAACTCAAATTGAGTGTCACACCTAAACCAAAGGACTTATGCACACACTTCAACATGTATTTTGTTCAGGATGACCTCCTGAAGCCCATATGAGCATTAATTTGACTACACAACTCATTCCTATGAAGATACATTCAAACTCACAAAACGTGCTCAGCTCGGGCTGAAAATGCATTTAAAGCAATAAAAACTCAAATTGAGTGTCACGCCTGAACCAAAGGACTTATGCACACACTTCAACATGTATTTTGTTCAGGATGACCTCCTGAAGCCTATTTGAGCAATAATTTGACCACACAACTCATTCCTATGAAGATACATTCAAAGTCAGAAAGCGCGCTCAGCTCGGGCTGAAAATGCATTTAAAGCAATAAAAACTCAAATTGAGTGTCACGCCTAAACCAAAGGACTTATGCACACACTTCAACATGTATTTAGTTCAGGATGACCACCTGAAGCCTAAATGAGCATTAATTTGACCACACAACTCATTCCTATGAAGATACATTCAAACTCACAAAACGTGCTCAGCTCGTGCTGAAAATGCATTTAAAGCAATAAAAACTCAAATTGAGTGTCACGCCTAAACCAAAGGACTTATGCACACACTTCAACATGTATTTAGTTCAGGATGACCACCTGAAGCCTAAATGAGCATTAATTTGACCACACAACTCATTCCTATGAAGATACATTCAAACTCACAAAACGTGCTCAGCTTGGGCTGAAAATGCATTTAAAGCAATAAAAACTCAAATTGAGTGTCACACCTAAACCAAAGGACTTATGCACACACTTCAACATGTATTTTGTTCAGGATGACCACCTGAAGCCTAAATGAGCATTAATTTGACCACACAACTCATTCCTATGAAGATACATTCAAACTCTCAAAACGTGCTCAGCTCGGGCTGAAAATGCATTTAAAGCAATAAAAACTCAAATTGAGTGTCATGCCTAAACCAAAGGACTTATGCACACACTTCAGTATTTAGTTCAGGATGACCACCTGAAGCCTAAATGAGCATTAATTTGACCACACAACTCATTCCTATGAAGATACATTCAAACTCACAAAACGTGCTCAGCTTGGGCTGAAAATGCATTTAAAGCAATAAAAACTCAAATTGAGTGTCACACCTAAACCAAAGGACTTATGCACACACTTCAACATGTAGTTTGTTCAGGATGACCTCCTGAAGCCCATATGAGCATTAATTTGACTACACAACTCATTCCTATGAAGATACATTCAAACTCACAAAACGTGCTCAGCTCGGGCTGAAAATGCATTTAAAGCAATAAAAACTCAAATTGAGTGTCACGCCTGAACCAAAGGACTTATGCACACACTTCAACATGTATTTTGTTCAGGATGACCTCCTGAAGCCTATTTGAGCAATAATTTGACCACACAACTCATTCCTATGAAGATACATTCAAAGTCAGAAAGCGCGCTCAGCTCGGGCTGAAAATGCATTTAAAGCAATAAAAACTCAAATTGAGTGTCACGCCTAAACCAAAGGACTTATGCACACACTTCAACATGTATTTAGTTCAGGATGACCACCTGAAGCCTAAATGAGCATTAATTTGACCACACAACTCATTCCTATGAAGATACATTCAAACTCACAAAACGTGCTCAGCTCGTGCTGAAAATGCATTTAAAGCAATAAAAACTCAAATTGAGTGTCACGCCTAAACCAAAGGACTTATGCACACACTTCAACATGTATTTAGTTCAGGATGACCACCTGAAGCCTAAATGAGCATTAATTTGACCACACAACTCATTCCTATGAAGATACATTCAAACTCACAAAACGTGCTCAGCTTGGGCTGAAAATGCATTTAAAGCAATAAAAACTCAAATTGAGTGTCACACCTAAACCAAAGGACTTATGCACACACTTCAACATGTATTTTGTTCAGGATGACCTCCTGAAGCCCATATGAGCATTAATTTGACTACACAACTCATTCCTATGAAGATACATTCAAACTCACAAAACGTGCTCAGCTCGGGCTGAAAATGCATTTAAAGCAATAAAAACTCAAATTGAGTGTCACGCCTGAACCAAAGGACTTATGCACACACTTCAACATGTATTTTGTTCAGGATGACCTCCTGAAGCCTATTTGAGCAATAATTTGACCACAAAACTCATTCCTATGATGATACATTCAAAGTCAGAAAGCGCGCTCAGCTCGGGCTGAAAATGCATTTAAAGCAATAAAAACTCAAATTGAGTGTCACGCCTAAACCAAAGGACTTATGCACACACTTCAACATGTATTTAGTTCAGGATGACCACCTGAAGCCTAAATGAGCATTAATTTGACCACACAACTCATTCCTATGAAGATACATTCAAACTCACAAAACGTGCTCAGCTCGTGCTGAAAATGCATTTAAAGCAATAAAAACTCAAATTGAGTGTCACGCCTAAACCAAAGGACTTATGCACACACTTCAACATGTATTTAGTTCAGGATGACCACCTGAAGCCTAAATGAGCATTAATTTGACCACACAACTCATTCCTATGAAGATACATTCAAACTCACAAAACGTGCTCAGCTCGGGCTGAAAATGCATTTAAAGCAATAAAACTCAAATTGAGTGTCACACCTAAACCAAAGGACTTATTCACACACTCCAACGTGTATTTTGTTCAGGATGACCTCCTGAAGCCCAAATAAGCATTAATTTGACCACACAACTCATTCTATGAAGATACATTCAAACTCACAAAACGTGCTCAGCTCGGGCTGAAAATGCATTTAAAGCAATAAAAACTCAAATTGAGTGTCACGCCTAAACAAAAGGACTTATGCACACACTTTAACATGTATTTTGTTCAGGATGACCTCCTGAGGCCTAAATAAGCATTAATTTGACCACACAACTCATTCCTATGAAGATACATTCAAACTCACAAAACGTGCTCAGCTCGGGCTGAAAATGCATTTAAAGAAATAAAAACTCAAATTGAGTGTCACACCTAAACCAAAGGACTTATGCACACACTTCAACATGTATTTTGTTCAGGATGACCACCTGAAGCCTAAATGAGCATTAATTTGACCACACAACTCATTCCTATGAAGATACATTCAAACTCTCAAAACGTGCTCAGCTCGGGCTGAAAATGCATTTAAAGCAATAAAAACTCAAATTGAGTGTCATGCCTAAACCAAAGGACTTATGCACACACTTCAGTATTTAGTTCAGGATGACCACCTGAAGCCTAAATGAGCATTAATTTGACCACACAACTCATTCCTATGAAGATACATTCAAACTCACAAAACGTGCTCAGCTTGGGCTGAAAATGCATTTAAAGCAATAAAAACTCAAATTGAGTGTCACACCTAAACCAAAGGACTTATGCACACACTTCAACATGTATTTTGTTCAGGATGACCTCCTGAAGCCCATATGAGCATTAATTTGACTACACAACTCATTCCTATGAAGATACATTCAAACTCACAAAACGTGCTCAGCTCGGGCTGAAAATGCATTTAAAGCAATAAAAACTCAAATTGAGTGTCACGCCTGAACCAAAGGACTTATGCACACACTTCAACATGTATTTTGTTCAGGATGACCTCCTGAAGCCTATTTGAGCAATAATTTGACCACACAACTCATTCCTATGAAGATACATTCAAAGTCAGAAAGCGCGCTCAGCTCGGGCTGAAAATGCATTTAAAGCAATAAAAACTCAAATTGAGTGTCACGCCTAAACCAAAGGACTTATGCACACACTTCAACATGTATTTAGTTCAGGATGACCACCTGAAGCCTAAATGAGCATTAATTTGACCACACAACTCATTCCTATGAAGATACATTCAAACTCACAAAACGTGCTCAGCTCGTGCTGAAAATGCATTTAAAGCAATAAAAACTCAAATTGAGTGTCACGCCTAAACCAAAGGACTTATGCACACACTTCAACATGTATTTAGTTCAGGATGACCACCTGAAGCCTAAATGAGCATTAATTTGACCACACAACTCATTCCTATGAAGATACATTCAAACTCACAAAACGTGCTCAGCTTGGGCTGAAAATGCATTTAAAGCAATAAAAACTCAAATTGAGTGTCACACCTAAACCAAAGGACTTATGCACACACTTCAACATGTATTTTGTTCAGGATGACCTCCTGAAGCCCATATGAGCATTAATTTGACTACACAACTCATTCCTATGAAGATACATTCAAACTCACAAAACGTGCTCAGCTCGGGCTGAAAATGCATTTAAAGCAATAAAAACTCAAATTGAGTGTCACGCCTGAACCAAAGGACTTATGCACACACTTCAACATGTATTTTGTTCAGGATGACCTCCTGAAGCCTATTTGAGCAATAATTTGACCACACAACTCATTCCTATGATGATACATTCAAAGTCAGAAAGCGCGCTCAGCTCGGGCTGAAAATGCATTTAAAGCAATAAAAACTCAAATTGAGTGTCACGCCTAAACCAAAGGACTTATGCACACACTTCAACATGTATTTAGTTCAGGATGACCACCTGAAGCCTAAATGAGCATTAATTTGACCACACAACTCATTCCTATGAAGATACATTCAAACTCACAAAACGTGCTCAGCTCGTGCTGAAAATGCATTTAAAGCAATAAAAACTCAAATTGAGTGTCACGCCTAAACCAAAGGACTTATGCACACACTTCAACATGTATTTAGTTCAGGATGACCACCTGAAGCCTAAATGAGCATTAATTTGACCACACAACTCATTCCTATGAAGATACATTCAAACTCACAAAACGTGCTCAGCTCGGGCTGAAAATGCATTTAAAGCAATAAAACTCAAATTGAGTGTCACACCTAAACCAAAGGACTTATTCACACACTCCAACGTGTATTTTGTTCAGGATGACCTCCTGAAGCCCAAATAAGCATTAATTTGACCACACAACTCATTCTATGAAGATACATTCAAACTCACAAAACGCGCTCAGCTCGGGCTGAAAATGCATTTAAAGCAATAAAAACTCAAATTGAGTGTCACGCCTAAACAAAAGGACTTATGCACACACTTTAACATGTATTTTGTTCAGGATGACCTCCTGAGGCCTAAATAAGCATTAATTTGACCACACAACTCATTCCTATGAAGATACATTCAAACTCACAAAACGTAATCAGCTCGGGCTGAAAATGCATTTAAAGTTATAAAAACTCAAATTGAGTGTCACGCCTAAACCAAAGTACTTATGCACACACTTCAACATGTATTTAGTTCAAGAGGTCATCCTGAAGCCTATATGAGCATTAATTTGACCACACAACTCATTCCTATCAAGATACATTCAAACTCACAAAACGTGCTCAGCTCGGGCTGAAAATGCATTCAAAGCAATAAAACCTCAAATTGAGTGTCACGCCAAAACCAAAGGACTTATGCACACACTTCAACATGTATTTTGTTCAGGATGACCTCCTGAAGCCTAAATTAGCATTAATTTGACCACACAACTCATTCCTATGAAGATACTTCAAACTCAGAAAACGTGCTCATCTCTGCCTGAAAATGCATTTCGCAATAAAAACTCAAATTGAGTGTCACACCTAAACCAAAGGACTTATGCACACACTTCAACATGTATTTTGTTCAGGATGACTTCCTGAAGCCCATATGAGCATTAATTTGACTACACAACTCATTCCTATGAAGATACATTCAAACTCTCAAAACGTGCTCAGCTCGGGCTGAAAATGCATTTAAAGCAATAAAAACTCAAATTGAGTGTCACGCCTAAACCAAAGGACTTATGCACACACTTCAACATGTATTTAGTTCAGGAGGTCATCCTGAAGCCTATATGAGCATTAATTTGACCACACAACTCATTCGTATGAAGATACATTCAAACTCACAAAACGTGCTCAGCTCGGGCTGAAAATGCATTTAAAGCAATAAAACCTGAAATTGAGTGTGACGCCTAAACCAAAGGACTTATGCACACACTTCAACATGTATTTAGTTCAGGATTACCTCCTGAAGCCCATATGAGCATTAATTTGACCACACAACTCATTCCTATGAAGCTACATTCAAAGTCAGAAAGCGCGCTCAGCTCGGGCTGAAAATGCATTTAAAGCAATAAAAACTCAAATTGAGTGTCACACCTAAACCAAAGGACTTATGCACACACTTCAACATGTATTTTGTTCAGGATGACCTCCTGAAGCCCATATGAGCATTAATTTGACTACACAACTCATTCCTATGAAGATACATTCAAACTCACAAAACGTGCTCAGCTCGGGCTGAAAATGCATTTAAAGCAATAAAAACTCAAATTGAGTGTCACGCCTGAACCAAAGGACTTATGCACACACTTCAACATGTATTTTGTTCAGGATGACCTCCTGAAGCCTATTTGAGCAATAATTTGACCACACAACTCATTCCTATGATGATACATTCAAAGTCAGAAAGCGCGCTCAGCTCGGGCTGAAAATGCATTTAAAGCAATAAAAACTCAAATTGAGTGTCACGCCTAAACCAAAGGACTTATGCACACACTTCAACATGTATTTAGTTCAGGATGACCACCTGAAGCCTAAATGAGCATTAATTTGACCACACAACTCATTCCTATGAAGATACATTCAAACTCACAAAACGTGCTCAGCTCGTGCTGAAAATGCATTTAAAGCAATAAAAACTCAAATTGAGTGTCACGCCTAAACCAAAGGACTTATGCACACACTTCAACATGTATTTAGTTCAGGATGACCACCTGAAGCCTAAATGAGCATTAATTTGACCACACAACTCATTCCTATGAAGATACATTCAAACTCACAAAACGTGCTCAGCTCGGGCTGAAAATGCATTTAAAGCAATAAAACTCAAATTGAGTGTCACACCTAAACCAAAGGACTTATTCACACACTCCAACGTGTATTTTGTTCAGGATGACCTCCTGAAGCCCAAATAAGCATTAATTTGACCACACAACTCATTCTATGAAGATACATTCAAACTCACAAAACGCGCTCAGCTCAGGCTGAAAATGCATTTAAAGCAATAAAAACTCAAATTGAGTGTCACGCCTAAACAAAAGGACTTATGCACACACTTTAACATGTATTTTGTTCAGGATGACCTCCTGAGGCCTAAATAAGCATTAATTTGACCACACAACTCATTCCTATGAAGATACATTCAAACTCACAAAACGTAATCAGCTCGGGCTGAAAATGCATTTAAAGTTATAAAAACTCAAATTGAGTGTCACGCCTAAACCAAAGTACTTATGCACACACTTCAACATGTATTTAGTTCAAGAGGTCATCCTGAAGCCTATATGAGCATTAATTTGACCACACAACTCATTCCTATCAAGATACATTCAAACTCACAAAACGTGCTCAGCTCGGGCTGAAAATGCATTCAAAGCAATAAAACCTCAAATTGAGTGTCACGCCAAAACCAAAGGACTTATGCACACACTTCAACATGTATTTTGTTCAGGATGACCTCCTGAAGCCTAAATTAGCATTAATTTGACCACACAACTCATTCCTATGAAGATACTTCAAACTCAGAAAACGTGCTCATCTCTGCCTGAAAATGCATTTCGCAATAAAAACTCAAATTGAGTGTCACACCTAAACCAAAGGACTTATGCACACACTTCAACATGTATTTTGTTCAGGATGACTTCCTGAAGCCCATATGAGCATTAATTTGACTACACAACTCATTCCTATGAAGATACATTCAAACTCTCAAAACGTGCTCAGCTCGGGCTGAAAATGCATTTAAAGCAATAAAAACTCAAATTGAGTGTCACGCCTAAACCAAAGGACTTATGCACACACTTCAACATGTATTTAGTTCAGGAGGTCATCCTGAAGCCTATATGAGCATTAATTTGACCACACAACTCATTCGTATGAAGATACATTCAAACTCACAAAACGTGCTCAGCTCGGGCTGAAAATGCATTTAAAGCAATAAAACCTCAAATTGAGTGTGACGCCTAAACCAAAGGACTTATGCACACACTTCAACATGTATTTAGTTCAGGATTACCTCCTGAAGCCCATATGAGCATTAATTTGACCACACAACTCATTCCTATGAAGCTACATTCAAAGTCAGAAAGCGCGCTCAGCTCGGGCGGAAAATGCATTTAAAGCAATAAAAACTCAAATTGAGTGTCACGCCTAAACCAAAGGACTTATGCACACACTTCAACATGTATTTTGTTCAGGATGACTTCCTGAAGCCCATCCATCCATCCATTTTCCGAACCGCTTGATCCTCACTAGGGTCGCGGGGGGTGCTGGAGCCTATCCCAGCCGTCTTCGGGCAGTAGGCGGGGGACACCCTGAATCAGTTGCCAGCCAATCGCAGGGCACACAGAGACGAACAACCATCCACGCCCACACTCACACCTAGGGACAATTTAGAGCGCCCAATCAGCCTGACATGCATGTTTTTGGAATGTGGGAGGAAACCGGAGCACCCGGAGAAAACCCACGCAGGCCCGGGGAGAACATGCAAACTCCACACAGGGAGGCCGGAGCTGGAATCGAACCCGGTACCTCTGCACTGTGAAGCCGACGTGCTAACCACTGGACTACCGGGCCGCCCTTCCTGAAGCCCATATGAGCATTAATTTGACTACACAACTCATTCCTATGAAGATACATTCAAACTCACAAAACGTGCTCAGCTCGGGCTGAAAATGCATTTAAAGCAATAAAAACTCAAATTGAGTGTCACGCCTAAAAAATGACTTATCACACACTTGCACATGTATTTAGTTCAGGATTACCTCCTGAAGCCCATATGAGCATTAATTTGACCACACAACTCATTCCTATGAAGATACATTCAAACTCTCAAAATGTGCTCAGCTCGGGCTGAAAATGCATTTAAAGCAATAAAAACTCAAATTGAGTGTCACACCTAAACCAAAGGACTTATGCACACACTTCAACATGTATTTTGTTCAGGATAACTTCCTGAAGCCCATATGAGCATTAATTTGACCACACAACTCATTCCTATGAAGATACATTCAAACTCTCAAAATGTGCTCAGCTCGGGCTGAAAATGCATTTAAAGCAATAAAAACTCAAATTGAGTGTCACGCCTAAACCAAAGGACTTATGCACACACTTCAACATGTATTTTGTTCAGGATGACCACCTGAAGCCTAAATGAGCATTAATTTGACCACACAACTAATTCCTATGAAGATACATTCAAACTCACAAAACGTGCTCAGCTCGGGCTGAAAATGCATTTAAAGCAATAAAACTCAAATTGAGTGTCACACCTAAACCAAAGGACTTATTCACACACTCCAACGTGTATTTTGTTCAGGATGACCTCCTGAAGCCCAAATAAGCATTAATTTGACCACACAACTCATTCTATGAAGATACATTCAAACTCACAAAACGTGCTCAACTCGGGCTGAAAATGCATTTAAAGCAATAAAAACTCAAATTGAGTGTCACGCCTAAACAAAAGGACTTATGCACACACTTTAACATGTATTTTGTTCAGGATGACCTCCTGAGGCCTAAATAAGCATTAATTTAACCACACAACTCATTCCTATGAAGATACATTCAAACTCACAAAACGTGCTCAGCTCGGGCTGAAAATGCATTTAAAGCAATAAAAACTCAAATTGAGTGTCATGCCTAAACCAAAGGACTTATGCACACACTTCAACATGTATTTAGTTCAGGATGACCACCTGAAGCCTAATTGAGCATTAATTTGACCACACAACTCATTCCTATGAAGATACATTCAAACTCACAAAACGTGCTCAGCTTGGGCTGAAAATGCATTTAAAGCAATAAAAACTCAAATTGAGTGTCACACCTAAACCAAAGGACTTATGCACACACTTCAACATGTATTTTGTTCAGGATGACCTCCTGAAGCCCATATGAGCATTAATTTGACTACACAACTCATTCCTATGAAGATACATTCAAACTCACAAAACGTGCTCAGCTCGGGCTGAAAATGCATTTAAAGCAATAAAAACTCAAATTGAGTGTCATGCCTAAACCAAAGGACTTATGCACACACTTCAACATGTATTTAGTTCAGGATGACCACCTGAAGCCTAAATGAGCATTAATTTGACCACACAACTCATTCCTATGAAGATACATTCAAACTCACAAAACGTGCTCAGCTCGTGCTGAAAATGCATTTAAAGCAATAAAAACTCAAATTGAGTGTCACGCCTAAACCAAAGGACTTATGCACACACTTCAACATGTATTTAGTTCAGGATGACCACCTGAAGCCTAAATGAGCATTAATTTGACCACACAACTCATTCCTATGAAGATACATTCAAACTCACAAAACATGCTCAGCTCGGGCTGAAAATGCATTTAAAGCAATAAAACTCAAATTGAGTGTCACACCTAAACCAAAGGACTTATTCACACACTCCAACGTGTATTTTGTTCAGGATGACCTCCTGAAGCCCAAATAAGCATTAATTTGACCACACAACTCATTCTATGAAGATACATTCAAACTCACAAAACGTGCTCAGCTCGGGCTGAAAATGCATTTAAAGCAATAAAAACTCAAATTGAGTGTCACGCCTAAACAAAAGGACTTATGCACACACTTTAACATGTATTTTGTTCAGGATGACCTCCTGAGGCCTAAATAAGCATTAATTTGACCACACAACTCATTCCTATGAAGATACATTCAAACTCACAAAACGTGCTCAGCTCGGGCTGAAAATGCATTTAAAGTTATAAAAACTCAAATTGAGTGTCACGCCTAAACCAAAGTACTTATGCACACACTTCAACATGTATTTAGTTCAAGAGGTCATCCTGAAGCCTATATGAGCGTTAATTTGACCACACAACTCAATCTTATCAAGATACATTCAAACTCACAAAACGTGCTCAGCTCGGGCTGAAAATGCATTCAAAGCAATAAAACCTCAAATTGAGTGTCACGCCAAAACCAAAGGACTTATGCACACACTTCAACATGTATTTTGTTCAGGATGACTTCCTGAAGCCTAAATTAGCATTAATTTGACCACACAACTCATTCCTATGAAGATACTTCAAACTCAGAAAACGTGCTCATCTCTGCCTGAAAATGCATTTCGCAATAAAAACTCAAATTGAGTGTCACACCTAAACCAAAGGACTTATGCACACACTTCAACATGTATTTTGTTCAGGATGACCACCTGAAACCTAAATGAGCTATAATTTGACCACACAACTCATTCCTATGAAGATACAGTCAAACTCACAAAACGTGCTCAGCTCGGGCTGAAAATGCATTTAAAGCAATAAATACTCAAATTGAGTGTCACGCCTAAACCAAATGACTTATGCACACACTTCAACATGTATTTAGTTCAAGAGGTCATCCTGAAGCCTATATGAGCATTAATTTGACCACATAACTCATTCTTATGAAGATACATTCAAACTCACAAAACGTGCTCAGCTCGGGCTGAAAATGCATTTAAAGTTATAAAAACTCAAATTGAGTGTCACGCCTAAACCAAAGTACTTATGCACACACTTCAACGTGTATTTAGTTCAAGAGGTCATCCTGAAGCCTATATGAGCATTAATTTGACCACACAACTCATTCGTATCAAGATACATTCAAACTCACAAAACGTGCTCAGCTCGGGCTGAAAATGCATTCAAAGCAATAAAACCTCAAATTGAGTGTGACGCCTAAACCAAAGGACTTATGCACACACTTCAACATGTATTTTGTTCAGGATGACCTGCTGAAGCCTAAATTAGCATTAATTTGACCACACAACTCATTCCTATGAAGATACTTCAAACTCAGAAAACTTGCTCATCTCTGCCTGAAAATACATTTCGCAATAAAAACTCAAATTGAGTGTCACACCTAAACCAAAGGACTTATGCACACACTTCAACATGTATTTTGTTCAGGATGACTTCCTGAAGCCCATATGAGCATTAATTTGACTACACAACTCATTCCTATGAAGATACATTCAAACTCACAAAACGTGCTCAGCTCGGGCTGAAAATGCATTTAAAGCAATAAAAACTCAAATTGAGTGTCACGCCTAAAAAAGGACTTATCACACACTTGCACATGTATTTAGTTCAGGATTACCTCCTGAAGCCCATATGAGCATTAATTTGACCACACAACTCATTCTTATGAAGATACATTCAAACTCACAAAACGTGCTCAGCTCGGGCTGAAAATGCATTTAAAGTTATAAAAACTCAAATTGAGTGTCACGCCTAAACCAAAGTACTTATGCACACACTTCAACGTGTATTTAGTTCAAGAGGTCATCCTGAAGCCTATATGAGCATTAATTTGACCACACAACTCATTCGTATCAAGATACATTCAAACTCACAAAACGTGCTCAGCTCTGGCTGAAAATGCATTCAAAGCAATAAAACCTCAAATTGAGTGTGACGCCTAAACCAAAGGACTTATGCACACACTTCAACATGTATTTTGTTCAGGATGACCTCCCGAAGCCTATATGAGCATTGATTTGACCACACAACTCATTCCTATGAAGATACATTCAAACTCACAAAACGTGCTCAGCTCGGGCTGAAAATGCATTCAAAGCAATAAAACCTCAAATTGAGTGTGACGCCTAAACCAAAGGACTTATGCACACACTTCAACATGTATTTTGTTCAGGATGACCACCTGAAGCCTAAATGAGCATTAATTTGACCACACAACTCATTCCTATGAAGATACATTCAAACTCACAAAACGTGCTCAGCTCGGGCTGAAAATGCATTTAAAGAAATAAAAACTTAAATTGAGTGTCACACCTAAACCAAAGGACTTATGCACACACTTCAACATGTATTTTGTTCAGGAAGACTTCCTGAAGCCCATATGAGCATTAATTTGACTACACAACTCATTCCTATGAAGATACATTCAAACTCACAAAACGTGCTCAGCTCGGGCTGAAAATGCATTTAAAGCAATAAAAACTCAAATTGAGTGTCACGCCTAAAAAAGGACTTATCACACACTTGCACATGTATTTAGTTCAGGATTACCTCCTGAAGCCCATATGAGCATTAATTTGACCACACAACTCATTCCTATGAAGATACATTCAAACTCTCAAAATGTGCTCAGCTTGGGCTGAAAATGCATTTAAAGCAATAAAAACTCAAATTGAGTGTCACGCCTAAACCAAAGGACTTATGCACACACTTCAACATGTATTTTGTTCAGGATGACCACCTGAAGCCTAAATGAGCATTAATTTGACCACACAACTAATTCCTATGAAGATACATTCAAACTCACAAAACGTGCTCAGCTCGGGCTGAAAATGCATTTAAAGCAATAAAAACTCAAATTGAGTGTCACACCTAAACCAAAGGACTTATGCACACACTTCAACATGTATTTTGTTCAGGATGACCTCCTGAAGTCCATATGAGAATTAATTTGACCAGACAACTCATTCCTATGAAGATACATTCAAACTCACAAAACGTCCTCAGCTCGGGCTGAAAATGCATTTAAAGCAATAAAAACTCAAATTGAGTGTCACGCCTAAACCAAAGGACTTATGCACACACTTCAACATGTATTTAGTTCAGGAGGTCATCCTGAAGCCTATATGAGCATTAATTTGACCACACAACTCATTCCTATCAAGATACATTCAAACTCACAAAACGTGCTCAGCTCGGGCTGAAAATGCATTTAAAGCAATAAAAACTCAAATTGAGTGTCACGCCTAAACCAAAGGACTTATGCACACACTTCAACATGTATTTAGTTCAGGAGGTCATCCTGAAGCCTATATGAGCATTAATTTGACCACAGAACTCATTCGTATCAAGATACATTCAAACTCACAAAACGTGCTCAGCTCGGGCTGAAAATGCATTCAAAGCAATAAAACCTCAAATTGAGTGTGACGCCTAAACCAAAGGACTTATGCACACACTTCAACATGTATTTTGTTCAGGATGACCTCCCGAAGCCTATATGAGCATTGATTTGACCACACAACTCATTCCTATGAAGATACATTCAAACTCACAAAACGTGCTCAGCTCGGGCTGAAAATGCATTTAAAGCAATAAAACCTCAAATTGAGTTTTACGCCTAAACCAAAGGACTTATGCACACACTTCAACATGTATTTAGTTCAGGATGACCACCTGAAGCCTAAATGAGCATTAATTTGACCACACAACTCATTCCTATGAAGATACATTCAAACTCACAAAACGTGCTCAGTTCGGGCTGAAAATTCATTTAAAGCAATAAAAACTCAAATTGAGTGTCACACCTAAACCAAAGGACTTATGCACACACTTCAACATGTATTTTGTTCAGGATGACCTCCTGAAGTCCATATGAGAATTAATTTGACCAGACAACTCATTCCTATGAAGATACATTCAAACTCACAAAACGTCCTCAGCTCGGGCTGAAAATGCATTTAAAGCAATAAAAACTCAAATTGAGTGTCACGCCTAAACCAAAGGACTTATGCACACACTTCAACATGTATTTAGTTCAGGAGGTCATCCTGAAGCCTATATGAGCATTAATTTGACCACGCAACTCATTCCTATCAAGATACATTCAAACTCACAAAACCTGCTCAGCTCGGGCTGAAAATGCATTTAAAGCAATAAAAACTCAAATTGAGTGTCACGCCTAAACCAAAGGACTTATGCACACACTTCAACATGTATTTAGTTCAGGAGGTCATCCTGAAGCCTATATGAGCATTAATTTGACCACACAACTCATTCGTATCAAGATACATTCAAACTCACAAAACGTGCTCAGCTCGGGCTGAAAATGCATTCAAAGCAATAAAACCTCAAATTGAGTGTGACGCCTAAACCAAAGGACTTATGCACACACTTCAACATGTATTTTGTTCAGGATGACCTCCCGAAGCCTATATGAGCATTGATTTGACCACACAACTCATTCCTATGAAGATACATTCAAACTCACAAAACGTGCTCAGCTCGGGCTGAAAATGCATTTAAAGCAATAAAAACTCAAATTGAGTGTCACGCCTAAACCAAAGGACTTATGCACACACTTCAACATGTATTTAGTTCAAGAGGTCATCCTGAAGCCTATATGAGCATTAATTTGACCACATAACTCATTCTTATGAAGATACATTCAAACTCACAAAACGTGCTCAGCTCGGGCTGAAAATGCATTTAAAGTTATAAAAACTCAAATTGAGTGTCACGCCTAAACCAAAGTACTTATGCACACACTTCAACATGTATTTAGTTCAAGAGGTCATCCTGAAGCCTATATGAGCATCAATTTGACCACACAACTCATTCGTATCAAGATACATTCAAACTCACAAAACGTATTCAGCTCGGGCTGAAAATGCATTCAAAGCAATAAAACCTCAAATTGAGTGTGACGCCTAAACCAAAGGACTTATGCACACACGTCAACATGTATTTTGTTCAGGATGACCTCCCGAAGCCTATATGAGCATTGATTTGACCACACAACTCATTCCTATGAAGATACATTCAAACTCACAAAACGTGCTCAGCTCGGGCTGAAAATGCATTCAAAGCAATAAAACCTCAAATTGAGTGTGACGCCTAAACCAAAGGACTTATGCACACACTTCATGTATTTTGTTCAGGATGACCACCTGAAGCCTAAATGAGCATTAATTTGACCACACAACTCATTCCTATGAAGATACATTCAAACTCACAAAACGTGCTCAGCTCGGGCTGAAAATGCATTTAAAGAAATAAAAACTTAAATTGAGTGTCACACCTAAACCAAAGGACTTATGCACACACTTCAACATGTATTTTGTTCAGGATGACTTCCTGAAGCCCATATGAGCATTAATTTGACTACACAACTCATTCCTATGAAGATACATTCAAACTCACAAAACGTGCTCAGCTCGGGCTGAAAATGCATTTAAAGCAATAAAAACTCAAATTGAGTGTCACGCCTAAAAAAGGACTTATCACACACTTGCACATGTATTTAGTTCATGATTACCTCCTGAAGCCCATATGAGCATTAATTTGACCACACAACTCATTCCTATGAAGATACATTCAAACTCTCAAAATGTGCTCAGCTCGGGCTGAAAATGCATTTAAAGCAATAAAAACTCAAATTGAGTGTCACGCCTAAACCAAAGGACTTATGCACACACTTCAACATGTATTTTGTTCAGGATGACCACCTGAAGCCTAAATGAGCATTAATTTGACCACACAACTAATTCCTATGAAGATACATTCAAACTCACAAAACGTGCTCAGCTCGGGCTGAAAATGCATTTAAAGCAATAAAAACTCAAATTGAGTGTCACACCTAAACCAAAGGACTTATGCACACACTTCAACATGTATTTTGTTCAGGATGACCTCCTGAAGTCCATATGAGAATTAATTTGACCAGACAACTCATTCCTATGAAGATACATTCAAACTCACAAAACGTCCTCAGCTCGGGCTGAAAATGCATTTAAAGCAATAAAAACTCAAATTGAGTGTCACGCCTAAACCAAAGGACTTATGCACACACTTCAACATGTATTTAGTTCAGGAGGTCATCCTGAAGCCTATATGAGCATTAATTTGACCACACAACTCATTCCTATCAAGATACATTCAAACTCACAAAACGTGCTCAGCTCGGGCTGAAAATGCATTTAAAGCAATAAAAACTCAAATTGAGTGTCACGCCTAAACCAAAGGACTTATGCACACACTTCAACATGCATTTAGTTCAGGAGGTCATCCTGAAGCCTATATGAGCATTAATTTGACCACACAACTCATTCGTATCAAGATACATTCAAACTCACAAAACGTGCTCAGCTCGGGCTGAAAATGCATTCAAAGCAATAAAACCTCAAATTGAGTGTGACGCCTAAACCAAAGGACTTATGCACACACTTCAACATGTATTTTGTTCAGGATGACCTCCCGAAGCCTATATGAGCATTGATTTGACCACACAACTCATTCCTATGAAGATACATTCAAACTCACAAAACGTGCTCAGCTCGGGCTGAAAATGCATTTAAAGCAATAAAAACTCAAATTGAGTGTCACGCCTAAACCAAAGGACTTATGCACACACTTCAACATGTATTTAGTTCAAGAGGTCATCCTGAAGCCTATATGAGCATTAATTTGACCACATAACTCATTCTTATGAAGATACATTCAAACTCACAAAACGTGCTCAGCTCGGGCTGAAAATGCATTTAAAGTTATAAAAACTCAAATTGAGTGTCACGCCTAAACCAAAGTACTTATGCACACACTTCAACATGTATTTAGTTCAAGAGGTCATCCTGAAGCCTATATGAGCATCAATTTGACCACACAACTCATTCGTATCAAGATACATTCAAACTCACAAAACGTATTCAGCTCGGGCTGAAAATGCATTCAAAGCAATAAAACCTCAAATTGAGTGTGACGCCTAAACCAAAGGACTTATGCACACACGTCAACATGTATTTTGTTCAGGATGACCTCCCGAAGCCTATATGAGCATTGATTTGACCACACAACTCATTCCTATGAAGATACATTCAAACTCACAAAACGTGCTCAGCTCGGGCTGAAAATGCATTCAAAGCAATAAAACCTCAAAATGAGTGTGACGCCTAAACCAAAGGACTTATGCGCACACTTCAACATGTATTTTGTTCAGGATGACCACCTGAAGCCTAAATGAGCATTAATTTGACCACACAACTCATTCCTATGAAGATACATTCAAACTCACAAAACGTGCTCAGCTCGGGCTGAAAATGCATTTAAAGAAATAAAAACTTAAATTGAGTGTCACACCTAAACCAAAGGACTTATGCACACACTTCAACATGTATTTTGTTCAGGATGACTTCCTGAAGCCCATATGAGCATTAATTTGACTACACAACTCATTCCTATGAAGATACATTCAAACTCACAAAACGTGCTCAGCTCGGGCTGAAAATGCATTTAAAGCAATAAAAACTCAAATTGAGTGTCACGCCTAAAAAAGGACTTATCACACACTTGCACATGTATTTAGTTCATGATTGCCTCCTGAAGCCCATATGAGCATTAATTTGACCACACAACTCATTCCTATGAAGATACATTCAAACTCTCAAAATGTGCTCAGCTCGGGCTGAAAATGCATTTAAAGCAATAAAAACTCAAATTGAGTGTCACGCCTAAACCAAAGGACTTATGCACACACTTCAACATGTATTTTGTTCAGGATGACCACCTGAAGCCTAAATGAGCATTAATTTGACCACACAACTAATTCCTATGAAGATACATTCAAACTCACAAAACGTGCTCAGCTCGGGCTGAAAATGCATTTAAAGCAATAAAAACTCAAATTGAGTGTCACACCTAAACCAAAGGACTTATGCACACACTTCAACATGTATTTTGTTCAGGATGACCTCCTGAAGTCCATATGAGAATTAATTTGACCAGACAACTCATTCCTATGAAGATACATTCAAACTCACAAAACGTCCTCAGCTCGGGCTGAAAATGCATTTAAAGCAATAAAAACTCAAATTGAGTGTCACGCCTAAACCAAAGGACTTATGCACACACTTCAACATGTATTTAGTTCAAGAGGTCATCCTGAAGCCTATATGAGCATTAATTTGACCACATAACTCATTCTTATGAAGATACATTCAAACTCACAAAACGTGCTCAGCTCGGGCTGAAAATGCATTCAAAGCAATAAAACCTCAAATTGAGTGTCACGCCAAAACCAAAGGACTTATGCACACACTTTAACATGTATTTTGTTCAGGATGACCTCCTGAAGCCTAAATTAGCATTAATTTGACCACACAACTCATTCCTATGAAGATACTTCAAACTCACAAAACTTGCTCATCTCTGCCTGAAAATGCATTTCGCAATAAAAACTCAAATTGAGTGTCACACCTAAACCAAAGGACTTATGCACACACTTCAACATGTATTTTGTTCAGGATGACCACCTGAAGCCTAAATGAGCATTAACCACACAACTCATTCCTATGAAGATACATTCAAAGTCAGAAAGCACGCTCAGCTCGGGCTGAAAATGCATTTAAAGCAATAAAACCTCAAAATGAGTGTCACGCCTGAACCAAAGGACTTATGCACACACTCCAACATGTATTTTGTTCAGGATAACCTCCTGAAGCCTAAATTAGCATTAATTTGACCACACAACTCATTCCTTTGAAGATACTTCAAACTCAGAAATCTTGCTCATCTCTGCCTGAAAATGCATTTCGCAATAAAAACTCAAATTGAGTGTCACGCCTAAACCAAAGGACTTATGCACACACTTCAACATGTATTTTGTACAGGATGACCTCCCGAAGCCTAAGTTAGCATTAATTTGACCACACAACTCATTCCTATGAAGATACTTCAAACTCAGAAAACTTGCTCAGCTCTGCCTGAAAATGCATTTCGCAATAAAAACTCAAATTGAGTGTCACACCTAAACCAAAGGACTTATGCACACACTTCAACATGCATTTTGTTCAGGATGACCACCTGAAGCCTAAATGAGCATTTTTGACCACACAACTCATTCCTATGAAGATACATCCAAACTCACAAAACATGCTCAGCTCGGGCTGAAAATGCATTTAAAGAAATAAAAACTCAAATTGAGTGTCACACCTAAACCAAAGGACTTATGCACACACTTCAACATGTATTTTGTTCAGGATGACCTCCTGAAGTCCATATGAGAATTAATTTGACCAGACAACTCATTCCTATGAAGATACATTCAAACTCACAAAACGTCCTCAGCTCGGGCTGAAAATGCATTTAAAGCAATAAAAACTCAAATTGAGTGTCACGCCTAAACCAAAGGACTTATGCACACACTTCAACATGTATTTAGTTCAGGAGGTCATCCTGAAGCCTATATGAGCATTAATTTGACCACGCAACTCATTCCTATCAAGATACATTCAAACTCACAAAACCTGCTCAGCTCGGGCTGAAAATGCATTTAAAGCAATAAAAACTCAAATTGAGTGTCACGCCTAAACCAAAGGACTTATGCACACACTTCAACATGTATTTAGTTCAGGAGGTCATCCTGAAGCCTATATGAGCATTAATTTGACCACACAACTCATTCGTATCAAGATACATTCAAACTCACAAAACGTGCTCAGCTCGGGCTGAAAATGCATTCAAAGCAATAAAACCTCAAATTGAGTGTGACGCCTAAACCAAAGGACTTATGCACACACTTCAACATGTATTTTGTTCAGGATGACCTCCCGAAGCCTATATGAGCATTGATTTGACCACACAACTCATTCCTATGAAGATACATTCAAACTCACAAAACGTGCTCAGCTCGGGCTGAAAATGCATTTAAAGCAATAAAAACTCAAATTGAGTGTCACGCCTAAACCAAAGGACTTATGCACACACTTCAACATGTATTTAGTTCAAGAGGTCATCCTGAAGCCTATATGAGCATTAATTTGACCACATAACTCATTCTTATGAAGATACATTCAAACTCACAAAACGTGCTCAGCTCGGGCTGAAAATGCATTTAAAGTTATAAAAACTCAAATTGAGTGTCACGCCTAAACCAAAGTACTTATGCACACACTTCAACATGTATTTAGTTCAAGAGGTCATCCTGAAGCCTATATGAGCATCAATTTGACCACACAACTCATTCGTATCAAGATACATTCAAACTCACAAAACGTATTCAGCTCGGGCTGAAAATGCATTCAAAGCAATAAAACCTCAAATTGAGTGTGACGCCTAAACCAAAGGACTTATGCACACACGTCAACATGTATTTTGTTCAGGATGACCTCCCGAAGCCTATATGAGCATTGATTTGACCACACAACTCATTCCTATGAAGATACATTCAAACTCACAAAACGTGCTCAGCTCGGGCTGAAAATGCATTCAAAGCAATAAAACCTCAAATTGAGTGTGACGCCTAAACCAAAGGACTTATGCACACACTTCAACATGTATTTTGTTCAGGATGACCACCTGAAGCCTAAATGAGCATTAATTTGACCACACAACTCATTCCTATGAAGATACATTCAAACTCACAAAACGTGCTCAGCTCGGGCTGAAAATGCATTTAAAGAAATAAAAACTTAAATTGAGTGTCACACCTAAACCAAAGGACTTATGCACACACTTCAACATGTATTTTGTTCAGGATGACTTCCTGAAGCCCATATGAGCATTAATTTGACTACACAACTCATTCCTATGAAGATACATTCAAACTCACAAAACGTGCTCAGCTCGGGCTGAAAATGCATTTAAAGCAATAAAAACTCAAATTGAGTGTCACGCCTAAAAAAGGACTTATCACACACTTGCACATGTATTTAGTTCATGATTACCTCCTGAAGCCCATATAAGCATTAATTTGACCACACAACTCATTCCTATGAAGATACATTCAAACTCTCAAAATGTGCTCAGCTCGGGCTGAAAATGCATTTAAAGCAATAAAAACTCAAATTGAGTGTCACGCCTAAACCAAAGGACTTATGCACACACTTCAACATGTATTTTGTTCAGGATGACCACCTGAAGCCTAAATGAGCATTAATTTGACCACACAACTAATTCCTATGAAGATACATTCAAACTCACAAAACGTGCTCAGCTCGGGCTGAAAATGCATTTAAAGCAATAAAAACTCAAATTGAGTGTCACACCTAAACCAAAGGACTTATGCACACACTTCAACATGTATTTTGTTCAGGATGACCTCCCGAAGCCTATATGAGCATTGATTTGACCACACAACTCATTCCTATGAAGATACATTCAAACTCACAAAACGTGCTCAGCTCGGGCTGAAAATGCATTTAAAGCAATAAAAACTCAAATTGAGTGTCACGCCTAAACCAAAGGACTTATGCACACACTTCAACATGTATTTAGTTCAAGAGGTCATCCTGAAGCCTATATGAGCATTAATTTGACCACATAACTCATTCTTATGAAGATACATTCAAACTCACAAAACGTGCTCAGCTCGGGCTGAAAATGCATTTAAAGTTATAAAAACTCAAATTGAGTGTCACGCCTAAACCAAAGTACTTATGCACACACTTCAACATGTATTTAGTTCAAGAGGTCATCCTGAAGCCTATATGAGCATCAATTTGACCACACAACTCATTCGTATCAAGATACATTCAAACTCACAAAACGTATTCAGCTCGGGCTGAAAATGCATTCAAAGCAATAAAACCTCAAATTGAGTGTGACGCCTAAACCAAAGGACTTATGCACACACGTCAACATGTATTTTGTTCAGGATGACCTCCCGAAGCCTATATGAGCATTGATTTGACCACACAACTCATTCCTATGAAGATACATTCAAACTCACAAAACGTGCTCAGCTCGGGCTGAAAATGCATTCAAAGCAATAAAACCTCAAAATGAGTGTGACGCCTAAACCAAAGGACTTATGCGCACACTTCAACATGTATTTTGTTCAGGATGACCACCTGAAGCCTAAATGAGCATTAATTTGACCACACAACTCATTCCTATGAAGATACATTCAAACTCACAAAACGTGCTCAGCTCGGGCTGAAAATGCATTTAAAGAAATAAAAACTTAAATTGAGTGTCACACCTAAACCAAAGGACTTATGCACACACTTCAACATGTATTTTGTTCAGGATGACTTCCTGAAGCCCATATGAGCATTAATTTGACTACACAACTCATTCCTATGAAGATACATTCAAACTCACAAAACGTGCTCAGCTCGGGCTGAAAATGCATTTAAAGCAATAAAAACTCAAATTGAGTGTCACGCCTAAAAAAGGACTTATCACACACTTGCACATGTATTTAGTTCATGATTGCCTCCTGAAGCCCATATGAGCATTAATTTGACCACACAACTCATTCCTATGAAGATACATTCAAACTCTCAAAATGTGCTCAGCTCGGGCTGAAAATGCATTTAAAGCAATAAAAACTCAAATTGAGTGTCACGCCTAAACCAAAGGACTTATGCACACACTTCAACATGTATTTTGTTCAGGATGACCACCTGAAGCCTAAATGAGCATTAATTTGACCACACAACTAATTCCTATGAAGATACATTCAAACTCACAAAACGTGCTCAGCTCGGGCTGAAAATGCATTTAAAGCAATAAAACCTCAAATTGAGTGTCACACCTAAACCAAAGGACTTATGCACACACTTCAACATGTATTTTGTTCAGGATGACCTCCTGAAGTCCATATGAGAATTAATTTGACCAGACAACTCATTCCTATGAAGATACATTCAAACTCACAAAACGTCCTCAGCTCGGGCTGAAAATGCATTTAAAGCAATAAAAACTCAAATTGAGTGTCACGCCTAAACCAAAGGACTTATGCACACACTTCAACATGTATTTAGTTCAGGATGACCACCTGAAGCCTAAATGAGCATTAATTTGACCACACAACTCATTCCTATGAAGATACATTCAAACTCACAAAACGTGCTCAGTTCGGGCTGAAAATTCATTTAAAGCAATAAAAACTCAAATTGAGTGTCACACCTAAACCAAAGGACTTATGCACACACTTCAACATGTATTTTGTTCAGGATGACCTCCTGAAGTCCATATGAGAATTAATTTGACCAGACAACTCATTCCTATGAAGATATATTCAAACTCACAAAACGTCCTCAGCTCGGGCTGAAAATGCATTTAAAGCAATAAAAACTCAAATTGAGTGTCACGCCTAAACCAAAGGACTTATGCACACACTTCAACATGTATTTAGTTCAGGATGACCACCTGAAGCCTAAATGAGCATTAATTTGACCAGACAACTCATTCCTATGAAGATACATTCAAACTCACAAAACGTCCTCAGCTCGGGCTGAAAATGCATTTAAAGCAATAAAAACTCAAATTGAGTGTCACGCCTAAACCAAAGGACTTATGCACACACTTCAACATGTATTTAGTTCAGGAGGTCATCCTGAAGCCTATATGAGCATTAATTTGACCACACAACTCATTCCTATCAAGATACATTCAAACTCACAAAACGTGCTCAGCTCGGGCTGAAAATGCATTTAAAGCAATAAAAACTCAAATTGAGTGTCGCGCCTAAACCAAAGGACTTATGCACAGACTTCAACATGTATTTAGTTCAGGAGGTCATCCTGAAGCCTATATGAGCATTAATTTGACCACACAACTCATTCGTATCAAGATACATTCAAACTCACAAAACGTGCTCAGCTCGGGCTGAAAATGCATTCAAAGCAATAAAACCTCAAATTGAGTGTGACGCCTAAACCAAAGGACTTATGCACACACTTCAACATGTATTTTGTTCAGGATGACCTCCCGAAGCCTATATGAGCATTGATTTGACCACACAACTCATTCCTATGAAGATACATTCAAACTCACAAAACGTGCTCAGCTCGGGCTGAAAATGCATTTAAAGCAATAAAAACTCAAATTGAGTGTCACGCCTAAACCAAAGGACTTATGCACACACTTCAACATGTATTTAGTTCAAGAGGTCATCCTGAAGCCTATATGAGCATTAATTTGACCACATAACTCATTCTTATGAAGATACATTCAAACTCACAAAACGTGCTCAGCTCGGGCTGAAAATGCATTTAAAGTTATAAAAACTCAAATTGAGTGTCACGCCTAAACCAAAGTACTTATGCACACACTTCAACGTGTATTTAGTTCAAGAGGTCATCCTGAAGCCTATATGAGCATTAATTTGACCACACAACTCATTCGTATCAAGATACATTCAAACTCACAAAACGTGCTCAGCTCGGGCTGAAAATGCATTCAAAGCAATAAAACCTCAAATTGAGTGTGACGCCTAAACCAAAGGACTTATGCACACACTTCAACATGTATTTTGTTCAGGATGACCTCCTGAAGTCCATATGAGAATTAATTTGACCAGACAACTCATTCCTATGAAGATACATTCAAACTCACAAAACGTCCTCAGCTCGGGCTGAAAATGCATTTAAAGCAATAAAAACTCAAATTGAGTGTCACGCCTAAACCAAAGGACTTATGCACACACTTCAACATGTATTTAGTTCAGGAGGTCATCCTGAAGCCTATATGAGCATTAATTTGACCACACAACTCATTCCTATCAAGATACATTCAAACTCACAAAACGTGCTCAGCTCGGGCTGAAAATGCATTTAAAGCAATAAAAACTCAAATTGAGTGTCACGCCTAAACCAAAGGACTTATGCACACACTTCAACATGTATTTAGTTCAGGAGGTCATCCTGAAGCCTATATGAGCATTAATTTGACCACACAACTCATTCGTATCAAGATACATTCAAACTCACAAAACGTGCTCAGCTCGGGCTGAAAATGCATTCAAAGCAATAAAACCTCAAATTGAGTGTGACGCCTAAACCAAAGGACTTATGCACACACTTCAACATGTATTTTGTTCAGGATGACCTCCCGAAGCCTATATGAGCATTGATTTGACCACACAACTCATTCCTATGAAGATACATTCAAACTCACAAAACGTGCTCAGCTCGGGCTGAAAATGCATTTAAAGCAATAAAAACTCAAATTGAGTGTCACGCCTAAACCAAAGGACTTATGCACACACTTCAACATGTATTTAGTTCAAGAGGTCATCCTGAAGCCTATATGAGCATTAATTTGACCACATAACTCATTCTTATGAAGATACATTCAAACTCACAAAACGTGCTCAGCTCGGGCTGAAAGTGCATTTAAAGTTATAAAAACTCAAATTGAGTGTCACGCCTAAACCAAAGTACTTATGCACACACTTCAACATGTATTTAGTTCAAGAGGTCATCCTGAAGCCTATATGAGCATCAATTTGACCACACAACTCATTCGTATCAAGATACATTCAAACTCACAAAACGTATTCAGCTCGGGCTGAAAATGCATTCAAAGCAATAAAACCTCAAATTGAGTGTGACGCCTAAACCAAAGGACTTATGCACACACGTCAACATGTATTTTGTTCAGGATGACCTCCCGAAGCCTGTATGAGCATTGATTTGACCACACAACTCATTCCTATGAAGATACATTCAAACTCACAAAACGTGCTCAGCTCGGGCTGAAAATGCATTCAAAGCAATAAAACCTCAAATTGAGTGTGACGCCTAAACCAAAGGACTTATGCACACACTTCAACATGTATTTTGTTCAGGATGACCACCTGAAGCCTAAATGAGCATTAATTTGACCACACAACTCATTCCTATGAAGATACATTCAAACTCACAAAACGTGCTCAGCTCGGGCTGAAAATGCATTTAAAGAAATAAAAACTTAAATTGAGTGTCACACCTAAACCAAAGGACTTATGCACACACTTCAACATGTATTTTGTTCAGGATGACTTCCTGAAGCCCATATGAGCATTAATTTGACTACACAACTCATTCCTATGAAGATACATTCAAACTCACAAAACGTGCTCAGCTCGGGCTGAAAATGCATTTAAAGCAATAAAAACTCAAATTGAGTGTCACGCCTAAAAAAGGACTTATCACACACTTGCACATGTATTTAGTTCATGATTACCTCCTGAAGCCCATATGAGCATTAATTTGACCACACAACTCATTCCTATGAAGATACATTCAAACTCTCAAAATGTGCTCAGCTCGGGCTGAAAATGCATTTAAAGCAATAAAAACTCAAATTGAGTGTCACGCCTAAACCAAAGGACTTATGCACACACTTCAACATGTATTTTGTTCAGGATGACCACCTGAAGCCTAAATGAGCATTAATTTGACCACACAACTAATTCCTATGAAGATACATTCAAACTCACAAAACGTGCTCAGCTCGGGCTGAAAATGCATTTAAAGCAATAAAAACTCAAATTGAGTGTCACGCCTAAACCAAAGGACTTATGCACACACTTCAACATGTATTTAGTTCAGGAGGTCATCCTGAAGCCTATATGAGCATTAATTTGACCACACAACTCATTCCTATCAAGATACATTCAAACTCACAAAACGTGCTCAGCTCGGGCTGAAAATGCATTTAAAGCAATAAAAACTCAAATTGAGTGTCACGCCTAAACCAAAGGACTTATGCACACACTTCAACATGTATTTAGTTCAGGAGGTCATCCTGAAGCCTATATGAGCATTAATTTGACCACAGAACTCATTCGTATCAAGATACATTCAAACTCACAAAACGTGCTCAGCTCGGGCTGAAAATGCATTCAAAGCAATAAAACCTCAAATTGAGTGTGACGCCTAAACCAAAGGACTTATGCACACACTTCAACATGTATTTTGTTCAGGATGACCTCCCGAAGCCTATATGAGCATTGATTTGACCACACAACTCATTCCTATGAAGATACATTCAAACTCACAAAACGTGCTCAGCTCGGGCTGAAAATGCATTTAAAGCAATAAAACCTCAAATTGAGTTTTACGCCTAAACCAAAGGACTTATGCACACACTTCAACATGTATTTAGTTCAGGATGACCACCTGAAGCCTAAATGAGCATTAATTTGACCACACAACTCATTCCTATGAAGATACATTCAAACTCACAAAACGTGCTCAGTTCGGGCTGAAAATTCATTTAAAGCAATAAAAACTCAAATTGAGTGTCACACCTAAACCAAAGGACTTATGCACACACTTCAACATGTATTTTGTTCAGGATGACCTCCTGAAGTCCATATGAGAATTAATTTGACCAGACAACTCATTCCTATGAAGATACATTCAAACTCACAAAACGTCCTCAGCTCGGGCTGAAAATGCATTTAAAGCAATAAAAACTCAAATTGAGTGTCACGCCTAAACCAAAGGACTTATGCACACACTTCAACATGTATTTAGTTCAGGAGGTCATCCTGAAGCCTATATGAGCATTAATTTGACCACACAACTCATTCCTATCAAGATACATTCAAACTCACAAAACGTGCTCAGCTCGGGCTGAAAATGCATTTAAAGCAATAAAAACTCAAATTGAGTGTCACGCCTAAACCAAAGGACTTATGCACACACTTCAACATGTATTTAGTTCAGGAGGTCATCCTGAAGCCTATATGAGCATTAATTTGACCACACAACTCATTCGTATCAAGATACATTCAAACTCACAAAACGTGCTCAGCTCGGGCTGAAAATGCATTCAAAGCAATAAAACCTCAAATTGAGTGTGACGCCTAAACCAAAGGACTTATGCACACACTTCAACATGTATTTTGTTCAGGATGACCTCCCGAAGCCTATATGAGCATTGATTTGACCACACAACTCATTCCTATGAAGATACATTCAAACTCACAAAACGTGCTCAGCTCGGGCTGAAAATGCATTTAAAGCAATAAAAACTCAAATTGAGTGTCACGCCTAAACCAAAGGACTTATGCACACACTTCAACATGTATTTAGTTCAAGAGGTCATCCTGAAGCCTATATGAGCATTAATTTGACCACATAACTCATTCTTATGAAGATACATTCAAACTCACAAAACGTGCTCAGCTCGGGCTGAAAGTGCATTTAAAGTTATAAAAACTCAAATTGAGTGTCACGCCTAAACCAAAGTACTTATGCACACACTTCAACATGTATTTAGTTCAAGAGGTCATCCTGAAGCCTATATGAGCATCAATTTGACCACACAACTCATTCGTATCAAGATACATTCAAACTCACAAAACGTATTCAGCTCGGGCTGAAAATGCATTCAAAGCAATAAAACCTCAAATTGAGTGTGACGCCTAAACCAAAGGACTTATGCACACACGTCAACATGTATTTTGTTCAGGATGACCTCCCGAAGCCTATATGAGCATTGATTTGACCACACAACTCATTCCTATGAAGATACATTCAAACTCACAAAACGTGCTCAGCTCGGGCTGAAAATGCATTCAAAGCAATAAAACCTCAAATTGAGTGTGACGCCTAAACCAAAGGACTTATGCACACACTTCAACATGTATTTTGTTCAGGATGACCACCTGAAGCCTAAATGAGCATTAATTTGACCACACAACTCATTCCTATGAAGATACATTCAAACTCACAAAACGTGCTCAGCTCGGGCTGAAAATGCATTTAAAGAAATAAAAACTTAAATTGAGTGTCACACCTAAACCAAAGGACTTATGCACACACTTCAACATGTATTTTGTTCAGGATGACTTCCTGAAGCCCATATGAGCATTAATTTGACTACACAACTCATTCCTATGAAGATACATTCAAACTCACAAAACGTGCTCAGCTCGGGCTGAAAATGCATTTAAAGCAATAAAAACTCAAATTGAGTGTCACGCCTAAAAAAGGACTTATCACACACTTGCACATGTATTTAGTTCATGATTACCTCCTGAAGCCCATATGAGCATTAATTTGACCACACAACTCATTCCTATGAAGATACATTCAAACTCTCAAAATGTGCTCAGCTCGGGCTGAAAATGCATTTAAAGCAATAAAAACTCAAATTGAGTGTCACGCCTAAACCAAAGGACTTATGCACACACTTCAACATGTATTTTGTTCAGGATGACCACCTGAAGCCTAAATGAGCATTAATTTGACCACACAACTAATTCCTATGAAGATACATTCAAACTCACAAAACGTGCTCAGCTCGGGCTGAAAATGCATTTAAAGCAATAAAAACTCAAATTGAGTGTCACGCCTAAACCAAAGGACTTATGCACACACTTCAACATGTATTTAGTTCAGGAGGTCATCCTGAAGCCTATATGAGCATTAATTTGACCACACAACTCATTCCTATCAAGATACATTCAAACTCACAAAACGTGCTCAGCTCGGGCTGAAAATGCATTTAAAGCAATAAAAACTCAAATTGAGTGTCACGCCTAAACCAAAGGACTTATGCACACACTTCAACATGTATTTAGTTCAGGAGGTCATCCTGAAGCCTATATGAGCATTAATTTGACCACAGAACTCATTCGTATCAAGATACATTCAAACTCACAAAACGTGCTCAGCTCGGGCTGAAAATGCATTCAAAGCAATAAAACCTCAAATTGAGTGTGACGCCTAAACCAAAGGACTTATGCACACACTTCAACATGTATTTTGTTCAGGATGACCTCCCGAAGCCTATATGAGCATTGATTTGACCACACAACTCATTCCTATGAAGATACATTCAAACTCACAAAACGTGCTCAGCTCGGGCTGAAAATGCATTTAAAGCAATAAAACCTCAAATTGAGTTTTACGCCTAAACCAAAGGACTTATGCACACACTTCAACATGTATTTAGTTCAGGATGACCACCTGAAGCCTAAATGAGCATTAATTTGACCACACAACTCATTCCTATGAAGATACATTCAAACTCACAAAACGTGCTCAGTTCGGGCTGAAAATTCATTTAAAGCAATAAAAACTCAAATTGAGTGTCACACCTAAACCAAAGGACTTATGCACACACTTCAACATGTATTTTGTTCAGAATGACCTCCTGAAGTCCATATGAGAATTAATTTGACCAGACAACTCATTCCTATGAAGATACATTCAAACTCACAAAACGTCCTCAGCTCGGGCTGAAAATGCATTTAAAGCAATAAAAACTCAAATTGAGTGTCACGCCTAAACCAAAGGACTTATGCACACACTTCAACATGTATTTAGTTCAGGAGGTCATCCTGAAGCCTATATGAGCATTAATTTGACCACACAACTCATTCCTATCAAGATACATTCAAACTCACAAAACGTGCTCAGCTCGGGCTGAAAATGCATTTAAAGCAATAAAAACTCAAATTGAGTGTCACGCCTAAACCAAAGGACTTATGCACACACTTCAACATGTATTTAGTTCAGGAGGTCATCCTGAAGCCTATATGAGCATTAATTTGACCACAGAACTCATTCGTATCAAGATACATTCAAACTCACAAAACGTGCTCAGCTCGGGCTGAAAATGCATTCAAAGCAATAAAACCTCAAATTGAGTGTGACGCCTAAACCAAAGGACTTATGCACACACTTCAACATGTATTTTGTTCAGGATGACCTCCCGAAGCCTATATGAGCATTGATTTGACCACACAACTCATTCCTATGAAGATACATTCAAACTCACAAAACGTGCTCAGCTCGGGCTGAAAATGCATTTAAAGCAATAAAAACTCAAATTGAGTGTCACGCCTAAACCAAAGGACTTATGCACACACTTCAACATGTATTTAGTTCAAGAGGTCATCCTGAAGCCTATATGAGCATTAATTTGACCACATAACTCATTCTTATGAAGATACATTCAAACTCACAAAACGTGCTCAGCTCGGGCTGAAAGTGCATTTAAAGTTATAAAAACTCAAATTGAGTGTCACGCCTAAACCAAAGTACTTATGCACACACTTCAACATGTATTTAGTTCAAGAGGTCATCCTGAAGCCTATATGAGCATCAATTTGACCACACAACTCATTCGTATCAAGATACATTCAAACTCACAAAACGTATTCAGCTCGGGCTGAAAATGCATTCAAAGCAATAAAACCTCAAATTGAGTGTGACGCCTAAACCAAAGGACTTATGCACACACGTCAACATGTATTTTGTTCAGGATGACCTCCCGAAGCCTATATGAGCATTGATTTGACCACACAACTCATTCCTATGAAGATACATTCAAACTCACAAAACGTGCTCAGCTCGGGCTGAAAATGCATTCAAAGCAATAAAACCTCAAATTGAGTGTGACGCCTAAACCAAAGGACTTATGCACACACTTCAACATGTATTTTGTTCAGGATGACCACCTGAAGCCTAAATGAGCATTAATTTGACCACACAACTCATTCCTATGAAGATACATTCAAACTCACAAAACGTGCTCAGCTCGGGCTGAAAATGCATTTAAAGAAATAAAAACTTAAATTGAGTGTCACACCTAAACCAAAGGACTTATGCACACACTTCAACATGTATTTTGTTCAGGATGACTTCCTGAAGCCCATATGAGCATTAATTTGACTACACAACTCATTCCTATGAAGATACATTCAAACTCACAAAACGTGCTCAGCTTGGGCTGAAAATGCATTTAAAGCAATAAAAACTCAAATTGAGTGTCACGCCTAAAAAAGGACTTATCACACACTTGCACATGTATTTAGTTCATGATTACCTCCTGAAGCCCATATGAGCATTAATTTGACCACACAACTCATTCCTATGAAGATACATTCAAACTCTCAAAATGTGCTCAGCTCGGGCTGAAAATGCATTTAAAGCAATAAAAACTCAAATTGAGTGTCACGCCTAAACCAAAGGACTTATGCACACACTTCAACATGTATTTTGTTCAGGATGACCACCTGAAGCCTAAATGAGCATTAATTTGACCACACAACTAATTCCTATGAAGATACATTCAAACTCACAAAACGTGCTCAGCTCGGGCTGAAAATGCATTTAAAGCAATAAAAACTCAAATTGAGTGTCACACCTAAACCAAAGGACTTATGCACACACTTCAACATGTATTTTGTTCAGGATGACCTCCTGAAGTCCATATGAGAATTAATTTGACCAGACAACTCATTCCTATGAAGATACATTCAAACTCACAAAACGTCCTCAGCTCGGGCTGAAAATGCATTTAAAGCAATAAAAACTCAAATTGAGTGTCACGCCTAAACCAAAGGACTTATGCACACACTTCAACATGTATTTAGTTCAGGAGGTCATCCTGAAGCCTATATGAGCATTAATTTGACCACACAACTCATTCCTATCAAGATACATTCAAACTCACAAAACGTGCTCAGCTCGGGCTGAAAATGCATTTAAAGCAATAAAAACTCAAATTGAGTGTCACGCCTAAACCAAAGGACTTATGCACACACTTCAACATGTATTTAGTTCAGGAGGTCATCCTGAAGCCTATATGAGCATTAATTTGACCACACAACTCATTCGTATCAAGATACATTCAAACTCACAAAACGTGCTCAGCTCGGGCTGAAAATGCATTCAAAGCAATAAAAACTCAAATTGAGTGTCACGCCTAAACCAAAGGACTTATGCACACACTTCAACATGTATTTAGTTCAAGAGGTCATCCTGAAGCCTATATGAGCATTAATTTGACCACATAACTCATTCTTATGAAGATACATTCAAACTCACAAAACGTGCTCAGCTCGGGCTGAAAATGCATTTAAAGTTATAAAAACTCAAATTGAGTGTCACGCCTAAACCAAAGTACTTATGCACACACTTCAACATGTATTTAGTTCAAGAGGTCATCCTGAAGCCTATATGAGCATCAATTTGACCACACAACTCATTCCTATGAAGATACATTCAAACTCACAAAACGTGCTCAGCTCGGGCTGAAAATGCATTTAAAGCAATAAAAACTCAAATTGAGTGTCACACCTAAACCAAAGGACTTATGCACACACTTCAACATGTATTTTGTTCAGGATGACCTCCTGAAGTCCATATGAGAATTAATTTGACCAGACAACTCATTCCTATGAAGATACATTCAAACTCACAAAACGTCCTCAGCTCGGGCTGAAAATGCATTTAAAGCAATAAAAACTCAAATTGAGTGTCACGCCTACACCAAAGGACTTATGCACACACTTCAACATGTATTTAGTTCAAGAGGTCATCCTGAAGCCTATATGAGCATTAATTTGACCACATAACTCATTCTTATGAAGATACATTCAAACTCACAAAACGTGCTCAGCTCGGGCTGAAAATGCATTCAAAGCAATAAAACCTCAAATTGAGTGTCACGCCAAAACCAAAGGACTTATGCACACACTTTAACATGTATTTTGTTCAGGATGACCTCCTGAAGCCTAAATTAGCATTAATTTGACCACACAACTCATTCCTATGAAGATACTTCAAACTCACAAAACTTGCTCATCTCTGCCTGAAAATGCATTTCGCAATAAAAACTCAAATTGAGTGTCACACCTAAACCAAAGGACTTATGCACACACTTCAACATGTATTTTGTTCAGGATGACCACCTGAAGCCTAAATGAGCATTAACCACACAACTCATTCCTATGAAGATACATTCAAAGTCAGAAAGCACGCTCAGCTCGGGCTGAAAATGCATTTAAAGCAATAAAACCTCAAAATGAGTGTCACGCCTGAACCAAAGGACTTATGCACACACTTCAACATGTATTTTGTTCAGGATAACCTCCTGAAGCCTAAATTAGCATTAATTTGACCACACAACTCATTCCTTTGAAGATACTTCAAACTCAGAAATCTTGCTCATCTCTGCCTGAAAATGCATTTCGCAATAAAAACTCAAATTGAGTGTCACGCCTAAACCAAAGGACTTATGCACACACTTCAACATGTATTTTGTACAGGATGACCTCCCGAAGCCTAAGTTAGCATTAATTTGACCACACAACTCATTCCTATGAAGATACTTCAAACTCAGAAAACTTGCTCAGCTCTGCCTGAAAATGCATTTCGCAATAAAAACTCAAATTGAGTGTCACACCTAAACCAAAGGACTTATGCACACACTTCAACATGCATTTTGTTCAGGATGACCACCTGAAGCCTAAATGAGCATTTTTGACCACACAACTCATTCCTATGAAGATACATCCAAACTCACAAAACATGCTCAGCTCGGGCTGAAAATGCATTTAAAGCAATAAAAACTCAAATTGAGTGTCACGCCTAAACCAAAGGACTTATGCACACACTTCAACGTGTATTTTGTTCAGGATGACCTCCTGAAGCCTAAATGAGCAATAATTTGACTACACAACTCATTTCTATGAAGATACATTCAAAGTCAGAAAGCGCGCTCAGCTCGGGCTGAAAATGCATTTAAAGCAATAAAATTTCAAATTGAGTGTCACGCCTAAACCAAAGGACTTATGCACACACTTTAACATGTATTTTGTTCAGGATGACCACCTGAAGCCTAAATGAGCATTAATTTGACCACACAACTCATTCCTATGAAGATACATTCAAAGTCAGAAAGCGCGCTCAGCTCGGGCTGAAAATGCATTTAAAGCAATAAAACTCAAATTGAGTGTCACGCCTAAAAAAGGACTTATCACACACTTCAACATGTATTTAGTTCAGGATTACCTCCTGAAGCCTATATGAGCATTAATTTGACTACACAACTCATTCCTATGAAGATACATTCAAAGTCAGAAAGCGCGCTCAGCTCGGTTTGAAAATGCATTTTAAAGCAATAAAAACTCAAATTGAGTGTCACGCCTAAACCAAAGGATTATGCACACACTTCAACATGTATTTTGTTCAGGATGACCTCCTGAAGCCTATATGAGCATTAATTTGACCACACAACACATTCCTATGAAGATACATTTAAACTCACAAAACGCGCTCAGCTCGGGCTGAAAATTTATTTAAAGCAATAAAAACTCAAATTGAGTGTCACGCCTAAACCAAAGGACTTATGCACACACTTCAACATGTATTTTGTCCAGGATGACCTCCTGAAGCCCATATAAGTATTAATTTGACCACACAACTCATTCCTATGAAGATACATTCAAAGTCAGAAAGCGCGCTCAGCTCGGGCTGAAAATGCATTTAAAGCAATAAAAACTCAAATTGAGTGTCACGCCTAAACCAAAGGACTTATGCACACACTTCAACATGCATTTAGTTCAGGATGACCACCTGAAGCCTAAATGAGCATTAATTTGACCACACAACTCATTCCTATGAAGATATGTTCAAACTCACAAAACATGCTCAGCTCGGGCTGAAAATGCATTTAAAGCAATAAAAACTCAAATTGAGTGTCACGCCTAAACCAAAGGACTTATGCACACACTTCAACATGTATTTTGTTCAGGATGACCCCCTGAAGCCTAAATGAGCAATAATTTGACCACACAACTCATTTCTATGAAGATACATTCAAAGTCCGAAAGCGCGCTCAGCTCGGGCTGAAAATGCATTTAAAGCAATAAAAACTCAAATTGAGTGTCACGCCTAAACCAAAGGACTTATGCACACACTTCAACATGTATTTTGTTCAGGATGACCTCCTGAAGCCTAAATGAGCATTAATTTTACCACACAACTCATTCCTATGAAGATACATTCAAAGTCAGAAAGCGCGCTCAGCTCGGGCTGAAAATGCATTTAAAGCAATAAAAACTCAAATTGAGTGTCACGCCTAAACCAAAGGACTTATGCACACACTTCAACATGCATTTAGTTCAGGATGACCACCTGAAGCCTAAATGAGCATTAATTTGACCACACAACTCATTCCTATGAAGATATGTTCAAACTCACAAAACATGCTCAGCTCGGGCTGAAAATGCATTTAAAGCAATAAAAACTCAAATTGAGTGTCACGCCTAAACCAAAGGACTTATGCACACACTTCAACATGTATTTTGTTCAGGATGACCCCCTGAAGCCTAAATGAGCAATAATTTGACCACACAACTCATTTCTATGAAGATACATTCAAAGTCAGAAAGCGCGCTCAGCTCGGGCTGAAAATGCATTTAAAGCAATAAAAACTCAAATTGAGTGTCACGCCTAAACCAAAGGACTTATGCACACACTTCAACATGTATTTTGTTCAGGATGACCTCCTGAAGCCTAAATGAGCATTAATTTTACCACACAACTCATTCCTATGAAGATACATTCAAAGTCAGAAAGTGCGCTCAGCTCGGGCTGAAAATGCATTTAAAGCAATAAAAACTCAAATTGAGTGTCACGCCTAAACCAAAGGACTTATGCACACACTTCAACATGTATTTTGTTCAGGATGACCACCTGAAGCCTAAATGAGCATTAATTTGACCACACAACTCATTCCTATGAAGATACATTCAAACTCACAAAACATGCTCAGCTCGGGCTGAAAATGCATTTAAAGCAATAAAAACTTAAATTGAGTGTCACACCTAAACCAAAGGACTTATTCACACACTTCAACATGTATTTTGTTCAGGATGACCTCCTGAAGCCCATATGAGCATTAATTTGACCACACAACTCATTCCTATGAAGATACATTCAAACTCACAAAACGTGCTCAGCTCGGGCTGAAAATGCATTTAAAGCAATAAAAACTCAAATTGAGTGTCACGCCTAAACCAAAGGACTTATGCACACACTTCAACATGTATTTTGTTCAGGATGACCTCCTGAAGCCTAAATGAGCAATAATTTGACCACACAACTCATTCCTATGAAGATACATTCAAAGTCAGAAAGCGCGCTCAGCTCGGGCTGAAAATGCATTTAAAGCAATAAAAACTCAAATTGAGTGTCACGCCTAAACCAAAGGACTTATGCACACACTTCAACATGTATTTAGTTCAGGATGACCACCTGAAGCCTAAATGAGCATTAATTTGACCACACAACTCATTCCTATGAAGATACATTCAAACTCACAAAACATGCTCAGCTCGGGCTGAAAATGCATTTAAAGCAATAAAAACTCAAAATGAGTGTCACACCTAAACCAAAGGACTTATTCACACACTTCAACATGTATTTTGTTCAGGATGACCTCCTGAAGCCCATATGAGCATTAATTTGACCACACAACTCATTCCTATGAAGATACATTCAAACTCACAAAACGTGCTCAGCTCGGGCTGAAAATGCATTTAAAGCAATAAAAACTCAAATTGAGTGTCACGCCTAAACCAAAGGACTTATGCACACACTTCAACATGTATTTTGTTCAGGATGACCACCTGAAGCCTAAATGAGCATTAATTTGACCACACAACTCATTCCTATGAAGATACATTCAAACTCACAAAACGTGCTCAGCTCGGGATGAAAATGCATTTAAAGCAATAAAAACTCAAATTGAGTGTCACGCCCAAACCAAAGGACTTATGCACACACTTCAACATGTACTTAGTTCAGGATGTCCTCCTGAAGCCTAAATGAGCATTAATTTGACCACACAACTCATTCCTACGAAGATGTATTCAAACTCACAAAACGTGCTCAGGTCTGGCTGAAAATGCATTTAAAGCAATAAAAATTCAAATTGAGTGTCTCGCCTGAACCAAAGGACTTATGCACACACTTCAACATGTATTTTTTTCAGGATGACCTCCTGAAGCCTAAATGAGCATTAATTTTACCACACAACTCATTCCTATGAAGATACATTCAAAGTCAGAAAGCGCGCTCAGCTCGGGCTGAAAATGCATTTAAAGCAATAAAAACTCAAATTGAGTGTCACGCCTAAACCAAAGGACTTATGCACACACTTCAACATGTATTTTGTTCAGGATGACCACCTGAAGCCTAAATGAGCATTAATTTGACCACACAACTCATTCCTATGAAGATACATTCAAACTCACAAAACATGCTCAGCTCGGGCTGAAAATGCATTTAAAGCAATAAAAACTTAAATTGAGTGTCACACCTAAACCAAAGGACTTATTCACACACTTCATGTATTTTGTTCAGGATGACCTCCTGAAGCCCATATGAGCATTAATTTGACCACACAACTCATTCCTATGAAGATACATTCAAACTCACAAAACGTGCTCAGCTCGGGCTGAAAATGCATTTAAAGCAATAAAAACTCAAATTGAGTGTCACGCCTAAACCAAAGGACTTATGCACACACTTCAACATGTATTTTGTTCAGGATGACCTCCTGAAGCCTAAATGAGCAATAATTTGACCACACAACTCATTCCTATGAAGATACATTCAAAGTCAGAAAGCGCGCTCAGCTCGGGCTGAAAATGCATTTAAAGCAATAAAAACTCAAATTGAGTGTCACGCCTAAACCAAAGGACTTATGCACACACTTCAACATGTATTTAGTTCAGGATGACCACCTGAAGCCTAAATGAGCATTAATTTGACCACACAACTCATTCCTATGAAGATACATTCAAACTCACAAAACATGCTCAGCTCGGGCTGAAAATGCATTTAAAGCAATAAAAACTCAAAATGAGTGTCACACCTAAACCAAAGGACTTATTCACACACTTCAACATGTATTTTGTTCAGGATGACCTCCTGAAGCCCATATGAGCATTAATTTGACCACACAACTCATTCCTATGAAGATACATTCAAACTCACAAAACGTGCTCAGCTCGGGCTGAAAATGCATTTAAAGCAATAAAAACTCAAATTGAGTGTCACGCCTAAACCAAAGGACTTATGCACACACTTCAACATGTATTTTGTTCAGGATGACCACCTGAAGCCTAAATGAGCATTAATTTGACCACACAACTCATTCCTATGAAGATACATTCAAACTCACAAAACGTGCTCAGCTCGGGATGAAAATGCATTTAAAGCAATAAAAACTCAAATTGAGTGTCACGCCCAAACCAAAGGACTTATGCACACACTTCAACATGTACTTAGTTCAGGATGTCCTCCTGAAGCCTAAATGAGCATTAATTTGACCACACAACTCATTCCTACGAAGATGTATTCAAACTCACAAAACGTGCTCAGGTCTGGCTGAAAATGCATTTAAAGCAATAAAAATTCAAATTGAGTGTCTCGCCTGAACCAAAGGACTTATGCACACACTTCAACATGTATTTTTTTCAGGATGACCACCTGAAGCCTAAATGAGCATTAATTTGACCACATAACTCATTCTTATGAAGATACATTCAAACTCACAAAACGTGCTCAGCTCGGGCTGAAAATGCATTCAAAGCAATAAAACCTCAAATTGAGTGTGACGCCTAAACCAAAGGACTTATGCACACACTTCAACATGTATTTTGTTCAGGATGACCTCCCGAAGCCTATATGAGCATTGATTTGAACACACAACTCATTCCTATGAAGATACATTCAAACTGACAAAACGTGCTCAGCTCGGGCTGAAAATGCATTTAAAGCAATAAAAACTCAAATTGAGTGTCACGCCTAAACCAAAGGACTTATGCACACACTTCAACGTGTATTTTGTTCAGGATGACCTCCGGAAGCCTAAATGAGCAATAATTTGACTACACAATCCATTCCTATGAAGATACATTCAAAGTCAGAAAGCGCGCTCAGCTCGGGCTGAAAATGCATTTAAAGCAATAAAAATTCAAATTGAGTGTCACGCCTAAACCAAAGGACTTATGCACACACTTCAACATGTATTTAGTTCAGGAGGTCATTCTGAAGCCTATATGAGCATTAATTTGACCACATAACTGATTCCTATGAAGATACATTCAAACTTACAAAACGTGCTCAGCTCGGGCTGAAAATGCATTTAAAGCAATAAAAACTCAAATTGAGTGTCACGCCTAAACCAAAGGACTTATGCACACACTTTAACATGTATTTTGTTCAGGATGACCACCTGAAGCCTAAATGAGCATTAATTTGACCACACAACTCATTCCTATGAAGATACATTCAAAGTCAGAAAACGTGTTCAGCTGGGGCTGAAAATGCATTTAAAGCAATAAAAACTCAAATTGAGTGTCACACCTAAACCAAAGGACTTATGCACACACTTCAACATGTATTTTGTTCAGGATGACCTCCCGAAGCCTATATGAGCATTGATTTGACCACACAACTCATTCCTATGAAGATACATTCAAACTCGCAAAACGTGCTCAGCTCGGGCTGAAAATGCATTTAAAGCAATAAAAACTCAAATTGAGTGTCACGCCTAAACCAAAGGACTTATGCACACACTTCAACATGTATTTAGTTCAAGAGGTCATCCTGAAGCCTATATGAGCATTAATTTGACCACATAACTCATTCTTATGAAGATACATTCAAACTCACAAAACGTGCTCAGCTCGGGCTGAAAATGCATTTAAAGTTATAAAAACTCAAATTGAGTGTCACGCCTAAACCAAAGTACTTATGCACACACTTCAACATGTATTTAGTTCAAGAGGTCATCCTGAAGCCTATATGAGCATCAATTTGACCACACAACTCATTCGTATCAAGATACATTCAAACTCACAAAACGTATTCAGCTCGGGCTGAAAATGCATTCAAAGCAATAAAACCTCAAATTGAGTGTGACGCCTAAACCAAAGGACTTATGCACACACGTCAACATGTATTTTGTTCAGGATGACCTCCCGAAGCCTATATGAGCATTGATTTGACCACACAACTCATTCCTATGAAGATACATTCAAACTCACAAAACGTGCTCAGCTCGGGCTGAAAATGCATTCAAAGCAATAAAACCTCAAATTGAGTGTGACGCCTAAACCAAAGGACTTATGCGCACACTTCAACATGTATTTTGTTCAGGATGACCACCTGAAGCCTAAATGAGCATTAATTTGACCACACAACTCATTCCTATGAAGATACATTCAAACTCACAAAACGTGCTCAGCTCGGGCTGAAAATGCATTTAAAGAAATAAAAACTTAAATTGAGTGTCACACATAAACCAAAGGACTTATGCACACACTTCAACATGTATTTTGTTCAGGATGACTTCCTGAAGCCCATATGAGCATTAATTTGACTACACAACTCATTCCTATGAAGATACATTCAAACTCACAAAACGTGCTCAGCTCGGGCTGAAAATGCATTTAAAGCAATAAAAACTCAAATTGAGTGTCACGCCTAAACCAAAGGACTTATGCACACACTTCAACATGTATTTAGTTCAGGAGGTCATCCTGAAGCCTATATGAGCATTAATTTAACCACACAACTCATTCCTATCAAGATACATTCAAACTCACAAAACGTGCTCAGCTCGGGCTGAAAATGCATTTAAAGCAATAAAAACTCAAATTGAGTGTCACGCCTAAACCAAAGGACTTATGCACACACTTCAACATGTATTTTTTTCAGGATGACCACCTGAAGCCTAAATGAGCATTAATTTGACCACATAACTCATTCTTATGAAGATACATTCAAACTCACAAAACGTGCTCAGCTCGGGCTGAAAATGCATTCAAAGCAATAAAACCTCAAATTGAGTGTGACGCCTAAACCAAAGGACTTATGCACACACTTCAACATGTATTTTGTTCAGGAGGTCATCCTGAAGCCTATATGAGCATTAATTTGACCACACAACTCATTCGTATCAAGATACATTCAAACTCACAAAACGTGCTCAGCTCGGGCTGAAAATGCATTCAAAGCAATAAAACCTCAAATTGAGTGTCACGCCTAAACCAAAGGACTTATGCACACACTTCAACATGAATTTTGTTCAGGATGACCTCCTGAAGTCCATATGAGAATTAATTTGACCAGACAACTCATTCCTATGAAGATACATTCAAAGTCAGAAAGCGCGCTCAGCTCGGGCTGAAAATGCATTTAAAGCAATAAAAACTCAAATTGAGTGTCACGCCCAAACCAAAGGACTTATGCACACACTTCAACATGTACTTAGTTCAGGATGTCCTCCTGAAGCCTAAATGAGCATTAATTTGACCACACAGCTCATTCCTATGAAGATACATTCAAACTCACAAAACGTGCTCAGCTCCGGCTGAAAATGCATTTAATGCAATAAAAACTCAAATTGAGTGTCACACCTAAACCAAAGGACTTATGCACACACTTCAACATGTATTTTGTTCAGGATGACCTCCTGAAGCCCATATGAGCATTAATTTGACTACACAATTCATTCCTATGAAGATACATTCACACTCACAAAACGTGCTCAGCTCGGGCTGAAAATGCATTTAAAGCAATAAAAACTCAAATTGAGTGTCACGCCTAAACAAAAGGACTTATGCACACACTTCATGTATTTTGTTCAGGATGACCTCCTGAAGCCCATATGAGCATTAATTTGACCACACAACTCATTCCTATGAAGATACATTCAAACTCACAAAACGTGCTCAGCTCGGGCTGAAAATGCATTTAAAGCAATAAAAACTCAAATTGAGTGTCTCGCCTGAACCAAAGGACTTATGCACACACTTCAACATGTATTTTTTTCAGGATGACCACCTGAAGCCTAAATGAGCATTAATTTGACCACATAACTCATTCTTATGAAGATACATTCAAACTCACAAAACGTGCTCAGCTCGGGCTGAAAATGCATTCAAAGCAATAAAACCTCAAATTGAGTGTGACGCCTAAACCAAAGGACTTATGCACACACTTCAACATGTATTTTGTTCAGGATGACCTCCCGAAGCCTATATGAGCATTGATTTGACCACACAACTCATTCCTATGAAGATACATTCAAACTCACAAAACGTGCTCAGCTCGGGCTGAAAATGCATTTAAAGCAATAAAAACTCAAATTGAGTGTCACGCCTAAACCAAAGGACTTATGCACACACTTCAACGTGTATTTTGTTCAGGATGACCTCCGGAAGCCTAAATGAGCAATAATTTGACTACACAATCCATTCCTATGAAGATACATTCAAAGTCAGAAAGCGCGCTCAGCTCGGGCTGAAAATGCATTTAAAGCAATAAAAATTCAAATTGAGTGTCACGCCTAAACCAAAGGACTTATGCACACACTTCAACATGTATTTAGTTCAGGAGGTCATTCTGAAGCCTATATGAGCATTAATTTGACCACATAACTCATTCCTATGAAGATACATTCAAACTTACAAAACGTGCTCAGCTCGGGCTGAAAATGCATTTAAAGCAATAAAAACTCAAATTGAGTGTCACGCCTAAACCAAAGGACTTATGCACACACTTTAACATGTATTTTGTTCAGGATGACCACCTGAAGCCTAAATGAGCATTAATTTGACCACACAACTCATTCCTATGAAGATACATTCAAAGTCAGAAAACGTGCTCAGCTGGGGCTGAAAATGCATTTAAAGCAATAAAAACTCAAATTGAGTGTCACACCTAAACCAAAGGACTTATGCACACACTTCAACATGTATTTTGTTCAGGATGACCTCCCGAAGCCTATATGAGCATTGATTTGACCACACAACTCATTCCTATGAAGATACATTCAAACTCACAAAACGTGCTCAGCTCGGGCTGAAAATGCATTTAAAGCAATAAAAACTCAAATTGAGTGTCACGCCTAAACCAAAGGACTTATGCACACACTTCGTGTATTTTGTTCAGGATGACCTCCGGAAGCCTAAATGAGCAATAATTTGACTACACAATTAATTCCTATGAAGATACATTCAAAGTCAGAAAAGCGCGCTCAGCTCGGGCTGAAAATGCATTTAAAGCAATAAAAACTCAAATTGAGTGTCACGCCTAAACCAAAGGACTTATGCACACACTTCAACATGTATTTAGTTCAGGAGGTCATTCTGAAGCCTATATGAGCATTAATTTGACCACATAACTCATTCCTATGAAGATACATTCAAACTTACAAAACGTGCTCAGCTCGGCCTGAAAATGCATTTAAAGCAATAAAAACTCAAATTGAGTGTCACGCCTAAACCAAAGGACTTATGCACACACTTTAACATGTATTTTGTTCAGGATGACCACCTGAAGCCTAAATGAGCATTAATTTGACCACACAACTCATTCCTATGAAGATACATTCAAAGTCAGAAAGCGCGCTCAGCTCGGGCTGAAAATGATTTAAAGCAATAAAACCTTAAATTGAGTGTCACGCCAAAACCAAAGGACTTATGCACACACTTCAACATGTATTTTGTTCAGGATGACCTCCCGAAGCCTAAATTAGCATTAATTTGACCACACAACTCATTCCTATGAAGATACTTCAAACTCAGAAAACTTGCTCAGCTCTGCCTGAAAATGCATTTCGCAATAAAAACTCAAATTGAGTGTCACACCTAAACCAAAGGACTTATGCACACACTTCAACCTGCATTTTGTTCAGGATGACCACCTGAATCCTAAATGAGCATTAATTTGACCACACAACTCATTCCTATGAAGATACATTCAAACTCACAAAACGTGCTCAGCTGGGGCTGAAAATGCATTTAAAGCAATAAAAACTCAATTTGAGTGTCACGCCTAAACCAAAGGACTTATGCACATACTTCAACATGTATTTTGTTCAGGAGGTCATCCTGAAGCCTATATGAGCATTAATTTGACCACACAACTCATTCCTATCAAGATACATTCAAACTCACAAAACGTGCTCAGCTCGGGCTGAAAATGCATTTAAAGCAATAAAAACTCAATTTGAGTGTCACGCCTAAACCAAAGGACTTATGCACACACTTCAACATGTATTTAGTTCAGGGGGTCATCCTGAAGCCTATATGAGCATTAATTTGACCACACAACTCATTCCTATGAAGATACATTCAAACTCACAAAACGTGCTCAGCTCGGGCTGAAAATGCATTTAAAGCAATAAAAACTCAAATTGAGTGTCACGCCTAAACCAAAGGACTTATGCACAAACATGTATTTTGTTCAGGAGGTCATCCTGAAGCCTATATGAGCATTAATTTGACCACACAACTCATTCCTATCAAGATACATTCAAACTCACAAAACGTGCTCAGCTCGGGCTGAAAATGCATTTAAAGCAATAAAAACTCAAATTGAGTATCACGCCTAAACCAAAGGACTTATGCACACACTTCAACATGTATTTAGTTCAGGGGGTCATCCTGAAGCCTATATGAGCATTAATTTGACCACACAACTCATTCCTATGAAGATACATTCAAACTCACAAAACGTGCTCAGCTCGGGCTGAAAATGCATTTAAAGCAATAAAAACTCAAATTGAGTGTCACGCCTAAACCAAAGGACTTATGCACACACTTCAACATGTATTTAGTTCAGGAGGTCATCCTGAAGCCTATATGAGCAATAATTTGACCACACAACTCATTCGTATCAAGATACATTCAAACTCACAAAACGTGCTCAGCTCGGGCTGAAAATGCATTCAAAGCAATAAAACCTCAAATTGAGTGTGACGCCTAAACCAAAGGACTTATGCACACACTTCAACATGTATTTTGTTCAGGATGACCTCCCGAAGCCTATATGAGCATTGATTTGACCACACAACTCATTCCTATGAAGATACATTCAAACTCACAAAACGTGCTCAGCTCGGGCTGAAAATGCATTTAAAGCAATAAAAACTCAAATTGAGTGTCACGCCTAAACCAAAGGACTTATGCACACACTTCAACGTGTATTTTGTTCAGGATGACCTCCGGAAGCCTAAATGAGCAATAATTTGACTACACAATCCATTCCTATGAAGATACATTCAAAGTCAGAAAGCGCGCTCAGCTCGGGCTGAAAATGCATTTAAAGCAATAAAAATTCAAATTGAGTGTCACGCCTAAACCAAAGGACTTATGCACACACTTCAACATGTATTTAGTTCAGGAGGTCATTCTGAAGCCTATATGAGCATTAATTTGACCACATAACTCATTCCTATGAAGATACATTCAAACTTACAAAACGTGCTCAGCTCGGGCTGAAAATGCATTTAAAGCAATAAAAACTCAAATTGAGTGTCACGCCTAAACCAAAGGACTTATGCACACACTTTAACATGTATTTTGTTCAGGATGACCACCTGAAGCCTAAATGAGCATTAATTTGACCACACAACTCATTCCTATGAAGATACATTCAAAGTCAGAAAACGTGCTCAGCTGGGGCTGAAAATGCATTTAAAGCAATAAAAACTCAAATTGAGTGTCACACCTAAACCAAAGGACTTATGCACACACTTCAACATGTATTTTGTTCAGGATGACCTCCCGAAGCCTATATGAGCATTGATTTGACCACACAACTCATTCCTATGAAGATACATTCAAACTCACAAAACGTGCTCAGCTCGGGCTGAAAATGCATTTAAAGCAATAAAAACTCAAATTGAGTGTCACGCCTAAACCAAAGGACTTATGCACACACTTCGTGTATTTTGTTCAGGATGACCTCCGGAAGCCTAAATGAGCAATAATTTGACTACACAATTCATTCCTATGAAGATACATTCAAAGTCAGAAAAGCGCGCTCAGCTCGGGCTGAAAATGCATTTAAAGCAATAAAAACTCAAATTGAGTGTCACGCCTAAACCAAAGGACTTATGCACACACTTCAACATGTATTTAGTTCAGGAGGTCATTCTGAAGCCTAAATGAGCATTAATTTGACCACACAACTCATTCCTATGAAGATACATTCAAAGTCAGAAAGCGCGCTCAGCTCGGGCTGAAAACGATTTAAAGCAATAAAACCTTAAATTGAGTGTCACGCCAAAACCAAAGGACTTATGCACACACTTAAAAAATGTATTTTGTTCAGGATGACCTCCCGAAGCCTAAATTAGCATTAATTTGACCACACAACTCATTCCTATGAAGATACTTCAAACTCAGAAAACTTGCTCAGCTCTGCCTGAAAATGCATTTCGCAATAAAAACTCAAATTGAGTGTCACACCTAAACCAAAGGACTTATGCACACACTTCAACCTGCATTTTGTTCAGGATGACCACCTGAATCCTAAATGAGCATTAATTTGACCACACAACTCATTCCTATGAAGATACATTCAAACTCACAAAACGTGCTCAGCTGGGGCTGAAAATGCATTTAAAACAATAAAAACTCAATTTGAGTGTCACGCCTAAACCAAAGGACTTATGCACATACTTCAACATGTATTTTGTTCAGGAGGTCATCCTGAAGCCTATATGAGCATTAATTTGACCACACAACTCATTCCTATCAAGATACATTCAAACTCACAAAACGTGCTCAGCTCGGGCTGAAAATGCATTTAAAGCAATAAAAACTCAATTTGAGTGTCACGCCTAAACCAAAGGACTTATGCACACACTTCAACATGTATTTAGTTCAGGGGGTCATCCTGAAGCCTATATGAGCATTAATTTGACCACACAACTCATTCCTATGAAGATACATTCAAACTCACAAAACGTGCTCAGCTCGGGCTGAAAATGCATTTAAAGCAATAAAAACTCAAATTGAGTGTCACGCCTAAACCAGAGGACTTATGCACACACTTCAACATGTATTTTGTTCAGGACGTCATCCTGAAGCCTATATGAGCATTAATTTGACCACACAACTCATTCCTATGAAGATACATTCAAACTTACAAAACGTGCTCAGCTCGGGCTGAAAATGCATTTAAAGCAATAAAAACTCAAATTGAGTGTCACGCCTAAACCAAAGGACTTATGCACACACTTTAACATGTATTTTGTTCAGGATGACCACCTGAAGCCTAAATGAGCATTAATTTGACCACACAACTCATTCCTATGAAGATACATTCAAAGTCAGAAAACGTGCTCAGCTGGGGCTGAAAATGCATTTAAAGCAATAAAAACTCAAATTGAGTGTCACACCTAAACCAAAGGACTTATGCACACACTTCAACATGTATTTTGTTCAGGATGACCTCCCGAAGCCTATATGAGCATTGATTTGACCACACAACTCATTCCTATGAAGATACATTCAAACTCACAAAACGTGCTCAGCTCGGGCTGAAAATGCATTTAAAGCAATAAAAACTCAAATTGAGTGTCACGCCTAAACCAAAGGACTTATGCACACACTTCGTGTATTTTGTTCAGGATGACCTCCGGAAGCCTAAATGAGCAATAATTTGACTACACAATTAATTCCTATGAAGATACATTCAAAGTCAGAAAAGCGCGCTCAGCTCGGGCTGAAAATGCATTTAAAGCAATAAAAACTCAAATTGAGTGTCACGCCTAAACCAAAGGACTTATGCACACACTTCAACATGTATTTAGTTCAGGAGGTCATTCTGAAGCCTATATGAGCATTAATTTGACCACATAACTCATTCCTATGAAGATACATTCAAACTTACAAAACGTGCTCAGCTCGGGCTGAAAATGCATTTAAAGCAATAAAAACTCAAATTGAGTGTCACGCCTAAACCAAAGGACTTATGCACACACTTTAACATGTATTTTGTTCAGGATGACCACCTGAAGCCTAAATGAGCATTAATTTGACCACACAACTCATTCCTATGAAGATACATTCAAAGTCAGAAAGCGCGCTCAGCTCGGGCTGAAAATGATTTAAAGCAATAAAACCTTAAATTGAGTGTCACGCCAAAACCAAAGGACTTATGCACACACTTCAACATGTATTTTGTTCAGGATGACCTCCCGAAGCCTAAATTAGCATTAATTTGACCACACAACTCATTCCTATGAAGATACTTCAAACTCAGAAAACTTGCTCAGCTCTGCCTGAAAATGCATTTCGCAATAAAAACTCAAATTGAGTGTCACACCTAAACCAAAGGACTTATGCACACACTTCAACCTGCATTTTGTTCAGGATGACCACCTGAATCCTAAATGAGCATTAATTTGACCACACAACTCATTCCTATGAAGATACATTCAAACTCACAAAACGTGCTCAGCTGGGGCTGAAAATGCATTTAAAGCAATAAAAACTCAATTTGAGTGTCACGCCTAAACCAAAGGACTTATGCACATACTTCAACATGTATTTTGTTCAGGAGGTCATCCTGAAGCCTATATGAGCATTAATTTGACCACACAACTCATTCCTATCAAGATACATTCAAACTCACAAAACGTGCTCAGCTCGGGCTGAAAATGCATTTAAAGCAATAAAAACTCAATTTGAGTGTCACGCCTAAACCAAAGGACTTATGCACACACTTCAACATGTATTTAGTTCAGGGGGTCATCCTGAAGCCTATATGAGCATTAATTTGACCACACAACTCATTCCTATGAAGATACATTCAAACTCACAAAACGTGCTCAGCTCGGGCTGAAAATGCATTTAAAGCAATAAAAACTCAAATTGAGTGTCACGCCTAAACCAAAGGACTTATGCACAAACATGTATTTTGTTCAGGAGGTCATCCTGAAGCCTATATGAGCATTAATTTGACCACACAACTCATTCCTATCAAGATACATTCAAACTCACAAAACGTGCTCAGCTCGGGCTGAAAATGCATTTAAAGCAATAAAAACTCAAATTGAGTATCACGCCTAAACCAAAGGACTTATGCACACACTTCAACATGTATTTAGTTCAGGGGGTCATCCTGAAGCCTATATGAGCATTAATTTGACCACACAACTCATTCCTATGAAGATACATTCAAACTCACAAAACGTGCTCAGCTCGGGCTGAAAATGCATTTAAAGCAATAAAAACTCAAATTGAGTGTCACGCCTAAACCAAAGGACTTATGCACACACTTCAACATGTATTTTGTTCAGGACGTCATCCTGAAGCCTATATGAGCATTAATTTGACCACACAACTCATTCCTATGAAGATACATTCAAACTCACAAAACGCGCTCATCTCGGGCTGAAAATGCATTTAAAGTAATAAAAACTCAAATTGAGTGTCACGCCTAAACCAAAGGACTTATGCACACACTTCAACATGTATTTAGTTCAGGAGGTCATCCTGAAGCCTATATGAGCAATAATTTGACCACACAACTCATTCGTATCAAGATACATTCAAACTCACAAAACGTGCTCAGCTCGGGCTGAAAATGCATTCAAAGCAATAAAACCTCAAATTGAGTGTGACGCCTAAACCAAAGGACTTATGCACACACTTCAACATGTATTTTGTTCAGGATGACCTCCCGAAGCCTATATGAGCATTGATTTGACCACACAACTCATTCCTATGAAGATACATTCAAACTCACAAAACGTGCTCAGCTCGGGCTGAAAATGCATTTAAAGCAATAAAAACTCAAATTGAGTGTCACGCCTAAACCAAAGGACTTATGCACACACTTCAACGTGTATTTTGTTCAGGATGACCTCCGGAAGCCTAAATGAGCAATAATTTGACTACACAATCCATTCCTATGAAGATACATTCAAAGTCAGAAAGCGCGCTCAGCTCGGGCTGAAAATGCATTTAAAGCAATAAAAATTCAAATTGAGTGTCACGCCTAAACCAAAGGACTTATGCACACACTTCAACATGTATTTAGTTCAGGAGGTCATTCTGAAGCCTATATGAGCATTAATTTGACCACATAACTCATTCCTATGAAGATACATTCAAACTTACAAAACGTGCTCAGCTCGGGCTGAAAATGCATTTAAAGCAATAAAAACTCAAATTGAGTGTCACGCCTAAACCAAAGGACTTATGCACACACTTTAACATGTATTTTGTTCAGGATGACCACCTGAAGCCTAAATGAGCATTAATTTGACCACACAACTCATTCCTATGAAGATACATTCAAAGTCAGAAAACGTGCTCAGCTGGGGCTGAAAATGCATTTAAAGCAATAAAAACTCAAATTGAGTGTCACACCTAAACCAAAGGACTTATGCACACACTTCAACATGTATTTTGTTCAGGATGACCTCCCGAAGCCTATATGAGCATTGATTTGACCACACAACTCATTCCTATGAAGATACATTCAAACTCACAAAACGTGCTCAGCTCGGGCTGAAAATGCATTTAAAGCAATAAAAACTCAAATTGAGTGTCACGCCTAAACCAAAGGACTTATGCACACACTTCGTGTATTTTGTTCAGGATGACCTCCGGAAGCCTAAATGAGCAATAATTTGACTACACAATTCATTCCTATGAAGATACATTCAAAGTCAGAAAAGCGCGCTCAGCTCGGGCTGAAAATGCATTTAAAGCAATAAAAACTCAAATTGAGTGTCACGCCTAAACCAAAGGACTTATGCACACACTTCAACATGTATTTAGTTCAGGAGGTCATTCTGAAGCCTATATGAGCATTAATTTGACCACATAACTCATTCCTATGAAGATACATTCAAACTTACAAAACGTGCTCAGCTCGGGCTGAAAATGCATTTAAAGCAATAAAAACTCAAATTGAGTGTCACGCCTAAACCAAAGGACTTATGCACACACTTTAACATGTATTTTGTTCAGGATGACCACCTGAAGCCTAAATGAGCATTAATTTGACCACACAACTCATTCCTATGAAGATACATTCAAAGTCAGAAAGCGCGCTCAGCTCGGGCTGAAAACGATTTAAAGCAATAAAACCTTAAATTGAGTGTCACGCCAAAACCAAAGGACTTATGCACACACTTCAACATGTATTTTGTTCAGGATGACCTCCCGAAGCCTAAATTAGCATTAATTTGACCACACAACTCATTCCTATGAAGATACTTCAAACTCAGAAAACTTGCTCAGCTCTGCCTGAAAATGCATTTCGCAATAAAAACTCAAATTGAGTGTCACACCTAAACCAAAGGACTTATGCACACACTTCAACCTGCATTTTGTTCAGGATGACCACCTGAATCCTAAATGAGCATTAATTTGACCACACAACTCATTCCTATGAAGATACATTCAAACTCACAAAACGTGCTCAGCTGGGGCTGAAAATGCATTTAAAACAATAAAAACTCAATTTGAGTGTCACGCCTAAACCAAAGGACTTATGCACATACTTCAACATGTATTTTGTTCAGGAGGTCATCCTGAAGCCTATATGAGCATTAATTTGACCACACAACTCATTCCTATCAAGATACATTCAAACTCACAAAACGTGCTCAGCTCGGGCTGAAAATGCATTTAAAGCAATAAAAACTCAATTTGAGTGTCACGCCTAAACCAAAGGACTTATGCACACACTTCAACATGTATTTAGTTCAGGGGGTCATCCTGAAGCCTATATGAGCATTAATTTGACCACACAACTCATTCCTATGAAGATACATTCAAACTCACAAAACGTGCTCAGCTCGGGCTGAAAATGCATTTAAAGCAATAAAAACTCAAATTGAGTGTCACGCCTAAACCAAAGGACTTATGCACAAACATGTATTTTGTTCAGGAGGTCATCCTGAAGCCTATATGAGCATTAATTTGACCACACAACTCATTCCTATCAAGATACATTCAAACTCACAAAACGTGCTCAGCTCGGGCTGAAAATGCATTTAAAGCAATAAAAACTCAAATTGAGTATCACGCCTAAACCAAAGGACTTATGCACACACTTCAACATGTATTTAGTTCAGGGGGTCATCCTGAAGCCTATATGAGCATTAATTTGACCACACAACTCATTCCTATGAAGATACATTCAAACTCACAAAACGTGCTCAGCTAGGGCTGAAAATGCATTTAAAGCAATAAAAACTCAAATTGAGTGTCACGCCTAAACCAAAGGACTTATGCACACACTTCAACATGTATTTTGTTCAGGACGTCATCCTGAAGCCTATATGAGCATTAATTTGACCACACAACTCATTCCTATGAAGATACATTCAAACTTACAAAACGTGCTCAGCTCGGGCTGAAAATGCATTTAAAGCAATAAAAACTCAAATTGAGTGTCACGCCTAAACCAAAGGACTTATGCACACACTTTAACATGTATTTTGTTCAGGATGACCACCTGAAGCCTAAATGAGCATTAATTTGACCACACAACTCATTCCTATGAAGATACATTCAAAGTCAGAAAACGTGCTCAGCTGGGGCTGAAAATGCATTTAAAGCAATAAAAACTCAAATTGAGTGTCACACCTAAACCAAAGGACTTATGCACACACTTCAACATGTATTTTGTTCAGGATGACCTCCCGAAGCCTATATGAGCATTGATTTGACCACACAACTCATTCCTATGAAGATACATTCAAACTCACAAAACGTGCTCAGCTCGGGCTGAAAATGCATTTAAAGCAATAAAAACTCAAATTGAGTGTCACGCCTAAACCAAAGGACTTATGCACACACTTCGTGTATTTTGTTCAGGATGACCTCCGGAAGCCTAAATGAGCAATAATTTGACTACACAATTCATTCCTATGAAGATACATTCAAAGTCAGAAAAGCGCGCTCAGCTCGGGCTGAAAATGCATTTAAAGCAATAAAAACTCAAATTGAGTGTCACGCCTAAACCAAAGGACTTATGCACACACTTCAACATGTATTTAGTTCAGGAGGTCATTCTGAAGCCTATATGAGCATTAATTTGACCACATAACTCATTCCTATGAAGATACATTCAAACTTACAAAACGTGCTCAGCTCGGGCTGAAAATGCATTTAAAGCAATAAAAACTCAAATTGAGTGTCACGCCTAAACCAAAGGACTTATGCACACACTTTAACATGTATTTTGTTCAGGATGACCACCTGAAGCCTAAATGAGCATTAATTTGACCACACAACTCATTCCTATGAAGATACATTCAAAGTCAGAAAGCGCGCTCAGCTCGGGCTGAAAACGATTTAAAGCAATAAAACCTTAAATTGAGTGTCACGCCAAAACCAAAGGACTTATGCACACACTTCAACATGTATTTTGTTCAGGATGACCTCCCGAAGCCTAAATTAGCATTAATTTGACCACACAACTCATTCCTATGAAGATACTTCAAACTCAGAAAACTTGCTCAGCTCTGCCTGAAAATGCATTTCGCAATAAAAACTCAAATTGAGTGTCACACCTAAACCAAAGGACTTATGCACACACTTCAACCTGCATTTTGTTCAGGATGACCACCTGAATCCTAAATGAGCATTAATTTGACCACACAACTCATTCCTATGAAGATACATTCAAACTCACAAAACGTGCTCAGCTGGGGCTGAAAATGCATTTAAAGCAATAAAAACTCAATTTGAGTGTCACGCCTAAACCAAAGGACTTATGCACATACTTCAACATGTATTTTGTTCAGGAGGTCATCCTGAAGCCTATATGAGCATTAATTTGACCACACAACTCATTCCTATCAAGATACATTCAAACTCACAAAACGTGCTCAGCTCGGGCTGAAAATGCATTTAAAGCAATAAAAACTCAATTTGAGTGTCACGCCTAAACCAAAGGACTTATGCACACACTTCAACATGTATTTAGTTCAGGGGGTCATCCTGAAGCCTATATGAGCATTAATTTGACCACACAACTCATTCCTATGAAGATACATTCAAACTCACAAAACGTGCTCAGCTCGGGCTGAAAATGCATTTAAAGCAATAAAAACTCAAATTGAGTGTCACGCCTAAACCAAAGGACTTATGCACAAACATGTATTTTGTTCAGGAGGTCATCCTGAAGCCTATATGAGCATTAATTTGACCACACAACTCATTCCTATCAAGATACATTCAAACTCACAAAACGTGCTCAGCTCGGGCTGAAAATGCATTTAAAGCAATAAAAACTCAAATTGAGTATCACGCCTAAACCAAAGGACTTATGCACACACTTCAACATGTATTTAGTTCAGGGGGTCATCCTGAAGCCTATATGAGCATTAATTTGACCACACAACTCATTCCTATGAAGATACATTCAAACTCACAAAACGTGCTCAGCTAGGGCTGAAAATGCATTTAAAGCAATAAAAACTCAAATTGAGTGTCACGCCTAAACCAAAGGACTTATGCACACACTTCAACATGTATTTTGTTCAGGACGTCATCCTGAAGCCTATATGAGCATTAATTTGACCACACAACTCATTCCTATGAAGATACATTCAAACTCACAAAACGCGCTCATCTCGGGCTGAAAATGCATTTAAAGCAATAAAAACTCAAATTGAGTGTCACGCCTAAACCAAAGGACTTATGCACACACTTCAACATGTATTTAGTTCAGGAGGTCATCCTGAAGCCTATATGAGCAATAATTTGACCACACAACTCATTCGTATCAAGATACATTCAAACTCACAAAACGTGCTCAGCTCGGGCTGAAAATGCATTCAAAGCAATAAAACCTCAAATTGAGTGTGACGCCTAAACCAAAGGACTTATGCACACACTTCAACATGTATTTTGTTCAGGATGACCTCCCGAAGCCTATATGAGCATTGATTTGACCACACAACTCATTCCTATGAAGATACATTCAAACTCACAAAACGTGCTCAGCTCGGGCTGAAAATGCATTTAAAGCAATAAAAACTCAAATTGAGTGTCACGCCTAAACCAAAGGACTTATGCACACACTTCGTGTATTTTGTTCAGGATGACCTCCGGAAGCCTAAATGAGCAATAATTTGACTACACAATTCATTCCTATGAAGATACATTCAAAGTCAGAAAAGCGCGCTCAGCTCGGGCTGAAAATGCATTTAAAGCAATAAAAACTCAAATTGAGTGTCACGCCTAAACCAAAGGACTTATGCACACACTTCAACATGTATTTAGTTCAGGAGGTCATTCTGAAGCCTATATGAGCATTAATTTGACCACATAACTCATTCCTATGAAGATACATTCAAACTTACAAAACGTGCTCAGCTCGGGCTGAAAATGCATTTAAAGCAATAAAAACTCAAATTGAGTGTCACGCCTAAACCAAAGGACTTATGCACACACTTTAACATGTATTTTGTTCAGGATGACCACCTGAAGCCTAAATGAGCATTAATTTGACCACACAACTCATTCCTATGAAGATACATTCAAAGTCAGAAAGCGCGCTCAGCTCGGGCTGAAAACGATTTAAAGCAATAAAACCTTAAATTGAGTGTCACGCCAAAACCAAAGGACTTATGCACACACTTCAACATGTATTTTGTTCAGGATGACCTCCCGAAGCCTAAATTAGCATTAATTTGACCACACAACTCATTCCTATGAAGATACTTCAAACTCAGAAAACTTGCTCAGCTCTGCCTGAAAATGCATTTCGCAATAAAAACTCAAATTGAGTGTCACACCTAAACCAAAGGACTTATGCACACACTTCAACCTGCATTTTGTTCAGGATGACCACCTGAATCCTAAATGAGCATTAATTTGACCACACAACTCATTCCTATGAAGATACATTCAAACTCACAAAACGTGCTCAGCTGGGGCTGAAAATGCATTTAAAGCAATAAAAACTCAATTTGAGTGTCACGCCTAAACCAAAGGACTTATGCACATACTTCAACATGTATTTTGTTCAGGAGGTCATCCTGAAGCCTATATGAGCATTAATTTGACCACACAACTCATTCCTATCAAGATACATTCAAACTCACAAAACGTGCTCAGCTCGGGCTGAAAATGCATTTAAAGCAATAAAAACTCAATTTGAGTGTCACGCCTAAACCAAAGGACTTATGCACACACTTCAACATGTATTTAGTTCAGGGGGTCATCCTGAAGCCTATATGAGCATTAATTTGACCACACAACTCATTCCTATGAAGATACATTCAAACTCACAAAACGTGCTCAGCTCGGGCTGAAAATGCATTTAAAGCAATAAAAACTCAAATTGAGTGTCACGCCTAAACCAAAGGACTTATGCACAAACATGTATTTTGTTCAGGAGGTCATCCTGAAGCCTATATGAGCATTAATTTGACCACACAACTCATTCCTATCAAGATACATTCAAACTCACAAAACGTGCTCAGCTCGGGCTGAAAATGCATTTAAAGCAATAAAAACTCAAATTGAGTATCACGCCTAAACCAAAGGACTTATGCACACACTTCAACATGTATTTAGTTCAGGGGGTCATCCTGAAGCCTATATGAGCATTAATTTGACCACACAACTCATTCCTATGAAGATACATTCAAACTCACAAAACGTGCTCAGCTAGGGCTGAAAATGCATTTAAAGCAATAAAAACTCAAATTGAGTGTCACGCCTAAACCAAAGGACTTATGCACACACTTCAACATGTATTTTGTTCAGGACGTCATCCTGAAGCCTATATGAGCATTAATTTGACCACACAACTCATTCCTATGAAGATACATTCAAACTCACAAAACGCGCTCATCTCGGGCTGAAAATGCATTTAAAGCAATAAAAACTCAAATTGAGTGTCACGCCTAAACCAAAGGACTTATGCACACACTTCAACATGTATTTAGTTCAGGAGGTCATCCTGAAGCCTATATGAGCAATAATTTGACCACACAACTCATTCGTATCAAGATACATTCAAACTCACAAAACGTGCTCAGCTCGGGCTGAAAATGCATTCAAAGCAATAAAACCTCAAATTGAGTGTGACGCCTAAACCAAAGGACTTATGCACACACTTCAACATGTATTTTGTTCAGGATGACCTCCCGAAGCCTATATGAGCATTGATTTGACCACACAACTCATTCCTATGAAGATACATTCAAACTCACAAAACGTGCTCAGCTCGGGCTGAAAATGCATTTAAAGCAATAAAAACTCAAATTGAGTGTCACGCCTAAACCAAAGGACTTATGCACACACTTCAACATGTATTTTGTTCAGGACGTCATCCTGAAGCCTATATGAGCATTAATTTGACCACACAACTCATTCCTATGAAGATACATTCAAACTCACAAAACGCGCTCATCTCGGGCTGAAAATGCATTTAAAGTAATAAAAACTCAAATTGAGTGTCACGCCTAAACCAAAGGACTTATGCACACACTTCAACATGTATTTAGTTCAAGAGGTCATCCTGAAGCCTATATGAGCATTAATTTGACCACACAACTCATTTGTATCAAGATACATTCAAACTGTGCTCAGCTCGGGCTGAAAATGCATTCAAAGCAATAAAACCTCAAATTGAGTGTGACGCCTAAACCAAAGTACTTATGCACACACTTCAACATGTATTTAGTTCAAGAGGTCATCCTGAAGCCTATATGAGCATTAATTTGACCACACAACTCATTCGTATCAAGATACATTCAAACTGTGCTCAGCTCGGGCTGAAAATGCATTCAAAGCAATAAAACCTCAAATTGAGTGTGACGCCTAAACCAAAGGACTTATGCACACACTTCAACATGTATTTTGTTCAGGATGACCTCCCGAAGCCTATATGAGCATTGATTTGACCACACAACTCATTCCTATGAAGATACATTCAAACTCACAAAACGTGCTCAGCTCGGGCTGAAAATGCATTTAAAGCAATAAAAACTCAAATTGAGTGTCACGCCTAAACCAAAGGATTTATGCACACACTTCAACATGTATTTAGTTCAGGAGGTCATCCTGAAGCCTATATGAGCATTAATTTGACCACACAACTCATTCCTATCAAGATACATTCAAACTCACAAAACGTGCTCAGCTCAGGCTAAAAATGCATTCAAAGCAATAAAACCTCAAATTGAGTGTCACGCTAAAACCAAAGGACTTATGCACACACTTCAACATGTATTTTGTTCAGGATGACCTCCTGAAGCCTAAATTAGCATTAATTTGACCACACAACTCATTCCTATGAAGATACTTCAAACTCAGAAAACTTGCTCATCTCTGCCTGAAAATGCATTTTGCAATAAAAACTCAAATTGAGTGTCACACCTAAACCAAAGGACTTATGCACACACTTCAACATGTATTTGGTTCAGGATGACCACCTGAAGCCTAAATGAGCATTAATTTGACCACACAACTCATTCCTATGAAGATGCATTCAAAGTCAGAAAGCGCGCTCAGCTCGGGCTGAAAATGCATTTAAAGCAATAAAAACTCAAATTGAGTGTCACGCCTAAACCAAAGGACTTATGCACACACTTTAACATGTATTTTGTTCAGGATGACCACCTGAAGCCTAAATGAGCATTAATTTGACCACACAACTCATTCCTATGAAGATACATTCAAAGTCAGAAAGCGCGCTCAGCTCGGGCTGAAAATGCATTTAAAGCAATAAAAACTCAAATTGAGTGTCACGCCTAAACCAAAGGACTTATGCACACACTTCAACATGTATTTAGTTCAGGAGGTCATCCTGAAGCCTATATGAGCATTAATTTGACCACATAACTCATTCCTATGAAGATACATTCAAACTCACAAAACGTGCTCAGCTCGGGCTGAAAATGCATTTAAAGCAATAAAAACTCAAATTGAGTGTCACGCCTAAACCAAAGGACTTATGCACACACTTCAACATGTATTTAGTTCAGGAGGACATCCTGAAGCCTATATGAGGATTATTTTGACCACACAACTCATTCCTATGAAGATACTTCAAACTCAGAAAACTTGCTCATCTCTGCCTGAAAATGCATTTCGCAATAAAAACTCAAATTGAGTGTCACGCCTAAACCAAAGGACTTATGCGCACACTTTAACATGTATTTTGTTCAGGAGGTCATCCTGAAGCCTATATGAGCATTAATTTGACCACACAACTGATTCCTATCAAGATACATTCAAACTCACAAAACGTGCTCAGCTCGGGCTGAAAATGCATTTAAAGCAATAAAAACTCAAATTGAGTGTCACGCCTAAACCAAAGGACTTATGCACACACTTCAACATGTATTTAGTTCAGGAGGTCATCCTGAAGCCTATATGAGCATTAATTTGACCACACAACTCATTCGTATCAAGATACATTCAAACTCACAAAACGTGCTCAGCTCGGGCTGAAAATGCATTCAAAGCAATAAAACCTCAAATTGAGTGTCACGCCTAAACCAAAGGACTTATGCACACACTTCAACATGTATTTAGTTCAGGGGGTCATCCTGAAGCCTATATGAGCATTAATTTGACCACACAACTCATTCCTATGAAGATACATTCAAACTCACAAAACGTGCTCAGCTCGGGCTGAAAATGCATTTAAAGCAATAAAAACTCAAATTGAGTGTCACGCCTAAACCAAAGGACTTATGCACAAACATGTATTTTGTTCAGGAGGTCATCCTGAAGCCTATATGAGCATTAATTTGACCACACAACTCATTCCTATCAAGATACATTCAAACTCACAAAACGTGCTCAGCTCCGGCTGAAAATGCATTTAAAGCAATAAAAACTCAAATTGAGTATCACGCCTAAACCAAAGGACTTATGCACACACTTCAACATGTATTTAGTTCAGGGGGTCATCCTGAAGCCTATATGAGCATTAATTTGACCACACAACTCATTCCTATGAAGATACATTCAAACTCACAAAACGTGCTCAGCTCGGGCTGAAAATGCATTTAAAGCAATAAAAACTCAAATTGAGTGTCACGCCTAAACCAAAGGACTTATGCACACACTTCAACATGTATTTTGTTCAGGACGTCATCCTGAAGCCTATATGAGCATTAATTTGACCACACAACTCATTCCTATGAAGATACATTCAAACTCACAAAACGCGCTCATCTCGGGCTGAAAATGCATTTAAAGTAATAAAAACTCAAATTGAGTGTCACGCCTAAACCAAAGGACTTATGCACACACTTCAACATGTATTTAGTTCAGGAGGTCATCCTGAAGCCTATATGAGCAATAATTTGACCACACAACTCATTCGTATCAAGATACATTCAAACTCACAAAACGTGCTCAGCTCGGGCTGAAAATGCATTCAAAGCAATAAAACCTCAAATTGAGTGTGACGCCTAAACCAAAGGACTTATGCACACACTTCAACATGTATTTTGTTCAGGATGACCTCCCGAAGCCTATATGAGCATTGATTTGACCACACAACTCATTCCTATGAAGATACATTCAAACTCACAAAACGTGCTCAGCTCGGGCTGAAAATGCATTTAAAGCAATAAAAACTCAAATTGAGTGTCACGCCTAAACCAAAGGACTTATGCACACACTTCAACATGTATTTTGTTCAGGACGTCATCCTGAAGCCTATATGAGCATTAATTTGACCACACAACTCATTCCTATGAAGATACATTCAAACTCACAAAACGCGCTCATCTCGGGCTGAAAATGCATTTAAAGTAATAAAAACTCAAATTGAGTGTCACGCCTAAACCAAAGGACTTATGCACACACTTCAACATGTATTTAGTTCAAGAGGTCATCCTGAAGCCTATATGAACATTAATTTGACCACACAACTCATTTGTATCAAGATACATTCAAACTGTGCTCAGCTCGGGCTGAAAATGCATTCAAAGCAATAAAACCTCAAATTGAGTGTGACGCCTAAACCAAAGTACTTATGCACACACTTCAACATGTATTTAGTTCAAGAGGTCATCCTGAAGCCTATATGAGCATTAATTTGACCACACAACTCATTCGTATCAAGATACATTCAAACTGTGCTCAGCTCGGGCTGAAAATGCATTCAAAGCAATAAAACCTCAAATTGAGTGTGACGCCTAAACCAAAGGACTTATGCACACACTTCAACATGTATTTTGTTCAGGATGACCTCCCGAAGCCTATATGAGCATTGATTTGACCACACAACTCATTCCTATGAAGATACATTCAAACTCACAAAACGTGCTCAGCTCGGGCTGAAAATGCATTTAAAGCAATAAAAACTCAAATTGAGTGTCACGCCTAAACCAAAGGATTTATGCACACACTTCAACATGTATTTAGTTCAGGAGGTCATCCTGAAGCCTATATGAGCATTAATTTGACCACACAACTCATTCCTATCAAGATACATTCAAACTCACAAAACGTGCTCAGCTCAGGCTAAAAATGCATTCAAAGCAATAAAACCTCAAATTGAGTGTCACGCTAAAACCAAAGGACTTATGCACACACTTCAACATGTATTTTGTTCAGGATGACCTCCTGAAGCCTAAATTAGCATTAATTTGACCACACAACTCATTCCTATGAAGATACTTCAAACTCAGAAAACTTGCTCATCTCTGCCTGAAAATGCATTTTGCAATAAAAACTCAAATTGAGTGTCACACCTAAACCAAAGGACTTATGCACACACTTCAACATGTATTTGGTTCAGGATGACCACCTGAAGCCTAAATGAGCATTAATTTGACCACACAACTCATTCCTATGAAGATGCATTCAAAGTCAGAAAGCGCGCTCAGCTCGGGCTGAAAATGCATTTAAAGCAATAAAAACTCAAATTGAGTGTCACGCCTAAACCAAAGGACTTATGCACACACTTTAACATGTATTTTGTTCAGGATGACCACCTGAAGCCTAAATGAGCATTAATTTGACCACACAACTCATTCCTATGAAGATACATTCAAAGTCAGAAAGCGCGCTCAGCTCGGGCTGAAAATGCATTTAAAGCAATAAAAACTCAAATTGAGTGTCACGCCTAAACCAAAGGACTTATGCACACACTTCAACATGTATTTAGTTCAGGAGGTCATCCTGAAGCCTATATGAGCATTAATTTGACCACATAACTCATTCCTATGAAGATACATTCAAACTCACAAAACGTGCTCAGCTCGGGCTGAAAATGCATTTAAAGCAATAAAAACTCAAATTGAGTGTCACGCCTAAACCAAAGGACTTATGCACACACTTCAACATGTATTTAGTTCAGGAGGACATCCTGAAGCCTATATGAGGATTATTTTGACCACACAACTCATTCCTATGAAGATACTTCAAACTCAGAAAACTTGCTCATCTCTGCCTGAAAATGCATTTCGCAATAAAAACTCAAATTGAGTGTCACGCCTAAACCAAAGGACTTATGCGCACACTTTAACATGTATTTTGTTCAGGAGGTCATCCTGAAGCCTATATGAGCATTAATTTGACCACACAACTGATTCCTATCAAGATACATTCAAACTCACAAAACGTGCTCAGCTCGGGCTGAAAATGCATTTAAAGCAATAAAAACTCAAATTGAGTGTCACGCCTAAACCAAAGGACTTATGCACACACTTCAACATGTATTTAGTTCAGGAGGTCATCCTGAAGCCTATATGAGCATTAATTTGACCACACAACTCATTCCTATGAAGATACATTCAAACTCACAAAACGTCCACAGCTCGGGCTGAAAATGCATTTAAAGTAATAAAAACTCAAATTGAGTGTCACGCCTAAACCAAAGGACTTATGCACACACTTCAACATGTATTTAGTTCAGGAGGTCATCCTGAAGCCTATATGAGCATTAATTTGACCACACAACTCATTCGTATCAAGATACATTCAAACTCACAAAACGTGCTCAGCTCGGGCTGAAAATGCATTCAAAGCAATAAAACCTCAAATTGAGTGTCACGCCTAAACCAAAGGACTTATGCACACACTTCAACGTGAATTTTGTTCAGGATGACCACCTGAAGCCTAAATGAGCATTTTTGACCACACAACTCATTCCTATGAAGATACATTCAAACTCACAAAACGTGCTCAGTTGGGGCTGAAAATGCATTTAAAGCGATAAAAACTCAATTTGAGTGTCACGCCTAAACCAAAGGACTTATGCACACACTTCAACATGTATTTAGTTCAGGGGGTCATCCTGAAGCCTATATGAGCATTAATTTGACCACACAACTCATTCCTATGAAGATACATTCAAACTCACAAAACGTGCTCAGCTCGGGCTGAAAATGCATTTAAAGCAATAAAAACTCAAATTGAGTGTCACGCCTAAACCAAAGGACTTATGCACAAACATGTATTTTGTTCAGGAGGTCATCCTGAAGCCTATATGAGCATTAATTTGACCACACAACTCATTCCTATCAAGATACATTCAAACTCACAAAACGTGCTCAGCTCGGGCTGAAAATGCATTTAAAGCAATAAAAACTCAAATTGAGTATCACGCCTAAACCAAAGGACTTATGCACACACTTCAACATGTATTTAGTTCAGGGGGTCATCCTGAAGCCTATATGAGCATTAATTTGACCACACAACTCATTCCTATGAAGATACATTCAAACTCACAAAACGTGCTCAGCTCGGGCTGAAAATGCATTTAAAGCAATAAAAACTCAAATTGAGTGTCACGCCTAAACCAAAGGACTTATGCACACACTTCAACATGTATTTTGTTCAGGACGTCATCCTGAAGCCTATATGAGCATTAATTTGACCACACAACTCATTCCTATGAAGATACATTCAAACTCACAAAACGCGCTCATCTCGGGCTGAAAATGCATTTAAAGTAATAAAAACTCAAATTGAGTGTCACGCCTAAACCAAAGGACTTATGCACACACTTCAACATGTATTTAGTTCAGGAGGTCATCCTGAAGCCTATATGAGCAATAATTTGACCACACAACTCATTCGTATCAAGATACATTCAAACTCACAAAACGTGCTCAGCTCGGGCTGAAAATGCATTCAAAGCAATAAAACCTCAAATTGAGTGTGACGCCTAAACCAAAGGACTTATGCACACACTTCAACATGTATTTTGTTCAGGATGACCTCCCGAAGCCTATATGAGCATTGATTTGACCACACAACTCATTCCTATGAAGATACATTCAAACTCACAAAACGTGCTCAGCTCGGGCTGAAAATGCATTTAAAGCAATAAAAACTCAAATTGAGTGTCACGCCTAAACCAAAGGACTTATGCACACACTTCAACATGTATTTTGTTCAGGACGTCATCCTGAAGCCTATATGAGCATTAATTTGACCACACAACTCATTCCTATGAAGATACATTCAAACTCACAAAACGCGCTCATCTCGGGCTGAAAATGCATTTAAAGTAATAAAAACTCAAATTGAGTGTCACTCCTAAACCAAAGGACTTATGCACACACTTCATGTATTTAGTTCAAGAGGTCATCCTGAAGCCTATATGAGCATTAATTTGACCACACAACTCATTTGTATCAAGATACATTCAAACTGTGCTCAGCTCGGGCTGAAAATGCATTCAAAGCAATAAAACCTCAAATTGAGTGTGACGCCTAAACCAAAGTACTTATGCACACACTTCAACATGTATTTAGTTCAAGAGGTCATCCTGAAGCCTATATGAGCATTAATTTGACCACACAACTCATTCGTATCAAGATACATTCAAACTGTGCTCAGCTCGGGCTGAAAATGCATTCAAAGCAATAAAACCTCAAATTGAGTGTGACGCCTAAACCAAAGGACTTATGCACACACTTCAACATGTATTTTGTTCAGGATGACCTCCCGAAGCCTATATGAGCATTGATTTGACCACACAACTCATTCCTATGAAGATACATTCAAACTCACAAAACGTGCTCAGCTCGGGCTGAAAATGCATTTAAAGCAATAAAAACTCAAATTGAGTGTCACGCCTAAACCAAAGGATTTATGCACACACTTCAACATGTATTTAGTTCAGGAGGTCATCCTGAAGCCTATATGAGCATTAATTTGACCACACAACTCATTCCTATCAAGATACATTCAAACTCACAAAACGTGCTCAGCTCAGGCTAAAAATGCATTCAAAGCAATAAAACCTCAAATTGAGTGTCACGCTAAAACCAAAGGACTTATGCACACACTTTAACATGTATTTTGTTCAGGATGACCACCTGAAGCCTAAATGAGCATTAATTTGACCACACAACTCATTCCTATGAAGATACATTCAAAGTCAGAAAGCGCGCTCAGCTCGGGCTGAAATGCATTTAAAGCAATAAAAACTCAAATTGAGTGTCACGCCTAAACCAAAGGACTTATGCACACACTTCAATATGTATTTTGTTCAGGATGACCACCTGAAGCCTAAATGAGCATTAATTTGACCACACAACTCATTCCTATGAAGATACATTCAAAGTCAGAAGGTGCGCTCAGCTCGGGCTGAAAATGCATATAAGCAATAAAACCTCAAATTGAGTGTCACGCCAAAACCAAAGGACTTATGCACACACTTCATGTATTTTGTTCAGGATGACCTCCTGAAGCCTAAATTAGCATTAATTTGACCAAAAAACTCATTCCTATGAAGATACTTCAAACTCAGAAAACTTGCTCAGCTCTGCCTGAAAATGCATTTCGCAATAAAAACTCAAATTGAGTGTCACGCCTAAACCAAAGGACTTATGCACACACTTCAACATGTATTTTGTTCAGGATGACCTCCCGAAGCCTAAATTAGCATTGATTTGACCACACAACTCATTCCTATGAAGATACTTCAAACTCAGAAAACTTGCTCAGCTCTGCCTGAAAATGCATTTCGCAATAAAAACTCAAATTGAGTGTCACGCCTAAACCAAAGGACTTATGCACATACTTCAACATGTATTTTGTTCAGGAGATCATCCTGAAGCCTATATGAGCATTAATTTGACCACATAACTCATTCCTATCAAGATACATTCAAACTCACAAAACGTGCTCAGCTCGGGCTGAAAATGCATTTAAAGCAATAAAAAGTCAAATTGAGTGTCACGCCTAAACCAAAGGACTTATGCACACACTTCAACATGTATTTAGTTCAGGAGGTCATCCTGAAGCCTATATGAGCATTAATTTGACCACACAACTCATTCCTATCAAGATACATTCAAACTCACAAAACGTGCTCAGCTCGGGCTGAAAATGCATTTAAAGCAATAAAAACTCAAATTGAGTGTCACGCCTAAACCAAAGGACTTATGCACACACTTCAACATGTATTTAGTTCAGGAGGTCATCCTGAAGCCTATATGAGCATTAATTTGACCACACAACTCATTCGTATCAAGATACATTCAAACTCACAAAACGTGGTCAGCTCGGGCTGAAAATGCATTTAAAGCAATAAAAACTCAAATTGAGTGTGACACCTAAACCAAAGGACTTATGCACACACTTCAACATGTATTTTGTTCAGGATGACCTCCCGAAGCCTATATGAGCATTGATTTGACCATTCAACTCATTCCTATGAAGATACATTCAAACTCACAAAACGTGCTCAGCTCGGGCTGAAAATGCATTTAAAGCAATAAAAACTCAAATTGAGTGTCACGCCTAAACCAAAGGACTTATGCACACACTTCAACATGTATTTAGTTCAAGAGGTCATCCTGAAGCCTATCTGAGCATTAATTTGACCACATAACTCATTCTTATGAAGATACATTCAAACTCACAAAACGTTCTCAGCTCGGGCTGAAAATGCATTTAAAGCAATAAAAACTCAAATTGAGTGTTACGCCTAAACCAAAGGACTTATGCACACACTTTAACATGTATTTTGTTCAGGATGACCACCTGCAGCCTAAATGAGCATTAATTTGACCACACAACTCATTCCTATGAAGATACATTCAAACTCACAAAACGTGCTCAGCTCGGGCTGAAAATGCATTTATAGCAATAAAAACTCAAATTGAGTGTCACGCCTAAACCAAAGGGCTTATGCACACACTTCAACATGTATTTTGTTCAGGATGTCCTCCTGAAGCCTACATTAGCATTAATTTGACCACACAACTCATTCCTATGAAGATACTTGAAACTCAGAAAACTTGCTCATCTCTGCCTGAAAATGCATTTCCTAATAAAAACTCAAATTGAGTGTCACACCTAAACCAAAGGACTTATGCACACACTTCAACATGTATTTAGTTCAGGCGGTCATCCTGAAGCCTATATGAGCATTAATTTGACCACACAACTCATTCGTATCAAGATACATTCAAACTCACAAAACGTGCTCAGCTCGGGCTGAAAATGCATTCAAAGCAATAAAAACTCAAATTGAGTGTCACGCCTAAACCAAAGGACTTATGCACACACTTCAACATGTATTTAGATCAGGTGGTCATCTGAAGCCTATATGAGCATTAATTTGACCACACAACTCATTCCTATCAAGATACATTCAAACTCACAAAACGTTCTCAGCTCGGGCTGAAAATGCATTTAAAGCAATAAAAACTCAAATTGAGTGTTACGCCTAAACCAAAGGACTTATGCACACACTTTAACATGTATTTTGTTCAGGATGACCACCTGCAGCCTAAATGAGCATTAATTTGACCACACAACTCATTCCTATGAAGATACATTCAAACTCACAAAACGTGCTCAGCTCGGGCTGAAAATGCATTTATAGCAATAAAAACTCAAATTGAGTTTCACGCCTAAACCAAAGGACTTATGCACACACTTCAACATGTATTTTGTTCAGGATGGCCTCCTGAAGCCTAATGAGCATTAATTTGACTACACAACTCATTCCTATGAAGATACATTCAAACTCACAAAACGTGCTCAGCTCGGGCTGAAAATGCATTTATAGCAATAAAAACTCAAATTGAGTTTCACGCCTAAACCAAAGGACTTATGCACACACTTCAACATGTATTTTGTTCAGGATGGCCTCCTGAAGCCTAATGAGCATTAATTTGACTACACAACTCATTCCTATGAAGATACATTCAAAGTCAGAAAGCGCGCTCATGCTCGGGCTGAAAATGTATTTAAAGCAATAAAAACTCAAATTGAGTGTCACACCTAAACCAAAGGACTTATGCACACACTTCAACATGTATTTTGTTCAGGATGACCTCCTGAAGCCTATATGAGCATTAATTTGACCACACAACTCATTCCTATGAAGATACATTCAAACTCACAAAACGTGCTCAGCTCGGGCTGAAAATGCATTTAAAGCAATAAAAACGCAAATTGAGTGTCACGCCTAAACCAAAGGACTTATGCACACACTTCAACATGTATTTTGTTCAGGATGACCACCTGAAGCCTAAATGAGCATTAATTTGACCACACAACTCATTCCTATGAAGATACATTCAAACTCACAAAAGGTGCTCAGCTCGGGCTGAAAATGCATTTATAGCAATAAAAACTCAAATTGAGTTTCACGCCTAAACCAAAGGACTTATGCACACACTTCAACATGTATTTTGTTCAGGATGGCCTCCTGAAGCCTAAATGAACATTAATTTGACTACACAACTCATTCCTATGAAGATACATTCAAAGTCAGAAAGCGCGCTCATGCTCGAGCTGAAAATGTATTTAAAGCAATAAAAACTCAAATTGAGTGTCACACCTAAACCAAAGGACTTATGCACACACTTCAACATGTATTTTGTTCAGGATGGCCTCCTGAAGCCTAATGAGCATTAATTTGACTACACAACTCATTCCTATGAAGATACATTCAAACTCACAAAACGTGCTCAGCTCGGGCTGAAAATGCATTTAAAGCAATAAAAACGCAAATTGAGTGTCACGCCTAAACCAAAGGACTTATGCACACACTTCAACATGTATTTTGTTCAGGATGACCTCCTGAAGCCCATATGAGCATTAATTAGACTACACAACTCATTCCTATAAAGATACATTCAAACTCACAAAACGTTCTCAGCTCGGGCTGAAAATGCATTTAAAGCAATAAAAACTCAAATTGAGTGTTACGCCTAAACCAAAGGACTTATGCACACACTTTAACATGTATTTTGTTCAGGATGACCACCTGCAGCCTAAATGAGCATTAATTTGACCACACAACTCATTCCTATGAAGATACATTCAAACTCACAAAACGTGCTCAGCTCGGGCTGAAAATGCATTTATAGCAATAAAAACTCAAATTGAGTTTCACGCCTAAACCAAAGGACTTATGCACACACTTCAACATGTATTTTGTTCAGGATGGCCTCCTGAAGCCTAATGAGCATTAATTTGACTACACAACTCATTCCTATGAAGATACATTCAAACTCACAAAACGTGCTCAGCTCGGGCTGAAAATGCATTTATAGCAATAAAAACTCAAATTGAGTTTCACGCCTAAACCAAAGGACTTATGCACACACTTCAACATGTATTTTGTTCAGGATGGCCTCCTGAAGCCTAATGAGCATTAATTTGACTACACAACTCATTCCTATGAAGATACATTCAAAGTCAGAAAGCGCGCTCATGCTCGGGCTGAAAATGTATTTAAAGCAATAAAAACTCAAATTGAGTGTCACACCTAAACCAAAGGACTTATGCACACACTTCAACATGTATTTTGTTCAGGATGACCTCCTGAAGCCTATATGAGCATTAATTTGACCACACAACTCATTCCTATGAAGATACATTCAAACTCACAAAACGTGCTCAGCTCGGGCTGAAAATGCATTTAAAGCAATAAAAACGCAAATTGAGTGTCACGCCTAAACCAAAGGACTTATGCACACACTTCAACATGTATTTTGTTCAGGATGACCACCTGAAGCCTAAATGAGCATTAATTTGACCACACAACTCATTCCTATGAAGATACATTCAAACTCACAAAAGGTGCTCAGCTCGGGCTGAAAATGCATTTATAGCAATAAAAACTCAAATTGAGTTTCACGCCTAAACCAAAGGACTTATGCACACACTTCAACATGTATTTTGTTCAGGATGGCCTCCTGAAGCCTAAATGAACATTAATTTGACTACACAACTCATTCCTATGAAGATACATTCAAAGTCAGAAAGCGCGCTCATGCTCGAGCTGAAAATGTATTTAAAGCAATAAAAACTCAAATTGAGTGTCACACCTAAACCAAAGGACTTATGCACACACGTCAACACGTATTTTGTTCAGGATGACCTCCTGAAGCCTATATGAGCATTAATTTGACCACACAACTCATTCCTATGAAGATACATTCAAACTCACAAAACGTGCTCAGCTCTGCCTGAAAATGCATTTCGCAATAAAAACTCAAATTATCTTCACTAGGGTAGCGGGGGGTGCTGGAGCCAATCCCAGCTGTTTTTGGGCAGTAGACAGGGGACACTCTGAACCAGTTGCCAGCCAATTGCAAGGCGCACAGAGACAAATAACCATCCGCGCTCACACTCACACCTAGAAACAATTTAGAGTGTTCAATCAGCCTGCCATGCATGTTTTTGGAATGTGGGAGGAACCCGGACTACCCGGAGAAAGCCCACTCAGGCACAGGGAGAACGTGCAAACTCCACACAGGAAGGCCGGAGCCGGGATTGAGCACACGACCTCGAATCACTCGACCACCGGGCCAACCCTACTGTGAAATTAATCCAATTTTGATTTCGGAATCCTTACAGTTTTATCTTAAAAGGTAAACATATAATGCTTACAATGTTTGCAGTCTTGATCTGCTTCATCATATTTTTTCTGTTGGAAAAGAAAGAAGAAATTTGAACAACAGCATCAATAAAGAGGAAATTGAAAAACAGTGATAACAAATATACTTTCGACATCCCGGGGTCAAACCTTCACAGAGGTTCAGGGAATCACTATCGAGACGTCACAATGGAGTAGCTACCACTATCATAATAAATCTTAAGTCATTTCCATAATTGTATAGCATATAATTTTACTGCTCTGAGAAGAGAACATTGAGGGACAAATGTTTATTACTCTCATTTAACCTTTTCTTGTTGCTTAAGATCTTAACAGTGATCTAAATATATTATCTTCATTTGTCTTTTTGAATCAGATCCATCCATTTTCAACAGCGCTTGTCCACAGGTTTAGGGTAGAGATGAGGTCAATCCCAGCTGAATTTGGAGGAGTCATACACCAAGGACATAAACAAATCACACTGGTCGGTGACGGACTTGTAGTGTGATGTCTTGCCCAGTCCAAGACAAAATTATTTTTATCTGGTCGTCTGACAGTGCAACAAAAAATGTATGCAGTTTGACCTTAGCAGACCAGTGATCTTAAATTCCGAGCCGCTGCCTCAGCCCAGCAATGTATTAGCAATTTTGGCCACACTAGAATAACCTGTAATAGCATAACACAAAATAACTGCAAAGCACTGGTTTGGAGAAGACAGTGTCATGTTGGACCCATGAAAGCTGGTTTTGTGGGTCCCACAGCACAAGAATACAGCGGCTGACTGACCAAATAACCGTGCGGCACAGCGGGCGACTGATGTAATTATTAAACGACAAAACAAATTGATAATGAAATTAGTTGTCAACACTTAATTATAAATGTTTATCGATTTGTTGTTGCAACGCTAATAAACGTGTTGGTTTTGACATAACTCCACCAAAGTATATTCCATAAGTGCGTGTTTGGCGTGCTGGACGTCGTTTCGAGAAGCGTTTTCTGTGAAGTGTTCTGCAATATATCTCCTACCCTACAATTCCCTTTCTTCAGCTCCACAATTTGAACATGTTTGTTGTTCATCAAGTATCATGAGGCCGTCGTGAGTGGATTTGTCCCGAACAGTTCAGGGAGAGAAACTAGTAAACAATCGTAAATAGAAACAAAAAGATGGTACAAGTTGGTTTCCCTGCCAGTTAGAAGTATGGGTATTTTCCAAGGCAAGTCTTTTTCCCCACACAGCTATCTTTACAACTCTCACGAATCTTCAGAGACAGTCAGTCAGCACATATATTACAGTAATGTGCATGTTTGTTTTCTTTTGTTTGTTTGTTTTGGGAGGAAGCTGGAGTATCCAGAGAAAACGAACAAGAGAACATTCAAACACTACACACCTGGCCCTGAGCAGATTCAAAGCCAGTTTCAAATGTGTGGCAAATAGTATTCCACTGTGCTGTCCAAGGATTAATGATAAATGAAAATATATTTTTCTTAATAAAAAAGCGACAAAGTGTTCATCCAGGGACACAATTTCTACAGTGTATGACAAAGCATTGGACCGGTACTATACTCACCAACTGAAGAAACGCAGCGATGCGTAGGCTTCCGGAAGGCGGGTTTGCTGAGAGCTGGATGCCTGTGGATTGGACTTGGGGAGCAAGGACCGCCAAGGTGTCTGTGCTGTGACTGACTCCCGCCTTACGAACCATCTGCTGGCTTCTTCACCTGATTTCTCCGCTTTCCTGTCTGCCATGACTCAGGGACAAAACTTCTGAGAGGGGGGAAAAAAATACAAATTAAAATCACATCGACAACAGCAAACGTGTGCGGATCTATAGAGGCATGTAATGATGAGTACCATTCACATTTAAACCGGTCAGTTGCGATTCCCGGTTCCTGAGATTCAAATCCAGTACAACGTACTGAAAATTGGTATCTTTTGTGGTATTCATGGTAATAAATGTGAATGTATTTAACAATAAAATGTCACGTGAACATTGGCAAAAAAAACATGATGCATTTAAAACAAATGAGCCAAAGAGGACGGAGCAAAAATAAAGATAACATTTTTAAATGAATAATGTACAAATAACATGAAAAAACTTCACATGACAAAATAGTAAATTCTTTGCAATGAACACAAGAATCACAAAGAACACACATCACCGGCCTCTGGAAAGTATACTTTTAAAATGACAAGTCAGGAGGCTGTGACCTTCTTATTCTCCACTGTTAACATCCATTCTTCCATTTTCTGATCCACTTATCCTCACAAGGGTCACGGGGCATGCTGGAGCCTATCCCAGCTGTCTTCAGGCAGGAGGCAGAGGACACCCTGAATCTGTTGCCAGCCAATCGCAGGGCACACAGAGACGAACAACCATCCGCGCTCACACTCACACCGAGGGACTATTTAGAGCGTTCCATTAATCTACCACGCATGTTTTTGGAATGTGGGAGGAAACGGGAGTACCCAGAGAAAACCCACGCAAGCACGGGGAGAACATGCACACAGTAAGGCAGGAGCTGGAATCGAACCCTGCACCTCTGCACTGTGAGGCCAACATGCTAACCACTTGGTCACCGGGCTGCGACACGAATAGCATTCAGGAGAATTATGGACACAAGTCAGGACACTTTGCATGATGGAAGGGGAACTAAGTAGACCAGAGTGCATGAAACATTGAATATTTTCATGAATGTGGGATCATTTGAGATTGCTGGTAAAGAAATCTTAAAATTTGCTTTATGAATCAGTTGTATTGTGGCAGTAAAAAGGAGCACACACACGATTGACTGTAAACACGTCGTTATTCCACTACTGCCAACAAGTGGATCTAAACAATTCCAAATCTGCGCCAAAGACATTCACATAAACACGCCCCCTACTATATGCCTGCTGGGTGAGAAGCATGGTTCTAGTATCCGCCACACAGCCCCCCCCCCCTCCAAACACCCAGAAGACAATCAAAATGACAACTTCACAGGGGGTTTATTAGCCTGCCACAACGACTACGCATCCGTCTCTTGGTGGCGCAGGCGAAACTAGTCGGGCAGGGGGCATAGGTGAGACACGAGTGGGAGAACGACACTCAACACCGACACGCTGAAGTGAGGCTGGGGGCGACGGAGGACGACCACGGCGAGGGACCTGGGCCGGCAACAGCACATCGCCCGCAACCAAATGAGCTGGTTTGAGCCGATCTAACGACACACATTCCCTTCGCCCACCCATATCAATCACAAAACTCTTATCACCGTGCTCGAGCACCCTAAATGGCCACGGTGACCACGGTGGCTGGAGGGGCGAGCGGTGGGCATCAGTGCGCACAAAGACAAAACGGGCCGACAGAAGCGCAGACGGTACGAACACTTTGGGAACAAAATGGTGAACCGTGTCGGATTAGGGGTCCCTCCGACAAAAAGGGTTAAGGAAGGCGCGCCGGAACCTTCTGGCAGAAATTCACTGGGAACACGAAGTGGCTAACCGAGCACCAACTCAGCAGGGGCGGCATTAAGATCTTTCGGAGCCGAACGTAACCCGAGCAAAACCCACGAACGGTGGTCGACCCAGTTACCGTCCGAAAGCGCAGCCCGCAGCGCAGCTTCTAGCGACCGGTGAAAACTTTTCGCGCCGCTTCCACTGTCGGGTCAACGCCTGGTGTCGCCTCGAGGAGGGGATCGGCCGTCGCACTTTGCACGGCGAACTGTCGTGTAGCTAGCAGAACTCGATCCGCTTCTTCAGCCAAACACCGATAATTGCCGGTCGTCAGACATACCGTGTTAGCCAACACCGCGCGCACCGGGGCCTGGTCGCTGGCGTAGGAAAACGCGCGGGAAAAGAAATCCGCCTTCACCCGAGCCAAACAGCGACAGCATCTTGTCCATCAGATCCACTGCCGTGCTCATCGCCCAGGCCGGAAGGGAAAGGAGTCTGTCTGCTCTCTCCGAGTCCGACAAACGGAACCTCTTGAGCAGTAGCTGTTTGAGCGCGTCGTATTTCCCGCCTTGTGGAGGCCCCAGCAAGAGCTGCATCGCACGACGCGTAGTCTGCTGGTAGAGGGACGCCACGACCATGTAATGTTTCGGCTCATCGGGAGGATTCCCCGTCGGTGGAAACGCGCTTCCACATGCTGAAACCACGAAGCCGCGTCGCACTGCCAGAACTCCGGTTGCCTCGCGGCAGAGGCGGCGGCTGCAAGTTGCGGGAGTCGGCGCGACGTGGCCGAGAAGACACCTCTTCATCCGTCATCCGAAACATCTTAACGTCAGGGTCACCAAAATGGCAGTCAAAAGGAGCAATGACAAATTTGCGCCAAAGACGTTCACATAAACACGCCCCCACTGTATGCCTGCTTAGTCAGCATGGTCCTAGTGTCCGATTTTTATTACTACTGTATTATAGCCTCCTTGAATTCTAGGCTCAAATACACTTAAAACAACTCAAACAACACATTAACGTGTTCATAAGAGCCGTATAAATAAAATGCCAACAGCATTTCAAGACAAAATGTGTTTGATAAAAAGTATTACTTTTCCTCTTCCCATAAAACTACTGGTCGTCAGGAGGCTATAATACAGTAGTAATAAAAATCGGACACTAGGACCATGCTTACTAAGCAGGCATACAGTGGGGGCGTGTTTATGTGAACGTCTTTGGCGCAAATTTGTCATTGCTCCTTTTGACTGCCATTTTGGTGACCCTGACGTTAAGATGTTTCGGATGACGGATGAAGAGGTGTCTTCTCGGCCACGTCGCGCCGACTCCCGCAACTTGCAGCCGCCGCCTCTGCCGCGAGGCAACCGGAGTTCTGGCAGTGCGACGCGGCTTCGTGGTTTCAGCATGTGGAAGCGCGTTTCCACCGACGGGGAATCCTCCCGATGAGCCGAAACATTACATGGTCGTGGCGTCCCTCTACCAGCAGACTACGCGTCGTGCGATGCAGCTCTTGCTGGGGCCTCCACAAGGCGGGAAATACGACGCGCTCAAACAGCTACTGCTCAAGAGGTTCCGTTTGTCGGACTCGGAGAGAGCAGACAGACTCCTTTCCCTTCCGGCCTGGGCGATGAGCACGGCAGTGGATCTGATGGACAAGATGCTGTCGCTGTTTGGCTCGGGTGAAGGCGGATTTCTTTTCCCGCGCGTTTTCCTACGCCAGCGACCAGGCCCCGGTGCGCGCGGTGTTGGCTAACACGGTATGTCTGACGACCGGCAATTATCGGTGTTTGGCTGAAGAAGCGGATCGAGTTCTGCTAGCTACACGACAGTTCGCCGTGCAAAGTGCGACGGCCGATCCCCTCCTCGAGGCGACACCAGGCGTTGACCCGACAGTGGAAGCGGCGCGAAAAGTTTTCACCGGTCGCTAGAAGCTGCGCTGCGGGCTGCGCTTTCGGACGGTAACTGGGTCGACCACCGTTCGTGGGTTTTGCTCGGGTTACGTTCGGCTCCGAAAGATCTTAATGCCGCCCCTGCTGAGTTGGTGCTCGGTTAGCCACTTCGTGTTCCCAGTGAATTTCTGCCAGAAGGTTCCGGCGCGCCTTCCTTAACCCTTTTTGTCGGAGGGACCCCTAATCCGACACGGTTCACCATTTTGTTCCCAAAGTGTTCGTACCGTCTGCGCTTCTGTCGGCCCGTTTTGTCTTTGTGCGCACTGATGCCCACCGCTCGCCCCTCCAGCCACCGTGGTCACCGTGGCCATTTAGGGTGCTCGAGCACGGTGATAAGAGTTTTGTGATTGATATGGGTGGGCGAAGGGAATGTGTGTCGTTAGATCGGCTCAAACCAGCTCATTTGGTTGCGGGCGATGTGCTGTTGCCGGCCCAGGTCCCTCGCCGTGGTCGTCCTCCGTCGCCCCCAGCCTCACTTCAGCGTGTCGGTGTTGAGTGTCGTTCTCCCACTCGTGTCTCACCTATGCCCCCTGCCCGACTAGTTTCGCCTGCGCCACCAAGAGACGGATGCGTAGTCGTTGTGGCAGGCTAATAAACCCCCTGTGAAGTTGTCATTTTGATTGTCTTCTGGGTGTTTGGGGGGGGGGGGGGCTGTGTGGCGGATACTAGAACCATGCTTCTCACCCAGCAGGCATATAGTAGGGGGCGTGTTTATGTGAATGTCTTTGGCGCAGATTTGGAATTGTTTAGATCCACTTGTTGGCAGTAGTGGAATAACGACGTGTTTACAGTCAATCGTGTGTGTGCTCCTTTTTACTGCCACAATACAACTGATTCATAAAGCAAATTTTAAGATTTCTTTACCAGCAATCTCAAATGATCCCACATTCATGAAAATATTCAATGTTTCATGCACTCTGGTCTACTTAGTTCCCCTTCCATCATGCAAAGTGTCCTGACTTGTGTCCATAATTCTCCTGAATGCTATTCGTGTCGCAGCCCGGTGACCAAGTGGTTAGCATGTTGGCCTCACAGTGCAGAGGTGCAGGGTTCGATTCCAGCTCCTGCCTTACTGTGTGCATGTTCTCCCCGTGCTTGCGTGGGTTTTCTCTGGGTACTCCCGTTTCCTCCCACATTCCAAAAACATGCGTGGTAGATTAATGGAACGCTCTAAATAGTCCCTCGGTGTGAGTGTGAGCGCGGATGGTTGTTCGTCTCTGTGTGCCCTGCGATTGGCTGGCAACAGATTCAGGGTGTCCTCTGCCTCCTGCCTGAAGACAGCTGGGATAGGCTCCAGCATGCCCCGTGACCCTTGTGAGGATAAGTGGATCAGAAAATGGAAGAATGGATGTTAACAGTGGAGAATAAGAAGGTCACAGCCTCCTGACTTGTCATTTTAAAAGTATACTTTCCAGAGGCCGGTGATGTGTGTTCTTTGTGATTCTTGTGTTCATTGCAAAGAATTTACTATTTTGTCATGTGAAGTTTTTTCATATTATTTGTACATTATTCATTTAAAAATGTTATCTTTATTTTTGCTCCGTCCTCTTTGGCTCATTTGTTTTAAATGCATCATGTTTTTTTTGCCAATGTTCACGTGACATTTTATTGTTAAATACATTCACATTTATTACCATGAATACCACAAAAGATACCAATTTTCAGTACGTTGTACTGGATTTGAATCTCAGGAACCGGGAATCGCAACTGACCGGTTTAAATGTGAATGGTACTCATCATTACATGCCTCTATAGATCCGCACACGTTTGCTGTTGTCGATGTGATTTTAATTTGTATTTTTTTCCCCCCTCTCAGAAGTTTTGTCCCTGAGTCATGGCAGACAGGAAAGCGGAGAAATCAGGTGAAGAAGCCAGCAGATGGTTCGTAAGGCGGGAGTCAGTCACAGCACAGACACCTTGGCGGTCCTTGCTCCCCAAGTCCAATCCACAGGCATCCAGCTCTCAGCAAACCCGCCTTCCGGAAGCCTACGCATCGCTGCGTTTCTTCAGTTGGTGAGTATAGTACCGGTCCAATGCTTTGTCATACACTGTAGAAATTGTGTCCCTGGATGAACACTTTGTCGCTTTTTTATTAAGAAAAATATATTTTCATTTATCATTAATCCTTGGACAGCACAGTGGAATACTATTTGCCACACATTTGAAACTGGCTTTGAATCTGCTCAGGGCCAGGTGTGTAGTGTTTGAATGTTCTCTTGTTCGTTTTCTCTGGATACTCCAGCTTCCTCCCAAAACAAACAAACAAAAGAAAACAAACATGCACATTACTGTAATATATGTGCTGACTGACTGTCTCTGAAGATTCGTGAGAGTTGTAAAGATAGCTGTGTGGGGAAAAAGACTTGCCTTGGAAAATACCCATACTTCTAACTGGCAGGGAAACCAACTTGTACCATCTTTTTGTTTCTATTTACGATTGTTTACTAGTTTCTCTCCCTGAACTGTTCGGGACAAATCCACTCACGACGGCCTCATGATACTTGATGAACAACAAACATGTTCAAATTGTGGAGCTGAAGAAAGGGAATTGTAGGGTAGGAGATATATTGCAGAACACTTAACAGAAAACGCTTCTCGAAACGACGTCCAGCACGCCAAACACGCACTTATGGAATATACTTTGGTGGAGTTATGTCAAAACCAACACGTTTATTAGCGTTGCAACAACAAATCGATAAACATTTATAATTAAGTGTTGACAACTAATTTCATTATCAATTTGTTTTGTCGTTTAATAATTACATCAGTCGCCCGCTGTGCCGCACGGTTATTTGGTCAGTCAGCCGCTGTATTCTTGTGCTGTGGGACCCACAAAACCAGCTTTCATGGGTCCAACATGACACTGTCTTCTCCAAACCAGTGCTTTGCAGTTATTTTGTGTTATGCTATTACAGGTTATTCTAGTGTGGCCAAAATTGCTAATACATTGCTGGGCTGAGGCAGCGGCTCGGAATTTAAGATCACTGGTCTGCTAAGGTCAAACTGCATACATTTTTTGTTGCACTGTCAGACGACCAGATAAAAATAATTTTGTCTTGGACTGGGCAAGACATCACACTACAAGTCCGTCACCGACCAGTGTGATTTGTTTATGTCCTTGGTGTATGACTCCTCCAAATTCAGCTGGGATTGACCTCATCTCTACCCTAAACCTGTGGACAAGCGCTGTTGAAAATGGATGGATCTGATTCAAAAAGACAAATGAAGATAATATATTTAGATCACTGTTAAGATCTTAAGCAACAAGAAAAGGTTAAATGAGAGTAATAAACATTTGTCCCTCAATGTTCTCTTCTCAGAGCAGTAAAATTATATGCTATACAATTATGGAAATGACTTAAGATTTATTATGATAGTGGTAGCTACTCCATTGTGACGTCTCGATAGTGATTCCCTGAACCTCTGTGAAGGTTTGACCCCGGGATGTCGAAAGTATATTTGTTATCACTGTTTTTCAATTTCTTCTTTATTGATGCTGTTGTTCAAATTTCTTCTTTCTTTTCCAACAGAAAAAATATGATGAAGCAGATCAAGACTGCAAACATTGTAAGCATTATATGTTTACCTTTTAAGATAAAACTGTAAGGATTCCGAAATCAAAATTGGATTAATTTCACAGTAGGGTTGGCCCGGTGGTCGAGTGATTCGAGGTCGTGTGCTCAATCCCGGCTCCGGCCTTCCTGTGTGGAGTTTGCACGTTCTCCCTGTGCCTGAGTGGGCTTTCTCCGGGTAGTCCGGGTTCCTCCCACATTCCAAAAACATGCATGGCAGGCTGATTGAACACTCTAAATTGTTTCTAGGTGTGAGTGTGAGCGCGGATGGTTATTTGTCTCTGTGCGCCTTGCAATTGGCTGGCAACTGGTTCAGAGTGTCCCCTGTCTACTGCCCAAAAACAGCTGGGATTGGCTCCAGCACCCCCCGCTACCCTAGTGAAGATAATTTGAGTTTTTATTGCGAAATGCATTTTCAGGCAGAGCTGAGCACGTTTTGTGAGTTTGAATGTATCTTCATAGGAATGAGTTGTGTGGTCAAATTAATGCTCATATAGGCTTCAGGAGGTCATCCTGAACAAAATACGTGTTGAAGTGTGTGCATAAGTCCTTTGGTTTAGGTGTGACACTCAATTTGAGTTTTTATTGCTTTAAATACATTTTCAGCTCGAGCATGAGCGCGCTTTCTGACTTTGAATGTATCTTCATAGGAATGAGTTGTGTAGTCAAATTAATGTTCATTTAGGCTTCAGGAGGCCATCCTGAACAAAATACATGTTGAAGTGTGTGCATAAGTCCTTTGGTTTAGGCGTGAAACTCAATTTGAGTTTTTATTGCTATAAATGCATTTTCAGCCCGAGCTGAGCACCTTTTGTGAGTTTGAATGTATCTTCATAGGAATGAGTTGTGTGGTCAAATTAATGCTCATTTAGGCTTCAGGTGGTCATCCTGAACAAAATACATGTTGAAGTGTGTGCATAAGTCCTTTGGTTTAGGCGTGACACTCAATTTGCGTTTTTATTGCTTTAAATGCATTTTCAGCCCGAGCTGAGCACGTTTTGTGAGTTTGAATGTATCTTCATAGGAATGAGTTGTGTGGTCAAATTAATGCTCATATAGGCTTCAGGAGGTCATCCTGAACAAAATACATGTTGAAGTGTGTGCATAAGTCCTTTGGTTTAGGTGTGACACTCAATTTGAGTTTTTATTGCTTTAAATACATTTTCAGCCCGAGCATGAGCGCGCTTTCTGACTTTGAATGTATCTTCATAGGAATGAGTTGTGTAGTCAAATTAATGCTCATTAGGCTTCAGGAGGCCATCCTGAACAAAATACATGTTGAAGTGTGTGCATAAGTCCTTTGGTTTAGGCGTGAAACTCAATTTGAGTTTTTATTGCTATAAATGCATTTTCAGCCCGAGCTGAGCACGTTTTGTGAGTTTGAATGTATCTTCATAGGAATGAGTTGTGTAGTCAAATTAATGCTCATTAGGCTTCAGGAGGCCATCCTGAACAAAATACATGTTGAAGTGTGTGCATAAGTCCTTTGGTTTAGGCGTGAAACTCAATTTGAGTTTTTATTGCTATAAATGCATTTTCAGCCCGAGCTGAGCACGTTTTGTGAGTTTGAATGTATCTTCATAGGAATGAGTTGTGTGGTCAAATTAATGCTCATTTAGGCTGCAGGTGGTCATCCTGAACAAAATACATGTTAAAGTGTGTGCATAAGTCCTTTGGTTTAGGCGTAACACTCAATTTGAGTTTTTATTGCTTTAAATGCATTTTCAGCCCGAGCTGAGAACGTTTTGTGAGTTTGAATGTATCTTGATAGGAATGAGTTGTGTGGTCAAATTAATGCTCATATAGGCTTCAGATGACCACCTGATCTAAATACATGTTGAAGTGTGTGCATAAGTCCTTTGGTTTAGGCGTGACACTCAATTTGAGTTTTTATTGCTTTGAATGCATTTTCAGCCCGAGCTGAGCACGTTTTGTGAGTTTGAATGTATCTTGATACGAATGAGTTGTGTGGTCAAATTAATGCTCATATAGGCTTCAGGATGACCGCCTGAACTAAATACATGTTGAAGTGTGTGCATAAGTCCTTTGGTTTAGGTGTGACACTCAATTTGAGTTTTTATTAGGAAATGCATTTTCAGGCAGAGATGAGCAAGTTTTCTGAGTTTCAAGTATCTTCATAGGAATGAGTTGTGTGGTCAAATTAATGCTAATGTAGGCTTCAGGAGGACATCCTGAACAAAATACATGTTGAAGTGTGTGCATAAGCCCTTTGGTTTAGGCGTGACACTCAATTTGAGTTTTTATTGCTATAAATGCATTTTCAGCCCGAGCTGAGCACGTTTTGTGAGTTTGAATGTATCTTCATAGGAATGAGTTGTGTGGTCAAATTAATGCTCATTTAGGCTGCAGGTGGTCATCCTGAACAAAATACATGTTAAAGTGTGTGCATAAGTCCTTTGGTTTAGGCGTAACACTCAATTTGAGTTTTTATTGCTTTAAATGCATTTTCAGCCCGAGCTGAGCACGTTTTGTGAGTTTGAATGTATCTTCATTGGAATGAGTTGTGTGGTCAAATTAATGCTCATTTAGGCTTCAGGATGACCTCCTGAACTAAATACATGTTGAAGTGTGTGCATAAGCCCTTTGGTTTAGGCGCGACACTCAATTTGCGTTTTTATTGCTTCAAATGCATTTTCAGCCCGAGCTGAGCACGTTTTGTGAGTTTGAATGTATCTTCATAGGAATGAGTTGTGTGGTCAAATTAATGCTCATATAGGCTTCAGGAGGTCATCCTGAACAAAATACATGTTGAAGTGTGTGCATAAGTCCTTTGGTTTAGGTGTGACACTCAATTTGAGTTTTTATTGCTTTAAATACATTTTCAGCCCGAGCATGAGCGCGCTTTCTGACTTTGAATGTATCTTCATAGGAATGAGTTGTGTAGTAAAATTAATGCTCATTTAGGCTTCAGGAGGCCATCCTGAACAAAATACATGTTGAAGTGTGTGCATAAGTCCTTTGGTTTAGGCGTGAAACTCAATTTGAGTTTTTATTGCTATAAATGCATTTTCAGCCCGAGCTGAGCACGTTTTGTGAGTTTGAATGTATCTTGATCGGAATGAGTTGTGTGGTCAAATTAATGCTCATATAGGCTTCAGATGACCTCCTGATCTAAATACATGTTGAAGTGTGTGCATAAGTCCTTTGGTTTAGGCGTGACACTCAATTTGAGTTTTTGTTGAAGTGTGTGCATAAGTCCTTTGATTTAGGCGTGACACTCAATTTGAGTTTTTATTGCTTTAAATGCATTTTCAGCCCGAGCTGAGCACGTTTTGTGAGTTTGAATGTATCTTCATAGGAATGAGTTGTGTGGTCAAATTAATTCTCATATAGGCTTCAGGATGACCTCCTGAACTAAATACATGTTGAAGTGTGTGCATAAGTCCTTTGGTTTAGGTGTGACACTCAATTTGAGTTTTTATTAGGAAATGCATTTTCAGGCAGAGATGAGCAAGTTTTCTGAGTTTCAAGTATCTTCATAGGAATGAGTTGTGTGGTCAAATTAATGCTAATGTAGGCTTCAGGAGGACATCCTGAACAAAATACATGTTGAATGTGTGCATAAGCCCTTTGGTTTAGGCGTGACACTCAATTTGAGTTTTTATTGCTTTAAATGCATTTTCAGCCCGAGCTGAGCGCGCTTTCTGACTTTGAATGTATCTTCATAGGAATGAGTTGTGTAGTCAAATTATTGCTCATTTAGGCTTCAGGAGGTCATCCTGAACAAAATACATGTTGAAGTGTGTGCATAAGTCCTTTGGTTTAGGCGTGACACTCAATTTGAGTTTTTATTGCTTTAAATGCATTTTCAGCCCGAGCTGAGCGCGCTTTCTGACTTTGAATGTATCTTCATAGGAATGAGTTGTGTGGTCAAATTAATGCTCATTTTGGTTTCAGGTGGTCATCCTGAACAAAATACATGTTGAAGTGTGTGCATAAGTCCTTTGGTTTAGGTGTGACACTCAATTTGAGTTTTTATTGCGAAATGCATTTTCAGGCAGAGATGAGCAAGTTTTCTGAGTTTGAAGTATCTTCATAGGAATGAGTTGTGTGGTCAAATTAATGCTAATTTAGGCTTCAGGGGGTCATCCTGAACAAAATACATGTTGAAGTGTGTGCATTAGTCCTTTGGTTTTGGCGTGACACTCAATTTGAGGTTTTATTGCTTTAAATGCATTTTCAGCCCGAGCTGAGCGCGCTTTCTGACTTTGAATGTATCTTCATAGGAATGAGTTGTGTGGTCAAATTAATGCTCATTTTGGTTTCAGGTGGTCATCCTGAACAAAATACATGTTGAAGTGTGTGCATAAGTCCTTTGGTTTAGGTGTGACACTCAATTTGAGTTTTTATTGCGAAATGCATTTTCAGGCAGAGATGAGCCAGTTTTCTGAGTTTGAAGTATCTTCATAGGAATTGGTTGTGTGGTCAAATTAATGCTAATTTAGGCTTCAGGAGGTCATCCCGAACAAAATACATGTTGAAGTGTGTGCATAAGTCCTTTGGTTTTGGCGTGACACTCAATTTGAGGTTTTATTGCTTTGAATGCATTTTCAGGCCGAGCTGAGCACGTTTTGTGAGTTTGAATGTATCTTGATAGGAATGAGTTGTGTGGTCAAATTAATGCTCATATAGGCTTCAGGATGACCTCCTGAACTAAATTGAAGTGTGTGCATAAGTCCTTTGGTTTAGGCGTGACACTCAATTTGAGTTTTTATTGCTTTAAATGCATTTTCAGCCCGAGCTGAGCGCGCTTTCTGACTTTGAATGTATCTTCATAGGAATGAGTTGTGTGGTCAAAAATGCTCATTTAGGCTTCAGGTGGTCATCCTGAACAAAATGCATGTTGAAGTGTGTGCATAAGTCCTTTGGTTTAGGTGTGACACTCAATTTGAGTTTTTATTGCGAAATGCATTTTCAGGCAGAGATGAGCAAGTTTTCTGAGTTTGAATGTATCTTCATAGGAATGAGTTGTGTGGTCAAATCAATGCTCATATAGGCTTCGGGAGGTCATCCTGAACAAAATACATGTTGAAGTGTGTGCATAAGTCCTTTGGTTTAGGCGTGACACTCAATTTGAGTTTTTATTGCTTTAAATGCATTTTCAGCCCGAGCTGAGGACGTTTTGTGAGTTTGAATGTATCTTCATAGGAATGAGTTGTGTGGTCAAATTAATGCTCATATAGGCTTCAGGATGACCTCCTGAACTAAATACATGAAGTGTGTGCATAAGTCCTTTGGTTTAGGCGTGACACTCAATTTGAGTTTTTATTGCTTTAAATGCATTTTCAGCCCGAGCTGAGCACGTTTTGTGAGTTTGAATGTATCTTCATAGGAATGAGTTGTGTAGTCAAATTAATGCTCATATAGGCTTCAGGATGACCTCCTGAACAAAATACATGTTGAAGTATGTGCATAAGTCCTTTGGTTTAGGCGTGACACTCAATTTGAGTTTTTATAGCTTTAAATGCATTTTCAGCCCGAGCTGAGCACGTTTTGAGAGTTTGAATGTATCTTCATAGGAATGAGTTGTGTGGTCAAATTAATGCTCATATGGGCTTCAGGAGGTAATCCTGAACTAAATACATGTTGAAGTGTGTGATAAGTCCTTTTTTAGGCGTGACACTCAATTTGAGTTTTTATTGCTTTAAATGCATTTTCAGCCCGAGCTGAGCACGTTTTGTGAGTTTGAATGTATCTTCATAGGAATGAGTTGTGTAGTCAAATTAATGCTCATATGGGCTTCAGGAAGTCATCCTGAACAAAATACATGTTGAAGTGTGTGCATAAGTCCTTTGGTTTAGGTGTGACACTCAATTTGAGTTTTTATTTCTTTAAATGCATTTTCAGCCCGAGCTGAGCACGTTTTGTGAGTTTGAATGTATCTTCATAGGAATGAGTTGTGTGGTCAAATTAATGCTCATATGGGCTTCAGGAGGTCATCCTGAACAAAATACATGAAGTGTGTGCATAAGTCCTTTTGTTTAGGCGTGACACTCAATTTGAGTTTTTATTGCTTTAAATGCATTTTCAGCCCGAGCTGAGCACGTTTTGTGAGTGTGAATGTATCTTCATAGGAATGAATTGTGTAGTCAAATTAATGCTCATATGGGCTTCAGGAGGTCATCCTGAACAAAATTCATGTTGAAGTGTGTGCATAAGTCCTTTGGTTTAGGCTTGACACTCAATTTGAGGTTTTATTGCTTTGAATGCATTTTCAGCCCGAGCTGAGCACGTTTTGTGAGTTTGAATGTATCTTGATACGAATGAGTTGTGTGGTCAAATTAATGCTCATTTAGGCTTCAGGAGGACATCCTGAACTAAGTACATGTTGAAGTGTGTGCATAAGTCCTTTGGTTTGGGCGTGACACTCAATTTGAGTTTTTATTGCTTTAAATGCATTTTCAGCCCGAGCTGAGCGCGCTTTCTGACTTTGAATGTATCTTCATAGGAATGAGTTGTCTGGTCAAATTAATTCTCATATGGACTTCAGGAGGTCATCCTGAACAAAATTCATGTTGAAGTGTGTGCATAAGTCCTTTGGTTTAGGCGTGACACTCAATTTGAGGTTTTATTGCTTTGAATGCATTTTCAGCCCGAGCTGAGCACGTTTTGTGAGTTTGAATGTATCTTGATACGAATGAGTTGTGTGGTCAAATTAATGCTCATATAGGCTTCAGGATGACCTCCTGAACAAAATACATGTTGAAGTGTGTGCATAAGTCCTTTGGTTTAGGCGTGACACTCAATTTGAGGTTTTATTGCTTTGAATGCATTTTCAGCCCGAGCTGAGCACGTTTTGTGAGTTTGAATGTATCTTGATACGAATGAGTTGTGTGGTCAAATTAATGCTCATATAGGCTTCAGGATGACCTCCTGAACAAAATACATGTTGAAGTGTGTGCATAAGTCCTTTGGTTTAGGCGTGACACTCAATTTGAGTTTTTATTGCTTTAAATGCATTTTCAGCCCGAGCTGAGCACGTTTTGTGAGTTTGAATGTATCTTCATAGGAATGAGTTGTGTGGTCAAATTAATGCTCATATAGGCTTCAGGATGACCTCCTGAAGTAAATACATGTTGAAGTGTGTGCATAAGTCCTTTGGTTTAGGCGTGACACTCAATTTGAGTTTTTATAACTTTAAATGCATTTTCAGCCCGAGCTGAGCACGTTTTGTGAGTTTGAATGTATCTTCATAAGAATGAGTTATGTGGTCAAATTAATGCTCATATAGGCTTCAGGATGACCTCTTGAACTAAATACATGTTGAAGTGTGTGCATAAGTCCTTTGGTTTAGGCGTGACACTCAATTTGAGTTTTTATTGCTTTAAATGCATTTTCAGCCCGAGCTGAGCACGTTTTGTGAGTTTGAATGTATCTTCATAGGAATGAGTTGTATGGTCAAATCAATGCTCATATAGGCTTCGGGAGGTCATCCTGAACAAAATACATGTTGAAGTGTGTGCATAAGTCCTTTGGTTTAGGTGTGACACTCAATTTGAGTTTTTATTGCTTTAAATGCATTTTCAGCCCGAGCTGAGCACGTTTTGTGAGTGTGAATGTATCTTCATAGGAATGAATTGTGTAGTCAAATTAATGCTCATATGGGCTTCAGGAGGTCATCCTGAACAAAATACATGTTGAAGTGTGTGCATAAGTCCTTTGGTTTAGGTGTGACACTCAATTTGAGTTTTTATTGCATTAAATGCATTTTCAGCCCGAGCTGAGCACGTTTTTTGAGTTTGAATGTATCTTCATAGGAATGAGTTGTGTGGTCAAATTAATGCTCATTTAGGCTTCAGGTGGTCATCCTGAACAAAATACATGTCGAAGTGTGTGCATAAGTCCTTTGGTTTAGGCGTGACACTCAATTTGAGTTTTTATTCCTTGAAATGCATTTTCAGCCCGAGCTGAGCACGTTTTGTGAGTTTGAATGTATCTTCATAGGAATGAGTTTTGTGGTCAAATTAATGCTCATTTAGGCTTCAGGTGGTCATCCTGAACAAAATACATGTTGAAGTGTGTGCATAAGTTCTTTGGTTTAGGCGTGACACTCACTTTGAGTTTTTATTGCTTTAAAATTATTTCAGCCCTCGCTGAGCACGTTTTGTGAGTTTGAATGTATCTTCATAGGAATGAGTTGTGTGGTCAAATGAATGCTAATTTAGGCTTCAGGAGGTCATCTTGAACAAAATATATGTTGAAGTGTGTGCATAAGTCCTTTGGTTTAGGCGTGACACTCAATTTGAGTTTTTATTGCTTTAAATGCATTTTCAGCCCGAGCTGAGTATGTTTTGTGAGTTTGAATGTATCTTCATAGGTTTGAGTTGTGTGGTCAACTTAATGTTCATTTAGGCTTCAGGAGGTCATCTTGAACTAAATACATGTTGAAGTGTGTGCATAATCCTTTGGTTTAGGCGTGACACTCAATTTGAGTTTTTATTGCTTTAAATGCATTTTCAGCCCGAGCTGAGCGCGCTTTCTGACTTTGAATGTATCTTCATAGGAATGAGTTGTATGGTCAAATCAATGCTCATTTAGGCTTCAGGTGGTCATCCTGAACAAAATACATGTCGAAGTGTGTGCATAAGTCCTTTGGTTTAGGCGTGACACTCAATTAGAGTTTTTATTGCTTTAAATGCATTTTCAGCCCGAGCTGAGCACGTTTTGTGAGTGTGAATGTATCTTCATAGGAATGAATTGTGTAGTCAAATTAATGCTCATATGGGCTTCAGGAGGTCATCCTGAACAAAATACATGTTGAAGTGTGTGCATAAGTCCTTTGGTTTAGGTGTGACACTCAATTTGAGTTTTTATTGCTTTAAATGCATTTTCAGCCCGAACTGAGCACGTTTTGTGAGTTTGAATGTATCTTCATAGGAATGAGTTGTGTGGTCAAATTAATGCTCATTTAGGCTTCAGGTGGTCATCCTGAACTAAATACATGTTGAAGTGTGTGCATAATCCTTTGGTTTAGGCGTGACACTCAATTTGAGTTTTTATTGCTTTAAATGCATTTTCAGCCCGAGCTGAGCGCGCTTTCTGACTTTGAATGTATCTTCATAGGAATGAGTTGTATGGTCAAATCAATGCTCATATAGGCTTCGGGAGGTCATCCTGAACAAAATACATGTTGAAGTGTGTGCATAAGTCCTTTGGTTTAGGCGTCACACTCAATTTGAGGTTTTATTGCTTTGAATGCATTTTCTGCCCGAGCTGACCACGTTTTGTGAGTTTGAATGTATCTTGATACGAATGAGTTGTGTGGTCAAATTAATGCTCATATGGGCTTCAGGAGGTCATCCTGAACAAAATACATGTTGAAGTGTGTGCATAAGTCCTTTGGTTTAGGTGTGACACTCAATTTGAGTTTTTATTGCATTAAATGCATTTTCAGCCCGAGCTGAGCACGTTTTTTGAGTTTGAATGTATCTTCATAGGAATGAGTTGTGTGGTCAAATTAATGCTCATTTAGGCTTCAGGTGGTCATCCTGAACAAAATACATGTCGAAGTGTGTGCATAAGTCCTTTGGTTTAGGCGTGACACTCAATTTGAGTTTTTATTCCTTGAAATGCATTTTCAGCCCGAGCTGAGCACGTTTTGTGAGTTTGAATGTATCTTCATAGGAATGAGTTTTGTGGTCAAATTAATGCTCATTTAGGCTTCAGGTGGTCATCCTGAACAAAATACATGTTGAAGTGTGTGCATAAGTTCTTTGGTTTAGGCGTGACACTCACTTTGAGTTTTTATTGCTTTAAAATTATTTCAGCCCTCGCTGAGCACGTTTTGTGAGTTTGAATGTATCTTCATAGGAATGAGTTGTGTGGTCAAATGAATGCTAATTTAGGCTTCAGGAGGTCATCTTGAACAAAATATATGTTGAAGTGTGTGCATAAGTCCTTTGGTTTAGGCGTGACACTCAATTTGAGTTTTTATTGCTTTAAATGCATTTTCAGCCCGAGCTGAGTATGTTTTGTGAGTTTGAATGTATCTTCATAGGTTTGAGTTGTGTGGTCAACTTAATGTTCATTTAGGCTTCAGGAGGTCATCTTGAACAAAATACATGTTGAAGTGTGTGCATTAGTCCTTTGGTTTAGGTGTGACACTCAATTTGAGTTTTTATTGCTTTAAATGCATTTTCAGCCCGAGCTGAGCACGTTTTGTGAGTGTGAATGTATCTTCATAGGAATGAATTGTGTAGTCAAATTAATGCTCATATGGGCTTCAGGAGGTCATCCTGAACAAAATACATGTTGAAGTGTGTGCATAAGTCCTTTGGTTTAGGTGTGACACTCAATTTGAGTTTTTATTGCTTTAAATGCATTTTCAGCCCGAACTGAGCACGTTTTGTGAGTTTGAATGTATCTTCATAGGAATGAGTTGTGTGGTCAAATTAATGCTCATTTAGGCTTCAGGTGGTCATCCTGAACTAAATACATGTTGAAGTGTGTGCATAATCCTTTGGTTTAGGCGTGACACTCAATTTGAGTTTTTATTGCTTTAAATGCATTTTCAGCCCGAGCTGAGCGCGCTTTCTGACTTTGAATGTATCTTCATAGGAATGAGTTGTATGGTCAAATCAATGCTCATATAGGCTTCGGGAGGTCATCCTGAACAAAATACATGTTGAAGTGTGTGCATAAGTCCTTTGGTTTAGGCGTCACACTCAATTTGAGGTTTTATTGCTTTGAATGCATTTTCTGCCCGAGCTGACCACGTTTTGTGAGTTTGAATGTATCTTGATACGAATGAGTTGTGTGGTCAAATTAATGCTCATATGGGCTTCAGGAGGTCATCCTGAACAAAATACATGTTAAGTGTGTGAATAAGTCCTTTGGTTTAGGTGTGACACTCAATTTGAGTTTTATTGCTTTAAATGCATTTTCAGCCCGAGCTGAGCACGTTTTGTGAGTTTGAATGTATCTTCATAGGAATGAGTTGTGTGGTCAAATTAATGCTAATTTAGGCTTCAGGAGGTCATCCTGAACAAAATACATGTTGAAGTGTGTGCATAAGTCCTTTGGTTTTGGCGTGACACTCAATTTGAGGTTTTATTGCTTTGAATGCATTTTCAGCCCGAGCTGAGCACGTTTTGTGAGTTTGAATGTATCTTGATAGGAATGAGTTGTGTGGTCAAATTAATGCTGATATAGGCTTCAGGATGACCTCTTGAACTAAATACATGTTGAAGTGTGTGCATAAGTCCTTTGGTTTAGGCGTGACACTCAATTTGAGTTTTTATTGCTTTAAATGCATTTTCAGCCCGAGCTGAGCACGTTTTGTGAGTTTGAATGTATCTTCATAGGAATGAGTTGTATGGTCAAATCAATGCTCATATAGGCTTCGGGAGGTCATCCTGAACAAAATACATGTTGAAGTGTGTGCATAAGTCCTTTGGTTTAGGCGTCACACTCAATTTGAGGTTTTATTGCTTTGAATGCATTTTCTGCCCGAGCTGACCACGTTTTGTGAGTTTGAATGTATCTTGATACGAATGAGTTGTGTGGTCAAATTAATGCTCATATAGGCTTCAGGATGACCTCCTGAACTAAATACATGTTGAAGTGTGTGCATAAGTCCTTTGGTTTAGGCGTGACACTCAATTTGAGTTTTTATTGCTTTAAATGCATTTTCAGCCCGAGCTGAGCACGTTTTGTGAGTTTGAATGTATCTTCATAGGATTGAGTTGTGTGGTCAACTTAATGTTCATTTAGGCTTCAGGAGGTCATCTTGAACAAAATACATGTTGAAGTGTGTGCATTAGTCCTTTGGTTTAGGTGTGACACTCAATTTGAGTTTTTATTGCTTTAAATGCATTTTCAGCCCGAGCTGAGCACGTTTTGTGAGTGTGAATGTATCTTCATAGGAATGAATTGTGTAGTCAAATTAATGCTCATATGGGCTTCAGGAGGTCATCCTGAACAAAATACATGTTGAAGTGTGTGCATAAGTCCTTTGGTTTAGGTGTGACACTCAATTTGAGTTTTTATTGCTTTAAATGCATTTTCAGCCCGAACTGAGCACGTTTTGTGAGTTTGAATGTATCTTCATAGGAATGAGTTGTGTGGTCAAATTAATGCTCATTTAGGCTTCAGGTGGTCATCCTGAACTAAATACATGTTGAAGTGTGTGCATAATCCTTTGGTTTAGGCGTGACACTCAATTTGAGTTTTTATTGCTTTAAGTGCATTTTCAGCCCGAGCTGAGCGCGCTTTCTGACTTTGAATGTATCTTCATAGGAATGAGTTGTATGGTCAAATCAATGCTCATATAGGCTTCGGGAGGTCATCCTGAACAAAATACATGTTGAAGTGTGTGCATAAGTCCTTTGGTTTAGGCGTCACACTCAATTTGAGGTTTTATTGCTTTGAATGCATTTTCTGCCCGAGCTGACCACGTTTTGTGAGTTTGAATGTATCTTGATACGAATGAGTTGTGTGGTCAAATTAATGCTCATATGGGCTTCAGGAGGTCATCCTGAACAAAATACATGTTAAGTGTGTGAATAAGTCCTTTGGTTTAGGTGTGACACTCAATTTGAGTTTTATTGCTTTAAATGCATTTTTAGCCCGAGCTGAGCACGTTTTGTGAGTTTGAATGTATCTTGATAGGAATGAGTTGTGTGGTCAAATTAATGCTGATATAGGCTTCAGGATGACCTCTTGAACTAAATACATGTTGAAGTGTGTGCATAAGTCCTTTGGTTTAGGCGTGACACTCAATTTGAGTTTTTATTGCTTTAAATGCATTTTCAGCCCGAGCTGAGCACGTTTTGTGAGTTTGAATGTATCTTGATAGGAATGAGTTGTGTGGTCAAATTAATGCTCATATAGGCTTCAGGATGACCTCTTGAACTAAATACATGTTGAAGTGTGTGCATAAGTCCTTTGGTTTAGGCGTGACACTCAATTTGAGTTTTTATTGCTTTAAATGCATTTTTAGCCCGAGCTGAGCACGTTTTGTGAGTTTGAATGTATCTTCATAGGAATGAGTTGTATGGTCAAATCAATGCTCATATAGGCTTCGGGAGGTCATCCTGAACAAAATACATGTTGAAGTGTGTGCATAAGTCTTTGGTTTAGGCGTCACACTCAATTTGAGGTTTTATTGCTTTGAATGCATTTTCTGCCCGAGCTGAGCACGTTTTGTGAGTTTGAATGTATCTTGATACGAATGAGTTGTGTGGTCAAATTAATGCTCATATAGGCTTCAGGATGACCTCCTGAACTAAATACATGTTGAAGTGTGTGCATAAGTCCTTTGGTTTAGGCGTGACACTCAATTTGAGTTTTTATTGCTTTAAATGCATTTTCAGCCCGAGCTGAGCACGTTTTGTGAGTTTGAATGTATCTTGATAGGAATGGGTTGTGTGGTCAAATTAATGCTCATATAGACTTCAGGATGACCTCCTGAACTAAATACATGTTGAAGTGTGTGCTTAAGTACTTTGGTTTAGGCGTGACACTCAATTTGAGTTTTTATAACTTTAAATGCATTTTCAGCCCGAGCTGAGCACGTTTTGTGAGTTTGAATGTATCTTCATAAGAATGAGTTATGTGGTCAAATTAATGCTCATATAGGCTTCAGGATGAACTCTTGAACTAAATACATGTTGAAGTGTGTGCATAAGTCCTTTGGTTTAGGCGTGACACTCAATTTGAGTTTTTATTGCTTTAAATGCATTTTCAGCCCGAGGTGAGCACGTTTTTTGAGTTTGAATGTATCTTCATAGGAATGAGTTGTGTGGTCAAATCAATGCTCATATAGGCTTCGGGAGGTCATCCTGAACAAAATACATGTTGAAGTGTGTGCATAAGTCCTTTGGTTTAGGCGTGACACTCAATTTGAGTTTTTATAACTTTAAATGCATTTTCAGCCCGAGCTGAGCACGTTTTGTGAGTTTGAATGTATCTTCATAAGAATGAGTTATGTGGTCAAATTAATGCTCATATAGGCTTCAGGAGGTCATCCTGAACAAAATACATGTTGAATGTGTGCATAAGTCCTTTGGTTTTGGCGTGACACTCAATTTGAGTTTTTATTGCTTTAAATGCATTTTCAGCCCGAGCTGAGCACGTTTTGTGAGTTTGAATGTATCTTGATAGGAATGGGTTGTGTGGTCAAATTAATGCTCATATAGGCTTCAGGATGACCTCCTGAACTAAATACATGTTGAAGTGTGTGCATAAGTACTTTGGTTTAGGCGTGACACTCAATTTGAGTTTTTATAACTTTAAATGCATTTTCAGCCCGAGCTGAGCACGTTTTGTGAGTTTGAATGTATCTTCATAAGAATGAGTTATGTGGTCAAATTAATGCTCATATAGGCTTCAGGATGAACTCTTGAACTAAATACATGTTGAAGTGTGTGCATAAGTCCTTTGGTTTAGGCGTGACACTCAATTTGAGTTTTTATTGCTTTAAATGCATTTTCAGCCCGAGGTGAGCACGTTTTTTGAGTTTGAATGTATCTTCATAGGAATGAGTTGTGTGGTCAAATCAATGCTCATATAGGCTTCGGGAGGTCATCCTGAACAAAATACATGTTGAAGTGTGTGCATAGGTCCTTTGGTTTAGGCGTGACACTCAATTTGAGTTTTTATAACTTTAAATGCATTTTCAGCCCGAGCTGAGCACGTTTTGTGAGTTTGAATGTATCTTCATAAGAATGAGTTATGTGGTCAAATTAATGCTCATATAGGCTTCAGGATGACCTCTTGAACTAAATACATGTTGAAGTGTGTGCATAAGTCCTTTGGTTTAGGCGTGACACTCAATTTGAGTTTTTATTGCTTTAAATGCATTTTCAGCCCGAGCTGAGCACGTTTTGTGAGTTTGAATGTATCTTCATAGGAATGAGTTGTGTGGTCAAATCAATGCTCATATAGGCTTCGGGAGGTCATCCTGAACAAAATACATGTTGAAGTGTGTGCATAGGTCCTTTGGTTTAGGCGTGACACTCAATTTGAGTTTTTATAACTTTAAATGCATTTTCAGCCCGAGCTGAGCACGTTTTGTGAGTTTGAATGTATCTTGATACGAATGAGTTGTGTGGTCAAATTAATGCTCATATAGGCTTCAGGATGACCTCCTGAACAAAATACATGTTGAAGTGTGTGCATAAGTCCTTTGGTTTAGGCGTGACACTCAATTTGAGTTTTTATTGCTTTAAATGCATTTTCAGCCCGAGCTGAGCACGTTTTGTGAGTTTGAATGTATCTTCATAGGAATGAGTTGTGTGGTCAAATTGATGCTCATATAGGCTTCAGGATGACCTCCTGAACTAAATACATGTTGAAGTGTGTGCATAAGTCCTTTGGTTTAGGCGTGACACTCAATTTGAGTTTTTATTGCTTTAAATGCATTTTCAGCCCGAGCTGAGCGCGCTTTCTGACTTTGAATGTATCTTCATAGGAATGAGTTGTGTAGTCAAATTATTGCTCATTTAGGCTTCAGGAGGTCATCCTGTACAAAATACATGTTGAAGTGTGTGAATAAGTCCTTTGGTTTAGGCGTGACACTCAATTTGAGGTTTTATTGCTTTGAATGCATTTTCAGCCCGAGCTGAGCACGTTTTGTGAGTTTGAATGTATCTTCATAAGAATGAGTTGTGTGGTCAAATTAATGCTCATATAGGCTTCAGGATGACCTCTTGAACTAAATACATGTTGAAGTGTGTGCATAAGTCCTTTGGTTTAGGCGTGACACTCAATTTGAGTTTTTATTGCTTTAAATGCATTTTCAGCCCGAGCTGAGCACGTTTTGTGAGTTTGAATGTATCTTCATAGGAATGAGTTGTATGGTCAAATCAATGCTCATATAGGCTTCGGGAGGTCATCCTGAACAAAATAAATGTTGAAGTGTGTGCATAAGTCCTTTGGTTTAGGTGTGACACTCAATTTGAGTTTTTATTGCTTTAAATGCATTTTCAGCCCGAGCTGAGCACGTTTTGTGAGTGTGAATGTATCTTCATAGGAATGAATTGTGTAGTCAAATTAATGCTCATATGGGCTTCAGGAGGTCATCCTGAACAAAATACATGTTGAAGTGTGTGCATAAGTCCTTTGGTTTAGGTGTGACACTCAATTTGAGTTTTTATTGCATTAAATGCATTTTCAGCCCGAGCTGAGCACGTTTTTTGAGTTTGAATGTATCTTCATAGGAATGAGTTGTGTGGTCAAATTAATGCTCATTTAGGCTTCAGGTGGTCATCCTGAACAAAATACATGTCGAAGTGTGTGCATAAGTCCTTTGGTTTAGGCGTGACACTCAATTTGAGTTTTTATTCCTTGAAATGCATTTTCAGCCCGAGCTGAGCACGTTTTGTGAGTTTGAATGTATCTTCATAGGAATGAGTTTTGTGGTCAAATTAATGCTCATTTAGGCTTCAGGTGGTCATCCTGAACAAAATACATGTTGAAGTGTGTGCATAAATTCTTTGGTTTAGGCGTGACACTCACTTTGAGTTTTTATTGCTTTAAAATTATTTCAGCCCTCGCTGAGCACGTTTTGTGAGTTTGAATGTATCTTCATAGGAATGAGTTGTGTGGTCAAATGAATGCGAATTTAGGCTTCAGGAGGTCATCTTGAACAAAATATATGTTGAAGTGTGTGCATAATCCTTTGGTTTAGGCGTGACACTCAATTTGAGTTTTTATTGCTTTAAATGCATTTTCAGCCCGAGCTGAGTATGTTTTGTGAGTTTGAATGTATCTTCATAGGATTGAGTTGTGTGGTCAACTTAATGTTCATTTAGGCTTCAGGAGGTCATCTTGAACAAAATACATGTTGAAGTGTGTGCATTAGTCCTTTGGTTTAGGTGTGACACTCAATTTGAGTTTTTATTGCTTTAAATGCATTTTCAGCCCGAGCTGAGCACGTTTTGTGAGTGTGAATGTATCTTCATAGGAATGAGTTGTGTGGTCAAATTAATGCTCATTTAGGCTTCAGGTGGTCATCCTGAACTAAATACATGTTGAAGTGTGTGCATAATCCTTTGGTTTAGGCGTGACACTCAATTTGAGTTTTTATTGCTTTAAGTGCATTTTCAGCCCGAGCTGAGCGCGCTTTCTGACTTTGAATGTATCTTCATAGGAATGAGTTGTATGGTCAAATCAATGCTCATATAGGCTTCGGGAGGTCATCCTGAACAAAATACATGTTGAAGTGTGTGCATAAGTCCTTTGGTTTAGGCGTCACACTCAATTTGAGGTTTTATTGCTTTGAATGCATTTTCTGCCCGAGCTGACCACGTTTTGTGAGTTTGAATGTATCTTGATACGAATGAGTTGTGTGGTCAAATTAATGCTCATATGGGCTTCAGGAGGTCATCCTGAACAAAATACATGTTAAGTGTGTGAATAAGTCCTTTGGTTTAGGTGTGACACTCAATTTGAGTTTTATTGCTTTAAATGCATTTTCAGCCCGAGCTGAGCACGTTTTGTGAGTTTGAATGTATCTTCATAGGAATGAGTTGTGTGGTCAAATTAATGCTAATTTAGGCTTCAGGAGGTCATCCTGAACAAAATACATGTTGAAGTGTGTGCATAAATCCTTTGGTTTTGGCGTGACACTCAATTTGAGGTTTTATTGCTTTGAATGCATTTTCAGCCCGAGCTGAGCACGTTTTGTGAGTTTGAATGTATCTTGATAGGAATGAGTTGTGTGGTCAAATTAATGCTGATATAGGCTTCAGGATGACCTCTTGAACTAAATACATGTTGAAGTGTGTGCATAAGTCCTTTGGTTTAGGCGTGACACTCAATTTGAGTTTTTATTGCTTTAAATGCATTTTCAGCCCGAGCTGAGCACGTTTTGTGAGTTTGAATGTATCTTCATAGGAATGAGTTGTATGGTCAAATCAATGCTCATATAGGCTTCGGGAGGTCATCCTGAACAAAATACATGTTGAAGTGTGTGCATAAGTCCTTTGGTTTAGGCGTCACACTCAATTTGAGGTTTTATTGCTTTGAATGCATTTTCTGCCCGAGCTGACCACGTTTTGTGAGTTTGAATGTATCTTGATACGAATGAGTTGTGTGGTCAAATTAATGCTCATATAGGCTTCAGGATGACCTCCTGAACTAAATACATGTTGAAGTGTGTGCATAAGTCCTTTGGTTTAGGCGTGACACTCAATTTGAGTTTTTATTGCTTTAAATGCATTTTCAGCCCGAGCTGAGCACGTTTTGTGAGTTTGAATGTATCTTGATAGGAATGAGTTGTGTGGTCAAATTAATGCTCATATAGGCTTCAGGATGACCTCTTGAACTAAATACATGTTGAAGTGTGTGCATAAGTCCTTTGGTTTAGGCGTGACACTCAATTTGAGTTTTTATTGCTTTAAATGCATTTTCAGCCCGAGCTGAGCACGTTTTGTGAGTTTGAATGTATCTTCATAGGAATGAGTTGTATGGTCAAATCAATGCTCATATAGGCTTCGGGAGGTCATCCTGAACAAAATACATGTTGAAGTGTGTGCATAAGTCCTTTGGTTTAGGCGTCACACTCAATTTGAGGTTTTATTGCTTTGAATGCATTTTCTGCCCGAGCTGACCACGTTTTGTGAGTTTGAATGTATCTTGATACGAATGAGTTGTGTGGTCAAATTAATGCTCATATAGGCTTCAGGATGACCTCCTGAACTAAATACATGTTGAAGTGTGTGCATAAGTCCTTTGGTTTAGGCGTGACACTCAATTTGAGTTTTTATTGCTTTAAATGCATTTTCAGCCCGAGCTGAGCACGTTTTGTGAGTTTGAATGTATCTTGATAGGAATGGGTTGTGTGGTCAAATTAATGCTCATATAGGCTTCAGGATGGCCTCCTGAACTAAATACATGTTGAAGTGTGTGCATAAGTACTTTGGTTTAGGCGTGACACTCAATTTGAGTTTTTATAACTTTAAATGCATTTTCAGCCCGAGCTGAGCACGTTTTGTGAGTTTGAATGTATCTTCATAAGAATGAGTTATGTGGTCAAATTAATGCTCATATAGGCTTCAGGATGAACTCTTGAACTAAATACATTTTGAAGTGTGTGCATAAGTCCTTTGGTTTAGGCGTGACACTCAATTTGAGTTTTTATTGCTTTAAATGCATTTTCAGCCCGAGGTGAGCACGTTTTTTGAGTTTGAATGTATCTTCATAGGAATGAGTTGTGTGGTCAAATCAATGCTCATATAGGCTTCGGGAGGTCATCCTGAACAAAATACATGTTGAAGTGTGTGCATAAGTCCTTTGGTTTAGGTGTGACACTCAATTTGAGTTTTTATTGCTTTAAATGCATTTTCAGCCCGAGCTGAGCACGTTTTGTGAGTGTGAATGTATCTTCATAGGAATGAATTGTGTAGTCAAATTAATGCTCATATGGGCTTCAGGAGGTCATCCTGAACAAAATACATGTTGAGGTGTGTGCATAAGTCCTTTGGTTTAGGCGTGACACTCAATTTGAGTTTTTATTGCTTTAAATGCATTTTCAGCCCGAGCTGAGCACGTTTTGTGAGTTTGAATGTATCTTCATAGGAATGAGTTGTATGGTCAAATCAATGCTCATATAGGCTTCGGGAGGTCATCCTGAACAAAATACATGTTGAAGTGTGTGCATAAGTCCTTTGGTTTAGGCGTCACACTCAATTTGAGGTTTTATTGCTTTGAATGCATTTTCTGCCCGAGCTGACCACGTTTTGTGAGTTTGAATGTATCTTGATACGAATGAGTTGTGTGGTCAAATTAATGCTCATATGGGCTTCAGGAGGTCATCCTGAACAAAATACATGTTAAGTGTGTGAATAAGTCCTTTGGTTTAGGTGTGACACTCAATTTGAGTTTTATTGCTTTAAATGCATTTTCAGCCCGAGCTGAGCACGTTTTGTGAGTTTGAATGTATCTTCATAGGAATGAGTTGTGTGGTCAAATTAATGCTAATTTAGGCTTCAGGAGGTCATCCTGAACAAAATACATGTTGAAGTGTGTGCATAAATCCTTTGGTTTTGGCGTGACACTCAATTTGAGGTTTTATTGCTTTGAATGCATTTTCAGCCCGAGCTGAGCACGTTTTGTGAGTTTGAATGTATCTTGATAGGAATGAGTTGTGTGGTCAAATTAATGCTGATATAGGCTTCAGGATGACCTCTTGAACTAAATACATGTTGAAGTGTGTGCATAAGTCCTTTGGTTTAGGCGTGACACTCAATTTGAGTTTTTATTGCTTTAAATGCATTTTCAGCCCGAGCTGAGCACGTTTTGTGAGTTTGAATGTATCTTCATAGGAATGAGTTGTATGGTCAAATCAATGCTCATATAGGCTTCGGGAGGTCATCCTGAACAAAATACATGTTGAAGTGTGTGCATAAGTCCTTTGGTTTAGGCGTCACACTCAATTTGAGGTTTTATTGCTTTGAATGCATTTTCTGCCCGAGCTGACCACGTTTTGTGAGTTTGAATGTATCTTGATACGAATGAGTTGTGTGGTCAAATTAATGCTCATATAGGCTTCAGGATGACCTCCTGAACTAAATACATGTTGAAGTGTGTGCATAAGTCCTTTGGTTTAGGCGTGACACTCAATTTGAGTTTTTATTGCTTTAAATGCATTTTCAGCCCGAGCTGAGCACGTTTTGTGAGTTTGAATGTATCTTGATAGGAATGAGTTGTGTGGTCAAATTAATGCTCATATAGGCTTCAGGATGACCTCTTGAACTAAATACATGTTGAAGTGTGTGCATAAGTCCTTTGGTTTAGGCGTGACACTCAATTTGAGTTTTTATTGCTTTAAATGCATTTTCAGCCCGAGCTGAGCACGTTTTGTGAGTTTGAATGTATCTTCATAGGAATGAGTTGTATGGTCAAATCAATGCTCATATAGGCTTCGGGAGGTCATCCTGAACAAAATACATGTTGAAGTGTGTGCATAAGTCCTTTGGTTTAGGCGTCACACTCAATTTGAGGTTTTATTGCTTTGAATGCATTTTCTGCCCGAGCTGACCACGTTTTGTGAGTTTGAATGTATCTTGATACGAATGAGTTGTGTGGTCAAATTAATGCTCATATAGGCTTCAGGATGACCTCCTGAACTAAATACATGTTGAAGTGTGTGCATAAGTCCTTTGGTTTAGGCGTGACACTCAATTTGAGTTTTTATTGCTTTAAATGCATTTTCAGCCCGAGCTGAGCACGTTTTGTGAGTTTGAATGTATCTTGATAGGAATGGGTTGTGTGGTCAAATTAATGCTCATATAGGCTTCAGGATGGCCTCCTGAACTAAATACATGTTGAAGTGTGTGCATAAGTACTTTGGTTTAGGCGTGACACTCAATTTGAGTTTTTATAACTTTAAATGCATTTTCAGCCCGAGCTGAGCACGTTTTGTGAGTTTGAATGTATCTTCATAAGAATGAGTTATGTGGTCAAATTAATGCTCATATAGGCTTCAGGATGAACTCTTGAACTAAATACATTTTGAAGTGTGTGCATAAGTCCTTTGGTTTAGGCGTGACACTCAATTTGAGTTTTTATTGCTTTAAATGCATTTTCAGCCCGAGGTGAGCACGTTTTTTGAGTTTGAATGTATCTTCATAGGAATGAGTTGTGTGGTCAAATCAATGCTCATATAGGCTTCGGGAGGTCATCCTGAACAAAATACATGTTGAAGTGTGTGCATAAGTCCTTTGGTTTAGGTGTGACACTCAATTTGAGTTTTTATTGCTTTAAATGCATTTTCAGCCCGAGCTGAGCACGTTTTGTGAGTGTGAATGTATCTTCATAGGAATGAATTGTGTAGTCAAATTAATGCTCATATGGGCTTCAGGAGGTCATCCTGAACAAAATACATGTTGAGGTGTGTGCATAAGTCCTTTGGTTTAGGCGTGACACTCAATTTGAGTTTTTATTGCTTTAAATGCATTTTCAGCCCGAGCTGAGCACGTTTTGTGAGTTTGAATGTATCTTCATAGGAATGAGTTGTATGGTCAAATCAATGCTCATATAGGCTTCGGGAGGTCATCCTGAACAAAATACATGTTGAAGTGTGTGCATAAGTCCTTTGGTTTAGGTGTGACACTCAATTTGAGTTTTTATTGCTTTAAATGCATTTTCAGCCCGAGCTGAGCACGTTTTGTGAGTGTGAATGTATCTTCATAGGAATGAATTGTGTAGTCAAATTAATGCTCATATGGGCTTCAGGAGGTCATCCTGAACAAAATACATGTCGAAGTGTGTGCATAAGTCCTTTGGTTTAGGCGTGACACTCAATTTGAGTTTTTATTCCTTTAAATGCATTTTCAGCCCGAGCTGAGGACGTTTTGTGAATTTGAATGTCTCTTCATAGGAATGAGTTGTGTGGTCAAATTAATGGTCATATAGGCTTCAGGATGACCTCCTGAACTAAATACATGTTGAAGTGTGTGCATAAGTTCTTTGGTTTAGGCGTGACACTCACTTTGAGTTTTTATTGCTTTAAAATTATTTCAGCCCGAGCTGAGCACGTTTTGTGAGTTTGAATGTATCTTCATAGGAATGAGTTGTGTGGTCAACTTAATGTTCATTTAGGCTTCAGGAGGTCATCTTGAACAAAATACATGTTGAAGTGTGTGCATAAATCCTTTGGTTTAGGTGTGACACTCAATTTGAGTTTTTCTTGCTTTAAATGCATTTTCAGCCCGAGCTGAGCACGTTTTGTGAGTGTGAATGTATCTTCATAGGAATGAATTGTGTAGTCAAATTAATGCTCATATGGGCTTCAGGAGGTCATCCTGAACAAAATACATGTTGAAGTGTGTGCATAAGTCCTTTGGTTTAGGTGTGACACTCAATTTGAGTTTTTATTGCATTAAATGCATTTTCAGCCCGAGCTGAGCACGTTTTGTGAGTTTGAATGTATCTTCATAGGAATGAGTTGGGTGGTCAAATTAATGCTCATTTAGGCTTCAGGATGAACTCTTGAACTAAATACATGTTGAAGTGTGTGCATAAGTACTTTGGTTTAGGCGTGACACTCAATTTGAGTTTTTATAACTTTAAATGCATTTTCAGCCCGAGCTGAGCACGTTTTGTGAGTTTGAATGTATCTTCATAAGAATGAGTTATGTGGTCAAATTAATGCTCATATAGGCTTCAGGATGAACTCTTGAACTAAATACATGTTGAAGTGTGTGCATAAGTCCTTTGGTTTAGGCGTGACACTCAATTTGAGTTTTTATTGCTTTAAATGCATTTTCAGCCCGAGGTGAGCACGTTTTTTGAGTTTGAATGTATCTTCATAGGAATGAGTTGTGTGGTCAAATCAATGCTCATATAGGCTTCGGGAGGTCATCCTGAACAAAATACATGTTGAAGTGTGTGCATAAGTCCTTTGGTTTAGGCGTGACACTCAATTTGAGTTTTTATAACTTTAAATGCATTTTCAGCCCGAGCTGAGCACGTTTTGTGAGTTTGAATGTATCTTCATAAGAATGAGTTATGTGGTCAAATTAATGCTCATATAGGCTTCAGGATGACCTCTTGAACTAAATACATGTTGAAGTGTGTGCATAAGTCCTTTGGTTTAGGCGTGACACTCAATTTGAGTTTTTATTGCTTTAAATGCATTTTCAGCCCGAGCTGAGCACGTTTTGTGAGTTTGAATGTATCTTCATAGGAATGAGTTGTATGGTCAAATCAATGCTCATATAGGCTTCGGGAGGTCATCCTGAACAAAATACATGTTGAAGTGTGTGCATAAGTCCTTTGGTTTAGGTGTGACACTCAATTTGAGTTTTTATTGCTTTAAATGCATTTTCAGCCCGAGCTGAGCACGTTTTGTGAGTGTGAATGTATCTTCATAGGAATGAATTGTGTAGTCAAATTAATGCTCATATGGGCTTCAGGAGGTCATCCTGAACAAAATACATGTTGAGGTGTGTGCATAAGTCCTTTGGTTTAGGCGTGACACTCAATTTGAGTTTTTATTGCTTTAAATGCATTTTCAGCCCGAGGTGAGCACGTTTTTTGAGTTTGAATGTATCTTCATAGGAATGAGTTGTGTGGTCAAATCAATGCTCATATAGGCTTCGGGAGGTCATCCTGAACAAAATACATGTTGAAGTGTGTGCATAAATCCTTTGGTTTAGGCGTGACACTCAATTTGAGTTTTTATAACTTTAAATGCATTTTCAGCCCGAGCTGAGCACGTTTTGTGAGTTTGAATGTATCTTCATAAGAATGAGTTATGTGGTCAAATTAATGCTCATATAGGCTTCAGGATGACCTCTTGAACTAAATACATGTTGAAGTGTGTGCATAAGTCCTTTGGTTTAGGCGTGACACTCAATTTGAGTTTTTATTGCTTTAAATGCATTTTCAGCCCGAGCTGAGCACGTTTTGTGAGTTTGAATGTATCTTCATAGGAATGAGTTGTATGGTCAAATCAATGCTCATATAGGCTTCGGGAGGTCATCCTGAACAAAATACATGTTGAAGTGTGTGCATAAGTCCTTTGGTTTAGGTGTGACACTCAATTTGAGTTTTTATTGCTTTAAATGCATTTTCAGCCCGAGCTGAGCACGTTTTGTGAGTGTGAATGTATCTTCATAGGAATGAATTGTGTAGTCAAATTAATGCTCATATGGGCTTCAGGAGGTCATCCTGAACAAAATACATGTTGAGGTGTGTGCATAAGTCCTTTGGTTTAGGTGTGACACTCAATTTGAGTTTTTATTGCATTAAATGCATTTTCAGCCCGAGCTGAGCACGCTTTTTGAGTTTGAATGTATCTTCATAGGAATGAGTTGTGTGGTCAAATTAATGCTCATTTAGGCTTCAGGTGGTCATCCTGAACAAAATATATGTTGAAGTGTGTGCATAAATCCTTTGGTTTAGGCGTGACACTCAATTTGAGTTTTTATTCCTTTAAATGCATTTTCAGCCCGAGCTGAGGACGTTTTGTGAATTTGAATGTCTCTTCATAGGAATGAGTTGTGTGGTCAAATTAATGGTCATATAGGCTTCAGGATGACCTCCTGAACTAAATACATGTTGAAGTGTGTGCATAAGTTCTTTGGTTTAGGCGTGACACTCACTTTGAGTTTTTATTGCTTTAAAATTATTTCAGCCCGAGCTGAGCACGTTTTGTGAGTTTGAATGTATCTTCATAGGAATGAGTTGTGTGGTCAAATGAATGCTCATTTAGGCTTCAGGAGGTCATTTTGAACAAAATATATGTTGAAGTGTGTGCATAAGTCCTTTGGTTTAGGCGTGACACTCAATTTGAGTTTTTATTGCTTTAAATGCATTTTCAGCCCGAGCTGAGCATGTTTTGTGAGTTTGAATGTATCTTCATAGGAATGAGTTGTGTGGTCAACTTAATGTTCATTTAGGCTTCAGGAGGTCATCTTGAACAAAATACATGTTGAAGTGTGTGCATAAATCCTTTGGTTTAGGTGTGACACTCAATTTGAGTTTTTCTTGCTTTAAATGCATTTTCAGCCCGAGCTGAGCACGTTTTGTGAGTGTGAATGTATCTTCATAGGAATGAATTGTGTAGTCAAATTAATGCTCATATGGGCTTCAGGAGGTCATCCTGAACAAAATACATGTTGAAGTGTGTGCATAAGTCCTTTGGTTTAGGTGTGACACTCAATTTGAGTTTTTATTGCATTAAATGCATTTTCAGCCCGAGCTGAGCACGTTTTGTGAGTTTGAATGTATCTTCATAGGAATGAGTTGTGTGGTCAAATTAATGCTCATTTAGGCTTCAGGATGAACTCTTGAACTAAATACATGTTGAAGTGTGTGCATAAGTACTTTGGTTTAGGCGTGACACTCAATTTGAGTTTTTATAACTTTAAATGCATTTTCAGCCCGAGCTGAGCACGTTTTGTGAGTTTGAATGTATCTTCATAAGAATGAGTTATGTGGTCAAATTAATGCTCATATAGGCTTCAGGATGAACTCTTGAACTAAATACATGTTGAAGTGTGTGCATAAGTCCTTTGGTTTAGGCGTGACACTCAATTTGAGTTTTTATTGCTTTAAATGCATTTTCAGCCCGAGGTGAGCACGTTTTTTGAGTTTGATTGTATCTTCATAGGAATGAGTTGTGTGGTCAAATCAATGCTCATATAGGCTTCGGGAGGTCATCCTGAACAAAATACATGTTGAAGTGTGTGCATAAGTCCTTTGGTTTAGGCGTGACACTCAATTTGAGTTTTTATAACTTTAAATGCATTTTCAGCCCGAGCTGAGCACGTTTTGTGAGTTTGAATGTATCTTCATAAGAATGAGTTATGTGGTCAAATTAATGCTCATTTAGGCTTCAGGTGGTCATCCTGAACAAAATACATGTTGAGGTGTGTGCATAAATCCTTTGGTTTAGGCGTGACACTCAATTTGAGTTTTTATTGCTTTAAATGCATTTTCAGCCCGAGCTGAGCACGTTTTTTGAGTTTGAATGTATCTTCATAGGAATGAGTTGTGTGGTCAAATCAATGCTCATATAGGCTTCGGGAGGTCATCCTGAACAAAATACATGTCGAAGTGTGTGCATAAGTCCTTTGGTTTAGGCGTGACACTCAATTTGAGTTTTTATTCCTTTAAATGCATTTGCAGCCCGAGCTGAGCACGTTTTGTGAGTGTGAATGTATCTTCATAGGAATGAATTGTGTAGTCAAATTAATGCTCATATGGGCTTCAGGAGGTCATCCTGAACAAAATACATGTTGAGGTGTGTGCATAAGTCCTTTGGTTTAGGTGTGACACTCAATTTGAGTTTTTATTGCATTAAATGCATTTTCAGCCCGAGCTGAGCACGCTTTTTGAGTTTGAATGTATCTTCATAGGAATGAGTTGTGTGGTCAAATTAATGCTCATTTAGGCTTCAGGTGGTCATCCTGAACAAAATACATGTTGAAGTGTGTGCATAAATCCTTTGGCTTAGGCGTGACACTCAATTTGAGTTTTTATTGCTTTAAATGCATTTTCAGCCCGAGCTGAGCACGTTTTTTGAGTTTGAATGTATCTTCATAGGAATGAGTTGTGTGGTCAAATCAATGCTCATATAGGCTTCGGGAGGTCATCCTGAACAAAATACATGTTGAAGTGTGTGCATAAGTCCTTTGGTTTAGGTGTGACACTCAATTTGAGTTTTTATTGCTTTAAATGCATTTTCAGCCCGAGCTGAGCACGTTTTGTGAGTGTGAATGTATCTTCATAGGAATGAATTGTGTAGTCAAATTAATGCTCATATGGGCTTCAGGAGGCCATCCTGAACAAAATACATGTTGAAGTGTGTGCATAAGTCCTTTGGTTTAGGCGTGACACTCAATTTGAGTTTTTATTGCTTTAAATGCATTTTCAGCCCGAGGTGAGCACGTTTTTTGAGTTTGAATGTATCTTCATAGGAATGAGTTGTGTGGTCAAATCAATGCTCATATAGGCTTCGGGAGGTCATCCTGAACAAAATACATGAAGTGTGTGCATAAGTCCTTTGGTTTAGGCGTGACACTCAATTTGAGTTTTTATAACTTTAAATGCATTTTCAGCCCGAGCTGAGCACGTTTTGTGAGTTTGAATGTATCTTCATAAGAATGAGTTATGTGGTCAAATTAATGCTCATATGGGCTTCAGGAGGTCATCCTGAACAAAATACATGTTGAGGTGTGTGCATAAGTCCTTTGGTTTAGGCGTGACACTCAATTTGAGTTTTTATTGCTTTAAATGCATTTTCAGCCCGAGGTGAGCACGTTTTTTGAGTTTGAATGTATCTTCATAGGAATGAGTTGTGTGGTCAAATCAATGCTCATATAGGCTTCGGGAGGTCATCCTGAACAAAATACATGTTGAAGTGTGTGCATAAATCCTTTGGTTTAGGCGTGACACTCAATTTGAGTTTTTATAACTTTAAATGCATTTTCAGCCCGAGCTGAGCACGTTTTGTGAGTTTGAATGTATCTTCATAAGAATGAGTTATGTGGTCAAATTAATGCTCATATAGGCTTCAGGATGACCTCTTGAACTAAATACATGTTGAAGTGTGTGCATAAGTCCTTTGGTTTAGGCGTGACACTCAATTTGAGTTTTTATTGCTTTAAATGCATTTTCAGCCCGAGCTGAGCACGTTTTGTGAGTTTGAATGTATCTTCATAGGAATGAGTTGTATGGTCAAATCAATGCTCATATAGGCTTCGGGAGGTCATCCTGAACAAAATACATGTTGAAGTGTGTGCATAAGTCCTTTGGTTTAGGTGTGACACTCAATTTGAGTTTTAATAAAAACTTTAAATGCATTTTCAGCCCGAGCTGAGCACGTTTTGTGAGTGTGAATGTATCTTCATAGGAATGAATTGTGTAGTCAAATTAATGCTCATATGGGCTTCAGGAGGTCATCCTGAACAAAATACATGTTGAGGTGTGTGCATAAGTCCTTTGGTTTAGGTGTGACACTCAATTTGAGTTTTTATTGCATTAAATGCATTTTCAGCCCGAGCTCAGCACGCTTTTTGAGTTTGAATGTATCTTCATAGGAATGAGTTGTGTGGTCAAATTAATGCTCATTTAGGCTTCAGGTGGTCATCCTGAACAAAATACATGTTGAAGTGTGTGCATAAATCCTTTGGTTTAGGCGTGACACTCAATTTGAGTTTTTATTCCTTTAAATGCATTTTCAGCCCGAGCTGAGGACGTTTTGTGAATTTGAATGTCTCTTCATAGGAATGAGTTGTGTGGTCAAATTAATGGTCATATAGGCTTCAGGATGACCTCCTGAACTAAATACATGTTGAAGTGTGTGCATAAGTTCTTTGGTTTAGGCGTGACACTCACTTTGAGTTTTTATTGCTTTAAAATTATTTCAGCCCGAGCTGAGCACGTTTTGTGAGTTTGAATGTATCTTCATAGGAATGAGTTGTGTGGTCAAATGAATGCTCATTTAGGCTTCAGGAGGTCATTTTGAACAAAATATATGTTGAAGTGTGTGCATAAGTCCTTTGGTTTAGGCGTGACACTCAATTTGAGTTTTTATTGCTTTAAATGCATTTTCAGCCCGAGCTGAGCATGTTTTGTGAGTTTGAATGTATCTTCATAGGAATGAGTTGTGTGGTCAACTTAATGTTCATTTAGGCTTCAGGAGGTCATCTAGAACAAAATACATGTTGAAGTGTGTGCATAAATCCTTTGGTTTAGGTGTGACACTCAATTTGAGTTTTTCTTGCTTTAAATGCATTTTCAGCCCGAGCTGAGCACGTTTTGTGAGTGTGAATGTATCTTCATAGGAATGAATTGTGTAGTCAAATTAATGCTCATATGGGCTTCAGGAGGTCATCCTGAACAAAATACATGTTGAAGTGTGTGCATAAGTCCTTTGGTTTAGGTGTGACACTCAATTTGAGTTTTTATTGCATTAAATGCATTTTCAGCCCGAGCTGAGCACGTTTTGTGAGTTTGAATGTATCTTCATAGGAATGAGTTGTGTGGTCAAATTAATGCTCATTTAGGCTTCAGGATGAACTCTTGAACTAAATACATGTTGAAGTGTGTGCATAAGTACTTTGGTTTAGGCGTGACACTCAATTTGAGTTTTTATAACTTTAAATGCATTTTCAGCCCGAGCTGAGCACGTTTTGTGAGTTTGAATGTATCTTCATAAGAATGAGTTATGTGGTCAAATTAATGCTCATATAGGCTTCAGGATGAACTCTTGAACTAAATACATGTTGAAGTGTGTGCATAAGTCCTTTGGTTTAGGCGTGACACTCAATTTGAGTTTTTATTGCTTTAAATGCATTTTCAGCCCGAGGTGAGCACGTTTTTTGAGTTTGAATGTATCTTCATAGGAATGGGTTGTGTGGTCAAATCAATGCTCATATAGGCTTCGGGAGGTCATCCTGAACAAAATACATGTTGAAGTGTGTGCATAAGTCCTTTCTTTGGTTTAGGCGTGACACTCAATTTGAGTTTTTATAACTTTAAATGCATTTTCAGCCCGAGCTGAGCACGTTTTGTGAGTTTGAATGTATCTTCATAAGAATGAGTTATGTGGTCAAATTAATGCTCATATAGGCTTCAGGATGACCTCTTGAACTAAATACATGTTGAAGTGTGTGCATAAGTCCTTTGGTTTAGGCGTGACACTCAATTTGAGTTTTTATTGCTTTAAATGCATTTTCAGCCCGAGCTGAGCACGTTTTGTGAGTTTGAATGTATCTTCATAGGAATGAGTTGTATGGTCAAATCAATGCTCATATAGGCTTCGGGAGGTCATCCTGAACAAAATACATGTTGAAGTGTGTGCATAAGTCCTTTGGTTTAGGTGTGACACTCAATTTGAGTTTTTATTGCTTTAAATGCATTTTCAGCCCGAGCTGAGCACGTTTTGTGAGTGTGAATGTATCTTCATAGGAATGAATTGTGTAGTCAAATTAATGCTCATATGGGCTTCAGGAGGTCATCCTGAACAAAATACATGTTGAGGTGTGTGCATAAGTCCTTTGGTTTAGGCGTGACACTCAATTTGAGTTTTTATTGCTTTAAATGCATTTTCAGCCCGAGGTGAGCACGTTTTTTGAGTTTGAATGTATCTTCATAGGAATGAGTTGTGTGGTCAAATCAATGCTCATATAGGCTTCGGGAGGTCATCCTGAACAAAATACATGTTGAAGTGTGTGCATAAATCCTTTGGTTTAGGCGTGACACTCAATTTGAGTTTTTATAACTTTAAATGCATTTTCAGCCCGAGCTGAGCACGTTTTGTGAGTTTGAATGTATCTTCATAAGAATGAGTTATGTGGTCAAATTAATGCTCATATAGGCTTCAGGATGACCTCTTGAACTAAATACATGTTGAAGTGTGTGCATAAGTCCTTTGGTTTAGGCGTGACACTCAATTTGAGTTTTTATTGCTTTAAATGCATTTTCAGCCCGAGCTGAGCACGTTTTGTGAGTTTGAATGTATCTTCATAGGAATGAGTTGTATGGTCAAATCAATGCTCATATAGGCTTCGGGAGGTCATCCTGAACAAAATACATGTTGAAGTGTGTGCATAAGTCCTTTGGTTTAGGTGTGACACTCAATTTGAGTTTTTATTGCTTTAAATGCATTTTCAGCCCGAGCTGACCACGTTTTGTGAGTGTGAATGTATCTTCATAGGAATGAATTGTTTAGTCAAATTAATGCTCATATGGGCTTCAGGAGGTCATCCTGAACAAAATACATGTTGAGGTGTGTGCATAAGTCCTTTGGTTTAGGTTTGACACTCAATTTGAGTTTTTATTGCATTAAATGCATTTTCAGCCCGAGCTGAGCACGCTTTTTGAGTTTGAATGTATCTTCATAGGAATGAGTTGTGTGGTCAAATTAATGCTCATTTAGGCTTCAGGTGGTCATCCTGAACAAAATACATGTTGAGGTGTGTGCATAAATCCTTTGGTTTAGGCGTGACACTCAATTTGAGTTTTTATTGCTTTAAATGCATTTTCAGCCCGAGCTGAGCACGTTTTTTGAGTTTGAATGTATCTTCATAGGAATGAGTTGTGTGGTCAAATCAATGCTCATATAGGCTTCGGGAGGTCATCCTGAACAAAATACATGTCGAAGTGTGTGCATAAGTCCTTTGGTTTAGGCGTGACACTCAATTTGAGTTTTTATTCCTTTAAATGCATTTGCAGCCCGAGCTGAGGACGTTTTGTGAATTTGAATGTATCTTCATAGGAATGAGTTGTGTGGTCAAATTAATGCTCATATAGGCTTCAGGATGACCTCCTGAACTAAATACATGTTGAAGTGTGTGCATAAGTTCTTTGGTTTAGGCGTGACACTCACTTTGAGTTTTTATTGCTTTAAAATTATTTCAGCCCGAGCTGAGCACGTTTTGTGAGTTTGAATGTATCTTCATAGGAATGAGTTGTGTGGTCAAATGAATGCTCATTTAGGCTTCAGGAGGTCATTTTGAACAAAATACATGTTGAAGTGTGTGCATAAATCCTTTGGTTTAGGCGTGACACTCAATTTGAGTTTTTATTGCTTTAAATGCATTTTCAGCCCGAGCTGAGCATGTTTTGTGAGTTTGAATGTATCTTCATAGGAATGAGTTGTGTGGTCAACTTAATGTTCATTTAGGCTTCAGGAGGTCATCTTGAACAAAATACATGTTGAAGTGTGTGCATAAATCCTTTGGTTTAGGTGTGACACTCAATTTGAGTTTTTCTTGCTTTAAATGCATTTTCAGCCCGAGCTGAGCACGTTTTGTGAGTGTGAATGTATCTTCATAGGAATGAATTGTGTAGTCAAATTAATGCTCATATGGGTTTCAGGAGGTCATCCTGAACAAAATACATGTTGAAGTGTGTGCATAAGTCCTTTGGTTTAGGTGTGACACTCAATTTGAGTTTTTATTGCATTAAATGCATTTTCAGCCCGAGCTGAGCACGTTTTGTGAGTTTGAATGTATCTTCATAGGAATGAGTTGTGTGGTCAAATTAATGCTCATTTAGGCTTCAGGAGGACATCCTGAACTAAGTACATGTTGAAGTGTGTGCATAAGTCCTTTGGTTTGGGCGTGACACTCAATTTGAGTTTTTATTGCTTTAAATGCATTTTCAGCCTGAGCTGAGCGCGCTTTCTGACTTTGAATGTATCTTCATAGGAATGAGTTGTCTGGTCAAATTAATGCTCATTTAGGCTTCAGGTGGTCATCCTGAACTAAATACATGTTGAAGTGTGTGCATAATCCTTTGGTTTAGGCGTGATACTCAATTTGAGTTTTTATTGCTTTAAATGCATTTTCAGCCCGAGCTGAGCGCGCTTTCTGACTTTGAATGTATCTTCATAGGAATGAGTTGTGTGGTCAAATTAATGCTCATATGGGCTTCAGGAGGTCATCCTGAACAAAATACATGTTAAGTGTGTGAAAAAGTCCTTTGGTTTAGGTGTGACACTCAATTTGAGTTTTATTGCTTTAAATGCATTTTCAGCCCGAGCTGAGCACGTTTTGTGAGTTTGAATGTATCTTCATAGGAATGAGTTGTGTGGTCAAATTAATGCTCATTTAGGCTTCAGGTGGTCATCCTGAACTAAATACATGTTGAAGTGTGTGCATAAGTCCTTTGGTTTAGGCGTGACACTCAATTTGAGTTTTTATTGCTTTAAATGCATTTTCAGCCCGAGCTGAGCACGTTTTGTGAGTTTGAATGTATCTTCATAGGAATGAGTTGTGTGGTCAAATTAATGCTCATATGGGCTTCAGGAGGTCATCCTGAACAAAATACATGTTAAGTGTGTGAATAAGTCCTTTGGTTTAGGTGTGACACTCAATTTGAGTTTTATTGCTTTAAATGCATTTTCAGCCCGAGCTGAGCACGTTTTGTGAGTTTGAATGTATCTTCATAGGAATGAGTTGTGTGGTCAAATTAATGCTCATTTAGGCTTCAGGTGGTCATCCTGAACTAAATACATGTTGAAGTGTGTGCATAAGTCCTTTGGTTTAGGCGTGACACTCAATTTGTTTTTATTGCTTTAAATGCATTTTCAGCCCGAGCTGAGCGCGCTTTCTGACTTTGAATGTATCTTCATAGGAATGAGTTGTGTGGTCAAATTTTTGCTCAAATAGGTTTCAGGAGGTCATCCTGAACAAAATACATGTTGAAGTGTGTGCATACGTCCTTCGGTTCAGGCGTGACACTCAATTTGAGTTTTTATTGCGAAATGCATTTTCAGGCAGAGATGAGCAAGTTTTCTGAGTTTGAAGTATCTTCATAGGAATGAGTTGTGTGGTCAAATTAATGCTAATTTAGGCTTCAGGAGGTCATCCTGAACAAAATACATGTTGAAGTGTGTGCATAAGTACTTTGGTTTAGGTGTGACACTCAATTTGAGTTTTTATTGCTTTAAATGCATTTTCAGCCCGAGCTGAGCACGTTTTGTGAGTTTGAATGTATCTTCATAGGAATGAGTTGTATGGTCAAATCAATGCTCATATAGGCTTCGGGAGGTCATCCTGAACAAAATACATGTTGAAGTGTGTGCATAAGTCCTTTGGTTTAGGCGTCACACTCAATTTGAGGTTTTATTGCTTTGAATGCATTTTCTGCCCGAGCTGACCACGTTTTGTGAGATTGAATGTATCTTCATAGGAATGAGTTGTGTGGTCAAATTAATGCTCATATAGGCTTCAGGATGACCTCCTGAACTAAATACATGTTGAAGTGTGTGCATAAGTCCTTTGGTTTAGGCGTGACACTCAATTTGAGTTTTTATTGCTTTAAATGCATTTTCAGCCCGAGCTGAGCACGTTTTGTGAGTTTGAATGTATCTTCATAGGAATGAGTTGTGTGGTCAAATCAATGCTCATATAGGCTTCGGGAGGTCATCCTGAACAAAATACATGTTGAAGTGTGTGCATAAGTCCTTTGGTTTAGGCGTCACACTCAATTTGAGGTTTTATTGCTTTAAATGCATTTTCAGCCCGAGCTGAGGACGTTTTGTGAGTTTGAATGTATCTTCATAGGAATGAGTTGTGTGGTCAAATTAATGCTCATATAGGCTTCAGGATGACCTCCTGAACTAAATACATGTTGAAGTGTGTGCATAAATAAGTCCTTTGGTTTAGGCGTGACACTCAATTTGAGTTTTTATTGCTTTAAATGCATTTTCAGCCCGAGCTGAGCACGTTTTGTGAGTTTGAATGTATCTTGATAGGAATGAGTTGTGTATTCAAATTAGTGCCCATTTAGGTGTCAGGGGGACATCCTGAACAAAATGCATGTTGAAGTGTGTGTATAAGTCCTTTGGTTTAGGCGTGACACTCAATTTGAGTTTTTATTCCTTTAAATGCATTTTCAGCCCGAGCTGAGCACGTTTTGTGAGTTTGAATGTATCTTCATAGGAATGAGTTTTGTGGTCAAATTAATGCTCATTTAGGCTTCAGGTGGTCATCCTGAACAAAATACATGTTGAAGTGTGTGCATAAGTTCTTTGGTTTAGGCGTGACACTCACTTTGAGTTTTTATTGCTTTAAAATTATTTCAGCCCGAGCTGAGCACGTTTTGTGAGTTTGAATGTATCTTCATAGGAATGAGTTGTGTGGTCAAATGAATGCTCATTTAGGCTTCAGGAGGTCATCTTGAACAAAATATATGTTGAAGTGTGTGCATAAGTCCTTTGGTTTAGGCGTGACACTCAATTTGAGTTTTTATTGCTTTAAATGCATTTTCAGCCCGAGCTGAGCATGTTTTGTGAGTTTGAATGTATCTTCATAGGAATGAGTTGTGTGGTCAACTTAATGTTCATTTAGGCTTCAGGAGGTCATCCTGAACAAAATACATGTTAAGTGTGTGAATAAGTCCTTTGGTTTAGGTGTGACACTCAATTTGAGTTTTATTGCTTTAAATGCATTTTCAGCCCGAGCTGAGCACGTTTTGTGAGTTTGAATGTATCTTCATAGGAATGAGTTGTGTGGTCAAATTAATGCTCATTTAGGCTTCAGGTGGTCATCCTGAACTAAATACATGTTGAAGTGTGTGCATAAGTCCTTTGGTTTAGGCGTGACACTCAATTTGTTTTTATTGCTTTAAATGCATTTTCAGCCCGAGCTGAGCGCGCTTTCTGACTTTGAATGTATCTTCATAGGAATGAGTTGTGTGGTCAAATTTTTGCTCAAATAGGTTTCAGGAGGTCATCCTGAACAAAATACATGTTGAAGTGTGTGCATAAGTCCTTCGGTTCAGGCGTGACACTCAATTTGAGTTTTTATTGCGAAATGCATTTTCAGGCAGAGATGAGCAAGTTTTCTGAGTTTGAAGTATCTTCATAGGAATGAGTTGTGTGGTCAAATTAATGCTAATTTAGGCTTCAGGAGGTCATCCTGAACAAAATACATGTTGAAGTGTGTGCATAAGTCCTTTGGTTTTGGCGTGACACTCAATTTGAGGTTTTATTGCTTTGAATGCATTTTCAGCCCGAGCTGAGCACGTTTTGTGAGTTTGAATGTATCTTGATAGGAATGAGTTGTGTGGTCAAATTAATGCTGATATAGGCTTCAGGATGACCTCTTGAACTAAATACATGTTGAAGTGTGCGCATAAGTACTTTGGTTTAGGTGTGACACTCAATTTGAGTTTTTATTGCTTTAAATGCATTTTCAGCCCGAGCTGAGCACGTTTTTTGAGTTTGAATGTATCTTCGTAGGAATGAGTTGTGTGGTCAAATGAATGCTCATTTAGGCTTCAGGAGGTCATTTTGAACAAAATATATGTTGAAGTGTGTGCATAAGTCCTTTGGTTTAGGCGTGACACTCAATTTGAGTTTTTATTGCTTTAAATGCATTTTCAGCCCGAGCTGAGCATGTTTTGTGAGTTTGAATGTATCTTCATAGGAATGAGTTGTGTGGTCAACTTAATGTTCATTTAGGCTTCAGGAGGTCATCTTGAACAAAATACATGTTGAAGTGTGTGCATAAATCCTTTGGTTTAGGTGTGACACTCAATTTGAGTTTTTATTGCTTTAAATGCATTTTCAGCCCGAGCTGAGCACGTTTTGTGAGTGTGAATGTATCTTCATAGGAATGAATTGTGTAGTCAAATTAATGCTCATATGGGCTTCAGGAGGTCATCCTGAACAAAATACATGTTGAAGTGTGTGCATAAGTCCTTTGGTTTAGGTGTGACACTCAATTTGAGTTTTTATTGCATTAAATGCATTTTCAGCCCGAGCTGAGCACGTTTTGTGAGTTTGAATGTATCTTCATAGGAATGAGTTGTGTGGTCAAATTAATGCTCATTTAGGCTTCAGGAGGACATCCTGAACTAAGTACATGTTGAAGTGTGTGCATAAGTCCTTTGGTTTGGGCGTGACACTCAATTTGAGTTTTTATTGCTTTAAATGCATTTTCAGCCCGAGCTGAGCGCGCTTTCTGACTTTGAATGTATCTTCATAGGAATGAGTTGTCTGGTCAAATTAATGCTCATTTAGGCTTCAGGTGGTCATCCTGAACTAAATACATGTTGAAGTGTGTGCATAATCCTTTGGTTTAGGCGTGATACTCAATTTGAGTTTTTATTGCTTTAAATGCATTTTCAGCCCGAGCTGAGCGCGCTTTCTGACTTTGAATGTATCTTCATAGGAATGAGTTGTGTGGTCAAATTAATGCTCATATGGGCTTCAGGAGGTCATCCTGAACAAAATACATGTTAAGTGTGTGAATAAGTCCTTTGGTTTAGGTGTGACACTCAATTTGAGTTTTATTGCTTTAAATGCATTTTCAGCCCGAGCTGAGCACGTTTTGTGAGTTTGAATGTATCTTCATAGGAATGAGTTGTGTGGTCAAATTAATGCTCATTTAGGCTTCAGGTGGTCATCCTGAACTAAATACATGTTGAAGTGTGTGCATAAGTCCTTTGGTTTAGGCGTGACACTCAATTTGAGTTTTTATTGCTTTAAATGCATTTTCAGCCCGAGCTGAGCACGTTTTGTAAGTTTGAATGTATCTTCATAGGAATGAGTTGTGTAGTCAAATTAATGCTCATATGGGCTTCAGGAGGTCATCCTGAACAAAATACATGTTGAAGTGTGTGCATAAGTCCTTTGGTTTAGGCGTGACACTCAATTTGAGGTTTTATTGCTTTGAATGCATTTTCAGCCCGAGCTGAGCACGTTTTGTGAGTTTGAATGTATCTTGATAGGAATGAGTTGTGTATTCAAATTAGTGCCCATTTAGGTGTCAGGGGGACATCCTGAACAAAATGCATGTTGAAGTGTGTGTATAAGTCCTTTGGTTTAGGCGTGACACTCAATTTGAGTTTTTATTCCTTTAAATGCATTTTCAGCCCGAGCTGAGCACGTTTTGTGAGTTTGAATGTATCTTCATAGGAATGAGTTTTGTGGTCAAATTAATGCTCATATGGGCTTCAGGAAGTCATCCTGAACAAAATACATGTTGAAGTGTGTGCATAAGTCCTTTGGTTTAGGTGTGACACTCAATTTGAGTTTTTATTGCTTTAAATGCATTTTCAGCCCGAGCTGAGCACGTTTTGTGAGTTTGAATGTATCTTCATAGGAATGAGTTGTGTGGTCAAATTATTGCTCATTTAGGCTTCAGGTGGTCATCCTGAACAAAATACATGTTGAAGTGTGTGCATAAGTCCTTTGGTTTAGGCGTGACACTCAATTTGAGTTTTTATTGCTTTAAATGCATTTTCAGCCCGAGCTGAGCACGTTTTGAGAGTTTGAATGTATCTTCATAGGAATGAGTTGTGTGGTCAAATTAATGCTCATTTAGGCTTCAGGTGGTCATCCTGAACAAAATACATGTTGAAGTGTGTGCATAAGTTCTTTGGATTAGGCGTGACACTCACTTTGAGTTTTTATTGCTTTAAAATTATTTCAGCCCGAGCTGAGCACGTTTTGTGAGTTTGAATGTATCTTCATAGGAATGAGTTTTGTGGTCAAATTAATGCTCATTTAGGCTTCAGGTGGTCATCCTGAACAAAATACATGTTGAAGTGTGTGCATAGGTTCTTTGGTTTAGGCGTGACACTCACTTTGAGTTTTTATTGCTTTAAAATTATTTCAGCCCAAGCTGAGCACGTTTTGTGAGTTTGAATGTATCTTCATAGGAATGAGTTGTGTGGTCAAATGAATGCTCATTTAGGCTTCAGGAGGTCATCTTGAACAAAATATATGTTGAAGTGTGTGCATAAATCCTTTGGTTTATGCGTGACACTCAATTTGAGTTTTTATTGCTTTAAATGCATTTTCAGCCCGAGCTGAGCATGTTTTGTGAGTTTGAATGTATCTTCATAGGAATGAGTTGTGTGGTCAACTTAATGTTCATTTAGGCTTCAGGAGGTCATCTTGAACAAAATACATGTTGAAGTGTGTGCATAAATCCTTTGGTTTAGGTGTGACACTCAATTTGAGTTTTTATTGCTTTAAATGCATTTTCAGCCCGAGCTGAGCACGTTTTGTGAGTGTGAATGTATCTTCATAGGAATGAATTGTGTAGTCAAATTAATGCTCATATGGGCTTCAGGAGGTCATCCTGAACAAAATACATGTTGAAGTGTGTGCATAAGTCCTTTGGTTTAGGTGTGACACTCAATTTGAGTTTTTATTGCATTAAATGCATTTTCAGCCCGAGCTGAGCACGTTTTGTGAGTTTGAATGTATCTTCATAGGAATGAGCTGTGTGGTCAAATTAATGCTCATTTAGGCTTCAGGAGGACATCCTGAACTAAGTACATGTTGAAGTGTGTGCATAAGTCCTTTGGTTTGGGCGTGACACTCAATTTGAGTTTTTATTGCTTTAAATGCATTTTCAGCCCGAGCTGAGCGCGCTTTCTGACTTTGAATGTATCTTCATAGGAATGAGTTGTCTGGTCAAATTAATTCTCATATGGACTTCAGGAGGTCATCCTGAACAAAATTCATGTTGAAGTGTGTGCATAAGTCCTTTGGTTTAGGCGTGACACTCAATTTGAGGTTTTATTGCTTTGAATGCATTTTCAGCCCGAGCTGAGCATGTTTTGTGAGTTTGAATGTATCTTGATACGAATGAGTTGTGTGGTCAAATTAATGCTCATATAGGCTTCAGGATGACCTCCTGAACAAAATACATGTTGAAGTGTGTGCATAAGTCCTTTGGTTTAGGCGTGACACTCAATTTGAGTTTTTATTGCTTTAAATGCATTTTCAGCCCGAGCTGAGCACGTTTTGTGAGTTTGAATGTATCTTCATAGGAATGAGTTGTGTAGTCAAATTACTGCTCATTTATGCTTCAGGAGGACATCCTGAACTAAATACATTGAAGTGTGTGCAAAAGTCCTTTGGTTTGGGAGTGACACTCAATTTGAGTTTTTATTGCTTTAAATGCATTTCAGCCCGAGCTGAGCACGTTTTGTGAGTGTGAATGTATCTTCATAGGAATGAATTGTGTAGTCAAATTAATGCTCATATGGGCTTCAGGAGGTCATCCTGAACAAAATACATCTTGAAGTGTGTGCATAAGTCCTTTGGTTTAGGTGTGACACTCAATTTGAGTTTTTATTGCATTAAATGCATTTTCAGCCCGAGCTGAGCACGTTTTTTGAGTTTGAATGTATCTTCATAGGAATGAGTTGTGTGGTCAAATTAATGCTCATTTAGGCTTCAGGTGGTCATCCTGAACAAAATACATGTCGAAGTGTGTGCATAAGTCCTTTGGTTTAGGCGTGACACTCAATTTGAGTTTTTATTCTTTGAAATGCATTTTCAGCCCGAGCTGAGCACGTTTTGTGAGTTTGAATGTATCTTCATAGGAATGAGTTGTGTGGTCAAATTAATGCTCATTTAGGCTTCAGGTGGTCATCCTGAACTAAATACATGTTGAAGTGTGTGCATAATCCTTTGGTTTAGGCGTGACACTCAATTTGAGTTTTTATTGCTTTAAAATTATTTCAGCCCTCGCTGAGCACGTTTTGTGAGTTTGAATGTATCTTCATAGGAATGAGTTGTGTGGTCAAATGAATGCTAATTTAGGCTTCAGGAGGTCATCTTGAACAAAATATATGTTGAAGTGTGTGCATAAGTCCTTTGGTTTAGGCGTGACACTCAATTTGAGTTTTTATTGCTTTAAATGCATTTTCAGCCCGAGCTGAGTATGTTTTGTGAGTTTGAATGTATCTTCATAGGATTGAGTTGTGTGGTCAACTTAATGTTCATTTAGGCTTCAGGAGGTCATCTTGAACAAAATACATGTTGAAGTGTGTGCATTAGTCCTTTGGTTTAGGTGTGACACTCAATTTGAGTTTTTATTGCTTTAAATGCATTTTCAGCCCGAGCTGAGCACGTTTTGTGAGTGTGAATGTATCTTCATAGGAATGAATTGTGTAGTCAAATTAATGCTCATATGGGCTTCAGGAGGTCATCCTGAACAAAATACATGTTGAAGTGTGTGCATAAGTCCTTTGGTTTAGGTGTGACACTCAATTTGAGTTTTTATTGCTTTAAATGCATTTTCAGCCCGAACTGAGCACGTTTTGTTAGTTTGAATGTATCTTCATAGGAATGAGTTGTGTGGTCAAATTAATGCTCATTTAGGCTTCAGGTGGTCATCCTGAACTAAATACATGTTGAAGTGTGTGCATAATCCTTTGGTTTAGGCGTGACACTCAATTTGAGTTTTTATTGCTTTAAGTGCATTTTCAGCCCGAGCTGAGCGCGCTTTCTGACTTTGAATGTATCTTCATAGGAATGAGTTGTATGGTCAAATCAATGCTCATATAGGCTTCGGGAGGTCATCCTGAACAAAATACATGTTGAAGTGTGTGCATAAGTCCTTTGGTTTAGGCGTCACACTCAATTTGAGGTTTTATTGCTTTGAATGCATTTTCTGCCCGAGCTGACCACGTTTTGTGAGTTTGAATGTATCTTGATACGAATGAGTTGTGTGGTCAAATTAATGCTCATATGGGCTTCAGGAGGTCATCCTGAACAAAATACATGTTAAGTGTGTGAATAAGTCCTTTGGTTTAGGTGTGACACTCAATTAGAGTTTTATTGCTTTAAATGCATTTTCAGCCCGAGCTGAGCACGTTTTGTGAGTTTGAATGTATCTTCATAGGAATGAGTTGTGTGGTCAAATTAATGCTGATTTAGGCTTCAGGAGGTCATCCTGAACAAAATACATGTTGAAGTGTGTGCATAAGTCCTTTGGTTTTGGCGTGACACTCAATTTGAGGTTTTATTGCTTTGAATGCATTTTCAGCCCGAGCTGAGCACGTTTTGTGAGTTTGAATGTATCTTGATAGGAATGAGTTGTGTGGTCAAATTAATGCTGATATAGGCTTCAGGATGACCTCTTGAACTAAATACATGTTGAAGTGTGTGCATAAGTCCTTTGGTTTAGGCGTGACACTCAATTTGAGTTTTTATTGCTTTAAATGCATTTTCAGCCCGAGCTGAGCACGTTTTGTGAGTTTGAATGTATCTTCATAGGAATGAGTTGTATGGTCAAATCAATGCTCATATAGGCTTCGGGAGGTCATCCTGAACAAAATACATGTTGAAGTGTGTGCATAAGTCCTTTGGTTTAGGCGTCACACTCAATTTGAGGTTTTATTGCTTTGAATGCATTTTCTGCCCGAGCTGACCACGTTTTGTGAGTTTGAATGTATCTTGATACGAATGAGTTGTGTGGTCAAATTAATGCTCATATAGGCTTCAGGATGACCTCCTGAACTAAATACATGTTGAAGTGTGTGCATAAGTCCTTTGGTTTAGGCGTGACACTCAATTTGAGTTTTTATTGCTTTAAATGCATTTTCAGCCCGAGCTGAGCACGTTTTGTGAGTTTGAATGTATCTTGATAGGAATGAGTTGTGTGGTCAAATTAATGCTCATATAGGCTTCAGGATGACCTCTTGAACTAAATACATGTTGAAGTGTGTGCATAAGTCCTTTGGTTTAGGCGTGACACTCAATTTGAGTTTTTATTGCTTTAAATGCATTTTCAGCCCGAGCTGAGCACGTTTTGTGAGTTTGAATGTATCTTCATAGGAATGAGTTGTATGGTCAAATCAATGCTCATATAGGCTTCGGGAGGTCATCCTGAACAAAATACATGTTGAAGTGTGTGCATAAGTCCTTTGGTTTAGGCGTCACACTCAATTTGAGGTTTTATTGCTTTGAATGCATTTTCTGCCCGAGCTGACCACGTTTTGTGAGTTTGAATGTATCTTGATACGAATGAGTTGTGTGGTCAAATTAATGCTCATATAGGCTTCAGGATGACCTCCTGAACTAAATACATGTTGAAGTGTGTGCATAAGTCCTTTGGTTTAGGCGTGACACTCAATTTGAGTTTTTATTGCTTTAAATGCATTTTCAGCCCGAGCTGAGCACGTTTTGTGAGTTTGAATGTATCTTGATAGGAATGGGTTGTGTGGTCAAATTAATGCTCATATAGGCTTCAGGATGGCCTCCTGAACTAAATACATGTTGAAGTGTGTGCATAAGTACTTTGGTTTAGGCGTGACACTCAATTTGAGTTTTTATAACTTTAAATGCATTTTCAGCCCGAGCTGAGCACGTTTTGTGAGTTTGAATGTATCTTCATAAGAATGAGTTATGTGGTCAAATTAATGCTCATATAGGCTTCAGGATGAACTCTTGAACTAAATACATTTTGAAGTGTGTGCATAAGTCCTTTGGTTTAGGCGTGACACTCAATTTGAGTTTTTATTGCTTTAAATGCATTTTCAGCCCGAGGTGAGCACGTTTTTTGAGTTTGAATGTATCTTCATAGGAATGAGTTGTGTGGTCAAATCAATGCTCATATAGGCTTCGGGAGGTCATCCTGAACAAAATACATGTTGAAGTGTGTGCATAAGTCCTTTGGTTTAGGTGTGACACTCAATTTGAGTTTTTATTGCTTTAAATGCATTTTCAGCCCGAGCTGAGCACGTTTTGTGAGTGTGAATGTATCTTCATAGGAATGAATTGTGTAGTCAAATTAATGCTCATATGGGCTTCAGGAGGTCATCCTGAACAAAATACATGTTGAGGTGTGTGCATAAGTCCTTTGGTTTAGGCGTGACACTCAATTTGAGTTTTTATTGCTTTAAATGCATTTTCAGCCCGAGCTGAGCACGTTTTGTGAGTTTGAATGTATCTTCATAGGAATGAGTTGTATGGTCAAATCAATGCTCATATAGGCTTCGGGAGGTCATCCTGAACAAAATACATGTTGAAGTGTGTGCATAAGTCCTTTGGTTTAGGTGTGACACTCAATTTGAGTTTTTATTGCTTTAAATGCATTTTCAGCCCGAGCTGAGCACGTTTTGTGAGTGTGAATGTATCTTCATAGGAATGAATTGTGTAGTCAAATTAATGCTCATATGGGCTTCAGGAGGTCATCCTGAACAAAATACATGTCGAAGTGTGTGCATAAGTCCTTTGGTTTAGGCGTGACACTCAATTTGAGTTTTTATTCCTTTAAATGCATTTTCAGCCCGAGCTGAGGACGTTTTGTGAATTTGAATGTCTCTTCATAGGAATGAGTTGTGTGGTCAAATTAATGGTCATATAGGCTTCAGGATGACCTCCTGAACTAAATACATGTTGAAGTGTGTGCATAAGTTCTTTGGTTTAGGCGTGACACTCACTTTGAGTTTTTATTGCTTTAAAATTATTTCAGCCCGAGCTGAGCACGTTTTGTGAGTTTGAATGTATCTTCATAGGAATGAGTTGTGTGGTCAACTTAATGTTCATTTAGGCTTCAGGAGGTCATCTTGAACAAAATACATGTTGAAGTGTGTGCATAAATCCTTTGGTTTAGGTGTGACACTCAATTTGAGTTTTTCTTGCTTTAAATGCATTTTCAGCCCGAGCTGAGCACGTTTTGTGAGTGTGAATGTATCTTCATAGGAATGAATTGTGTAGTCAAATTAATGCTCATATGGGCTTCAGGAGGTCATCCTGAACAAAATACATGTTGAAGTGTGTGCATAAGTCCTTTGGTTTAGGTGTGACACTCAATTTGAGTTTTTATTGCATTAAATGCATTTTCAGCCCGAGCTGAGCACGTTTTGTGAGTTTGAATGTATCTTCATAGGAATGAGTTGGGTGGTCAAATTAATGCTCATTTAGGCTTCAGGATGAACTCTTGAACTAAATACATGTTGAAGTGTGTGCATAAGTACTTTGGTTTAGGCGTGACACTCAATTTGAGTTTTTATAACTTTAAATGCATTTTCAGCCCGAGCTGAGCACGTTTTGTGAGTTTGAATGTATCTTCATAAGAATGAGTTATGTGGTCAAATTAATGCTCATATAGGCTTCAGGATGAACTCTTGAACTAAATACATGTTGAAGTGTGTGCATAAGTCCTTTGGTTTAGGCGTGACACTCAATTTGAGTTTTTATTGCTTTAAATGCATTTTCAGCCCGAGGTGAGCACGTTTTTTGAGTTTGAATGTATCTTCATAGGAATGAGTTGTGTGGTCAAATCAATGCTCATATAGGCTTCGGGAGGTCATCCTGAACAAAATACATGTTGAAGTGTGTGCATAAGTCCTTTGGTTTAGGCGTGACACTCAATTTGAGTTTTTATAACTTTAAATGCATTTTCAGCCCGAGCTGAGCACGTTTTGTGAGTTTGAATGTATCTTCATAAGAATGAGTTATGTGGTCAAATTAATGCTCATATAGGCTTCAGGATGACCTCTTGAACTAAATACATGTTGAAGTGTGTGCATAAGTCCTTTGGTTTAGGCGTGACACTCAATTTGAGTTTTTATTGCTTTAAATGCATTTTCAGCCCGAGCTGAGCACGTTTTGTGAGTTTGAATGTATCTTCATAGGAATGAGTTGTATGGTCAAATCAATGCTCATATAGGCTTCGGGAGGTCATCCTGAACAAAATACATGTTGAAGTGTGTGCATAAGTCCTTTGGTTTAGGTGTGACACTCAATTTGAGTTTTTATTGCTTTAAATGCATTTTCAGCCCGAGCTGAGCACGTTTTGTGAGTGTGAATGTATCTTCATAGGAATGAATTGTGTAGTCAAATTAATGCTCATATGGGCTTCAGGAGGTCATCCTGAACAAAATACATGTTGAGGTGTGTGCATAAGTCCTTTGGTTTAGGCGTGACACTCAATTTGAGTTTTTATTGCTTTAAATGCATTTTCAGCCCGAGGTGAGCACGTTTTTTGAGTTTGAATGTATCTTCATAGGAATGAGTTGTGTGGTCAAATCAATGCTCATATAGGCTTCGGGAGGTCATCCTGAACAAAATACATGTTGAAGTGTGTGCATAAATCCTTTGGTTTAGGCGTGACACTCAATTTGAGTTTTTATAACTTTAAATGCATTTTCAGCCCGAGCTGAGCACGTTTTGTGAGTTTGAATGTATCTTCATAAGAATGAGTTATGTGGTCAAATTAATGCTCATATAGGCTTCAGGATGACCTCTTGAACTAAATACATGTTGAAGTGTGTGCATAAGTCCTTTGGTTTAGGCGTGACACTCAATTTGAGTTTTTATTGCTTTAAATGCATTTTCAGCCCGAGCTGAGCACGTTTTGTGAGTTTGAATGTATCTTCATAGGAATGAGTTGTATGGTCAAATCAATGCTCATATAGGCTTCGGGAGGTCATCCTGAACAAAATACATGTTGAAGTGTGTGCATAAGTCCTTTGGTTTAGGTGTGACACTCAATTTGAGTTTTTATTGCTTTAAATGCATTTTCAGCCCGAGCTGAGCACGTTTTGTGAGTGTGAATGTATCTTCATAGGAATGAATTGTGTAGTCAAATTAATGCTCATATGGGCTTCAGGAGGTCATCCTGAACAAAATACATGTTGAGGTGTGTGCATAAGTCCTTTGGTTTAGGTGTGACACTCAATTTGAGTTTTTATTGCATTAAATGCATTTTCAGCCCGAGCTGAGCACGCTTTTTGAGTTTGAATGTATCTTCATAGGAATGAGTTGTGTGGTCAAATTAATGCTCATTTAGGCTTCAGGTGGTCATCCTGAACAAAATATATGTTGAAGTGTGTGCATAAATCCTTTGGTTTAGGCGTGACACTCAATTTGAGTTTTTATTCCTTTAAATGCATTTTCAGCCCGAGCTGAGGACGTTTTGTGAATTTGAATGTCTCTTCATAGGAATGAGTTGTGTGGTCAAATTAATGGTCATATAGGCTTCAGGATGACCTCCTGAACTAAATACATGTTGAAGTGTGTGCATAAGTTCTTTGGTTTAGGCGTGACACTCACTTTGAGTTTTTATTGCTTTAAAATTATTTCAGCCCGAGCTGAGCACGTTTTGTGAGTTTGAATGTATCTTCATAGGAATGAGTTGTGTGGTCAAATGAATGCTCATTTAGGCTTCAGGAGGTCATTTTGAACAAAATATATGTTGAAGTGTGTGCATAAGTCCTTTGGTTTAGGCGTGACACTCAATTTGAGTTTTTATTGCTTTAAATGCATTTTCAGCCCGAGCTGAGCATGTTTTGTGAGTTTGAATGTATCTTCATAGGAATGAGTTGTGTGGTCAACTTAATGTTCATTTAGGCTTCAGGAGGTCATCTTGAACAAAATACATGTTGAAGTGTGTGCATAAATCCTTTGGTTTAGGTGTGACACTCAATTTGAGTTTTTCTTGCTTTAAATGCATTTTCAGCCCGAGCTGAGCACGTTTTGTGAGTGTGAATGTATCTTCATAGGAATGAATTGTGTAGTCAAATTAATGCTCATATGGGCTTCAGGAGGTCATCCTGAACAAAATACATGTTGAAGTGTGTGCATAAGTCCTTTGGTTTAGGTGTGACACTCAATTTGAGTTTTTATTGCATTAAATGCATTTTCAGCCCGAGCTGAGCACGTTTTGTGAGTTTGAATGTATCTTCATAGGAATGAGTTGTGTGGTCAAATTAATGCTCATTTAGGCTTCAGGATGAACTCTTGAACTAAATACATGTTGAAGTGTGTGCATAAGTACTTTGGTTTAGGCGTGACACTCAATTTGAGTTTTTATAACTTTAAATGCATTTTCAGCCCGAGCTGAGCACGTTTTGTGAGTTTGAATGTATCTTCATAAGAATGAGTTATGTGGTCAAATTAATGCTCATATAGGCTTCAGGATGAACTCTTGAACTAAATACATGTTGAAGTGTGTGCATAAGTCCTTTGGTTTAGGCGTGACACTCAATTTGAGTTTTTATTGCTTTAAATGCATTTTCAGCCCGAGGTGAGCACGTTTTTTGAGTTTGATTGTATCTTCATAGGAATGAGTTGTGTGGTCAAATCAATGCTCATATAGGCTTCGGGAGGTCATCCTGAACAAAATACATGTTGAAGTGTGTGCATAAGTCCTTTGGTTTAGGCGTGACACTCAATTTGAGTTTTTATAACTTTAAATGCATTTTCAGCCCGAGCTGAGCACGTTTTGTGAGTTTGAATGTATCTTCATAAGAATGAGTTATGTGGTCAAATTAATGCTCATTTAGGCTTCAGGTGGTCATCCTGAACAAAATACATGTTGAGGTGTGTGCATAAATCCTTTGGTTTAGGCGTGACACTCAATTTGAGTTTTTATTGCTTTAAATGCATTTTCAGCCCGAGCTGAGCATGTTTTTTGAGTTTGAATGTATCTTCATAGGAATGAGTTGTGTGGTCAAATCAATGCTCATATAGGCTTCGGGAGGTCATCCTGAACAAAATACATGTCGAAGTGTGTGCATAAGTCCTTTGGTTTAGGCGTGACACTCAATTTGAGTTTTTATTCCTTTAAATGCATTTGCAGCCCGAGCTGAGCACGTTTTGTGAGTGTGAATGTATCTTCATAGGAATGAATTGTGTAGTCAAATTAATGCTCATATGGGCTTCAGGAGGTCATCCTGAACAAAATACATGTTGAGGTGTGTGCATAAGTCCTTTGGTTTAGGTGTGACACTCAATTTGAGTTTTTATTGCATTAAATGCATTTTCAGCCCGAGCTGAGCACGCTTTTTGAGTTTGAATGTATCTTCATAGGAATGAGTTGTGTGGTCAAATTAATGCTCATTTAGGCTTCAGGTGGTCATCCTGAACAAAATACATGTTGAAGTGTGTGCATAAATCCTTTGGCTTAGGCGTGACACTCAATTTGAGTTTTTATTGCTTTAAATGCATTTTCAGCCCGAGCTGAGCACGTTTTTTGAGTTTGAATGTATCTTCATAGGAATGAGTTGTGTGGTCAAATCAATGCTCATATAGGCTTCGGGAGGTCATCCTGAACAAAATACATGTTGAAGTGTGTGCATAAGTCCTTTGGTTTAGGTGTGACACTCAATTTGAGTTTTTATTGCTTTAAATGCATTTTCAGCCCGAGCTGAGCACGTTTTGTGAGTGTGAATGTATCTTCATAGGAATGAATTGTGTAGTCAAATTAATGCTCATATGGGCTTCAGGAGGCCATCCTGAACAAAATACATGTTGAAGTGTGTGCATAAGTCCTTTGGTTTAGGCGTGACACTCAATTTGAGTTTTTATTGCTTTAAATGCATTTTCAGCCCGAGGTGAGCACGTTTTTTGAGTTTGAATGTATCTTCATAGGAATGAGTTGTGTGGTCAAATCAATGCTCATATAGGCTTCGGGAGGTCATCCTGAACAAAATACATGAAGTGTGTGCATAAGTCCTTTGGTTTAGGCGTGACACTCAATTTGAGTTTTTATAACTTTAAATGCATTTTCAGCCCGAGCTGAGCACGTTTTGTGAGTTTGAATGTATCTTCATAAGAATGAGTTATGTGGTCAAATTAATGCTCATATGGGCTTCAGGAGGTCATCCTGAACAAAATACATGTTGAGGTGTGTGCATAAGTCCTTTGGTTTAGGCGTGACACTCAATTTGAGTTTTTATTGCTTTAAATGCATTTTCAGCCCGAGGTGAGCACGTTTTTTGAGTTTGAATGTATCTTCATAGGAATGAGTTGTGTGGTCAAATCAATGCTCATATAGGCTTCGGGAGGTCATCCTGAACAAAATACATGTTGAAGTGTGTGCATAAATCCTTTGGTTTAGGCGTGACACTCAATTTGAGTTTTTATAACTTTAAATGCATTTTCAGCCCGAGCTGAGCACGTTTTGTGAGTTTGAATGTATCTTCATAAGAATGAGTTATGTGGTCAAATTAATGCTCATATAGGCTTCAGGATGACCTCTTGAACTAAATACATGTTGAAGTGTGTGCATAAGTCCTTTGGTTTAGGCGTGACACTCAATTTGAGTTTTTATTGCTTTAAATGCATTTTCAGCCCGAGCTGAGCACGTTTTGTGAGTTTGAATGTATCTTCATAGGAATGAGTTGTATGGTCAAATCAATGCTCATATAGGCTTCGGGAGGTCATCCTGAACAAAATACATGTTGAAGTGTGTGCATAAGTCCTTTGGTTTAGGTGTGACACTCAATTTGAGTTTTAATAAAAACTTTAAATGCATTTTCAGCCCGAGCTGAGCACGTTTTGTGAGTGTGAATGTATCTTCATAGGAATGAATTGTGTAGTCAAATTAATGCTCATATGGGCTTCAGGAGGTCATCCTGAACAAAATACATGTTGAGGTGTGTGCATAAGTCCTTTGGTTTAGGTGTGACACTCAATTTGAGTTTTTATTGCATTAAATGCATTTTCAGCCCGAGCTCAGCACGCTTTTTGAGTTTGAATGTATCTTCATAGGAATGAGTTGTGTGGTCAAATTAATGCTCATTTAGGCTTCAGGTGGTCATCCTGAACAAAATACATGTTGAAGTGTGTGCATAAATCCTTTGGTTTAGGCGTGACACTCAATTTGAGTTTTTATTCCTTTAAATGCATTTTCAGCCCGAGCTGAGGACGTTTTGTGAATTTGAATGTCTCTTCATAGGAATGAGTTGTGTGGTCAAATTAATGGTCATATAGGCTTCAGGATGACCTCCTGAACTAAATACATGTTGAAGTGTGTGCATAAGTTCTTTGGTTTAGGCGTGACACTCACTTTGAGTTTTTATTGCTTTAAAATTATTTCAGCCCGAGCTGAGCACGTTTTGTGAGTTTGAATGTATCTTCATAGGAATGAGTTGTGTGGTCAAATGAATGCTCATTTAGGCTTCAGGAGGTCATTTTGAACAAAATATATGTTGAAGTGTGTGCATAAGTCCTTTGGTTTAGGCGTGACACTCAATTTGAGTTTTTATTGCTTTAAATGCATTTTCAGCCCGAGCTGAGCATGTTTTGTGAGTTTGAATGTATCTTCATAGGAATGAGTTGTGTGGTCAACTTAATGTTCATTTAGGCTTCAGGAGGTCATCTAGAACAAAATACATGTTGAAGTGTGTGCATAAATCCTTTGGTTTAGGTGTGACACTCAATTTGAGTTTTTCTTGCTTTAAATGCATTTTCAGCCCGAGCTGAGCACGTTTTGTGAGTGTGAATGTATCTTCATAGGAATGAATTGTGTAGTCAAATTAATGCTCATATGGGCTTCAGGAGGTCATCCTGAACAAAATACATGTTGAAGTGTGTGCATAAGTCCTTTGGTTTAGGTGTGACACTCAATTTGAGTTTTTATTGCATTAAATGCATTTTCAGCCCGAGCTGAGCACGTTTTGTGAGTTTGAATGTATCTTCATAGGAATGAGTTGTGTGGTCAAATTAATGCTCATTTAGGCTTCAGGATGAACTCTTGAACTAAATACATGTTGAAGTGTGTGCATAAGTACTTTGGTTTAGGCGTGACACTCAATTTGAGTTTTTATAACTTTAAATGCATTTTCAGCCCGAGCTGAGCACGTTTTGTGAGTTTGAATGTATCTTCATAAGAATGAGTTATGTGGTCAAATTAATGCTCATATAGGCTTCAGGATGAACTCTTGAACTAAATACATGTTGAAGTGTGTGCATAAGTCCTTTGGTTTAGGCGTGACACTCAATTTGAGTTTTTATTGCTTTAAATGCATTTTCAGCCCGAGGTGAGCACGTTTTTTGAGTTTGAATGTATCTTCATAGGAATGGGTTGTGTGGTCAAATCAATGCTCATATAGGCTTCGGGAGGTCATCCTGAACAAAATACATGTTGAAGTGTGTGCATAAGTCCTTTCTTTGGTTTAGGCGTGACACTCAATTTGAGTTTTTATAACTTTAAATGCATTTTCAGCCCGAGCTGAGCACGTTTTGTGAGTTTGAATGTATCTTCATAAGAATGAGTTATGTGGTCAAATTAATGCTCATATAGGCTTCAGGATGACCTCTTGAACTAAATACATGTTGAAGTGTGTGCATAAGTCCTTTGGTTTAGGCGTGACACTCAATTTGAGTTTTTATTGCTTTAAATGCATTTTCAGCCCGAGCTGAGCACGTTTTGTGAGTTTGAATGTATCTTCATAGGAATGAGTTGTATGGTCAAATCAATGCTCATATAGGCTTCGGGAGGTCATCCTGAACAAAATACATGTTGAAGTGTGTGCATAAGTCCTTTGGTTTAGGTGTGACACTCAATTTGAGTTTTTATTGCTTTAAATGCATTTTCAGCCCGAGCTGAGCACGTTTTGTGAGTGTGAATGTATCTTCATAGGAATGAATTGTGTAGTCAAATTAATGCTCATATGGGCTTCAGGAGGTCATCCTGAACAAAATACATGTTGAGGTGTGTGCATAAGTCCTTTGGTTTAGGCGTGACACTCAATTTGAGTTTTTATTGCTTTAAATGCATTTTCAGCCCGAGGTGAGCACGTTTTTTGAGTTTGAATGTATCTTCATAGGAATGAGTTGTGTGGTCAAATCAATGCTCATATAGGCTTCGGGAGGTCATCCTGAACAAAATACATGTTGAAGTGTGTGCATAAATCCTTTGGTTTAGGCGTGACACTCAATTTGAGTTTTTATAACTTTAAATGCATTTTCAGCCCGAGCTGAGCACGTTTTGTGAGTTTGAATGTATCTTCATAAGAATGAGTTATGTGGTCAAATTAATGCTCATATAGGCTTCAGGATGACCTCTTGAACTAAATACATGTTGAAGTGTGTGCATAAGTCCTTTGGTTTAGGCGTGACACTCAATTTGAGTTTTTATTGCTTTAAATGCATTTTCAGCCCGAGCTGAGCACGTTTTGTGAGTTTGAATGTATCTTCATAGGAATGAGTTGTATGGTCAAATCAATGCTCATATAGGCTTCGGGAGGTCATCCTGAACAAAATACATGTTGAAGTGTGTGCATAAGTCCTTTGGTTTAGGTGTGACACTCAATTTGAGTTTTTATTGCTTTAAATGCATTTTCAGCCCGAGCTGACCACGTTTTGTGAGTGTGAATGTATCTTCATAGGAATGAATTGTTTAGTCAAATTAATGCTCATATGGGCTTCAGGAGGTCATCCTGAACAAAATACATGTTGAGGTGTGTGCATAAGTCCTTTGGTTTAGGTTTGACACTCAATTTGAGTTTTTATTGCATTAAATGCATTTTCAGCCCGAGCTGAGCACGCTTTTTGAGTTTGAATGTATCTTCATAGGAATGAGTTGTGTGGTCAAATTAATGCTCATTTAGGCTTCAGGTGGTCATCCTGAACAAAATACATGTTGAGGTGTGTGCATAAATCCTTTGGTTTAGGCGTGACACTCAATTTGAGTTTTTATTGCTTTAAATGCATTTTCAGCCCGAGCTGAGCACGTTTTTTGAGTTTGAATGTATCTTCATAGGAATGAGTTGTGTGGTCAAATCAATGCTCATATAGGCTTCGGGAGGTCATCCTGAACAAAATACATGTCGAAGTGTGTGCATAAGTCCTTTGGTTTAGGCGTGACACTCAATTTGAGTTTTTATTCCTTTAAATGCATTTGCAGCCCGAGCTGAGGACGTTTTGTGAATTTGAATGTATCTTCATAGGAATGAGTTGTGTGGTCAAATTAATGCTCATATAGGCTTCAGGATGACCTCCTGAACTAAATACATGTTGAAGTGTGTGCATAAGTTCTTTGGTTTAGGCGTGACACTCACTTTGAGTTTTTATTGCTTTAAAATTATTTCAGCCCGAGCTGAGCACGTTTTGTGAGTTTGAATGTATCTTCATAGGAATGAGTTGTGTGGTCAAATGAATGCTCATTTAGGCTTCAGGAGGTCATTTTGAACAAAATACATGTTGAAGTGTGTGCATAAATCCTTTGGTTTAGGCGTGACACTCAATTTGAGTTTTTATTGCTTTAAATGCATTTTCAGCCCGAGCTGAGCATGTTTTGTGAGTTTGAATGTATCTTCATAGGAATGAGTTGTGTGGTCAACTTAATGTTCATTTAGGCTTCAGGAGGTCATCTTGAACAAAATACATGTTGAAGTGTGTGCATAAATCCTTTGGTTTAGGTGTGACACTCAATTTGAGTTTTTCTTGCTTTAAATGCATTTTCAGCCCGAGCTGAGCACGTTTTGTGAGTGTGAATGTATCTTCATAGGAATGAATTGTGTAGTCAAATTAATGCTCATATGGGTTTCAGGAGGTCATCCTGAACAAAATACATGTTGAAGTGTGTGCATAAGTCCTTTGGTTTAGGTGTGACACTCAATTTGAGTTTTTATTGCATTAAATGCATTTTCAGCCCGAGCTGAGCACGTTTTGTGAGTTTGAATGTATCTTCATAGGAATGAGTTGTGTGGTCAAATTAATGCTCATTTAGGCTTCAGGAGGACATCCTGAACTAAGTACATGTTGAAGTGTGTGCATAAGTCCTTTGGTTTGGGCGTGACACTCAATTTGAGTTTTTATTGCTTTAAATGCATTTTCAGCCTGAGCTGAGCGCGCTTTCTGACTTTGAATGTATCTTCATAGGAATGAGTTGTCTGGTCAAATTAATGCTCATTTAGGCTTCAGGTGGTCATCCTGAACTAAATACATGTTGAAGTGTGTGCATAATCCTTTGGTTTAGGCGTGATACTCAATTTGAGTTTTTATTGCTTTAAATGCATTTTCAGCCCGAGCTGAGCGCGCTTTCTGACTTTGAATGTATCTTCATAGGAATGAGTTGTGTGGTCAAATTAATGCTCATATGGGCTTCAGGAGGTCATCCTGAACAAAATACATGTTAAGTGTGTGAAAAAGTCCTTTGGTTTAGGTGTGACACTCAATTTGAGTTTTATTGCTTTAAATGCATTTTCAGCCCGAGCTGAGCACGTTTTGTGAGTTTGAATGTATCTTCATAGGAATGAGTTGTGTGGTCAAATTAATGCTCATTTAGGCTTCAGGTGGTCATCCTGAACTAAATACATGTTGAAGTGTGTGCATAAGTCCTTTGGTTTAGGCGTGACACTCAATTTGAGTTTTTATTGCTTTAAATGCATTTTCAGCCCGAGCTGAGCACGTTTTGTGAGTTTGAATGTATCTTCATAGGAATGAGTTGTGTGGTCAAATTAATGCTCATATGGGCTTCAGGAGGTCATCCTGAACAAAATACATGTTAAGTGTGTGAATAAGTCCTTTGGTTTAGGTGTGACACTCAATTTGAGTTTTATTGCTTTAAATGCATTTTCAGCCCGAGCTGAGCACGTTTTGTGAGTTTGAATGTATCTTCATAGGAATGAGTTGTGTGGTCAAATTAATGCTCATTTAGGCTTCAGGTGGTCATCCTGAACTAAATACATGTTGAAGTGTGTGCATAAGTCCTTTGGTTTAGGCGTGACACTCAATTTGTTTTTATTGCTTTAAATGCATTTTCAGCCCGAGCTGAGCGCGCTTTCTGACTTTGAATGTATCTTCATAGGAATGAGTTGTGTGGTCAAATTTTTGCTCAAATAGGTTTCAGGAGGTCATCCTGAACAAAATACATGTTGAAGTGTGTGCATACGTCCTTCGGTTCAGGCGTGACACTCAATTTGAGTTTTTATTGCGAAATGCATTTTCAGGCAGAGATGAGCAAGTTTTCTGAGTTTGAAGTATCTTCATAGGAATGAGTTGTGTGGTCAAATTAATGCTAATTTAGGCTTCAGGAGGTCATCCTGAACAAAATACATGTTGAAGTGTGTGCATAAGTACTTTGGTTTAGGTGTGACACTCAATTTGAGTTTTTATTGCTTTAAATGCATTTTCAGCCCGAGCTGAGCACGTTTTGTGAGTTTGAATGTATCTTCATAGGAATGAGTTGTATGGTCAAATCAATGCTCATATAGGCTTCGGGAGGTCATCCTGAACAAAATACATGTTGAAGTGTGTGCATAAGTCCTTTGGTTTAGGCGTCACACTCAATTTGAGGTTTTATTGCTTTGAATGCATTTTCTGCCCGAGCTGACCACGTTTTGTGAGATTGAATGTATCTTCATAGGAATGAGTTGTGTGGTCAAATTAATGCTCATATAGGCTTCAGGATGACCTCCTGAACTAAATACATGTTGAAGTGTGTGCATAAGTCCTTTGGTTTAGGCGTGACACTCAATTTGAGTTTTTATTGCTTTAAATGCATTTTCAGCCCGAGCTGAGCACGTTTTGTGAGTTTGAATGTATCTTCATAGGAATGAGTTGTGTGGTCAAATCAATGCTCATATAGGCTTCGGGAGGTCATCCTGAACAAAATACATGTTGAAGTGTGTGCATAAGTCCTTTGGTTTAGGCGTCACACTCAATTTGAGGTTTTATTGCTTTAAATGCATTTTCAGCCCGAGCTGAGGACGTTTTGTGAGTTTGAATGTATCTTCATAGGAATGAGTTGTGTGGTCAAATTAATGCTCATATAGGCTTCAGGATGACCTCCTGAACTAAATACATGTTGAAGTGTGTGCATAAATAAGTCCTTTGGTTTAGGCGTGACACTCAATTTGAGTTTTTATTGCTTTAAATGCATTTTCAGCCCGAGCTGAGCACGTTTTGTGAGTTTGAATGTATCTTGATAGGAATGAGTTGTGTATTCAAATTAGTGCCCATTTAGGTGTCAGGGGGACATCCTGAACAAAATGCATGTTGAAGTGTGTGTATAAGTCCTTTGGTTTAGGCGTGACACTCAATTTGAGTTTTTATTCCTTTAAATGCATTTTCAGCCCGAGCTGAGCACGTTTTGTGAGTTTGAATGTATCTTCATAGGAATGAGTTTTGTGGTCAAATTAATGCTCATTTAGGCTTCAGGTGGTCATCCTGAACAAAATACATGTTGAAGTGTGTGCATAAGTTCTTTGGTTTAGGCGTGACACTCACTTTGAGTTTTTATTGCTTTAAAATTATTTCAGCCCGAGCTGAGCACGTTTTGTGAGTTTGAATGTATCTTCATAGGAATGAGTTGTGTGGTCAAATGAATGCTCATTTAGGCTTCAGGAGGTCATCTTGAACAAAATATATGTTGAAGTGTGTGCATAAGTCCTTTGGTTTAGGCGTGACACTCAATTTGAGTTTTTATTGCTTTAAATGCATTTTCAGCCCGAGCTGAGCATGTTTTGTGAGTTTGAATGTATCTTCATAGGAATGAGTTGTGTGGTCAACTTAATGTTCATTTAGGCTTCAGGAGGTCATCCTGAACAAAATACATGTTAAGTGTGTGAATAAGTCCTTTGGTTTAGGTGTGACACTCAATTTGAGTTTTTATTGCTTTAAATGCATTTTCAGCCCGAGCTGAGCACGTTTTGTGAGTGTGAATGTATCTTCATAGGAATGAATTGTGTAGTCAAATTAATGCTCATATGGGCTTCAGGAGGTCATCCTGAACAAAATACATGTTGAGGTGTGTGCATAAGTCCTTTGGTTTAGGTGTGACACTCAATTTGAGTTTTTATTGCATTAAATGCATTTTCAGCCCGAGCTGAGCACGCTTTTTGAGTTTGAATGTATCTTCATAGGAATGAGTTGTGTGGTCAAATTAATGCTCATTTAGGCTTCAGGTGGTCATCCTGAACAAAATATATGTTGAAGTGTGTGCATAAATCCTTTGGTTTAGGCGTGACACTCAATTTGAGTTTTTATTCCTTTAAATGCATTTTCAGCCCGAGCTGAGGACGTTTTGTGAATTTGAATGTCTCTTCATAGGAATGAGTTGTGTGGTCAAATTAATGGTCATATAGGCTTCAGGATGACCTCCTGAACTAAATACATGTTGAAGTGTGTGCATAAGTTCTTTGGTTTAGGCGTGACACTCACTTTGAGTTTTTATTGCTTTAAAATTATTTCAGCCCGAGCTGAGCACGTTTTGTGAGTTTGAATGTATCTTCATAGGAATGAGTTGTGTGGTCAAATGAATGCTCATTTAGGCTTCAGGAGGTCATTTTGAACAAAATATATGTTGAAGTGTGTGCATAAGTCCTTTGGTTTAGGCGTGACACTCAATTTGAGTTTTTATTGCTTTAAATGCATTTTCAGCCCGAGCTGAGCATGTTTTGTGAGTTTGAATGTATCTTCATAGGAATGAGTTGTGTGGTCAACTTAATGTTCATTTAGGCTTCAGGAGGTCATCTTGAACAAAATACATGTTGAAGTGTGTGCATAAATCCTTTGGTTTAGGTGTGACACTCAATTTGAGTTTTTCTTGCTTTAAATGCATTTTCAGCCCGAGCTGAGCACGTTTTGTGAGTGTGAATGTATCTTCATAGGAATGAATTGTGTAGTCAAATTAATGCTCATATGGGCTTCAGGAGGTCATCCTGAACAAAATACATGTTGAAGTGTGTGCATAAGTCCTTTGGTTTAGGTGTGACACTCAATTTGAGTTTTTATTGCATTAAATGCATTTTCAGCCCGAGCTGAGCACGTTTTGTGAGTTTGAATGTATCTTCATAGGAATGAGTTGTGTGGTCAAATTAATGCTCATTTAGGCTTCAGGATGAACTCTTGAACTAAATACATGTTGAAGTGTGTGCATAAGTACTTTGGTTTAGGCGTGACACTCAATTTGAGTTTTTATAACTTTAAATGCATTTTCAGCCCGAGCTGAGCACGTTTTGTGAGTTTGAATGTATCTTCATAAGAATGAGTTATGTGGTCAAATTAATGCTCATATAGGCTTCAGGATGAACTCTTGAACTAAATACATGTTGAAGTGTGTGCATAAGTCCTTTGGTTTAGGCGTGACACTCAATTTGAGTTTTTATTGCTTTAAATGCATTTTCAGCCCGAGGTGAGCACGTTTTTTGAGTTTGATTGTATCTTCATAGGAATGAGTTGTGTGGTCAAATCAATGCTCATATAGGCTTCGGGAGGTCATCCTGAACAAAATACATGTTGAAGTGTGTGCATAAGTCCTTTGGTTTAGGCGTGACACTCAATTTGAGTTTTTATAACTTTAAATGCATTTTCAGCCCGAGCTGAGCACGTTTTGTGAGTTTGAATGTATCTTCATAAGAATGAGTTATGTGGTCAAATTAATGCTCATTTAGGCTTCAGGTGGTCATCCTGAACAAAATACATGTTGAGGTGTGTGCATAAATCCTTTGGTTTAGGCGTGACACTCAATTTGAGTTTTTATTGCTTTAAATGCATTTTCAGCCCGAGCTGAGCACGTTTTTTGAGTTTGAATGTATCTTCATAGGAATGAGTTGTGTGGTCAAATCAATGCTCATATAGGCTTCGGGAGGTCATCCTGAACAAAATACATGTCGAAGTGTGTGCATAAGTCCTTTGGTTTAGGCGTGACACTCAATTTGAGTTTTTATTCCTTTAAATGCATTTGCAGCCCGAGCTGAGCACGTTTTGTGAGTGTGAATGTATCTTCATAGGAATGAATTGTGTAGTCAAATTAATGCTCATATGGGCTTCAGGAGGTCATCCTGAACAAAATACATGTTGAGGTGTGTGCATAAGTCCTTTGGTTTAGGTGTGACACTCAATTTGAGTTTTTATTGCATTAAATGCATTTTCAGCCCGAGCTGAGCACGCTTTTTGAGTTTGAATGTATCTTCATAGGAATGAGTTGTGTGGTCAAATTAATGCTCATTTAGGCTTCAGGTGGTCATCCTGAACAAAATACATGTTGAAGTGTGTGCATAAATCCTTTGGCTTAGGCGTGACACTCAATTTGAGTTTTTATTGCTTTAAATGCATTTTCAGCCCGAGCTGAGCACGTTTTTTGAGTTTGAATGTATCTTCATAGGAATGAGTTGTGTGGTCAAATCAATGCTCATATAGGCTTCGGGAGGTCATCCTGAACAAAATACATGTTGAAGTGTGTGCATAAGTCCTTTGGTTTAGGTGTGACACTCAATTTGAGTTTTTATTGCTTTAAATGCATTTTCAGCCCGAGCTGAGCACGTTTTGTGAGTGTGAATGTATCTTCATAGGAATGAATTGTGTAGTCAAATTAATGCTCATATGGGCTTCAGGAGGCCATCCTGAACAAAATACATGTTGAAGTGTGTGCATAAGTCCTTTGGTTTAGGCGTGACACTCAATTTGAGTTTTTATTGCTTTAAATGCATTTTCAGCCCGAGGTGAGCACGTTTTTTGAGTTTGAATGTATCTTCATAGGAATGAGTTGTGTGGTCAAATCAATGCTCATATAGGCTTCGGGAGGTCATCCTGAACAAAATACATGAAGTGTGTGCATAAGTCCTTTGGTTTAGGCGTGACACTCAATTTGAGTTTTTATAACTTTAAATGCATTTTCAGCCCGAGCTGAGCACGTTTTGTGAGTTTGAATGTATCTTCATAAGAATGAGTTATGTGGTCAAATTAATGCTCATATGGGCTTCAGGAGGTCATCCTGAACAAAATACATGTTGAGGTGTGTGCATAAGTCCTTTGGTTTAGGCGTGACACTCAATTTGAGTTTTTATTGCTTTAAATGCATTTTCAGCCCGAGGTGAGCACGTTTTTTGAGTTTGAATGTATCTTCATAGGAATGAGTTGTGTGGTCAAATCAATGCTCATATAGGCTTCGGGAGGTCATCCTGAACAAAATACATGTTGAAGTGTGTGCATAAATCCTTTGGTTTAGGCGTGACACTCAATTTGAGTTTTTATAACTTTAAATGCATTTTCAGCCCGAGCTGAGCACGTTTTGTGAGTTTGAATGTATCTTCATAAGAATGAGTTATGTGGTCAAATTAATGCTCATATAGGCTTCAGGATGACCTCTTGAACTAAATACATGTTGAAGTGTGTGCATAAGTCCTTTGGTTTAGGCGTGACACTCAATTTGAGTTTTTATTGCTTTAAATGCATTTTCAGCCCGAGCTGAGCACGTTTTGTGAGTTTGAATGTATCTTCATAGGAATGAGTTGTATGGTCAAATCAATGCTCATATAGGCTTCGGGAGGTCATCCTGAACAAAATACATGTTGAAGTGTGTGCATAAGTCCTTTGGTTTAGGTGTGACACTCAATTTGAGTTTTAATAAAAACTTTAAATGCATTTTCAGCCCGAGCTGAGCACGTTTTGTGAGTGTGAATGTATCTTCATAGGAATGAATTGTGTAGTCAAATTAATGCTCATATGGGCTTCAGGAGGTCATCCTGAACAAAATACATGTTGAGGTGTGTGCATAAGTCCTTTGGTTTAGGTGTGACACTCAATTTGAGTTTTTATTGCATTAAATGCATTTTCAGCCCGAGCTCAGCACGCTTTTTGAGTTTGAATGTATCTTCATAGGAATGAGTTGTGTGGTCAAATTAATGCTCATTTAGGCTTCAGGTGGTCATCCTGAACAAAATACATGTTGAAGTGTGTGCATAAATCCTTTGGTTTAGGCGTGACACTCAATTTGAGTTTTTATTCCTTTAAATGCATTTTCAGCCCGAGCTGAGGACGTTTTGTGAATTTGAATGTCTCTTCATAGGAATGAGTTGTGTGGTCAAATTAATGGTCATATAGGCTTCAGGATGACCTCCTGAACTAAATACATGTTGAAGTGTGTGCATAAGTTCTTTGGTTTAGGCGTGACACTCACTTTGAGTTTTTATTGCTTTAAAATTATTTCAGCCCGAGTTGAGCACGTTTTGTGAGTTTGAATGTATCTTCATAGGAATGAGTTGTGTGGTCAAATGAATGCTCATTTAGGCTTCAGGAGGTCATTTTGAACAAAATATATGTTGAAGTGTGTGCATAAGTCCTTTGGTTTAGGCGTGACACTCAATTTGAGTTTTTATTGCTTTAAATGCATTTTCAGCCCGAGCTGAGCATGTTTTGTGAGTTTGAATGTATCTTCATAGGAATGAGTTGTGTGGTCAACTTAATGTTCATTTAGGCTTCAGGAGGTCATCTAGAACAAAATACATGTTGAAGTGTGTGCATAAATCCTTTGGTTTAGGTGTGACACTCAATTTGAGTTTTTCTTGCTTTAAATGCATTTTCAGCCCGAGCTGAGCACGTTTTGTGAGTGTGAATGTATCTTCATAGGAATGAATTGTGTAGTCAAATTAATGCTCATATGGGCTTCAGGAGGTCATCCTGAACAAAATACATGTTGAAGTGTGTGCATAAGTCCTTTGGTTTAGGTGTGACACTCAATTTGAGTTTTTATTGCATTAAATGCATTTTCAGCCCGAGCTGAGCACGTTTTGTGAGTTTGAATGTATCTTCATAGGAATGAGTTGTGTGGTCAAATTAATGCTCATTTAGGCTTCAGGATGAACTCTTGAACTAAATACATGTTGAAGTGTGTGCATAAGTACTTTGGTTTAGGCGTGACACTCAATTTGAGTTTTTATAACTTTAAATGCATTTTCAGCCCGAGCTGAGCACGTTTTGTGAGTTTGAATGTATCTTCATAAGAATGAGTTATGTGGTCAAATTAATGCTCATATAGGCTTCAGGATGAACTCTTGAACTAAATACATGTTGAAGTGTGTGCATAAGTCCTTTGGTTTAGGCGTGACACTCAATTTGAGTTTTTATTGCTTTAAATGCATTTTCAGCCCGAGGTGAGCACGTTTTTTGAGTTTGAATGTATCTTCATAGGAATGGGTTGTGTGGTCAAATCAATGCTCATATAGGCTTCGGGAGGTCATCCTGAACAAAATACATGTTGAAGTGTGTGCATAAGTCCTTTCTTTGGTTTAGGCGTGACACTCAATTTGAGTTTTTATAACTTTAAATGCATTTTCAGCCCGAGCTGAGCACGTTTTGTGAGTTTGAATGTATCTTCATAAGAATGAGTTATGTGGTCAAATTAATGCTCATATAGGCTTCAGGATGACCTCTTGAACTAAATACATGTTGAAGTGTGTGCATAAGTCCTTTGGTTTAGGCGTGACACTCAATTTGAGTTTTTATTGCTTTAAATGCATTTTCAGCCCGAGCTGAGCACGTTTTGTGAGTTTGAATGTATCTTCATAGGAATGAGTTGTATGGTCAAATCAATGCTCATATAGGCTTCGGGAGGTCATCCTGAACAAAATACATGTTGAAGTGTGTGCATAAGTCCTTTGGTTTAGGTGTGACACTCAATTTGAGTTTTTATTGCTTTAAATGCATTTTCAGCCCGAGCTGAGCACGTTTTGTGAGTGTGAATGTATCTTCATAGGAATGAATTGTGTAGTCAAATTAATGCTCATATGGGCTTCAGGAGGTCATCCTGAACAAAATACATGTTGAGGTGTGTGCATAAGTCCTTTGGTTTAGGCGTGACACTCAATTTGAGTTTTTATTGCTTTAAATGCATTTTCAGCCCGAGGTGAGCACGTTTTTTGAGTTTGAATGTATCTTCATAGGAATGAGTTGTGTGGTCAAATCAATGCTCATATAGGCTTCGGGAGGTCATCCTGAACAAAATACATGTTGAAGTGTGTGCATAAATCCTTTGGTTTAGGCGTGACACTCAATTTGAGTTTTTATAACTTTAAATGCATTTTCAGCCCGAGCTGAGCACGTTTTGTGAGTTTGAATGTATCTTCATAAGAATGAGTTATGTGGTCAAATTAATGCTCATATAGGCTTCAGGATGACCTCTTGAACTAAATACATGTTGAAGTGTGTGCATAAGTCCTTTGGTTTAGGCGTGACACTCAATTTGAGTTTTTATTGCTTTAAATGCATTTTCAGCCCGAGCTGAGCACGTTTTGTGAGTTTGAATGTATCTTCATAGGAATGAGTTGTATGGTCAAATCAATGCTCATATAGGCTTCGGGAGGTCATCCTGAACAAAATACATGTTGAAGTGTGTGCATAAGTCCTTTGGTTTAGGTGTGACACTCAATTTGAGTTTTTATTGCTTTAAATGCATTTTCAGCCCGAGCTGACCACGTTTTGTGAGTGTGAATGTATCTTCATAGGAATGAATTGTTTAGTCAAATTAATGCTCATATGGGCTTCAGGAGGTCATCCTGAACAAAATACATGTTGAGGTGTGTGCATAAGTCCTTTGGTTTAGGTTTGACACTCAATTTGAGTTTTTATTGCATTAAATGCATTTTCAGCCCGAGCTGAGCACGCTTTTTGAGTTTGAATGTATCTTCATAGGAATGAGTTGTGTGGTCAAATTAATGCTCATTTAGGCTTCAGGTGGTCATCCTGAACAAAATACATGTTGAGGTGTGTGCATAAATCCTTTGGTTTAGGCGTGACACTCAATTTGAGTTTTTATTGCTTTAAATGCATTTTCAGCCCGAGCTGAGCACGTTTTTTGAGTTTGAATGTATCTTCATAGGAATGAGTTGTGTGGTCAAATCAATGCTCATATAGGCTTCGGGAGGTCATCCTGAACAAAATACATGTCGAAGTGTGTGCATAAGTCCTTTGGTTTAGGCGTGACACTCAATTTGAGTTTTTATTCCTTTAAATGCATTTGCAGCCCGAGCTGAGGACGTTTTGTGAATTTGAATGTATCTTCATAGGAATGAGTTGTGTGGTCAAATTAATGCTCATATAGGCTTCAGGATGACCTCCTGAACTAAATACATGTTGAAGTGTGTGCATAAGTTCTTTGGTTTAGGCGTGACACTCACTTTGAGTTTTTATTGCTTTAAAATTATTTCAGCCCGAGCTGAGCACGTTTTGTGAGTTTGAATGTATCTTCATAGGAATGAGTTGTGTGGTCAAATGAATGCTCATTTAGGCTTCAGGAGGTCATTTTGAACAAAATACATGTTGAAGTGTGTGCATAAATCCTTTGGTTTAGGCGTGACACTCAATTTGAGTTTTTATTGCTTTAAATGCATTTTCAGCCCGAGCTGAGCATGTTTTGTGAGTTTGAATGTATCTTCATAGGAATGAGTTGTGTGGTCAACTTAATGTTCATTTAGGCTTCAGGAGGTCATCTTGAACAAAATACATGTTGAAGTGTGTGCATAAATCCTTTGGTTTAGGTGTGACACTCAATTTGAGTTTTTCTTGCTTTAAATGCATTTTCAGCCCGAGCTGAGCACGTTTTGTGAGTGTGAATGTATCTTCATAGGAATGAATTGTGTAGTCAAATTAATGCTCATATGGGTTTCAGGAGGTCATCCTGAACAAAATACATGTTGAAGTGTGTGCATAAGTCCTTTGGTTTAGGTGTGACACTCAATTTGAGTTTTTATTGCATTAAATGCATTTTCAGCCCGAGCTGAGCACGTTTTGTGAGTTTGAATGTATCTTCATAGGAATGAGTTGTGTGGTCAAATTAATGCTCATTTAGGCTTCAGGAGGACATCCTGAACTAAGTACATGTTGAAGTGTGTGCATAAGTCCTTTGGTTTGGGCGTGACACTCAATTTGAGTTTTTATTGCTTTAAATGCATTTTCAGCCTGAGCTGAGCGCGCTTTCTGACTTTGAATGTATCTTCATAGGAATGAGTTGTCTGGTCAAATTAATGCTCATTTAGGCTTCAGGTGGTCATCCTGAACTAAATACATGTTGAAGTGTGTGCATAATCCTTTGGTTTAGGCGTGATACTCAATTTGAGTTTTTATTGCTTTAAATGCATTTTCAGCCCGAGCTGAGCGCGCTTTCTGACTTTGAATGTATCTTCATAGGAATGAGTTGTGTGGTCAAATTAATGCTCATATGGGCTTCAGGAGGTCATCCTGAACAAAATACATGTTAAGTGTGTGAAAAAGTCCTTTGGTTTAGGTGTGACACTCAATTTGAGTTTTATTGCTTTAAATGCATTTTCAGCCCGAGCTGAGCACGTTTTGTGAGTTTGAATGTATCTTCATAGGAATGAGTTGTGTGGTCAAATTAATGCTCATTTAGGCTTCAGGTGGTCATCCTGAACTAAATACATGTTGAAGTGTGTGCATAAGTCCTTTGGTTTAGGCGTGACACTCAATTTGAGTTTTTATTGCTTTAAATGCATTTTCAGCCCGAGCTGAGCACGTTTTGTGAGTTTGAATGTATCTTCATAGGAATGAGTTGTGTGGTCAAATTAATGCTCATATGGGCTTCAGGAGGTCATCCTGAACAAAATACATGTTAAGTGTGTGAATAAGTCCTTTGGTTTAGGTGTGACACTCAATTTGAGTTTTATTGCTTTAAATGCATTTTCAGCCCGAGCTGAGCACGTTTTGTGAGTTTGAATGTATCTTCATAGGAATGAGTTGTGTGGTCAAATTAATGCTCATTTAGGCTTCAGGTGGTCATCCTGAACTAAATACATGTTGAAGTGTGTGCATAAGTCCTTTGGTTTAGGCGTGACACTCAATTTGTTTTTATTGCTTTAAATGCATTTTCAGCCCGAGCTGAGCGCGCTTTCTGACTTTGAATGTATCTTCATAGGAATGAGTTGTGTGGTCAAATTTTTGCTCAAATAGGTTTCAGGAGGTCATCCTGAACAAAATACATGTTGAAGTGTGTGCATACGTCCTTCGGTTCAGGCGTGACACTCAATTTGAGTTTTTATTGCGAAATGCATTTTCAGGCAGAGATGAGCAAGTTTTCTGAGTTTGAAGTATCTTCATAGGAATGAGTTGTGTGGTCAAATTAATGCTAATTTAGGCTTCAGGAGGTCATCCTGAACAAAATACATGTTGAAGTGTGTGCATAAGTACTTTGGTTTAGGTGTGACACTCAATTTGAGTTTTTATTGCTTTAAATGCATTTTCAGCCCGAGCTGAGCACGTTTTGTGAGTTTGAATGTATCTTCATAGGAATGAGTTGTATGGTCAAATCAATGCTCATATAGGCTTCGGGAGGTCATCCTGAACAAAATACATGTTGAAGTGTGTGCATAAGTCCTTTGGTTTAGGCGTCACACTCAATTTGAGGTTTTATTGCTTTGAATGCATTTTCTGCCCGAGCTGACCACGTTTTGTGAGATTGAATGTATCTTCATAGGAATGAGTTGTGTGGTCAAATTAATGCTCATATAGGCTTCAGGATGACCTCCTGAACTAAATACATGTTGAAGTGTGTGCATAAGTCCTTTGGTTTAGGCGTGACACTCAATTTGAGTTTTTATTGCTTTAAATGCATTTTCAGCCCGAGCTGAGCACGTTTTGTGAGTTTGAATGTATCTTCATAGGAATGAGTTGTGTGGTCAAATCAATGCTCATATAGGCTTCGGGAGGTCATCCTGAACAAAATACATGTTGAAGTGTGTGCATAAGTCCTTTGGTTTAGGCGTCACACTCAATTTGAGGTTTTATTGCTTTAAATGCATTTTCAGCCCGAGCTGAGGACGTTTTGTGAGTTTGAATGTATCTTCATAGGAATGAGTTGTGTGGTCAAATTAATGCTCATATAGGCTTCAGGATGACCTCCTGAACTAAATACATGTTGAAGTGTGTGCATAAATAAGTCCTTTGGTTTAGGCGTGACACTCAATTTGAGTTTTTATTGCTTTAAATGCATTTTCAGCCCGAGCTGAGCACGTTTTGTGAGTTTGAATGTATCTTGATAGGAATGAGTTGTGTATTCAAATTAGTGCCCATTTAGGTGTCAGGGGGACATCCTGAACAAAATGCATGTTGAAGTGTGTGTATAAGTCCTTTGGTTTAGGCGTGACACTCAATTTGAGTTTTTATTCCTTTAAATGCATTTTCAGCCCGAGCTGAGCACGTTTTGTGAGTTTGAATGTATCTTCATAGGAATGAGTTTTGTGGTCAAATTAATGCTCATTTAGGCTTCAGGTGGTCATCCTGAACAAAATACATGTTGAAGTGTGTGCATAAGTTCTTTGGTTTAGGCGTGACACTCACTTTGAGTTTTTATTGCTTTAAAATTATTTCAGCCCGAGCTGAGCACGTTTTGTGAGTTTGAATGTATCTTCATAGGAATGAGTTGTGTGGTCAAATGAATGCTCATTTAGGCTTCAGGAGGTCATCTTGAACAAAATATATGTTGAAGTGTGTGCATAAGTCCTTTGGTTTAGGCGTGACACTCAATTTGAGTTTTTATTGCTTTAAATGCATTTTCAGCCCGAGCTGAGCATGTTTTGTGAGTTTGAATGTATCTTCATAGGAATGAGTTGTGTGGTCAACTTAATGTTCATTTAGGCTTCAGGAGGTCATCCTGAACAAAATACATGTTAAGTGTGTGAATAAGTCCTTTGGTTTAGGTGTGACACTCAATTTGAGTTTTATTGCTTTAAATGCATTTTCAGCCCGAGCTGAGCACGTTTTGTGAGTTTGAATGTATCTTCATAGGAATGAGTTGTGTGGTCAAATTAATGCTCATTTAGGCTTCAGGTGGTCATCCTGAACTAAATACATGTTGAAGTGTGTGCATAAGTCCTTTGGTTTAGGCGTGACACTCAATTTGTTTTTATTGCTTTAAATGCATTTTCAGCCCGAGCTGAGCGCGCTTTCTGACTTTGAATGTATCTTCATAGGAATGAGTTGTGTGGTCAAATTTTTGCTCAAATAGGTTTCAGGAGGTCATCCTGAACAAAATACATGTTGAAGTGTGTGCATAAGTCCTTCGGTTCAGGCGTGACACTCAATTTGAGTTTTTATTGCGAAATGCATTTTCAGGCAGAGATGAGCAAGTTTTCTGAGTTTGAAGTATCTTCATAGGAATGAGTTGTGTGGTCAAATTAATGCTAATTTAGGCTTCAGGAGGTCATCCTGAACAAAATACATGTTGAAGTGTGTGCATAAGTCCTTTGGTTTTGGCGTGACACTCAATTTGAGGTTTTATTGCTTTGAATGCATTTTCAGCCCGAGCTGAGCACGTTTTGTGAGTTTGAATGTATCTTGATAGGAATGAGTTGTGTGGTCAAATTAATGCTGATATAGGCTTCAGGATGACCTCTTGAACTAAATACATGTTGAAGTGTGCGCATAAGTACTTTGGTTTAGGTGTGACACTCAATTTGAGTTTTTATTGCTTTAAATGCATTTTCAGCCCGAGCTGAGCACGTTTTTTGAGTTTGAATGAATCTACATAGGAATGAGTTGTGTGGTCAAATCAATGCTCATATAGGCTTCGGGAGGTCATCCTGAACAAAATACATGTCGAAGTGTGTGCATAAGTCCTTTGGTTTAGGCGTGACACTCAATTTGAGTTTTTATTCCTTTAAATGCATTTTCAGCCCGAGCTGAGGACGTTTTGTGAATTTGAATGTCTCTTCATAGGAATGAGTTGTGTGGTCAAATTAATGGTCATATAGGCTTCAGGATGACCTCCTGAACTAAATACATGTTGAAGTGTGTGCATAAGTTCTTTGGTTTAGGCGTGACACTCACTTTGAGTTTTTATTGCTTTAAAATTATTTCAGCCCGAGCTGAGCACGTTTTGTGAGTTTGAATGTATCTTCATAGGAATGAGTTGTGTGGTCAACTTAATGTTCATTTAGGCTTCAGGAGGTCATCTTGAACAAAATACATGTTGAAGTGTGTGCATAAATCCTTTGGTTTAGGTGTGACACTCAATTTGAGTTTTTCTTGCTTTAAATGCATTTTCAGCCCGAGCTGAGCACGTTTTGTGAGTGTGAATGTATCTTCATAGGAATGAATTGTGTAGTCAAATTAATGCTCATATGGGCTTCAGGAGGTCATCCTGAACAAAATACATGTTGAAGTGTGTGCATAAGTCCTTTGGTTTAGGTGTGACACTCAATTTGAGTTTTTATTGCATTAAATGCATTTTCAGCCCGAGCTGAGCACGTTTTGTGAGTTTGAATGTATCTTCATAGGAATGAGTTGGGTGGTCAAATTAATGCTCATTTAGGCTTCAGGATGAACTCTTGAACTAAATACATGTTGAAGTGTGTGCATAAGTACTTTGGTTTAGGCGTGACACTCAATTTGAGTTTTTATAACTTTAAATGCATTTTCAGCCCGAGCTGAGCACGTTTTGTGAGTTTGAATGTATCTTCATAAGAATGAGTTATGTGGTCAAATTAATGCTCATATAGGCTTCAGGATGAACTCTTGAACTAAATACATGTTGAAGTGTGTGCATAAGTCCTTTGGTTTAGGCGTGACACTCAATTTGAGTTTTTATTGCTTTAAATGCATTTTCAGCCCGAGGTGAGCACGTTTTTTGAGTTTGAATGTATCTTCATAGGAATGAGTTGTGTGGTCAAATCAATGCTCATATAGGCTTCGGGAGGTCATCCTGAACAAAATACATGTTGAAGTGTGTGCATAAGTCCTTTGGTTTAGGCGTGACACTCAATTTGAGTTTTTATAACTTTAAATGCATTTTCAGCCCGAGCTGAGCACGTTTTGTGAGTTTGAATGTATCTTCATAAGAATGAGTTATGTGGTCAAATTAATGCTCATATAGGCTTCAGGATGACCTCTTGAACTAAATACATGTTGAAGTGTGTGCATAAGTCCTTTGGTTTAGGCGTGACACTCAATTTGAGTTTTTATAACTTTAAATGCATTTTCAGCCCGAGCTGAGCACGTTTTGTGAGTTTGAATGTATCTTCATAGGAATGAGTTGTATGGTCAAATCAATGCTCATATAGGCTTCGGGAGGTCATCCTGAACAAAATACATGTTGAAGTGTGTGCATAAGTCCTTTGGTTTAGGTGTGACACTCAATTTGAGTTTTTATTGCTTTAAATGCATTTTCAGCCCGAGCTGAGCACGTTTTGTGAGTGTGAATGTATCTTCATAGGAATGAATTGTGTAGTCAAATTAATGCTCATATGGGCTTCAGGAGGTCATCCTGAACAAAATACATGTTGAGGTGTGTGCATAAGTCCTTTGGTTTAGGCGTGACACTCAATTTGAGTTTTTATTGCTTTAAATGCATTTTCAGCCCGAGGTGAGCACGTTTTTTGAGTTTGAATGTATCTTCATAGGAATGAGTTGTGTGGTCAAATCAATGCTCATATAGGCTTCGGGAGGTCATCCTGAACAAAATACATGTTGAAGTGTGTGCATAAATCCTTTGGTTTAGGCGTGACACTCAATTTGAGTTTTTATAACTTTAAATGCATTTTCAGCCCGAGCTGAGCACGTTTTGTGAGTTTGAATGTATCTTCATAAGAATGAGTTATGTGGTCAAATTAATGCTCATATAGGCTTCAGGATGACCTCTTGAACTAAATACATGTTGAAGTGTGTGCATAAGTCCTTTGGTTTAGGCGTGACACTCAATTTGAGTTTTTATTGCTTTAAATGCATTTTCAGCCCGAGCTGAGCACGTTTTGTGAGTTTGAATGTATCTTCATAGGAATGAGTTGTATGGTCAAATCAATGCTCATATAGGCTTCGGGAGGTCATCCTGAACAAAATACATGTTGAAGTGTGTGCATAAGTCCTTTGGTTTAGGTGTGACACTCAATTTGAGTTTTTATTGCTTTAAATGCATTTTCAGCCCGAGCTGAGCACGTTTTGTGAGTGTGAATGTATCTTCATAGGAATGAATTGTGTAGTCAAATTAATGCTCATATGGGCTTCAGGAGGTCATCCTGAACAAAATACATGTTGAGGTGTGTGCATAAGTCCTTTGGTTTAGGTGTGACACTCAATTTGAGTTTTTATTGCATTAAATGCATTTTCAGCCCGAGCTGAGCACGCTTTTTGAGTTTGAATGTATCTTCATAGGAATGAGTTGTGTGGTCAAATTAATGCTCATTTAGGCTTCAGGTGGTCATCCTGAACAAAATACATGTTGAAGTGTGTGCATAAATCCTTTGGTTTAGGCGTGACACTCAATTTGAGTTTTTATTCCTTTAAATGCATTTTCAGCCCGAGCTGAGGACGTTTTGTGAATTTGAATGTCTCTTCATAGGAATGAGTTGTGTGGTCAAATTAATGGTCATATAGGCTTCAGGATGACCTCCTGAACTAAATACATGTTGAAGTGTGTGCATAAGTTCTTTGGTTTAGGCGTGACACTCACTTTGAGTTTTTATTGCTTTAAAATTATTTCAGCCCGAGCTGAGCACGTTTTGTGAGTTTGAATGTATCTTCATAGGAATGAGTTGTGTGGTCAAATGAATGCTCATTTAGGCTTCAGGAGGTCATTTTGAACAAAATATATGTTGAAGTGTGTGCATAAGTCCTTTGGTTTAGGCGTGACACTCAATTTGAGTTTTTATTGCTTTAAATGCATTTTCAGCCCGAGCTGAGCATGTTTTGTGAGTTTGAATGTATCTTCATAGGAATGAGTTGTGTGGTCAACTTAATGTTCATTTAGGCTTCAGGAGGTCATCTTGAACAAAATACATGTTGAAGTGTGTGCATAAATCCTTTGGTTTAGGTGTGACACTCAATTTGAGTTTTTCTTGCTTTAAATGCATTTTCAGCCCGAGCTGAGCACGTTTTGTGAGTGTGAATGTATCTTCATAGGAATGAATTGTGTGGTCAAATTAATGCTCATTTAGGCTTCAGGTGGTCATCCTGAACAAAATACATGTTGAAGTGTGTGCATAAATCCTTTGGTTTAGGCGTGACACTCAATTTGAGTTTTTATTCCTTTAAATGCATTTTCAGCCCGAGCTGAGGACGTTTTGTGAATTTGAATGTCTCTTCATAGGAATGAGTTGTGTGGTCAAATTAATGGTCATATAGGCTTCAGGATGACCTCCTGAACTAAATACATGTTGAAGTGTGTGCATAAGTTCTTTGGTTTAGGCGTGACACTCACTTTGAGTTTTTATTGCTTTAAAATTATTTCAGCCCGAGCTGAGCACGTTTTGTGAGTTTGAATGTATCTTCATAGGAATGAGTTGTGTGGTCAAATGAATGCTCATTTAGGCTTCAGGAGGTCATTTTGAACAAAATATATGTTGAAGTGTGTGCATAAGTCCTTTGGTTTAGGCGTGACACTCAATTTGAGTTTTTATTGCTTTAAATGCATTTTCAGCCCGAGCTGAGCATGTTTTGTGAGTTTGAATGTATCTTCATAGGAATGAGTTGTGTGGTCAACTTAATGTTCATTTAGGCTTCAGGAGGTCATCTTGAACAAAATACATGTTGAAGTGTGTGCATAAATCCTTTGGTTTAGGTGTGACACTCAATTTGAGTTTTTCTTGCTTTAAATGCATTTTCAGCCCGAGCTGAGCACGTTTTGTGAGTGTGAATGTATCTTCATAGGAATGAATTGTGTAGTCAAATTAATGCTCATATGGGCTTCAGGAGGTCATCCTGAACAAAATACATGTTGAAGTGTGTGCATAAGTCCTTTGGTTTAGGTGTGACACTCAATTTGAGTTTTTATTGCATTAAATGCATTTTCAGCCCGAGCTGAGCACGTTTTGTGAGTTTGAATGTATCTTCATAGGAATGAGTTGTGTGGTCAAATTAATGCTCATTTAGGCTTCAGGATGAACTCTTGAACTAAATACATGTTGAAGTGTGTGCATAAGTACTTTGGTTTAGGCGTGACACTCAATTTGAGTTTTTATAACTTTAAATGCATTTTCAGCCCGAGCTGAGCACGTTTTGTGAGTTTGAATGTATCTTCATAAGAATGAGTTATGTGGTCAAATTAATGCTCATATAGGCTTCAGGATGAACTCTTGAACTAAATACATGTTGAAGTGTGTGCATAAGTCCTTTGGTTTAGGCGTGACACTCAATTTGAGTTTTTATTGCTTTAAATGCATTTTCAGCCCGAGGTGAGCACGTTTTTTGAGTTTGAATGTATCTTCATAGGAATGAGTTGTGTGGTCAAATCAATGCTCATATAGGCTTCGGGAGGTCATCCTGAACAAAATACATGTTGAAGTGTGTGCATAAGTCCTTTGGTTTAGGCGTGACACTCAATTTGAGTTTTTATAACTTTAAATGCATTTTCAGCCCGAGCTGAGCACGTTTTGTGAGTTTGAATGTATCTTCATAAGAATGAGTTATGTGGTCAAATTAATGCTCATATAGGCTTCAGGATGACCTCTTGAACTAAATACATGTTGAAGTGTGTGCATAAGTCCTTTGGTTTAGGCGTGACACTCAATTTGAGTTTTTATTGCTTTAAATGCATTTTCAGCCCGAGCTGAGCACGTTTTGTGAGTTTGAATGTATCTTCATAGGAATGAGTTGTATGGTCAAATCAATGCTCATATAGGCTTCGGGAGGTCATCCTGAACAAAATACATGTTGAAGTGTGTGCATAAGTCCTTTGGTTTAGGTGTGACACTCAATTTGAGTTTTTATTGCTTTAAATGCATTTTCAGCCCGAGCTGAGCACGTTTTGTGAGTGTGAATGTATCTTCATAGGAATGAATTGTGTAGTCAAATTAATGCTCATATGGGCTTCAGGAGGTCATCCTGAACAAAATACATGTTGAGGTGTGTGCATAAGTCCTTTGGTTTAGGCGTGACACTCAATTTGAGTTTTTATTGCTTTAAATGCATTTTCAGCCCGAGGTGAGCACGTTTTTTGAGTTTGAATGTATCTTCATAGGAATGAGTTGTGTGGTCAAATCAATGCTCATATAGGCTTCGGGAGGTCATCCTGAACAAAATACATGTTGAAGTGTGTGCATAAATCCTTTGGTTTAGGCGTGACACTCAATTTGAGTTTTTATAACTTTAAATGCATTTTCAGCCCGAGCTGAGCACGTTTTGTGAGTTTGAATGTATCTTCATAAGAATGAGTTATGTGGTCAAATTAATGCTCATATAGGCTTCAGGATGACCTCTTGAACTAAATACATGTTGAAGTGTGTGCATAAGTCCTTTGGTTTAGGCGTGACACTCAATTTGAGTTTTTATTGCTTTAAATGCATTTTCAGCCCGAGCTGAGCACGTTTTGTGAGTTTGAATGTATCTTCATAGGAATGAGTTGTATGGTCAAATCAATGCTCATATAGGCTTCGGGAGGTCATCCTGAACAAAATACATGTTGAAGTGTGTGCATAAGTCCTTTGGTTTAGGTGTGACACTCAATTTGAGTTTTTATTGCTTTAAATGCATTTTCAGCCCGAGCTGACCACGTTTTGTGAGTGTGAATGTATCTTCATAGGAATGAATTGTTTAGTCAAATTAATGCTCATATGGGCTTCAGGAGGTCATCCTGAACAAAATACATGTTGAGGTGTGTGCATAAGTCCTTTGGTTTAGGTGTGACACTCAATTTGAGTTTTTATTGCATTAAATGCATTTTCAGCCCGAGCTGAGCACGCTTTTTGAGTTTGAATGTATCTTCATAGGAATGAGTTGTGTGGTCAAATTAATGCTCATTTAGGCTTCAGGTGGTCATCCTGAACAAAATACATGTTGAGGTGTGTGCATAAATCCTTTGGTTTAGGCGTGACACTCAATTTGAGTTTTTATTGCTTTAAATGCATTTTCAGCCCGAGCTGAGCACGTTTTTTGAGTTTGAATGTATCTTCATAGGAATGAGTTGTGTGGTCAAATCAATGCTCATATAGGCTTCGGGAGGTCATCCTGAACAAAATACATGTCGAAGTGTGTGCATAAGTCCTTTGGTTTAGGCGTGACACTCAATTTGAGTTTTTATTCCTTTAAATGCATTTGCAGCCCGAGCTGAGCACGTTTTGTGAGTGTGAATGTATCTTCATAGGAATGAATTGTGTAGTCAAATTAATGCTCATATGGGCTTCAGGAGGTCATCCTGAACAAAATACATGTTGAGGTGTGTGCATAAGTCCTTTGGTTTAGGTGTGACACTCAATTTGAGTTTTTATTGCATTAAATGCATTTTCAGCCCGAGCTGAGCACGCTTTTTGAGTTTGAATGTATCTTCATAGGAATGAGTTGTGTGGTCAAATTAATGCTCATTTAGGCTTCAGGTGGTCATCCTGAACAAAATACATGTTGAAGTGTGTGCATAAATCCTTTGGCTTAGGCGTGACACTCAATTTGAGTTTTTATTGCTTTAAATGCATTTTCAGCCCGAGCTGAGCACGTTTTTTGAGTTTGAATGTATCTTCATAGGAATGAGTTGTGTGGTCAAATCAATGCTCATATAGGCTTCGGGAGGTCATCCTGAACAAAATACATGTTGAAGTGTGTGCATAAGTCCTTTGGTTTAGGTGTGACACTCAATTTGAGTTTTTATTGCTTTAAATGCATTTTCAGCCCGAGCTGAGCACGTTTTGTGAGTGTGAATGTATCTTCATAGGAATGAATTGTGTAGTCAAATTAATGCTCATATGGGCTTCAGGAGGTCATCCTGAACAAAATACATGTTGAAGTGTGTGCATAAGTCCTTTGGTTTAGGCGTGACACTCAATTTGAGTTTTTATTGCTTTAAATGCATTTTCAGCCCGAGGTGAGCACGTTTTTTGAGTTTGAATGTATCTTCATAGGAATGAGTTGTGTGGTCAAATCAATGCTCATATAGGCTTCGGGAGGTCATCCTGAACAAAATACATGTTGAAGTGTGTGCATAAGTCCTTTGGTTTAGGCGTGACACTCAATTTGAGTTTTTATAACTTTAAATGCATTTTCAGCCCGAGCTGAGCACGTTTTGTGAGTTTGAATGTATCTTCATAAGAATGAGTTATGTGGTCAAATTAATGCTCATATAGGCTTCAGGATGACCTCTTGAACTAAATACATGTTGAAGTGTGTGCATAAGTCCTTTGGTTTAGGCGTGACACTCAATTTGAGTTTTTATTGCTTTAAATGCATTTTCAGCCCGAGCTGAGCACGTTTTGTGAGTTTGAATGTATCTTCATAGGAATGAGTTGTATGGTCAAATCAATGCTCATATAGGCTTCGGGAGGTCATCCTGAACAAAATACATGTTGAAGTGTGTGCATAAGTCCTTTGGTTTAGGTGTGACACTCAATTTGAGTTTTTATTGCTTTAAATGCATTTTCAGCCCGAGCTGAGCACGTTTTGTGAGTGTGAATGTATCTTCATAGGAATGAATTGTGTAGTCAAATTAATGCTCATATGGGCTTCAGGAGGTCATCCTGAACAAAATACATGTTGAGGTGTGTGCATAAGTCCTTTGGTTTAGGCGTGACACTCAATTTGAGTTTTTATTGCTTTAAATGCATTTTCAGCCCGAGGTGAGCACGTTTTTTGAGTTTGAATGTATCTTCATAGGAATGAGTTGTGTGGTCAAATCAATGCTCATATAGGCTTCGGGAGGTCATCCTGAACAAAATACATGTTGAAGTGTGTGCATAAATCCTTTGGTTTAGGCGTGACACTCAATTTGAGTTTTTATTGCTTTAAATGCATTTTCAGCCCGAGCTGAGCACGTTTTTTGAGTTTGAATGTATCTTCATAAGAATGAGTTATGTGGTCAAATTAATGCTCATATAGGCTTCAGGATGACCTCTTGAACTAAATACATGTTGAAGTGTGTGCATAAGTCCTTTGGTTTAGGCGTGACACTCAATTTGAGTTTTTATTGCTTTAAATGCATTTTCAGCCCGAGCTGAGCACGTTTTGTGAGTTTGAATGTATCTTCATAGGAATGAGTTGTATGGTCAAATCAATGCTCATATAGGCTTCGGGAGGTCATCCTGAACAAAATACATGTTGAAGTGTGTGCATAAGTCCTTTGGTTTAGGTGTGACACTCAATTTGAGTTTTTATTGCTTTAAATGCATTTTCAGCCCGAGCTGAGCACGTTTTGTGAGTGTGAATGTATCTTCATAGGAATGAATTGTGTAGTCAAATTAATGCTCATATGGGCTTCAGGAGGTCATCCTGAACAAAATACATGTTGAGGTGTGTGCATAAGTCCTTTGGTTTAGGTGTGACACTCAATTTGAGTTTTTATTGCATTAAATGCATTTTCAGCCCGAGCTGAGCACGCTTTTTGAGTTTGAATGTATCTTCATAGGAATGAGTTGTGTGGTCAAATTAATGCTCATTTAGGCTTCAGGTGGTCATCCTGAACAAAATACATGTTGAAGTGTGTGCATAAATCCTTTGGTTTAGGCGTGACACTCAATTTGAGTTTTTATTCCTTTAAATGCATTTTCAGCCCGAGCTGAGGACGTTTTGTGAATTTGAATGTCTCTTCATAGGAATGAGTTGTGTGGTCAAATTAATGGTCATATAGGCTTCAGGATGACCTCCTGAACTAAATACATGTTGAAGTGTGTGCATAAGTTCTTTGGTTTAGGCGTGACACTCACTTTGAGTTTTTATTGCTTTAAAATTATTTCAGCCCGAGCTGAGCACGTTTTGTGAGTTTGAATGTATCTTCATAGGAATGAGTTGTGTGGTCAAATGAATGCTCATTTAGGCTTCAGGAGGTCATTTTGAACAAAATATATGTTGAAGTGTGTGCATAAGTCCTTTGGTTTAGGCGTGACACTCAATTTGAGTTTTTATTGCTTTAAATGCATTTTCAGCCCGAGCTGAGCATGTTTTGTGAGTTTGAATGTATCTTCATAGGAATGAGTTGTGTGGTCAACTTAATGTTCATTTAGGCTTCAGGAGGTCATCTAGAACAAAATACATGTTGAAGTGTGTGCATAAATCCTTTGGTTTAGGTGTGACACTCAATTTGAGTTTTTCTTGCTTTAAATGCATTTTCAGCCCGAGCTGAGCACGTTTTGTGAGTGTGAATGTATCTTCATAGGAATGAATTGTGTAGTCAAATTAATGCTCATATGGGCTTCAGGAGGTCATCCTGAACAAAATACATGTTGAAGTGTGTGCATAAGTCCTTTGGTTTAGGTGTGACACTCAATTTGAGTTTTTATTGCATTAAATGCATTTTCAGCCCGAGCTGAGCACGTTTTGTGAGTTTGAATGTATCTTCATAGGAATGAGTTGTGTGGTCAAATTAATGCTCATTTAGGCTTCAGGATGAACTCTTGAACTAAATACATGTTGAAGTGTGTGCATAAGTACTTTGGTTTAGGCGTGACACTCAATTTGAGTTTTTATAACTTTAAATGCATTTTCAGCCCGAGCTGAGCACGTTTTGTGAGTTTGAATGTATCTTCATAAGAATGAGTTATGTGGTCAAATTAATGCTCATATAGGCTTCAGGATGAACTCTTGAACTAAATACATGTTGAAGTGTGTGCATAAGTCCTTTGGTTTAGGCGTGACACTCAATTTGAGTTTTTATTGCTTTAAATGCATTTTCAGCCCGAGGTGAGCACGTTTTTTGAGTTTGAATGTATCTTCATAGGAATGAGTTGTGTGGTCAAATCAATGCTCATATAGGCTTCGGGAGGTCATCCTGAACAAAATACATGTTGAAGTGTGTGCATAAGTCCTTTGGTTTAGGCGTGACACTCAATTTGAGTTTTTATAACTTTAAATGCATTTTCAGCCCGAGCTGAGCACGTTTTGTGAGTTTGAATGTATCTTCATAAGAATGAGTTATGTGGTCAAATTAATGCTCATATAGGCTTCAGGATGACCTCTTGAACTAAATACATGTTGAAGTGTGTGCATAAGTCCTTTGGTTTAGGCGTGACACTCAATTTGAGTTTTTATTGCTTTAAATGCATTTTCAGCCCGAGCTGAGCACGTTTTGTGAGTTTGAATGTATCTTCATAGGAATGAGTTGTATGGTCAAATCAATGCTCATATAGGCTTCGGGAGGTCATCCTGAACAAAATACATGTTGAAGTGTGTGCATAAGTCCTTTGGTTTAGGTGTGACACTCAATTTGAGTTTTTATTGCTTTAAATGCATTTTCAGCCCGAGCTGAGCACGTTTTGTGAGTGTGAATGTATCTTCATAGGAATGAATTGTGTAGTCAAATTAATGCTCATATGGGCTTCAGGAGGTCATCCTGAACAAAATACATGTTGAGGTGTGTGCATAAGTCCTTTGGTTTAGGCGTGACACTCAATTTGAGTTTTTATTGCTTTAAATGCATTTTCAGCCCGAGGTGAGCACGTTTTTTGAGTTTGAATGTATCTTTATAGGAATGAGTTGTGTGGTCAAATCAATGCTCATATAGGCTTCGGGAGGTCATCCTGAACAAAATACATGTTGAAGTGTGTGCATAAATCCTTTGGTTTAGGCGTGACACTCAATTTGAGTTTTTATAACTTTAAATGCATTTTCAGCCCGAGCTGAGCACGTTTTGTGAGTTTGAATGTATCTTCATAAGAATGAGTTATGTGGTCAAATTAATGCTCATATAGGCTTCAGGATGACCTCTTGAACTAAATACATGTTGAAGTGTGTGCATAAGTCCTTTGGTTTAGGCGTGACACTCAATTTGAGTTTTTATTGCTTTAAATGCATTTTCAGCCCGAGCTGAGCACGTTTTGTGAGTTTGAATGTATCTTCATAGGAATGAGTTGTATGGTCAAATCAATGCTCATATAGGCTTCGGGAGGTCATCCTGAACAAAATACATGTTGAAGTGTGTGCATAAGTCCTTTGGTTTAGGTGTGACACTCAATTTGAGTTTTTATTGCTTTAAATGCATTTTCAGCCCGAGCTGACCACGTTTTGTGAGTGTGAATGTATCTTCATAGGAATGAATTGTTTAGTCAAATTAATGCTCATATGGGCTTCAGGAGGTCATCCTGAACAAAATACATGTTGAGGTGTGTGCATAAGTCCTTTGGTTTAGGTGTGACACTCAATTTGAGTTTTTATTGCATTAAATGCATTTTCAGCCCGAGCTGAGCACGCTTTTTGAGTTTGAATGTATCTTCATAGGAATGAGTTGTGTGGTCAAATTAATGCTCATTTAGGCTTCAGGTGGTCATCCTGAACAAAATACATGTTGAGGTGTGTGCATAAATCCTTTGGTTTAGGCGTGACACTCAATTTGAGTTTTTATTGCTTTAAATGCATTTTCAGCCCGAGGTGAGCACGTTTTTTGAGTTTGAATGTATCTTCATAGGAATGAGTTGTGTGGTCAAATCAATGCTCATATAGGCTTCGGGAGGTCATCCTGAACAAAATACATGTTGAAGTGTGTGCATAAATCCTTTGGTTTAGGCGTGACACTCAATTTGAGTTTTTATAACTTTAAATGCATTTTCAGCCCGAGCTGAGCACGTTTTGTGAGTTTGAATGTATCTTCATAAGAATGAGTTATGTGGTCAAATTAATGCTCATATAGGCTTCAGGATGACCTCTTGAACTAAATACATGTTGAAGTGTGTGCATAAGTCCTTTGGTTTAGGCGTGACACTCAATTTGAGTTTTTATTGCTTTAAATGCATTTTCAGCCCGAGCTGAGCACGTTTTGTGAGTTTGAATGTATCTTCATAGGAATGAGTTGTATGGTCAAATCAATGCTCATATAGGCTTCGGGAGGTCATCCTGAACAAAATACATGTTGAAGTGTGTGCATAAGTCCTTTGGTTTAGGTGTGACACTCAATTTGAGTTTTTATTGCTTTAAATGCATTTTCAGCCCGAGCTGACCACGTTTTGTGAGTGTGAATGTATCTTCATAGGAATGAATTGTTTAGTCAAATTAATGCTCATATGGGCTTCAGGAGGTCATCCTGAACAAAATACATGTTGAGGTGTGTGCATAAGTCCTTTGGTTTAGGTGTGACACTCAATTTGAGTTTTTATTGCATTAAATGCATTTTCAGCCCGAGCTGAGCACGCTTTTTGAGTTTGAATGTATCTTCATAGGAATGAGTTGTGTGGTCAAATTAATGCTCATTTAGGCTTCAGGTGGTCATCCTGAACAAAATACATGTTGAGGTGTGTGCATAAATCCTTTGGTTTAGGCGTGACACTCAATTTGAGTTTTTATTGCTTTAAATGCATTTTCAGCCCGAGCTGAGCACGTTTTTTGAGTTTGAATGTATCTTCATAGGAATGAGTTGTGTGGTCAAATCAATGCTCATATAGGCTTCGGGAGGTCATCCTGAACAAAATACATGTCGAAGTGTGTGCATAAGTCCTTTGGTTTAGGCGTGACACTCAATTTGAGTTTTTATTCCTTTAAATGCATTTGCAGCCCGAGCTGAGGACGTTTTGTGAATTTGAATGTATCTTCATAGGAATGAGTTGTGTGGTCAAATTAATGCTCATATAGGCTTCAGGATGACCTCCTGAACTAAATACATGTTGAAGTGTGTGCATAAGTTCTTTGGTTTAGGCGTGACACTCACTTTGAGTTTTTATTGCTTTAAAATTATTTCAGCCCGAGCTGAGCACGTTTTGTGAGTTTGAATGTATCTTCATAGGAATGAGTTGTGTGGTCAAATGAATGCTCATTTAGGCTTCAGGAGGTCATTTTGAACAAAAGAAATGTTGAAGTGTGTGCATAAGTCCTTTGGTTTAGGCGTGACACTCAATTTGAGTTTTTATTGCTTTAAATGCATTTTCAGCCCGAGCTGAGCATGTTTTGTGAGTTTGAATGTATCTTCGTAGGAATGAGTTGTGTGGTCAACTTAATGTTCATTTAGGCTTCAGGAGGTCATCTTGAACAAAATACATGTTGAAGTGTGTGCATAAATCCTTTGGTTTAGGTGTGACACTCAATTTGAGTTTTTCTTGCTTTAAATGCATTTTCAGCCCGAGCTGAGCACGTTTTGTGAGTGTGAATGTATCTTCATAGGAATGAATTGTGTAGTCAAATTAATGCTCATATGGGTTTCAGGAGGTCATCCTGAACAAAATACATGTTGAAGTGTGTGCATAAGTCCTTTGGTTTAGGTGTGACACTCAATTTGAGTTTTTATTGCATTAAATGCATTTTCAGCCCGAGCTGAGCACGTTTTGTGAGTTTGAATGTATCTTCATAGGAATGAGTTGTGTGGTCAAATTAATGCTCATTTAGGCTTCAGGAGGACATCCTGAACTAAGTACATGTTGAAGTGTGTGCATAAGTCCTTTGGTTTGGGCGTGACACTCAATTTGAGTTTTTATTGCTTTAAATGCATTTTCAGCCTGAGCTGAGCGCGCTTTCTGACTTTGAATGTATCTTCATAGGAATGAGTTGTCTGGTCAAATTAATGCTCATTTAGGCTTCAGGTGGTCATCCTGAACTAAATACATGTTGAAGTGTGTGCATAATCCTTTGGTTTAGGCGTGATACTCAATTTGAGTTTTTATTGCTTTAAATGCATTTTCAGCCCGAGCTGAGCGCGCTTTCTGACTTTGAATGTATCTTCATAGGAATGAGTTGTGTGGTCAAATTAATGCTCATATGGGCTTCAGGAGGTCATCCTGAACAAAATACATGTTAAGTGTGTGAATAAGTCCTTTGGTTTAGGTGTGACACTCAATTTGAGTTTTATTGCTTTAAATGCATTTTCAGCCCGAGCTGAGCACGTTTTGTGAGTTTGAATGTATCTTCATAGGAATGAGTTGTGTGGTCAAATTAATGCTCATTTAGGCTTCAGGTGGTCATCCTGAACTAAATACATGTTGAAGTGTGTGCATAAGTCCTTTGGTTTAGGCGTGACACTCAATTTGAGTTTTTATTGCTTTAAATGCATTTTCAGCCCGAGCTGAGCACGTTTTGTGAGTTTGAATGTATCTTCATAGGAATGAGTTGTGTGGTCAAATTAATGCTCATATGGGCTTCAGGAGGTCATCCTGAACAAAATACATGTTAAGTGTGTGAATAAGTCCTTTGGTTTAGGTGTGACACTCAATTTGAGTTTTATTGCTTTAAATGCATTTTCAGCCCGAGCTGAGCACGTTTTGTGAGTTTGAATGTATCTTCATAGGAATGAGTTGTGTGGTCAAATTAATGCTCATTTAGGCTTCAGGTGGTCATCCTGAACTAAATACATGTTGAAGTGTGTGCATAAGTCCTTTGGTTTAGGCGTGACACTCAATTTGTTTTTATTGCTTTAAATGCATTTTCAGCCCGAGCTGAGCGCGCTTTCTGACTTTGAATGTATCTTCATAGGAATGAGTTGTGTGGTCAAATTTTTGCTCAAATAGGTTTCAGGAGGTCATCCTGAACAAAATACATGTTGAAGTGTGTGCATACGTCCTTCGGTTCAGGCGTGACACTCAATTTGAGTTTTTATTGCGAAATGCATTTTCAGGCAGAGATGAGCAAGTTTTCTGAGTTTGAAGTATCTTCATAGGAATGAGTTTGTGGTCAAATTAATGCTAATTTAGGCTTCAGGAGGTCATCCTGAACAAAATACATGTTGAAGTGTGTGCATAAGTACTTTGGTTTAGGTGTGACACTCAATTTGAGTTTTTATTGCTTTAAATGCATTTTCAGCCCGAGCTGAGCACGTTTTGTGAGTTTGAATGTATCTTCATAGGAATGAGTTGTGTGGTCAAATTAATGCTCATATAGGCTTCAGGATGACCTCCTGAACTAAATACATGTTGAAGTGTGTGCATAAGTCCTTTGGTTTAGGCGTGACACTCAATTTGAGTTTTTATTGCTTTAAATGCATTTTCAGCCCGAGCTGAGCACGTTTTGTGAGTTTGAATGTATCTTCATAGGAATGAGTTGTGTGGTCAAATTAATGCTCATATAGGCTTCAGGAGGTCATCCTGAACAAAATACATGTTGAGGTGTGTGCATAAGTCCTTTGGTTTAGGTGTGACACTCAATTTGAGTTTTTATTGCATTAAATGCATTTTCAGCCCGAGCTGAGCACGCTTTTTGAGTTTGAATGTATCTTCATAGGAATGAGTTGTGTGGTCAAATTAATGCTCATTTAGGCTTCAGGTGGTCATCCTGAACAAAATACATGTTGAAGTGTGTGCATAAATCCTTTGGTTTAGGCGTGACACTCAATTTGAGTTTTTATTCCTTTAAATGCATTTTCAGCCCGAGCTGAGGACGTTTTGTGAATTTGAATGTCTCTTCATAGGAATGAGTTGTGTGGTCAAATTAATGGTCATATAAGCTTCAGGATGACCTCCTGAACTAAATACATGTTGAAGTGTGTGCATAAGTTCTTTGGTTTAGGCGTGACACTCACTTTGAGTTTTTATTGCTTTAAAATTATTTCAGCCCGAGCTGAGCACGTTTTGTGAGTTTGAATGTATCTTCATAGGAATGAGTTGTGTGGTCAAATGAATGCTCATTTAGGCTTCAGGAGGTCATTTTGAACAAAATATATGTTGAAGTGTGTGCATAAGTCCTTTGGTTTAGGCGTGACACTCAATTTGAGTTTTTATTGCTTTAAATGCATTTTCAGCCCGAGCTGAGCATGTTTTGTGAGTTTGAATGTATCTTCATAGGAATGAGTTGTGTGGTCAACTTAATGTTCATTTAGGCTTCAGGAGGTCATCTAGAACAAAATACATGTTGAAGTGTGTGCATAAATCCTTTGGTTTAGGTGTGACACTCAATTTGAGTTTTTCTTGCTTTAAATGCATTTTCAGCCCGAGCTGAGCACGTTTTGTGAGTGTGAATGTATCTTCATAGGAATGAATTGTGTAGTCAAATTAATGCTCATATGGGCTTCAGGAGGTCATCCTGAACAAAATACATGTTGAAGTGTGTGCATAAGTCCTTTGGTTTAGGTGTGACACTCAATTTGAGTTTTTATTGCATTAAATGCATTTTCAGCCCGAGCTGAGCACGTTTTGTGAGTTTGAATGTATCTTCATAGGAATGAGTTGTGTGGTCAAATTAATGCTCATTTAGGCTTCAGGATGAACTCTTGAACTAAATACATGTTGAAGTGTGTGCATAAGTACTTTGGTTTAGGCGTGACACTCAATTTGAGTTTTTATAACTTTAAATGCATTTTCAGCCCGAGCTGAGCACGTTTTGTGAGTTTGAATGTATCTTCATAAGAATGAGTTATGTGGTCAAATTAATGCTCATATAGGCTTCAGGATGAACTCTTGAACTAAATACATGTTGAAGTGTGTGCATAAGTCCTTTGGTTTAGGCGTGACACTCAATTTGAGTTTTTATTGCTTTAAATGCATTTTCAGCCCGAGGTGAGCACGTTTTTTGAGTTTGAATGTATCTTCATAGGAATGAGTTGTGTGGTCAAATCAATGCTCATATAGGCTTCGGGAGGTCATCCTGAACAAAATACATGTTGAAGTGTGTGCATAAGTCCTTTGGTTTAGGCGTGACACTCAATTTGAGTTTTTATAACTTTAAATGCATTTTCAGCCCGAGCTGAGCACGTTTTGTGAGTTTGAATGTATCTTCATAAGAATGAGTTATGTGGTCAAATTAATGCTCATATAGGCTTCAGGATGACCTCTTGAACTAAATACATGTTGAAGTGTGTGCATAAGTCCTTTGGTTTAGGCGTGACACTCAATTTGAGTTTTTATTGCTTTAAATGCATTTTCAGCCCGAGCTGAGCACGTTTTGTGAGTTTGAATGTATCTTCATAGGAATGAGTTGTATGGTCAAATCAATGCTCATATAGGCTTCGGGAGGTCATCCTGAACAAAATACATGTTGAAGTGTGTGCATAAGTCCTTTGGTTTAGGTGTGACACTCAATTTGAGTTTTTATTGCTTTAAATGCATTTTCAGCCCGAGCTGAGCACGTTTTGTGAGTGTGAATGTATCTTCATAGGAATGAATTGTGTAGTCAAATTAATGCTCATATGGGCTTCAGGAGGTCATCCTGAACAAAATACATGTTGAGGTGTGTGCATAAGTCCTTTGGTTTAGGCGTGACACTCAATTTGAGTTTTTATTGCTTTAAATGCATTTTCAGCCCGAGGTGAGCACGTTTTTTGAGTTTGAATGTATCTTCATAGGAATGAGTTGTGTGGTCAAATCAATGCTCATATAGGCTTCGGGAGGTCATCCTGAACAAAATACATGTTGAAGTGTGTGCATAAATCCTTTGGTTTAGGCGTGACACTCAATTTGAGTTTTTATAACTTTAAATGCATTTTCAGCCCGAGCTGAGCACGTTTTGTGAGTTTGAATGTATCTTCATAAGAATGAGTTATGTGGTCAAATTAATGCTCATATAGGCTTCAGGATGACCTCTTGAACTAAATACATGTTGAAGTGTGTGCATAAGTCCTTTGGTTTAGGCGTGACACTCAATTTGAGTTTTTATTGCTTTAAATGCATTTTCAGCCCGAGCTGAGCACGTTTTGTGAGTTTGAATGTATCTTCATAGGAATGAGTTGTATGGTCAAATCAATGCTCATATAGGCTTCGGGAGGTCATCCTGAACAAAATACATGTTGAAGTGTGTGCATAAGTCCTTTGGTTTAGGTGTGACACTCAATTTGAGTTTTTATTGCTTTAAATGCATTTTCAGCCCGAGCTGACCACGTTTTGTGAGTGTGAATGTATCTTCATAGGAATGAATTGTTTAGTCAAATTAATGCTCATATGGGCTTCAGGAGGTCATCCTGAACAAAATACATGTTGAGGTGTGTGCATAAGTCCTTTGGTTTAGGTGTGACACTCAATTTGAGTTTTTATTGCATTAAATGCATTTTCAGCCCGAGCTGAGCACGCTTTTTGAGTTTGAATGTATCTTCATAGGAATGAGTTGTGTGGTCAAATTAATGCTCATTTAGGCTTCAGGTGGTCATCCTGAACAAAATACATGTTGAGGTGTGTGCATAAATCCTTTGGTTTAGGCGTGACACTCAATTTGAGTTTTTATTGCTTTAAATGCATTTTCAGCCCGAGGTGAGCACGTTTTTTGAGTTTGAATGTATCTTCATAGGAATGAGTTGTGTGGTCAAATCAATGCTCATATAGGCTTCGGGAGGTCATCCTGAACAAAATACATGTTGAAGTGTGTGCATAAATCCTTTGGTTTAGGCGTGACACTCAATTTGAGTTTTTATAACTTTAAATGCATTTTCAGCCCGAGCTGAGCACGTTTTGTGAGTTTGAATGTATCTTCATAAGAATGAGTTATGTGGTCAAATTAATGCTCATATAGGCTTCAGGATGACCTCTTGAACTAAATACATGTTGAAGTGTGTGCATAAGTCCTTTGGTTTAGGCGTGACACTCAATTTGAGTTTTTATTGCTTTAAATGCATTTTCAGCCCGAGCTGAGCACGTTTTGTGAGTTTGAATGTATCTTCATAGGAATGAGTTGTATGGTCAAATCAATGCTCATATAGGCTTCGGGAGGTCATCCTGAACAAAATACATGTTGAAGTGTGTGCATAAGTCCTTTGGTTTAGGTGTGACACTCAATTTGAGTTTTTATTGCTTTAAATGCATTTTCAGCCCGAGCTGACCACGTTTTGTGAGTGTGAATGTATCTTCATAGGAATGAATTGTTTAGTCAAATTAATGCTCATATGGGCTTCAGGAGGTCATCCTGAACAAAATACATGTTGAGGTGTGTGCATAAGTCCTTTGGTTTAGGTGTGACACTCAATTTGAGTTTTTATTGCATTAAATGCATTTTCAGCCCGAGCTGAGCACGCTTTTTGAGTTTGAATGTATCTTCATAGGAATGAGTTGTGTGGTCAAATTAATGCTCATTTAGGCTTCAGGTGGTCATCCTGAACAAAATACATGTTGAGGTGTGTGCATAAATCCTTTGGTTTAGGCGTGACACTCAATTTGAGTTTTTATTGCTTTAAATGCATTTTCAGCCCGAGCTGAGCACGTTTTTTGAGTTTGAATGTATCTTCATAGGAATGAGTTGTGTGGTCAAATCAATGCTCATATAGGCTTCGGGAGGTCATCCTGAACAAAATACATGTCGAAGTGTGTGCATAAGTCCTTTGGTTTAGGCGTGACACTCAATTTGAGTTTTTATTCCTTTAAATGCATTTGCAGCCCGAGCTGAGGACGTTTTGTGAATTTGAATGTATCTTCATAGGAATGAGTTGTGTGGTCAAATTAATGCTCATATAGGCTTCAGGATGACCTCCTGAACTAAATACATGTTGAAGTGTGTGCATAAGTTCTTTGGTTTAGGCGTGACACTCACTTTGAGTTTTTATTGCTTTAAAATTATTTCAGCCCGAGCTGAGCACGTTTTGTGAGTTTGAATGTATCTTCATAGGAATGAGTTGTGTGGTCAAATGAATGCTCATTTAGGCTTCAGGAGGTCATTTTGAACAAAAGAAATGTTGAAGTGTGTGCATAAGTCCTTTGGTTTAGGCGTGACACTCAATTTGAGTTTTTATTGCTTTAAATGCATTTTCAGCCCGAGCTGAGCATGTTTTGTGAGTTTGAATGTATCTTCGTAGGAATGAGTTGTGTGGTCAACTTAATGTTCATTTAGGCTTCAGGAGGTCATCTTGAACAAAATACATGTTGAAGTGTGTGCATAAATCCTTTGGTTTAGGTGTGACACTCAATTTGAGTTTTTCTTGCTTTAAATGCATTTTCAGCCCGAGCTGAGCACGTTTTGTGAGTGTGAATGTATCTTCATAGGAATGAATTGTGTAGTCAAATTAATGCTCATATGGGTTTCAGGAGGTCATCCTGAACAAAATACATGTTGAAGTGTGTGCATAAGTCCTTTGGTTTAGGTGTGACACTCAATTTGAGTTTTTATTGCATTAAATGCATTTTCAGCCCGAGCTGAGCACGTTTTGTGAGTTTGAATGTATCTTCATAGGAATGAGTTGTGTGGTCAAATTAATGCTCATTTAGGCTTCAGGAGGACATCCTGAACTAAGTACATGTTGAAGTGTGTGCATAAGTCCTTTGGTTTGGGCGTGACACTCAATTTGAGTTTTTATTGCTTTAAATGCATTTTCAGCCTGAGCTGAGCGCGCTTTCTGACTTTGAATGTATCTTCATAGGAATGAGTTGTCTGGTCAAATTAATGCTCATTTAGGCTTCAGGTGGTCATCCTGAACTAAATACATGTTGAAGTGTGTGCATAATCCTTTGGTTTAGGCGTGATACTCAATTTGAGTTTTTATTGCTTTAAATGCATTTTCAGCCCGAGCTGAGCGCGCTTTCTGACTTTGAATGTATCTTCATAGGAATGAGTTGTGTGGTCAAATTAATGCTCATATGGGCTTCAGGAGGTCATCCTGAACAAAATACATGTTAAGTGTGTGAATAAGTCCTTTGGTTTAGGTGTGACACTCAATTTGAGTTTTATTGCTTTAAATGCATTTTCAGCCCGAGCTGAGCACGTTTTGTGAGTTTGAATGTATCTTCATAGGAATGAGTTGTGTGGTCAAATTAATGCTCATTTAGGCTTCAGGTGGTCATCCTGAACTAAATACATGTTGAAGTGTGTGCATAAGTCCTTTGGTTTAGGCGTGACACTCAATTTGAGTTTTTATTGCTTTAAATGCATTTTCAGCCCGAGCTGAGCACGTTTTGTGAGTTTGAATGTATCTTCATAGGAATGAGTTGTGTGGTCAAATTAATGCTCATATGGGCTTCAGGAGGTCATCCTGAACAAAATACATGTTAAGTGTGTGAATAAGTCCTTTGGTTTAGGTGTGACACTCAATTTGAGTTTTATTGCTTTAAATGCATTTTCAGCCCGAGCTGAGCACGTTTTGTGAGTTTGAATGTATCTTCATAGGAATGAGTTGTGTGGTCAAATTAATGCTCATTTAGGCTTCAGGTGGTCATCCTGAACTAAATACATGTTGAAGTGTGTGCATAAGTCCTTTGGTTTAGGCGTGACACTCAATTTGTTTTTATTGCTTTAAATGCATTTTCAGCCCGAGCTGAGCGCGCTTTCTGACTTTGAATGTATCTTCATAGGAATGAGTTGTGTGGTCAAATTTTTGCTCAAATAGGTTTCAGGAGGTCATCCTGAACAAAATACATGTTGAAGTGTGTGCATACGTCCTTCGGTTCAGGCGTGACACTCAATTTGAGTTTTTATTGCGAAATGCATTTTCAGGCAGAGATGAGCAAGTTTTCTGAGTTTGAAGTATCTTCATAGGAATGAGTTTGTGGTCAAATTAATGCTAATTTAGGCTTCAGGAGGTCATCCTGAACAAAATACATGTTGAAGTGTGTGCATAAGTACTTTGGTTTAGGTGTGACACTCAATTTGAGTTTTTATTGCTTTAAATGCATTTTCAGCCCGAGCTGAGCACGTTTTGTGAGTTTGAATGTATCTTCATAGGAATGAGTTGTGTGGTCAAATTAATGCTCATATAGGCTTCAGGATGACCTCCTGAACTAAATACATGTTGAAGTGTGTGCATAAGTCCTTTGGTTTAGGCGTGACACTCAATTTGAGTTTTTATTGCTTTAAATGCATTTTCAGCCCGAGCTGAGCACGTTTTGTGAGTTTGAATGTATCTTCATAGGAATGAGTTGTGTGGTCAAATCAATGCTCATATAGGCTTCGGGAGGTCATCCTGAACAAAATACATGTTGAAGTGTGTGCATAAGTCCTTTGGTTTAGGCGTCACACTCAATTTGAGGTTTTATTGCTTTAAATGCATTTTCAGCCCGAGCTGAGGACGTTTTGTGAGTTTGAATGTATCTTCATAGGAATGAGTTGTGTGGTCAAATTAATGCTCATATAGGCTTCAGGATGACCTCCTGAACTAAATACATGTTGAAGTGTGTGCATAAATAAGTCCTTTGGTTTAGGCGTGACACTCAATTTGAGTTTTTATTGCTTTAAATGCATTTTCAGCCCGAGCTGAGCACGTTTTGTGAGTTTGAATGTATCTTGATAGGAATGAGTTGTGTATTCAAATTAGTGCCCATTTAGGTGTCAGGGGGACATCCTGAACAAAATGCATGTTGAAGTGTGTGTATAAGTCCTTTGGTTTAGGCGTGACACTCAATTTGAGTTTTTATTCCTTTAAATGCATTTTCAGCCCGAGCTGAGCACGTTTTGTGAGTTTGAATGTATCTTCATAGGAATGAGTTTTGTGGTCAAATTAATGCTCATTTAGGCTTCAGGTGGTCATCCTGAACAAAATACATGTTGAAGTGTGTGCATAAGTCCTTTGGTTTAGGCGTGACACTCAATTTGAGTTTTTATTGCTTTAAATGCATTTTCAGCCCGAGCTGAGCATGTTTTGTGAGTTTGAATGTATCTTCATAGGAATGAGTTGTGTGGTCAACTTAATGTTCATTTAGGCTTCAGGAGGTCATCCTGAACAAAATACATGTTAAGTGTGTGAATAAGTCCTTTGGTTTAGGTGTGACACTCAATTTGAGTTTTATTGCTTTAAATGCATTTTCAGCCCGAGCTGAGCACGTTTTGTGAGTTTGAATGTATCTTCATAGGAATGAGTTGTGTGGTCAAATTAATGCTCATTTAGGCTTCAGGTGGTCATCCTGAACTAAATACATGTTGAAGTGTGTGCATAAGTCCTTTGGTTTAGGCGTGACACTCAATTTGTTTTTATTGCTTTAAATGCATTTTCAGCCCGAGCTGAGCGCGCTTTCTGACTTTGAATGTATCTTCATAGGAATGAGTTGTGTGGTCAAATTTTTGCTCAAATAGGTTTCAGGAGGTCATCCTGAACAAAATACATGTTGAAGTGTGTGCATAAGTCCTTCGGTTCAGGCGTGACACTCAATTTGAGTTTTTATTGCGAAATGCATTTTCAGGCAGAGATGAGCAAGTTTTCTGAGTTTGAAGTATCTTCATAGGAATGAGTTGTGTGGTCAAATTAATGCTAATTTAGGCTTCAGGAGGTCATCCTGAACAAAATACATGTTGAAGTGTGTGCATAAGTCCTTTGGTTTTGGCGTGACACTCAATTTGAGGTTTTATTGCTTTGAATGCATTTTCAGCCCGAGCTGAGCACGTTTTGTGAGTTTGAATGTATCTTGATAGGAATGAGTTGTGTGGTCAAATTAATGCTGATATAGGCTTCAGGATGACCTCTTGAACTAAATACATGTTGAAGTGTGTGCATAAGTACTTTGGTTTAGGTGTGACACTCAATTTGAGTTTTTATTGCTTTAAATGCATTTTCAGCCCGAGCTGAGCACGTTTTGTGAGTTTGAATGTATCTTCATCGGAATGAGTTGTATGGTCAAATCAATGCTCATATAGGCTTCGGGAGGTCATCCTGAACAAAATACATGTTGAAGTGTGTGCATAAGTCCTTTGGTTTAGGCGTCACACTCAATTTGAGGTTTTATTGCTTTGAATGCATTTTCTGCCCGAGCTGACCACGTTTTGTGAGTTTGAATGTATCTTCATAGGAATGAGTTGTGTGGTCAAATTAATGCTCATATAGGCTTCAGGATGACCTCCTGAACTAAATACATGTTGAAGTGTGTGCATAAGTCCTTTGGTTTAGGCGTGACACTCAATTTGAGTTTTTATTGCTTTAAATGCATTTTCAGCCCGAGCTGAGCACGTTTTGTGAGTTTGAATGTATCTTCATAGGAATGAGTTGTGTGGTCAAATCAATGCTCATATAGGCTTCGGGAGGTCATCCTGAACAAAATACATGTTGAAGTGTGTGCATAAGTCCTTTGGTTTAGGCGTCACACTCAATTTGAGGTTTTATTGCTTTAAATGCATTTTCAGCCAGAGCTGAGGACGTTTTGTGAGTTTGAATGTGTCTTCATAGGAATGAGTTGTGTGGTCAAATTAATGCTCATATAGGCTTCAGGATGACCTCCTGAACTAAATACATGTTGAAGTGTGTGCATAAATAAGTCCTTTGGTTTAGGCGTGACACTCAATTTGAGTTTTTATTGCTTTAAATGCATTTTCAGCCCGAGCTGAGCACGTTTTGTGAGTTTGAATGTATCTTGATAGGAATGAGTTGTGTATTCAAATTAGTGCCCATTTAGGTGTCAGGGGGACATCCTGAACAAAATGCATGTTGAAGTGTGTGTATAAGTCCTTTGGTTTAGGCGTGACACTCAATTTGAGTTTTTATTCCTTTAAATGCATTTTCAGCCCGAGCTGAGCACGTTTTGTGAGTTTGAATGTATCTTCATAGGAATGAGTTTTGTGGTCAAATTAATGCTCATTTAGGCTTCAGGTGGTCATCCTGAACAAAATACATGTTGAAGTGTGTGCATAAGTTCTTTGGTTTAGGCGTGACACTCACTTTGAGTTTTTATTGCTTTAAAATTATTTCAGCCCGAGCTGAGCACGTTTTGTGAGTTTGAATGTATCTTCATAGGAATGAGTTGTGTGGTCAAATGAATGCTCATTTAGGCTTCAGGAGGTCATCTTGAACAAAATACATGTTGAAGTGTGTGCATAAGTCCTTTGGTTTAGGTGTGACACTCAATTTGAGTTTTTATTGCTTTAAATGCATTTTCAGCCCGAGCTGAGCACGTTTTGTGAGTGTGAATGTATCTTCATAGGAATGAATTGTGTAGTCAAATTAATGCTCATATGGGCTTCAGGAGGTCATCCTGAACAAAATACATGTTGAAGTGTGTGCATAAGTCCTTTGGTTTAGGTGTGACACTCAATTTGAGTTTTTATTGCATTAAATGCATTTTCAGCCCGAGCTGAGCACGTTTTGTGAGTTTGAATGTATCTTCATAGGAATGAGTTGTGTGGTCAAATTAATGCTCATTTAGGCTTCAGGTGGTCATCCTGAACAAAATACATGTTGAAGTGTGTGCATAAGTCCTTTGGTTTAGGCGTGACACTCAATTTGAGTTTTTATTGCTTTAAATGCATTTTCAGCCCGAGTTGAGCGCGCTTTCTGACTTTGAATGTATCTTCATAGGAATGAGTTGTGTGGTCAAATTATTGCTCATTTAGGCTTCAGGAGGTCATCCTGAACAAAATACATGTTGAAGTGTGTGCATAAGTCCTTTGGTTTAGGCGTGACACTCAATTTGAGTTTTTATTGCTTTAAATGCATTTTCAGCCCGAGCTGAGCATGTTTTGTGAGTTTGAATGTATCTTCATAGGAATGAGTTGTGTGGTCAAATTAATGCTCATTTAGGCTTCAGGTGGTCATCCTGAACAAAATACATGTTGACGTGTGTGAATAAGTCCTTTGGTTTAGGTGTGACACTCAATTTGAGTTTTTATTGCTTAAATGCATTTTCAGCCCGAGCTTGAGCACGTTTTGTGAGTTTGAATGTATTTTCATAGGAATGAGTTGTGTAGTCAAATTAATGCTCATATGGGCTTCAGGGGGTCATCCTGAACAAAATACATGTTGAAGTGTGTGCATAAGTCCTTTGGTTTAGGCGTGACACTCAATTTGAGTTTTTATTGCTTTAAATGCATTTTCAGCCCGAGGTGAGCACGTTTTGTGAGTTTGAATGTATCTTCATAGGAATGAGTTGTGTGGTCAAATTAATGCTCATTTAGGCTTCAGGAGGACATCTGAACTAAGTACATGTTGAAGTGTGTGCATAAGTCCTTTGGTTTGGGCGTGACACTCAATTCGAGTTAGCACGTTTTGTGAGTTTGAATGTATCTTCATAGGAATGAGTTGTGTAGTCAAATTAATGCTCATTTAGGCTTCAGGAGGACATCCTGAACTAAATACATGTTGAAGTGTGTGCATAAGCCCTTTGGTTTAGGCGTGACACTCAATTTGAGTTCTTATTGCTTTTAATGCATTTTCAGCCCGAGCTGAGCACGTTTTGTGTGTTTGAATGTATCTTCATAGGAATGAGTTGTGTGGTCAAATTAATGCTCATATGGGCTTCAGGAGGTCATCCTGAACAAAATACATGTTGAAGTGTGTGCATAAGTCCTTTGGTTTAGGCGTGACACTCAATTTGAATTTTTATTGCTTTAAATGCATTTTCAGCCCGAGTTGAGCACGTTTTGTGAGTTTGAATGTATCTTCATAGGAATGAGTTGTGTGGTCAAATTAATGCTCATTTAGGCTTCAGGTGGTCATCCTGAACAAAATACATGAAGTGTGTGCATAAGTCCTTTGGTTTAGGCGTGACACTCAATTTGAGTTTTTATTGCTTTAAATGCATTTTCAGCCCGAGTTGAGCGCGCTTTCTGACTTTGAATGTATCTTCATAGGAATGAGTTGTGTGGTCAAATTATTGCTCATTTAGGCTTCAGGAGGTCATCCTGAACAAAATACATGTTGAAGTGTGTGCATAAGTCCTTTGGTTTAGGCGTGACACTCAATTTGAGTTTTTATTGCTTTAAATGCATTTTCAGCCCGAGCTGAGCATGTTTTGTGATTTTGAATGTATCTTCATAGGAATGAGTTGTGTGGTCAAATTAATGCTCATTTAGGCGTCAGGTGGTCATCCTGAACAAAATACATGTTGAAGTGTGTGCATAAGTCCTTTGGTTTAGGCGTGACACTCAATTTGAGTTTTTATTGCTTTAAATGCATTTTCAGCCCGAGCTGAGCGCGCTTTCTGACTTTGAATGTATCTTCATAGGAATGAGTTGTGTGGTCAAATTAATGCTCATTTAGGCTTCAGGTGGTCATCCATAACAAAATACATGTTGAAGTGTGTGCATAAGTCCTTTGGTTTAGGCGTGACACTCAATTTGAGTTTTTATTGATTTAAATGCATTTTCAGCCCGAGCTGAGCACGTTTTGTGAGTTTGAATGTATCTTCATAGGAATGAGTTTTGTGGTCAAATTAATGCTCATATGGGCTTCAGGAGGTCATCCTGAACAAAATACATGTTGAAGTGTGGGCATAAGTCCTTTGGTTTAGGCGTGACACTCATTTTGAGTTTTTATTGCTTTAAATGCATTTTCAGCCCGAGCTGAGCAGGTTTTTTGAGTTTGAATGTATCTTCATAGAATGAGTTGTGTGGTCAAATTAATGCTCATTTAGGCTTCAGGTGGTCATCCTGAACAAAATACATGTTGAAGTGTGTGCATGAGTCCTTTGGTTTAGGCGTGACACTCAATTTGAGTTTTTATTGCTTTAAATGCATTTTCAGCCCGAGCTGAGCACGTTTTGTGAGTTTGAATGTATCTTCATAGGAAAGAGTCTTGTGGTCAAATTAATGCTCATTTAGGCGTCAGGTGGTCATCCTGAACAAAATACATGTTGAAGTGTGTGCATAAGTCCTTTGGTTTAGGCGTGACACTCAATTTGAGTTTTTATTGCTTTAAATGCATTTTCAGCCCGAGCTGAGCACGTTTTGTGTGTTTGAATGTATCTTCATAGGAATGAGTTGTGTGGTCAAGTTAATGCTCATATGGGCTCAGGAGGTCATCCTGAACAAAATACATGTTGAAGTGTGTGCATAAGTCCTTTGGTTTAGGTGTGACACTCAATTTGAGTTTTTATTGCTTTAAATGCATTTCCAGCCCGAGCTGAGCACGTTTTTTGAGTTTGAATGTATCTTCATAGGAATGAGTTGTGTGGTCAAACTATTGCTCATTTAGGCTTGAGGAGGTCATCCTGAACAAAATACATGTCGAAGTGTGTGCATAAGTCCTTTGGTTTAGGCGTGACACTCATTTTGAGTTTTTATTGCTTTAAATGCATTTTCAGCCCGAGCTGAGCACGTTTTGTGAGTTTGAATGTATCTTCATAGAATGAGTTGTGTGGTCAAATTAATGCTCATTTAGGCTTCAGGTGGTCATCCTGAACAAAATACATGTTGAAGTGTGTGCATAAGTCCGTTGGTTTAGGCGTGACACTCAATTTGAGTTTTTATTGCTTTAAATGCATTTTCAGCCCGAGCTGAGCGCGCTTTCTGACTTTGAATGTATCTTCATAGGAATGAGTTGTGTGGTCAAATTATTGCTCATTTAGGCTTCAGGAGGTCATCCTGAACAAAATACATGTTGAAGTGTGTGCATAAGTCCTTTGGTTTAGGCGTGACACTCAATTTGAGTTTTTATTGCTTTAAATGCATTTTCAGCCCGAGCTGAGCACGTTTTGTGAGTATGAATGTATCTTCATAGGAATGAGTTGTGTGGTCAAATTAATGCTCATTTAGGCTTCAGGTGGTCATCCATAACAAAATACATGAAGTGTGTGCATAAGTCCTTTGGTTTAGGCGTGACACTCAATTAGAGTTTTTATTGCTTTAAATGCATTTTCAGCCCGAGCTGAGCACGTTTTGTGAGTTTGAATGTATCTTCATAGGAATGAGTTGTGTGGTCAAATTAATGCTCATATGGGCTTCAGGAGGTCATCCTGAACAAAATACATGTTGAAGTGTGTGCATAAGTCCTTTGGTTTAGGCGTGACACTCATTTTGAGTTTTTATTGCTTTAAATGCATTTTCAGCCCGAGCTGAGCACGTTTTGTGAGTTTGAATGTATCTTCATAGAATGAGTTGTGTGGTCAAATTAATGCTCATTTAGGCTTCAGGTGGTCATCCTGTACAAAATACATGTTGAAGTGTGTGCATGAGTCCTTTGGTTTAGGTGTGACACTCAATTTGAGTTTTTATTGCTTTAAATGCATTTTCAGCCCGAGCTGAGCACGTTTTGTGAGTTTGAATGTATCTTCATAGAATGAGTTGTGTGGTCAAATTAATGCTCATTTAGGCGTCAGGTGGTCATCCTGAACAAAATACATGTTGAAGTGTGTGCATAAGTCCTTTGGTTTAGGCGTGACACTCAATTTGAGTTTTTATTGCTTTAAATGCATTTTCAGCCCGAGCTGAGCACGTTTTGTGAGTTTGAATGTATCTTCATAGGAATGAGTTGTGTGGTCAAATTAATGCTCATATGGGCTCAGGAGGTCATCCTGAACAAAATACATGTTGAAGTGTGTGCATAAGTCCTTTGGTTTAGGTGTGACACTCAATTTGAGTTTTTATTGCTTTAAATGCATTTCCAGCCCGAGCTGAGCACGTTTTTTGAGTTTGAATGTATCTTCATAGGAATGAGTTGTGTGGTCAAACTATTGCTCATTTAGGCTTGAGGACGTCATCCTGAACAAAATACATGTCGAAGTGTGTGCATAAGTCCTTTGGTTTAGGCGTGACACTCATTTTGAGTTTTTATTGCTTTAAATGCATTTTCAGCCCGAGCTGAGCACGTTTTGTGAGTTTGAATGTATCTTCATAGAATGAGTTGTGTGGTCAAATTAATGCTCATTTAGGCTTCAGGTGGTCATCCTGAACAAAATACATGTTGAAGTGTGTGCATAAGTCCTTTGGTTTAGGCGTGACACTCAATTTGAGTTTTTATTGCTTTAAATGCATTTTCAGCCCGAGCTGAGCGCGCTTTCTGACTTTGAATGTATCTTCATAGGAATGAGTTGTATGGTCAAATTAATGCTCATTTAGGCTTCAGGTGGTCATCCTGAACAAAATACATGTTGAAGTGTGTGCATGAGTCCTTTGGTTTAGGCGTGACACTCAATTTGAGTTTTTATTGCTTTAAATGCATTTTCAGCCCGAGCTGAGCACGTTTTGTGAGTTTGAATGTATCTTCATAGAATGAGTTGTGTGGTCAAATTAATGCTCATTTAGGCGTCAGGTGGTCATCCTGAACAAAATACATGTTGAAGTGTGTGTATGAGTCCTTTGGTTTAGGCGTGACACTCATTTTGAGTTTTTATTGCTTTAAATGCATTTTCAGCCCGAGCTGAGCACGTTTTGTGAGTTTGAATGTATCTTCATAGAATGAGTTGTGTGGTCAAATTAATGCTCATTTAGGCTTCAGGTGGTCATCCTGAACAAAATACATGTTGAAGTGTGTGCATAAGTCCTTTGGTTTAGGCGTGACACTCAATTTGAGTTTTTATTGCTTTAAATGCATTTTCAGCCCGAGCTGAGCGCGCTTTCTGACTTTGAATGTATCTTCATAGGAATGAGTTGTGTGGTCAAATTATTGCTCATTTAGGCTTCAGGAGGTCATCCTGAACAAAATACATGTTGAAGTGTGTGCATAAGTCCTTTGGTTTAGGCGTGACACTCAATTTGAGTTTTTATTGCTTTAAATGCATTTTCAGCCCGAGCTGAGCACGTTTTGTGAGTATGAATGTATCTTCATAGGAATGAGTTGTGTGGTCAAATTAATGCTCATTTAGGCTTCAGGTGGTCATCCATAACAAAATACATGTTGAAGTGTGTGCATAAGTCCTTTGGTTTAGGCGTGACACTCAATTAGAGTTTTTATTGCTTTAAATGCATTTTCAGCCCGAGCTGAGCACGTTTTGTGAGTTTGAATGTGTCTTCATAGGAATGAGTTGTGTGGTCAAATTAATGCTCATATGGGCTTCAGGAGGTCATCCTGAACAAAATACATGTTGAAGTGTGTGCATAAGTCCTTTGGTTTAGGCGTGACACTCATTTTGAGTTTTTATTGCTTTAAATGCATTTTCAGCCCGAGCTGAGCACGTTCTGTGAGTTTGAATGTATCTTCATAGAATGAGTTGTGTGGTCAAATTAATGCTCATTTAGGCGTCAGGTGGTCATCCTGAACAAAATACATGTTGAAGTGTGTGCATGAGTCCTTTGGTTTAGGCGTGACACTCAATTTGAGTTTTTATTGCTTTAAATGCATTTTCAGCCCGAGCTGAGCACGTTTTGTGAGTTTGAATGTATCTTCATAGGAATGAGTTGTGTGGTCAAATTAATGCTCATTTAGGCGTCAGGTGGTCATCCTGAACAAAATACATGCTGAAGTGTGTGCATAAGTCCTTTGGTTTAGGCGTGACACTAATTTTGAGTTTTTATTGCTTTAAATGCATTTTCAGCCCGAGCTGAGCACGTTTTGTGAGTTTGAATGTATCTTCATAGGAATGAGTTGTGTGGTCAAATTAATGCTCATTTAGGCTTCAGGAGGACATCTGAACTAAGTACATGTTCAAGTGTGTGCATAAGTCCTTTGGTTTGGGCGTGACACTCAATTTGAGTTTTTATTGCTTTAAATGCATTTTCAGCCCGAGCTGAGCACGTCTTGTGAGTTTGAATGTATCTTCATAGGAATGAGTTGTGTAGTCAAATTAATGCTCATATGGGCTTCAGGAGGTCATCCTGAACAAAATACATGTTGAAGTGTGTGCATAAGTCCTTTGGTTTAGGCGTGACACTCAATTTGAGTTTTTATTGCTTTAAATGCATTTTCAGCCCGAGCTGAGCACGTTCTGTGGGTTTGAATGTATCTTCATAGAATGAGTTGTGTGGTCAAATTAATGCTCATTTAGGCTTCAGGTGGTCATCCTGAACAAAATACATGTTGAAGTGTGTGCATGAGTCCTTTGGTTTAGGCGTGACACTCAATTTGAGTTTTTATTGCTTTAAATGCATTTTCAGCCCGAGCTGAGCACGTTCTGTGGGTTTGAATGTATCTTCATAGAATGAGTTGTGTGGTCAAATTAATGCTCATTTAGGCTTCAGGTGGTCATCCTGAACAAAATACATGTTGAAGTGTGTGCATGAGTCCTTTGGTTTAGGCGTGACACTCAATTTGAGTTTTTATTGCTTTAAATGCATTTTCAGCCCGAGCTGAGCACGTTTTGTGAGTTTGAATGTATCTTCATAGAATGAGTTGTGTGGTCAAATTAATGCTCATTTAGGCGTCAGGTGGTCATCCTGAACAAAATACATGTTGAAGTGTGTGTATGAGTCCTGTGGTTTAGGCGTGACACTCATTTTGAGTTTTTATTGCTTTAAATGCATTTTCAGCCCGAGCTGAGCACGTTTTGTGAGTTTGAATGTATCTTCATAGAATGAGTTGTGTGGTCAAATTAATGCTCATTTAGGCTTCAGGTGGTCATCCTGAACAAAATACATGTTGAAGTGTGTGCATAAGTCCTTTGGTTTAGGCGTGACACTCAATTTGAGTTTTTATTGCTTTAAATGCATTTTCAGCCCGAGCTGAGCGCGCTTTCTGACTTTGAATGTATCTTCATAGGAATGAGTTGTGTGGTCAAATTATTGCTCATTTAGGCTTCAGGAGGTCATCCTGAACAAAATACATGTTGAAGTGTGTGCATAAGTCCTTTGGTTTAGGTGTGACACTCAATTTGAGTTTTTATTGCTTTAAATGCATTTTCAGCCCGAGCTGAGCACGTTTTGTGAGTATGAATGTATCTTCATAGGAATGAGTTGTGTGGTCAAATTAATGCTCATTTAGGCTTCAGGTGGTCATCCATAACAAAATACATGTTGAAGTGTGTGCATAAGTCCTTTGGTTTAGGCGTGACACTCAATTAGAGTTTTTATTGCTTTAAATGCATTTTCAGCCCGAGCTGAGCACGTTTTGTGAGTTTGAATGTGTCTTCATAGGAATGAGTTGTGTGGTCAAATTAATGCTCATATGGGCTTCAGGAGGTCATCCTGAACAAAATACATGTTGAAGTGTGTGCATAAGTCCTTTGGTTTAGGCGTGACACTCATTTTGAGTTTTTATTGCTTTAAATGCATTTTCAGCCCGAGCTGAGCACGTTCTGTGGGTTTGAATGTATCTTCATAGAATAAGTTGTGTGGTCAAATTAATGCTCATTTAGGCTTCAGGTGGTCATCCATAACAAAATACATGTTGAAGTGTGTGCATAAGTCCTTTGGTTTAGGCGTGACACTCAATTTGAGTTTTTATTGCTTTAAATGCATTTTCAGCCCGAGCTGAGCACGTTTTGTGAGTTTGAATGTATCTTCATAGAATGAGTTGTGTGGTCAAATTAATGCTCATTTAGGCGTCAGGTGGTCATCCTGAACAAAATACATGTTGAAGTGTGTGCATGAGTCCTTTGGTTTAGGCGTGACACTCAATTTGAGTTTTTATTGCTTTAAATGCATTTTCAGCCCGAGCTGAGCACGTTTTGTGAGTTTGAATGTATCTTCATAGGAATGAGTTGTGTGGTCAAATTAATGCTCATTTAGGCGTCAGGTGGTCATCCTGAACAAAATACATGCTGAAGTGTGTGCATAAGTCCTTTGGTTTAGGCGTGACACTAATTTTGAGTTTTTATTGCTTTAAATGCATTTTCAGCCCGAGCTGAGCACGTTTTGTGAGTTTGAATGTATCTTCATAGGAATGAGTTGTGTGGTCAAATTAATGCTCATTTAGGCTTCAGGAGGACATCTGAACTAAGTACATGTTCAAGTGTGTGCATAAGTCCTTTGGTTTGGGCGTGACACTCAATTTGAGTTTTTATTGCTTTAAATGCATTTTCAGCCCGAGCTGAGCACGTTTTGTGAGTTTGAATGTATCTTCATAGGAATGAGTTGTGTAGTCAAATTAATGCTCATATGGGCTTCAGGAGGTCATCCTGAACAAAATACATGTTGAAGTGTGTGCATAAGTCCTTTGGTTTAGGCGTGACACTCAATTTGAGTTTTTATTGCTTTAAATGCATTTTCAGCCCGAGCTGAGCACGTTTTGTGAGTTTGAATGTATCTTCATAGGAATGAGTTGTGTGGTCAAATTAATGCTCATTTAGGCTTCAGGAGGACATCTGAACTAAGTACATGTTGAAGTGTGTGCATAAGTCCTTTGGTTTGGGCGTGACACTCAATTTGAGTTTTTATTGCTTTAAATGCATTTTCAGCCCGAGCTGAGCACGTTTTGTGAGTTTGAATGTATCTTCATAGAATGAGTTGTGTGGTCAAATTAATGCTCATTTAGGCGTCAGGTGGTCATCCTGAACAAAATACAAGCTGAAGTGTGTGCATAAGTCCTTTGGTTTAGGCGTGACACTAATTTTGAGTTTTTATTGCTTTAAATGCATTTTCAGCCCGAGCTGAGCACGTTTTGTGAGTTTGAATGTATCTTCATAGGAATGAGTTGTGTGGTCAAATTAATGCTCATTTAGGCTTCAGGAGGACATCTGAACTAAGTACATGTTGAAGTGTGTGCATAAGTCCTTTGGTTTGGGCGTGACACTCAATTTGAGTTTTTATTGCTTTAAATGCATTTTCAGCCCGAGCTGAGCACGTTTTGTGAGTTTGAATGTATCTTCATAGGAATGAGTTGTGTAGTCAAATTAATGCTCATATGGGCTTCAGGAGGTCATCCTGAACAAAATACATGTTGAAGTGTGTGCATAAGTCCTTTGGTTTAGGCGTGACACTCAATTTGAGTTTTTATTGCTTTAAATGCATTTTCAGCCCGAGCTGAGCACGTTTTGTGAGTTTGAATGTATCTTCATAGGAATGAGTTGTGTGGTCAAATTAATGCTCATTTAGGCTTCAGGAGGACATCTGAACTAAGTTCATGTTGAAGTGTGTGCATAAGTCCTTTGGTTTGGGCGTGACACTCAATTTGAGTTTTTATTGCTTTAAATGCATTTTTTACTGAGCTGAGCACGTTTTTTGAGTTTGAATGTATCTTCATAGGAATGAGTTGTGTGGTCAAATTAATGCTCATTTAGGCTTCAGGAGGACATCTGAACTAAGTACATGTTGAAGTGTGTGCATAAGTCCTTTGGTTTGGGCGTGACACTCAATTTGAGTTTTTATTGCTTTAAATGCATTTTCAGCCCGAGCTGAGCATGTTTTGTGAGTTTGAATGTATCTTCATAGGAATGAGTTGTGTGGTCAAATTAATGCTCATTTAGGCGTCAGGTGGTCATCCTGAACAAAATACATGTTAAAGTGTGTGCATAAGTCCTTTGGTTTAGGCGTGACACTCAATTTGAGTTTTTATTGCTTTAAATGCATTTTCAGCCCGAGCTGAGCGCGCTTTCTGACTTTGAATGTATCTTCATAGGAATGAGTTGTGTGGTCAAATTAATGCTCATTTAGGCTTCAGGTGGTCATCCATAACAAAATACATGTTGAAGTGTGTGCATAAGTCCTTTGGTTTAGGCGTGACACTCAATTTGAGTTTTTATTGATTTAAATGCATTTTCAGCCCGAGCTGAGCACGTTTTGTGAGTTTGAATGTATCTTCATAGGAATGAGTTTTGTGGTCAAATTAATGCTCATATGGGCTTCAGGAGGTCATCCTGAACAAAATACATGTTGAAGTGTGGGCATAAGTCCTTTGGTTTAGGCGTGACACTCATTTTGAGTTTTTATTGCTTTAAATGCATTTTCACTCCGAGCTGAGCAGGTTTTTTGAGTTTGAATGTATCTTCATAGAATGAGTTGTGTGGTCAAATTAATGCTCATTTAGGCTTCAGGTGGTCATCCTGAACAAAATACATGTTGAAGTGTGTGCATGAGTCCTTTGGTTTAGGCGTGACACTCAATTTGAGTTTTTATTGCTTTAAATGCATTTTCAGCCCGAGCTGAGCACGTTTTGTGAGTTTGAATGTATCTTCATAGGAAAGAGTTTTGTGGTCAAATTAATGCTCATTTAGGCTTCAGGTGGTCATCCATAACAAAATACATGTTGAAGTGTGTGCATAAGTCCTTTGGTTTAGGCGTGACACTCAATTTGAGTTTTTATTGATTTAAATGCATTTTCAGCCCGAGCTGAGCACGTTTTGTGAGTTTGAATGTATCTTCATAGGAATGAGTTTTGTGGTCAAATTAATGCTCATATGGGCTTCAGGAGGTCATCCTGAACAAAATACATGTTGAAGTGTGGGCATAAGTCCTTTGGTTTAGGCGTGACACTCATTTTGAGTTTTTATTGCTTTAAATGCATTTTCACTCCGAGCTGAGCAGGTTTTTTGAGTTTGAATGTATCTTCATAGAATGAGTTGTGTGGTCAAATTAATGCTCATTTAGGCTTCAGGTGGTCATCCTGAACAAAATACATGTTGAAGTGTGTGCATGAGTCCTTTGGTTTAGGCGTGACACTCAATTTGAGTTTTTATTGCTTTAAATGCATTTTCAGCCCGAGCTGAGCACGTTTTGTGAGTTTGAATGTATCTTCATAGGAAAGAGTCTTGTGGTCAAATTAATGCTCATTTAGGCGTCAGGTGGTCATCCTGAACAAAATACATGTTGAAGTGTGTGCATAAGTCCTTTGGTTTAGGCGTGACACTCAATTTGAGTTTTTATTGCTTTAAATGCATTTTCAGCCCGAGCTGAGCACGTTTTGTGAGTTTGAATGTATCTTCATAGGAATGAGTTGTGTGGTCAAGTTAATGCTCATATGGGCTCAGGAGGTCATCCTGAACAAAATACATGTTGAAGTGTGTGCATAAGTCCTTTGGTTTAGGTGTGACACTCAATTTGAGTTTTTATTGCTTTAAATGCATTTCCAGCCCGAGCTGAGCACGTTTTTTGAGTTTGAATGTATCTTCATAGGAATGAGTTGTGTGGTCAAACTATTGCTCATTTAGGCTTGAGGAGGTCATCCTGAACAAAATACATGTCGAAGTGTGTGCATAAGTCCTTTGGTTTAGGCGTGACACTCAATTTGAGTTTTTATTGATTTAAATGCATTTTCAGCCCGAGCTGAGCACGTTTTGTGAGTTTGAATGTATCTTCATAGGAATGAGTTTTGTGGTCAAATTAATGCTCATATGGGCTTCAGGAGGTCATCCTGAACAAAATACATGTTGAAGTGTGGGCATAAGTCCTTTGGTTTAGGCGTGACACTCATTTTGAGTTTTTATTGCTTTAAATGCATTTTCACTCCGAGCTGAGCAGGTTTTTTGAGTTTGAATGTATCTTCATAGAATGAGTTGTGTGGTCAAATTAATGCTCATTTAGGCTTCAGGTGGTCATCCTGAACAAAATACATGTTGAAGTGTGTGCATGAGTCCTTTGGTTTAGGCGTGACACTCAATTTGAGTTTTTATTGCTTTAAATGCATTTTCAGCCCGAGCTGAGCACGTTTTGTGAGTTTGAATGTATCTTCATAGGAAAGAGTCTTGTGGTCAAATTAATGCTCATTTAGGCGTCAGGTGGTCATCCTGAACAAAATACATGTTGAAGTGTGTGCATAAGTCCTTTGGTTTAGGCGTGACACTCAATTTGAGTTTTTATTGCTTTAAATGCATTTTCAGCCCGAGCTGAGCACGTTTTGTGAGTTTGAATGTATCTTCATAGGAATGAGTTGTGTGGTCAAGTTAATGCTCATATGGGCTCAGGAGGTCATCCTGAACAAAATACATGTTGAAGTGTGTGCATAAGTCCTTTGGTTTAGGTGTGACACTCAATTTGAGTTTTTATTGCTTTAAATGCATTTCCAGCCCGAGCTGAGCACGTTTTTTGAGTTTGAATGTATCTTCATAGGAATGAGTTGTGTGGTCAAACTATTGCTCATTTAGGCTTGAGGAGGTCATCCTGAACAAAATACATGTCGAAGTGTGTGCATAAGTCCTTTGGTTTAGGCGTGACACTCATTTTGAGTTTTTATTGCTTTAAATGCATTTTCAGCCCGAGCTGAGCACGTTTTGTGAGTTTGAATGTATCTTCATAGAATGAGTTGTGTGGTCAAATTAATGCTCATTTAGGCTTCAGGTGGTCATCCTGAACAAAATACATGTTGAAGTGTGTGCATAAGTCCTTTGGTTTAGGCGTGACACTCAATTTGAGTTTTTATTGCTTTAAATGCATTTTCAGCCCGAGCTGAGCGCGCTTTCTGACTTTGAATGTATCTTCATAGGAATGAGTTGTGTGGTCAAATTATTGCTCATTTAGGCTTCAGGAGGTCATCCTGAACAAAATACATGTTGAAGTGTGTGCATAAGTCCTTTGGTTTAGGCGTGACACTCAATTTTAGTTTTTATTGCTTTAAATGCATTTTCAGCCCGAGCTGAGCACGTTTTGTGAGTATGAATGTATCTTCATAGGAATGAGTTGTGTGGTCAAATTAATGCTCATTTAGGCTTCAGGTGGTCATCCATAACAAAATACATGAAGTGTGTGCATAAGTCCTTTGGTTTAGGCGTGACACTCAATTAGAGTTTTTATTGCTTTAAATGCATTTTCAGCCCGAGCTGAGCACGTTTTGTGAGTTTGAATGTATCTTCATAGGAATGAGTTGTGTGGTCAAATTAATGCTCATATGGGCTTCAGGAGGTCATCCTGAACAAAATACATGTTGAAGTGTGTGCATAAGTCCTTTGGTTTAGGCGTGACACTCATTTTGAGTTTTTATTGCTTTAAATGCATTTTCAGCCCGAGCTGAGCACGTTTTGTGAGTTTGAATGTATCTTCATAGAATGAGTTGTGTGGTCAAATTAATGCTCATTTAGGCTTCAGGTGGTCATCCTGAACAAAATGCATGTTGAAGTGTGTGCATGAGTCCTTTGGTTTAGGCGTGACACTCAATTTGAGTTTTTATTGCTTTAAATGCATTTTCAGCCCGAGCTGAGCACGTTTTGTGAGTTTGAATGTATCTTCATAGGAATGAGTTGTGTGGTCAAATTAATGCTCATTTAGGCGTCAGGTGGTCATCCTGAACAAAATACATGTTGAAGTGTGTGCATAAGTCCTTTGGTTTAGGCGTGACACTCAATTTGAGTTTTTATTGCTTTAAATGCATTTTCAGCCCGAGCTGAGCACGTTTTGTGAGTTTGAATGTATCTTCATAGAATGAGTTGTGTGGTCAAATTAATGCTCATTTAGGCTTCAGGTGGTCATCCTGAACAAAATACATGTTGAAGTGTGTGCATAAGTCCTTTGGTTTAGGCGTGACACTCAATTTGAGTTTTTATTGCTTTAAATGCATTTTCAGCCCGAGCTGAGCACGTTTTGTGAGTTTGAATGTATCTTCATAGGAATGAGTTGTGTGGTCAAATTAATGCTCATATGGGCTTCAGGAGGTCATCCTGAACAAAATACACGTTGAAGTGTGTGCATAAGTCCTTTGGTTTAGGCGTGACACTCAATTTGAGTTTTTATTGCTTTAAATGCATTTCAGCCCGAGCTGAGCACGTTTTGTGAGTTTGAATGTATCTTCATAGGAATGAGTTGTGTAGTCAAATTAATGCTCATATGGGCTTCAGGAGGTCATCCTGAACAAAATACATGTTGAAGTGTGTGCATAAGTCCTTTGGTTTAGGCGTGACACTCAATTTGAGTTTTTATTGCTTTAAATGCATTTTCAGCCCGAGCTGAGCACGTTTTGTGAGTTTGAATGTATCTTCATAGGAATGAGTTGTGTGGTCAAATTAATGCTCATTTAGGCTTCAGGAGGACATCTGAACTAAGTACATGTTGAAGTGTGTGCATAAGTCCTTTGGTTTGGGCGTGACACTCAATTTGAGTTTTTATTGCTTTAAATGCATTTTTTACTGAGCTGAGCACGTTTTTTGAGTTTGAATGTATCTTCATAGGAATGAGTTGTGTAGTCAAATTACTGCTCATTTATGCTTCAGGAGGACATCCTGAACTAAATACATTGAAGTGTGTGCAAAAGTCCTTTGGTTTGGGAGTGACACTCAATTTGAGTTTTTATTGCTTTAAATGCATTTTCAGCCCGAGCTGAGCACGTTTTGTGAGTTTGAATGTATCTTCATAGGAATGAGTTGTGTAGTCAAATCAATGCTCATATGGGCTTCAGGAGGTCATCCTGAACAAAATACATGTTGAAGTGTGTGCATAAGTCCTTTGGTTTAGGTGTGACACTCAATTTGAGTTTTTATTGCTTTAAATGCATTTCCAGCCCGAGCTGAGCACGTTTTTTGAGTTTGAATGTGTCTTCATAGGAATGAGTTGTGTGGTCAAATTAATGCTCATATGGGCTTCAGGAGGTCATCCTGAACAAAATACATGTTGAAGTGTGTGCATAAGTCCTTTGGTTTAGGCGTGACACTCATTTTGAGTTTTTATTGCTTTAAATGCATTTTCAGCCCGAGCTGAGCACGTTCTGTGGGTTTGAATGTATCTTCATAGAATGAGTTGTGTGGTCAAATTAATGCTCATATGGGCTTCAGGAGGTCATCCTGAACAAAATACATGTTGAAGTGTGTGCATAAGTCCTTTGGTTTAGGCGTGACACTCAATTTGAGTTTTTATTGCTTTAAATGCATTTTCAGCCCGAGCTGAGCACGTTTTGTGAGTTTGAATGTATCTTCATAGGAATGAGTTGTGTGGTCAAATTAATGCTCATTTAGGCTTCAGGAGGACATCTGAACTAAGTACATGTTGAAGTGTGTGCATAAGTCCTTTGGTTTGGGCGTGACACTCAATTTGAGTTTTTATTGCTTTAAATGCATTTTTTACTGAGCTGAGCACGTTTTTTGAGTTTGAATGTATCTTCATAGGAATGAGTTGTGTAGTCAAATTACTGCTCATTTATGCTTCAGGAGGACATCCTGAACTAAATACATTGAAGTGTGTGCAAAAGTCCTTTGGTTTGGGAGTGACACTCAATTTGAGTTTTTATTGCTTTAAATGCATTTTCAGCCCGAGCTGAGCACGTTTTGTGAGTTTGAATGTATCTTCATAGGAATGAGTTGTGTAGTCAAATCAATGCTCATATGGGCTTCAGGAGGTCATCCTGAACAAAATACATGTTGAAGTGTGTGCATAAGTCCTTTGGTTTAGGTGTGACACTCAATTTGAGTTTTTATTGCTTTAAATGCATTTCCAGCCCGAGCTGAGCACGTTTTTTGAGTTTGAATGTATCTTCATAGGAATGAGTTGTGTGGTCAAACTATTGCTCATTTAGGCTTGAGGACGTCATCCTGAACAAAATACATGTCGAAGTGTGTGCATAAGTCCTTTGGTTTAGGCGTGACACTCATTTTGAGTTTTTATTGCTTTAAATGCATTTTCAGCCCGAGCTGAGCACGTTTTGTGAGTTTGAATGTATCTTCATAGAATGAGTTGTGTGGTCAAATTAATGCTCATTTAGGCTTCAGGTGGTCATCCTGAACAAAATACATGTTGAATTGTGTGCATAAGTCCTTTGGTTTAGGCGTGACACTCAATTTGAGTTTTTATTGCTTTAAATGCATTTTCAGCCCGAGCTGAGCGCGCTTTCTGACTTTGAATGTATCTTCATAGGAATGAGTTGTGTGGTCAAATTATTGCTCATTTAGGCTTCAGGAGGTCATCCTGAACAAAATACATGTTGAAGTGTGTGCATAAGTCCTTTGGTTTAGGCGTGACACTCAATTTGAGTTTTTATTGCTTTAAATGCATTTTCAGCCCGAACTGAGCACGTTTTGTGAGTATGAATGTATCTTCATAGGAATGAGTTGTGTGGTCAAATTAATGCTCATTTAGGCTTCAGGTGGTCATCCATAACAAAATACATGTTGAAGTGTGTGCATAAGTCCTTTGGTTTAGGCGTGACACTCAATTAGAGTTTTTATTGCTTTAAATGCATTTTCAGCCCGAGCTGAGCACGTTTTGTGAGTTTGAATGTGTCTTCATAGGAATGAGTTGTGTGGTCAAAATAATGCTCATATGGGCTTCAGGAGGTCATCCTGAACAAAATACATGTTGAAGTGTGTGCATAAGTCCTTTGGTTTAGGCGTGACACTCATTTTGAGTTTTTATTGCTTTAAATGCATTTTCAGCCCGAGCTGAGCACGTTCTGTGGGTTTGAATGTATCTTCATAGAATGAGTTGTGTGGTCAAATTAATGCTCATTTAGGCTTCAGGTGGTCATCCTGAACAAAATACATGTTGAAGTGTGTGCATGAGTCCTTTGGTTTAGGCGTGACACTCAATTTGAGTTTTTATTGCTTTAAATGCATTTTCAGCCCGAGCTGAGCACGTTTTGTGAGTTTGAATGTATCTTCATAGGAATGAGTTGTGTGGTCAAATTAATGCTCATTTAGGCGTCAGGTGGTCATCCTGAACAAAATACATGTTGAAGTGTGTGCATAAGTCCTTTGGTTTAGGCGTGACACTCAATTTGAGTTTTTATTGCTTTAAATGCATTTTCAGCCCGAGCTGAGCACGTTTTGTTTGTTTGAATGTATCTTCATAGGAATGAGTTGTGTGGTCAAATTAATGCTCATATGGGCTTCAGGAGGTCATCCTGAACAAAATACACGTTGAAGTGTGTGCATAAGTCCTTTGGTTTAGGCGTGACACTCAATTTGAGTTTTTATTGCTTTAAATGCATTTTCAGCCCGAGCTGAGCACGTTTTGTGAGTTTGAATGTATCTTCATAGGAATGAGTTGTGTAGTCAAATTAATGCTCATATGGGCTTCAGGAGGTCATCCTGAACAAAATACATGTTGAAGTGTGTGCATAAGTCCTTTGGTTTAGGCGTGACACTCAATTTGAGTTTTTATTGCTTTAAATGCATTTTCAGCCCGAGCTGAGCACGTTTTGTGTGTTTGAATGTATCTTCATAGGAATGAGTTGTGTGGTCAAATTAATGCTCATATGGGCTCAGGAGGTCATCCTGAACAAAATACATGTTGAAGTGTGTGCATACGTCCTTTGGTTTAGGTGTGACACTCAATTTGAGTTTTTATTGCTTTAAATGCATTTCCAGCCCGAGCTGAGCACGTTTTTTGAGTTTGAATGTATCTTCATAGGAATGAGTTGTGTGGTCAAACTATTGCTCATTTAGGCTTGAGGAGGTCATCCTGAACAAAATACATGTCGAAGTGTGTGCATAAGTCCTTTGGTTTAGGCGTGACACTCATTTTGAGTTTTTATTGCTTTAAATGCATTTTCAGCCCGAGCTGAGCACGTTTTGTGAGTTTGAATGTATCTTCATAGGAATGAGTTGTGTGGTCAAATTAATGCTCATTTAGGCTTCAGGAGGACTTCTGAACTAAGTACATGTTGAAGTGTGTGCATAAGTCCTTTGGTTTGGGCGTGACACTCAATTTGAGTTTTTATTGCTTTAAATGCATTTTCAGCCCGAGCTGAGCACGTTTTGTGAGTTTGAATGTATCTTCATAGGAATGAGTTGTGTAGTCAAATTAATGCTCATTTAGGCTTCAGGAGGACATCCTGAACTAAATACATGTTGAAGTGTGTCCATAAGCCCTTTGGTTTAGGCGTGACATTCAATTTGAATCTTTATTGCTTTAAATTCATTTTCAGCCCGAGCTGAGCACGTTTTGTGAGTTTGAATGTATCTTCATAGGAATGAGTTGTGTGGTCAAATTAATGCTCATTTAGGCTTCAGGTGGTCATCCTGAACAAAATACATGTTGAAGTGTGTGCATAAGTCCTTTGGTTTAGGCGTGACACTCATTTTGAGTTTTTATTGCTTTAAATGCATTTTCAGCCCGAGCTGAGCACGTTTTGTGAGTTTGAATGTTTCTTCATAGAATGAGTTGTGTGGTCAAATTAATGCTCATTTAGGCTTCAGGTGGTCATCCTGAACAAAATACATGTTGAAGTGTGTGCATGAGTCCTTTGGTTTAGGCGTGACATTCAATTTGAGTTTTTATTGCTTTAAATGCATTTTCAGCCCGAGCTGAGCACGTTTTGTGAGTTTGAATGTATCTTCATAGGAATGAGTTGTGTGGTCAAATTAATGCTCATTTAGGCGTCAGGTGGTCATCCTGAACAAAATACATGCTGAAGTGTGTGCATAAGTCCTTTTGTTTAGGCGTGACACTAATTTTGAGTTTTTATTGCTTTAAATGCATTTTCAGCCCGAGCTGAGCACGTTTTGTGAGTTTGAATGTATCTTCATAGGAATGAGTTGTGTGGTCAAATTAATGCTCATTTAGGCTTCAGGAGGACATCTGAACTAAGTACATGTTCAAGTGTGTGCATAAGTCCTTTGGTTTGGGCGTGACACTCAATTTGAGTTTTTATTGCTTTAAATGCATTTTCAGCCCGAGCTGAGCACGTTTTGTGAGTTTGAATGTATCTTCATAGGAATGAGTTGTGTAGTCAAATTAATGCTCATATGGGCTTCAGGAGGTCATCCTAAACAAAATATATGTTGAAGTGTGTGCATAAGTCCTTTGGTTTAGGCGTGACACTCAATTTGAGTTTTTATTGCTTTAAATGCATTTTCAGCCCGAGCTGAGCACGTTTTGTGAGTTTGAATGTATCTTCATAGGAATGAGTTGTGTGGTCAAATTAATGCTCATTTAGGCTTCAGGAGGACATCTGAACTAAGTACATGTTGAAGTGTGTGCATAAGTCCTTTGGTTTGGGCGTGACACTCAATTTGAGTTTTTATTGCTTTAAATGCATTTTTTACTGAGCTGAGCACGTTTTTTGAGTTTGAATGTATCTTCATAGGAATGAGTTGTGTAGTCAAATTACTGCTCATTTATGCTTCAGGAGGACATCCTGAACTAAATACATTGAAGTGTGTGCAAAAGTCCTTTGGTTTGGGAGTGACACTCAATTTTAGTTATTATTGCTTTAAATGCATTTTCAGGCCGAGTGGAACAAGTTTTCAAAATGTGTCTTGATTCATGTTATGGTCTATGTTGCCCTCTACTGACCAAAGTCCGTTATTGTCTCTGAGGCCTGAAACCATTTTACATTTATATGACAGTATAACTGTACTCTTGAACCAATTATTCAATTTCTCTTTGTTCTTGAATTAATTATAACTCAACGCGGGTACCATGACTATACTCAATTTCAGTTTTTATTGCTTTAAGTGCAGTTTCGGGCGGAGCTGAGCACGTGTTCTGAGTTTGAATGTATCTTCATAGGAATGAGATATGTGATCATATTAATGCATATTTAGGCTTCAAGAGGACATCTTGAACAAAATATATGTTGAAGTGTGTGCATAAGTCCTTTGGTTTAGGCGTGACACTCAATTTGATTTTTTATTGCTTTAAATGCAGTTTCAGCCTGAGCTGAGCACGTTTTGTGAGTTTGAATGTATCTTCATAGGAATGAGTTGTGTGGTCAAATTAATGCTCATTTAGGCTTCAGGTGGTCATCCTGAACTAAATACATGTTGAAGTGTGTGCATAAGTCCTTTGGTTTAGGCGTGACACTCAATTTGAGTTTTTATTGCTTTAAATGCATTTTCAGCCCGAGCTGAGCACGTTTTGTGAGTTTGAATGTATCTTCATAGGAATGAGTTGTGTGGTCAAATTAATTCTCATATGGGCTTCAGGAGGTCATCCTGAACAAAATACATGTTGAAGTGTGTGCATAAGTCCTTTGGTTTAGGTGTGACACTCAATTTGAGTTTTTATTGCTTTAAATGCATTTTCAGCCCGAGCTGAGCACGTTTTTTGAGTTTGAATGTATCTTCATAGGAATGAGTTGTGTGGTCAAATTATTGCTCATTTAGGCTTGAGGAGGTCATCCTGAACAAAATACATGTTGAAGTGTGTGCATAAGTCCTTTGGTTTAGGCGTGACACTCATTTTGAGTTTTTATTGCTTTAAATGCATTTTCAGCCCGAGCTGAGCACGTTTTGTGAGTTTGAATGTATCTTCATAGAATGAGTTGTGTGGTCAAATTAATGCTCATTTAGGCTTCAGGTGGTCATCCTGAAAAAAATACATGTTGAAGTGTGTGCATAAGTCCTTTGGTTTAGGCGTGACACTCAATTTGAGTTTTTATTGCTTTAAATGCATTTTCAGCCCGAGCTGAGCGCGCTTTCTGACTTTGAATGTATCTTCATAGGAATGAGTTGTGTGGTCAAATTATTGCTCATTTAGGCTTCAGGAGGTCATCCTGAACAAAATACATGTTGAAGTGTGTGCATAAGTCCTTTGGTTTAGGCGTGACACTCAATTTGAGTTTTTATTGCTTTAAATGCATTTTCAGCCCGAGCTGAGCACGTTTTGTGAGTTTGAATGTATCTTCATAGGAATGAGTTGTGTGGTCAAATTAATGCTCATATGGGCTTCAGGAGGTCATCCTGAACAAAATACATGTTGAATTGTGTGCATAAGTCCTTTGGTTTAGGCGTGACACTCATTTTGAGTTTTTATTGCTTTAAATGCATTTTCAGCCCGAGCTGAGCACGTTTTGTGAGTTTGAATGTATCTTCATAGGAATGAGTTGTGTAGTCAAATTAATGCTCATTTAGGCTTCAGGAGGACATCCTGAACTAAATACATGTTGAAGTGTGTCCATAAGCCCTTTGGTTTAGGCGTGACATTCAATTTGAGTTTTTATTGCTTTAAATGCATTTTCAGCCCGAGTTGAGCACGTTTTGTGACTTTGAATGTATCTTCATAGGAATGAGTTGTGTGGTCAAATTAATGCTCATATGGGCTTCAGGAGGTCATCCTGAACAAAATACATGTTGAAGTGTGTGCATAAGTCCTTTGGTTTAGGCGTGACACTCAATTTGAGTTTTTATTGCTTTAAATGCATTTTCAGCCCGAGTTGAGCACGTTTTGTGACTTTGAATGTATCTTCATAGGAATGAGTTGTGTGGTCAAATTAATGCTCATTTAGGCTTCAGGTGGTCATCCTGAACAAAATACATGTTGAAGTGTGTGCATAAGTCCTTTGGTTTAGGCGTGACACTCATTTTGAGTTTTTATTGCTTTAAATGCATTTTCAGCCCGAGCTGAGCACGTTTTGTGAGTTTGAATGTATCTTCATAGAATGAGTTGTGTGGTCAAATTAATGCTCATTTAGGCTTCAGGTGGTCATCCTGAACAAAATACATGTTGAAGTGTGTGCATAAGTCCTTTGGTTTAGGCGTGACACTCAATTTGAGTTTTTATTGCTTTAAATGCATTTTCAGCCCGAGCTGAGCGCGCTTTCTGACTTTGAATGTATCTTCATAGGAATGAGTTGTGTGGTCAAATTATTGCTCATTTAGGCTTCAGGAGGTCATCCTGAACAAAATACATGTTGAAGTGTGTGCATAAGTCCTTTGGTTTAGGCGTGACACTCAATTTGAGTTTTTATTGCTTTAAATGCATTTTCAGCCCGAGCTGAGCACGTTTTGTGAGTTTGAATGTATCTTCATAGGAATGAGTTGTGTGGTCAAATTAATGCTCAATTAGGCTTCAGGTGGTCATCCATAACAAAATACATGTTGAAGTGTGTGCATAAGTCCTTTGGTTTAGGCGTGACACTCAATTTGAGTTTTTATTGCTTTAAATGCATTTTCAGCCCGAGCTGAGCACGTTTTGTGAGTTTGAATGTATCTTCATAGGAATGAGTTGTGTGGTCAAATTAATGCTCATATGGGCTTCAGGAGGTCATCCTGAACAAAATACATGTTGAAGTGTGTGCATAAGTCCTTTGGTTTAGGCGTGACACTCAATTTGAGTTTTTATTGCTTTAAATGCATTTTCAGCCCGAGCTGAGCACGTTTTGTGAGTTTGAATGTATCTTCATAGGAATGAGTTGTGTGGTCAAATTAATGCTCATTTAGGCTTCAGGTGGTCATCCATAACAAAATACACGTTGAAGTGTGTGCATAAGCCCTTTGGTTTAGGCGTGACATTCAATTTGAGTTTTTATTGCTTTAAATGCATTTTCAGCCCGAGTTGAGCACGTTTTGTGACTTTGAATGTATCTTCATAGGAATGAGTTGTGTGGTCAAATTAATGCTCATATGGGCTTCAGGAGGTCATCCTGAACAAAATACATGTTGAAGTGTGTGCATAAGTCCTTTGGTTTAGGCGTGACACTCAATTTGAGTTTTTATTGCTTTAAATGCATTTTCAGCCCGAGTTGAGCACGTTTTGTGACTTTGAATGTATCTTCATAGGAATGAGTTGTGTGGTCAAATTAATGCTCATTTAGGCTTCAGGTGGTCATCCTGAACAAAATACATGTTGAAGTGTGTGCATAAGTCCTTTGGTTTAGGCGTGACACTCATTTTGAGTTTTTATTGCTTTAAATGCATTTTCAGCCCGAGCTGAGCACGTTTTGTGAGTTTGAATGTATCTTCATAGAATGAGTTGTGTGGTCAAATTAATGCTCATTTAGGCTTCAGGTGGTCATCCTGAACAAAATACATGTTGAAGTGTGTGCATAAGTCCTTTGGTTTAGGCGTGACACTCAATTTGAGTTTTTATTGCTTTAAATGCATTTTCAGCCCGAGCTGAGCGCGCTTTCTGACTTTGAATGTATCTTCATAGGAATGAGTTGTGTGGTCAAATTATTGCTCATTTAGGCTTCAGGAGGTCATCCTGAACAAAATACATGTTGAAGTGTGTGCATAAGTCCTTTGGTTTAGGCGTGACACTCAATTTGAGTTTTTATTGCTTTAAATGCATTTTCAGCCCGAGCTGAGCACGTTTTGTGAGTTTGAATGTATCTTCATAGGAATGAGTTGTGTGGTCAAATTAATGCTCATTTAGGCTTCAGGTGGTCATCCATAACAAAATACATGTTGAAGTGTGTGCATAAGTCCTTTGGTTTAGGCGTGACACTCAATTTGAGTTTTTATTGCTTTAAATGCATTTTCAGCCCGAGCTGAGCACGTTTTGTGAGTTTGAATGTATCTTCATAGGAATGAGTTGTGTGGTCAAATTAATGCTCATATGGGCTTCAGGAGGTCATCCTGAACAAAATACATGTTGAAGTGTGTGCATAAGTCCTTTGGTTTAGGCGTGACACTCAATTTGAGTTTTTATTGCTTTAAATGCATTTTCAGCCCGAGCTGAGCACGTTTTGTGAGTTTGAATGTATCTTCATAGGAATGAGTTGTGTGGTCAAATTAATGCTCATTTAGGCTTCAGGTGGTCATCCATAACAAAATACACGTTGAAGTGTGTGCATAAGCCCTTTGGTTTAGGCGTGACATTCAATTTGAGTTTTTATTGCTTTAAATGCATTTTCAGCCCGAGTTGAGCACGTTTTGTGACTTTGAATGTATCTTCATAGGAATGAGTTGTGTGGTCAAATTAATGCTCATATGGGCTTCAGGAGGTCATCCTGAACAAAATACATGTTGAAGTGTGTGCATAAGTCCTTTGGTTTAGGCGTGACACTCAATTTGAGTTTTTATTGCTTTAAATGCATTTTCAGCCCGAGTTGAGCACGTTTTGTGACTTTGAATGTATCTTCATAGGAATGAGTTGTGTGGTCAAATTAATGCTCATTTAGGCTTCAGGTGGTCATCCTGAACAAAATACATGTTGAAGTGTGTGCATAAGTCCTTTGGTTTAGGCGTGACACTCATTTTGAGTTTTTATTGCTTTAAATGCATTTTCAGCCCGAGCTGAGCACGTTTTGTGAGTTTGAATGTATCTTCATAGAATGAGTTGTGTGGTCAAATTAATGCTCATTTAGGCTTCAGGTGGTCATCCTGAACAAAATACATGTTGAAGTGTGTGCATAAGTCCTTTGGTTTAGGCGTGACACTCAATTTGAGTTTTTATTGCTTTAAATGCATTTTCAGCCCGAGCTGAGCACGTTTTGTGAGTTTGAATGTATCTTCATAGGAATGAGTTGTGTGGTCAAATTAATGCTCATTTAGGCTTCAGGTGGTCATCCATAACAAAATACATGTTGAAGTGTGTGCATAAGTCCTTTGGTTTAGGCGTGACACTCAATTTGAGTTTTTATTGCTTTAAATGCATTTTCAGCCCGAGCTGAGCACGTTTTGTGAGTTTGAATGTATCTTCATAGGAATGAGTTGTGTGGTCAAATTAATGCTCATATGGGCTTCAGGAGGTCATCCTGAACAAAATACATGTTGAAGTGTGTGCATAAGTCCTTTGGTTTAGGCGTGACACTCAATTTGAGTTTTTATTGCTTTAAATGCATTTTCAGCCCGAGCTGAGCACGTTTTGTGAGTTTGAATGTATCTTCATAGGAATGAGTTGTGTGGTCAAATTAATGCTCATTTAGGCTTCAGGTGGTCATCCATAACAAAATACATGTTGAAGTGTGTGCATAAGTCCTTTGGTTTAGGCGTGACACTCAATTTGAGTTTTTATTGCTTTAAATGCATTTTCAGCCCGAGCTGAGCACGTTTTGTGAGTTTGAATGTATCTTCATAGGAATGAGTTGTGTGGTCAAATTAATGCTCATATGGGCTTCAGGAGGTCATCCTGAACAAAATACACGTTGAAGTGTGTGCATAAGTCCTTTGGTTTAGGCGTGACACTCATTTTGAGTTTTTATTGCTTTAAATGCATTTTCAGCCCGAGCTGAGCACGTTTTGTGAGTTTGAATGTATCTTCATAGAATGAGTTGTGTGGTCAAATTAATGCTCATTTAGGCTTCAGGTGGTCATCCTGAACAAAATACATGTTGAAGTGTGTGCATGAGTCCTTTGGTTTAGGCGTGACACTCAATTTGAGTTTTTATTGCTTTAAATGCATTTTCAGCCCGAGCTGAGCACGTTTTGTGAGTTTGAATGTATCTTCATAGGAATGAGTTGTGTGGTCAAATTAATGCTCATTTAGGCGTCAGGTGGTCATCCTGAACAAAATACATGTTGAAGTGTGTGCATAAGTCCTTTGGTTTAGGCGTGACACTCAATTTGAGTTTTTATTGCTTTAAATGCATTTTCAGGCCGAACTGAGCGCGTTTTCTGAGTTTGAATGTATCTTCATAGGAATGAGTTGTGTGGTCAAATTAATGCTCATTTAGGCTTCAGGAGGTCATCCTGAACAAAATACATGTTGAAGTGTGTGCATAAGTCCTTTGGTTTAGGCGTGACACTCAATTTGAGTTTTTATTGCTTTAAATGCATTTTCAGCCCGAGCTGAGCACGTTTTGTGAGTTTGAATGTATCTTCATAGGAATGAGTTGTGTGGTCAAATTAATGCTCATTTAGGCTTCAGGAGGACATCTGAACTAAGTACATGTTGAAGTGTGTGCATAAGTCCTTTGGTTTGGGCGTGACACTCAATTTGAGTTTTTATTGCTTTAAATGCATTTTTTACTGAGCTGAGCACGTTTTTTGAGTTTGAATGTATCTTCATAGGAATGAGTTGTGTAGTCAAATTACTGCTCATTTATGCTTCAGGAGGACATCCTGAACTAAATACATTGAAGTGTGTGCAAAAGTCCTTTGGTTTGGGAGTGACACTCAATTTGAGTTATTATTGCTTTAAATGCATTTTCAGGCCGAGTGGAACAAGTTTTCAAAATGTGTCTTGATTCATGTTATGGTCTATGTTGCCCTCTACTGACCAAAGTCCGTTATTGTCTCTGAGGCCTGAAACCATTTTACATTTATATGACAGTATAACTGTACTCTTGAACCAATTATTCAATTTCTCTTTGTTCTTGAATTAATTATAACTCAACGCGGGTACCATGACTATACTCAATTTCAGTTTTTATTGCTTTAAGTGCAGTTTCGGGCGGAGCTGAGCACGTGTTCTGAGTTTGAATGTATCTTCATAGGAATGAGATGTGTGATCATATTAATGCATATTTAGGCTTCAAGAGGACATCTTGAACAAAATATATGTTGAAGTGTGTGCATAAGTCCTTTGGTTTAGGCGTGACACTCAATTTGATTTTTTATTGCTTTAAATGCAGTTTCAGCCTGAGCTGAGCACGTTTTGTGAGTTTGAATGTATCTTCATAGGAATGAGTTGTGTGGTCAAATTAATGCTCATTTAGGCTTCAGGTGGTCATCCTGAACTAAATACATGTTGAAGTGTGTGCATAAGTCCTTTGGTTTAGGCGTGACACTCAATTTGAGTTTTTATTGCTTTAAATGCATTTTCAGCCCGAGCTGAGCACGTTTTGTGAGTTTGAATGTATCTTCATAGGAATGAGTTGTGTGGTCAAATTAATGCTCATATGGGCTTCAGGAGGTCATCCTGAACAAAATACATGTTGAAGTGTGTGCATAAGTCCTTTGGTTTAGGTGTGACACTCAATTTGAGTTTTTATTGCTTTAAATGCATTTTCAGCCCGAGCTGAGCACGTTTTTTGAGTTTGAATGTATCTTCATAGGAATGAGTTGTGTGGTCAAATTATTGCTCATTTAGGCTTGAGGAGGTCATCCTGAACAAAATACATGTTGAAGTGTGTGCATAAGTCCTTTGGTTTAGGCGTGACACTCATTTTGAGTTTTTATTGCTTTAAATGCATTTTCAGCCCGAGCTGAGCACGTTTTGTGAGTTTGAATGTATCTTCATAGAATGAGTTGTGTGGTCAAATTAATGCTCATTTAGGCTTCAGGTGGTCATCCTGAAAAAAATACATGTTGAAGTGTGTGCATAAGTCCTTTGGTTTAGGCGTGACACTCAATTTGAGTTTTTATTGCTTTAAATGCATTTTCAGCCCGAGCTGAGCGCGCTTTCTGACTTTGAATGTATCTTCATAGGAATGAGTTGTGTGGTCAAATTATTGCTCATTTAGGCTTCAGGAGGTCATCCTGAACAAAATACATGTTGAAGTGTGTGCATAAGTCCTTTGGTTTAGGCGTGACACTCAATTTGAGTTTTTATTGCTTTAAATGCATTTTCAGCCCGAGCTGAGCACGTTTTGTGAGTTTGAATGTATCTTCATAGGAATGAGTTGTGTGGTCAAATTAATGCTCATATGGGCTTCAGGAGGTCATCCTGAACAAAATACATGTTGAATTGTGTGCATAAGTCCTTTGGTTTAGGCGTGACACTCATTTTGAGTTTTTATTGCTTTAAATACATTTTCAGCCCGAGCTGAGCACGTTTTGTGAGTTTGAATGTATCTTCATAGGAATGAGTTGTGTGGTCAAATTAATGCTCATATGGGCTTCAGGAGGTCATCCTGAACAAAATACATGTTGAAGTGTGTGCATAAGTCCTTTGGTTTAGGCGTGACACTCAATTTGAGTTTTTATTGCTTTAAATGCATTTTCAGCCCGAGCTGAGCACGTTTTGTGAGTTTGAATGTATCTTCATAGGAATGAGTTGTGTGGTCAAATTAATGCTCATTTAGGCTTCAGGTGGTCATCCATAACAAAATACATGTTGAAGTGTGTGCATAAGTCCTTTGGTTTAGGCGTGACACTCAATTTGAGTTTTTATTGCTTTAAATGCATTTTCAGCCCGAGCTGAGCACGTTTTGTGAGTTTGAATGTATCTTCATAGGAATGAGTTGTGTGGTCAAATTAATGCTCATATGGGCTTCAGGAGGTCATCCTGAACAAAATACATGTTGAAGTGTGTGCATAAGTCCTTTGGTTTAGGCGTGACACTCAATTTGAGTTTTTATTGCTTTAAATGCATTTTCAGCCCGAGCTGAGCACGTTTTGTGAGTTTGAATGTATCTTCATAGGAATGAGTTGTGTGGTCAAATTAATGCTCATTTAGGCTTCAGGAGGACATCTGAACTAAGTACATGTTGAAGTGTGTGCATAAGTCCTTTGGTTTGGGCGTGACACTCAATTTGAGTTTTTATTGCTTTAAATGCATTTTTTACTGAGCTGAGCACGTTTTTTGAGTTTGAATGTATCTTCATAGGAATGAGTTGTGTAGTCAAATTACTGCTCATTTATGCTTCAGGAGGACATCCTGAACTAAATACATTGAAGTGTGTGCAAAAGTCCTTTGGTTTGGGAGTGACACTCAATTTGAGTTATTATTGCTTTAAATGCATTTTCAGGCCGAGTGGAACAAGTTTTCAAAATGTGTCTTGATTCATGTTATGGTCTATGTTGCCCTCTACTGACCAAAGTCCGTTATTGTCTCTGAGGCCTGAAACCATTTTACATTTATATGACAGTATAACTGTACTCTTGAACCAATTATTCAATTTCTCTTTGTTCTTGAATTAATTATAACTCAACGCGGGTACCATGACTATACTCAATTTCAGTTTTTATTGCTTTAAGTGCAGTTTCGGGCGGAGCTGAGCACGTGTTCTGAGTTTGAATGTATCTTCATAGGAATGAGATGTGTGATCATATTAATGCATATGTAGGCTTCAAGAGGACATCTTGAACAAAATATATGTTGAAGTGTGTGCATAAGTCCTTTGGTTTAGGCGTGACACTCAATTTGATTTTTTATTGCTTTAAATGCAGTTTCAGCCTGAGCTGAGCACGTTTTGTGAGTTTGAATGTATCTTCATAGGAATGAGTTATGTGGTCAAATTAATGCTCATTTAGGCTTCAGGTGGTCATCCTGAACTAAATACATGTTGAAGTGTGTGCATAAGTCCTTTGGTTTAGGCGTGACACTCAATTTGAGTTTTTATTGCTTTAAATGCATTTTCAGCCCGAGCTGAGCACGTTTTGTGAGTTTGAATGTATCTTCATAGGAATGAGTTGTGTGGTCAAATTAATGCTCATATGGGCTTCAGGAGGTCATCCTGAACAAAATACATGTTGAAGTGTGTGCATAAGTCCTTTGGTTTAGGTGTGACACTCAATTTGAGTTTTTATTGCTTTAAATGCATTTTCAGCCCGAGCTGAGCACGTTTTTTGAGTTTGAATGTATCTTCATAGGAATGAGTTGAGTGGTCAAATTATTGCTCATTTAGGCTTGAGGAGGTCATCCTGAACAAAATACATGTTGAAGTGTGTGCATAAGTCCTTTGGTTTAGGCGTGACACTCATTTTGAGTTTTTATTGCTTTAAATGCATTTTCAGCCCGAGCTGAGCACGTTTTGTGAGTTTGAATGTATCTTCATAGAATGAGTTGTGTGGTCAAATTAATGCTCATTTAGGCTTCAGGTGGTCATCCTGAAAAAAATACATGTTGAAGTGTGTGCATAAGTCCTTTGGTTTAGGCGTGACACTCAATTTGAGTTTTTATTGCTTTAAATGCATTTTCAGCCCGAGCTGAGCGCGCTTTCTGACTTTGAATGTATCTTCATAGGAATGAGTTGTGTGGTCAAATTATTGCTCATTTAGGCTTCAGGAGGTCATCCTGAACAAAATACATGTTGAAGTGTGTGCATAAGTCCTTTGGTTTAGGCGTGACACTCAATTTGAGTTTTTATTGCTTTAAATGCATTTTCAGCCCGAGCTGAGCACGTTTTGTGAGTTTGAATGTATCTTCATAGGAATGAGTTGTGTGGTCAAATTAATGCTCATTTAGGCGTCAGGTGGTCATCCTGAACAAAATACATGTTGAAGTGTGTGCATAAGTCCTTTGGTTTAGGCGTGACACTCAATTTGAGTTTTTATTGCTTTAAATGCATTTTCAGGCCGAACTGAGCGCGTTTTCTGAGTTTGAATGTATCTTCATAGGAATGAGTTGTGTGGTCAAATTAATGCTCATTTAGGCTTCAGGAGGTCATCCTGAACAAAATACATGTTGAAGTGTGTGCATAAGTCCTTTGGTTTAGGCGTGACACTCAATTTGAGTTTTTATTGCTTTAAATGCATTTTCAGCCCTAGCTGAGCACGTTTTGTGAGTTTGAATGTATCTTCATAGGAATGAGTTGTGTGGTCAAATTAATGCTCATTTAGGCTTCAGGAGGACATCTGAACTAAGTACATGTTGAAGTGTGTGCATAAGTCCTTTGGTTTGGGCGTGACACTCAATTTGAGTTTTTATTGCTTTAAATGCATTTTTTACTGAGCTGAGCACGTTTTTTGAGTTTGAATGTATCTTCATAGGAATGAGTTGTGTAGTCAAATTACTGCTCATTTATGCTTCAGGAGGACATCCTGAACTAAATACATTGAAGTGTGTGCAAAAGTCCTTTGGTTTGGGAGTGACACTCAATTTGAGTTATTATTGCTTTAAATGCATTTTCAGGCCGAGTGGAACAAGTTTTCAAAATGTGTCTTGATTCATGTTATGGTCTATGTTGCCCTCTACTGACCAAAGTCCGTTATTGTCTCTGAGGCCTGAAACCATTTTACATTTATATGACAGTATAACTGTACTCTTGAACCAATTATTCAATTTCTCTTTGTTCTTGAATTAATTATAACTCAACGCGGGTACCATGACTATACTCAATTTCAGTTTTTATTGCTTTAAGTGCAGTTTCGGGTGGAGCTGAGCACGTGTTCTGAGTTTGAATGTATCTTCATAGGAATGAGATGTGTGATCATATTAATGCATATTTAGGCTTCAAGAGGACATCTTGAACAAAATATATGTTGAAGTGTGTGCATAAGTCCTTTGGTTTAGGCGTGACACTCAATTTGATTTTTTATTGCTTTAAATGCAGTTTCAGCCTGAGCTGAGCACGTTTTTTGAGTTTGAATGTATCTTCATAGGAATGAGTTGAGTGGTCAAATTATTGCTCATTTAGGCTTGAGGAGGTCATCCTGAACAAAATACATGTTGAAGTGTGTGCATAAGTCCTTTGGTTTAGGCGTGACACTCATTTTGAGTTTTTATTGCTTTAAATGCATTTTCAGCCCGAGCTGAGCACGTTTTGTGAGTTTGAATGTATCTTCATAGAATGAGTTGTGTGGTCAAATTAATGCTCATTTAGGCTTCAGGTGGTCATCCTGAAAAAAATACATGTTGAAGTGTGTGCATAAGTCCTTTGGTTTAGGCGTGACACTCAATTTGAGTTTTTATTGCTTTAAATGCATTTTCAGCCCGAGCTGAGCGCGCTTTCTGACTTTGAATGTATCTTCATAGGAATGAGTTGTGTGGTCAAATTATTGCTCATTTAGGCTTCAGGAGGTCATCCTGAACAAAATACATGTTGAAGTGTGTGCATAAGTCCTTTGGTTTAGGCGTGACACTCAATTTGAGTTTTTATTGCTTTAAATGCATTTTCAGCCCGAGCTGAGCACGTTTTGTGAGTTTGAATGTATCTTCATAGGAATGAGTTGTGTGGTCAAATTAATGCTCATTTAGGCGTCAGGTGGTCATCCTGAACAAAATACACGTTGAAGTGTGTGCATAAGTCCTTTGGTTTAGGCGTGACACTCAATTTGAGTTTTTATTGCTTTAAATGCATTTTCAGGCCGAACTGAGCGCGTTTTCTGAGTTTGAATGTATCTTCATAGGAATGAGTTGTGTGGTCAAATTAATGCTCATTTAGGCTTCAGGAGGACATCCTGAACTAAATACATGTTGAAGTGTGTGCATAAGCCCTTTGGTTTAGGCGTGACATTCAATTTGAGTTTTTATTGCTTTAAATGCATTTTCAGCCCGAGTTGAGCACGTTTTGTGACTTTGAATGTATCTTCATAGGAATGAGTTGTGTGGTCAAATTAATGCTCATATGGGCTTCAGGAGGTCATCCTGAACAAAATACATGTTGAAGTGTGTGCATAAGTCCTTTGGTTTAGGCGTGACACTCAATTTGAGTTTTTATTGCTTTAAATGCATTTTCAGCCCGAGTTGAGCACGTTTTGTGACTTTGAATGTATCTTCATAGGAATGAGTTGTGTGGTCAAATTAATGCTCATTTAGGCTTCAGGTGGTCATCCTGAACAAAATACATGTTGAAGTGTGTGCATAAGTCCTTTGGTTTAGGCGTGACACTCATTTTGAGTTTTTATTGCTTTAAATGCATTTTCAGCCCGAGCTGAGCACGTTTTGTGAGTTTGAATGTATCTTCATAGAATGAGTTGTGTGGTCAAATTAATGCTCATTTAGGCTTCAGGTGGTCATCCTGAACAAAATACATGTTGAAGTGTGTGCATAAGTCCTTTGGTTTAGGCGTGACACTCAATTTGAGTTTTTATTGCTTTAAATGCATTTTCAGCCCGAGCTGAGCGCGCTTTCTGACTTTGAATGTATCTTCATAGGAATGAGTTGTGTGGTCAAATTATTGCTCATTTAGGCTTCAGGAGGTCATCCTGAACAAAATACATGTTGAAGTGTGTGCATAAGTCATTTGGTTTAGGCGTGACACTCAATTTGAGTTTTTATTGCTTTAAATGCATTTTCAGCCCGAGCTGAGCACGTTTTGTGAGTTTGAATGTATCTTCATAGGAATGAGTTGTGTGGTCAAATTAATGCTCATTTAGGCTTCAGGTGGTCATCCATAACAAAATACATGTTGAAGTGTGTGCATAAGTCCTTTGGTTTAGGCGTGACACTCAATTTGAGTTTTTATTGCTTTAAATGCATTTTCAGCCCGAGCTGAGCACGTTTTGTGAGTTTGAATGTATCTTCATAGGAATGAGTTGTGTGGTCAAATTAATGCTCATATGGGCTTCAGGAGGTCATCCTGAACAAAATACACGTTGAAGTGTGTGCATAAGTCCTTTGGTTTAGGCGTGACACTCATTTTGAGTTTTTATTGCTTTAAATGCATTTTCAGCCCGAGCTGAGCACGTTTTGTGAGTTTGAATGTATCTTCATAGAATGAGTTGTGTGGTCAAATTAATGCTCATTTAGGCTTCAGGTGGTCATCCTGAACAAAATACATGTTGAAGTGTGTGCATGAGTCCTTTGGTTTAGGCGTGACACTCAATTTGAGTTTTTATTGCTTTAAATGCATTTTCAGCCCGAGCTGAGCACGTTTTGTGAGTTTGAATGTATCTTCATAGGAATGAGTTGTGTGGTCAAATTAATGCTCATTTAGGCGTCAGGTGGTCATCCTGAACAAAATACATGTTGAAGTGTGTGCATAAGTCCTTTGGTTTAGGCGTGACACTCAATTTGAGTTTTTATTGCTTTAAATGCATTTTCAGGCCGAACTGAGCGCGTTTTCTGAGTTTGAATGTATCTTCATAGGAATGAGTTGTGTAGTCAAATTACTGCTCATTTAGGCTTCAGGAGGACATCCTGAACTAAATACATTGAAGTGTGTGCAAAAGTCCTTTGGTTAAGGAGTGACACTCAATTTGAGTTATTATTGCTTTAAATGCATTTTCAGGCCGAGTGGAACAAGTTTTCAAAATGTGTCTTGATTCATGTTATGGTCTATGTTGCCCTCTACTGACCAAAGTCCGTTATTGTCTCCGAGGCCTGAAACCATTTTACATTTATATGACTGTATAACTGTACTCTTGAGCCAATTATTCAATTTCTCTTTGTTCTTGAACTAATTATAACTCAACGCGGGTACCATGACTATACTCAATTTCAGTTTTTATTGGTTTAAGTGCAGTTTCGGGCCGAGCTGAGCACGTGTTCTGAGTTTGAATGTATCTTCATAGGAATGAGATGTGTGATCATATTAATGTTCATTTAGGCTTCAGGAGGACATCTTGAACAAAATACATGTTGAAGTGTGTGCATTAGTCCTTTGGTTTAGGCGTGACACTCAATTTGAGTTTTTATTGCTTTAAATGCAGTTTCAGCCCGAGCTGAGCACGTTTTGTGACTTTGAATGTATCTTCATAGGAATGAGTTGTGTGGTCGAATTAATGCTCATATAGGCTTCAGGAGGTCATCCTGAACTAAATACATGTTGAAGTGTGTGCATAAGTCCTTTGGTTTAGGCGTGACACTCAATTTGAGTTTTTATTGCTTTAAATGCATTTTCAGCCCGAGTTGAGCACGTTTTGTGACTTTGAATGTATCTTCATAGGAATGAGTTGTGTGGTCAAATTAATGCTCATATGGGCTTCAGGAGGTCATACTGAACAAAATACATGTTGAAGTGTGTGCATAAGTCCTTTGGTTTAGGCGTGACACTCAATTTGAGTTTTTATTGCTTTAAATGCATTTTCAGCCCGAGCTGAGCACGTTTTGTGAGTTTGAATGTATCTTCATAGGAATGAGTTGTGTGGTCAAATTAATGCTCATTTAGGCTTCAGGTGGTCATCCATAACAAAATACATGTTGAAGTGTGTGCATAAGTCCTTTGGTTTAGGCGTGACACTCAATTTGAGTTTTTATTGCTTTAAATGCATTTTCAGCCCGAGCTGAGCACGTTTTGTGAGTTTGAATGTATCTTCATAGGAATGAGTTGTGTGGTCAAATTAATGCTCATATGGGCTTCAGGAGGTCATCCTGAACAAAATACACGTTGAAGTGTGTGCATAAGTCCTTTGGTTTAGGCGTGACACTCATTTTGAGTTTTTATTGCTTTAAATGCATTTTCAGCCCGAGCTGAGCACGTTTTGTGAGTTTGAATGTATCTTCATAGAATGAGTTGTGTGGTCAAATTAATGCTCATTTAGGCTTCAGGTGGTCATCCTGAACAAAATACATGTTGAAGTGTGTGCATGAGTCCTTTGGTTTAGGCGTGACACTCAATTTGAGTTTTTATTGCTTTAAATGCATTTTCAGCCCGAGCTGAGCACGTTTTGTGAGTTTGAATGTATCTTCATAGGAATGAGTTGTGTGGTCAAATTAATGCTCATTTAGGCGTCAGGTGGTCATCCTGAACAAAATACATGTTGAAGTGTGTGCATAAGTCCTTTGGTTTAGGCGTGACACTCAATTTGAGTTTTTATTGCTTTAAATGCATTTTCAGGCCGAACTGAGCGCGTTTTCTGAGTTTGAATGTATCTTCATAGGAATGAGTTGTGTGGTCAAATTAATGCTCATTTAGGCTTCAGGAGGTCATCCTGAACAAAATACATGTTGAAGTGTGTGCATAAGTCCTTTGGTTTAGGCGTGACACTCAATTTGAGTTTTTATTGCTTTAAATGCATTTTCAGCCCGAGCTGAGCACGTTTTGTGAGTTTGAATGTATCTTCATAGGAATGAGTTGTGTGGTCAAATTAATGCTCATTTAGGCTTCAGGAGGACATCTGAACTAAGTACATGTTGAAGTGTGTGCATAAGTCCTTTGGTTTGGGCGTGACACTCAATTTGAGTTTTTATTGCTTTAAATGCATTTTTTACTGAGCTGAGCACGTTTTTTGAGTTTGAATGTATCTTCATAGGAATGAGTTGTGTAGTCAAATTACTGCTCATTTATGCTTCAGGAGGACATCCTGAACTAAATACATTGAAGTGTGTGCAAAAGTCCTTTGGTTTGGGAGTGACACTCAATTTGAGTTATTATTGCTTTAAATGCATTTTCAGGCCGAGTGGAACAAGTTTTCAAAATGTGTCTTGATTCATGTTATGGTCTATGTTGCCCTCTACTGACCAAAGTCCGTTATTGTCTCTGAGGCCTGAAACCATTTTACATTTATATGACAGTATAACTGTACTCTTGAACCAATTATTCAATTTCTCTTTGTTCTTGAATTAATTATAACTCAACGCGGGTACCATGACTATACTCAATTTCAGTTTTTATTGCTTTAAGTGCAGTTTCGGGCGGAGCTGAGCACGTGTTCTGAGTTTGAATGTATCTTCATAGGCATGAGATGTGTGATCATATTAATGCATATTTAGGCTTCAAGAGGACATCTTGAACAAAATATATGTTGAAGTGTGTGCATAAGTCCTTTGGTTTAGGCGTGACACTCAATTTGATTTTTTATTGCTTTAAATGCAGTTTCAGCCTGAGCTGAGCACGTTTTGTGAGTTTGAATGTATCTTCATAGGAATGAGTTGTGTGGTCAAATTAATGCTCATTTAGGCTTCAGGTGGTCATCCTGAACTAAATACATGTTGAAGTGTGTGCATAAGTCCTTTGGTTTAGGCGTGACACTCAATTTGAGTTTTTATTGCTTTAAATGCATTTTCAGCCCGAGCTGAGCACGTTTTGTGAGTTTGAATGTATCTTCATAGGAATGAGTTGTGTGGTCAAATTAATGCTCATATGGGCTTCAGGAGGTCATCCTGAACAAAATACATGTTGAAGTGTGTGCATAAGTCCTTTGGTTTAGGTGTGACACTCAATTTGAGTTTTTATTGCTTTAAATGCATTTTCAGCCCGAGCTGAGCACGTTTTTTGAGTTTGAATGTATCTTCATAGGAATGAGTTGTGTGGTCAAATTATTGCTCATTTAGGCTTGAGGAGGTCATCCTGAACAAAATACATGTTGAAGTGTGTGCATAAGTCCTTTGGTTTAGGCGTGACACTCATTTTGAGTTTTTATTGCTTTAAATGCATTTTCAGCCCGAGCTGAGCACGTTTTGTGAGTTTGAATGTATCTTCATAGAATGAGTTGTGTGGTCAAATTAATGCTCATTTAGGCTTCAGGTGGTCATCCTGAAAAAAATACATGTTGAAGTGTGTGCATAAGTCCTTTGGTTTAGGCGTGACACTCAATTTGAGTTTTTATTGCTTTAAATGCATTTTCAGCCCGAGCTGAGCGCGCTTTCTGACTTTGAATGTATCTTCATAGGAATGAGTTGTGTGGTCAAATTATTGCTCATTTAGGCTTCAGGAGGTCATCCTGAACAAAATACATGTTGAAGTGTGTGCATAAGTCCTTTGGTTTAGGCGTGACACTCAATTTGAGTTTTTATTGCTTTAAATGCATTTTCAGCCCGAGCTGAGCACGTTTTGTGAGTTTGAATGTATCTTCATAGGAATGAGTTGTGTGGTCAAATTAATGCTCATATGGGCTTCAGGAGGTCATCCTGAACAAAATACATGTTGAATTGTGTGCATACGTCCTTTGGTTTAGGCGTGACACTCATTTTGAGTTTTTATTGCTTTAAATGCATTTTCAGCCCGAGCTGAGCACGTTTTGTGAGTTTGAATGTATCTTCATAGGAATGAGTTGTGTAGTCAAATTAATGCTCATTTAGGCTTCAGGAGGACATCCTGAACTAAATACATGTTGAAGTGTGTCCATAAGCCCTTTGGTTTAGGCGTGACATTCAATTTGAGTTTGTATTGCTTTAAATGCATTTTCAGCCCGAGTTGAGCACGTTTTGTGACTTTGAATGTATCTTCATAGGAATGAGTTGTGTGGTCAAATTAATGCTCATATGGGCTTCAGGAGGTCATCCTGAACAAAATACATGTTGAAGTGTGTGCATAAGTCCTTTGGTTTAGGCGTGACACTCAATTTGAGTTTTTATTGCTTTAAATGCATTTTCAGCCCGAGTTGAGCACGTTTTGTGACTTTGAATGTATCTTCATAGGAATGAGTTGTGTGGTCAAATTAATGCTCATTTAGGCTTCAGGTGGTCATCCTGAACAAAATACATGTTGAAGTGTGTGCATAAGTCCTTTGGTTTAGGCGTGACACTCATTTTGAGTTTTTATTGCTTTAAATGCATTTTCAGCCCGAGCTGAGCACGTTTTGTGAGTTTGAATGTATCTTCATAGAATGAGTTGTGTGGTCAAATTAATGCTCATTTAGGCTTCAGGTGGTCATCCTGAACAAAATACATGTTGAAGTGTGTGCATAAGTCCTTTGGTTTAGGCGTGACACTCAATTTGAGTTTTTATTGCTTTAAATGCATTTTCAGCCCGAGCTGAGCGCGCTTTCTGACTTTGAATGTATCTTCATAGGAATGAGTTGTGTGGTCAAATTATTGCTCATTTAGGCTTCAGGAGGTCATCCTGAACAAAATACATGTTGAAGTGTGTGCATAAGTCCTTTGGTTTAGGCGTGACACTCAATTTGAGTTTTTATTGCTTTAAATGCATTTTCAGCCCGAGCTGAGCACGTTTTGTGAGTTTGAATGTATCTTCATAGGAATGAGTTGTGTGGTCAAATTAATGCTCATTTAGGCTTCAGGTGGTCATCCATAACAAAATACATGTTGAAGTGTGTGCATAAGTCCTTTGGTTTAGGCGTGACACTCAATTTGAGTTTTTATTGCTTTAAATGCATTTTCAGCCCGAGCTGAGCACGTTTTGTGAGTTTGAATGTATCTTCATAGGAATGAGTTGTGTGGTCAAATTAATGCTCATATGGGCTTCAGGAGGTCATCCTGAACAAAATACATGTTGAAGTGTGTGCATAAGTCCTTTGGTTTAGGCGTGACACTCAATTTGAGTTTTTATTGCTTTAAATGCATTTTCAGCCCGAGCTGAGCACGTTTTGTGAGTTTGAATGTATCTTCATAGGAATGAGTTGTGTGGTCAAATTAATGCTCATTTAGGCTTCAGGTGGTCATCCATAACAAAATACATGTTGAAGTGTGTGCATAAGTCCTTTGGTTTAGGCGTGACACTCAATTTGAGTTTTTATTGCTTTAAATGCATTTTCAGCCCGAGCTGAGCACGTTTTGTGAGTTTGAATGTATCTTCATAGGAATGAGTTGTGTGGTCAAATTAATGCTCATATGGGCTTCAGGAGGTCATCCTGAACAAAATACACGTTGAAGTGTGTGCATAAGTCCTTTGGTTTAGGCGTGACACTCATTTTGAGTTTTTATTGCTTTAAATGCATTTTCAGCCCGAGCTGAGCACGTTTTGTGAGTTTGAATGTATCTTCATAGAATGAGTTGTGTGGTCAAATTAATGCTCATTTAGGCTTCAGGTGGTCATCCTGAACAAAATACATGTTGAAGTGTGTGCATGAGTCCTTTGGTTTAGGCGTGACACTCAATTTGAGTTTTTATTGCTTTAAATGCATTTTCAGCCCGAGCTGAGCACGTTTTGTGAGTTTGAATGTATCTTCATAGGAATGAGTTGTGTGGTCAAATTAATGCTCATTTAGGCGTCAGGTGGTCATCCTGAACAAAATACATGTTGAAGTGTGTGCATAAGTCCTTTGGTTTAGGCGTGACACTCAATTTGAGTTTTTATTGCTTTAAATGCATTTTCAGGCCGAACTGAGCACGTTTTGTGAGTTTGAATGTATCTTCATAGGAATGAGTTGTGTGGTCAAATTAATGCTCATTTAGGCTTCAGGAGGACATCTGAACTAAGTACATGTTGAAGTGTGTGCATAAGTCCTTTGGTTTGGGCGTGACACTCAATTTGAGTTTTTATTGCTTTAAATGCATTTTTTACTGAGCTGAGCACGTTTTTTGAGTTTGAATGTATCTTCATAGGAATGAGTTGTGTAGTCAAATTACTGCTCATTTATGCTTCAGGAGGACATCCTGAACTAAATACATTGAAGTGTGTGCAAAAGTCCTTTGGTTTGGGAGTGACACTCAATTTGAGTTATTATTGCTTTAAATGCATTTTCAGGCCGAGTGGAACAAGTTTTCAAAATGTGTCTTGATTCATGTTATGGTCTATGTTGCCCTCTACTGACCAAAGTCCGTTATTGTCTCTGAGGCCTGAAACCATTTTACATTTATATGACAGTATAACTGTACTCTTGAACCAATTATTCAATTTCTCTTTGTTCTTGAATTAATTATAACTCAACGCGGGTACCATGACTATACTCAATTTCAGTTTTTATTGCTTTAAGTGCAGTTTCGGGCGGAGCTGAGCACGTGTTCTGAGTTTGAATGTATCTTCATAGGAATGAGATGTGTGATCATATTAATGCATATTTAGGCTTCAAGAGGACATCTTGAACAAAATATATGTTGAAGTGTGTGCATAAGTCCTTTGGTTTAGGCGTGACACTCAATTTGATTTTTTATTGCTTTAAATGCAGTTTCAGCCTGAGCTGAGCACGTTTTGTGAGTTTGAATGTATCTTCATAGGAATGAGTTGTGTGGTCAAATTAATGCTCATTTAGGCTTCAGGTGGTCATCCTGAACTAAATACATGTTGAAGTGTGTGCATAAGTCCTTTGGTTTAGGCGTGACACTCAATTTGAGTTTTTATTGCTTTAAATGCATTTTCAGCCCGAGCTGAGCACGTTTTGTGAGTTTGAATGTATCTTCATAGGAATGAGTTGTGTGGTCAAATTAATGCTCATATGGGCTTCAGGAGGTCATCCTGAACAAAATACATGTTGAAGTGTGTGCATAAGTCCTTTGGTTTAGGTGTGACACTCAATTTGAGTTTTTATTGCTTTAAATGCATTTTCAGCCCGAGCTGAGCACGTTTTTTGAGTTTGAATGTATCTTCATAGGAATGAGTTGAGTGGTCAAATTATTGCTCATTTAGGCTTGAGGAGGTCATCCTGAACAAAATACATGTTGAAGTGTGTGCATAAGTCCTTTGGTTTAGGCGTGACACTCATTTTGAGTTTTTATTGCTTTAAATGCATTTTCAGCCCGAGCTGAGCACGTTTTGTGAGTTTGAATGTATCTTCATAGAATGAGTTGTGTGGTCAAATTAATGCTCATTTAGGCTTCAGGTGGTCATCCTGAAAAAAATACATGTTGAAGTGTGTGCATAAGTCCTTTGGTTTAGGCGTGACACTCAATTTGAGTTTTTATTGCTTTAAATGCATTTTCAGCCCGAGCTGAGCGCGCTTTCTGACTTTGAATGTATCTTCATAGGAATGAGTTGTGTGGTCAAATTATTGCTCATTTAGGCTTCAGGAGGTCATCCTGAACAAAATACATGTTGAAGTGTGTGCATAAGTCCTTTGGTTTAGGCGTGACACTCAATTTGAGTTTTTATTGCTTTAAATGCATTTTCAGCCCGAGCTGAGCACGTTTTGTGAGTTTGAATGTATCTTCATAGGAATGAGTTGTGTGGTCAAATTAATGCTCATTTAGGCGTCAGGTGGTCATCCTGAACAAAATACATGTTGAAGTGTGTGCATAAGTCCTTTGGTTCAGGCGTGACACTCAATTTGAGCTTTTATTGCTTTAAATGCATTTTCAGGCCGAACTGAGCGCGTTTTCTGAGTTTGAATGTATCTTCATAGGAATGAGTTGTGTGGTCAAATTAATGCTCATTTAGGCTTCAGGAGGTCATCCTGAACAAAATACATGTTGAAGTGTGTGCATAAGTCCTTTGGTTTAGGCGTGACACTCAATTTGAGTTTTTATTGCTTTAAATGCATTTTCAGCCCGAGCTGAGCACGTTTTGTGAGTTTGAATGTATCTTCATAGGAATGAGTTGTGTGGTCAAATTAATGCTCATTTAGGCTTCAGGAGGACATCTGAACTAAGTACATGTTGAAGTGTGTGCATAAGTCCTTTGGTTTGGGCGTGACACTCAATTTGAGTTTTTATTGCTTTAAATGCATTTTTTACTGAGCTGAGCACGTTTTTTGAGTTTGAATGTATCTTCATAGGAATGAGTTGTGTAGTCAAATTACTGCTCATTTATGCTTCAGGAGGACATCCTGAACTAAATACATTGAAGTGTGTGCAAAAGTCCTTTGGTTTGGGAGTGACACTCAATTTGAGTTATTATTGCTTTAAATGCATTTTCAGGCCGAGTGGAACAAGTTTTCAAAATGTGTCTTGATTCATGTTATGGTCTATGTTGCCCTCTACTGACCAAAGTCCGTTATTGTCTCTGAGGCCTGAAACCATTTTACATTTATATGACAGTATAACTGTACTCTTGAACCAATTATTCAATTTCTCTTTGTTCTTGAATTAATTATAACTCAACGCGGGTACCATGACTATACTCAATTTCAGTTTTTATTGCTTTAAGTGCAGTTTCGGGTGGAGCTGAGCACGTGTTCTGAGTTTGAATGTATCTTCATAGGAATGAGATGTGTGATCATATTAATGCATATTTAGGCTTCAAGAGGACATCTTGAACAAAATATATGTTGAAGTGTGTGCATAAGTCCTTTGGTTTAGGCGTGACACTCAATTTGATTTTTTATTGCTTTAAATGCAGTTTCAGCCTGAGCTGAGCACGTTTTTTGAGTTTGAATGTATCTTCATAGGAATGAGTTGAGTGGTCAAATTATTGCTCATTTAGGCTTGAGGAGGTCATCCTGAACAAAATACATGTTGAAGTGTGTGCATAAGTCCTTTGGTTTAGGCGTGACACTCATTTTGAGTTTTTATTGCTTTAAATGCATTTTCAGCCCGAGCTGAGCACGTTTTGTGAGTTTGAATGTATCTTCATAGAATGAGTTGTGTGGTCAAATTAATGCTCATTTAGGCTTCAGGTGGTCATCCTGAAAAAAATACATGTTGAAGTGTGTGCATAAGTCCTTTGGTTTAGGCGTGACACTCAATTTGAGTTTTTATTGCTTTAAATGCATTTTCAGCCCGAGCTGAGCGCGCTTTCTGACTTTGAATGTATCTTCATAGGAATGAGTTGTGTGGTCAAATTATTGCTCATTTAGGCTTCAGGAGGTCATCCTGAACAAAATACATGTTGAAGTGTGTGCATAAGTCCTTTGGTTTAGGCGTGACACTCAATTTGAGTTTTTATTGCTTTAAATGCATTTTCAGCCCGAGCTGAGCACGTTTTGTGAGTTTGAATGTATCTTCATAGGAATGAGTTGTGTGGTCAAATTAATGCTCATTTAGGCGTCAGGTGGTCATCCTGAACAAAATACATGTTGAAGTGTGTGCATAAGTCCTTTGGTTTAGGCGTGACACTCAATTTGAGTTTTTATTGCTTTAAATGCATTTTCAGGCCGAACTGAGCGCGTTTTCTGAGTTTGAATGTATCTTCATAGGAATGAGTTGTGTGGTCAAATTAATGCTCATTTAGGCTTCAGGAGGACATCCTGAACTAAATACATGTTGAAGTGTGTGCATAAGCCCTTTGGTTTAGGCGTGACATTCAATTTGAGTTTTTATTGCTTTAAATGCATTTTCAGCCCGAGTTGAGCACGTTTTGTGACTTTGAATGTATCTTCATAGGAATGAGTTGTGTGGTCAAATTAATGCTCATATGGGCTTCAGGAGGTCATCCTGAACAAAATACATGTTGAAGTGTGTGCATAAGTCCTTTGGTTTAGGCGTGACACTCAATTTGAGTTTTTATTGCTTTAAATGCATTTTCAGCCCGAGTTGAGCACGTTTTGTGACTTTGAATGTATCTTCATAGGAATGAGTTGTGTGGTCAAATTAATGCTCATTTAGGCTTCAGGTGGTCATCCTGAACAAAATACATGTTGAAGTGTGTGCATAAGTCCTTTGGTGTTGGCGTGACACTCATTTTGAGTTTTTATTGCTTTAAATGCATTTTCAGCCCGAGCTGAGCACGTTTTGTGAGTTTGAATGTATCTTCATAGAATGAGTTGTGTGGTCAAATTAATGCTCATTTAGGCTTCAGGTGGTCATCCTGAACAAAATACATGTTGAAGTGTGTGCATAAGTCCTTTGGTTTAGGCGTGACACTCAATTTGAGTTTTTATTGCTTTAAATGCATTTTCAGCCCGAGCTGAGCGCGCTTTCTGACTTTGAATGTATCTTCATAGGAATGAGTTGTGTGGTCAAATTATTGCTCATTTAGGCTTCAGGAGGTCATCCTGAACAAAATACATGTTGAAGTGTGTGCATAAGTCATTTGGTTTAGGCGTGACACTCAATTTGAGTTTTTATTGCTTTAAATGCATTTTCAGCCCGAGCTGAGCACGTTTTGTGAGTTTGAATGTATCTTCATAGGAATGAGTTGTGTGGTCAAATTAATGCTCATTTAGGCTTCAGGTGGTCATCCATAACAAAATACATGTTGAAGTGTGTGCATAAGTCCTTTGGTTTAGGCGTGACACTCAATTTGAGTTTTTATTGCTTTAAATGCATTTTCAGCCCGAGCTGAGCACGTTTTGTGAGTTTGAATGTATCTTCATAGGAATGAGTTGTGTGGTCAAATTAATGCTCATATGGGCTTCAGGAGGTCATCCTGAACAAAATACACGTTGAAGTGTGTGCATAAGTCCTTTGGTTTAGGCGTGACACTCATTTTGAGTTTTTATTGCTTTAAATGCATTTTCAGCCCGAGCTGAGCACGTTTTGTGAGTTTGAATGTATCTTCATAGAATGAGTTGTGTGGTCAAATTAATGCTCATTTAGGCTTCAGGTGGTCATCCTGAACAAAATACATGTTGAAGTGTGTGCATGAGTCCTTTGGTTTAGGCGTGACACTCAATTTGAGTTTTTATTGCTTTAAATGCATTTTCAGCCCGAGCTGAGCACGTTTTGTGAGTTTGAATGTATCTTCATAGGAATGAGTTGTGTGGTCAAATTAATGCTCATTTAGGCGTCAGGTGGTCATCCTGAACAAAATACATGTTGAAGTGTGTGCATAAGTCCTTTGGTTTAGGCGTGACACTCAATTTGAGTTTTTATTGCTTTAAATGCATTTTCAGGCCGAACTGAGCGCGTTTTCTGAGTTTGAATGTATCTTCATAGGAATGAGTTGTGTAGTCAAATTACTGCTCATTTAGGCTTCAGGAGGACATCCTGAACTAAATACATTGAAGTGTGTGCAAAAGTCCTTTGGTTAAGGAGTGACACTCAATTTGAGTTATTATTGCTTTAAATGCATTTTCAGGCCGAGTGGAACAAGTTTTCAAAATGTGTCTTGATTCATGTTATGGTCTATGTTGCCCTCTACTGACCAAAGTCCGTTATTGTCTCCGAGGCCTGAAACCATTTTACATTTATATGACTGTATAACTGTACTCTTGAGCCAATTATTCAATTTCTCTTTGTTCTTGAACTAATTATAACTCAACGCGGGTACCATGACTATACTCAATTTCAGTTTTTATTGGTTTAAGTGCAGTTTCGGGCCGAGCTGAGCACGTGTTCTGAGTTTGAATGTATCTTCATAGGAATGAGATGTGTGATCATATTAATGTTCATTTAGGCTTCAGGAGGACATCTTGAACAAAATACATGTTGAAGTGTGTGCATTAGTCCTTTGGTTTAGGCGTGACACTCAATTTGAGTTTTTATTGCTTTAAATGCAGTTTCAGCCCGAGCTGAGCACGTTTTGTGACTTTGAATGTATCTTCATAGGAATGAGTTGTGTGGTCGAATTAATGCTCATATAGGATTCACGAGGTCATCCTGAACTAAATACATGTTGAAGTGTGTGCATAAGTCCTTTGGTTTAGGCGTGACACTCAATTTGAGTTTTTATTGCTTTAAATGCATTTTCAGCCCGAGTTGAGCACGTTTTGTGACTTTGAATGTATCTTCATAGGAATGAGTTGTGTGGTCAAATTAATGCTCATATGGGCTTCAGGAGGTCATCCTGAACAAAATACATGTTGAAGTGTGTGCATAAGTCCTTTGGTTTAGGCGTGACACTCAATTTGAGTTTTTATTGCTTTAAATGCATTTTCAGCCCGAGCTGAGCACGTTTTGTGAGTTTGAATGTATCTTCATAGGAATGAGTTGTGTGGTCAAATTAATGCTCATTTAGGCTTCAGGTGGTCATCCATAACAAAATACATGTTGAAGTGTGTGCATAAGTCCTTTGGTTTAGGCGTGACACTCAATTTGAGTTTTTATTGCTTTAAATGCATTTTCAGCCCGAGCTGAGCACGTTTTGTGAGTTTGAATGTATCTTCATAGGAATGAGTTGTGTGGTCAAATTAATGCTCATATGGGCTTCAGGAGGTCATCCTGAACAAAATACACGTTGAAGTGTGTGCATAAGTCCTTTGGTTTAGGCGTGACACTCATTTTGAGTTTTTATTGCTTTAAATGCATTTTCAGCCCGAGCTGAGCACGTTTTGTGAGTTTGAATGTATCTTCATAGAATGAGTTGTGTGGTCAAATTAATGCTCATTTAGGCTTCAGGTGGTCATCCTGAACAAAATACATGTTGAAGTGTGTGCATGAGTCCTTTGGTTTAGGCGTGACACTCAATTTGAGTTTTTATTGCTTTAAATGCATTTTCAGCCCGAGCTGAGCACGTTTTGTGAGTTTGAATGTATCTTCATAGGAATGAGTTGTGTGGTCAAATTAATGCTCATTTAGGCGTCAGGTGGTCATCCTGAACAAAATACATGTTGAAGTGTGTGCATAAGTCCTTTGGTTTAGGCGTGACACTCAATTTGAGTTTTTATTGCTTTAAATGCATTTTCAGCCCGAGCTGAGCACGTTTTGTGAGTTTGAATGTATCTTCATAGGAATGAGTTGTGTGGTCAAATTAATGCTCATTTAGGCTTCAGGAGGACATCTGAACTAAGTACATGTTGAAGTGTGTGCATAAGTCCTTTGGTTTGGGCGTGACACTCAATTTGAGTTTTTATTGCTTTAAATGCATTTTTTACTGAGCTGAGCACGTTTTTTGAGTTTGAATGTATCTTCATAGGAATGAGTTGTGTAGTCAAATTACTGCTCATTTATGCTTCAGGAGGACATCCTGAACTAAATACATTGAAGTGTGTGCAAAAGTCCTTTGGTTTGGGAGTGACACTCAATTTGAGTTATTATTGCTTTAAATGCATTTTCAGGCCGAGTGGAACAAGTTTTCAAAATGTGTCTTGATTCATGTTATGGTCTATGTTGCCCTCTACTGACCAAAGTCCGTTATTGTCTCTGAGGCCTGAAACCATTTTACATTTATATGACAGTATAACTGTACTCTTGAACCAATTATTCAATTTCTCTTTGTTCTTGAATTAATTATAACTCAACGCGGGTACCATGACTATACTCAATTTCAGTTTTTATTGCTTTAAGTGCAGTTTCGGGCGGAGCTGAGCACGTGTTCTGAGTTTGAATGTATCTTCATAGGCATGAGATGTGTGATCATATTAATGCATATTTAGGCTTCAAGAGGACATCTTGAACAAAATATATGTTGAAGTGTGTGCATAAGTCCTTTGGTTTAGGCGTGACACTCAATTTGATTTTTTATTGCTTTAAATGCAGTTTCAGCCTGAGCTGAGCACGTTTTGTGAGTTTGAATGTATCTTCATAGGAATGAGTTGTGTGGTCAAATTAATGCTCATTTAGGCTTCAGGTGGTCATCCTGAACTAAATACATGTTGAAGTGTGTGCATAAGTCCTTTGGTTTAGGCGTGACACTCAATTTGAGTTTTTATTGCTTTAAATGCATTTTCAGCCCGAGCTGAGCACGTTTTGTGAGTTTGAATGTATCTTCATAGGAATGAGTTGTGTGGTCAAATTAATGCTCATATGGGCTTCAGGAGGTCATCCTGAACAAAATACATGTTGAAGTGTGTGCATAAGTCCTTTGGTTTAGGTGTGACACTCAATTTGAGTTTTTATTGCTTTAAATGCATTTTCAGCCCGAGCTGAGCACGTTTTTTGAGTTTGAATGTATCTTCATAGGAATGAGTTGTGTGGTCAAATTATTGCTCATTTAGGCTTGAGGAGGTCATCCTGAACAAAATACATGTTGAAGTGTGTGCATAAGTCCTTTGGTTTAGGCGTGACACTCATTTTGAGTTTTTATTGCTTTAAATGCATTTTCAGCCCGAGCTGAGCACGTTTTGTGAGTTTGAATGTATCTTCATAGAATGAGTTGTGTGGTCAAATTAATGCTCATTTAGGCTTCAGGTGGTCATCCTGAAAAAAATACATGTTGAAGTGTGTGCATAAGTCCTTTGGTTTAGGCGTGACACTCAATTTGAGTTTTTATTGCTTTAAATGCATTTTCAGCCCGAGCTGAGCGCGCTTTCTGACTTTGAATGTATCTTCATAGGAATGAGTTGTGTGGTCAAATTATTGCTCATTTAGACTTCAGGAGGTCATCCTGAACAAAATACATGTTGAAGTGTGTGCATAAGTCCTTTGGTTTAGGCGTGACACTCAATTTGAGTTTTTATTGCTTTAAATGCATTTTCAGCCCGAGCTGAGCACGTTTTGTGAGTTTGAATGTATCTTCATAGGAATGAGTTGTGTGGTCAAATTAATGCTCATATGGGCTTCAGGAGGTCATCCTGAACAAAATACATGTTGAATTGTGTGCATAAGTCCTTTGGTTTAGGCGTGACACTCATTTTGAGTTTTTATTGCTTTAAATGCATTTTCAGCCCGAGCTGAGCACGTTTTGTGAGTTTGAATGTATCTTCATAGGAATGAGTTGTGTAGTCAAATTAATGCTCATTTAGGCTTCAGGAGGACATCCTGAACTAAATACATGTTGAAGTGTGTCCATAAGCCCTTTGGTTTAGGCGTGACATTCAATTTGAGTTTGTATTGCTTTAAATGCATTTTCAGCCCGAGTTGAGCACGTTTTGTGACTTTGAATGTATCTTCATAGGAATGAGTTGTGTGGTCAAATTAATGCTCATATGGGCTTCAGGAGGTCATCCTGAACAAAATACATGTTGAAGTGTGTGCATAAGTCCTTTGGTTTAGGCGTGACACTCAATTTGAGTTTTTATTGCTTTAAATGCATTTTCAGCCCGAGTTGAGCACGTTTTGTGACTTTGAATGTATCTTCATAGGAATGAGTTGTGTGGTCAAATTAATGCTCATTTAGGCTTCAGGTGGTCATCCTGAACAAAATACATGTTGAAGTGTGTGCATAAGTCCTTTGGTTTAGGCGTGACACTCATTTTGAGTTTTTATTGCTTTAAATGCATTTTCAGCCCGAGCTGAGCACGTTTTGTGAGTTTGAATGTATCTTCATAGAATGAGTTGTGTGGTCAAATTAATGCTCATTTAGGCTTCAGGTGGTCATCCTGAACAAAATACATGTTGAAGTGTGTGCATAAGTCCTTTGGTTTAGGCGTGACACTCAATTTGAGTTTTTATTGCTTTAAATGCATTTTCAGCCCGAGCTGAGCGCGCTTTCTGACTTTGAATGTATCTTCATAGGAATGAGTTGTGTGGTCAAATTATTGCTCATTTAGGCTTCAGGAGGTCATCCTGAACAAAATACATGTTGAAGTGTGTGCATAAGTCCTTTGGTTTAGGCGTGACACTCAATTTGAGTTTTTATTGCTTTAAATGCATTTTCAGCCCGAGCTGAGCACGTTTTGTGAGTTTGAATGTATCTTCATAGGAATGAGTTGTGTGGTCAAATTAATGCTCATTTAGGCTTCAGGTGGTCATCCATAACAAAATACATGTTGAAGTGTGTGCATAAGTCCTTTGGTTTAGGCGTGACACTCAATTTGAGTTTTTATTGCTTTAAATGCATTTTCAGCCCGAGCTGAGCACGTTTTGTGAGTTTGAATGTATCTTCATAGGAATGAGTTGTGTGGTCAAATTAATGCTCATATGGGCTTCAGGAGGTCATCCTGAACAAAATACATGTTGAAGTGTGTGCATAAGTCCTTTGGTTTAGGCGTGACACTCAATTTGAGTTTTTATTGCTTTAAATGCATTTTCAGCCCGAGCTGAGCACGTTTTGTGAGTTTGAATGTATCTTCATAGGAATGAGTTGTGTGGTCAAATTAATGCTCATTTAGGCTTCAGGTGGTCATCCATAACAAAATACATGTTGAAGTGTGTGCATAAGTCCTTTGGTTTAGGCGTGACACTCAATTTGAGTTTTTATTGCTTTAAATGCATTTTCAGCCCGAGCTGAGCACGTTTTGTGAGTTTGAATGTATCTTCATAGGAATGAGTTGTGTGGTCAAATTAATGCTCATATGGGCTTCAGGAGGTCATCCTGAACAAAATACACGTTGAAGTGTGTGCATAAGTCCTTTGGTTTAGGCGTGACACTCATTTTGAGTTTTTATTGCTTTAAATGCATTTTCAGCCCGAGCTGAGCACGTTTTTTGAGTTTGAATGTATCTTCATAGAATGAGTTGTGTGGTCAAATTAATGCTCATTTAGGCTTCAGGTGGTCATCCTGAACAAAATACATGTTGAAGTGTGTGCATGAGTCCTTTGGTTTAGGCGTGACACTCAATTTGAGTTTTTATTGCTTTAAATGCATTTTCAGCCCGAGCTGAGCACGTTTTGTGAGTTTGAATGTATCTTCATAGGAATGAGTTGTGTGGTCAAATTAATGCTCATTTAGGCGTCAGGTGGTCATCCTGAACAAAATACATGTTGAAGTGTGTGCATAAGTCCTTTGGTTTAGGCGTGACACTCAATTTGAGTTTTTATTGCTTTAAATGCATTTTCAGGCCGAACTGAGCGCGTTTTCTGAGTTTGAATGTATCTTCATAGGAATGAGTTGTGTGGTCAAATTAATGCTCATTTAGGCTTCAGGAGGTCATCCTGAACAAAATACATGTTGAAGTGTGTGCATAAGTCCTTTGGTTTAGGCGTGACACTCAATTTGAGTTTTTATTGCTTTAAATGCATTTTTTGCTGACCTGAGCACGTTTTTTGAGTTTGAATGTATCTTCATAGGAATGAGTTGTGTAGTCAAATTACTGCTCATTTAGGCTTCAGGAGGACATCCTGAACTAAATACATTGAAGTGTGTGCAAAAGTCCTTTGGTTAAGGAGTGACACTCAATTTGAGTTATTATTGCTTTAAATGCATTTTCAGGCCGAGTGGAACAAGTTTTCAAAATGTGTCTTGATTCATGTTATGGTCTATGTTGCCCTCTACTGACCAAAGTCCGTTATTGTCTCCGAGGCCTGAAACCATTTTACATTTATATGACTGTATAACTGTACTCTTGAGCCAATTATTCAATTTCTCTTTGTTCTTGAACTAATTATAACTCAACGCGGGTACCATGACTATACTCAATTTCAGTTTTTATTGCTTTAAATGCATTTTTTGCTGACCTGAGCACGTTTTTTGAGTTTGAATGTATCTTCATAGGAATGAGATGTGTGATCATATTAATGTTCATTTAGGCTTCAGGAGGACATCTTGAACAAAATACATGTTGAAGTGTGTGCATTAGTCCTTTGGTTTAGGCGTGACACTCAATTTGAGTTTTTATTGCTTTAAATGCAGTTTCAGCCCGAGCTGAGCACGTTTTGTGACTTTGAATGTATCTTCATAGGAATGAGTTGTGTGGTCAAATTAATGCTCATATAGGCTTCAGGAGGTCATCCTGAACTAAATACATGTTGAAGTGTGTGCATAAGTCCTTTGGTTTAGGCGTGACACTCAATTTGAGTTTTTATTGCTTTAAATGCATTTTCAGCCCGAGTTGAGCACGTTTTGTGACTTTGAATGTATCTTCATAGGAATGAGTTGTGTGGTCAAATTAATGCTCATATGGGCTTCAGGAGGTCATCCTGAACAAAATACATGTTGAAGTGTGTGCATAAGTCCTTTGGTTTAGGCGTGACACTCAATTTGAGTTTTTATTGCTTTAAATGCATTTTCAGCCCGAGCTGAGCACGTTTTGTGAGTTTGAATGTATCTTCATAGGAATGAGTTGTGTGGTCAAATTAATGCTCATTTAGGCTTCAGGTGGTCATCCATAACAAAATACATGTTGAAGTGTGTGCATAAGTCCTTTGGTTTAGGCGTGACACTCAATTTGAGTTTTTATTGCTTTAAATGCATTTTCAGCCCGAGCTGAGCACGTTTTGTGAGTTTGAATGTATCTTCATAGGAATGAGTTGTGTGGTCAAATTAATGCTCATATGGGCTTCAGGAGGTCATCCTGAACAAAATACACATTGAAGTGTGTGCATAAGTCCTTTGGTTTAGGCGTGACACTCATTTTGAGTTTTTATTGCTTTAAATGCATTTTCAGCCCGAGCTGAGCACGTTTTGTGAGTTTGAATGTATCTTCATAGAATGAGTTGTGTGGTCAAATTAATGCTCATTTAGGCTTCAGGTGGTCATCCTGAACAAAATACATGTTGAAGTGTGTGCATGAGTCCTTTGGTTTAGGCGTGACACTCAATTTGAGTTTTTATTGCTTTAAATGCATTTTCAGCCCGAGCTGAGCACGTTTTGTGAGTTTGAATGTATCTTCATAGGAATGAGTTGTGTGGTCAAATTAATGCTCATTTAGGCGTCAGGTGGTCATCCTGAACAAAATACATGTTGAAGTGTGTGCATAAGTCCTTTGGTTTAGGCGTGACACTCAATTTGAGTTTTTATTGCTTTAAATGCATTTTCAGGCCGAACTGAGCGCGTTTTCTGAGTTTGAATGTATCTTCATAGGAATGAGTTGTGTGGTCAAATTAATGCTCATTTAGGCTTCAGGAGGTCATCCTGAACAAAATACATGTTGAAGTGTGTGCATAAGTCCTTTGGTTTAGGCGTGAAACTCAATTTGAGTTTTTATTGCTTTAAATGCATTTTTTGCTGACCTGAGCACGTTTTTTGAGTTTGAATGTATCTTCATAGGAATGAGTTGTGTAGTCAAATTACTGCTCATTTAGGCTTCAGGAGGACATCCTGAACTAAATACATTGAAGTGTGTGCAAAAGTCCTTTGGTTAAGGAGTGACACTCAATTTGAGTTATTATTGCTTTAAATGCATTTTCAGGCCGAGTGGAACAAGTTTTCAAAATGTGTCTTGATTCATGTTATGGTCTATGTTGCCCTCTACTGACCAAAGTCCGTTATTGTCTCCGAGGCCTGAAACCATTTTACATTTATATGACTGTATAACTGTACTCTTGAGCCAATTATTCAATTTCTCTTTGTTCTTGAACTAATTATAACTCAACGCGGGTACCATGACTATACTCAATTTCAGTTTTTATTGCTTTAAATGCATTTTTTGCTGACCTGAGCACGTTTTTTGAGTTTGAATGTATCTTCATAGGAATGAGATGTGTGATCATATTAATGTTCATTTAGGCTTCAGGAGGACATCTTGAACAAAATACATGTTGAAGTGTGTGCATTAGTCCTTTGGTTTAGGCGTGACACTCAATTTGAGTTTTTATTGCTTTAAATGCAGTTTCAGCCCGAGCTGAGCACGTTTTGTGACTTTGAATGTATCTTCATAGGAATGAGTTGTGTGGTCAAATTAATGCTCATATAGGCTTCAGGAGGTCATCCTGAACTAAATACATGTTGAAGTGTGTGCATAAGTCCTTTGGTTTAGGCGTGACACTCAATTTGAGTTTTTATTGCTTTAAATGCATTTTCAGCCCGAGTTGAGCACGTTTTGTGACTTTGAATGTATCTTCATAGGAATGAGTTGTGTGGTCAAATTAATGCTCATATGGGCTTCAGGAGGTCATCCTGAACAAAATACATGTTGAAGTGTGTGCATAAGTCCTTTGGTTTAGGCGTGACACTCAATTTGAGTTTTTATTGCTTTAAATGCATTTTCAGCCCGAGCTGAGCACGTTTTGTGAGTTTGAATGTATCTTCATAGGAATGAGTTGTGTGGTCAAATTAATGCTCATTTAGGCTTCAGGTGGTCATCCATAACAAAATACATGTTGAAGTGTGTGCATAAGTCCTTTGGTTTAGGCGTGACACTCAATTTGAGTTTTTATTGCTTTAAATGCATTTTCAGCCCGAGCTGAGCACGTTTTGTGAGTTTGAATGTATCTTCATAGGAATGAGTTGTGTGGTCAAATTAATGCTCATATGGGCTTCAGGAGGTCATCCTGAACAAAATACACATTGAAGTGTGTGCATAAGTCCTTTGGTTTAGGCGTGACACTCATTTTGAGTTTTTATTGCTTTAAATGCATTTTCAGCCCGAGCTGAGCACGTTTTGTGAGTTTGAATGTATCTTCATAGAATGAGTTGTGTGGTCAAATTAATGCTCATTTAGGCTTCAGGTGGTCATCCTGAACAAAATACATGTTGAAGTGTGTGCATGAGTCCTTTGGTTTAGGCGTGACACTCAATTTGAGTTTTTATTGCTTTAAATGCATTTTCAGCCCGAGCTGAGCACGTTTTGTGACTTTGAATGTATCTTCATAGGAATGAGTTGTGTGGTCAAATTAATGCTCATATAGGCTTCAGGAGGTCATCCTGAACTAAATACATGTTGAAGTGTGTGCATAAGTCCTTTGGTTTAGGCGTGACACTCAATTTGAGTTTTTATTGCTTTAAATGCATTTTCAGCCCGAGTTGAGCACGTTTTGTGACTTTGAATGTATCTTCATAGGAATGAGTTGTGTGGTCAAATTAATGCTCATTTAGGCGTCAGGTGGTCATCCTGAACAAAATACATGTTGAAGTGTGTGCATAAGTCCTTTGGTTTAGGCGTGACACTCAATTTGAGTTTTTATTGCTTTAAATGCATTTTCAGGCCGAACTGAGCGCGTTTTATGAGTTTGAATGTATCTTCATAGGAATGAGTTGTGTGGTCAAATTAATGCTCATTTAGGCTTCAGGAGGTCATCCTGAACAAAATACATGTTGAAGTGTGTGCATAAGTCCTTTGGTTTAGGCGTGACACTCAATTTGAGTTTTTATTGCTTTAAATGCATTTTCAGCCCGAGCTGAGCACGTTTTGTGAGTTTGAATGTATCTTCATAGGAATGAGTTGTGTGGTCAAATTAATGCTCATTTAGGCTTCAGGAGGACATCTGAACTAAGTACATGTTGAAGTGTGTGCATAAGTCCTTTGGTTTGGGCGTGACACTCAATTTGAGTTTTTATTGCTTTAAATGCATTTTTTACTGAGCTGAGCACGTTTTTTGAGTTTGAATGTATCTTCATAGGAATGAGTTGTGTAGTCAAATTACTGCTCATTTATGCTTCAGGAGGACATCCTGAACTAAATACATTGAAGTGTGTGCAAAAGTCCTTTGGTTTGGGAGTGACACTCAATTTGAGTTATTATTGCTTTAAATGCATTTTCAGGCCGAGTGGAACAAGTTTTCAAAATGTGTCTTGATTCATGTTATTGTCTATGTTGCCCTCTACTGACCAAAGTCCGTTATTGTCTCTGAGGCCTGAAACCATTTTACATTTATATGACAGTATAACTGTACTCTTGAACCAATTATTCAATTTCTCTTTGTTCTTGAATTAATTATAACTCAACGCGGGTACCATGACTATACTCAATTTCAGTTTTTATTGCTTTAAGTGCAGTTTCGGGCGGAGCTGAGCACGTGTTCTGAGTTTGAATGTATCTTCATAGGAATGAGATGTGTGATCATATTAATGCATATTTAGGCTTCAAGAGGTCATCCTGAACAAAATACATGTTGAAGTGTGTGCATAAGTCCTTTGGTTTAGGCGTGACACTCAATTTGAGTTTTTATTGCTTTAAATGCAGTTTCAGCCTGAGCTGAGCACGTTTTGTGAGTTTGAATGTATCTTCATAGGAATGAGTTGTGTGGTCAAATTAATGCTCATTTAGGCTTCAGGTGGTCATCCTGAACTAAATACATGTTGAAGTGTGTGCATAAGTCCTTTGGTTTAGGCGTGACACTCAATTTGAGTTTTTATTGCTTTAAATGCATTTTCAGCCCGAGCTGAGCACGTTTTGTGAGTTTGAATGTATCTTCATAGAATGAGTTGTGTGGTCAAATTAATGCTCATTTAGGCTTCAGGTGGTCATCCTGAAAAAAATACATGTTGAAGTGTGTGCATAAGTCCTTTGGTTTAGGCGTGACACTCAATTTGAGTTTTTATTGCTTTAAATGCATTTTCAGCCCGAGCTGAGCGCGCTTTCTGACTTTGAATGTATCTTCATAGGAATGAGTTGTGTGGTCAAATTATTGCTCATTTAGGCTTCAGGAGGTCATCCTGAACAAAATACATGTTGAAGTGTGTGCATAAGTCCTTTGGTTTAGGCGTGACACTCAATTTGAGTTTTTATTGCTTTAAATGCATTTTCAGCCCGAGCTGAGCACGTTTTGTGAGTTTGAATGTATCTTCATAGGAATGAGTTGTGTGGTCAAATTAATGCTCATATGGGCTTCAGGAGGTCATCCTGAACAAAATACATGTTGAATTGTGTGCATAAGTCCTTTGGTTTAGGCGTGACACTCATTTTGAGTTTTTATTGCTTTAAATGCATTTTCAGCCCGAGCTGAGCACGTTTTGTGAGTTTGAATGTATCTTCATAGGAATGAGTTGTGTAGTCAAATTAATGCTCATTTAGGCTTCAGGAGGACATCCTGAACTAAATACATGTTGAAGTGTGTCCATAAGCCCTTTGGTTTAGGCGTGACATTCAATTTGAGTTTTTATTGCTTTAAATGCATTTTCAGCCCGAGTTGAGCACGTTTTGTGACTTTGAATGTATCTTCATAGGAATGAGTTGTGTGGTCAAATTAATGCTCATATGGGCTTCAGGAGGTCATCCTGAACAAAATACATGTTGAAGTGTGTGCATAAGTCCTTTGGTTTAGGCGTGACACTCAATTTGAGTTTTTATTGCTTTAAATGCATTTTCAGCCCGAGTTGAGCACGTTTTGTGACTTTGAATGTATCTTCATAGGAATGAGTTGTGTGGTCAAATTAATGCTCATTTAGGCTTCAGGTGGTCATCCTGAACAAAATACATGTTGAAGTGTGTGCATAAGTCCTTTGGTTTAGGCGTGACACTCATTTTGAGTTTTTATTGCTTTAAATGCATTTTCAGCCCGAGCTGAGCACGTTTTGTGAGTTTGAATGTATCTTCATAGAATGAGTTGTGTGGTCAAATTAATGCTCATTTAGGCTTCAGGTGGTCATCCTGAACAAAATACATGTTGAAGTGTGTGCATAAGTCCTTTGGTTTAGGCGTGACACTCAATTTGAGTTTTTATTGCTTTAAATGCATTTTCAGCCCGAGCTGAGCGCGCTTTCTGACTTTGAATGTATCTTCATAGGAATGAGTTGTGTGGTCAAATTATTGCTCATTTAGGCTTCAGGAGGTCATCCTGAACAAAATACATGTTGAAGTGTGTGCATAAGTCCTTTGGTTTAGGCGTGACACTCAATTTGAGTTTTTATTGCTTTAAATGCATTTTCAGCCCGAGCTGAGCACGTTTTGTGAGTTTGAATGTATCTTCATAGGAATGAGTTGTGTGGTCAAATTAATGCTCATTTAGGCTTCAGGTGGTCATCCATAACAAAATACATGTTGAAGTGTGTGCATAAGTCCTTTGGTTTAGGCGTGACACTCAATTTGAGTTTTTATTGCTTTAAATGCATTTTCAGCCCGAGCTGAGCACGTTTTGTGAGTTTGAATGTATCTTCATAGGAATGAGTTGTGTGGTCAAATTAATGCTCATATGGGCTTCAGGAGGTCATCCTGAACAAAATACATGTTGAAGTGTGTGCATAAGTCCTTTGGTTTAGGCGTGACACTCAATTTGAGTTTTTATTGCTTTAAATGCATTTTCAGCCCGAGCTGAGCACGTTTTGTGAGTTTGAATGTATCTTCATAGGAATTAGTTGTGTGGTCAAATTAATGCTCATTTAGGCTTCAGGTGGTCATCCATAACAAAATACATGTTGAAGTGTGTGCATAAGTCCTTTGGTTTAGGCGTGACACTCAATTTGAGTTTTTATTGCTTTAAATGCATTTTCAGCCCGAGCTGAGCACGTTTTGTGAGTTTGAATGTATCTTCATAGGAATGAGTTGTGTGGTCAAATTATTGCTCATTTAGGCTTGAGGAGGTCATCCTGAACAAAATACATGTTGAAGTGTGTGCATAAGTCCTTTGGTTTAGGCGTGACACTCATTTTGAGTTTTTATTGCTTTAAATGCATTTTCAGCCCGAGCTGAGCACGTTTTGTGAGTTTGAATGTATCTTCATAGAATGAGTTGTGTGGTCAAATTAATGCTCATTTAGGCTTCAGGTGGTCATCCTGAAAAAAATACATGTTGAAGTGTGTGCATAAGTCCTTTGGTTTAGGCGTGACACTCAATTTGAGTTTTTATTGCTTTAAATGCATTTTCAGCCCGAGCTGAGCGCGCTTTCTGACTTTGAATGTATCTTCATAGGAATGAGTTGTGTGGTCAAATTATTGCTCATTTAGGCTTCAGGAGGTCATCCTGAACAAAATACATGTTGAAGTGTGTGCATAAGTCCTTTGGTTTAGGCGTGACACTCAATTTGAGTTTTTATTGCTTTAAATGCATTTTCAGCCCGAGCTGAGCACGTTTTGTGAGTTTGAATGTATCTTCATAGGAATGAGTTGTGTGGTCAAATTAATGCTCATATGGGCTTCAGGAGGTCATCCTGAACAAAATACATGTTGAATTGTGTGCATAAGTCCTTTGGTTTAGGCGTGACACTCATTTTGAGTTTTTATTGCTTTAAATGCATTTTCAGCCCGAGCTGAGCACGTTTTGTGAGTTTGAATGTATCTTCATAGGAATGAGTTGTGTAGTCAAATTAATGCTCATTTAGGCTTCAGGAGGACATCCTGAACTAAATACATGTTGAAGTGTGTCCATAAGCCCTTTGGTTTAGGCGTGACATTCAATTTGAGTTTTTATTGCTTTAAATGCATTTTCAGCCCGAGTTGAGCACGTTTTGTGACTTTGAATGTATCTTCATAGGAATGAGTTGTGTGGTCAAATTAATGCTCATATGGGCTTCAGGAGGTCATCCTGAACAAAATACATGTTGAAGTGTGTGCATAAGTCCTTTGGTTTAGGCGTGACACTCAATTTGAGTTTTTATTGCTTTAAATGCATTTTCAGCCCGAGCTGAGCACGTTTTTTGAGTTTGAATGTATCTTCATAGGAATGAGTTGTGTGGTCAAATTATTGCTCATTTAGGCTTGAGGAGGTCATCCTGAACAAAATACATGTTGAAGTGTGTGCATAAGTCCTTTGGTTTAGGCGTGACACTCATTTTGAGTTTTTATTGCTTTAAATGCATTTTCAGCCCGAGCTGAGCACGTTTTGTGAGTTTGAATGTATCTTCATAGAATGAGTTGTGTGGTCAAATTAATGCTCATTTAGGCTTCAGGTGGTCATCCTGAAAAAAATACATGTTGAAGTGTGTGCATAAGTCCTTTGGTTTAGGCGTGACACTCAATTTGAGTTTTTATTGCTTTAAATGCATTTTCAGCCCGAGCTGAGCGCGCTTTCTGACTTTGAATGTATCTTCATAGGAATGAGTTGTGTGGTCAAATTATTGCTCATTTAGGCTTCAGGAGGTCATCCTGAACAAAATACATGTTGAAGTGTGTGCATAAGTCCTTTGGTTTAGGCGTGACACTCAATTTGAGTTTTTATTGCTTTAAATGCATTTTCAGCCCGAGCTGAGCACGTTTTGTGAGTTTGAATGTATCTTCATAGGAATGAGTTGTGTGGTCAAATTAATGCTCATATGGGCTTCAGGAGGTCATCCTGAACAAAATACATGTTGAATTGTGTGCATAAGTCCTTTGGTTTAGGCGTGACACTCATTTTGAGTTTTTATTGCTTTAAATGCATTTTCAGCCCGAGCTGAGCACGTTTTGTGAGTTTGAATGTATCTTCATAGGAATGAGTTGTGTAGTCAAATTAATGCTCATTTAGGCTTCAGGAGGACATCCTGAACTAAATACATGTTGAAGTGTGTCCATAAGCCCTTTGGTTTAGGCGTGACATTCAATTTGAGTTTTTATTGCTTTAAATGCATTTTCAGCCCGAGTTGAGCACGTTTTGTGACTTTGAATGTATCTTCATAGGAATGAGTTGTGTGGTCAAATTAATGCTCATATGGGCTTCAGGAGGTCATCCTGAACAAAATACATGTTGAAGTGTGTGCATAAGTCCTTTGGTTTAGGCGTGACACTCAATTTGAGTTTTTATTGCTTTAAATGCATTTTCAGCCCGAGTTGAGCACGTTTTGTGACTTTGAATGTATCTTCATAGGAATGAGTTGTGTGGTCAAATTAATGCTCATTTAGGCTTCAGGTGGTCATCCTGAACAAAATACATGTTGAAGTGTGTGCATAAGTCCTTTGGTTTAGGCGTGACACTCATTTTGAGTTTTTATTGCTTTAAATGCATTTTCAGCCCGAGCTGAGCACGTTTTGTGAGTTTGAATGTATCTTCATAGAATGAGTTGTGTGGTCAAATTAATGCTCATTTAGGCTTCAGGTGGTCATCCTGAACAAAATACATGTTGAAGTGTGTGCATAAGTCCTTTGGTTTAGGCGTGACACTCAATTTGAGTTTTTATTGCTTTAAATGCATTTTCAGCCCGAGCTGAGCGCGCTTTCTGACTTTGAATGTATCTTCATAGGAATGAGTTGTGTGGTCAAATTATTGCTCATTTAGGCTTCAGGAGGTCATCCTGAACAAAATACATGTTGAAGTGTGTGCATAAGTCCTTTGGTTTAGGCGTGACACTCAATTTGAGTTTTTATTGCTTTAAATGCATTTTCAGCCCGAGCTGAGCACGTTTTGTGAGTTTGAATGTATCTTCATAGGAATGAGTTGTGTGGTCAAATTAATGCTCATTTAGGCTTCAGGTGGTCATCCATAACAAAATACATGTTGAAGTGTGTGCATAAGTCCTTTGGTTTAGGCGTGACACTCAGTTTTTATTGCTTTAAATGCATTTTCAGGCCGAACTGAGCGCGTTTTCTGAGTTTGAATGTATCTTCATAGGAATGAGTTGTGTGGTCAAATTAATGCTCATTTAGGCTTCAGGAGGTCATCCTGAACAAAATACATGTTGAAGTGTGTGCATAAGTCCTTTGGTTTAGGCGTGACACTCAATTTGAGTTTTTATTGCTTTAAATGCATTTTCAGCCCGAGCTGAGCACGTTTTGTGAGTTTGAATGTATCTTCATAGGAATGAGTTGTGTGGTCAAATTAATGCTCATTTAGGCTTCAGGAGGACATCTGAACTAAGTACATGTTGAAGTGTGTGCATAAGTCCTTTGGTTTGGGCGTGACACTCAATTTGAGTTTTTATTGCTTTAAATGCATTTTTTACTGAGCTGAGCACGTTTTTTGAGTTTGAATGTATCTTCATAGGAATGAGTTGTGTAGTCAAATTACTGCTCATTTATGCTTCAGGAGGACATCCTGAACTAAATACATTGAAGTGTGTGCAAAAGTCCTTTGGTTTGGGAGTGACACTCAATTTGAGTTATTATTGCTTTAAATGCATTTTCAGGCCGAGTGGAACAAGTTTTCAAAATGTGTCTTGATTGTGATCAGGAGGTCATCCTGAACAAAATACACGTTGAAGTGTGTGCATAAGTCCTTTGGTTTAGGCGTGACACTCATTTTGAGTTTTTATTGCTTTAAATGCATTTTCAGCCCGAGCTGAGCACGTTTTGTGAGTTTGAATGTATCTTCATAGAATGAGTTGTGTGGTCAAATTAATGCTCATTTAGGCTTCAGGTGGTCATCCTGAACAAAATACACGTTGAAGTGTGTGCATAAGTCCTTTGGTTTAGGCGTGACACTCAATTTGAGTTTTTATTGCTTTAAATGCATTTTCAGGCCGAACTGAGCGCGTTTTGTGAGTTTGAATGTATCTTCATAGAATGAGTTGTGTGGTCAAATTAATGCTCATTTAGGCTTCAGGTGGTCATCCTGAACAAAATACATGTTGAAGTGTGTGCATGAGTCCTTTGGTTTAGGCGTGACACTCAATTTGAGTTTTTATTGCTTTAAATGCATTTTCAGCCCGAGCTGAGCACGTTTTGTGAGTTTGAATGTATCTTCATAGGAATGAGTTGTGTGGTCAAATTAATGCTCATTTAGGCGTCAGGTGGTCATCCTGAACAAAATACATGTTGAAGTGTGTGCATAAGTCCTTTGGTTTAGGCGTGACACTCAATTTGAGTTTTTATTGCTTTAAATGCATTTTCAGGCCGAACTGAGCGCGTTTTCTGAGTTTGAATGTATCTTCATAGGAATGAGTTGTGTGGTCAAATTAATGCTCATTTAGGCTTCAGGAGGTCATCCTGAACAAAATACATGTTGAAGTGTGTGCATAAGTCCTTTGGTTTAGGCGTGACACTCAATTTGAGTTTTTATTGCTTTAAATGCATTTTCAGCCCGAGCTGAGCACGTTTTGTGAGTTTGAATGTATCTTCATAGGAATGAGTTGTGTGGTCAAATTAATGCTCATTTAGGCTTCAGGAGGACATCTGAACTAAGTACATGTTGAAGTGTGTGCATAAGTCCTTTGGTTTGGGCGTGACACTCAATTTGAGTTTTTATTGCTTTAAATGCATTTTCAGCCCGAGTTGAGCACGTTTTGTGACTTTGAATGTATCTTCATAGGAATGAGTTGTGTGGTCAAATTAATGCTCATTTAGGCTTCAGGTGGTCATCCTGAACAAAATACATGTTGAAGTGTGTGCATAAGTCCTTTGGTTTAGGCGTGACACTCATTTTGAGTTTTTATTGCTTTAAATGCATTTTCAGCCCGAGCTGAGCAGGTTTTGTGAGTTTGAATGTATCTTCATAGAATGAGTTGTGTGGTCAAATTAATGCTCATTTAGGCTTCAGGTGGTCATCCTGAACAAAATACATGTTGAAGTGTGTGCATAAGTCCTTTGGTTTAGGCGTGACACTCAATTTGAGTTTTTATTGCTTTAAATGCATTTTCAGCCCGAGCTGAGCGCGCTTTCTGACTTTGAATGTATCTTCATAGGAATGAGTTGTGTGGTCAAATTATTGCTCATTTAGGCTTCAGGAGGTCATCCTGAACAAAATACATGTTGAAGTGTGTGCATAAGTCCTTTGGTTTAGGCGTGACACTCAATTTGAGTTTTTATTGCTTTAAATGCATTTTCAGCCCGAGCTGAGCACGTTTTGTGAGTTTGAATGTATCTTCATAGGAATGAGTTGTGTGGTCAAATTAATGCTCATTTAGGCTTCAGGTGGTCATCCATAACAAAATATAGTTGAAGTGTGTGCATAAGTCCTTTGGTTTAGGCGTGACACTCAATTTGAGTTTTTATTGCTTTAAATGCATTTTCAGCCCGAGCTGAGCACGTTTTGTGAGTTTGAATGTATCTTCATAGGAATGAGTTGTGTGGTCAAATTAATGCTCATATGGGCTTCAGGAGGTCATCCTGAACAAAATACATGTTGAAGTGTGTGCATAAGTCCTTTGGTTTAGGCGTGACACTCAATTTGAGTTTTTATTGCTTTAAATGCATTTTCAGCCCGAGCTGAGCACGTTTTGTGAGTTTGAATGTATCTTCATAGGAATGAGTTGTGTGGTCAAATTAATGCTCATTTAGGCTTCAGGTGGTCATCCATAACAAAATACATGTTGAAGTGTGTGCATAAGTCCTTTGGTTTAGGCGTGACACTCAATTTGAGTTTTTATTGCTTTAAATGCATTTTCAGCCCGAGCTGAGCACGTTTTGTGAGTTTGAATGTATCTTCATAGGAATGAGTTGTGTGGTCAAATAATGCTCATATGGGCTTCAGGAGGTCATCCTGAACAAAATACACGTTGAAGTGTGTGCATAAGTCCTTTGGTTTAGGCGTGACACTCATTTTGAGTTTTTATTGCTTTAAATGCATTTTCAGCCCGAGCTGAGCACGTTTTGTGAGTTTGAATGTATCTTCATAGAATGAGTTGTGTGGTCAAATTAATGCTCATTTAGGCTTCAGGTGGTCATCCTGAACAAAATACATGTTGAAGTGTGTGCATGAGTCCTTTGGTTTAGGCGTGACACTCAATTTGAGTTTTTATTGCTTTAAATGCATTTTCAGCCCGAGCTGAGCACGTTTTGTGAGTTTGAATGTATCTTCATAGGAATGAGTTGTGTGGTCAAATTAATGCTCATTTAGGCGTCAGGTGGTCATCCTGAACAAAATACATGTTGAAGTGTGTGCATAAGTCCTTTGGTTTAGGCGTGACACTCAATTTGAGTTTTTATTGCTTTAAATGCATTTTCAGGCCGAACTGAGCGCGTTTTCTGAGTTTGAATGTATCTTCATAGGAATGAGTTGTGTGGTCAAATTAATGCTCATTTAGGCTTCAGGAGGTCATCCTGAACAAAATACATGTTGAAGTGTGTGCATAAGTCCTTTGGTTTAGGCGTGACACTCAATTTGAGTTTTTATTGCTTTAAATGCATTTTCAGCCCGAGCTGAGCACGTTTTGTGAGTTTGAATGTATCTTCATAGGAATGAGTTGTGTGGTCAAATTAATGCTCATTTAGGCTTCAGGAGGACATCTGAACTAAGTACATGTTGAAGTGTGTGCATAAGTCCTTTGGTTTGGGCGTGACACTCAATTTGAGTTTTTATTGCTTTAAATGCATTTTTTACTGAGCTGAGCACGTTTTTTGAGTTTGAATGTATCTTCATAGGAATGAGTTGTGTAGTCAAATTACTGCTCATTTATGCTTCAGGAGGACATCCTGAACTAAATACATTGAAGTGTGTGCAAAAGTCCTTTGGTTTGGGAGTGACACTCAATTTGAGTTATTATTGCTTTAAATGCATTTTCAGGCCGAGTGGAACAAGTTTTCAAAATGTGTCTTGATTCATGTTATGGTCTATGTTGCCCTCTACTGACCAAAGTCCGTTATTGTCTCTGAGGCCTGAAACCATTTTACATTTATATGACAGTATAACTGTACTCTTGAACCAATTATTCAATTTCTCTTTGTTCTTGAATTAATTATAACTCAACGCGGGTACCATGACTATACTCAATTTCAGTTTTTATTGCTTTAAGTGCAGTTTCGGGCGGAGCTGAGCACGTGTTCTGAGTTTGAATGTATCTTCATAGGAATGAGATGTGTGATCATATTAATGCATATTTAGGCTTCAGGTGGTCATCCTGAACTAAATACATGTTGAAGTGTGTGCATAAGTCCTTTGGTTTAGGCGTGACACTCAATTTGATTTTTTATTGCTTTAAATGCAGTTTCAGCCTGAGCTGAGCACGTTTTGTGAGTTTGAATGTATCTTCATAGGAATGAGTTGTGTGGTCAAATTAATGCTCATTTAGGCTTCAGGTGGTCATCCTGAACTAAATACATGTTGAAGTGTGTGCATAAGTCCTTTGGTTTAGGCGTGACACTCAATTTGAGTTTTTATTGCTTTAAATGCATTTTCAGCCCGAGCTGAGCACGTTTTGTGAGTTTGAATGTATCTTCATAGGAATGAGTTGTGTGGTCAAATTAATGCTCATATGGGCTTCAGGAGGTCATCCTGAACAAAATACATGTTGAAGTGTGTGCATAAGTCCTTTGGTTTAGGCGTGACACTCATTTTGAGTTTTTATTGCTTTAAATGCATTTTCAGCCCGAGCTGAGCACGTTTTGTGAGTTTGAATGTATCTTCATAGGAATGAGTTGTGTAGTCAAATTAATGCTCATTTAGGCTTCAGGAGGACATCCTGAACTAAATACATGTTGAAGTGTGTCCATAAGCCCTTTGGTTTAGGCGTGACATTCAATTTGAGTTTTTATTGCTTTAAATGCATTTTCAGCCCGAGTTGAGCACGTTTTGTGACTTTGAATGTATCTTCATAGGAATGAGTTGTGTGGTCAAATTAATGCTCATATGGGCTTCAGGAGGTCATCCTGAACAAAATACATGTTGAAGTGTGTGCATAAGTCCTTTGGTTTAGGCGTGACACTCAATTTGAGTTTTTATTGCTTTAAATGCATTTTCAGCCCGAGTTGAGCACGTTTTGTGACTTTGAATGTATCTTCATAGGAATGAGTTGTGTGGTCAAATTAATGCTCATTTAGGCTTCAGGTGGTCATCCTGAACAAAATACATGTTGAAGTGTGTGCATAAGTCCTTTGGTTTAGGCGTGACACTCATTTTGAGTTTTTATTGCTTTAAATGCATTTTCAGCCCGAGCTGAGCACGTTTTGTGAGTTTGAATGTATCTTCATAGAATGAGTTGTGTGGTCAAATTAATGCTCATTTAGGCTTCAGGTGGTCATCCTGAACAAAATACATGTTGAAGTGTGTGCATAAGTCCTTTGGTTTAGGCGTGACACTCAATTTGAGTTTTTATTGCTTTAAATGCATTTTCAGCCCGAGCTGAGCGCGCTTTCTGACTTTGAATGTATCTTCATAGGAATGAGTTGTGTGGTCAAATTATTGCTCATTTAGGCTTCAGGAGGTCATCCTGAACAAAATACATGTTGAAGTGTGTGCATAAGTCATTTGGTTTAGGCGTGACACTCAATTTGAGTTTTTATTGCTTTAAATGCATTTTCAGCCCGAGCTGAGCACGTTTTGTGAGTTTGAATGTATCTTCATAGGAATGAGTTGTGTGGTCAAATTAATGCTCATTTAGGCTTCAGGTGGTCATCCATAACAAAATACATGTTGAAGTGTGTGCATAAGTCCTTTGGTTTAGGCGTGACACTCAATTTGAGTTTTTATTGCTTTAAATGCATTTTCAGCCCGAGCTGAGCACGTTTTGTGAGTTTGAATGTATCTTCATAGGAATGAGTTGTGTGGTCAAATTAATGCTCATATGGGCTTCAGGAGGTCATCCTGAACAAAATACACGTTGAAGTGTGTGCATAAGTCCTTTGGTTTAGGCGTGACACTCATTTTGAGTTTTTATTGCTTTAAATGCATTTTCAGCCCGAGCTGAGCACGTTTTGTGAGTTTGAATGTATCTTCATAGAATGAGTTGTGTGGTCAAATTAATGCTCATTTAGGCTTCAGGTGGTCATCCTGAACAAAATACATGTTGAAGTGTGTGCATGAGTCCTTTGGTTTAGGCGTGACACTCAATTTGAGTTTTTATTGCTTTAAATGCATTTTCAGCCCGAGCTGAGCACGTTTTGTGAGTTTGAATGTATCTTCATAGGAATGAGTTGTGTGGTCAAATTAATGCTCATTTAGGCGTCAGGTGGTCATCCTGAACAAAATACATGTTGAAGTGTGTGCATAAGTCCTTTGGTTTAGGCGTGACACTCAATTTGAGTTTTTATTGCTTTAAATGCATTTTCAGGCCGAACTGAGCGCGTTTTCTGAGTTTGAATGTATCTTCATAGGAATGAGTTGTGTGGTCAAATTAATGCTCATTTAGGCTTCAGGAGGTCATCCTGAACAAAATACATGTTGAAGTGTGTGCATAAGTCCTTTGGTTTAGGCGTGACACTCAATTTGAGTTTTTATTGCTTTAAATGCATTTTTTGCTGACCTGAGCACGTTTTTTGAGTTTGAATGTATCTTCATAGGAATGAGTTGTGTAGTCAAATTACTGCTCATTTAGGCTTCAGGAGGACATCCTGAACTAAATACATTGAAGTGTGTGCAAAAGTCCTTTGGTTAAGGAGTGACACTCAATTTGAGTTATTATTGCTTTAAATGCATTTTCAGGCCGAGTGGAACAAGTTTTCAAAATGTGTCTTGATTCATGTTATGGTCTATGTTGCCCTCTACTGACCAAAGTCCGTTATTGTCTCCGAGGCCTGAAACCATTTTACATTTATATGACTGTATAACTGTACTCTTGAGCCAATTATTCAATTTCTCTTTGTTCTTGAACTAATTATAACTCAACGCGGGTACCATGACTATACTCAATTTCAGTTTTTATTGGTTTAAGTGCAGTTTCGGGCCGAGCTGAGCACGTGTTCTGAGTTTGAATGTATCTTCATAGGAATGAGATGTGTGATCATATTAATGTTCATTTAGGCTTCAGGAGGACATCTTGAACAAAATACATGTTGAAGTGTGTGCATTAGTCCTTTGGTTTAGGCGTGACACTCAATTTGAGTTTTTATTGCTTTAAATGCAGTTTCAGCCCGAGCTGAGCACGTTTTGTGACTTTGAATGTATCTTCATAGGAATGAGTTGTGTGGTCGAATTAATGCTCATATAGGCTTCAGGAGGTCATCCTGAACTAAATACATGTTGAAGTGTGTGCATAAGTCCTTTGGTTTAGGCGTGACACTCAATTTGAGTTTTTATTGCTTTAAATGCATTTTCAGCCCGAGTTGAGCACGTTTTGTGACTTTGAATGTATCTTCATAGGAATGAGTTGTGTGGTCAAATTAATGCTCATATGGGCTTCAGGAGGTCATCCTGAACAAAATACATGTTGAAGTGTGTGCATAAGTCCTTTGGTTTAGGCGTGACACTCAATTTGAGTTTTTATTGCTTTAAATGCATTTTCAGCCCGAGCTGAGCACGTTTTGTGAGTTTGAATGTATCTTCATAGGAATGAGTTGTGTGGTCAAATTAATGCTCATTTAGGCTTCAGGTGGTCATCCATAACAAAATACATGTTGAAGTGTGTGCATAAGTCCTTTGGTTTAGGCGTGACACTCATTTTGAGTTTTTATTGCTTTAAATGCATTTTCAGCCCGAGCTGAGCACGTTTTGTGAGTTTGAATGTATCTTCATAGAATGAGTTGTGTGGTCAAATTAATGCTCATTTAGGCTTCAGGTGGTCATCCTGAACAAAATACATGTTGAAGTGTGTGCATGAGTCCTTTGGTTTAGGCGTGACACTCAATTTGAGTTTTTATTGCTTTAAATGCATTTTCAGCCCGAGCTGAGCACGTTTTGTGAGTTTGAATGTATCTTCATAGGAATGAGTTGTGTGGTCAAATTAATGCTCATTTAGGCGTCAGGTGGTCATCCTGAACAAAATACATGTTGAAGTGTGTGCATAAGTCCTTTGGTTTAGGCGTGACACTCAATTTGAGTTTTTATTGCTTTAAATGCATTTTCAGGCCGAACTGAGCGCGTTTTCTGAGTTTGAATGTATCTTCATAGGAATGAGTTGTGTGGTCAAATTAATGCTCATTTAGGCTTCAGGAGGTCATCCTGAACAAAATACATGTTGAAGTGTGTGCATAAGTCCTTTGGTTTAGGCGTGACACTCAATTTGAGTTTTTATTGCTTTAAATGCATTTTCAGCCCGAGCTGAGCACGTTTTGTGAGTTTGAATGTATCTTCATAGGAATGAGTTGTGTGGTCAAATTAATGCTCATTTAGGCTTCAGGAGGACATCTGAACTAAGTACATGTTGAAGTGTGTGCATAAGTCCTTTGGTTTGGGCGTGACACTCAATTTGAGTTTTTATTGCTTTAAATGCATTTTTTACTGAGCTGAGCACGTTTTTTGAGTTTGAATGTATCTTCATAGGAATGAGTTGTGTAGTCAAATTACTGCTCATTTATGCTTCAGGAGGACATCCTGAACTAAATACATTGAAGTGTGTGCAAAAGTCCTTTGGTTTGGGAGTGACACTCAATTTGAGTTATTATTGCTTTAAATGCATTTTCAGGCCGAGTGGAACAAGTTTTCAAAATGTGTCTTGATTCATGTTATGGTCTATGTTGCCCTCTACTGACCAAAGTCCGTTATTGTCTCTGAGGCCTGAAACCATTTTACATTTATATGACAGTATAACTGTACTCTTGAACCAATTATTCAATTTCTCTTTGTTCTTGAATTAATTATAACTCAACGCGGGTACCATGACTATACTCAATTTCAGTTTTTATTGCTTTAAGTGCAGTTTCGGGCGGAGCTGAGCACGTGTTCTGAGTTTGAATGTATCTTCATAGGAATGAGATGTGTGATCATATTAATGCATATTTAGGCTTCAAGAGGACATCTTGAACAAAATATATGTTGAAGTGTGTGCATAAGTCCTTTGGTTTAGGCGTGACACTCAATTTGATTTTTTATTGCTTTAAATGCAGTTTCAGCCTGAGCTGAGCACGTTTTGTGAGTTTGAATGTATCTTCATAGGAATGAGTTGTGTGGTCAAATTAATGCTCATTTAGGCTTCAGGTGGTCATCCTGAACTAAATACATGTTGAAGTGTGTGCATAAGTCCTTTGGTTTAGGCGTGACACTCAATTTGAGTTTTTATTGCTTTAAATGCATTTTCAGCCCGAGCTGAGCACGTTTTGTGAGTTTGAATGTATCTTCATAGGAATGAGTTGTGTGGTCAAATTAATGCTCATATGGGCTTCAGGAGGTCATCCTGAACAAAATACATGTTGAAGTGTGTGCATAAGTCCTTTGGTTTAGGTGTGACACTCAATTTGAGTTTTTATTGCTTTAAATGCATTTTCAGCCCGAGCTGAGCACGTTTTTTGAGTTTGAATGTATCTTCATAGGAATGAGTTGTGTGGTCAAATTATTGCTCATTTAGGCTTGAGGAGGTCATCCTGAACAAAATACATGTTGAAGTGTGTGCATAAGTCCTTTGGTTTAGGCGTGACACTCATTTTGAGTTTTTATTGCTTTAAATGCATTTTCAGCCCGAGCTGAGCACGTTTTGTGAGTTTGAATGTATCTTCATAGAATGAGTTGTGTGGTCAAATTAATGCTCATTTAGGCTTCAGGTGGTCATCCTGAAAAAAATACATGTTGAAGTGTGTGCATAAGTCCTTTGGTTTAGGCGTGACACTCAATTTGAGTTTTTATTGCTTTAAATGCATTTTCAGCCCGAGCTGAGCGCGCTTTCTGACTTTGAATGTATCTTCATAGGAATGAGTTGTGTGGTCAAATTATTGCTCATTTAGGCTTCAGGAGGTCATCCTGAACAAAATACATGTTGAAGTGTGTGCATAAGTCCTTTGGTTTAGGCGTGACACTCAATTTGAGTTTTTATTGCTTTAAATGCATTTTCAGCCCGAGCTGAGCACGTTTTGTGAGTTTGAATGTATCTTCATAGGAATGAGTTGTGTGGTCAAATTAATGCTCATATGGGCTTCAGGAGGTCATCCTGAACAAAATACATGTTGAATTGTGTGCATAAGTCCTTTGGTTTAGGCGTGACACTCATTTTGAGTTTTTATTGCTTTAAATGCATTTTCAGCCCGAGCTGAGCACGTTTTGTGATTTTGAATGTATCTTCATAGGAATGAGTTGTGTAGTCAAATTAATGCTCATTTAGGCTTCAGGAGGACATCCTGAACTAAATACATGTTGAAGTGTGTCCATAAGCCCTTTGGTTTAGGCGTGACATTCAATTTGAGTTTGTATTGCTTTAAATGCATTTTCAGCCCGAGTTGAGCACGTTTTGTGACTTTGAATGTATCTTCATAGGAATGAGTTGTGTGGTCAAATTAATGCTCATATGGGCTTCAGGAGGTCATCCTGAACAAAATACATGTTGAAGTGTGTGCATAAGTCCTTTGGTTTAGGCGTGACACTCAATTTGAGTTTTTATTGCTTTAAATGCATTTTCAGCCCGAGTTGAGCACGTTTTGTGACTTTGAATGTATCTTCATAGGAATGAGTTGTGTGGTCAAATTAATGCTCATTTAGGCTTCAGGTGGTCATCCTGAACAAAATACATGTTGAAGTGTGTGCATAAGTCCTTTGGTTTAGGCGTGACACTCATTTTGAGTTTTTATTGCTTTAAATGCATTTTCAGCCCGAGCTGAGCACGTTTTGTGAGTTTGAATGTATCTTCATAGAATGAGTTGTGTGGTCAAATTAATGCTCATTTAGGCTTCAGGTGGTCATCCTGAACAAAATACATGTTGAAGTGTGTGCATAAGTCCTTTGGTTTAGGCGTGACACTCAATTTGAGTTTTTATTGCTTTAAATGCATTTTCAGCCCGAGCTGAGCGCGCTTTCTGACTTTGAATGTATCTTCATAGGAATGAGTTGTGTGGTCAAATTATTGCTCATTTAGGCTTCAGGAGGTCATCCTGAACAAAATACATGTTGAAGTGTGTGCATAAGTCCTTTGGTTTAGGCGTGACACTCAATTTGAGTTTTTATTGCTTTAAATGCATTTTCAGCCCGAGCTGAGCACGTTTTGTGAGTTTGAATGTATCTTCATAGGAATGAGTTGTGTGGTCAAATTAATGCTCATTTAGGCTTCAGGTGGTCATCCATAACAAAATACATGTTGAAGTGTGTGCATAAGTCCTTTGGTTTAGGCGTGACACTCAATTTGAGTTTTTATTGCTTTAAATGCATTTTCAGCCCGAGCTGAGCACATTTTGTGAGTTTGAATGTATCTTCATAGGAATGAGTTGTGTGGTCAAATTAATGCTCATATGGGCTTCAGGAGGTCATCCTGAACAAAATACATGTTGAAGTGTGTGCATAAGTCCTTTGGTTTAGGCGTGACACTCAATTTGAGTTTTTATTGCTTTAAATGCATTTTCAGCCCGAGCTGAGCACGTTTTGTGAGTTTGAATGTATCTTCATAGGAATGAGTTGTGTGGTCAAATTAATGCTCATTTAGGCTTCAGGTGGTCATCCATAACAAAATACATGTTGAAGTGTGTGCATAAGTCCTTTGGTTTAGGCGTGACACTCAATTTGAGTTTTTATTGCTTTAAATGCATTTTCAGCCCGAGCTGAGCACGTTTTGTGAGTTTGAATGTATCTTCATAGGAATGAGTTGTGTGGTCAAATTAATGCTCATATGGGCTTCAGGAGGTCATCCTGAACAAAATACACGTTGAAGTGTGTGCATAAGTCCTTTGGTTTAGGCGTGACACTCATTTTGAGTTTTTATTGCTTTAAATGCATTTTCAGCCCGAGCTGAGCACGTTTTGTGAGTTTGAATGTATCTTCATAGAATGAGTTGTGTGGTCAAATTAATGCTCATTTAGGCTTCAGGTGGTCATCCTGAACAAAATACATGTTGAAGTGTGTGCATGAGTCCTTTGGTTTAGGCGTGATACTCAATTTGAGTTTTTATTGCTTTAAATGCATTTTCAGCCCGAGCTGAGCACGTTTCGTGAGTTTGAATGTATCTTCATAGGAATGAGTTGTGTGGTCAAATTAATGCTCATTTAGGCGTCAGGTGGTCATCCTGAACAAAATACATGTTGAAGTGTGTGCATAAGTCCTTTGGTTTAGGCGTGACACTCAATTTGAGTTTTTATTGCTTTAAATGCATTTTCAGGCCGAACTGAGCGCGTTTTCTGAGTTTGAATGTATCTTCATAGGAATGAGTTGTGTGGTCAAATTAATGCTCATTTAGGCTTCAGGAGGTCATCCTGAACAAAATACATGTTGAAGTGTGTGCATAAGTCCTTTGGTTTAGGCGTGACACTCAATTTGAGTTTTTATTGCTTTAAATGCATTTTTTGCTGACCTGAGCACGTTTTTTGAGTTTGAATGTATCTTCATAGGAATGAGTTGTGTAGTCAAATTACTGCTCATTTAGGCTTCAGGAGGACATCCTGAACTAAATACATTGAAGTGTGTGCAAAAGTCCTTTGGTTAAGGAGTGACACTCAATTTGAGTTATTATTGCTTTAAATGCATTTTCAGGCCGAGTGGAACAAGTTTTCAAAATGTGTCTTGATTCATGTTATGGTCTATGTTGCCCTCTACTGACCAAAGTCCGTTATTGTCTCCGAGGCCTGAAACCATTTTACATTTATATGACTGTATAACTGTACTCTTGAGCCAATTATTCAATTTCTCTTTGTTCTTGAACTAATTATAACTCAACGCGGGTACCATGACTATACTCAATTTCAGTTTTTATTGCTTTAAATGCATTTTTTGCTGACCTGAGCACGTTTTTTGAGTTTGAATGTATCTTCATAGGAATGAGATGTGTGATCATATTAATGTTCATTTAGGCTTCAGGAGGACATCTTGAACAAAATACATGTTGAAGTGTGTGCATTAGTCCTTTGGTTTAGGCGTGACACTCAATTTGAGTTTTTATTGCTTTAAATGCAGTTTCAGCCCGAGCTGAGCACGTTTTGTGACTTTGAATGTATCTTCATAGGAATGAGTTGTGTGGTCAAATTAATGCTCATATAGGCTTCAGGAGGTCATCCTGAACTAAATACATGTTGAAGTGTGTGCATAAGTCCTTTGGTTTAGGCGTGACACTCAATTTGAGTTTTTATTGCTTTAAATGCATTTTCAGCCCGAGTTGAGCACGTTTTGTGACTTTGAATGTATCTTCATAGGAATGAGTTGTGTGGTCAAATTAATGCTCATATGGGCTTCAGGAGGTCATCCTGAACAAAATACATGTTGAAGTGTGTGCATAAGTCCTTTGGTTTAGGCGTGACACTCAATTTGAGTTTTTATTGCTTTAAATGCATTTTCAGCCCGAGCTGAGCACGTTTTGTGAGTTTGAATGTATCTTCATAGGAATGAGTTGTGTGGTCAAATTAATGCTCATTTAGGCTTCAGGTGGTCATCCATAACAAAATACATGTTGAAGTGTGTGCATAAGTCCTTTGGTTTAGGCGTGACACTCAATTTGAGTTTTTATTGCTTTAAATGCATTTTCAGCCCGAGCTGAGCACGTTTTGTGAGTTTGAATGTATCTTCATAGGAATGAGTTGTGTGGTCAAATTAATGCTCATATGGGCTTCAGGAGGTCATCCTGAACAAAATACACGTTGAAGTGTGTGCATAAGTCCTTTGGTTTAGGCGTGACACTCATTTTGAGTTTTTATTGCTTTAAATGCATTTTCAGCCCGAGCTGAGCACGTTTTGTGAGTTTGAATGTATCTTCATAGAATGAGTTCTGTGGTCAAATTAATGCTCATTTAGGCTTCAGGTGGTCATCCTGAACAAAATACATGTTGAAGTGTGTGCATGAGTCCTTTGGTTTAGGCGTGACACTCAATTTGAGTTTTTATTGCTTTAAATGCATTTTCAGCCCGAGCTGAGCACGTTTTGTGAGTTTGAATGTATCTTCATAGGAATGAGTTGTGTGGTCAAATTAATGCTCATTTAGGCGTCAGGTGGTCATCCTGAACAAAATACATGTTGAAGTGTGTGCATAAGTCCTTTGGTTTAGGCGTGACACTCAATTTGAGTTTTTATTGCTTTAAATGCATTTTCAGGCCGAACTGAGCGCGTTTTCTGAGTTTGAATGTATCTTCATAGGAATGAGTTGTGTGGTCAAATTAATGCTCATTTAGGCTTCAGGAGGTCATCCTGAACAAAATACATGTTGAAGTGTGTGCATAAGTCCTTTGGTTTAGGCGTGACACTCAATTTGAGTTTTTATTGCTTTAAATGCATTTTCAGCCCGAGCTGAGCACGTTTTGTGAGTTTGAATGTATCTTCATAGGAATGAGTTGTGTGGTCAAATTAATGCTCATTTAGGCTTCAGGAGGACATCTGAACTAAGTACATGTTGAAGTGTGTGCATAAGTCCTTTGGTTTGGGCGTGACACTCAATTTGAGTTTTTATTGCTTTAAATGCATTTTTTACTGAGCTGAGCACGTTTTTTGAGTTTGAATGTATCTTCATAGGAATGAGTTGTGTAGTCAAATTACTGCTCATTTATGCTTCAGGAGGACATCCTGAACTAAATACATTGAAGTGTGTGCAAAAGTCCTTTGGTTTGGGAGTGACACTCAATTTGAGTTATTATTGCTTTAAATGCATTTTCAGGCCGAGTGGAACAAGTTTTCAAAATGTGTCTTGATTCATGTTATGGTCTATGTTGCCCTCTACTGACCAAAGTCCGTTATTGTCTCTGAGGCCTGAAACCATTTTACATTTATATGACAGTATAACTGTACTCTTGAACCAATTATTCAATTTCTCTTTGTTCTTGAATTAATTATAACTCAACGCGGGTACCATGACTATACTCAATTTCAGTTTTTATTGCTTTAAGTGCAGTTTCGGGCGGAGCTGAGCACGTGTTCCGAGTTTGAATGTATCTTCATAGGAATGAGATGTGTGATCATATTAATGCATATTTAGGCTTCAAGAGGACATCTTGAACAAAATATATGTTGAAGTGTGTGCATAAGTCCTTTGGTTCAGGCGTGACACTCAATTTGATTTTTTATTGCTTTAAATGCAGTTTCAGCCTGAGCTGAGCACGTTTTGTGAGTTTGAATGTATCTTCATAGGAATGAGTTGTGTGGTCAAATTAATGCTCATTTAGGCTTCAGGTGGTCATCCTGAACTAAATACATGTTGAAGTGTGTGCATAAGTCCTTTGGTTTAGGCGTGACACTCAATTTGAGTTTTTATTGCTTTAAATGCATTTTCAGCCCGAGCTGAGCACGTTTTGTGAGTTTGAATGTATCTTCATAGGAATGAGTTGTGTGGTCAAATTAATGCTCATATGGGCTTCAGGAGGTCATCCTGAACAAAATACATGTTGAAGTGTGTGCATAAGTCCTTTGGTTTAGGCGTGACACTCAATTTGAGTTTTTATTGCTTTATATGCATTTTCAGCCCAAGCTGAGCACGTTTTGTGAGTTTGAATGTATCTTCATAGGAATGAGTTGTGTGGTCAAATTAATGCTCATATGGGCTTCAGGAGGTCATCCTGAACAAAATACATGTTGAATTGTGTGCATAAGTCCTTTGGTTTAGGCGTGACACTCATTTTGAGTTTTTATTGCTTTAAATGCATTTTCAGCCCGAGCTGAGCACGTTTTGTGAGTTTGAATGTATCTTCATAGGAATGAGTTGTGTAGTCAAATTAATGCTCATTTAGGCTTCAGGAGGACATCCTGAACTAAATACATGTTGAAGTGTGTCCATAAGCCCTTTGGTTTAGGCGTGACATTCAATTTGAGTTTTTATTGCTTTAAATGCATTTTCAGCCCGAGTTGAGCACGTTTTGTGACTTTGAATGTATCTTCATAGGAATGAGTTGTGTGGTCAAATTAATGCTCATATGGGCTTCAGGAGGTCATCCTGAACAAAATACATGTTGAAGTGTGTGCATAAGTCCTTTGGTTTAGGCGTGACACTCAATTTGAGTTTTTATTGCTTTAAATGCATTTTCAGCCCGAGTTGAGCACGTTTTGTGACTTTGAATGTATCTTCATAGGAATGAGTTGTGTGGTCAAATTAATGCTCATTTAGGCTTCAGGTGGTCATCCTGAACAAAATACATGTTGAAGTGTGTGCATAAGTCCTTTGGTTTAGGCGTGACACTCATTTTGAGTTTTTATTGCTTTAAATGCATTTTCAGCCCGAGCTGAGCACGTTTTGTGAGTTTGAATGTATCTTCATAGAATGAGTTGTGTGGTCAAATTAATGCTCATTTAGGCTTCAGGTGGTCATCCTGAACAAAATACATGTTGAAGTGTGTGCATAAGTCCTTTGGTTTAGGCGTGACACTCAATTTGAGTTTTTATTGCTTTAAATGCATTTTCAGCCCGAGCTGAGCGCGCTTTCTGACTTTGAATGTATCTTCATAGGAATGAGTTGTGTGGTCAAATTATTGCTCATTTAGGCTTCAGGAGGTCATCCTGAACAAAATACATGTTGAAGTGTGTGCATAAGTCCTTTGGTTTAGGCGTGACACTCAATTTGAGTTTTTATTGCTTTAAATGCATTTTCAGCCCGAGCTGAGCACGTTTTGTGAGTTTGAATGTATCTTCATAGGAATGAGTTGTGTGGTCAAATTAATGCTCATTTAGGCTTCAGGTGGTCATCCATAACAAAATACATGTTGAAGTGTGTGCATAAGTCCTTTGGTTTAGGCGTGACACTCAATTTGAGTTTTTATTGCTTTAAATGCATTTTCAGCCCGAGCTGAGCACGTTTTGTGAGTTTGAATGTATCTTCATAGGAATGAGTTGTGTGGTCAAATTAATGCTCATTTAGGCTTCAGGTGGTCATCCATAACAAAATACATGTTGAAGTGTGTGCATAAGTCCTTTGGTTTAGGCGTGACACTCAATTTGAGTTTTTATTGCTTTAAATGCATTTTCAGCCCGAGCTGAGCACGTTTTGTGAGTTTGAATGTATCTTCATAGGAATGAGTTGTGTGGTCAAATTAATGCTCATATGGGCTTCAGGAGGTCATCCTGAACAAAATACACGTTGAAGTGTGTGCATAAGTCCTTTGGTTTAGGCGTGACACTCATTTTGAGTTTTTATTGCTTTAAATGCATTTTCAGCCCGAGCTGAGCACGTTTTGTGAGTTTGAATGTATCTTCATAGAATGAGTTGTGTGGTCAAATTAATGCTCATTTAGGCTTCAGGTGGTCATCCTGAACAAAATACATGTTGAAGTGTGTGCATGAGTCCTTTGGTTTAGGCGTGACACTCAATTTGAGTTTTTATTGCTTTAAATGCATTTTCAGCCCGAGCTGAGCACGTTTTGTGAGTTTGAATGTATCTTCATAGGAATGAGTTGTGTGGTCAAATTAATGCTCATTTAGGCGTCAGGTGGTCATCCTGAACAAAATACATGTTGAAGTGTGTGCATAAGTCCTTTGGTTTAGGCGTGACACTCAATTTGAGTTTTTATTGCTTTAAATGCATTTTCAGGCCGAACTGAGCGCGTTTTCTGAGTTTGAATGTATCTTCATAGGAATGAGTTGTGTGGTCAAATTAATGCTCATTTAGGCTTCAGGAGGTCATCCTGAACAAAATACATGTTGAAGTGTGTGCATAAGTCCTTTGGTTTAGGCGTGACACTCAATTTGAGTTTTTATTGCTTTAAATGCATTTTTTGCTGACCTGAGCACGTTTTTTGAGTTTGAATGTATCTTCATAGGAATGAGTTGTGTAGTCAAATTACTGCTCATTTAGGCTTCAGGAGGACATCCTGAACTAAATACATTGAAGTGTGTGCAAAAGTCCTTTGGTTAAGGAGTGACACTCAATTTGAGTTATTATTGCTTTAAATGCATTTTCAGGCCGAGTGGAACAAGTTTTCAAAATGTGTCTTGATTCATGTTATGGTCTATGTTGCCCTCTACTGACCAAAGTCCGTTATTGTCTCCGAGGCCTGAAACCATTTTACATTTATATGACTGTATAACTGTACTCTTGAGCCAATTATTCAATTTCTCTTTGTTCTTGAACTAATTATAACTCAACGCGGGTACCATGACTATACTCAATTTCAGTTTTTATTGCTTTAAATGCATTTTTTGCTGACCTGAGCACGTTTTTTGAGTTTGAATGTATCTTCATAGGAATGAGATGTGTGATCATATTAATGTTCATTTAGGCTTCAGGAGGACATCTTGAACAAAATACATGTTGAAGTGTGTGCATTAGTCCTTTGGTTTAGGCGTGACACTCAATTTGAGTTTTTATTGCTTTAAATGCAGTTTCAGCCCGAGCTGAGCACGTTTTGTGACTTTGAATGTATCTTCATAGGAATGAGTTGTGTGGTCAAATTAATGCTCATATAGGCTTCAGGAGGTCATCCTGAACTAAATACATGTTGAAGTGTGTGCATAAGTCCTTTGGTTTAGGCGTGACACTCAATTTGAGTTTTTATTGCTTTAAATGCATTTTCAGCCCGAGTTGAGCACGTTTTGTGACTTTGAATGTATCTTCATAGGAATGAGTTGTGTGGTCAAATTAATGCTCATATGGTCTTCAGGAGGTCATCCTGAACAAAATACATGTTGAAGTGTGTGCATAAGTCCTTTGGTTTAGGCGTGACACTCAATTTGAGTTTTTATTGCTTTAAATGCATTTTCAGCCCGAGCTGAGCACGTTTTGTGAGTTTGAATGTATCTTCATAGGAATGAGTTGTGTGGTCAAATTAATGCTCATTTAGGCTTCAGGTGGTCATCCATAACAAAATACATGTTGAAGTGTGTGCATAAGTCCTTTGGTTTAGGCGTGACACTCAATTTGAGTTTTTATTGCTTTAAATGCATTTTCAGCCCGAGCTGAGCACGTTTTGTGAGTTTGAATGTATCTTCATAGGAATGAGTTGTGTGGTCAAATTAATGCTCATATGGGCTTCAGGAGGTCATCCTGAACAAAATACACGTTGAAGTGTGTGCATAAGTCCTTTGGTTTAGGCGTGACACTCATTTTGAGTTTTTATTGCTTTAAATGCATTTTCAGGCCGAACTGAGCGCGTTTTCTGAGTTTGAATGTATCTTCATAGGAATGAGTTGTGTGGTCAAATTAATGCTCATTTAGGCTTCAGGAGGACATCTGAACTAAGTACATGTTGAAGTGTGTGCATAAGTCCTTTGGTTTGGGCGTGACACTCAATTTGAGTTTTTATTGCTTTAAATGCATTTTTTACTGAGCTGAGCACGTTTTTTGAGTTTGAATGTATCTTCATAGGAATGAGTTGTGTAGTCAAATTACTGCTCATTTATGCTTCAGGAGGACATCCTGAACTAAATACATTGAAGTGTGTGCAAAAGTCCTTTGGTTTGGGAGTGACACTCAATTTGAGTTATTATTGCTTTAAATGCATTTTCAGGCCGAGTGGAACAAGTTTTCAAAATGTGTCTTGATTCATGTTATGGTCTATGTTGCCCTCTACTGACCAAAGTCCGTTATTGTCTCTGAGGCCTGAAACCATTTTACATTTATATGACAGTATAACTGTACTCTTGAACCAATTATTCAATTTCTCTTTGTTCTTGAATTAATTATAACTCAACGCGGGTACCATGACTATACTCAATTTCAGTTTTTATTGCTTTAAGTGCAGTTTCGGGCGGAGCTGAGCACGTGTTCTGAGTTTGAATGTATCTTCATAGGAATGAGATGTGTGATCATATTAATGCATATTTAGGCTTCAAGAGGACATCTTGAACAAAATATATGTTGAAGTGTGTGCATAAGTCCTTTGGTTTAGGCGTGACACTCAATTTGATTTTTTATTGCTTTAAATGCAGTTTCAGCCTGAGCTGAGCACGTTTTGTGAGTTTGAATGTATCTTCATAGGAATGAGTTGTGTGGTCAAATTAATGCTCATTTAGGCTTCAGGTGGTCATCCTGAACTAAATACATGTTGAAGTGTGTGCATAAGTCCTTTGGTTTAGGCGTGACACTCAATTTGAGTTTTTATTGCTTTAAATGCATTTTCAGCCCGAGCTGAGCACGTTTTGTGAGTTTGAATGTATCTTCATAGGAATGAGTTGTGTGGTCAAATTAATGCTCATATGGGCTTCAGGAGGTCATCCTGAACAAAATACATGTTGAAGTGTGTGCATAAGTCCTTTGGTTTAGGTGTGACACTCAATTTGAGTTTTTATTGCTTTAAATGCATTTTCAGCCCGAGCTGAGCACGTTTTTTGAGTTTGAATGTATCTTCATAGGAATGAGTTGAGTGGTCAAATTATTGCTCATTTAGGCTTGAGGAGGTCATCCTGAACAAAATACATGTTGAAGTGTGTGCATAAGTCCTTTGGTTTAGGCGTGACACTCATTTTGAGTTTTTATTGCTTTAAATGCATTTTCAGCCCGAGCTGAGCACGTTTTGTGAGTTTGAATGTATCTTCATAGAATGAGTTGTGTGGTCAAATTAATGCTCATTTAGGCTTCAGGTGGTCATCCTGAAAAAAATACATGTTGAAGTGTGTGCATAAGTCCTTTGGTTTAGGCGTGACACTCAATTTGAGTTTTTATTGCTTTAAATGCATTTTCAGCCCGAGCTGAGCGCGCTTTCTGACTTTGAATGTATCTTCATAGGAATGAGTTGTGTGGTCAAATTATTGCTCATTTAGGCTTCAGGAGGTCATCCTGAACAAAATACATGTTGAAGTGTGTGCATAAGTCCTTTGGTTTAGGCGTGACACTCAATTTGAGTTTTTATTGCTTTAAATGCATTTTCAGCCCGAGCTGAGCACGTTTTGTGAGTTTGAATGTATCTTCATAGGAATGAGTTGTGTGGTCAAATTAATGCTCATATGGGCTTCAGGAGGACATCCTGAACAAAATACATGTTGAATTGTGTGCATAAGTCCTTTGGTTTAGGCGTGACACTCATTTTGAGTTTTTATTGCTTTAAATGCATTTTCAGCCCGAGCTGAGCACGTTTTGTGAGTTTGAATGTATCTTCATAGGAATGAGTTGTGTAGTCAAATTAATGCTCATTTAGGCTTCAGGAGGACATCCTGAACTAAATACATGTTGAAGTGTGTCCATAAGCCCTTTGGTTTAGGTGTGACACTCAATTTGAGTTTTTATTGCTTTAAATGCATTTTCAGCCCGAGCTGAGCACGTTTTGTGAGTTTGAATGTATCTTCATAGGAATGAGTTGTGTGGTCAAATTAATGCTCATTTAGGCTTCAGGTGGTCATCCTGAACTAAATACATGTTGAAGTGTGTGAATAAGTCCTTTGGTTTAGGCGTGACACTCAATTTGAGTTTTTATTGCTTTAAATTGAATGCATTTTCAGCCCGAGCTGAGCGCGCTTTCTGACTTTGAATGTATCTTCATAGGAATGAGTTGTGTGGTGAAATTATTGCTGATTTAGGCTTCAGGAGGTCATCCTGAACAAAATACATGTTGAAAAGTGTGCATAAGTCCTTTGGTTTAGGCGTGACACTCAATTTGAGTTTTTATTGCTTTAAATGCATTTTCAGCCCGAGCTGAGCACGTTTTGTGAGTTTGAATGTATCTTCATAGGAATGAGTTGTGTGGTCAAATTAATGCTCATTTAGGCTTCAGGTGGTTATCCTGAACAAAATACATGTTGAAGTGTGTGCATAAGTCCTTTGGTTTAGGCGTGACACTCAATTTGAGTTTTTATTGCTTTAAATGCATTTTTTGCTGACCTGAGCACGTTTTTTGAGTTTGAATGTATCTTCATAGGAATGAGTTGTGTAGTCAAATTACTGCTCATTTAGGCTTCAGGAGGACATCCTGAACTAAATACATTGAAGTGTGTGCAAAAGTCCTTTGGTTAAGGAGTCACACTCAATTTGAGTTATTATTGCTTTAAATGCATTTTCAGGCCGAGTGGAACAAGTTTTCAAAATGTGTCTTGATTCATGTTATGGTCTATGTTGCCCTCTACTGACCAAAGTCCGTTATTGTCTCCGAGGCCTGAAACCATTTTACATTTATATGACTGTATAACTGTACTCTTGAGCCAATTATTCAATTTCTCTTTGTTCTTGAACTAATTATAACTCAACGCGGGTACCATGACTATACTCAATTTCAGTTTTTATTGCTTTAAATGCATTTTTTGCTGACCTGAGCACGTTTTTTGAGTTTGAATGTATCTTCATAGGAATGAGATGTGTGATCATATTAATGTTCATTTAGGCTTCAGGAGGACATCTTGAACAAAATACATGTTGAAGTGTGTGCATTAGTCCTTTGGTTTAGGCGTGACACTCAATTTGAGTTTTTATTGCTTTAAATGCAGTTTCAGCCCGAGCTGAGCACGTTTTGTGACTTTGAATGTATCTTCATAGGAATGAGTTGTGTGGTCAAATTAATGCTCATATAGGCTTCAGGAGGTCATCCTGAACTAAATACATGTTGAAGTGTGTGCATGAGTCCTTTGGTTTAGGCGTGACACTCAATTTGAGTTTTTATTGCTTTAAATGCATTTTCAGCCCGAGTTGAGCACGTTTTGTGACTTTGAATGTATCTTCATAGGAATGAGTTGTGTGGTCAAATTAATGCTCATATGGTCTTCAGGAGGTCATCCTGAACAAAATACATGTTGAAGTGTGTGCATAAGTCCTTTGGTTTAGGCGTGACACTCAATTTGAGTTTTTATTGCTTTAAATGCATTTTCAGCCCGAGCTGAGCACGTTTTGTGAGTTTGAATGTATCTTCATAGGAATGAGTTGTGTGGTCAAATTAATGCTCATTTAGGCTTCAGGTGGTCATCCATAACAAAATACATGTTGAAGTGTGTGCATAAGTCCTTTGGTTTAGGCGTGACACTCAATTTGAGTTTTTATTGCTTTAAATGCATTTTCAGCCCGAGCTGAGCACGTTTTGTGAGTTTGAATGTATCTTCATAGGAATGAGTTGTGTGGTCAAATTAATGCTCATATGGGCTTCAGGAGGTCATCCTGAACAAAATACACGTTGAAGTGTGTGCATAAGTCCTTTGGTTTAGGCGTGACACTCATTTTGAGTTTTTATTGCTTTAAATGCATTTTCAGCCCGAGCTGAGCACGTTTTGTGAGTTTGAATGTATCTTCATAGAATGAGTTGTGTGGTCAAATTAATGCTCATTTAGGCTTCAGGTGGTCATCCTGAACAAAATACATGTTGAAGTGTGTGCATGAGTCCTTTGGTTTAGGCGTGACACTCAATTTGAGTTTTTATTGCTTTAAATGCATTTTCAGCCCGAGCTGAGCACGTTTTGTGAGTTTGAATGTATCTTCATAGGAATGAGTTGTGTGGTCAAATTAATGCTCATTTAGGCGTCAGGTGGTCATCCTGAACAAAATACATGTTGAAGTGTGTGCATAAGTCCTTTGGTTTAGGCGTGACACTCAATTTGAGTTTTTATTGCTTTAAATGCATTTTCAGGCCGAACTGAGCGCGTTTTCTGAGTTTGAATGTATCTTCATAGGAATGAGTTGTGTGGTCAAATTAATGCTCATTTAGGCTTCAGGAGGTCATCCTGAACAAAATACATGTTGAAGTGTGTGCATAAGTCCTTTGGTTTAGGCGTGACACTCAATTTGAGTTTTTATTGCTTTAAATGCATTTTCAGCCCGAGCTGAGCACGTTTTGTGAGTTTGAATGTATCTTCATAGGAATGAGTTGTGTGGTCAAATTAATGCTCATTTAGGCTTCAGGAGGACATCTGAACTAAGTACATGTTGAAGTGTGTGCATAAGTCCTTTGGTTTGGGCGTGACACTCAATTTGAGTTTTTATTGCTTTAAATGCATTTTTTACTGAGCTGAGCACGTTTTTTGAGTTTGAATGTATCTTCATAGGAATGAGTTGTGTAGTCAAATTACTGCTCATTTATGCTTCAGGAGGACATCCTGAACTAAATACATTGAAGTGTGTGCAAAAGTCCTTTGGTTTGGGAGTGACACTCAATTTGAGTTATTATTGCTTTAAATGCATTTTCAGGCCGAGTGGAACAAGTTTTCAAAATGTGTCTTGATTCATGTTATGGTCTATGTTGCCCTCTACTGACCAAAGTCCGTTATTGTCTCTGAGGCCTGAAACCATTTTACATTTATATGACAGTATAACTGTACTCTTGAACCAATTATTCAATTTCTCTTTGTTCTTGAATTAATTATAACTCAACGCGGGTACCATGACTATACTCAATTTCAGTTTTTATTGCTTTAAGTGCAGTTTCGGGCGGAGCTGAGCACGTGTTCTGAGTTTGAATGTATCTTCATAGGAATGAGATGTGTGATCATATTAATGCATATTTAGGCTTCAAGAGGACATCTTGAACAAAATATATGTTGAAGTGTGTGCATAAGTCCTTTGGTTTAGGCGTGACACTCAATTTGATTTTTTATTGCTTTAAATGCAGTTTCAGCCTGAGCTGAGCACGTTTTGTGAGTTTGAATGTATCTTCATAGGAATGAGTTGTGTGGTCAAATTAATGCTCATTTAGGCTTCAGGTGGTCATCCTGAACTAAATACATGTTGAAGTGTGTGCATAAGTCCTTTGGTTTAGGCGTGACACTCAATTTGAGTTTTTATTGCTTTAAATGCATTTTCAGCCCGAGCTGAGCACGTTTTGTGAGTTTGAATGTATCTTCATAGGAATGAGTTGTGTGGTCAAATTAATGCTCATATGGGCTTCAGGAGGTCATCCTGAACAAAATACATGTTGAAGTGTGTGCATAAGTCCTTTGGTTTAGGTGTGACACTCAATTTGAGTTTTTATTGCTTTAAATGCATTTTCAGCCCGAGCTGAGCACGTTTTTTGAGTTTGAATGTATCTTCATAGGAATGAGTTGAGTGGTCAAATTATTGCTCATTTAGGCTTGAGGAGGTCATCCTGAACAAAATACATGTTGAAGTGTGTGCATAAGTCCTTTGGTTTAGGCGTGACACTCATTTTGAGTTTTTATTGCTTTAAATGCATTTTCAGCCCGAGCTGAGCACGTTTTGTGAGTTTGAATGTATCTTCATAGAATGAGTTGTGTGGTCAAATTAATGCTCATTTAGGCTTCAGGTGGTCATCCTGAAAAAAATACATGTTGAAGTGTGTGCATAAGTCCTTTGGTTTAGGCGTGACACTCAATTTGAGTTTTTATTGCTTTAAATGCATTTTCAGCCCGAGCTGAGCGCGCTTTCTGACTTTGAATGTATCTTCATAGGAATGAGTTGTGTGGTCAAATTATTGCTCATTTAGGCTTCAGGAGGTCATCCTGAACAAAATACATGTTGAAGTGTGTGCATAAGTCCTTTGGTTTAGGCGTGACACTCAATTTGAGTTTTTATTGCTTTAAATGCATTTTCAGCCCGAGCTGAGCACGTTTTGTGAGTTTGAATGTATCTTCATAGGAATGAGTTGTGTGGTCAAATTAATGCTCATATGGGCTTCAGGAGGTCATCCTGAACAAAATACATGTTGAATTGTGTGCATAAGTCCTTTGGTTTAGGCGTGACACTCATTTTGAGTTTTTATTGCTTTAAATGCATTTTCAGCCCGAGCTGAGCACGTTTTGTGAGTTTGAATGTATCTTCATAGGAATGAGTTGTGTAGTCAAATTAATGCTCATTTAGGCTTCAGGAGGACATCCTGAACTAAATACATGTTGAAGTGTGTCCATAAGCCCTTTGGTTTAGGCGTGACATTCAATTTGAGTTTTTATTGCTTTAAATGCATTTTCAGCCCGAGTTGAGCACGTTTTGTGACTTTGAATGTATCTTCATAGGAATGAGTTGTGTGGTCAAATTAATGCTCATATGGGCTTCAGGAGGTCATCCTGAACAAAATACATGTTGAAGTGTGTGCATAAGTCCTTTGGTTTAGGCGTGACACTCAATTTGAGTTTTTATTGCTTTAAATGCATTTTCAGCCCGAGTTGAGCACGTTTTGTGACTTTGAATGTATCTTCATAGGAATGAGTTGTGTGGTCAAATTAATGCTCATTTAGGCTTCAGGTGGTCATCCTGAACAAAATACATGTTGAAGTGTGTGCATAAGTCCTTTGGTTTAGGCGTGACACTCATTTTGAGTTTTTATTGCTTTAAATGCATTTTCAGCCCGAGCTGAGCACGTTTTGTGAGTTTGAATGTATCTTCATAGAATGAGTTGTGTGGTCAAATTAATGCTCATTTAGGCTTCAGGTGGTCATCCTGAACAAAATACATGTTGAAGTGTGTGCAGAAGTCCTTTGGTTTAGGCGTGACACTCAATTTGAGTTTTTATTGCTTTAAATGCATTTTCAGCCCGAGCTGAGCGCGCTTTCTGACTTTGAATGTATCTTCATAGGAATGAGTTGTGTGGTCAAATTATTGCTCATTTAGGCTTCAGGAGGTCATCCTGAACAAAATACATGTTGAAGTGTGTGCATAAGTCCTTTGGTTTAGGCGTGACACTCAATTTGAGTTTTTATTGCTTTAAATGCATTTTCAGCCCGAGCTGAGCACGTTTTGTGAGTTTGAATGTATCTTCATAGGAATGAGTTGTGTGGTCAAATTAATGCTCATTTAGGCTTCAGGTGGTCATCCATAACAAAATACATGTTGAAGTGTGTGCATAAGTCCTTTGGTTTAGGCGTGACACTCAATTTGAGTTTTTATTGCTTTAAATGCATTTTCAGCCCGAGCTGAGCACGTTTTGTGAGTTTGAATGTATCTTCATAGGAATGAGTTGTGTGGTTAAATTAATGCTCATATGGGCTTCAGGAGGTCATCCTGAACAAAATACATGTTGAAGTGTGTGCAGAAGTCCTTTGGTTTAGGCGTGACACTCAATTTGAGTTTTTATTGCTTTAAATGCATTTTCAGCCCGAGCTGAGCACGTTTTGTGAGTTTGAATGTATCTTCATAGGAATGAGTTGTGTGGTCAAATTAATGCTCATTTAGGCTTCAGGTGGTCATCCATAACAAAATACATGTTGAAGTGTGTGCATAAGTCCTTTGGTTTAGGCGTGACACTCAATTTGAGTTTTTATTGCTTTAAATGCATTTTCAGCCCGAGCTGAGCACGTTTTGTGAGTTTGAATGTATCTTCATAGGAATGAGTTGTGTGGTCAAATTAATGCTCATATGGGCTTCAGGAGGTCATCCTGAACAAAATACACGTTGAAGTGTGTGCATAAGTCCTTTGGTTTAGGCGTGACACTCATTTTGAGTTTTTATTGCTTTAAATGCATTTTCAGCCCGAGCTGAGCACGTTTTGTGAGTTTGAATGTATCTTCATAGAATGAGTTGTGTGGTCAAATTAATGCTCATTTAGGCTTCAGGTGGTCATCCTGAACAAAATACATGTTGAAGTGTGTGCATGAGTCCTTTGGTTTAGGCGTGACACTCAATTTGAGTTTTTATTGCTTTAAATGCATTTTCAGCCCGAGCTGAGCACGTTTTGTGAGTTTGAATGTATCTTCATAGGAATGAGTTGTGTGGTCAAATTAATGCTCATTTAGGCGTCAGGTGGTCATCCTGAACAAAATACATGTTGAAGTGTGTGCATAAGTCCTTTGGTTTAGGCGTGACACTCAATTTGAGTTTTTATTGCTTTAAATGCATTTTCAGGCCGAACTGAGCGCGTTTTCTGAGTTTGAATGTATCTTCATAGGAATGAGTTGTGTGGTCAAATTAATGCTCATTTAGGCTTCAGGAGGTCATCCTGAACAAAATACATGTTGAAGTGTGTGCATAAGTCCTTTGGTTTAGGCGTGACACTCAATTTGAGTTTTTATTGCTTTAAATGCATTTTTTGCTGACCTGAGCACGTTTTTTGAGTTTGAATGTATCTTCATAGGAATGAGTTGTGTAGTCAAATTACTGCTCATTTAGGCTTCAGGAGGACATCCTGAACTAAATACATTGAAGTGTGTGCAAAAGTCCTTTGGTTAAGGAGTGACACTCAATTTGAGTTATTATTGCTTTAAATGCATTTTCAGGCCGAGTGGAACAAGTTTTCAAAATGTGTCTTGATTCATGTTATGGTCTATGTTGCCCTCTACTGACCAAAGTCCGTTATTGTCTCCGAGGCCTGAAACCATTTTACATTTATATGACTGTATAACTGTACTCTTGAGCCAATTATTCAATTTCTCTTTGTTCTTGAACTAATTATAACTCAACGCGGGTACCATGACTATACTCAATTTCAGTTTTTATTGCTTTAAATGCATTTTTTGCTGACCTGAGCACGTTTTTTGAGTTTGAATGTATCTTCATAGGAATGAGATGTGTGATCATATTAATGTTCATTTAGGCTTCAGGAGGACATCTTGAACAAAATACATGTTGAAGTGTGTGCATAAGTCCTTTGGTTTAGGCGTGACACTCAATTTGAGTTTTTATTGCTTTAAATGCATTTTCAGCCCGAGTTGAGCACGTTTTGTGACTTTGAATGTATCTTCATAGGAATGAGTTGTGTGGTCAAATTAATGCTCATATGGGCTTCAGGAGGTCATCCTGAACAAAATACATGTTGAAGTGTGTGCATAAGTCCTTTGGTTTAGGCGTGACACTCAATTTGAGTTTTTATTGCTTTAAATGCATTTTCAGCCCGAGTTGAGCACGTTTTGTGAGTTTGAATGTATCTTCATAGGAATGAGTTGTGTGGTCAAATCAATGCTCATTTAGGCTTCAGGTGGTCATCCTGAACAAAATACATGTTGAAGTGTGTGCATAAGTCCTTTGGTTTAGGCGTGACACTCAATTTGAGTTTTTATTGCTTTAAATGCATTTTCAGCCCGAGCTGAGCACGTTTTGTGAGTTTGAATGTATCTTCATAGGAATGAGTTGTGTGGTCAAATTAATGCTCATATGGGCTTCAGGAGGTCATCCTGAACAAAATACATGAAGTGTGTGCATAAGTCCTTTGGTTTAGGTGTGACACTCAATTTGAGTTTTTATTGCTTTAAATGCAATTTCAGCCCGAGCTGAGCACGTTTTTTGAGTTTGAATGTATCTTCATAGGAATGAGTTGTGTGGTCAAATTATTGCTCATTTAGGCTTCAGGTGGTCATCCTGAACAAAATACATGTTGAAGTGTGTGCATGAGTCCTTTGGTTTAGGCGTGACACTCAATTTGAGTTTTTATTGCTTTAAATGCATTTTCAGCCCGAGCTGAGCACGTTTTGTGAGTTTGAATGTATCTTCATAGGAATGAGTTGTGTGGTCAAATTAATGCTCATTTAGGCGTCAGGTGGTCATCCTGAACAAAATACATGTTGAAGTGTGTGCATAAGTCCTTTGGTTTAGGCGTGACACTCAATTTGAGTTTTTATTGCTTTAAATGCATTTTCAGGCCGAACTGAGCGCGTTTTCTGAGTTTGAATGTATCTTCATAGGAATGAGTTGTGTGGTCAAATCAATGCTCATTTAGGCTTCAGGAGGTCATCCTGAACAAAATACATGTTGAAGTGTGTGCATAAGTCCTTTGGTTTAGGCGTGACACTCAATTTGAGTTTTATTGCTTTAAATGCATTTTCAGCCCGAGCTGAGCACGTTTTGTGAGTTTGAATGTATCTTCATAGAAATGAGTTGTGTGGTCAAATTAATGCTCATATGGGCTTCAGGAGGTCATCCTGAACAAAATACATGAAGTGTGTGCATAAGTCCTTTGGTTTAGGTGTGACACTCAATTTGAGTTTTTATTGCTTTAAATGCAATTTCAGCCCGAGCTGAGCACGTTTTTTGAGTTTGAATGTATCTTCATAGGAATGAGTTGTGTGGTCAAATTATTTCTCATTTAGGCTTCAGGTGGTCATCCTGAACAAAATACATGTTGAAGTGTGTGCATGAGTCCTTTGGTTTAGGCGTGACACTCAATTTGAGTTTTTATTGCTTTAAATGCATTTTCAGCCCGAGCTGAGCACGTTTTGTGAGTTTGAATGTATCTTCATAGGAATGAGTTGTGTGGTCAAATTAATGCTCATTTAGGCGTCAGGTGGTCATCCTGAACAAAATACATGTTGAAGTGTGTGCATAAGTCCTTTGGTTTAGGCGTGACACTCAATTTGAGTTTTTATTGCTTTAAATGCATTTTCAGCCCGAGCTGAGCACGTTTTGTGAGTTTGAATGTATCTTCATAGGAATGAGTTGTGTGGTCAAATTAATGCTCATATGGGCTTCAGGAGGTCATCCTGAACAAAATACACGTTGAAGTGTGTGCATAAGTCCTTTGGTTTAGGCGTGACACTCAATTTGAGTTTTTATTGCTTTAAATGCATTTTCAGCCCGAGCTGAGCACGTTTTGTGAGTTTGAATGTATCTTCATAGGAATGAGTTGTGTAGTCAAATTAATGCTCATATGGGCTTCAGGAGGTCATCCTGAACAAAATACATGTTGAAGTGTGTGCATAAGTCCTTTGGTTTAGGCGTGACACTCAATTTGAGTTTTTATTGCTTTAAATGCATTTTCAGCCCGAGCTGAGCACGTTTTGTGTGTTTGAATGTATCTTCATAGGAATGAGTTGTGTGGTCAAATTAATGCTCATATGGGCTCAGGAGGTCATCCTGAACAAAATACACGTTGAAGTGTGTGCATAAGTCCTTTGGTTTAGGTGTGACACTCAATTTGAGTTTTTATTGCTTTAAATGCATTTCCAGCCCGAGCTGAGCACGTTTTTTGAGTTTGAATGTATCTTCATAGGAATGAGTTGTGTGGTCAAACTATTGCTCATTTAGGCTTGAGGAGGTCATCCTGAACAAAATACACGTTGAAGTGTGTGCATAAGTCCTTTGGTTTAGGCGTGACACTCATTTTGAGTTTTTATTGCTTTAAATGCATTTTCAGCCCGAGCTGAGCACGTTTTGTGAGTTTGAATGTATCTTCATAGGAATGAGTTGTGTGGTCAAATTAATGCTCATTTAGGCTTCAGGAGGACATCTGAACTAAGTACATGTTGAAGTGTGTGCATAAGTCCTTTGGTTTGGGCGTGACACTCAATTTGAGTTTTTATTGCTTTAAATGCATTTTCAGCCCGAGCTGAGCACGTTTTGTGAGTTTGAATGTATCTTCATAGGAATGAGTTGTGTAGTCAAATTATTGCTCATTTAGGCTTCAGGAGGACATCCTGAACTAAATACATGTTGAAGTGTGTCCATAAGCCCTTTGGTTTAGGCGTGACATTCAATTTGAATCTTTATTGCTTTAAATGCATTTTCAGCCCGAGCTGAGCACGTTTTGTGAGTTTGAATGTATCTTCATAGGAATGAGTTGTGTGGTCAAATTAATGCTCATTTAGGCTTCAGGTGGTCATCCATAACAAAATACATGTTGAAGTGTGTGCATAAGTCCTTTTGTTTAGGCGTGACACTCAATTTGAGTTTTTATTGCTTTAAATGCATTTTCAGCCCGAGCTGAGCACGTTTTGTGAGTTTGAATATATCTTCATAGAATGAGTTGTGTGGTCAAATTAATGCTCATTTAGGCTTCAGGTGGTCATCCTGAACAAAATACATGTTGAAGTGTGTGCATGAGTCCTTTGGTTTAGGCGTGACACTCAATTTGAGTTTTTATTGCTTTAAATGCATTTTCAGCCCGAGCTGAGCACGTTTTGTGAGTTTGAATGTATCTTCATAGGAATGAGTTGTGTGGTCAAATTAATGCTCATTTAGGCGTCAGGTGGTCATCCTGAACAAAATACATGTTGAAGTGTGTGCATAAGGCCTTTGGTTTAGGCGTGACACTCAATTTGAGTTTTTATTGCTTTAAATGCATTTTCAGCCCGAGCTGAGCACGTTTTGTGAGTTTGAATGTATCTTCATAGGAATGAGTTGTGTGGTCAAATTAATGCTCATTTAGGCTTCAGGAGGACATCTGAACTAAGTACATGTTCAAGTGTGTGCATAAGTCCTTTGGTTTGGGCGTGACACTCAATTTGAGTTTTTATTGCTTTAAATGCATTTTCAGCCCGAGCTGAGCACGTTTTGTGAGTTTGAATGTATCTTCATAGGAATGAGTTGTGTAGTCAAATTAATGCTCATATGGGCTTCAGGAGGTCATCCTGAACAAAATACATGTTGAAGTGTGTGCATAAGTCCTTTGGTTTAGGCGTGACACTGAATTTGAGTTTTTATTGCTTTAAATGCATTTTCAGCCCGAGCTGAGCACGTTTTGTGAGTTTGAATGTATCTTCATAGGAATGAGTTGTGTGGTCAAATTAATGCTCATTTAGGCTTCAGGAGGACATCTGAACTAAGTACATGTTGAAGTGTGTGCATAAGTCCTTTGGTTTGGGCGTGACACTCAATTTGAGTTTTTATTGCTTTAAATGCATTTTTTACTGAGCTGAGCACGTTTTTTGAGTTTGAATGTATCTTCATAGGAATGAGTTGTGTAGTCAAATTACTGCTCATTTAGGCTTCAGGAGGACATCCTGAACTAAATACATTGAAGTGTGTGCAAAAGTCCTTTGGTTTGGGAGTGACACTCAATTTGAGTTATTATTGCTTTAAATGCATTTTCAGGCCGAGTGGAACAAGTTTTCAAAATGTGTCTTGATTCATGTTATGGTCTATGTTGCCCTCTACTGACCAAAGTCCGTTATTGTCTCTGAGGCCTGAAACCATTTTACATTTATATGACAGTATAACTGTACTCTTGAACCAATTATTCAATTTCTCTTTGTTCTTGAATTAATTATAACTCAACGCGGGTACCATGACTATACTCAATTTCAGTTTTTATTGCTTTAAGTGCAGTTTCGGGCGGAGCTGAGCACGTGTTCTGAGTTTGAATGTATCTTCATAGGAATGAGATGTGTGATCATATTAATGCATATTTAGGCTTCAAGAGGACATCTTGAACAAAATATATGTTGAAGTGTGTGCATAAGTCCTTTGGTTTAGGCGTGACACTCAATTTGATTTTTTATTGCTTTAAATGCAGTTTCAGCCTGAGCTGAGCACGTTTTGTGAGTTTGAATGTATCTTCATAGGAATGAGTTGTGTGGTCAAATTAATGCTCATTTAGGCTTCAGGTGGTCATCCTGAACTAAATACATGTTGAAGTGTGTGCATAAGTCCTTTGGTTTAGGCGTGACACTCAATTTGAGTTTTTATTGCTTTAAATGCATTTTCAGCCCGAGCTGAGCACGTTTTGTGAGTTTGAATGTATCTTCATAGGAATGAGTTGTGTGGTCAAATTAATGCTCATATGGGCTTCAGGAGGTCATCCTGAACAAAATACATGTTGAAGTGTGTGCATAAGTCCTTTGGTTTAGGTGTGACACTCAATTTGAGTTTTTATTGCTTTAAATGCATTTTCAGCCCGAGCTGAGCACGTTTTTTGAGTTTGAATGTATCTTCATAGGAATGAGTTGTGTGGTCAAATTATTGCTCATTTAGGCTTGAGGAGGTCATCCTGAACAAAATACATGTTGAAATGTGTGCATAAGTCCTTCGGTTTAGGCGTGACACTCATTTTGAGTTTTTATTGCTTTAAATGCATTTTCAGTCCGAGCTGAGCACGTTTTGTGAGTTTGAATGTATCTTCATAGAATGAGTTGTGTGGTCAAATTAATGCTCATTTAGGCTTCAGGTGGTCATCCTGAAAAAAATACATGTTGAAGTGTGTGCATAAGTCCTTTGGTTTAGGCGTGACACTCAATTTGAGTTTTTATTGCTTTAAATGCATTTTCAGCCCGAGCTGAGCGCGCTTTCTGACTTTGAATGTATCTTCATAGGAATGAGTTGTGTGGTCAAATTATTGCTCATTTAGGCTTCAGGAGGTCATCCTGAACAAAATACATGTTGAAGTGTGTGCATAAGTCCTTTGGTTTAGGCGTGACACTCAATTTGAGTTTTTATTGCTTTAAATGCATTTTCAGCCCGAGCTGAGCACGTTTTGTGAGTTTGAATGTATCTTCATAGGAATGAGTTGTGTGGTCAAATTAATGCTCATTTAGGCTTCAGGTGGTCATCCATAACAAAATACATGTTGAAGTGTGTGCATAAGTCCTTTGGTTTAGGCGTGACACTCAATTAGAGTTTTTATTGCTTTAAATGCATTTTCAGCCCGAGCTGAGCACGTTTTGTGAGTTTGAATGTATCTTCATAGGAATGAGTTGTGTGGTCAAATTAATGCTCATATGGGCTTCAGGAGGTCATCCTGAACAAAATACATGTTGAATTGTGTGCATAAGTCCTTTGGTTTAGGCGTGACACTCATTTTGAGTTTTTATTGCTTTAAATGCATTTTCAGCCCGAGCTGAGCACGTTTTGTGAGTTTGAATGTATCTTCATAGGAATGAGTTGTGTAGTCAAATTAATGCTCATTTAGGCTTCAGGAGGACATCCTGAACTAAATACATGTTGAAGTGTGTCCATAAGCCCTTTGGTTTAGGCGTGACATTCAATTTGAGTTTTTATTGCTTTAAATGCATTTTCAGCCCGAGTTGAGCACGTTTTGTGACTTTGAATGTATCTTCATAGGAATGAGTTGTGTGGTCAAATTAATGCTCATATGGGCTTCAGGAGGTCATCCTGAACAAAATACATGTTGAAGTGTGTGCATAAGTCCTTTGGTTTAGGCGTGACACTCAATTTGAGTTTTTATTGCTTTAAATGCATTTTCAGCCCGAGTTGAGCACGTTTTGTGACTTTGAATGTATCTTCATAGGAATGAGTTGTGTGGTCAAATTAATGCTCATTTAGGCTTCAGGTGGTCATCCTGAACAAAATACATGTTGAAGTGTGTGCATAAGTCCTTTGGTTTAGGCGTGACACTCATTTTGAGTTTTTATTGCTTTAAATGCATTTTCAGCCCGAGCTGAGCACGTTTTGTGAGTTTGAATGTATCTTCATAAAATGAGTTGTGTGGTCAAATTAATGCTCATTTAGGCTTCAGGTGGTCATCCTGAACAAAATACATGTTGAAGTGTGTGCATAAGTCCTTTGGTTTAGGCGTGAGACTCATTTTGAGTTTTTATTGCTTTAAATGCATTTTCAGCCCGAGCTGAGCACGTTTTGTGAGTTTGAATGTATCTTCATAGAATGAGTTGTGTGGTCAAATTAATGCTCATTTAGGCTTCAGGTGGTCATCCATAACAAAATACATGTTGAAGTGTGTGCATAAGTCCTTTGGTTTAGGCGTGACACTCAATTAGAGTTTTTATTGCTTTAAATGCATTTTCAGCCCGAGCTGAGCACGTTTTGTGAGTTTGAATGTATCTTCATAGGAATGAGTTGTGTGGTCAAATTAATGCTCATATGGGCTTCAGGAGGTCATCCTGAACAAAATACATGTTGAATTGTGTGCATAAGTCCTTTGGTTTAGGCGTGACACTCATTTTGAGTTTTTATTGCTTTAAATGCATTTTCAGCCCGAGCTGAGCACGTTTTGTGAGTTTGAATGTATCTTCATAGGAATGAGTTGTGTAGTCAAATTAATGCTCATTTAGGCTTCAGGAGGACATCCTGAACTAAATACATGTTGAAGTGTGTCCATAAGCCCTTTGGTTTAGGCGTGACATTCAATTTGAGTTTTTATTGCTTTAAATGCATTTTCAGCCCGAGTTGAGCACGTTTTGTGACTTTGAATGTATCTTCATAGGAATGAATTGTGTGGTCAAATTAATGCTCATATGGGCTTCAGGAGGTCATCCTGAACAAAATACATGTTGAAGTGTGTGCATAAGTCCTTTGGTTTAGGCGTGACACTCAATTTGAGTTTTTATTTTTTTAAATGCATTTTCAGCCCGAGTTGAGCACGTTTTGTGACTTTGAATGTATCTTCATAGGAATGAGTTGTGTGGTCAAATTAATGCTCATTTAGGCTTCAGGTGGTCATCCTGAACAAAATACATGTTGAAGTGTGTGCATAAGTCCTTTGGTTTAGGCGTGACACTCATTTTGAGTTTTTATTGCTTTAAATGCATTTTCAGCCCGAGCTGAGCACGTTTTGTGAGTTTGAATGTATCTTCATAGAATGAGTTGTGTGGTCAAATTAATGCTCATTTAGGCTTCAGGTGGTCATCCTGAACAAAATACATGTTGAAGTGTGTGCATAAGTCCTTTGGTTTAGGCGTGACACTCAATTTGAGTTTTTATTGTTTTAAATGCATTTTCAGCCCGAGCTGAGCGCGCTTTCTGACTTTGAATGTATCTTCATAGGAATGAGTTGTGTGGTCAAATTATTGCTCATTTAGGCTTCAGGTGGTCATCCTGAACAAAATACATGTTGAAGTGTGTGCATAAGTCCTTTGGTTTAGGTGTGACACTCAATTTGAGTTTTTATTGCTTTAAATGCATTTTCAGCCCGAGCTGAGCACGTTTTGTGAGTTTGAATGTATCTTCATAGGAATGAGTTGTGTGGTCAAATTAATGCTCATTTAGGCTTCAGGTGGTCATCCATAACAAAATACATGTTGAAGTGTGTGCATAAGTCCTTTGGTTTAGGCGTGACACTCAATTTGAGTTTTTATTGCTTTAAATGCATTTTCAGCCCGAGCTGAGCACGTTTTGTGAGTTTGAATGTATCTTCATAGGAATGAGTTGTGTGGTCAAATTAATGCTCATATGGGCTTCAGGAGGTCATCCTGAACAAAATACATGTTGAAGTGTGTGCATAAGTCCTTTGGTTTAGGCGTGACACTCAATTTGAGTTTTTATTGCTTTAAATGCATTTTCAGCCCGAGCTGAGCACGTTTTGTGAGTTTGAATGTATCTTCATAGGAATGAGTTGTGTGGTCAAATTAATGCTCATTTAGGCTTCAGGTGGTCATCCATAACAAAATACATGTTGAAGTGTGTGCATAAGTCCTTTGGTTTAGGCGTGACACTCAATTTGAGTTTTTATTGCTTTAAATGCATTTTCAGCCCGAGCTGAGCACGTTTTGTGACTTTGAATGTATCTTCATAGGAATGAGTTGTGTGGTCAAATTAATGCTCATATGGGCTTCAGGAGGTCATCCTGAACAAAATACATGTTGAAGTGTGTGCATAAGTCCTTTGGTTTAGGCGTGACACTCAATTTGAGTTTTTATTGCTTTAAATGCATTTTCAGCCCGAGTTGAGCACGTTTTGTGAGTTTGAATGTATCTTCATAGGAATGAGTTGTGTGGTCAAATCAATGCTCATTTAGGCTTCAGGTGGTCATCCTGAACAAAATACATGTTGAAGTGTGTGCATAAGTCCTTTGGTTTAGGCGTGACACTCAATTTGAGTTTTTATTGCTTTAAATGCATTTTCAGCCCGAGCTGAGCACGTTTTGTGAGTTTGAATGTATCTTCATAGGAATGAGTTGTGTGGTCAAATTAATGCTCATATGGGCTTCAGGAGGTCATCCTGAACAAAATACATGAAGTGTGTGCATAAGTCCTTTGGTTTAGGTGTGACACTCAATTTGAGTTTTTATTGCTTTAAATGCAATTTCAGCCCGAGCTGAGCACGTTTTTTGAGTTTGAATGTATCTTCATAGGAATGAGTTGTGTGGTCAAATTATTGCTCATTTAGGCTTCAGGTGGTCATCCTGAACAAAATACATGTTGAAGTGTGTGCATGAGTCCTTTGGTTTAGGCGTGACACTCAATTTGAGTTTTTATTGCTTTAAATGCATTTTCAGCCCGAGCTGAGCACGTTTTGTGAGTTTGAATGTATCTTCATAGGAATGAGTTGTGTGGTCAAATTAATGCTCATTTAGGCGTCAGGTGGTCATCCTGAACAAAATACATGTTGAAGTGTGTGCATAAGTCCTTTGGTTTAGGCGTGACACTCAATTTGAGTTTTTATTGCTTTAAATGCATTTTCAGGCCGAACTGAGCGCGTTTTCTGAGTTTGAATGTATCTTCATAGGAATGAGTTGTGTGGTCAAATTAATGCTCATTTAGGCTTCAGGAGGTCATCCTGAACAAAATACATGTTGAAGTGTGTGCATAAGTCCTTTGGTTTAGGCGTGACACTCAATTTGAGTTTTTATTGCTTTAAATGCATTTTCAGCCCGAGCTGAGCACGTTTTGTGAGTTTGAATGTATCTTCATAGGAATGAGTTGTGTGGTCAAATTAATGCTCATATAGGCTTCAGGAGGTCATCCTGAACAAAATACACGTTGAAGTGTGTGCATAAGTCCTTTGGTTTAGGCGTGACACTCAATTTGAGTTTTTATTGCTTTAAATGCATTTTCAGCCCGAGCTGAGCACGTTTTGTGAGTTTGAATGTATCTTCATAGGAATGAGTTGTGTAGTCAAATTAATGCTCATATGGGCTTCAGGAGGTCATCCTGAACAAAATACATGTTGAAGTGTGTGCATAAGTCCTTTGGTTTAGGCGTGACACTCAATTTGAGTTTTTATTGCTTTAAATGCATTTTCAGCCCGAGCTGAGCACGTTTTGTGTGTTTGAATGTATCTTCATAGGAATGAGTTGTGTGGTCAAATTAATGCTCATATGGGCTCAGGAGGTCATCCTGAACAAAATACATGTTGAAGTGTGTGCATAAGTCCTTTGGTTTAGGTGTGACACTCAATTTGAGTTTTTATTGCTTTAAATGCATTTCCAGCCCGAGCTGAGCACGTTTTTTGAGTTTGAATGTATCTTCATAGGAATGAGTTGTGTGGTCAAACTATTGCTCATTTAGGCTTGAGGAGGTCATCCTGAACAAAATACATGTCGAAGTGTGTGCATAAGTCCTTTGGTTTAGGCGTGACACTCATTTTGAGTTTTTATTGCTTTAAATGCATTTTCAGCCCGAGCTGAGCACGTTTTGTGAGTTTGAATGTATCTTCATAGGAATGAGTTGTGTGGTCAAATTAATGCTCATTTAGGCTTCAGGAGGACATCTGAACTAAGTACATGTTGAAGTGTGTGCATAAGTCCTTTGGTTTAGGCGTGACACTCAATTTGAGTTTTTATTGCTTTAAATGCATTTTCAGCCCGAGCTGAGCACGTTTTGTGAGTTTGAATGTATCTTCATAGGAATGAGTTGTGTGGTCAAATTAATGCTCATATAGGCTTCAGGAGGTCATCCTGAACTAAATACATGTTGAAGTGTGTGCATAAGTCCTTTGGTTTAGGCGTGACACTCAATTTGAGTTTTTATTGCTTTAAATGCATTTTCAGCCCGAGTTGAGCACGTTTTGTGACTTTGAATGTATCTTCATAGGAATGAGTTGTGTGGTCAAATTAATGCTCATATGGGCTTCAGGAGGTCATCCTGAACAAAATACATGTTGAAGTGTGTGCATAAGTCCTTTGGTTTAGGCGTGACACTCAATTTGAGTTTTTATTGCTTTAAATGCATTTTCAGCCCGAGTTGAGCACGTTTTGTGAGTTTGAATGTATCTTCATAGGAATGAGTTGTGTGGTCAAATCAATGCTCATTTAGGCTTCAGGTGGTCATCCTGAACAAAATACATGTTGAAGTGTGTGCATAAGTCCTTTGGTTTAGGCATGACACTCAATTTGAGTTTTTATTGCTTTAAATGCATTTTCAGCCCGAGCTGAGCACGTTTTGTGAGTTTGAATGTATCTTCATAGGAATGAGTTGTGTGGTCAAATTAATGCTCATATGGGCTTCAGGAGGTCATCCTGAACAAAATACATGAAGTGTGTGCATAAGTCCTTTGGTTTAGGTGTGACACTCAATTTGAGTTTTTATTGCTTTAAATGCAATTTCAGCCCGAGCTGAGCACGTTTTTTGAGTTTGAATGTATCTTCATAGGAATGAGTTGTGTGGTCAAATTATTTCTCATTTAGGCTTCAGGTGGTCATCCTGAACAAAATACATGTTGAAGTGTGTGCATGAGTCCTTTGGTTTAGGCGTGACACTCAATTTGAGTTTTTATTGCTTTAAATGCATTTTCAGCCCGAGCTGAGCACGTTTTGTGAGTTTGAATGTATCTTCATAGGAATGAGTTGTGTGGTCAAATTAATGCTCATTTAGGCGTCAGGTGGTCATCCTGAACAAAATACATGTTGAAGTGTGTGCATAAGTCCTTTGGTTTAGGCGTGACACTCAATTTGAGTTTTTATTGCTTTAAATGCATTTTCAGCCCGAGCTGAGCACGTTTTGTGAGTTTGAATGTATCTTCATAGGAATGAGTTGTGTGGTCAAATTAATGCTCATATGGGCTTCAGGAGGTCATCCTGAACAAAATACACGTTGAAGTGTGTGCATAAGTCCTTTGGTTTAGGCGTGACACTCAATTTGAGTTTTTATTGCTTTAAATGCATTTTCAGCCCGAGCTGAGCACGTTTTGTGAGTTTGAATGTATCTTCATAGGAATGAGTTGTGTAGTCAAATTAATGCTCATATGGGCTTCAGGAGGTCATCCTGAACAAAATACATGTTGAAGTGTGTGCATAAGTCCTTTGGTTTAGGCGTGACACTCAATTTGAGTTTTTATTGCTTTAAATGCATTTTCAGCCCGAGCTGAGCACGTTTTGTGTGTTTGAATGTATCTTCATAGGAATGAGTTGTGTGGTCAAATTAATGCTCATATGGGCTCAGGAGGTCATCCTGAACAAAATACACGTTGAAGTGTGTGCATAAGTCCTTTGGTTTAGGTGTGACACTCAATTTGAGTTTTTATTGCTTTAAATGCATTTCCAGCCCGAGCTGAGCACGTTTTTTGAGTTTGAATGTATCTTCATAGGAATGAGTTGTGTGGTCAAACTATTGCTCATTTAGGCTTGAGGAGGTCATCCTGAACAAAATACACGTTGAAGTGTGTGCATAAGTCCTTTGGTTTAGGCGTGACACTCATTTTGAGTTTTTATTGCTTTAAATGCATTTTCAGCCCGAGCTGAGCACGTTTTGTGAGTTTGAATGTATCTTCATAGGAATGAGTTGTGTGGTCAAATTAATGCTCATTTAGGCTTCAGGAGGACATCTGAACTAAGTACATGTTGAAGTGTGTGCATAAGTCCTTTGGTTTGGGCGTGACACTCAATTTGAGTTTTTATTGCTTTAAATGCATTTTCAGCCCGAGCTGAGCACGTTTTGTGAGTTTGAATGTATCTTCATAGGAATGAGTTGTGTAGTCAAATTATTGCTCATTTAGGCTTCAGGAGGACATCCTGAACTAAATACATGTTGAAGTGTGTCCATAAGCCCTTTGGTTTAGGCGTGACATTCAATTTGAATCTTTATTGCTTTAAATGCATTTTCAGCCCGAGCTGAGCACGTTTTGTGAGTTTGAATGTATCTTCATAGGAATGAGTTGTGTGGTCAAATTAATGCTCATTTAGGCTTCAGGTGGTCATCCATAACAAAATACATGTTGAAGTGTGTGCATAAGTCCTTTTGTTTAGGCGTGACACTCAATTTGAGTTTTTATTGCTTTAAATGCATTTTCAGCCCGAGCTGAGCACGTTTTGTGAGTTTGAATATATCTTCATAGAATGAGTTGTGTGGTCAAATTAATGCTCATTTAGGCTTCAGGTGGTCATCCTGAACAAAATACATGTTGAAGTGTGTGCATGAGTCCTTTGGTTTAGGCGTGACACTCAATTTGAGTTTTTATTGCTTTAAATGCATTTTCAGCCCGAGCTGAGCACGTTTTGTGAGTTTGAATGTATCTTCATAGGAATGAGTTGTGTGGTCAAATTAATGCTCATTTAGGCGTCAGGTGGTCATCCTGAACAAAATACATGTTGAAGTGTGTGCATAAGGCCTTTGGTTTAGGCGTGACACTCAATTTGAGTTTTTATTGCTTTAAATGCATTTTCAGCCCGAGCTGAGCACGTTTTGTGAGTTTGAATGTATCTTCATAGGAATGAGTTGTGTGGTCAAATTAATGCTCATTTAGGCTTCAGGAGGACATCTGAACTAAGTACATGTTCAAGTGTGTGCATAAGTCCTTTGGTTTGGGCGTGACACTCAATTTGAGTTTTTATTGCTTTAAATGCATTTTCAGCCCGAGCTGAGCACGTTTTGTGAGTTTGAATGTATCTTCATAGGAATGAGTTGTGTAGTCAAATTAATGCTCATATGGGCTTCAGGAGGTCATCCTGAACAAAATACATGTTGAAGTGTGTGCATAAGTCCTTTGGTTTAGGCGTGACACTGAATTTGAGTTTTTATTGCTTTAAATGCATTTTCAGCCCGAGCTGAGCACGTTTTGTGAGTTTGAATGTATCTTCATAGGAATGAGTTGTGTGGTCAAATTAATGCTCATTTAGGCTTCAGGAGGACATCTGAACTAAGTACATGTTGAAGTGTGTGCATAAGTCCTTTGGTTTGGGCGTGACACTCAATTTGAGTTTTTATTGCTTTAAATGCATTTTTTACTGAGCTGAGCACGTTTTTTGAGTTTGAATGTATCTTCATAGGAATGAGTTGTGTAGTCAAATTACTGCTCATTTAGGCTTCAGGAGGACATCCTGAACTAAATACATTGAAGTGTGTGCAAAAGTCCTTTGGTTTGGGAGTGACACTCAATTTGAGTTATTATTGCTTTAAATGCATTTTCAGGCCGAGTGGAACAAGTTTTCAAAATGTGTCTTGATTCATGTTATGGTCTATGTTGCCCTCTACTGACCAAAGTCCGTTATTGTCTCTGAGGCCTGAAACCATTTTACATTTATATGACAGTATAACTGTACTCTTGAACCAATTATTCAATTTCTCTTTGTTCTTGAATTAATTATAACTCAACGCGGGTACCATGACTATACTCAATTTCAGTTTTTATTGCTTTAAGTGCAGTTTCGGGCGGAGCTGAGCACGTGTTCTGAGTTTGAATGTATCTTCATAGGAATGAGATGTGTGATCATATTAATGCATATTTAGGCTTCAAGAGGACATCTTGAACAAAATATATGTTGAAGTGTGTGCATAAGTCCTTTGGTTTAGGCGTGACACTCAATTTGATTTTTTATTGCTTTAAATGCAGTTTCAGCCTGAGCTGAGCACGTTTTGTGAGTTTGAATGTATCTTCATAGGAATGAGTTGTGTGGTCAAATTAATGCTCATTTAGGCTTCAGGTGGTCATCCTGAACTAAATACATGTTGAAGTGTGTGCATAAGTCCTTTGGTTTAGGCGTGACACTCAATTTGAGTTTTTATTGCTTTAAATGCATTTTCAGCCCGAGCTGAGCACGTTTTGTGAGTTTGAATGTATCTTCATAGGAATGAGTTGTGTGGTCAAATTAATGCTCATATGGGCTTCAGGAGGTCATCCTGAACAAAATACATGTTGAAGTGTGTGCATAAGTCCTTTGGTTTAGGTGTGACACTCAATTTGAGTTTTTATTGCTTTAAATGCATTTTCAGCCCGAGCTGAGCACGTTTTTTGAGTTTGAATGTATCTTCATAGGAATGAGTTGTGTGGTCAAATTATTGCTCATTTAGGCTTGAGGAGGTCATCCTGAACAAAATACATGTTGAAATGTGTGCATAAGTCCTTCGGTTTAGGCGTGACACTCATTTTGAGTTTTTATTGCTTTAAATGCATTTTCAGTCCGAGCTGAGCACGTTTTGTGAGTTTGAATGTATCTTCATAGAATGAGTTGTGTGGTCAAATTAATGCTCATTTAGGCTTCAGGTGGTCATCCTGAAAAAAATACATGTTGAAGTGTGTGCATAAGTCCTTTGGTTTAGGCGTGACACTCAATTTGAGTTTTTATTGCTTTAAATGCATTTTCAGCCCGAGCTGAGCGCGCTTTCTGACTTTGAATGTATCTTCATAGGAATGAGTTGTGTGGTCAAATTATTGCTCATTTAGGCTTCAGGAGGTCATCCTGAACAAAATACATGTTGAAGTGTGTGCATAAGTCCTTTGGTTTAGGCGTGACACTCAATTTGAGTTTTTATTGCTTTAAATGCATTTTCAGCCCGAGCTGAGCACGTTTTGTGAGTTTGAATGTATCTTCATAGGAATGAGTTGTGTGGTCAAATTAATGCTCATTTAGGCTTCAGGTGGTCATCCATAACAAAATACATGTTGAAGTGTGTGCATAAGTCCTTTGGTTTAGGCGTGACACTCAATTAGAGTTTTTATTGCTTTAAATGCATTTTCAGCCCGAGCTGAGCACGTTTTGTGAGTTTGAATGTATCTTCATAGGAATGAGTTGTGTGGTCAAATTAATGCTCATATGGGCTTCAGGAGGTCATCCTGAACAAAATACATGTTGAATTGTGTGCATAAGTCCTTTGGTTTAGGCGTGACACTCATTTTGAGTTTTTATTGCTTTAAATGCATTTTCAGCCCGAGCTGAGCACGTTTTGTGAGTTTGAATGTATCTTCATAGGAATGAGTTGTGTAGTCAAATTAATGCTCATTTAGGCTTCAGGAGGACATCCTGAACTAAATACATGTTGAAGTGTGTCCATAAGCCCTTTGGTTTAGGCGTGACATTCAATTTGAGTTTTTATTGCTTTAAATGCATTTTCAGCCCGAGTTGAGCACGTTTTGTGACTTTGAATGTATCTTCATAGGAATGAGTTGTGTGGTCAAATTAATGCTCATATGGGCTTCAGGAGGTCATCCTGAACAAAATACATGTTGAAGTGTGTGCATAAGTCCTTTGGTTTAGGCGTGACACTCAATTTGAGTTTTTATTGCTTTAAATGCATTTTCAGCCCGAGTTGAGCACGTTTTGTGACTTTGAATGTATCTTCATAGGAATGAGTTGTGTGGTCAAATTAATGCTCATTTAGGCTTCAGGTGGTCATCCTGAACAAAATACATGTTGAAGTGTGTGCATAAGTCCTTTGGTTTAGGCGTGACACTCATTTTGAGTTTTTATTGCTTTAAATGCATTTTCAGCCCGAGCTGAGCACGTTTTGTGAGTTTGAATGTATCTTCATAAAATGAGTTGTGTGGTCAAATTAATGCTCATTTAGGCTTCAGGTGGTCATCCTGAACAAAATACATGTTGAAGTGTGTGCATAAGTCCTTTGGTTTAGGCGTGAGACTCATTTTGAGTTTTTATTGCTTTAAATGCATTTTCAGCCCGAGCTGAGCACGTTTTGTGAGTTTGAATGTATCTTCATAGAATGAGTTGTGTGGTCAAATTAATGCTCATTTAGGCTTCAGGTGGTCATCCATAACAAAATACATGTTGAAGTGTGTGCATAAGTCCTTTGGTTTAGGCGTGACACTCAATTAGAGTTTTTATTGCTTTAAATGCATTTTCAGCCCGAGCTGAGCACGTTTTGTGAGTTTGAATGTATCTTCATAGGAATGAGTTGTGTGGTCAAATTAATGCTCATATGGGCTTCAGGAGGTCATCCTGAACAAAATACATGTTGAATTGTGTGCATAAGTCCTTTGGTTTAGGCGTGACACTCATTTTGAGTTTTTATTGCTTTAAATGCATTTTCAGCCCGAGCTGAGCACGTTTTGTGAGTTTGAATGTATCTTCATAGGAATGAGTTGTGTAGTCAAATTAATGCTCATTTAGGCTTCAGGAGGACATCCTGAACTAAATACATGTTGAAGTGTGTCCATAAGCCCTTTGGTTTAGGCGTGACATTCAATTTGAGTTTTTATTGCTTTAAATGCATTTTCAGCCCGAGTTGAGCACGTTTTGTGACTTTGAATGTATCTTCATAGGAATGAATTGTGTGGTCAAATTAATGCTCATATGGGCTTCAGGAGGTCATCCTGAACAAAATACATGTTGAAGTGTGTGCATAAGTCCTTTGGTTTAGGCGTGACACTCAATTTGAGTTTTTATTTTTTTAAATGCATTTTCAGCCCGAGTTGAGCACGTTTTGTGACTTTGAATGTATCTTCATAGGAATGAGTTGTGTGGTCAAATTAATGCTCATTTAGGCTTCAGGTGGTCATCCTGAACAAAATACATGTTGAAGTGTGTGCATAAGTCCTTTGGTTTAGGCGTGACACTCATTTTGAGTTTTTATTGCTTTAAATGCATTTTCAGCCCGAGCTGAGCACGTTTTGTGAGTTTGAATGTATCTTCATAGAATGAGTTGTGTGGTCAAATTAATGCTCATTTAGGCTTCAGGTGGTCATCCTGAACAAAATACATGTTGAAGTGTGTGCATAAGTCCTTTGGTTTAGGCGTGACACTCAATTTGAGTTTTTATTGTTTTAAATGCATTTTCAGCCCGAGCTGAGCGCGCTTTCTGACTTTGAATGTATCTTCATAGGAATGAGTTGTGTGGTCAAATTATTGCTCATTTAGGCTTCAGGTGGTCATCCTGAACAAAATACATGTTGAAGTGTGTGCATAAGTCCTTTGGTTTAGGCGTGACACTCAATTTGAGTTTTTATTGCTTTAAATGCATTTTCAGCCCGAGCTGAGCACGTTTTGTGAGTTTGAATGTATCTTCATAGGAATGAGTTGTGTGGTCAAATTAATGCTCATTTAGGCTTCAGGTGGTCATCCATAACAAAATACATGTTGAAGTGTGTGCATAAGTCCTTTGGTTTAGGCGTGACACTCAATTTGAGTTTTTATTGCTTTAAATGCATTTTCAGCCCGAGCTGAGCACGTTTTGTGAGTTTGAATGTATCTTCATAGGAATGAGTTGTGTGGTCAAATTAATGCTCATATGGGCTTCAGGAGGTCATCCTGAACAAAATACATGTTGAAGTGTGTGCATAAGTCCTTTGGTTTAGGCGTGACACTCAATTTGAGTTTTTATTGCTTTAAATGCATTTTCAGCCCGAGCTGAGCACGTTTTGTGAGTTTGAATGTATCTTCATAGGAATGAGTTGTGTGGTCAAATTAATGCTCATTTAGGCTTCAGGTGGTCATCCATAACAAAATACATGTTGAAGTGTGTGCATAAGTCCTTTGGTTTAGGCGTGACACTCAATTTGAGTTTTTATTGCTTTAAATGCATTTTCAGCCCGAGCTGAGCACGTTTTGTGAGTTTGAATGTATCTTCATAGGAATGAGTTGTGTGGTCAAATTAATGCTCATATGGGCTTCAGGAGGTCATCCTGAACAAAATACACGTTGAAGTGTGTGCATAAGTCCTTTGGTTTAGGCGTGACACTCATTTTGAGTTTTTATTGCTTTAAATGCATTTTCAGCCCGAGCTGAGCACGTTTTGTGAGTTTGAATGTATCTTCATAGAATGAGTTGTGTGGTCAAATTAATGCTCATTTAGGCTTCAGGTGGTCATCCTGAACAAAATACATGTTGAAGTGTGTGCATGAGTCCTTTGGTTTAGGCGTGACACTCAATTTGAGTTTTTATTGCTTTAAATGCATTTTCAGCCCGAGCTGAGCACGTTTTGTGAGTTTGAATGTATCTTCATAGGAATGAGTTGTGTGGTCAAATTATTGCTCATTTAGGCTTCAGGAGGTCATCCTGAACAAAATACATGTTGAAGTGTGTGCATAAGTCCTTTGGTTTAGGCGTGACACTCAATTTGAGTTTTTATTGCTTTAAATGCATTTTCAGCCCGAGCTGAGCGCGCTTTCTGACTTTGAATGTATCTTCATAGGAATGAGTTGTGTGGTCAAATTATTGCTCATTTAGGCTTCAGGAGGTCATCCTGAACAAAATACATGTTGAAGTGTGTGCATAAGTCCTTTGGTTTAGGCGTGACACTCAATTTGAGTTTTTATTGCTTTAAATGCATTTTCAGCCCGAGTTGAGCACGTTTTGTGAGTTTGAATGTATCTTCATAGGAATGAGTTGTGTGGTCAAATCAATGCTCATTTAGGCTTCAGGTGGTCATCCTGAACAAAATACATGTTGAAGTGTGTGCATAAGTCCTTTGGTTTAGGCGTGACACTCAATTTGAGTTTTATTGCTTTAAATGCATTTTCAGCCCGAGCTGAGCACGTTTTGTGAGTTTGAATGTATCTTCATAGAAATGAGTTGTGTGGTCAAATTAATGCTCATTTAGGCGTCAGGTGGTCATCCTGAACAAAATACATGTTGAAGTGTGTGCATAAGTCCTTTGGTTTAGGCGTGACACTCAATTTGAGTTTTTATTGCTTTAAATGCATTTTTTGCTGACCTGAGCACGTTTTTTGAGTTTGAATGTATCTTCATAGGAATGAGTTGTGTAGTCAAATTACTGCTCATTTAGGCTTCAGGAGGACATCCTGAACTAAATACATTGAAGTGTGTGCAAAAGTCCTTTGGTTTGGGAGTGACACTCAATTTGAGTTATTATTGCTTTAAATGCATTTTCAGCCCGAGCTGAGCACGTTTTGTGAGTTTGAATGTATCTTCATAGAATGAGTTGTGTGGTCAAATTAATGCTCATTTAGGCTTCAGGTGGTCATCCTGAACAAAATACATGTTGAAGTGTGTGCATGAGTCCTTTGGTTTAGGCGTGACACTCAATTTGAGTTTTTATTGGTTTAAATGCATTTTCAGCCCGAGCTGAGCACGTTTTGTGAGTTTGAATGTATCTTCATAGGAATGAGTTGTGTGGTCAAATTAATGCTCATTTAGGCGTCAGGTGGTCATCCTGAACAAAATACATGTTGAAGTGTGTGCATAAGTCCTTTGGTTTAGGCGTGACACTCAATTTGAGTTTTTATTGCTTTAAATGCATTTTTTGCTGACCTGAGCACGTTTTTTGAGTTTGAATGTATCTTCATAGGAATGAGTTGTGTAGTCAAATTACTGCTCATTTAGGCTTCAGGAGGACATCCTGAACTAAATACATTGAAGTGTGTGCAAAAGTCCTTTGGTTAAGGAGTGACACTCAATTTGAGTTATTATTGCTTTAAATGCATTTTCAGGCCGAGTGGAACAAGTTTTCAAAATGTGTCTTGATTCATGTTATGGTCTATGTTGCCCTCTACTGACCAAAGTCCGTTATTGTCTCCGAGGCCTGAAACCATTTTACATTTATATGACTGTATAACTGTACTCTTGAGCCAATTATTCAATTTCTCTTTGTTCTTGAACTAATTATAACTCAACGCGGGTACCATGACTATACTCAATTTCAGTTTTTATTGGTTTAAGTGCAGTTTCGGGCCGAGCTGAGCACGTGTTCTGAGTTTGAATGTATCTTCATAGGAATGAGATGTGTGATCATATTAATGTTCATTTAGGCTTCAGGAGGACATCTTGAACAAAATACATGTTGAAGTGTGTGCATTAGTCCTTTGGTTTAGGCGTGACACTCAATTTGAGTTTTTATTGCTTTAAATGCAGTTTCAGCCCGAGCTGAGCACGTTTTGTGACTTTGAATGTATCTTCATAGGAATGAGTTGTGTGGTCAAATTAATGCTCATATAGGCTTCAGGAGGTCATCCTGAACTAAATACATGTTGAAGTGTGTGCATAAGTCCTTTGGTTTAGGCGTGACACTCAATTTGAGTTTTTATTGCTTTAAATGCATTTTCAGCCCGAGTTGAGCACGTTTTGTGACTTTGAATGTATCTTCATAGGAATGAGTTGTGTGGTCAAATTAATGCTCATATGGGCTTCAGGAGGTCATCCTGAACAAAATACATGTTGAAGTGTGTGCATAAGTCCTTTGGTTTAGGCGTGACACTCAATTTGAGTTTTTATTGCTTTAAATGCATTTTCAGCCCGAGTTGAGCACGTTTTGTGAGTTTGAATGTATCTTCATAGGAATGAGTTGTGTGGTCAAATCAATGCTCATTTAGGCTTCAGGTGGTCATCCTGAACAAAATACATGTTGAAGTGTGTGCATAAGTCCTTTGGTTTAGGCGTGACACTCAATTTGAGTTTTATTGCTTTAAATGCATTTTCAGCCCGAGCTGAGCACGTTTTGTGAGTTTGAATGTATCTTCATAGAAATGAGTTGTGTGGTCAAATTAATGCTCATATGGGCTTCAGGAGGTCATCCTGAACAAAATACATGAAGTGTGTGCATAAGTCCTTTGGTTTAGGTGTGACACTCAATTTGAGTTTTTATTGCTTTAAATGCAATTTCAGCCCGAGCTGAGCACGTTTTTTGAGTTTGAATGTATCTTCATAGGAATGAGTTGTGTGGTCAAATTATTGCTCATTTAGGCTTCAGGTGGTCATCCTGAACAAAATACATGTTGAAGTGTGTGCATGAGTCCTTTGGTTTAGGCGTGACACTCAATTTGAGTTTTTATTGCTTTAAATGCATTTTCAGCCCGAGCTGAGCACGTTTTGTGAGTTTGAATGTATCTTCATAGGAATGAGTTGTGTGGTCAAATTAATGCTCATTTAGGCGTCAGGTGGTCATCCTGAACAAAATACATGTTGAAGTGTGTGCATAAGTCCTTTGGTTTAGGTGTGACACTCAATTTGAGTTTTTATTGCTTTAAATGCATTTTCAGCCCGAACTGAGCACGTTTTGTGAGTTTGAATGTATCTTCATAGGAATGAGTTGTGTGGTCAAATTAATGCTCATTTAGGCTTCAGGAGGTCATCCTGAACAAAATACATGTTGAAGTGTGTGCATAAGTCCTTTGGTTTAGGCGTGACACTCAATTTGAGTTTTTATTGCTTTAAATGCATTTTTTGCTGACCTGAGCACGTTTTTTGAGTTTGAATGTATCTTCATAGGAATGAGTTGTGTAGTCAAATTACTGCTCATTTAGGCTTCAGGAGGACATCCTGAACTAAATACATTGAAGTGTGTGCAAAAGTCCTTTGGTTTGGGAGTGACACTCAATTTGAGTTATTATTGCTTTAAATGCATTTTCAGCCCGAGTTGAGCACGTTTTGTGACTTTGAATGTATCTTCATAGGAATGAGTTGTGTGGTCAAATTAATGCTCATATGGGCTTCAGGAGGTCATCCTGAACAAAATACATGTTGAAGTGTGTGCATAAGTCCTTTGGTTTAGGCGTGACACTCAATTTGAGTTTTTATTGCTTTAAATGCATTTTCAGCCCGAGTTGAGCACGTTTTGTGAGTTTGAATGTATCTTCATAGGAATGTGTTGTGTGGTCAAATTAATGCTCATTTAGGCTTCAGGTGTCATCCTGAACAAAATACATGTTGAAGTGTGTGCATAAGTCCTTTGGTTTAGGCGTGACACTCAATTTGAGTTTTTATTGCTTTAAATGCATTTTCAGCCCGAGCTGAGCACGTTTTGTGAGTTTGAATGTATCTTCATAGGAATGAGTTGTGTGGTCAAATTAATGCTCATATGGGCTTCAGGAGGTCATCCTGAACAAAATACATGAAGTGTGTGCATAAGTCCTTTGGTTTAGGTGTGACACTCAATTTGAGTTTTTATTGCTTTAAATGCAATTTCAGCCCGAGCTGAGCACGTTTTTTGAGTTTGAATGTATCTTCATAGGAATGAGTTGTGTGGTCAAATTATTGCTCATTTAGGCTTCAGGTGGTCATCCTGAACAAAATACATGTTGAAGTGTGTGCATAAGTCCTTTGGTTTAGGCGTGACACTCAATTTGAGTTTTTATTGCTTTAAATGCATTTTTCAGCCCGAGCTGAGCACGTTTTGTGAGTTTGAATGTATCTTCATACGAATGAGTTGTGTAGTCAAATTAATGCTCATTTAGGCTTCAGGTGGTCATCCTGAACTAAATACATGTTGAAGTGTGTGCATAAGTCCTTTGGTTTAGGCGTGACACTCAATTTGAGTTTTTATTGCTTTAAATGCATTTTCAGCCCGAGCTGAGCACGTTTTGTGAGTTTGAATGTATCTTGATAGGAATGAGTTGTGTGGTCAAATTAATGCTCATATAGGCTTCAGGATGACCTCCCGAACTAAATACATGTTGAAGTGTGTGCATAAGTCCTTTGGTTTAGGCGTGACACTCAATTTGAGTTTTTATTGCTTTAAATGCATTTTCAGCCCGAGCTGAGTACGTTTTGTGAGTTTGAATGTATCTTGATAGGAATGAGTTGTGTGGTTAAATTAATGCTCATATAGGCTTCAGGATGACCTCCTGAACTAAATACATGTTGAAGTGTGTGCATAAGTCCTTTGGTTTAGGCGTGACACTCAATTTGAGTTTTTATTGCTTTAAATGCATTTTCAGCCCGAGCTGAGCACGTTTTGTGAGTTTGAATGTATCTTCATAGGAATGAGTTGTGTGGTCAAATTAATGCTCATATAGGCTTCAGGATGACCTCCTGAACTAAATACATGTTGAAGTGTGTGCATAAGTCCTTTGGTTTAGGCGTGACACTCAATTTGAGTTTTTATTGCTTTAAATGCATTTTCAGCCCGAGCTGAGCACGTTTTGTGAGTTTGAATGTATCTTCATAGGAATGAGTTGTGTAGTCAAATTACTGCTCATTTAGGCTTCAGGAGGACATCCTGAACTAAATACATTGAAGTGTGTGCAAAAGTCCTTTGGTTTGGGAGTGACACTCAATTTGAGTTATTATTGCTTTAAATGCATTTTCAGGCCGAGTGGAAGAAGTTTTCAAAATGTGTCTTGAATCATGTTATGGTCTATGTTTCCCTCTACTGACCAAAGTCCGTTATTGTCTCCGAGGCCTGAAACCATTTTACATTTATATGACTGTATAACTGTACTCTTGAGCCAATTATTCAATTTCTCTTTGTTCTTGAACTAATTATAACTCAACGCGGGTACCATGACTATACTCAATTTCAGTTTTTATTGCTTTAAGTGCAGTTTCGGGCCGAGCTGAGCACGTGTTCTGAGTTTGAATGTATCTTCATAGGAATGAGATGTGTGATCATATTAATGTTCATTTAGGCTTCAGGAGGACATCTTGAACAAAATACATGTTGAAGTGTGTGCATAAGTCCTTTGGTTTAGGCGTGACACTCAATTTGAGTTTTTATTGCTTTAAATGCAGTTTCAGCCCGAGCTGAGCATGTTTTGTGAGTTTGAATGTATCTTCATAGGAATGAGTTGTGTGGTCAAATTAATGCTCATTTAGGCTTCAGGTGGTCATCCTGAACTAAATACATGTTGAAGTGTGTGCATAAGTCCTTTGGTTTAGGCGTGACACTCCATTTGAGTTTTTATTGCTTTAAATGATTTTTCAGCCCGAGTTGAGCACTTTTTGTGACTTTGAATGTATCTTCCTAGGAATGAGTTGTGTGGTCAAATTAATGCTCATATGGGCTTCAGGAGGTCATCCTGAACAAAATACATGTTGAAGTGTGTGCATAAGTCCTTTGGTTTAGGCGTGACACTCAATTTGAGTTTTTATTGCTTTAAATGCAATTTCAGCCCGAGCTGAGCACGTTTTTTGAGTTTGAATGTATCTTCATAGGAATGAGTTGTGTGGTCAAATTATTGCTCATTTAGGCTTCAGGTGGTCATCCTGAACAAAATACATGTTGAAGTGTGTGCATAAGTCCTTTGGTTTAGGCGTGACACTCAATTTGAGTTTTTATTGCTTTAAATGCATTTTTCAGCCCGAGCTGAGCACGTTTTGTGAGTTTGAATGTATCTTCATAGGAATGAGTTGTGTAGTCAAATTAATGCTCATTTAGGCTTCAGGTGGTCATCCTGAACTAAATACATGTTGAAGTGTGTGCATAAGTCCTTTGGTTTAGGCGTGACACTCAATTTGAGTTTTTATTGCTTTAAATGCATTTTCAGCCCGAGTTGAGCACGTTTTGTGACTTTGAATGTATCTTCATAGGAATGAGTTGTGTAGTCAAATTAATGCTCATTTAGGCTTCAGGAGGTCATCCTGAACTAAATACATGTTGAAGTGTGTCCATAAGTCCTTTGGTTTAGGCGTGACACTCAATTTGAGTTTTTATTGCTTTAAATGCATTTTCAGCCCGAGCTGAGCACATTTTGTGAGTTTGAATGTATCTTCATAGGAATGAGTTGTGTGGTCAAATTAATGCTCATATGGGCTTCAGGAGGTCATCCTGAACAAAATACATGTTGAAGTGTGTGCATAAGTCCTTTGGTTTAGGCGTGACACTCAATTTGAGTTTTTATTGCTTTAAATGCATTTTCAGCCCGAGTTGAGCACGTTTTGTGAGTTTGAATGTATCTTCATAGGAATGTGTTGTGTGGTCAAATTAATGCTCATTTAGGCTTCAGGTGTCATCCTGAACAAAATACATGTTGAAGTGTGTGCATAAGTCCTTTGGTTTAGGCGTGACACTCAATTTGAGTTTTTATTGCTTTAAATGCATTTTTCAGCCCGAGCTGAGCACGTTTTGTGAGTTTGAATGTATCTTCATAGGAATGAGTTGTGTAGTCAAATTAATGCTCATTTAGGCTTCAGGTGGTCATCCTGAACTAAATACATGTTGAAGTGTGTGCATAAGTCCTTTGGTTTAGGCGTGACACTCAATTTGAGTTTTTATTGCTTTAAATGCATTTTCAGCCCGAGCTGAGCACGTTTTGTGAGTTTGAATGTATCTTGATAGGAATGAGTTGTGTGGTCAAATTAATGCTCATATAGGCTTCAGGATGACCTCCCGAACTAAATACATGTTGAAGTGTGTGCATAAGTCCTTTGGTTTAGGCGTGACACTCAATTTGAGTTTTTATTGCTTTAAATGCATTTTCAGCCCGAGCTGAGCACGTTTTGTGAGTTTGAATGTATCTTCATAGGAATGAGTTGTGTGGTCAAATTAATGCTCATATAGGCTTCAGGATGACCTCCTGAACTAAATACATGTTGAAGTGTGTGCATAAGTCCTTTGGTTTAGGCGTGACACTCAATTTGAGTTTTTATTGCTTTAAATGCATTTTCAGCCCGAGCTGAGCACGTTTTGTGAGTTTGAATGTATCTTCATAGGAATGAGTTGTGTAGTCAAATTACTGCTCATTTAGGCTTCAGGAGGACATCCTGAACTAAATACATTGAAGTGTGTGCAAAAGTCCTTTGGTTTGGGAGTGACACTCAATTTGAGTTATTATTGCTTTAAATGCATTTTCAGGCCGAGTGGAAGAAGTTTTCAAAATGTGTCTTGAATCATGTTATGGTCTATGTTTCCCTCTACTGACCAAAGTCCGTTATTGTCTCCGAGGCCTGAAACCATTTTACATTTATATGACTGTATAACTGTACTCTTGAGCCAATTATTCAATTTCTCTTTGTTCTTGAACTAATTATAACTCAACGCGGGTACCATGACTATACTCAATTTCAGTTTTTATTGCTTTAAGTGCAGTTTCGGGCCGAGCTGAGCATGTGTTCTGAGTTTGAATGTATCTTCATAGGAATGAGATGTGTGATCATATTAATGCTCATTTAAGCTTCAGGTGGTCATCCTGAACTAAATACATGTTGAAGTGTGTGCATAAGTCCTTTGGTATAGGCGTGACACTCAATTTGAGTTTTTATTGCTTTAAATGCATTTTCAGCCCGAGCTGAGCACGTTTTGTGAGTTTGAATGTATCTTCATAGGAATGAGTTGTGTGGTCAAATTAATGCTCATATAGGCTTCAGGATGACCTCCTGAACTAAATACACGTTGAAGTGTGTGCATAAGTCCTTTGGTTTAGGCGTGACACTCAATTTGAGTTTTTATTGCTTTAAATGCATTTTCAGCCCGAGCTGAGCACGTTTTGTGAGTTTGAATGTATCTTCATAGGAATGAGTTGTGTAGTCAAATTACTGCTCATTTAGGCTTCAGGAGGACATCCTGAACTAAATACATTGAAGTGTGTGCAAAAGTCCTTTGGTTTGGGAGTGACACTCAATTTGAGTTATTATTGCTTTAAATGCATTTTCAGGCCGAGTGGAAGAAGTTTTCAAAATGTGTCTTGAATCATGTTATGGTCTATGTTTCCCTCTACTGACCAAAGTCCGTTATTGTCTCCGAGGCCTGAAACCATTTTACATTTATATGACTGTATAACTGTACTCTTGAGCCAATTATTCAATTTCTCTTTGTTCTTGAACTAATTATAACTCAACGCGGGTACCATGACTATACTCAATTTCAGTTTTTATTGCTTTAAGTGCAGTTTCGGGCCGAGCTGAGCACGTGTTCTGAGTTTGAATGTATCTTCATAGGAATGAGATGTGTGATCATATTAATGTTCATTTAGGCTTCAGGAGGACATCTTGAACAAAATACATGTTGAAGTGTGTGCATAAGTCCTTTGGTTTAGGCGTGACACTCAATTTGAGTTTTTATTGCTTTAAATGCAGTTTCAGCCCGAGCTGAGCATGTTTTGTGAGTTTGAATGTATCTTCATAGGAATGAGTTGTGTGGTCAAATTAATGCTCATTTAGGCTTCAGGTGGTCATCCTGAACTAAATACATGTTGAAGTGTGTGCATAAGTCCTTTGGTTTAGGCGTGACACTCCATTTGAGTTTTTATTGCTTTAAATGATTTTTCAGCCCGAGTTGAGCACGTTTTGTGACTTTGAATGTATCTTCCTAGGAATGAGTTGTGTGGTCAAATTAATGCTCATATGGGCTTCAGGAGGTCATCCTGAACAAAATACATGTTGAAGTGTGTGCATAAGTCCTTTGGTTTAGGCGTGACACTCAATTTGAGTTTTTATTGCTTTAAATGCAATTTCAGCCCGAGCTGAGCACGTTTTTTGAGTTTGAATGTATCTTCATAGGAATGAGTTGTGTGGTCAAATTATTGCTCATTTAGGCTTCAGGTGGTCATCCTGAACAAAATACATGTTGAAGTGTGTGCATAAGTCCTTTGGTTTAGGCGTGACACTCAATTTGAGTTTTTATTGCTTTAAATGCATTTTTCAGCCCGAGCTGAGCACGTTTTGTGAGTTTGAATGTATCTTCATAGGAATGAGTTGTGTAGTCAAATTAATGCTCATTTAGGCTTCAGGTGGTCATCCTGAACTAAATACATGTTGAAGTGTGTGCATAAGTCCTTTGGTTTAGGCGTGACACTCAATTTGAGTTTTTATTGCTTTAAATGCATTTTCAGCCCGAGTTGAGCACGTTTTGTGACTTTGAATGTATCTTCATAGGAATGAGTTGTGTAGTCAAATTAATGCTCATTTAGGCTTCAGGAGGTCATCCTGAACTAAATACATGTTGAAGTGTGTCCATAAGTCCTTTGGTTTAGGCGTGACACTCAATTTGAGTTTTTATTGCTTTAAATGCATTTTCAGCCCGAGCTGAGCACGTTTTGTGAGTTTGAATGTATCTTCATAGGAATGAGTTGTGTGGTCAAATTAATGCTCATATGGGCTTCAGGAGGTCATCCTGAACAAAATACATGTTGAAGTGTGTGCATAAGTCCTTTGGTTTAGGCGTGACACTCAATTTGAGTTTTTATTGCTTTAAATGCATTTTCAGCCCGAGTTGAGCACGTTTTGTGAGTTTGAATGTATCTTCATAGGAATGTGTTGTGTGGTCAAATTAATGCTCATTTAGGCTTCAGGTGTCATCCTGAACAAAATACATGTTGAAGTGTGTGCATAAGTCCTTTGGTTTAGGCGTGACACTCAATTTGAGTTTTTATTGCTTTAAATGCATTTTCAGCCCGAGCTGAGCACGTTTTGTGAGTTTGAATGTATCTTCATAGGAATGAGTTGTGTGGTCAAATTAATGCTCATATGGGCTTCAGGAGGTCATCCTGAACAAAATACATGAAGTGTGTGCATAAGTCCTTTGGTTTAGGTGTGACACTCAATTTGAGTTTTTATTGCTTTAAATGCAATTTCAGCCCGAGCTGAGCACGTTTTTTGAGTTTGAATGTATCTTCATAGGAATGAGTTGTGTGGTCAAATTATTGCTCATTTAGGCTTCAGGTGGTCATCCTGAACAAAATACATGTTGAAGTGTGTGCATAAGTCCTTTGGTTTAGGCGTGACACTCAATTTGAGTTTTTATTGCTTTAAATGCATTTTTCAGCCCGAGCTGAGCACGTTTTGTGAGTTTGAATGTATCTTCATAGGAATGAGTTGTGTAGTCAAATTAATGCTCATTTAGGCTTCAGGTGGTCATCCTGAACTAAATACATGTTGAAGTGTGTGCATAAGTCCTTTGGTTTAGGCGTGACACTCAATTTGAGTTTTTATTGCTTTAAATGCATTTTCAGCCCGAGCTGAGCACGTTTTGTGAGTTTGAATGTATCTTGATAGGAATGAGTTGTGTGGTCAAATTAATGCTCATATAGGCTTCAGGATGACCTCCCGAACTAAATACATGTTGAAGTGTGTGCATAAGTCCTTTGGTTTAGGCGTGACACTCAATTTGAGTTTTTATTGCTTTAAATGCATTTTCAGCCCGAGCTGAGCACGTTTTGTGAGTTTGAATGTATCTTCATAGGAATGAGTTGTGTGGTCAAATTAATGCTCATATAGGCTTCAGGATGACCTCCTGAACTAAATACATGTTGAAGTGTGTGCATAAGTCCTTTGGTTTAGGCGTGACACTCAATTTGAGTTTTTATTGCTTTAAATGCATTTTCAGCCCGAGCTGAGCACGTTTTGTGAGTTTGAATGTATCTTCATAGGAATGAGTTGTGTAGTCAAATTACTGCTCATTTAGGCTTCAGGAGGACATCCTGAACTAAATACATTGAAGTGTGTGCAAAAGTCCTTTGGTTTGGGAGTGACACTCAATTTGAGTTATTATTGCTTTAAATGCATTTTCAGGCCGAGTGGAAGAAGTTTTCAAAATGTGTCTTGAATCATGTTATGGTCTATGTTTCCCTCTACTGACCAAAGTCCGTTATTGTCTCCGAGGCCTGAAACCATTTTACATTTATATGACTGTATAACTGTACTCTTGAGCCAATTATTCAATTTCTCTTTGTTCTTGAACTAATTATAACTCAACGCGGGTACCATGACTATACTCAATTTCAGTTTTTATTGCTTTAAGTGCAGTTTCGGGCCGAGCTGAGCACGTGTTCTGAGTTTGAATGTATCTTCATAGGAATGAGATGTGTGATCATATTAATGTTCATTTAGGCTTCAGGAGGACATCTTGAACAAAATACATGTTGAAGTGTGTGCATAAGTCCTTTGGTTTAGGCGTGACACTCAATTTGAGTTTTTATTGCTTTAAATGCAGTTTCAGCCCGAGCTGAGCATGTTTTGTGAGTTTGAATGTATCTTCATAGGAATGAGTTGTGTGGTCAAATTAATGCTCATTTAGGCTTCAGGTGGTCATCCTGAACTAAATACATGTTGAAGTGTGTGCATAAGTCCTTTGGTTTAGGCGTGACACTCCATTTGAGTTTTTATTGCTTTAAATGATTTTTCAGCCCGAGTTGAGCACGTTTTGTGACTTTGAATGTATCTTCCTAGGAATGAGTTGTGTGGTCAAATTAATGCTCATATGGGCTTCAGGAGGTCATCCTGAACAAAATACATGTTGAAGTGTGTGCATAAGTCCTTTGGTTTAGGCGTGACACTCAATATGAGTTTTTATTGCGAAATGCATTTTCAGGCCGAACTGAGCGCGTTTTCTGAGTTTAAATGTATCTTCATAGGAATGAGTTGTGTGGTCAAATTAATGCTCATATGGTCTTCAGGAGGTCATCCTGAACAAAATACATGAAGTGTGTGCATAAGTCCTTTGGTTTAGGTGTGACACTCAATTTGAGTTTTTATTGCTTTAAATGCAATTTCAGCCCGAGCTGAGCACGTTTTTTGAGTTTGAATGTATCTTCATAGGAATGAGTTGTGTGGTCAAATTATTGCTCATTTAGGCTTCAGGTGGTCATCCTGAACAAAATACATGTTGAAGTGTGTGCATAAGTCCTTTGGTTTAGGCGTGACACTCAATTTGAGTTTTTATTGCTTTAAATGCATTTTTCAGCCCGAGCTGAGCACGTTTTGTGAGTTTGAATGTATCTTCATAGGAATGAGTTGTGTAGTCAAATTAATGCTCATTTAGGCTTCAGGTGGTCATCCTGAACTAAATACATGTTGAAGTGTGTGCATAAGTCCTTTGGTTTAGGCGTGACACTCAATTTGAGTTTTTATTGCTTTAAATGCATTTTCAGCCCGAGTTGAGCACGTTTTGTGACTTTGAATGTATCTTCATAGGAATGAGTTGTGTAGTCAAATTAATGCTCATTTAGGCTTCAGGAGGTCATCCTGAACTAAATACATGTTGAAGTGTGTGCATAAGTCCTTTGGTTTAGGCGTGACACTCAATTTGAGTTTTTATTGCTTTAAATGCATTTTCAGCCCGAGCTGAGCACGTTTTGTGAGTTTGAATGTATCTTGATAGGAATGAGTTGTGTGGTCAAATTAATGCTCATATAGGCTTCAGGATGACCTCCCGAACTAAATACATGTTGAAGTGTGTGCATAAGTCCTTTGGTTTAGGCGTGACACTCAATTTGAGTTTTTATTGCTTTAAATGCATTTTCAGCCCGAGCTGAGCACGTTTTGTGAGTTTGAATGTATCTTCATAGGAATGAGTTGTGTGGTCAAATTAATGCTCATATAGGCTTCAGGATGACCTCCTGAACTAAATACATGTTGAAGTGTGTGCATAAGTCCTTTGGTTTAGGCGTGACACTCAATTTGAGTTTTTATTGCTTTAAATGCATTTTCAGCCCGAGCTGAGCACGTTTTGTGAGTTTGAATGTATCTTCATAGGAATGAGTTGTGTAGTCAAATTACTGCTCATTTAGGCTTCAGGAGGACATCCTGAACTAAATACATTGAAGTGTGTGCAAAAGTCCTTTGGTTTGGGAGTGACACTCAATTTGAGTTATTATTGCTTTAAATGCATTTTCAGGCCGAGTGGAAGAAGTTTTCAAAATGTGTCTTGAATCATGTTATGGTCTATGTTTCCCTCTACTGACCAAAGTCCGTTATTGTCTCCGAGGCCTGAAACCATTTTACATTTATATGACTGTATAACTGTACTCTTGAGCCAATTATTCAATTTCTCTTTGTTCTTGAACTAATTATAACTCAACGCGGGTACCATGACTATACTCAATTTCAGTTTTTATTGCTTTAAGTGCAGTTTCGGGCCGAGCTGAGCACGTGTTCTGAGTTTGAATGTATCTTCATAGGAATGAGATGTGTGATCATATTAATGTTCATTTAGGCTTCAGGAGGACATCTTGAACAAAATACATGTTGAAGTGTGTGCATAAGTCCTTTGGTTTAGGCGTGACACTCAATTTGAGTTTTTATTGCTTTAAATGCAGTTTCAGCCCGAGCTGAGCATGTTTTGTGAGTTTGAATGTATCTTCATAGGAATGAGTTGTGTGGTCAAATTAATGCTCATTTAGGCTTCAGGTGGTCATCCTGAACTAAATACATGTTGAAGTGTGTGCATAAGTCCTTTGGTTTAGGCGTGACACTCCATTTGAGTTTTTATTGCTTTAAATGATTTTTCAGCCCGAGTTGAGCACGTTTTGTGACTTTGAATGTATCTTCCTAGGAATGAGTTGTGTGGTCAAATTAATGCTCATATGGGCTTCAGGAGGTCATCCTGAACAAAATACATGTTGAAGTGTGTGCATAAGTCCTTTGGTTTAGGCGTGACACTCAATATGAGTTTTTATTGCGAAATGCATTTTCAGGCCGAACTGAGCGCGTTTTCTGAGTTTGAATGTATCTTCATAGGAATGAGTTGTGTGGTCAAATTAATGCTCATATGGTCTTCAGGAGGTCATCCTGAACAAAATACATGAAGTGTGTGCATAAGTCCTTTGGTTTAGGTGTGACACTCAATTTGAGTTTTTATTGCTTTAAATGCAATTTCAGCCCGAGCTGAGCACGTTTTTTGAGTTTGAATGTATCTTCATAGGAATGAGTTGTGTGGTCAAATTATTGCTCATTTAGGCTTCAGGTGGTCATCCTGAACAAAATACATGTTGAAGTGTGTGCATAAGTCCTTTGGTTTAGGCGTGACACTCAATTTGAGTTTTTATTGCTTTAAATGCATTTTTCAGCCCGAGCTGAGCACGTTTTGTGAGTTTGAATGTATCTTCATAGGAATGAGTTGTGTAGTCAAATTAATGCTCATTTAGGCTTCAGGTGGTCATCCTGAACTAAATACATGTTGAAGTGTGTGCATAAGTCCTTTGGTTTAGGCGTGACACTCAATTTGAGTTTTTATTGCTTTAAATGCATTTTCAGCCCGAGTTGAGCACGTTTTGTGACTTTGAATGTATCTTCATAGGAATGAGTTGTGTAGTCAAATTAATGCTCATTTAGGCTTCAGGAGGTCATCCTGAACTAAATACATGTTGAAGTGTGTGCATAAGTCCTTTGGTTTAGGCGTGACACTCAATTTGAGTTTTTATTGCTTTAAATGCATTTTCAGCCCGAGCTGAGCACGTTTTGTGAGTTTGAATGTATCTTCATAGGAATGAGTTGTGTGGTCAAATTAATGCTCATATGGGCTTCAGGAGGTCATCCTGAACAAAATACATGTTGAAGTGTGTGCATAAGTCCTTTGGTTTAGGCGTGACACTCAATTTGAGTTTTTATTGCTTTAAATGCATTTTCAGCCCGAGCTGAGCACGTTTTGTGAGTTTGAATGTATCTTCATAGGAATGAGTTGTGTGGTCAAATTAATGCTCATTTAGGCTTCAGGTGGTCATCCTGAACAAAATACATGTTGAAGTGTGTGCGTAAGTCCTTTGGTTTAGGCGTGACACTCAATTTGAGTTTTTATTGCTTTAAATGCATTTTCAGCCCGAGCTGAGCACGTTTTTTGAGTTTGAATGTATCTTCATAGGAATGAGTTGTGTGGTCAAATTATTGCTAATTTAGGCTTGAGGAGGTCATCCTGAACAAAATACATGTTGAAGTGTGTGCATAAGTCCTTTGGTTTAGGCGTGACACTCGATTTGATTTTTTATTTCTTTAAATGCATTTTCAGCCCGACCTGAGCACATTTTGTGAGTTTGAATGTATCTTCATAGAATGAGTTGTGTGGTCAAATTAATGCTCATTTAGGCTTCAGGTGGTCATCCTGAACAAAATACATGTTGAAGTGTGTGCATAAGTCCTTTGGTTTAGGCGTGACACTCAATTTGAGTTTTTATTGCTTTAAATGCATTTTTAGCCCGAGCTGAGCGCGCTTTCTGACTTTGAATGTATCTTCATAGGAATGAGTTGTGTGGTCAAATTAATGCTCATTTAGGCGTCAGGTGGTCATCCTGAACAAAATACATGTTGAAGTGTGTGCATAAGTCCTTTGGTTTAGGCGTGACACTCAATTTGAGTTTTTATTGCTTTAAATGCATTTTCAGCCCGAGCTGAGCACGTTTGTGAGTTTGAATGTATCTTCATAGGAATGAGTTGTGTGGTCAAATTATTGCTCATTTAGGCTTGAGGAGGTCATCCTGAACAAAATACATGTTGAAGTGTGTGCATAAGTCCTTTGGTTTAGGCGTGACACTCATTTTGAGTTTTTATTGCTTTAAATGCATTTTCAGCCCGACCTGAGCACGTTTTGTGAGTTTGAATGTATCTTCATAGAATGAGTTGTGTGGTCAAATTAATGCTCATTTAGGCTTCAGGTGGTCATCCTGAACAAAATACATGTTGAAGTGTGTGCATAAGTCCTTTGGTTTAGGCGTGACACTCAATTTGAGTTTCTATTGCTTTAAATGCATTTTTAGCCCGAGCTGAGCGCGCTTTCTGACTTTGAATGTATCTTCATAGGAATGAGTTGTGTAGTCAAATTAATGCTCATATGGGCTTCAGGAGGTCATCCTGAACAAAATACATGTTGAAGTGTGTGCATTAGTCCTTTGGTTTAGGTGTGACACTCAATTTGAGTTTTTATTGCTTTAAATGCATTTTCAGCCCGAGCTGAGCACGTTTTTTGAGTTTGAATGTATCTTCATAGGAATGAGTTGTGTGGTCAAATTATTGCTCATTTAGGCTTCAGGAGGTCATCCTGAACAAAATACATGTTGAAGTGTGTGCATAAGTCCTTTGGTTTAGGCGTGACACTCAATTTGAGTTTTTATTGCTTTAAATGCATTTTCAGCTCGAGCTGAGCACGTTTTGTGAGTTTGAATGTATCTTCATAGGAATGAGTTGTGTGGTCAAATTAATGCTCATTTAGGCGTCAGGTGGTCATCCTGAACAAAATACATGTTGAAGTGTGTGCATAAGTCCTTTGGTTTAGGCGTGACACTCAATTTGAGTTTTTATTGCTTTAATGCATTTTCAGCCCGAGCTGAGCACGTTTTGTGAGTTTGAATGTATCTTCATAGGAATGAGTTGTGTAGTCAAATTAATGCTCATATGGGCTTCAGGAGGTCATCCTGAACAAAATACATGTTGAAGTGTGTGCATAAATTCTTTGGTTTAGGTGTGACACTCAATTTGAGTTTTTATTGCTTTAAATGCATTTTCAGCCCGAGCTGAGCGCGCTTTCTGACTTTGAATGTATCTTCATAGGAATGAGTTGTGTGGTCAAATTAATGCTCATTTAGGCTTCAGGAGGTCATCCTGAACAAAATACATGTTGAAGTGTGTGCATAAGTCCTTTGGTTTAGGCGTGACACTCAATTTGAGTTTTTATTGCTTTAAATGCATTTTCAGCCCGAGCTGAGCACGCTTTCTGACTTTGAATGTATCTTCATAGGAATGAGTTGCGTGGTCAAATTAATGCTCATTTAGGCTTCAGGTGGTCATCCTGAACTAAATACATGTTGAAGTGTGTGCATAAGTCCTTTGGTTTAGGCGTGACACTCGATTTGATTTTTTATTTCTTTAAATGCATTTTCAGCCCGAGCTGAGCGCGCTTTCTGACTTTGAATGTATCTTCGTAGGAATGAGTTGTGTAGTCAAATTAATGCTCATTTAGGCTTCAGGAGGTCATCCTGAACTTAATACATGTTGAAGTGTGTCCATAAGTCCTTTGGTTTAGGCGTGACACTCAATTTGAGTTTTTATTGCTTTTAATGCATTTTCAGCCCGAGCTGAACACGTTTTATGAGTTTGAATGTATCTTCATAGGAATGAGTTGTGTGGTCAAATTAATGCTCATATGGGCTTCAGGAGGTCATCCTGAACAAAATACATGTTGAAGTGTGTGCATAAGTTCTTTGGTTTAGGTGTGACACTCAATTTGAGTTTTTATTGCTTTAAATGCATTTTCAGCCCGAGCTGAGCGCGCTTTCTGACTTTGAATGTATCTTCATAGGAATGAGTTGTGTGGTCAAATTATTGCTCATTTAGGCTTCAGGAGGTCATCCTGAACAAAATACATGTTGAAGTGTGTGCATAAGTCCTTTGGTTTAGGCGTGACACTCAATTTGAGTTTTTATTGCTTTAAATGCATTTTCAGCCCGAGCTGAGCACGTTTTGTGTGTTTGAATGTATCTTCATAGGAATGAGTTGTGTGGTCAAATTAATGCTCATATGGGCTTCAGGAGGTCATCCTGAACAAAATACATGTTGAAGTGTGTGCATAAGTCCTTTGGTTTAGGCGTGACACTCATTTTGAGTTTTTATTGCTTTAAATGCATTTTCAGCCCGACCTGAGCACGTTTTGTGAGTTTGAATGTATCTTCATAGAATGAGTTGTGTGGTCAAATTAATGCTCATTTAGGCTTCAGGTGGTCATCCTGAACAAAATACATGTTGAAGTGTGTGCATAAGTCCTTTGGTTTAGGCGTGACACTCAATTTGAGTTTCTATTGCTTTAAATGCATTTTTAGCCCGAGCTGAGCGCGCTTTCTGACTTTGAATGTATCTTCATAGGAATGAGTTGTGTGGTCAAATTATTGCTCATTTAGGCTTCAGGAGGTCATCCTGAACAAAATACATGTTGAAGTGTGTGCATAAGTCCTTTGGTTTAGGCGTGACACTCAATTTGAGTTTTTATTGCTTTAAATGCATTTTCAGCTCGAGCTGAGCACGTTTTGTGAGTTTGAATGTATCTTCATAGGAATGAGTTGTGTGGTCAAATTAATGCTCATTTAGGCGTCAGGTGGTCATCCTGAACAAAATACATGTTGAAGTGTGTGCATAAGTCCTTTGGTTTAGGCGTGACACTCAATTTGAGTTTTTATTGCTTTAAATGCATTTTCAGCCCGAGCTGAGCACGTTTTGTGAGTTTGAATGTATCTTCATAGGAATGAGTTGTGTAGTCAAATTAATGCTCATATGGGCTTCAGGAGGTCATCCTGAACAAAATACATGTTGAAGTGTGTGCATAAATTCTTTGGTTTAGGTGTGACACTCAATTTGAGTTTTTATTGCTTTAAATGCATTTTCAGCCCGAGCTGAGCGCGCTTTCTGACTTTGAATGTATCTTCATAGGAATGAGTTGTGTGGTCAAATTAATGCTCATTTAGGCTTCAGGAGGACATCCTGAACTAAATACATGTTGAAGTGTGTCCATAAGCCCTTTGGTTTAGGCGTGACATTCAATTCGAGTTTTTATTGCGAAATGCATTTTCAGGCCGAACTGAGCACGTTTTCTGAGTTTGAATGTATCTTCATAGGAATGAGTTGTGTGGTCAAATTAATGCTCATTTAGGCTTCAGGAGGACATCTGAACTAAGTACTTGTTGAAGTGTGTGCATAAGTCCTTTGGTTTAGGTGTGACACTCAATTTGAGTTTTTATTGCGAAATGCATTTTCAGGCCGAACTGAGCGCGTTTTCTGAGTTTGAATGTATCTTCATAGGAATGAGTTGTATGGTCAAATTAATGCTCATTTAGGCTTCAGGAGGTCATCCTGAACAAAATACATGTTGAAGTGTTTGCATAAGTCCTTTGGTTTAGGCGTGACACTCAATTTGAGTTTTTATTGCTTTAAATGCATTTTTAGCCCGAGCTGACCACGTTTTGTGAGTTTGAATGTGTCTTCATAGGAATGAGTTGTGTAGTCAAATTAATGCTCATATGGGCTTCAGGATGTCATCCTGAACTAAATACATGTTGAAGTGTGTGCATAAGTCCTTTGGTTTAGGCATGACACTCAATTTGAGTTTTTATTGCTTTAAATGCATTTTCAGCCCGAGCTGAGCACGTTTTGTGAGTTTGAATGTATCTTCATAGGAATGAGTTGTGTAGTCAAATTAATGCTCATATGGGGTTCAGAAGGTCATCCTGAACAAAATACATGTTGAAGTGTGTGCATAAGTCCTTTGGTTTAGGTGTGACACTCAATTTGAGTTTTTATTGCTTTAAATGCATTTTCAGCCCGAGCTGAGCACGTTTTGTGAGTTTGAATGTATCTTCATAGGAATGAGTTGTGTGGTCAAATTAATGCTCATTTAGGCTTCAGGTGGTCATCCTGAACTAAATACATGTTGAAGTGTGTGCATAAGTCCTTTGGTTTAGGCGTGACACTCAATTTGAGTTTTTATTGCTTTAAATTAAATGCATTTTCAGCCCGAGCTGAGCGCACTTTCTGACTTTGAATGTATCTTCATAGGAATGAGTTGTGTAGTCAAATTAATGCTCATATGGGCTTCAGGAGGTCATCCTGAACAAAATACATGTTGAAGTGTGTACATAAGTCCTTTGGTTTAGGTGTGACACTCAATTTAAGTTTTTATTGCTTTAAATGCATTTTCAGCCCCAGCTAAGCACGTTTTTGTGAGTTTGAATGTATCTTCATAGGAATGAGTTGTGTGGTCAAATTAATGCTCATTTAGGCTTCAGGTGGTCATCCTGAACTAAATACATGTTGAAGTGTGTGCATAAGTCCTTTGGTTTAGGCGTGACACTCAATTTGAGTTTTTATTGCTTTAAATTAAATGCATTTTCAGCCCGAGCTGAGCGCGCTTTCTGACTTTGAATGTATCTTCATAGGAATGAGTTGTGTGGTCAAATTAATGCTCATATGGGCTTCAGGAGGTCATCCTGAACTAAGTACATGTTGAAGTGTGTGCATAAGTCCTTTGGTTTGGGCGTGACACTCAATTTGAGTTTTTATTGCTTTAAATGCATTTTCAGCCCGAGCTGAGCACGTTTTGTGACTTTGAATGTATCTTCATAGGAATGAGTTGTGTGGTCAAATTAATGCTCATATGGGCTTCAGGAGGTCATCCTGAACAAAATACATGTTGAAGTGTGTGCATAAGTCCTTTGGTTTAGGCGTGACACTCAATTTGAGTTTTTATTGCTTTAAATGCATTTTCAGCCCGAGCTGAGCACGTTTGGTGAGTTTGAATGTATCTTCATAGGAATGAGTTGTGTGGTCAAATTAATGCTCATTTAGGCTTCAGGAGGACATCCTGAACTAAATACATGTTGAAGTGTGTCCATAAGCCCTTTGGTTTAGGCGTGACATTCAATTCGAGTTTTTATTGCGAAATGCATTTTCAGGCCGAACTGAGCGCGTTTTCTGAGTTTGAATGTATCTTCATAGGAATGAGTTGTGTGGTCAAATTAATGCTCATTTAGGCTTCAGGAGGACATCTGAACTAAGTACTTGTTGAAGTGTGTGCATAAGTCCTTTGGTTTAGGTGTGACACTCAATTTGAGTTTTTATTGCGAAATGCATTTTCAGGCCGAACTGAGCGCGTTTTCTGAGTTTGAATGTATCTTCATAGGAATGAGTTGTATGGTCAAATTAATGCTCATTTAGGCTTCAGGAGGTCATCCTGAACAAAATACATGTTGAAGTGTGTGCATAAGTCCTTTGGTTTAGGCGTGACACTCAATTTGAGTTTTTATTGCTTTAAATGCATTTTCAGCCCGAGCTGAGCACGTTTTGTGAGTTTGAATGTATCTTCATAGGAATGAGTTGTGTAGTCAAATTAATGCTCATTTAGGCTTCAGGTGGTCATCCTGAACAAAATACATGTTGAAGTGTGTGCATAAGTCCTTTGGTTTAGGCGTGACACTCAATTTGAGTGTTTATTGCTTTAAATGCTTTTTCAGCCCGAGCTGAGCGCGCTTTCTGACTTTGAATGTATCTTCATAGGAATGAGTTGTATGGTCAAATTATTGCTCATTTAGGCTTCAGGAGGTCATCCTGAACAAAATACATGTTGAAGTGTGTGTATAAGTCCTTTGGTTTAGGCGTGACACTCAATTTGAGTTTTTATTGCTTTAAATGCATTTTCAGCCCGAGCTGAGCACGTTTTGTGAGTTTGAATGTATCTTCATAGGAATGAGTTGTGTGGTCAAATTAATGCTCATTTAGGCGTCTGGTGGTCATCCTGAACAAAATACATGTTGAAGTGTGTGCATAAGTCCTTTGGTTTAGGCGTGACACTCAATTTGAGTTTTTATTGCTTTAAATGCATTTTCAGCCCGAGCTGAGCACGTTTTGTGAGTTTGAATGTATCTTCATAGGAATGAGTTGTGTAGTCAAATTAATGCTCATTTAGGCTTCAGGTGGTCATCCTGAACTAAATACATGTTGAAGTGTGTGCATAAGTCCTTTGGTTTAGGCGTGACACTCAATTTGAGTTTTTATTGCTTTAAATGCATTTTCAGCCCGAGCTGAGTACGTTTTGTGAGTTTGAATGTATCTTGATAGGAATGAGTTGTGTGGTCAAATTAATGCTCATATAGGCTTCAGGATGACCTCCTGAACTAAACACATGTTGAAGTGTGTGCATAAGTCCTTTGGTTTAGGCGTGACACTCAATTTGAGTTTTTATTGCTTTAAATGCATTTTCAGCCCGAGCTGAGCACGTTTTGTGAGTTTGAATGTATCTTCATAGGAATGAGTTGTGTGGTCAAATTAATGCTCATATAGGCTTCAGGATGACCTCCTGAACTAAATACATGTTGAAGTGTGTGCATAAGTCCTTTGGTTTAGGCGTGACACTCAATTTGAGTTTTTATTGCTTTAAATGCATTTTCAGCCCGAGCTGAGCACGTTTTGTGAGTTTGAATGTATCTTCATAGGAATGAGTTGTGTAGTCAAATTACTGCTCATTTAGGCTTCAGGAGGACATCCTGAACTAAATACATTGAAGTGTGTGCAAAAGTCCTTTGGTTTGGGAGTGACGCTCATTTTGAGTTATTATTGCTTTAAATGCATTTTCAGGCCGAGTGGAACAAGTTTTCAAAATGTGTCTTGAATCATGTTATGGTCTATGTTGCCCTCTACTGACCAAAGTCCGTTATTGTCTCCGAGGCCTGAAACCATTTTACATTTATATGACTGTATAACTGTACTCTTGAGCCAATTATTCAATTTCTCTTTGTTCTTGAACTAATTATAACTCAACGCGGGTACCATGACTATACTCAATTTCAGTTTTTATTGCTTTAAGTGCAGTTTCGGGCCGAGCTGAGCATGTGTTCTGAGTTTGAATGTATCTTCATAGGAATGAGATGTGTGATCATATTAATGCTCATTTAGGCTTCAGGTGGTCATCCTGAACTAAATACATGTTGAAGTGTGTGCATAAGTCCTTTGGTATAGGCGTGACACTCAATTTGAGTTTTTATTGCTTTAAATGCTTTTTCAGCCCGAGCTTAGCGCACTTTCTGACTTTGAATGTATCTTCATAGGAATGAGTTGTGTGGTCAAATTATTGCTCATTTAGGCTTCAGGAGGTCATCCTGAACAAAATACATGTTGAAGTGTGTGTATAAGTCCTTTGGTTTAGGCGTGACACTCAATTTGAGTTTTTATTGCTTTAAATGCATTTTCAGCCTGAGCTGAGCACGTTTTGTGAGTTTGAATGTATCTTCATAGGAATGAGTTGTGTGGTCAAATTAATGCTCATTTAGGCTTCAGGTGGTCATCCTGAACAAAATACATGTTGAAGTGTGTGCATAAGTCCTTTGGTTTAGGCGTGAGACTCAATTTGAGTTTTTATTGCTTTAAATGCCTTTTCAGCCCGAGCTGAGCACGTTTTGTGAGTTTGAATGTATCTTCATAGGAATGAGTTGTGTGGTCAAATTAATGCTCATATAGGCTTCAGGATGACCTCCTGAACTAAATACATGTTGAAGTGTGTGCATAAGTCCTTTGGTTTAGGCGTGACACTCAATTTGAGTTTTTATTGCTTTAAATGCATTTTCAGCCCGAGCTGACCACGTTTTGTGAGTTTGAATGTATCTTGATAGGATTGAGTTGTGTGGTCAAATTAATGCTCATAAAGGCTTCGGGAGGTCATCCTGAACAAAATACATGTTGAAGTGTGTGCATAAGTCCTTTGGTTTAGGCGTGACACTCAATTTGAGGTTTTATTGCTTTGAATGCATTTTCAGCCCGAGCTGAGCACATTTTGTGAGTTTGAATGTATCTTGATACGAATGAGTTGTGTGGTCAAATTAATGCTCATATAGGCTTCAGGATGACCTCCTGAACTAAATACATGTTGAAGTGTGTGCATAAGTACTTTGGTTTAGCTGTGACACTCAATTTGAGTTTTTATTGCTTTAAATGAATTTTCAGCCCGAGCTGAGCACGTTTTTTGAGTTTGAATGTATCTTCATAGGAATGAGTTGTGTGGTCAAATTAATGCTCATATGGGCTTCAGGAGGTCATCCTGAACAAAATACATGTTGAAGTGTGTGCATAAGTCCTTTGGTTTAGGCGTGACACTCAATTTGAGTTTTTATTGCTTTAAATGCATTTTCAGCCCGAGCTGAGCACGTTTTGTGAGTTTGAATGTATCTTCATAGGAATTAGTTGTGTAGTCAAATTAATGCTGATTTAGGCTACAGGAGGACATCCTGAACTAAATACATGTTGAAGTGTGTCCATAAGTCCTTTGGTTTAGGCGTGACACTCAATTTGAGTTTTTATTGCTTTAAATGCATTTTCAGCCCGAGCTGAGCACGTTTTGTGAGTTTGAATGTATCTTCATAGGAATGAGTTGTGTAGTCAAATTAATGCTCATTTAGGCTTCAGGTGGTCATCCTGAACTAAATACATGTTGAAGTGTGTGCATAAGTCCTTTGGTTTAGGCGTGACACTGAATTTGAGTTTTTATTGCTTTAAATGCATTTTTTGCTGAGCTGAGCACGTTTTTTGAGTTTGAATGTATCTTCATAGGAATGAGTTGTGTAGTCAAATTACTGCTCATTTAGGCTTCAGGAGGACATCCTGAACTAAATACATTGAAGTGTGTGCAAAAGTCCTTTGGTTTGGGAGTGACACTCAATTTGAGTTATTATTGCTTTAAATGCATTTTCAGGCCGAGTGGAACAAGTTTTCAAAATGTGTCTTGATTCATGTTATGGTCTATGTTGCCCTCTACTGACCAAAGTCCGTTATTGTCTCCGAGGCCTGAAACCATTTTACATTTATATGACTGTATAACTGTACTCTTGAGCCAATCATTCAATTTCTCTTTCTTCTTGAACTAATTATAACTCAACGCGGGTACCATGACTATACTCAATTTCAGTTTTTATTGGTTTAAGTGCAGTTTCGGGCCGAGCTGAGCACGTGTTCTGAGTTTGAATGTATCTTCATAGGAATGAGATGTGTGATCATATTAATGCTCATTTAGGCTTCAGGAGGACATCTTGAACAAAATACATGTTGAAGTGTGTGCATAAGTCCTTTGGTTTAGGCGTGACACTCAATTTGAGTTTTTATTGCTTTAAATGCAGTTTCAGCCCGAGCTGAGCACGTTTTGTGAGTTTGAATGTATCTTCATAGGAATGAGTTGTGTGGTCAAATTAATGCTCATATGGGCTTCAGGAGGTCATCCTGAACAAAATACATGTTGAAGTGTGTGCATAAGTCCTTTGGTTTAGGCGTGACACTCAATTTGAGTTTTTATTGCTTTAAATGCATTTTCAGCCCGAGCTGAGCACGTTTTGTGAGTTTGAATGTATCTTCATAGGAATGAGTTGTGTAGTCAAATTAATGCTCATTTAGGCTTCAGGTGGTCATCCTGAACTAAATACATGTTGAAGTGTGTGCATACGTCCTTTGGTTTAGGCGTGACACTCAATTTGAGTTTTTATTGCTTTAAATGCATTTTCAGCCCGAGCTGAGCACGTTTTGTGAGTTTGAATGTATCTTGATAGGAATGAGTTGTGTGGTCAAATTAATGCTCATTTAGGCTTCAGGAGGACATCTGAACTAAGTACATGTTGAAGTGTGTGCATAAGTCCTTTGGTTTAGGTGTGACACTCAATTTGAGTTTTTATTGCGAAATGCATTTTCAGGCCGAACTGAGCGCGTTTTCTGAGTTTGAATGTATCTTCATAGGAATGAGTTGTGTGGTCAAATTAATGCTCATTTAGGCTTCAGGAGGTCATCCTGAACAAAATACATGTTGAAGTGTGTGCATAAGTCCTTTGGTTTAGGCGTGACACTCAATTTGAGTTTTTATTGCTTTAAATGCATTTTCAGCCCGAGCTGAGCACGTTTTGTGAGTTTGAATGTATCTTCATAGGAATGAGTTGTGTAGTCAAATTAATGCTAATTTAGGCTTCAGGTGGTCATCCTGAACAAAATACATGTTGAAGTGTGTGCATAAGTCCTTTGGTTTAGGCGTGACACTCAATTTGAGTTTTTATTGCTTTAAATGCTTTTTCAGCCCGAGCTGAGCGCGCTTTCTGACTTTGAATGTATCTTCATAGGAATGAGTTGTGTGGTCAAATTATTGCTCATTTAGGCTTCAGGAGGTCATCCTGAACAAAATACATGTTGAAGTGTGTGTATAAGTCCTTTGGTTTAGGCGTGACACTCAATTTGAGTTTTTATTGCTTTAAATGCATTTTCAGCCCGAGCTGAGCACGTTTTGTGAGTTTGAATGTATCTTCATAGGAATGAGTTGTGTGGTCAAATTAATGCTCATTTAGGCGTCTGGTGGTCATCCTGAACAAAATACATGTTGAAGTGTGTGCATAAGTCCTTTGGTTTAGGCGTGACACTCAATTTGAGTTTTTATTGCTTTAAATGCATTTTCAGCCCGAGCTGAGCACGTTTTGTGAGTTTGAATGTATCTTCATAGGAATGAGTTGTGTAGTCAAATTAATGCTCATTTAGGCTTCAGGTGGTCATCCTGAACTAAATACATGTTGAAGTGTGTGCATAAGTCCTTTGGTTTAGGCGTGACACTCAATTTGAGTTTTTATTGCTTTAAATGCATTTTCAGCCCGAGCTGAGTACGTTTTGTGAGTTTGAATGTATCTTGATAGGAATGAGTTGTGTGGTCAAATTAATGCTCATATAGGCTTCAGGATGACCTCCTGAACTAAATACATGTTGAAGTGTGTGCATAAGTCCTTTGGTTTAGGCGTGACATTCAATTTGAGTTTTTATTGCTTTAAATGCATTTTCAGCCCGAGCTGAGCACGTTTTGTGAGTTTGAATGTATCTTCATAGGAATGAGTTGTGTGGTCAAATTAATGCTCATATAGGCTTCAGGATGACCTCCTGAACTAAATACATGTTGAAGTGTGTGCATAAGTCCTTTGGTTTAGGCGTGACACTCAATTTGAGTTTTTATTGCTTTAAATGCATTTTCAGCCCGAGCTGAGCACGTTTTGTGAGTTTGAATGTATCTTCATAGGAATGAGTTGTGTAGTCAAATTACTGCTCATTTAGGCTTCAGGAGGACATCCTGAACTAAATACATTGAAGTGTGTGCAAAAGTCCTTTGGTTTGGGAGTGACACTCATTTTGAGTTATTATTGCTTTAAATGCATTTTCAGGCCGAGTGGAACAAGTTTTCAAAATGTGTCTTGAATCATGTTATGGTCTATGTTGCCCTCTACTGACCAAAGTCCGTTATTGTCTCCGAGGCCTGAAACCATTTTACATTTATATGACTGTATAACTGTACTCTTGAGCCAATTATTCAATTTCTCTTTGTTCTTGAACTAATTATAACTCAACGCGGGTACCATGACTATACTCAATTTCACATTTTTATTGCTTTAAGTGCAGTTTCGGGCCGAGCTGAGCATGTGTTCTGAGTTTGAATGTATCTTCATAGGAATGAGATGTGTGATCATATTAATGCTCATTTAGGCTTCAGGTGGTCATCCTGAACTAAATACATGTTGAAGTGTGTGCATAAGTCCTTTGGTATAGGCGTGACACTCAATTTGAGTTTTTATTGCTTTAAATGCTTTTTCAGCCCGAGCTTAGCGCACTTTCTGACTTTGAATGTATCTTCATAGGAATGAGTTGTGTGGTCAAATTATTGCTCATTTAGGCTTCAGGAGGTCATCCTGAACAAAATACATGTTGAAGTGTGTGTATAAGTCCTTTGGTTTAGGCGTGACACTCAATTTGAGTTTTTATTGCTTTAAATGCATTTCCAGCCCGAGCTGACCACGTTTTGTGAGTTTGAATGTATCTTGATAGGAATGAGTTGTGTGGTCAAATTAATGCTCATATAGGCTTCGGGAGGTCATCCTGAACAAAATACATGTTGAAGTGTGTGCATAAGTCCTTTGGTTTAGGCGTGACACTCAATTTGAGGTTTTATTGCTTTGAATGCATTTTCAGCCCGAGCTGAGCACATTTTGTGAGTTTGAATGTATCTTGATACGAATGAGTTGTGTGGTCAAATTAGTGCTCATATAGGCTTCAGGATGACCTCCTGAACTAAATACATGTTGAAGTGTGTGCATAAGTACTTTGGTTTAGCTGTGACACTCAATTTGAGTTTTTATTGCTTTAAATGAATTTTCAGCCCGAGCTGAGCACGTTTTTTGAGTTTGAATGTATCTTCATAGGAATGAGTTGTGTGGTCAAATTAATGCTCATATGGGCTTCAGGAGGTCATCCTGAACAAAATACATGTTGAAGTGTGTGCATAAGTCCTTTGGTTTAGGCGTGACACTCAATTTGAGTTTTTATTGCTTTAAATGCATTTTCAGCCCGAGCTGAGCACGTTTTGTGAGTTTGAATGTATCTTCATAGGAATGAGTTGTGTGGTCAAATTAATGCTCATTTAGGCTTCAGGAGGACATCTGAACTAAGTACATGTTGAAGTGTGTGCATAAGTCCTTTGGTTTGGACGTGACACTCAATTTGAGTTTTTATTGCTTTAAATGCATTTTCAGCCCGAGCTGAGCACGTTTTGTGAGTTTGAATGTATCTTCATAGGAATGAGTTGTGTAGTCAAATTACTGCTCATTTAGGCTTCAGGAGGACATCCTGAATTAAATACATTGAAGTGTGTGCAAAAGTCCTTTGGTGTGGGAGTGACACTCAATTTGAGTTTTTATTGCTTTAAATGCATTTTCAGGCCGAGTGGAACAAGTTTTCAAAATGTGTCTTGAATCATGTTATGGTCTATGTTCCCCTCTACTGACCAAAGTCCGTTATTGTCTCCAAGGCCTGAAACCATTTTACATTTATATGACTGTATAACTGTACTCTTGAGCCAATTATTCAATTTCTCTTTGTTCTTGAACTAATTATAACTCAACGCGGGTACCATGACTATACTCAATTTCAGTTTTTATTGCTTTAAGTGCAGTTTCGGGCCGAGCTGAGCACGTGTTCTGAGTTTGAATGTATCTTCATAGGAATGAGATGTGTGATCATATTAATGCTCATTTAGGCTTCAGGTGGTCATCCTGAACTAAATACATGTTGAAGTGTGTGCATAAGTCCTTTGGTTTAGGCGTGACACTCATTTTGAGTTTTTATTGCTTTAAAAGCATTTTCAGCCCGAGCTGAGCACGTTTTGTGAGTTTGAATGTATCTTCATAGGAATGAGTTGTGTGGTCAAATTAATGCTCATTTAGGCTTCAGGAGGACATCTGAACTAAGTACATGTTGAAGTGTGTGCATAAGTCCTTTGGTTTAGGCGTGACACTCAATTTGAGTTTTTATTGCTTTAAATGCTTTTTCAGCCCGAGCTGAGCGCGTTTTGTGAGTTCGAATGTATCTTCATAGGAATGAGTTGTGTAGTCAAATTAATGCTCATTTAGGCTTCAGGAGGACATCTTGAACAAAATACATGTTGAAGTGTGTGCATAAGTCCTTTGGTTTAGGCGTGACACTCAATTTGAGTTTTTATTGCTTTAAATGCTTTTTCAGCCCGAGCTGAGCGCGTTTTGTGAGTTTGAATGTATCTTCATAGGAATGAGTTGTGTAGTCAAATTACTGCTCATTTAGGCTTCAGGAGGACATCCTGAATTAAATACATTGAAGTGTGTGCAAAAGTCCTTTGGTTTGGGAGTGACACTCAATTTGAGTTTTTATTGCTTTAAATGCATTTTCAGGCCGAGTGGAACAAGTTTTCAAAATGTGTCTTGAATCATGTTATGGTCTATGTTCCCCTCTACTGACCAAAGTCCGTTATTGTCTCCAAGGCCTGAAACCATTTTACATTTATATGACTGTATAACTGTACTCTTGAGCCAATTATTCAATTTCTCTTTGTTCTTGAACTAATTATAACTCAACGCGGGTACCATGACTATACTCAATTTGAGTTTTTATTGCTTTAAATGCATTTTCAGCCCGAGCTGAGCACGTTTTGTGAGTTTGAATGTATCTTCATAGGAATGAGTTGTGTGGTCAAATTAATGCTCATATGGGCTTCAGGAGGTCATCCTGAACAAAATACATGTTGAAGTGTGTGCATAAGTCCTTTGGTTTCGGCGTGACACTCAATTTGAATTTTTATTGCTTTAAATGCTTTTTCAGCCCGAGCTGAGCACGTTTTGTGAGTTTGAATGTATCTTGATAGGAATGAGTTGTGTGGTCAAATTAATGCTCATATAGGCTTCGGGAGGTCATCCTGAACAAAATACATGTTGAAGTGTGTGCATAAGTCCTTTGGTTTAGGCGTGACACTCAATTTGAGGTTTTATTGCTTTGAATGCATTTTCAGCCCGAGCTGAGCACATTTTGTGAGTTTGAATGTATCTTGATACGAATGAGTTGTGTGGTCAAATTAATGCTCATATAGGCTTCAGGATGACCTCCTGAACTAAATACATGTTGAAGTGTGTGCATAAGTACTTTGGTTTAGCTGTGACACTCAATTTGAGTTTTTATTGCTTTAAATGAATTTTCAGCCTGAGCTGAGCACGTTTTTTGAGTTTGAATGTATCTTCATAGGAATGAGTTGTGTGGTCAAATTAATGCTCATATGGGCTTCAGGAGGTCATCCTGAACAAAATACATGTTGAAGTGTGTGCATAAGTCCTTTGGTTTAGGCGTGACACTCAATTTGAGTTTTTATTGCTTTAAATGCATTTTCAGCCCGAGCTGAGCACGTTTTGTGAGTTTGAATGTATCTTCATAGGAATGAGTTGTGTGGTCAAATTAATGCTCATTTAGGCTTCAGGAGGACATCTGAACTAAGTACATGTTGAAGTGTGTGCATAAGTCCTTTGGTTTGGACGTGACACTCAATTTGAGTTTTTATTGCTTTAAATGCATTTTCAGCCCGAGCTGAGCACGTTTTGTGAGTTTGAATGTATCTTCATAGGAATGAGTTGTGTAGTCAAATTACTGCTCATTTAGGCTTCAGGAGGACATCCTGAATTAAATACATTGAAGTGTGTGCAAAAGTCCTTTGGTTTGGGAGTGACACTCAATTTGAGTTTTTATTGCTTTAAATGCATTTTCAGGCCGAGTGGAACAAGTTTTCAAAATGTGTCTTGAATCATGTTATGGTCTATGTTCCCCTCTACTGACCAAAGTCCGTTATTGTCTCCAAGGCCTGAAACCATTTTACATTTATATGACTGTATAACTGTACTCTTGAGCCAATTATTCAATTTCTCTTTGTTCTTGAACTAATTATAACTCAACGCGGGTACCATGACTATACTCAATTTCAGTTTTTATTGCTTTAAGTGCAGTTTCGGGCCGAGCTGAGCACGTGTTCTGAGTTTGAATGTATCTTCATAGGAATGAGATGTGTGAACATATTAATGCTCATTTAGGCTTCAGGTGGTCATCCTGAACTAAATACATGTTGAAGTGTGTGCATAACTCCTTTGGTTTAGGCGTGACACTCAATTTGAGTTTTTATTGCTTTAAAAGCATTTTCAGCCCGAGCTGAGCACGTTTTGTGAGTTTGAATGTATCTTCATAGGAATGAGTTGTGTGGTCAAATTAATGCTCATTTAGGCTTCAGGAGGACATCTGAACTAAGTACATGTTGAAGTGTGTGCATAAGTCCTTTGGTTTAGGCGTGACACTCAATTTGAGTTTTTATTGCTTTAAATGCTTTTTCAGCCCGAGCTGAGCGCGTTTTGTGAGTTCGAATGTATCTTCATAGGAATGAGTTGTGTAGTCAAATTAATGCTCATTTAGGCTTCAGGAGGACATCCTGAATTAAATACATTGAAGTGTGTGCAAAAGTCCTTTGGTTTGGGAGTGACACTCAATTTGAGTTTTTATTGCTTTAAATGCATTTTCAGGCCGAGTGGAACAAGTTTTCAAAATGTGTCTTGAATCATGTTATGGTCTATATTCCCCTCTACTGACCAAAGTCCGTTATTGTCTCCAAGGCCTGAAACCATTTTACATTTATATGACTGTATAACTGTACTCTTGAGCCAATTATTCAATTTCTCTTTGTTCTTGAACTAATTATAACTCAACGCGGGTACCATGACTATACTCAATTTGAGTTTTTATTGCTTTAAATGCATTTTCAGCCTGAGCTGAGCACGTTTTGTGAGTTTGAATGTATCTTCATAGGAATGAGTTGTGTGGTCAAATTAATGCTCATATGGGCTTCAGGAGGTCATCCTGAACAAAATACATGTTGAAGTGTGTGCATAAGTCCTTTGGTTTAGGCGTGACACTCAATTTGAATTTTTATTGCTTTAAATGCTTTTTCAGCCCGAGCTGAGCGCGCTTTCTGACTTTGAATGTATCTTCATAGGAATGAGTTGTGTGGTCAAATTATTGCTCATTTAGGCTTCAGGAGGTCATCCTGAACAAAATACATGTTGAAGTGTGTGCATAAGTCCTTTGGTTTAGGCGTGACACTCAATTTGAGTTTTTATTGCTTTAAATGCATTTTCTGCCGAGCTGAGCACGTTTTTTGAGTTTGAATGTATCTTCATAGGAATGAGTTTAGTCAAATTACTGCTCATTTAGGCTTCAGGAGGACATCCTGAGCTAAGTACATGTTGAAGTGTGTGCATAAGTCCTTTGGTTTAGTCGTGACATTCCATTCGAGTTTTTATTGCTTTAAATGCATTTTCAGCCCGAGCTGAGCACGTTTTGTGAGTTTGCATGTATCTTCATAGGAATGAGTTGTGTGGTCAAATTAATGCTCATTTAGGCTTCAGGTGGTCATCCTGAACATAATACATGTTGAAGTGTGTGCATAAGTCCTTTGGTTTAGGCGTGACACTCAATTTGAGTTTTTATTTTTTTAAATGCATTTTCAGCCCGAGCTGAGCACGTTTTGTGAGTTTGAATGTATCTTCATAGGAATGAGTTGTGTGGTCAAATTAATGCTCATTTAGGCTTCAGGTGGTCATCCTGAACAAAATACATGTTGAAGTGTGTGCATAAGTCCTTTGGTTTAGGCGTGACACTCAATTTGAGTTTTTATTGCTTTAAATGCATTTTTTGCCGAGCTGAGCACGTTTTTTGAGTTTGAATGTATCTTCATAGGAATGAGTTGTGTAGTCAAATTACTGCTCATTTAGGCTTCAGGAGGACATCCTGAACTAAATACATTGAAGTGTGTGCAAAAGTCCTTTGGTTTGGGAGTGACACTCAATTTGAGTTATTATTGCTTTAAATGCATTTTCAGGCCGAGTGGAACAAGTTTTCAAAATGTGTCTTGAATCATGTTATGGTCTATGTTGCCCTCTACTGACCAAAGTCCGTTATTGTCTCCGAGGCCTGAAACCATTTTACATTTATATGACTGTATAACTGTACTCTTGAGCCAATTATTCAATTTCTCTTTGTTCTTGAACTAATTATAACTCAACGCGGGTACCATGACTATACTCAATTTCAGTTTTTATTGCTTTAAGTGCAGTTTCGGGCCGAGCTGAGCACTTGTTCTGAGTTTGAATGTATCTTCATAGGAATGAGATGTGTGATCATATTAATGCTCATTTAGGCTTCAGGAGGACATCTTGAACAAAATACATGTTGAAGTGTGTGCATAAGTCCTTTGATTTGGGTGTGACACTCAATTTGAATTTTTATTGCTTTAAATGCATTTTCAGCCCGAGCTGAGCACGTTTTGTGAGTTTGAATGTATCTTCATAGGAATGAGTTGTGTAGTCAAATTAATGCTCATTTAGGCTTCAGGTGGTCATCCTGAACAAAATACATGTTGAAGTGTGTGCATAAGTCCTTTGGTTTAGGCGTGACACTCAATTTGAGTTTTTATTGCTTTAAATGCATTTTCAGCCCGAGCTGAGCACGTTTTGTGAGTTTGAATGTATCTTCATAGAATGAGTTGTGTGGTCAAATTAATGCTCATATGGGCTTCAGGAGGTCATCCTGAACAAAATACATGTTGAAGTGTGTGAATAAGTCCTTTGGTTTAGGTGTGACACTCAATTTGAGTTTTATTGCTTTAAATGCATTTTCAGCCCGAGCTGAGCACGTTTTGTCAGTTTGAATGTATCTTCATAGGAATGAGTTGTGTGGTCAAATTAATGCTCATATGGGCTTCAGGAGGTCATCCTGAACAAAATACACGTTGAAGTGTGTGCATAAGTCCTTTGGTTTAGGTGTGACACTCAATTTGAGTTTTTATTGCTTTAAATGCATTTTCAGCCCGAGCTGAGCGCGTTTTGTGAGTTTGAATGTATCTTCAAAAGAATGAGTTGTGTGGTCAAATGAATGCCTATTTAGGCTTCAGGAGGTCATCCTGAACAAAATACATGTTGAAGTGTGTGCATAAGTCCTTTGGTTTAGGTGTGACACTCAATTTGAGTTTTTATTGCTTTAAATGCATTTTCAGCCCGAGCTGAGCACGTTTTGTGAGTTTGAATGTATCTTCATAGGAATGAGTTGTGTGGTCAAATTAATGCTCATTTAGGCTTCAGGTGGTCATCCTGAACTAAATACATGTTAAAGTGTGTGAATAAGTCCTTTGGTTTAGGCGTGACACTCAATTTGAGTTTTTATTGCTTTAAATTGAATGCATTTTCAGCCCGAGCTGAGCGCGCTTTCTGACTTTGAATGTATCTTCATAGGAATGAGTTGTGTGGTGAAATTATTGCTGATTTAGGCTTCAGGAGGTCATCCTGAACAAAATACATGTTGAAAAGTGTGCATAAGTCCTTTGGTTTAGGCGTGACACTCAATTTGAGTTTTTATTGCTTTAATTGCATTTTCAGCCCGAGCTGAGCACGTTTTGTGAGTTTGAATGTATCTTCATAGGAATGAGTTGTGTGGTCAAATTAATGCTCATATGGGCTTCAGGAGGTCATCCTGAACAAAATACATGTTGAAGTGTGTGAATAAGTCCTTTGGTTTAGGTGTGACACTCAATTTGAGTTTTATTGCTTTAAATGCATTTTCAGCCCGAGCTGAGCACGTTTTGTGAGTTTGAATGTATCTTCATAGGAATGAGTTGTGTGGTCAAATTAATGCTCATATGGGCTTCAGGAGGTCATCCTGAACAAAATACACGTTGAAGTGTGTGCATAAGTCCTTTGGTTTAGATGTGACACTCAATTTGAGTTTTTATTGCTTTCAATGCATTTTCAGCCCGAGTTGAGCACGTTTTGTGAGTTTGAATGTATCTTCATAGGAATGAGTTGCGTGGTCAAATTAATGCTCATTTAGGCTTCAGGTGGTCATCCTGAACTAAATACATGTTGAAGTGTGTGCATAAGTCCTTTGGTTTAGGCGTGACACTCAATTTGAGTTTTTATTGCTTTAAATGCATTTTCAGCCCGAGCTGAGCACGTTTTGTGAGTTTGAATGTATCTTTATAGGAATGAGTTGTGTAGTCAAACTAATGCTCATATGGGCTTCACGAGGTCATCCTGAGCAAAATACATGTTGAAGTGTGTGCATAAGTCCTTTGGTTTAGGTGTGACACTCAATTTGAGTTTTAATTGCTTTAAATGCATTTTCAGCCCGAGCTGAGCACGTTTTTTGAGTTTGAATGTATCTTCATAGGAATGAGTTGTGTAGTCAAATTAATGCTCATATGGGCTTCAGGATGTCATCCTGAACAAAATACATGTTGAAGTGTGTGCATAAGTCCTTTGGTTTAGGTGTGACACTCAATTTGAGTTTTTATTGCTTTAAATGCATTTTCAGCCCGAGCTGAGCGCGTTTTGTGAGTTTGAATGTATCTTCATAGGAATGAGTTGTGTGGTCAAATTAATGCTTATTTAGGCTTCAGGAGGTCACCCTGAACAAAATACATGTTGTAGTGTGTGCATAAGTCCTTTGGTTTAGGCGTGACACTCAATTTGAGTTTTTATTGCTTTAAATGCATTTTCAGCCCGAGCTGAGCGCGTTTTGTGAGTTTGAATGTATCTTCATAGGAATGAGTTGTGTGGTCAAATTAATGCTCATATGGGCTTCAGGAGGTCATCCTGAACAAAATACATGTTGAAGTGTGTGCATAAGTCCTTTGGTTTAGTTGTGACACTCAATTTGAGTTTTTATTGCGAAATGCATTTTCAGGCCGAACTGAGCGCGTTTTCTGAGTTTGAATGTATCTTCATAGGAATGAGTTGTGTGGTCAAATTAATGCTCATTTAGGCTTCAGGAGGTCATCCTGAACAAAATACATGTTGAAGTGTGTGCATAAGTCCTTTGGTTTAGGCGTGACACTCAATTTGAGTTTTTATTGCTTTAAATGCATTTTCAGCCCGAGCTGAGCACGTTTTGTGAGTTTCAATGTATCTTCATAGGAATGAGTTGTGTGGTCAAATTAATGCTCATATGGGCTTCAGGAGGTCATCCTGAACAAAATACATGTTGAAGTGTGTGCATAAGTCCTTTGGTTCAGGCGTGACACTCAATTTGAGCTTTTATTCCTTTAAATGCATTTTCAGCCCGAGTTGAGCACGTTTTGTTAGTTTGAATGTATCTTCATAGGAATGAGTTGTGTGGTCAAATTAATGCTCATTTAGGCTTCAGGTGGTCATCCTGAACTAAATACATGTTGAAGTGTTTGCATAAGTCCTTTGGTTTAGGCGTGACACTCAATTTGAGTTTTTATTGCTTTAAATGCATTTTCAGCCCGAGCTGAGCACGTTTTGTGAGTTTGAATGTATCTTCATAGGAATGAGTTGTGTAGTCAAATTAATGCTCATATAGGCTTCAGGATGTCATCCTGAACTAAATACATGTTGAAGTGTGTGCATAAGTCCTTTGGTTTAGGCGTGACACTCAATTTGAGTTTTTATTGCTTTAAATGCATTTTCAGCCCGAGTTGAGCACGTTTTGTGAGTTTGAATGTATCTTCATAGGAATGAGTTGTGTGGTCAAATTAATGCTCATTTAGGCTTCAGGTGGTCATCCTGAACTAAATACATGTTGAAGTGTGTGCATAAGTCCTTTGGTTTAGGCGTGACACTCAATTTGAGTTTTTATTGCTTTAAATGCATTTTCAGCCCAAGCTGAGCACGTTTTGTGAGTTTGAATGTATCTTCATAGGAATGAGTTGTGTGGTCAAATTAATGCTCATTTAGGCTTCAGGTGGTCATCCTGAACTAAATACATGTTGAAGTGTGTGCATAAGTCCTTTGGTTTAGGCGTGACACTCAATTTGAGTTTTTATTGCTTTAAATTAAATGCATTTTCAGCCCGAGCTGAGCGCGCTTTCTGACTTTGAATGTATCTTCATAGGAATGAGTTGTGTGGTCAAATTATTGCTGATTTAGGCTTCAGGAGGTCATCCTGAACAAAATACATGTTGAAGTGTGTGCATAAGTCCTTTGGTTTAGGCTTGACACTCAATTTGAGTTTTTATTGCTTTAAATGCATTTTCACCCCGAGCTGAGCACGTTTTGTGAGTTTGAATGTAACTTCATAGGAATGAGTTGTGTGGTCAAATTAATGCTCATTTAGGCGTCAGGTGGTCATCCTGAACAAAATACATGTTGAAGTGTGTGCATAAGTCCTTTGGTTTAGGCGTGACACTCAATTTGAGTTTTTATTGCTTTAAATGCATTTTCAGGCCGAGCTGAGCACGTTTTGTGAGTTTGAATGTATCTTCATAGGAATGAGTTGTGTGGTCAAATTAATGCCCATATGGGCTTCAGGAGGTCATCCTGAACAAAATACATGTTGAAGTGTGTGCATAAGTCCTTTGGTTTAGGCGTGACACTCAATTTGAGTTTTTATTGCTTTAAATGCATTTTCAGCCCGAGCTGAGCACGTTTTGTGAGTTTGAATGTATCTTCATAGGAATGAGTTGTGTGGTCAAATTAATGCTCATATGGGCTTCAGGAGGTCATCCTGAACAAAATACATGTTGAAGTGAGTGCATAAGTCCTTTGGTTTAGGTGTGACACTCAATTTGACTTTTTATTGCTTTAAATGCATTTTCAGCCCGAGCTGAGCACGTTTTTTGAGTTTGAATGTATCTTCATAGGAATGAGTTGTGTGGTCAAATTATTGCTCATTTAGGCTTCAGGAGGTCATCCTGAACAAAATACATGTTGAAGTGTGTGCATAAGTCCTTTGGTTTAGGCGTGACACTCAATTTGAGTTTTTATTGCTTTAAATGCATTTTCAGCCCGAGCTGAGCACGTTTTGTGAGTTTGAATGTATCTTCATAGAATGAGTTGTGTGGTCAAATTAATGCTCATTTAGGCTTCAGGTGGTCATCCTGAACAAAATACATGTTGAAGTGTGTGCATAAGTCCTTTGGTTTAGGCGTGACATTCAATTTGAGTTTTTATTGCTTTAAATGCATTTTTAGCCCGAACTGAGCATGTTTTGTGAGTTTGAATGTATCTTCATAGGAATGAGTTGTGTGGTCAAATTAATGCTCATTTAGGCTTCAGGTGGTCATCCTGAACTAAATACATGTTGAAGTGTGTGCATAAGTCCTTTGGTTTAGGTGTGACACTCAATTTGAGTTTTTATTGCTTTAAATGCATTTTCAGCCCGAGCTGAGCGCGCTTTCTGACTTTGAATGTATCTTCATAGGAATGAGTTGTGTGGTCAAATTATTGCTGATTTAGGCTTCAGGAGGTCATCCTGAACAAAATACATGTTGAAGTGTGTGCATAAGTCCTTTGGTTTAGGCGTGACATTCAATTTGAGTTTTTATTGCTTTAAATGCATTTTTAGCCCGAGCTGAGCATGTTTTGTGAGTTTGAATGTATCTTCATAGGAATGAGTTGTGTGGTCAAATTAATGCTCATTTAGGCTTCAGGTGGTCATCCTGAACAAAATACATGTTGACGTGTGTGCATAAGTCCTTTGGTTTAGGTGTGACACTCAATTTGAGTTTTTATTGCTTTAAATGCATTTTCAGCCGGAGCTGAGCACGTTTTGTGAGTTTGAATGTATCTTCATAGGAATGAGTTGTGTGGTCAAATTAATGCTCATTTAGGCTTCAGGTGGTCATCCTGAACTAAATACATGTTGAAGTGTGTGCATAAGTCCTTTGGTTTAGGCGTGACACTCAATTTGAGTTTTTATTGCTTTAAATTAAATGCATTTTCAGCCCGAGCTGAGCGCGCTTTCTGACTTTGAATGTATCTTCATAGGAATGAGTTGTGTGGTGAAATTATTGCTGATTTAGGCTTCAGGAGGTCATCCTGAACAAAATACATGTTGAAGTGTGTGCATAAGTCCTTTGGTTTAGGCGTGACACTCAATTTGAGTTTTTATTGCTTTAAATGCATTTTCAGCCCGAGCTGAGCACGTTTTGTGAGTTTGAATGTATCTTCATAGAATGAGTTATGTGGTCAAATTAATGCTCATTTAGGCTTCAGGTGGTCATCCTGAACAAAATACATGTTGAAGTGTGTGCATAAGTCCTTTGATTTAGGCGTGACACTCAATTTGAGTTTTTATTGCTTTAAATGCATTTTCAGCCCGAGCTGAGCACGTTTTGTGAGTTTGAATGTATCTTCATAGGAATGAGTTGTGTGGTCAAATTAATGCTCATTTAGGCTTCAGGTGGTCATCCTGAACTAAATACATGTTGAAGTGTGGGCATAAGTCCTTTGGTTTAGGTGTGACACTCAATTTGAGTTTTTATTGCTTTAAATGCATTTTCAGCCCAAGCTGAGCACGTTTTGTGAGTTTGAATGTATCTTCATAGAATGAGTTGTGTGGTCAAATTAATGCTCATTTAGGCTTCAGGTGGTCATCCTGAACAAAATACATGTTGAAGTGTGTGCATAAGTCCTTTGGTTTAGGCGTGACATTCAATTTGAGTTTTTATTGCTTTAAATGCATTTTCAGCCCGAGCTGACCATGTTTTGTGAGTTTGAATGTATCTTCATAGGAATGAGTTGTGTGGTCAAATAAATGCTCATTTAGGCTTCAGGTGGTCATCCTGAACAAAATACATTATGACGTGTGTGCATAAGTCCTTTGGTTTAGGTGTGACACTCAATTTGAGTTTTTATTGCTTTAAATTAAATGCATTTTCAGCCCGAGCTGAGCGCGCTTTCTGACTTTGAATGTATCTTCATAGGAATGAGTTGTGTGGTGAAATTATTGCTGATTTAGGCTTCAGGAGGCCATCCTGAACAAAATACATGTTGAAGTGTGTGCATAAGTTCTGTGGTTTAGGCGTGACACTCAATTTGAGTTTTTATTGCTTTAAATGCATTTTCAGCCCGAGCTGAGCACGTTTTGTGAGTTTGAATGTATCTTCATAGAATGAGTTGTGTGGTCAAATTAATGCTCATTTAGGCTTCAGGTGGTCATCCTGAACAAAATACATGTTGAAGTGTGTGCATAAGTCCTTTGATTTAGGCGTGACACTCAATTTGAGTTTTTATTGCTTTAAATGCATTTTCAGCCCGAGCTGAGCACGTTTTGTGAGTTTGAATGTATCTTCATAGGAATGAGTTGTGTGGTCAAATTAATCCTCATTTAAGCTTCAGGTGGTCATCCTGAACTAAATACATGTTGAAGTGTGGGCATAAGTCCTTTGGTTTAGGCGTGACACTCAATTTGAGTTTTTATTGCTTTAAATGCATTTTCAGCCCGAGCTGAGCACGTTTTGTGAGTTTGAATGTATCTTCATAGAATGAGTTGTGTGGTCAAATTAATGCTCATTTAGGCTTCAGGTGGTCATCCTGAACAAAATACATGTTGAAGTGTGTGCATAAGTCCTTTGGTTTAGGCGTGACATTCAATTTGAGTTTTTATTGCTTTAAATGCATTTTCAGCCCGAGCTGAGCATGTTTTGTGAGTTTGAATGTATCTTCATAGGAATGAGTTGTGTGGTCAAATTAATGCTCATTTAGGCTTCAGGTGGTCATCCTGAACAAAATACATGTTGACGTGTGTGAATAAGTCCTTTGGTTTAGGTGTGACACTCAATTTGAGTTTTTATTGCTTTAAATGCATTTTCAGCCCGAGCTGAGCGCGTTTTGTGAGTTTGAATGTATCTTCATAGGAATGAGTTGTGTGGTCAAATTAATGCTTATTTAGGCTTCAGGAGGTCATCCTGAACAAAATACATGTTGAAGTGTGTGCATAAGTCCTTTGGTTTAGGCGTGACACTCAATTTGAGTTTTTATTGCTTTAAATGCATTTTCAGCCCGAGTTGAGCACGTTTTGTGAGTTTGAAAATATCTTCATAGGAATGAGTTGTGTGGTCAAATTAATGCTCATTTAGGCTTCAGGTGGTCATCCTGAACTAAATACATGTTGAAGTGTGTGCATAAGTCCTTTGGTTTAGGCGTGACACTCAATTTGAGTTTTTATTGCTTTAAATGCATTTTCAGCCCGAGCTGAGCACGTTTTGTGAGTTTGAATGTATCTTCATAGGAATGAGTTGTGTAGTCAAATTAATGCTCATATGGGCTTCAGGAGGTCATCCTGAACAAAATACATGTTGAAGTGTGTGCATAAGTCCTTTGGTTTAGGCGTGACACTCAATTTGAGTTTTTATTGCTTTAAATGCATTTTCAGCCCGACCTGAGCACGTTTTGTGAGTTTGAATGTATCTTCATAGGAATGAGTTGTGTGGTCAAATTAATGCTCATTTAGGCTTCAGGTGGTCATCCAGAACTAAATACATGTTGAAGTGTGTGCATAAGTCCTTTGGTTTAGGCGTGACACTCAATTTGAGTTTTTATTGCTTTAAATTAAATGCATTTTCAGCCCGAGCTGAGCGCGCTTTCTGACTTTGAATGTATCTTCATAGGAATGAGTTGTGTGGTGAAATTATTGCTGATTTAGGCTTCAGGAGGTCATCCTGAACAAAATACATGTTGAAGTGTGTGCATAAGTCCTTTGGTTTAGGCGTGACACTCAATTTGAGTTTTTATTGCTTTAAATGCATTTTCAGCCCGAGCTGAGCACGTTTTGTGAGTTTGAATGTATCTTCATAGGAATGAGTTGTGTGGTCAAATTAATGCTCATTTAGGCTTCAGGTGGTCATCCTGAACTAAATACATGTTGAAGTGTGTGCATAAGTCCTTTGGTTTAGGCGTGACACTCAATTTGAGTTTTTATTGCTTTAAATGCATTTTCAGCCCGAGCTGAGCACGTTTTGTGAGTTTGAATGTATCTTTATAGGAATGAGTTGTGTAGTCAAATTATTGCTCATATGGGCTTCAGGAGGTCATCCTGAACAAAATACATGTTGAAGTGTGTGCATAAGTCCTTTGGTTTAGGTGTGACACTCAATTTGAGTTTTTATTGCTTTAAATGCATTTTCAGCCCGAGCTGAGCACGTTTTGTGAGTTTGAATGTATCTTCATAGGAATGAGTTGTGTAGTCAAATTAATGCTCATTTAGGCTTCAGGTGGTCATCCTGAACTAAATACATGTTGAAGTGTGTGCATAAGTCCTTTGGTTTAGGCGTGACACTCAATTTGAGTTTTTATTGCTTTAAATTAAATGCATTTTCAGCCCGAGCTGAGCGCGCTTTCTGACTTTGAATGTATCTTCATAGGAATGAGTTGTGTGGTCAAATTAATGCTCATTTAGGCGTCAGGTGGTCATCCTGAACAAAATACATGTTGAAGTGTGTGCATAAGTCCTTTGGTTTAGGCGTGACACTCAATTTGAGTTTTTATTGCTTTAAATGCATTTTCAGCCCGAGCTGAGCATGTTTTGTGAGTTTGAATGTATCTTCATTGGAATGAGTTGTGTGGTCAAATTAATGCTCATTTAGGCTTCAGGTGGTCATCCTGAACAAAATACATGTTGAAGTGTGTGCATAAGTCCTTTGGTTTAGGTGTGACACTCAATTTGAGTTTTTATTGCTTTAAATGCATTTTCAGCCCGAGCTGAGCGCGTTTTGTGAGTTTGAATGTATCTTCATAGGAATGAGTTGTGTGGTCAAATTAATGCTTATTTAGGCTTCAGGAGGTCATCCTGAACAAAATACATGTTGAAGTGTGTGCATAAGTCCTTTGGTTTAGGCGTGACACTCAATTTGAGTTTTTATTGCTTTAAATGCACCTCCAAGCTAGTCTAGTGGTCTACGACGAGGCGTTTGGTATTGACGGTCCTGGTTCGGTTCCAGGACGTTGCCTTATATGGCGGCCCGGTAGTCCAGTGGTTAGCACGTCGGCTTCACAGTGCAGAGGTACCGGGTTCGATTCCAGCTCCGGCCTCCCTGTGTGGAGTTTGCATGTTCTCCCCGGGCCTGCGTGGGTTTTCTCCGGGTGCCCCGGTTTCCTCCCACATTCCAAAAACATGCATAGCAGGTTGATTGGACGCTCTAAATTGTCCCTAGGTGTGAGTGTGGGCGTGGATGGTTGTTCGTCTCTGTGTGCCCTGCGATTGGCTGGCAACCGATTCAGGGTGTCCCCCGCCTACTGCCCGAAGACGGCTGGGATAGGCTCCAGCACCCCCCGCGACCCTAGTGAGGATCAAGCGGTTCGGATAATGGATGGATGGATGGATGCTTTAAATGCATTTTCAGCCCGAGTTGAGCACGTTTTGTGAGTTTGAATGTATCTTCATAGGAATGAGTTGTGTGGTCAAATTAATGCTCATTAAGGCGTCAGGTGGTCATCCTGAACAAAATACATGTTGAAGTGTGTGCATAAGTCCTTTGGTTTAGGCGTGACACTCAATTTGAGTTTTTATTGCTTTAAATGCATTTTCAGCCCGAGCTAAGCAAGTTTTGTGAGTTTAAATGTATCTTCATAGGAATGAGTTGTGTAGTCAAATTAATGCTCATATAGGGTTCAGAGGGTCATCCTGAACAAAATACATGTTGAAGTGTGTGCATAAGTCCTTTGGTTTAGGTGTGACACTCAATTTGAGTTTTTATTGCTTTAAATGCATTTTCAGCCCGAGCTGAGCACGTTTTGTGAGTTTGAATGTATCTTCATAGGAATGAGTTGTGTGGTCAAATTAATGCTCATTTAGGCTTCAGGTGGTCATCCTGAACTAAATACATGTTGATGTGTGTGCATAAGTCCTTTGGTTTAGGTGTGACACTCAATTTGAGTTTTTATTGCTTTAAATGCATTTTCAGCCCGAGCTGAGCGCGTTTTGTGAGTTTGAATGTATCGTCATAGGAATGAGTTGTGTGGTCAAATTAATGCTTATTTAGGCTTCAGGAGGTCATCCTGAACAAAATACATGTTGAAGTGTGTGCATAAGTCCTTTGGTTTAGGCGTGACACTCAATTTGAGTTTTTATTGCTTTAAATGCATTTTCAGCCCGAGCTGAGCGCGCTTTCTGACTTTGAATGTATCTTCATAGGAATGAGTTGTGTGGTCAAATTAATGCTCATTTAGGCGTCAGGTGGTCATCCTGAACAAAATACATGTTGAAGTGTGTGCATAAGTCCTTTGGTTTAGGCGTGACACTCAATTTGAGTTTTTATTGCTTTAAATGCATTTTCAGGCCGAGCTGAGCACGTTTTGTGTGTTTGAATGTATCTTCATAGGAATGAGTTGTGTGGTCAAATTAATGCTCATATGGGCTTCAGGAGGTCATCCTGAACAAAATACATGTTGAAGTGTGTGCATAAGTCCTTTGGTTTAGGCGTGACACTCAATTTGAGCTTTTATTCCTTTAAATGCATTTTCAGCCCGAGCTGAGCACGTTTTGTGAGTTTGAATGTATCTTCATAGGAATGAGTTGTGTGGTCAAATTAATGCTCATTTAGGCTTCAGGTGGTCATCCTGAACTAAATACATGTTGAAGTGTGGGCATAAGTCCTTTGGTTTAGGCGTGACACTCAATTTGAGTTTTTATTGCTTTAAATGCATTTTCAGCCCGAGCTGAGCACGTTTTGTGAGTTTGAATGTATCTTCATAGAATGAGTTGTGTGGTCAAATTAATGCTCATTTAGGCTTCAGGTGGTCATCCTGAACAAAATACATGTTGAAGTGTGTGCATAAGTCCTTTGGTTTAGGCGTGACATTCAATTTGAGTTTTTATTGCTTTAAATGCATTTTCAGCCCGAGCTGAGCATGTTTTGTGAGTTTGAATGTATCTTCATAGGAATGAGTTGTGTGGTCAAATTAATGCTCATTTAGGCTTCAGGTGGTCATCCTGAACAAAATACATGTTGACGTGTGTGCATAAGTCCTTTGGTTTAGGTGTGACACTCAATTTGAGTTTTTATTGCTTTAAATGCATTTTCAGGCCGAGCTGAGCACGTTTTGTGTGTTTGAATGTATCTTCATAGGAATGAGTTGTGTGGTCAAATTAATGCTCATATGGGCTTCAGGAGGTCATCCTGAACAAAATACATGTTGAAGTGTGTGCATAAGTCCTTTGGTTTAGGCGTGACACTCAATTTGAGCTTTTATTCCTTTAAATGCATTTTCAGCCCGAGCTGAGCACGTTTTGTGAGTTTGAATGTATCTTCATAGGAATGAGTTGTGTGGTCAAATTAATGCTCATTTAGGCTTCAGGTGGTCATCCTGAACAAAATACATGTTGAAGTGTGTGCATAAGTCCTTTGGTTTAGGCGTGACATTCAATTTGAGTTTTTATTGCTTTAAATGCATTTTCAGCCCGAGCTGAGCATGTTTTGTGAGTTTGAATGTATCTTCATAGGAATGAGTTGTGTGGTCAAATTAATGCTCATTTAGGCTTCAGGTGGTCATCCTGAACAAAATACATGTTGACGTGTGTGCATAAGTCCTTTGGTTTAGGTGTGACACTCAATTTGAGTTTTTATTGCTTTAAATGCATTTTCAGCCCGAGCTGAGCGCGTTTTGTGAGTTTGAATGTATCTTCATAGGAATGAGTTGTGTGGTCAAATTAATGCTTATTTAGGCTTCAGGAGGTCATCCTGAACAAAATACATGTTGAAGTGTGTGCATAAGTCCTTTGGTTTAGGCGTGACACTCAATTTGAGTTTTTAATGCTTTAAATGCATTTTCAGCCCGAGTTGAGCACGTTTTGTGAGTTTGAAAATATCTTCATAGGAATGAGTTGTGTGGTCAAATTAATGCTCATTTAGGCTTCAGGTGGTCATCCTGAACTAAATACATGTTGAAGTGTGTGCATAAGTCCTTTGGTTTAGGCGTGACACTCAATTTGAGTTTTTATTGCTTTAAATGCATTTTCAGGCCGAGCTGAGCACGTTTTGTGTGTTTGAATGTATCTTCATAGGAATGAGTTGTGTGGTCAAATTAATGCTCATATGGGCTTCAGGAGGTCATCCTGAACAAAATACATGTTGAAGTGTGTGCATAAGTCCTTTGGTTTAGGCGTGACACTCAATTTGAGCTTTTATTCCTTTAAATGCATTTTCAGCCCGAGCTGAGCACGTTTTGTGAGTTTGAATGTATCTTCATAGGAATGAGTTGTGTGGTCAAATTAATGCTCATTTAGGCTTCAGGTGGTCATCCTGAACTAAATACATGTTGAAGTGTGGGCATAAGTCCTTTGGTTTAGGCGTGACACTCAATTTGAGTTTTTATTGCTTTAAATGCATTTTCAGCCCGAGCTGAGCACGTTTTGTGAGTTTGAATGTATCTTCATAGAATGAGTTGTGTGGTCAAATTAATGCTCATTTAGGCTTCAGGTGGTCATCCTGAACAAAATACATGTTGAAGTGTGTGCATAAGTCCTTTGGTTTAGGCGTGACATTCAATTTGAGTTTTTATTGCTTTAAATGCATTTTCAGCCCGAGCTGAGCATGTTTTGTGAGTTTGAATGTATCTTCATAGGAATGAGTTGTGTGGTCAAATTAATGCTCATTTAGGCTTCAGGTGGTCATCCTGAACAAAATACATGTTGACGTGTGTGCATAAGTCCTTTGGTTTAGGTGTGACACTCAATTTGAGTTTTTATTGCTTTAAATGCATTTTCAGCCCGAGCTGAGCGCGTTTTGTGAGTTTGAATGTATCTTCATAGGAATGAGTTGTGTGGTCAAATTAATGCTTATTTAGGCTTCAGGAGGTCATCCTGAACAAAATACATGTTGAAGTGTGTGCATAAGTCCTTTGGTTTAGGCGTGACACTCAATTTGAGTTTTTATTGCTTTAAATGCATTTTCAGCCCGAGTTGAGCACGTTTTGTGAGTTTGAAAATATCTTCATAGGAATGAGTTGTGTGGTCAAATTAATGCTCATTTAGGCTTCAGGTGGTCATCCTGAACTAAATACATGTTGAAGTGTGTGCATAAGTCCTTTGGTTTAGGCGTGACACTCAATTTGAGTTTTTATTGCTTTAAATGCATTTTCAGCCCGAGCTGAGCACGTTTTGTGAGTTTGAATGTATCTTCATAGGAATGAGTTGTGTAGTGAAATTAATGCTCATATGGGCTTCAGGAGGTCATCCTGAACAAAATACATGTTGAAGTGTGTGCATAAGTCCTTTGGTTTAGGTGTGACACTCAATTTGAGTTTTTATTGCTTTAAATGCATTTTCAGCCCGAGCTGAGCACGTTTTGTGAGTTTGAATGTATCTTCATAGGAATGAGTTGTGTAGTCAAATTAATGCTCATATGGGCTTCAGGATACATGTTGAAGTGTGTGCATAAGTCCTTTGGTTTAGGCGTGACACTCAATTTGAGTTTTTATTGCTTTAAATGCATTTTCAGCCCGAGCTGAGCACGTTTTGTGAGTTTGAATGTATCTTCATAGGAATGAGTTGTGTAGTGAAATTAATGCTCATATGGGCTTCAGGAGGTCATCCTGAACAAAATACATGTTGAAGTGTGTGCATAAGTCCTTTGGTTTAGGTGTGACACTCAATTTGAGTTTTTATTGCTTTAAATGCATTTTCAGCCGGAGCTGAGCACGTTTTGTGAGTTTGAATGTATCTTCATAGGAATGAGTTGTGTGGTCAAATTTATGCTCATTTAGGCTTCAGGTGGTCATCCTGAACTAAATACATGTTGAAGTGTGTGCATAAGTCCTTTGGTTTAGGCGTGACACTCAATTTGAGTTTTTATTGCTTTAAATTAAATATATTTTCAGCCCGAGCTGAGCTCGCTTTCTGACTTTGAATGTATCTTCATAGGAATGAGTTGTGTGGTGAAATTATTGCTGATTTAGGCTTCAGGAGGTCATCCTGAACAAAATACATGTTGAAGTGTGTGCATAAGTCCTTTGGTTTAGGCGTGACACTCAATTTGAGTTTTTATTGCTTTAAATGCATTTTCAGCCCGAGCTGAGCACGTTTTGTGAGTTTGAATGTATCTTCATAGAATGAGTTGTGTGGTTAAATTAATGCTCATTTAGGCTTCAGGTGGTCATCCTGAACAAAATACATGTTGAAGTGTGTGCATAAGTCCTTTGATTTAGGCGTGACACTCAATTTGAGTTTTTATTGCTTTAAATGCATTTTCAGCCCGAGCTGAGCACGTTTTGTGAGTTTGAATGTATCTTCATAGGAATGAGTTGTGTGGTCAAATTAATGCTCATTTAGGCTTCAGGTGGTCATCCTGAACTAAATACATGTTGAAGTGTGGGCATAAGTCCTTTGGTTTAGGTGTGACACTCAATTTGAGTTTTTATTGCTTTAAATGCATTTTCAGCCCGAGCTGAGCACGTTTTGTGAGTTTGAATGTATCTTCATAGGAATGAGTTGTGTGGTCAAATTAATGCTCATTTAGGCTTCAGGTGGTCATCCTGAACAAAATACATGTTGACGTGTGTGCATAAGTCCTTTGGTTTAGGTGTGACACTCAATTTGAGTTTTTATTGCTTTAAATGCATTTTCAGCCGGAGCTGAGCACGTTTTGTGAGTTTGAATGTATCTTCATAGGAATGAGTTGTGTGGTCAAATTAATGCTCATTTAGGCTTCAGGTGGTCATCCTGAACTAAATACATGTTGAAGTGTATGCATAAGTCCTTTGGTTTAGGCGTGACACTCAATTTGAGTTTTTATTGCTTTAAATTAAATGCATTTTCAGCCCGAGCTGAGCGCGCTTTCTGACTTTGAATGTATCTTCATAGGAATGAGTTGTGTGGTGAAATTATTGCTGATTTAGGCTTCAGGAGGTCATCCTGAACAAAATACATGTTGAAGTGTGTGCATAAGTCCTTTGGTTTAGGCGTGACACTCAATTTGAGTTTTTATTGCTTTAAATGCATTTTCAGCCCGAGCTGAGCACGTTTTGTGAGTTTGAATGTATCTTCATAGGAATGAGTTGTGTGGTCAAATTAATGCTCATTTAGGCTTCAGGTGGTCATCCTGAACAAAATACATGTTGACGTGTGTGAATAAGTCCTTTGGTTTAGGTGTGACACTCAATTTGAGTTTTTATTGCTTTAAATGCATTTTCAGCCCGAGCTGAGCGCGTTTTGTGAGTTTGAATGTATCTTCATAGGAATGAGTTGTGTGGTCAAATTAATGCTTATTTAGGCTTCAGGAGGTCATCCTGAACAAAATACATGTTGAAGTGTGTGCATAAGTCCTTTGGTTTAGGCGTGACACTCAATTTGAGTTTTTATTGCTTTAAATGCATTTTCAGCCCGAGTTGAGCACGTTTTGTGAGTTTGAAAATATCTTCATAGGAATGAGTTGTGTGGTCAAATTAATGCTCATTTAGGCTTCAGGTGGTCATCCTGAACTAAATACATGTTGAAGTGTGTGCATAAGTCCTTTGGTTTAGGCGTGACACTCAATTTGAGTTTTTATTGCTTTAAATGCATTTTCAGCCCGAGCTGAGCACGTTTTGTGAGTTTGAATGTATCTTCATAGGAATGAGTTGTGTAGTCAAATTAATGCTCATATGGGCTTCAGGAGGTCATCCTGAACAAAATACATGTTGAAGTGTGTGCATAAGTCCTTTGGTTTAGGCGTGACACTCAATTTGAGTTTTTATTGCTTTAAATGCATTTTCAGCCCGACCTGAGCACGTTTTGTGAGTTTGAATGTATCTTCATAGGAATGAGTTGTGTGGTCAAATTAATGCTCATTTAGGCTTCAGGTGGTCATCCAGAACTAAATACATGTTGAAGTGTGTGCATAAGTCCTTTGGTTTAGGCGTGACACTCAATTTGAGTTTTTATTGCTTTAAATTAAATGCATTTTCAGCCCGAGCTGAGCGCGCTTTCTGACTTTGAATGTATCTTCATAGGAATGAGTTGTGTGGTGAAATTATTGCTGATTTAGGCTTCAGGAGGTCATCCTGAACAAAATACATGTTGAAGTGTGTGCATAAGTCCTTTGGTTTAGGCGTGACACTCAATTTGAGTTTTTATTGCTTTAAATGCATTTTCAGCCCGAGCTGAGCACGTTTTGTGAGTTTGAATGTATCTTCATAGGAATGAGTTGTGTAGTCAAATTAATGCTCATATGGGCTTCAGGAGGTCATCCTGAACAAAATACATGTTGAAGTGTGTGCATAAGTCCTTTGGTTTAGGTGTGACACTCAATTTGAGTTTTTATTGCTTTAAATGCATTTTCAGCCCGAGCTGAGCACGTTTTGTGAGTTTGAATGTATCTTCATAGGAATGAGTTGTGTAGTCAAATTAATGCTCATTTAGGCTTCAGGTGGTCATCCTGAACTAAATACATGTTGAAGTGTGTGCATAAGTCCTTTGGTTTAGGCGTGACACTCAATTTGAGTTTTTATTGCTTTAAATTAAATGCATTTTCAGCCCGAGCTGAGCGCGCTTTCTGACTTTGAATGTATCTTCATAGGAATGAGTTGTGTGGTCAAATTAATGCTCATTTAGGCGTCAGGTGGTCATCCTGAACAAAATACATGTTGAAGTGTGTGCATAAGTCCTTTGGTTTAGGCGTGACACTCAATTTGAGTTTTTATTGCTTTAAATGCATTTTCAGGCCGAGCTGAGCACGTTTTGTGTGTTTGAATGTATCTTCATAGGAATGAGTTGTGTGGTCAAATTAATGCTCATATGGGCTTCAGGAGGTCATTCTGAACAAAATACATGTTGAAGTGTGTGCATAAGTCCTTTGGTTTAGGCGTGACACTCAATTTGAGCTTTTATTCCTTTAAATGCATTTTCAGCCCGAGCTGAGCGCGCTTTCTGACTTTGAATGTATCTTCATAGGAATGAGTTGTGTGGTGAAATTATTGCTGATTTAGGCTTCAGGAGGTCATCCTGAACAAAATACATGTTGAAGTGTGTGCATAAGTCCTTTGGTTTAGGCGTGACACTCAATTTGAGTTTTTATTGCTTTAAATGCATTTTCAGCCCGAGCTGAGCACGTTTTGTGAGTTTGAATGTATCTTCATAGGAATGAGTTGTGTAGTCAAATTAATGCTCATATGGGCTTCAGGAGGTCATCCTGAACAAAATACATGTTGAAGTGTGTGCATAAGTCCTTTGGTTTAGGTGTGACACTCAATTTGAGTTTTTATTGCTTTAAATGCATTTTCAGCCCGAGCTGAGCACGTTTTGTGAGTTTGAATGTATCTTCATAGGAATGAGTTGTGTAGTCAAATTAATGCTCATTTAGGCTTCAGGTGGTCATCCTGAACTAAATACATGTTGAAGTGTGTGCATAAGTCCTTTGGTTTAGGCGTGACACTCAATTTGAGTTTTTATTGCTTTAAATTAAATGCATTTTCAGCCCGAGCTGAGCGCGCTTTCTGACTTTGAATGTATCTTCATAGGAATGAGTTGTGTGGTCAAATTAATGCTCATTTAGGCGTCAGGTGGTCATCCTGAACAAAATACATGTTGAAGTGTGTGCATAAGTCCTTTGGTTTAGGCGTGACACTCAATTTGAGTTTTTATTGCTTTAAATGCATTTTCAGGCCGAGCTGAGCACGTTTTGTGTGTTTGAATGTATCTTCATAGGAATGAGTTGTGTGGTCAAATTAATGCTCATATGGGCTTCAGGAGGTCATTCTGAACAAAATACATGTTGAAGTGTGTGCATAAGTCCTTTGGTTTAGGCGTGACACTCAATTTGAGCTTTTATTCCTTTAAATGCATTTTCAGCCCGAGCTGAGCACGTTTTGTGAGTTTGAATGTATCTTCATAGGAATGAGTTGTGTGGTCAAATTAATGCTCATTTAGGCTTCAGGTGGTCATCCTGAACTAAATACATGTTGAAGTGTGGGCATAAGTCCTTTGGTTTAGGCGTGACACTCAATTTGAGTTTTTATTGCTTTAAATGCATTTTCAGCCCGAGCTGAGCACGTTTTGTGAGTTTGAATGTATCTTCATAGAATGAGTTGTGTGGTCAAATTAATGCTCATTTAGGCTTCAGGTGGTCATCCTGAACAAAATACATGTTGAAGTGTGTGCATAAGTCCTTTGGTTTAGGCGTGACATTCAATTTGAGTTTTTATTGCTTTAAATGCATTTTCAGCCCGAGCTGAGCATGTTTTGTGAGTTTGAATGTATCTTCATAGGAATGAGTTGTGTGGTCAAATTAATGCTCATTTAGGCTTCAGGTGGTCATCCTGAACAAAATACATGTTGACGTGTGTGCATAAGTCCTTTGGTTTAGGTGTGACACTCAATTTGAGTTTTTATTGCTTTAAATGCATTTTCAGGCCGAGCTGAGCACGTTTTGTGTGTTTGAATGTATCTTCATAGGAATGAGTTGTGTGGTCAAATTAATGCTCATATGGGCTTCAGGAGGTCATCCTGAACAAAATACATGTTGAAGTGTGTGCATAAGTCCTTTGGTTTAGGCGTGACACTCAATTTGAGCTTTTATTCCTTTAAATGCATTTTCAGCCCGAGCTGAGCACGTTTTGTGAGTTTGAATGTATCTTCATAGGAATGAGTTGTGTGGTCAAATTAATGCTCATTTAGGCTTCAGGTGGTCATCCTGAACAAAATACATGTTGAAGTGTGTGCATAAGTCCTTTGGTTTAGGCGTGACATTCAATTTGAGTTTTTATTGCTTTAAATGCATTTTCAGCCCGAGCTGAGCATGTTTTGTGAGTTTGAATGTATCTTCATAGGAATGAGTTGTGTGGTCAAATTAATGCTCATTTAGGCTTCAGGTGGTCATCCTGAACAAAATACATGTTGACGTGTGTGCATAAGTCCTTTGGATTAGGTGTGACACTCAATTTGAGTTTTTATTGCTTTAAATGCATTTTCAGCCCGAGCTGAGCGCGTTTTGTGAGTTTGAATGTATCTTCATAGGAATGAGTTGTGTGGTCAAATTAATGCTTATTTAGGCTTCAGGAGGTCATCCTGAACAAAATACATGTTGAAGTGTGTGCATAAGTCCTTTGGTTTAGGCGTGACACTCAATTTGAGTTTTTAATGCTTTAAATGCATTTTCAGCCCGAGTTGAGCACGTTTTGTGAGTTTGAAAATATCTTCATAGGAATGAGTTGTGTGGTCAAATTAATGCTCATTTAGGCTTCAGGTGGTCATCCTGAACTAAATACATGTTGAAGTGTGTGCATAAGTCCTTTGGTTTAGGCGTGACACTCAATTTGAGTTTTTATTGCTTTAAATGCATTTTCAGGCCGAGCTGAGCACGTTTTGTGTGTTTGAATGTATCTTCATAGGAATGAGTTGTGTGGTCAAATTAATGCTCATATGGGCTTCAGGAGGTCATCCTGAACAAAATACATGTTGAAGTGTGTGCATAAGTCCTTTGGTTTAGGCGTGACACTCAATTTGAGCTTTTATTCCTTTAAATGCATTTTCAGCCCGAGCTGAGCACGTTTTGTGAGTTTGAATGTATCTTCATAGGAATGAGTTGTGTGGTCAAATTAATGCTCATTTAGGCTTCAGGTGGTCATCCTGAACTAAATACATGTTGAAGTGTGGGCATAAGTCCTTTGGTTTAGGCGTGACACTCAATTTGAGTTTTTATTGCTTTAAATGCATTTTCAGCCCGAGCTGAGCACGTTTTGTGAGTTTGAATGTATCTTCATAGAATGAGTTGTGTGGTCAAATTAATGCTCATTTAGGCTTCAGGTGGTCATCCTGAACAAAATACATGTTGAAGTGTGTGCATAAGTCCTTTGGTTTAGGCGTGACATTCAATTTGAGTTTTTATTGCTTTAAATGCATTTTCAGCCCGAGCTGAGCATGTTTTGTGAGTTTGAATGTATCTTCATAGGAATGAGTTGTGTGGTCAAATTAATGCTCATTTAGGCTTCAGGTGGTCATCCTGAACAAAATACATGTTGACGTGTGTGCATAAGTCCTTTGGTTTAGGTGTGACACTCAATTTGAGTTTTTATTGCTTTAAATGCATTTTCAGCCCGAGCTGAGCGCGTTTTGTGAGTTTGAATGTATCTTCATAGGAATGAGTTGTGTGGTCAAATTAATGCTTATTTAGGCTTCAGGAGGTCATCCTGAACAAAATACATGTTGAAGTGTGTGCATAAGTCCTTTGGTTTAGGCGTGACACTCAATTTGAGTTTTTATTGCTTTAAATGCATTTTCAGCCCGAGTTGAGCACGTTTTGTGAGTTTGAAAATATCTTCATAGGAATGAGTTGTGTGGTCAAATTAATGCTCATTTAGGCTTCAGGTGGTCATCCTGAACTAAATACATGTTGAAGTGTGTGCATAAGTCCTTTGGTTTAGGCGTGACACTCAATTTGAGTTTTTATTGCTTTAAATGCATTTTCAGCCCGAGCTGAGCACGTTTTGTGAGTTTGAATGTATCTTCATAGGAATGAGTTGTGTAGTGAAATTAATGCTCATATGGGCTTCAGGAGGTCATCCTGAACAAAATACATGTTGAAGTGTGTGCATAAGTCCTTTGGTTTAGGTGTGACACTCAATTTGAGTTTTTATTGCTTTAAATGCATTTTCAGCCCGAGCTGAGCACGTTTTGTGAGTTTGAATGTATCTTCATAGGAATGAGTTGTGTAGTCAAATTAATGCTCATATGGGCTTCAGGATACATGTTGAAGTGTGTGCATAAGTCCTTTGGTTTAGGCGTGACACTCAATTTGAGTTTTTATTGCTTTAAATGCATTTTCAGCCCGAGCTGAGCACGTTTTGTGAGTTTCAATGTATCTTCATAGGAATGAGTTGTGTAGTGAAATTAATGCTCATATGGGCTTCAGGAGGTCATCCTGAACAAAATACATGTTGAAGTGTGTGCATAAGTCCTTTGGTTTAGGTGTGACACTCAATTTGAGTTTTTATTGCTTTAAATGCATTTTCAGCCGGAGCTGAGCACGTTTTGTGAGTTTGAATGTATCTTCATAGGAATGAGTTGTGTGGTCAAATTAATGCTCATTTAGGCTTCAGGTGGTCATCCTGAACTAAATACATGTTGAAGTGTGTGCATAAGTCCTTTGGTTTAGGCGTGACACTCAATTTGAGTTTTTATTGCTTTAAATTAAATGCATTTTCAGCCCGAGCTGAGCTCGCTTTCTGACTTTGAATGTATCTTCATAGGAATGAGTTGTGTGGTGAAATTATTGCTGATTTAGGCTTCAGGAGGTCATCCTGAACAAAATACATGTTGAAGTGTGTGCATAAGTCCTTTGGTTTAGGCGTGACACTCAATTTGAGTTTTTATTGCTTTAAATGCATTTTCAGCCCGAGCTGAGCACGTTTTGTGAGTTTGAATGTATCTTCATAGAATGAGTTGTGTGGTTAAATTAATGCTCATTTAGGCTTCAGGTGGTCATCCTGAACAAAATACATGTTGAAGTGTGTGCATAAGTCCTTTGATTTAGGCGTGACACTCAATTTGAGTTTTTATTGCTTTAAATGCATTTTCAGCCCGAGCTGAGCACGTTTTGTGAGTTTGAATGTATCTTCATAGGAATGAGTTGTGTGGTCAAATTAATGCTCATTTAGGCTTCAGGTGGTCATCCTGAACTAAATACATGTTGAAGTGTGGGCATAAGTCCTTTGGTTTAGGTGTGACACTCAATTTGAGTTTTTATTGCTTTAAATGCATTTTCAGCCCTAGCTGAGCACGTTTTGTGAGTTTGAATGTATCTTCATAGGAATGAGTTGTGTGGTCAAATTAATGCTCATTTAGGCTTCAGGTGGTCATCCTGAACTAAATACATGTTGAAGTGTGTGCATAAGTCCTTTGGTTTAGGCGTGACACTCAATTTGAGTTTTTATTGCTTTAAATTAAATGCATTTTCAGCCCGAGCTGAGCTCGCTTTCTGACTTTGAATGTATCTTCATAGGAATGAGTTGTGTGGTGAAATTATTGCTGATTTAGGCTTCAGGAGGTCATCCTGAACAAAATACATGTTGAAGTGTGTGCATAAGTCCTTTGGTTTAGGCGTGACACTCAATTTGAGTTTTTATTGCTTTAAATGCATTTTCAGCCCGAGCTGAGCACGTTTTGTGAGTTTGAATGTATCTTCATAGAATGAGTTGTGTGGTTAAATTAATGCTCATTTAGGCTTCAGGTGGTCATCCTGAACAAAATACATGTTGAAGTGTGTGCATAAGTCCTTTGATTTAGGCGTGACACTCAATTTGAGTTTTTATTGCTTTAAATGCATTTTCAGCCCGAGCTGAGCACGTTTTGTGAGTTTGAATGTATCTTCATAGGAATGAGTTGTGTGGTCAAATGAATGCTCATTTAGGCTTCAGGTGGTCATCCTGAACTAAATACATGTTGAAGTGTGGGCATAAGTCCTTTGGTTTAGGTGTGACACTCAATTTGAGTTTTCATTGCTTTAAATGCATTTTCAGCCCGAGCTGAGCACGTTTTGTGAGTTTGAATGTATCTTCATAGAATGAGTTGTGTGGTCAAATTAATGCTCATTTAGGCTTCAGGTGGTCATCCTGAACAAAATACATGTTGAAGTGTGTGCATAAGTCCTTTGGTTTAGGCGTGACATTCAATTTGAGTTTTTATTGCTTTAAATGCATTTTCAGCCCGAGCTGACCATGTTTTGTGAGTTTGAATGTATCTTCATAGGAATGAGTTGTGTGGTCAAATTAATGCTCATTTAGGCTTCAGGTGGTCATCCTGAACAAAATACATGTTGACGTGTGTGCATAAGTCCTTTGGTTTAGGTGTGACACTCAATTTGAGTTTTTATTGCTTTAAATTAAATGCATTTTCAGCCCGAGCTGAGCGCGCTTTCTGACTTTGAATGTATCTTCATAGGAATGAGTTGTGTGGTGAAATTATTGCTGGTTTAGGCTTCAGGAGGCCATCCTGAACAAAATACATGTTGAAGTGTGTGCATAAGTCCTTTGGTTTAGGCGTGACACTCAATTTGAGTTTTTATTGCTTTAAATGCATTTTCAGCCCGAGCTGAGCACGTTTTGTGAGTTTGAATGTATCTTCATAGAATGAGTTTTGTGGTCAAATTAATGCTCATTTAGGCTTCAGGTGGTCATCCTGAACAAAATACATGTTGAAGTGTGTGCATAAGTCCTTTGATTTAGGCGTGACACTCAATTTGAGTTTTTATTGCTTTAAATGCATTTTCAGCCCGAGCTGAGCACGTTTTGTGAGTTTGAATGTATCTTCATAGGAATGAGTTGTGTGGTCAAATTAATGCTCATTTAGGCTTCAGGTGGTCATCCTGAACTAAATACATGTTGAAGTGTGGGCATAAGTCCTTTGGTTTAGGCGTGACACTCAATTTGAGTTTTTATTGCTTTAAATGCATTTTCAGCCCGAGCTGAGCACGTTTTGTGAGTTTGAATGTATCTTCATAGAATGAGTTGTGTGGTCAAATTAATGCTCATTTAGGCTTCAGGTGGTCATCCTGAACAAAATACATGTTGAAGTGTGTGCATAAGTCCTTTGGTTTAGGCGTGACATTCAATTTGAGTTTTTATTGCTTTAAATGCATTTTCAGCCCGAGCTGAGCACGTTTTGTGAGTTTGAATGTATCTTCATAGGAATGAGTTGTGTGGTCAAATTAATGCTCATTTAGGCTTCAGGTGGTCATCCTGAACAAAATACATGTTGACGTGTGTGAATAAGTCCTTTGGTTTAGGTGTGACACTCAATTTGAGTTTTTATTGCTTTAAATGCATTTTCAGCCCGAGCTGAGCGCGTTTTGTGAGTTTGAATGTATCTTCATAGGAATGAGTTGTGTGGTCAAATTAATGCTTATTTAGGCTTCAGGAGGTCATCCTGAACAAAATACATGTTGAAGTGTGTGCATAAGTCCTTTGGTTTAGGCGTGACACTCAATTTGAGTTTTTATTGCTTTAAATGCATTTTCAGGCCGAGCTGAGCACGTTTTGTGTGTTTGAATGTATCTTCATAGGAATGAGTTGTGTGGTCAAATTAATGCTCATATGGGCTTCAGGAGGTCATCCTGAACAAAATACATGTTGAAGTGTGTGCATAAGTCCTTTGGTTTAGGCGTGACACTCAATTTGAGCTTTTATTCCTTTAAATGCATTTTCAGCCCGAGCTGAGCACGTTTTGTGAGTTTGAATGTATCTTCATAGGAATGAGTTGTGTGGTCAAATTAATGCTCATTTAGGCTTCAGGTGGTCATCCTGAACTAAATACATGTTGAAGTGTGGGCATAAGTCCTTTGGTTTAGGCGTGACACTCAATTTGAGTTTTTATTGCTTTAAATGCATTTTCAGCCCGAGCTGAGCACGTTTTGTGAGTTTGAATGTATCTTCATAGAATGAGTTGTGTGGTCAAATTAATGCTCATTTAGGCTTCAGGTGGTCATCCTGAACAAAATACATGTTGAAGTGTGTGCATAAGTCCTTTGGTTTAGGCGTGACATTCAATTTGAGTTTTTATTGCTTTAAATGCATTTTCAGCCCGAGCTGAGCATGTTTTGTGAGTTTGAATGTATCTTCATAGGAATGAGTTGTGTGGTCAAATTAATGCTCATTTAGGCTTCAGGTGGTCATCCTGAACAAAATACATGTTGACGTGTGTGCATAAGTCCTTTGGTTTAGGTGTGACACTCAATTTGAGTTTTTATTGCTTTAAATGCATTTTCAGCCCGAGCTGAGCGCGTTTTGTGAGTTTGAATGTATCTTCATAGGAATGAGTTGTGTGGTCAAATTAATGCTTATTTAGGCTTCAGGAGGTCATCCTGAACAAAATACATGTTGAAGTGTGTGCATAAGTCCTTTGGTTTAGGCGTGACACTCAATTTGAGTTTTTATTGCTTTAAATGCATTTTCAGCCCGAGTTGAGCACGTTTTGTGAGTTTGAAAATATCTTCATAGGAATGAGTTGTGTGGTCAAATTAATGCTCATTTAGGCTTCAGGTGGTCATCCTGAACTAAATACATGTTGAAGTGTGTGCATAAGTCCTTTGGTTTAGGCGTGACACTCAATTTGAGTTTTTATTGCTTTAAATGCATTTTCAGCCCGAGCTGAGCACGTTTTGTGAGTTTGAATGTATCTTCATAGGAATGAGTTGTGTAGTGAAATTAATGCTCATATGGGCTTCAGGAGGTCATCCTGAACAAAATACATGTTGAAGTGTGTGCATAAGTCCTTTGGTTTAGGTGTGACACTCAATTTGAGTTTTTATTGCTTTAAATGCATTTTCAGCCCGAGCTGAGCACGTTTTGTGAGTTTGAATGTATCTTCATAGGAATGAGTTGTGTAGTCAAATTAATGCTCATATGGGCTTCAGGATACATGTTGAAGTGTGTGCATAAGTCCTTTGGTTTAGGCGTGACACTCAATTTGAGTTTTTATTGCTTTAAATGCATTTTCAGCCCGAGCTGAGCACGTTTTGTGAGTTTGAATGTATCTTCATAGGAATGAGTTGTGTAGTGAAATTAATGCTCATATGGGCTTCAGGAGGTCATCCTGAACAAAATACATGTTGAAGTGTGTGCATAAGTCCTTTGGTTTAGGTGTGACACTCAATTTGAGTTTTTATTGCTTTAAATGCATTTTCAGCCGGAGCTGAGCACGTTTTGTGAGTTTGAATGTATCTTCATAGGAATGAGTTGTGTGGTCAAATTAATGCTCATTTAGGCTTCAGGTGGTCATCCTGAACTAAATACATGTTGAAGTGTGTGCATAAGTCCTTTGGTTTAGGCGTGACACTCAATTTGAGTTTTTATTGCTTTAAATTAAATGCATTTTCAGCCCGAGCTGAGCTCGCTTTCTGACTTTGAATGTATCTTCATAGGAATGAGTTGTGTGGTGAAATTATTGCTGATTTAGGCTTCAGGAGGTCATCCTGAACAAAATACATGTTGAAGTGTGTGCATAAGTCCTTTGGTTTAGGCGTGACACTCAATTTGAGTTTTTATTGCTTTAAATGCATTTTCAGCCCGAGCTGAGCACGTTTTGTGAGTTTGAATGTATCTTCATAGAATGAGTTGTGTGGTTAAATTAATGCTCATTTAGGCTTCAGGTGGTCATCCTGAACAAAATACATGTTGAAGTGTGTGCATAAGTCCTTTGATTTAGGCGTGACACTCAATTTGAGTTTTTATTGCTTTAAATGCATTTTCAGCCCGAGCTGAGCACGTTTTGTGAGTTTGAATGTATCTTCATAGGAATGAGTTGTGTGGTCAAATTAATGCTCATTTAGGCTTCAGGTGGTCATCCTGAACTAAATACATGTTGAAGTGTGGGCATAAGTCCTTTGGTTTAGGTGTGACACTCAATTTGAGTTTTTATTGCTTTAAATGCATTTTCAGCCCGAGCTGAGCACGTTTTGTGAGTTTGAATGTATCTTCATAGGAATGAGTTGTGTGGTCAAATTAATGCTCATTTATGCTTCAGGTGGTCATCCTGAACTAAATACATGTTGAAGTGTGTGCATAAGTCCTTTGGTTTAGGCGTGACACTCAATTTGAGTTTTTATTGCTTTAAATTAAATGCATTTTCAGCCCGAGCTGAGCTCGCTTTCTGACTTTGAATGTATCTTCATAGGAATGAGTTGTGTGGTGAAATTATTGCTGATTTAGGCTTCAGGAGGTCATCCTGAACAAAATACATGTTGAAGTGTGTGCATAAGTCCTTTGGTTTAGGCGTGACACTCAATTTGAGTTTTTATTGCTTTAAATGCATTTTCAGCCCGAGCTGAGCACGTTTTGTGAGTTTGAATGTATCTTCATAGAATGAGTTGTGTGGTTAAATTAATGCTCATTTAGGCTTCAGGTGGTCATCCTGAACAAAATACATGTTGAAGTGTGTGCATAAGTCCTTTGATTTAGGCGTGACACTCAATTTGAGTTTTTATTGCTTTAAATGCATTTTCAGCCCGAGCTGAGCACGTTTTGTGAGTTTGAATGTATCTTCATAGGAATGAGTTGTGTGGTCAAATGAATGCTCATTTAGGCTTCAGGTGGTCATCCTGAACTAAATACATGTTGAAGTGTGGGCATAAGTCCTTTGGTTTAGGTGTGACACTCAATTTGAGTTTTTATTGCTTTAAATGCATTTTCAGCCCGAGCTGAGCACGTTTTGTGAGTTTGAATGTATCTTCATAGAATGAGTTGTGTGGTCAAATTAATGCTCATTTAGGCTTCAGGTGGTCATCCTGAACAAAATACATGTTGACGTGTGTGCATAAGTCCTTTGGTTTAGGTGTGACACTCAATTTGAGTTTTTATTGCTTTAAATTAAATGCATTTTCAGCCCGAGCTGAGCGCGCTTTCTGACTTTGAATGTATCTTCATAGGAATGAGTTGTGTGGTGAAATTATTGCTGATTTAGGCTTCAGGAGGCCATCCTGAACAAAATACATGTTGAAGTGTGTGCATAAGTCCTTTGGTTTAGGCGTGACACTCAATTTGAGTTTTTATTGCTTTAAATGCATTTTCAGCCCGAGCTGAGCACGTTTTGTGAGTTTGAATGTATCTTCATAGAATGAGTTGTGTGGTCAAATTAATGCTCATTTAGGCTTCAGGTGGTCATCCTGAACAAAATACATGTTGAAGTGTGTGCATAAGTCCTTTGATTTAGGCGTGACACTCAATTTGAGTTTTTATTGCTTTAAATGCATTTTCAGCCCGAGCTGAGCACGTTTTGTGAGTTTGAATGTATCTTCATAGGAATGAGTTGTGTGGTCAAATCAATGCTCATATAGGCTTCGGGAGGTCATCCTGAACAAAATACATGTTGAAGTGTGTGCATAAGTCCTTTGGTTTAGGCGTCACACTCAATTTGAGGTTTTATTGCTTTGAAAGCATTTTCAGCCCGAGCTGAGCACGTTTTGTGAGTTTGAATGTATCTTGATACGAATGAGTTGTGTGGTCAGATTAATGCTCATATAGGCTTCAGGATGACCTCCTGAACTAAATACATGTTGAAGTGTGTGCATAAGTCCTTTGGTTCAGGCGTGACACTCAATTTGAGTTTTTATTGCTTTAAATGCATTTTCAGCCCGAGCTGAGCACGTTTTGTGAGTTTGAATGTATCTTCATAGGAATGAGTTGTGTGGTCAAATTAATGCTCATTTAGGCTTCAGGTGGTCATCCTGAACAAAATACATGTTGACGTGTGTGAATAAGTCCTTTGGTTTAGGTGTGACACTCAATTTGAGTTTTTATTGCTTTAAATGCATTTTCAGCCCGAGCTGAGCGCGTTTTGTGAGTTTGAATGTATCTTCATAGGAATGAGTTGTGTGGTCAAATTAATGCTTATTTAGGCTTCAGGAGGTCATCCTGAACAAAATACATGTTGAAGTGTGTGCATAAGTCCTTTGGTTTAGGTGTGACACTCAATTTGAGTTTTTATTGCTTTAAATGCATTTTCAGCCCGAGTTGAGCACGTTTTGTGAGTTTGAAAATATCTTCATAGGAATGAGTTGTGTGGTCAAATTAATGCTCATTTAGGCTTCAGGTGGTCATCCTGAACTAAATACATGTTGAAGTGTGTGCATAAGTCCTTTGGTTTAGGCGTGACACTCAATTTGAGTTTTTATTGCTTTAAATGCATTTTCAGCCCGAGCTGAGCACGTTTTGTGAGTTTGAATGTATCTTCATAGGAATGAGTTGTGTAGTCAAATTAATGCTCATATGGGCTTCAGGAGGTCATCCTGAACAAAATACATGTTGAAGTGTGTGCATAAGTCCTTTGGTTTAGGTGTGACACTCAATTTGAGTTTTTATTGCTTTAAATGCATTTTCAGCCCGAGCTGAGCACGTTTTGTGAGTTTGAATGTATCTTCATAGGAATGAGTTGTGTGGTCAAATTAATGCTCATTTAGGCTTCAGGTGGTCATCCAGAACTAAATACATGTTGAAGTGTGTGCATAAGTCCTTTGGTTTAGGTGTGACACTCAATTTGAGTTTTTATTGCTTTAAATGCATTTTCAGCCCGAGCTGAGCACGTTTTGTGAGTTTGAATGTATCTTCATAGGAATGAGTTGTGTGGTGAAATTATTGCTGATTTAGGCTTCAGGAGGTCATCCTGAACAAAATACATGTTGAAGTGTGTGCATAAGTCCTTTGGTTTAGGCGTGACACTCAATTTGAGTTTTTATTGCTTTAAATGCATTTTCAGCCCGAGCTGAGCACGTTTTGTGAGTTTGAATGTATCTTCATAGGAATGAGTTGTGTGGTCAAATTAATGCTCATATGGGCTTCAGGAGGTCATCCTGAACAAAATACATGTTGAAGTGTGTGCATAAGTCCTTTGGTTTAGGCGTGACATTCAATTTGAGTTTTTATTGCTTTAAATGCATTTTCAGCCCGAGCTGAGCGCGTTTTGTGAGTTTGAATGTATCTTCATAGGAATGAGTTGTGTGGTCAAATTAATGCTTATTTAGGCTTCAGGAGGTCATCCTGAACAAAATACATGTTGAAGTGTGTGCATAAGTCCTTTGGTTTAGGCGTGACACTCAATTTGAGTTTTTATTGCTTTAAATGCATTTTCAGCCCGAGTTGAGCACGTTTTGTGAGTTTGAATGTATCTTCATAGGAATGAGTTGTGTGGTCAAATTAATGCTCATTTAGGCGTCAGGAGGTCATCCTGAACAAAATACATGTTGAAGTGTGTGCATAAGTCCTTTGGTTTAGGCGTGACACTCATTTTGAGTTTTTATTGCTTTAAATGCATTTTCAGCCCGAGCTGAGCACGTTTTGTGAGTTTGAATGTATCTTCATAGAATGAGTTGTGTGGTCAAATTAATGCTCATTTAGGCTTCAGGTGGTCATCCTGAACAAAATACATGTTGAAGTGTGTGCATAAGTCCTTTGGTTTAGGCGTGACACTCAATTTGAGTTTTTATTGCTTTAAATGCATTTTCAGCCCGAGCTGAGCGCACTTTCTGACTTTGAATGTATCTTCATAGGAATGAGATGTGTGGTCAAATTATTGCTCATTTAGGCTTCAGGAGGTCATCATGAACAAAATACATGTTGAAGTGTGTGCATAAGTCCTTTGGTTTAGGCGTGACACTCAATTTGAGTTTTTATTGCTTTAAATGCATTTTCAGCTCGAGCTGAGCACGTTTTGTGAGTTTGAATGTATCTTCATAGGAATGAGTTGTGTGGTCAAATTAATGCTCATTTAGGCGTCAGGTGGTCATCCTGAACAAAATACATGTTGAAGTGTGTGCATAAGTCCTTTGGTTTAGGCGTGACACTCAATTTGAGTTTTTATTGCTTTAAATGCATTTTCAGCCCGAGCTGAGCACGTTTTGTGAGTTTGAATGTATCTTCATAGGAATGAGTTGTGTAGTCAAATTAATGCTCATATGGGCTTCAGGAGGTCATCCTGAACAAAATACATGTTGAAGTGTGTGCATAAGTACTTTGGTTTAGGCGTGACACTCAATTTGAGTTTTTATTGCTTTAAATGCATTTTCAGCCCGAGCTGAGCACGTTTTGTGAGTTTGAATGTATCTTCATAGGAATGAGTTGTGTAGTCAAATGAATGCTCATTTAGGCTTCAGGTGGTCATCCTGAACTAAATACATGTTGAAGTGTGGGCATAAGTCCTTTGGTTTAGGTGTGACACTCAATTTGAGTTTTTATTGCTTTAAATGCATTTTCAGCCCGAGCTGAGCACGTTTTGTGAGTTTGAATGTATCTTCATAGAATGAGTTGTGTGGTCAAATTAATGCTCATTTAGGCTTCAGGTGGTCATCCTGAACAAAATACATGTTGACGTGTGTGCATAAGTCCTTTGGTTTAGGTGTGACACTCAATTTGAGTTTTTATTGCTTTAAATTAAATGCATTTTCAGCCCGAGCTGAGCGCGCTTTCTGACTTTGAATGTATCTTCATAGGAATGAGTTGTGTGGTGAAATTATTGCTGATTTAGGCTTCAGGAGGCCATCCTGAACAAAATACATGTTGAAGTGTGTGCATAAGTCCTTTGGTTTAGGCGTGACACTCAATTTGAGTTTTTATTGCTTTAAATGCATTTTCAGCCCGAGCTGAGCACGTTTTGTGAGTTTGAATGTATCTTCATAGAATGAGTTGTGTGGTCAAATTAATGCTCATTTAGGCTTCAGGTGGTCATCCTGAACAAAATACATGTTGAAGTGTGTGCATAAGTCCTTTGATTTAGGCGTGACACTCAATTTGAGTTTTTATTGCTTTAAATGCATTTTCAGCCCGAGCTGAGCACGTTTTGTGAGTTTGAATGTATCTTCATAGGAATGAGTTGTGTGGTCAAATCAATGCTCATATAGGCTTCGGGAGGTCATCCTGAACAAAATACATGTTGAAGTGTGTGCATAAGTCCTTTGGTTTAGGCGTCACACTCAATTTGAGGTTTTATTGCTTTGAAAGCATTTTCAGCCCGAGCTGAGCACGTTTTGTGAGTTTGAATGTATCTTGATACGAATGAGTTGTGTGGTCAGATTAATGCTCATATAGGCTTCAGGATGACCTCCTGAACTAAATACATGTTGAAGTGTGTGCATAAGTCCTTTGGTTCAGGCGTGACACTCAATTTGAGTTTTTATTGCTTTAAATGCATTTTCAGCCCGAGCTGAGCACGTTTTGTGAGTTTGAATGTATCTTCATAGGAATGAGTTGTGTGGTCAAATTAATGCTCATTTAGGCTTCAGGTGGTCATCCTGAACAAAATACATGTTGACGTGTGTGAATAAGTCCTTTGGTTTAGGTGTGACACTCAATTTGAGTTTTTATTGCTTTAAATGCATTTTCAGCCCGAGCTGAGCGCGTTTTGTGAGTTTGAATGTATCTTCATAGGAATGAGTTGTGTGGTCAAATTAATGCTTATTTAGGCTTCAGGAGGTCATCCTGAACAAAATACATGTTGAAGTGTGTGCATAAGTCCTTTGGTTTAGGTGTGACACTCAATTTGAGTTTTTATTGCTTTAAATGCATTTTCAGCCCGAGTTGAGCACGTTTTGTGAGTTTGAAAATATCTTCATAGGAATGAGTTGTGTGGTCAAATTAATGCTCATTTAGGCTTCAGGTGGTCATCCTGAACTAAATACATGTTGAAGTGTGTGCATAAGTCCTTTGGTTTAGGCGTGATACTCAATTTGAGTTTTTATTGCTTTAAATGCATTTTCAGCCCGAGCTGAGCACGTTTTGTGAGTTTGAATGTATCTTCATAGGAATGAGTTGTGTAGTCAAATTAATGCTCATATGGGCTTCAGGAGGTCATCCTGAACAAAATACATGTTGAAGTGTGTGCATAAGTCCTTTGGTTTAGGTGTGACACTCAATTTGAGTTTTTATTGCTTTAAATGCATTTTCAGCCCGAGCTGAGCACGTTTTGTGAGTTTGAATGTATCTTCATAGGAATGAGTTGTGTGGTCAAATTAATGCTCATTTAGGCTTCAGGTGGTCATCCAGAACTAAATACATGTTGAAGTGTGTGCATAAGTCCTTTGGTTTAGGTGTGACACTCAATTTGAGTTTTTATTGCTTTAAATGCATTTTCAGCCCGAGCTGAGCACGTTTTGTGAGTTTGAATGTATCTTCATAGGAATGAGTTGTGTGGTGAAATTATTGCTGATTTAGGCTTCAGGAGGTCATCCTGAACAAAATACATGTTGAAGTGTGTGCATAAGTCCTTTGGTTTAGGCGTGACACTCAATTTGAGTTTTTATTGCTTTAAATGCATTTTCAGCCCGAGCTGAGCACGTTTTGTGAGTTTGAATGTATCTTCATAGGAATGAGTTGTGTGGTCAAATTAATGCTCATATGGGCTTCAGGAGGTCATCCTGAACAAAATACATGTTGAAGTGTGTGCATAAGTCCTTTGGTTTAGGCGTGACATTCAATTTGAGTTTTTATTGCTTTAAATGCATTTTCAGCCCGAGCTGAGCGCGTTTTGTGAGTTTGAATGTATCTTCATAGGAATGAGTTGTGTGGTCAAATTAATGCTTATTTAGGCTTCAGGAGGTCATCCTGAACAAAATACATGTTGAAGTGTGTGCATAAGTCCTTTGGTTTAGGCGTGACACTCAATTTGAGTTTTTATTGCTTTAAATGCATTTTCAGCCCGAGTTGAGCACGTTTTGTGAGTTTGAATGTATCTTCATAGGAATGAGTTGTGTGGTCAAATTAATGCTCATTTAGGCGTCAGGAGGTCATCCTGAACAAAATACATGTTGAAGTGTGTGCATAAGTCCTTTGGTTTAGGCGTGACACTCATTTTGAGTTTTTATTGCTTTAAATGCATTTTCAGCCCGAGCTGAGCACGTTTTGTGAGTTTGAATGTATCTTCATAGAATGAGTTGTGTGGTCAAATTAATGCTCATTTAGGCTTCAGGTGGTCATCCTGAACAAAATACATGTTGAAGTGTGTGCATAAGTCCTTTGGTTTAGGCGTGACACTCAATTTGAGTTTTTATTGCTTTAAATGCATTTTCAGCCCGAGCTGAGCGCACTTTCTGACTTTGAATGTATCTTCATAGGAATGAGATGTGTGGTCAAATTATTGCTCATTTAGGCTTCAGGAGGTCATCCTGAACAAAATACATGTTGAAGTGTGTGCATAAGTCCTTTGGTTTAGGCGTGACACTCAATTTGAGTTTTTATTGCTTTAAATGCATTTTCAGCTCGAGCTGAGCACGTTTTGTGAGTTTGAATGTATCTTCATAGGAATGAGTTGTGTGGTCAAATTAATGCTCATTTAGGCGTCAGGTGGTCATCCTGAACAAAATACATGTTGAAGTGTGTGCATAAGTCCTTTGGTTTAGGCGTGACACTCAATTTGAGTTTTTATTGCTTTAAATGCATTTTCAGCCCGAGCTGAGCACGTTTTGTGAGTTTGAATGTATCTTCATAGGAATGAGTTGTGTAGTCAAATTAATGCTCATATGGGCTTCAGGAGGTCATCCTGAACAAAATACATGTTGAAGTGTGTGCATAAGTACTTTGGTTTAGGCGTGACACTCAATTTGAGTTTTTATTGCTTTAAATGCATTTTCAGCCCGAGCTGAGCACGTTTTGTGAGTTTGAATGTATCTTCATAGGAATGAGTTGTGTAGTCAAATTAATGCTCATATGGGCTTCAGGAGGTCATCCTGAACAAAATACATGTTGAAGTGTGTGCATAAGTCCTTTGGTTTAGGCGTGACACTCAATTTGAGTTTTTATTGCTTTAAATGCATTTTCAGCCCGAGCTGAGCACGTTTTGTGAGTTTGAATGAATCTTCCTAGGAATGAGTTGTGTGGTCAAATTATTGCTCATTTAGGCTTCAGGAGGACATCTGAACTAAGTACATGTTGAAGTGTGTGCATAAGTCCTTTGGTTTGGGCGTGACACTCAATTTGAGTTTTTATTGCTTTAAATGCATTTTCAGCCCGAGCTGAGCACGTTTTGTGAGTTTGAATGTATCTTCATAGGAATGAGTTGTGTGGTCAAATTAATGCTCATTTAGGCTTCAGGAGGACATCCTGAACTAAATACATGTTGAAGTGTGTCCATAAGCCCTTTGGTTTAGGCGTGACATTCAATTTGAGTTTTTATTGCGAAATGCATTTTCAGGCCGAACTGAGCGCGTTTTCTGAGTTTGAATGTATCTTCATAGGAATGAGTTGTGTGGTCAAATTAATGCTCATTTAGGCTTCAGGAGGTCATCCTGAACAAAATACATGTTGAAGTGTGTGCATAAGTCCTTTGGTTTAGGTGTGACACTCAATTTGAGTTTTTATTGCTTTAAATGCATTTTCAGCCCGAGCTGAGCACGTTTTGTGAGTTTGAATGTATCTTCATAGGAATGAGTTGTGTGGTCAAATTAATGCTCATTTAGGCTTCAGGAGGACATCTGAACTAAGTACATGTTGAAGTGTGTGCATAAGTCCTTTGGTTTGGGCGTGACACTCAATTTGAGTTTTTATTGCTTTAAATGCATTTTCAGCCCGAGCTGAGCACGTTTTGTGAGTTTGAATGTATCTTCATAGGAATGAGTTGTGTAGTCAAATTAATGCTCATTTAGGCGTCAGGAGGACATCCTGAACTAAATACATGTTGAAGTGTGTCCATAAGCCCTTTGGTTTAGGCGTGACATTCAATTTGAGTTATTATTGCGAAATGCATTTTCAGGCCGAACTGAGCGCGTTTTCTGAGTTTGAATGTATCTTCATAGGAATGAGTTGTGTGGTCAAATTAATGCTCATTTAGGCTTCAGGAGGTCATCCTGAACAAAATACATGTTGAAGTGTGTGCATAAGTCCTTTGGTTTAGGTGTGACACTCAATTTGAGTTTTTATTGCTTTAAATGCATTTTCAGGCCGAGCTGAGCACGTTTTGTGTGTTTGAACGTATCTTCATAGGAATGAGTTGTGTGGTCAAATTAATGCTCATATGGGCTTCAGGAGGTCATCCTGAACAAAATACATGTTGAAGTGTGTGCATAAGTCCTTTGGTTTAGGCGTGACACTCAATTTGAGTTTTTATTGCTTTAAATGCATTTTCAGCCTGAGCTGAGCGCGCTTTCTGACTTTGAATGTATCTTCATAGGAATGAGTTGTTTGGTCAAATTATTGCTCATTTAGGCTTCAGGAGGTCATCCTGAACAAAATACATGTTGAAGTGTGTGCATAAGTCCTTTGGTTTAGGCGTGACACTCAATTTGAGTGTTTATTGCTTTAAATGCATTTTCAGCCCGAGCTGAGCACGTTTTGTGAGTTTGAATGTATCTTCATAGGAATGAGTTGTGTAGTCAAATTAATGCTCATTTAGGCTTCAGGTGGTCATCCTGAACAAAATACATGTTGAAGTGTGTGCATAAGTCCTTTGGTTTAGGCGTGACACTCAATTTGAGTTTTTATTGCTTTAAATGCATTTTCAGCCCGAGCTGAGCACGTTTTGTGAGTTTGAATGTATCTTCATAGAATGAGTTGTGTGGTCAAATTAATGCTCATATGGGCTTCAGGAGGTCATCCTGAACAAAATACATGTTGAAGTGTGTGAATAAGTCCTTTGGTTTAGGTGTGACACTCAATTTGAGTTTTATTGCTTTAAATGCATTTTCAGCCCGAGCTGAGCACGTTTTGTGAGTTTGAATGTATCCTCAAAAGAATGAGTTGTGTGGTCAAATTAATGCCTATTTAGGCTTCAGGAGGTCATCCTGAACAAAATACATGTTGACGTGTGTGCATAAGTCCTTTGGTTTAGGTGTGACACTCAATTTGAGTTTTTATTGCTTTAAATGCATTTTCAGGCCGAGCTGAGCACGTTTTGTGTGTTTGAATGTATCTTCATAGGAATGAGTTGTGTGGTCAAATTAATGCTCATATGGGCTTCAGGAGGTCATCCTGAACAAAATACATGTTGAAGTGTGTGCATAAGTCCTTTGGTTTAGGCGTGACACTCAATTTGAGCTTTTATTCCTTTAAATGCATTTTCAGCCCGAGCTGAGCACGTTTTGTGAGTTTGAATGTATCTTCATAGGAATGAGTTGTGTGGTCAAATTAATGCTCATTTAGGCTTCAGGAGGTCATCCTGAACAAAATACATGTTGAAGTGTGTGCATAAGTCCTTTGGTTTAGGTGTGACACTCAATTTGAGTTTTTATTGCTTTAAATGCATTTTCAGCCCGAGCTGAGCACGTTTTGTGAGTTTGAATGTATCTTCATAGGAATGAGTTGTGTGGTCAAATTAATGCTCATTTAGGCTTCAGGTGGTCATCCTGAACTAAATACATGTTAAAGTGTGTGAATAAGTCCTTTGGTTTAGGCGTGACACTCAATTTGAGTTTTTATTGCTTTAAATTGAATGCATTTTCAGCCCGAGCTGAGCGCGCTTTCTGACTTTGAATGTATCTTCATAGGAATGAGTTGTGTGGTGAAATTATTGCTGATTTAGGCTTCAGGAGGTCATCCTGAACAAAATACATGTTGAAAAGTGTGCATAAGTCCTTTGGTTTAGGCGTGACACTCAATTTGAGTTTTTATTGCTTTAAATGCATTTTCAGCCCGAGCTGAGCACGTTTTGTGAGTTTGAATGTATCTTCATAGGAATGAGTTGTGTGGTCAAATTAATGCTCATATGGGCTTCAGGAGGTCATCCTGAACAAAATACATGTTGAAGTGTGTGAATAAGTCCTTTGGTTTAGGTGTGACACTCAATTTGAGTTTTATTGCTTTAAATGCATTTTCAGCCCGAGCTGAGCACGTTTTGTGAGTTTGAATGTATCTTCATAGGAATGAGTTGTGTGGTCAAATTAATGCTCATATGGGCTTCAGGAGGTCATCCTGAACAAAATACACGTTGAAGTGTGTGCATAAGTCCTTTGGTTTAGATGTGACACTCAATTTGAGTTTTTATTGCTTTAAATGCATTTTCAGCCCGAGTTGAGCACGTTTTGTGAGTTTGAATGTATCTTCATAGGAATGAGTTGCGTGGTCAAATTAATGCTCATTTAGGCTTCAGGTGGTCATCCTGAACTAAATACATGTTGAAGTGTGTGCATAAGTCCTTTGGTTTAGGCGTGACACTCAATTTGAGTTTTTATTGCTTTAAATGCATTTTCAGCCCGAGCTGAGCACGTTTTGTGAGTTTGAATGTATCTTTATAGGAATGAGTTGTGTAGTCAAACTAATGCTCATATGGGCTTCACGAGGTCATCCTGAGCAAAATACATGTTGAAGTGTGTGCATAAGTCCTTTGGTTTAGGTGTGACACTCAATTTGAGTTTTAATTGCTTTAAATGCATTTTCAGCCCGAGCTGAGCACGTTTTGTGAGTTTGAATGTATCTTCATAGGAATGAGTTGTGTAGTCAAATTAATGCTCATATGGGCTTCAGGATGTCATCCTGAACAAAATACATGTTGAAGTGTGTGCATAAGTCCTTTGGTTTAGGTGTGACACTCAATTTGAGTTTTTATTGCTTTAAATGCATTTTCAGCCCGAGCTGAGCACGTTTTGTGAGTTTGAATGTATCTTCATAGGAATGAGTTGTGTGGTCAAATTAATGCTCATTTAGGCTTCAGGTGGTCATCCTGAACTAAATACATGTTAAAGTGTGTGAATAAGTCCTTTGGTTTAGGCGTGACACTCAATTTGAGTTTTTATTGCTTTAAATTGAATGCATTTTCAGCCCGAGCTGAGCGCGCTTTCTGACTTTGAATGTATCTTCATAGGAATGAGTTGTGTGGTGAAATTATTGCTGATTTAGGCTTCAGGAGGTCATCCTGAACAAAATACATGTTGAAAAGTGTGCATAAGTCCTTTGGTTTAGGCGTGACACTCAATTTGAGTTTTTATTGCTTTAAATGCATTTTCAGCCCGAGCTGAGCACGTTTTGTGAGTTTGAATGTATCTTCATAGGAATGAGTTGTGTGGTCAAATTAATGCTCATATGGGCTTCAGGAGGTCATCCTGAACAAAATACATGTTGAAGTGTGTGAATAAGTCCTTTGGTTTAGGTGTGACACTCAATTTGAGTTTTATTGCTTTAAATGCATTTTCAGCCCGAGCTGAGCACGTTTTGTGAGTTTGAATGTATCTTCATAGGAATGAGTTGTGTGGTCAAATTAATGCTCATATGGGCTTCAGGAGGTCATCCTGAACAAAATACACGTTGAAGTGTGTGCATAAGTCCTTTGGTTTAGATGTGACACTCAATTTGAGTTTTTATTGCTTTAAATGCATTTTCAGCCCGAGTTGAGCACGTTTTGTGAGTTTGAATGTATCTTCATAGGAATGAGTTGCGTGGTCAAATTAATGCTCATTTAGGCTTCAGGTGGTCATCCTGAACTAAATACATGTTGAAGTGTGTGCATAAGTCCTTTGGTTTAGGCGTGACACTCAATTTGAGTTTTTATTGCTTTAAATGCATTTTCAGCCCGAGCTGAGCACGTTTTGTGAGTTTGAATGTATCTTTATAGGAATGAGTTGTGTAGTCAAACTAATGCTCATATGGGCTTCACGAGGTCATCCTGAGCAAAATACATGTTGAAGTGTGTGCATAAGTCCTTTGGTTTAGGTGTGACACTCAATTTGAGTTTTAATTGCTTTAAATGCATTTTCAGCCCGAGCTGAGCACGTTTTGTGAGTTTGAATGTATCTTCATAGGAATGAGTTGTGTAGTCAAATTAATGCTCATATGGGCTTCAGGATTTCATCCTGAACAAAATACATGTTGAAGTGTGTGCATAAGTCCTTTGGTTTAGGTGTGACACTCAATTTGAGTTTTTATTGCTTTAAATGCATTTTCAGCCCGAGCTGAGCGCGTTTTGTGAGTTTGAATGTATCTTCATAGGAATGAGTTGTGTGGTCAAATTAATGCTTATTTAGGCTTCAGGAGGTCACCCTGAACAAAATACATGTTGTAGTGTGTGCATAAGTCCTTTGTTTTAGGCGTGACACTCAATTTGAGTTTTTATTGCTTTAAATGCATTTTCAGCCCGAGCTGAGCGCGTTTTGTGAGTTTGAATGTATCTTCATAGGAATGAGTTGTGTGGTCAAATTAATGCTCATATGGGCTTCAGGAGGTCATCCTGAACAAAATACATGTTGAAGTGTGTGCATAAGTCCTTTGGTTTAGGCGTGACACTCAATTTGAGCTTTTATTGCTTTAAATGCATTTTCAGCCCGAGTTGAGCGCGTTTTGTGAGTTTGAATGTATCTTCATAGGAATGAGTTGTGTGGTCAAATTAATGCTCATTTAGGCTTCAGGTGGTCATCGTGAACAAAATACATGTTGAAGTGTGTGCATAAGTCCTTTGGTTTAGGCGTGACACTCAATTTGAGTTTTTATTGCTTTAAATGCATTTTCAGCCCGAGCTGAGCGCGTTTTGTGAGTTTGAATGTATCTTCAAAAGAATGAGTTGTGTGGTCAAATGAATGCCTATTTAGGCTTCAGGAGGTCATCCTGAACAAAATACATGTTGAAGTGTGTGCATAAGTCCTTTGGTTTAGTTTTGACACTCAAATTGAGTTTTTATTGCTTTAAATGCATTTTCAGCCCGAGCTGAGCACGTTTTGTGAGTTTGAATGTATCTTCATAGGAATGAGTTGTGTAGTCAAATTAATGCTCATATGGGCTTCAGGAGGTCATCCTGAACAAAATACATGTTGAAGTGTGTGCATAAGTACTTTGGTTTAGGCGTGACACTCAATTTGAGTTTTTATTGCTTTAAATGCATTTTCAGCCCGAGCTGAGCACGTTTTGTGAGTTTGAATGTATCTTCATAGGAATGAGTTGTGTAGTCAAATTAATGCTCATATGGGCTTCAGGAGGTCATCCTGAACAAAATACATGTTGAAGTGTGTGCATAAGTCCTTTGGTTTAGGCGTGACACTCAATTTGAGTTTTTATTGCTTTAAATGCATTTTCAGCCCGAGCTGAGCACGTTTTGTGAGTTTGAATGTATCTTCCTAGGAATGAGTTGTGTGGTCAAATTATTGCTCATTTAGGCTTCAGGAGGACATCTGAACTAAGTACATGTTGAAGTGTGTGCATAAGTCCTTTGGTTTGGGCGTGACACTCAATTTGAGTTTTTATTGCTTTAAATGCATTTTCAGCCCGAGCTGAGCACGTTTTGTGAGTTTGAATGTATCTTCATAGGAATGAGTTGTGTAGTCAAATTAATGCTCATTTAGGCTTCAGGAGGACATCCTGAACTAAATACATGTTGAAGTGTGTCCATAAGCCCTTTGGTTTAGGCGTGACATTCAATTTGAGTTTTTATTGCGAAATGCATTTTCAGGCCGAACTGAGCGCGTTTTCTGAGTTTGAATGTATCTTCATAGGAATGAGTTGTGTGGTCAAATTAATGCTCATTTAGGCTTCAGGAGGTCATCCTGAACAAAATACATGTTGAAGTGTGTGCATAAGTCCTTTGGTTTAGGTGTGACACTCAATTTGAGTTTTTATTGCTTTAAATGCATTTTCAGCCCGAGCTGAGCACGTTTTGTGAGTTTGAATGTATCTTCATAGGAATGAGTTGTGTAGTCAAATTAATGCTCATTTAGGCGTCAGGAGGACATCCTGAACTAAATACATGTTGAAGTGTGTCCATAAGCCCTTTGGTTTAGGCGTGACATTCAATTTGAGTTATTATTGCGAAATGCATTTTCAGGCCGAACTGAGCGCGTTTTCTGAGTTTGAATGTATCTTCATAGGAATGAGTTGTGTGGTCAAATTAATGCTCATTTAGGCTTCAGGAGGTCATCCTGAACAAAATACATGTTGAAGTGTGTGCATAAGTCCTTTGGTTTAGGTGTGACACTCAATTTGAGTTTTTATTGCTTTAAATGCATTTTCAGGCCGAGCTGAGCACGTTTTGTGTGTTTGAACGTATCTTCATAGGAATGAGTTGTGTGGTCAAATTAATGCTCATATGGGCTTCAGGAGGTCATCCTGAACAAAATACATGTTGAAGTGTGTGCATAAGTCCTTTGGTTCAGGCGTGACACTCAATTTGAGCTTTTATTCCTTTAAATGCATTTTCAGCCCGAGTTGAGCACGTTTTGTGAGTTTGAATGTATCTTCATAGGAATGAGTTGTGTGGTCAAATTAATGCTCATTTAGGCTTCAGGTGGTCATCCTGAACTAAATACATGTTGAAGTGTTTGCATAAGTCCTTTGGTTTAGGCGTGACACTCAATTTGAGTTTTTATTGCTTTAAATGCATTTTCAGCCCGAGCTGAGCACGTTTTGTGAGTTTGAATGTATCTTCATAGGAATGAGTTGTGTAGTCAAATTAATGCTCATATGGGCTTCAGGATGTCATCCTGAACTAAATACATGTTGAAGTGTGTGCATAAGTCCTTTGGTTTAGGCGTGACACTCAATTTGAGTTTTTATTGCTTTAAATGCATTTTCAGCCCGAGTTGAGCACGTTTTGTGAGTTTGAATGTATCTTCATAGGAATGAGTTGTGTGGTCAAATTAATGCTCATTTAGGCTTCAGGTGGTCATCCTGAACTAAATACATGTTGAAGTGTGTGCATAAGTCCTTTGGTTTAGGCGTGACACTCAATTTGAGTTTTTATTGCTTTAAATGCATTTTCAGCCCGAGCTGAGCACGTTTTGTGAGTTTGAATGTATCTTCATAGGAATGAGTTGTGTAGTCAAATTAATGCTCATATGGGCTTCAGGAGGTCATCCTGAACAAAATACATGTTGAAGTGTGTGCATAAGTCCTTTGGTTTAGGCGTGACACTCAATTTGAGTTTTTATTGCTTTAAATGCATTTTCAGCCCGAGCTGAGCACGTTTTGTGAGTTTGAATGTATCTTCATAGGAATGAGTTGTGTGGTCAAATTATTGCTGATTTAGGCTTCAGGAGGTCATCCTGAACAAAATACATGTTGAAGTGTGTGCATAAGTCATTTGGTTTAGGCTTGACACTCAATTTGAGTTTTTATTGCTTTAAATGCATTTTCAGCCCGAGCTGAGCACGTTTTGTGAGTTTGAATGTATCTTCATAGGAATGAGTTGTGTGGTCAAAATAATGCTCATTTAGGCTTCAGGAGGTCATCCTGAACAAAATACATGTTGAAGTGTGTGCATAAGTCCTTTGGTTCAGGCGTGACACTCAATTTGAGCTTTTATTGCTTTAAATGCATTTTCAGCCCGAGTTGAGCACGTTTTGTGAGTTTGAATGTATCTTCATAGGAATGAGTTGTGTGGTCAAAATAATGCTCATTTAGGCTTCAGGAGGTCATCCTGAACAAAATACATGTTGAAGTGTGTGCATAAGTCCTTTGGTTTAGGTGTGACACTCAATTTGAGTTTTTATTGCTTTAAATGCATTTTCAGCCCAAGCTGAGCACGTTTTGTGAGTTTGAATGTATCTTCATAGGAATGAGTTGTGTGGTCAAATTAATGCTCATTTAGGCTTCAGGTGGTCATCCTGAACTAAATACATGTTGAAGTGTGTGCATAAGTCCTTTGGTTTAGGCGTGACACTCAATTAGAGTTTTTATTGCTTTAAATTAAATGCATTTTCAGCCCGAGCTGAGCGCGCTTTCTGACTTTGAATGTATCTTCATAGGAATGAGTTGTGTGGTCAAATTATTGCTGATTTAGGCTTCAGGAGGTCATCCTGAACAAAATACATGTTGAAGTGTGTGCATAAGTCCTTTGGTTTAGGCTTGACACTCAATTTGAGTTTTTATTGCTTTAAATGCATTTTCAGCCCGAGCTGAGCACGTTTTGTGAGTTTGAATGTATCTTCATAGGAATGAGTTGTGTGGTCAAAATAATGCTCATTTAGGCTTCAGGAGGTCATCCTGAACAAAATACATGTTGAAGTGTGTGCATAAGTCCTTTGGTTCAGGCGTGACACTCAATTTGAGCTTTTATTGCTTTAAATGCATTTTCAGCCCGAGTTGAGCACGTTTTGTGAGTTTGAATGTATCTTCATAGGAATGAGTTGTGTGGTCAAAATAATGCTCATTTAGGCTTCAGGAGGTCATCCTGAACAAAATACATGTTGAAGTGTGTGCATAAGTCCTTTGGTTTAGTCGTGACATTCCATTCGAGTTTTTATTGCTTTAAATGCATTTTCAGCCCGAGCTGAGCACGTTTTGTGAGTTTGCATGTATCTTCATAGGAATGAGTTGTGTGGTCAAATTAATGCTCATTTAGGCTTCAGGTGGTCATCCTGAACAAAATACATGTTGAAGTGTGTGCATAAGTCCTTTGGTTTAGGCGTGACACTCAATTTGAGTTTTTATTTTTTTAAATGCATTTTCAGCCCGAGCTGAGCACGTTTTGTGAGTTTGAATGTATCTTCATAGGAATGAGTTGTGTGGTCAAATTAATGCTCATTTAGGCTTCAGGTGGTCATCGTGAACAAAATACATGTTGAAGTGTGTGCATAAGTCCTTTGGTTTAGGCGTGACACTCAATTTGAGTTTTTAATTGCTTTAAATGCATTTTCAGCCCGAGCTGAGCGCGTTTTGTGAGTTTGAATGTATCTTCAAAAGAATGAGTTGTGTGGTCAAATGAATGCCTATTTAGGCTTCAGGAGGTCATCCTGAACAAAATACATGTTGAAGTGTGTGCATAAGTCCTTTGGTTTAGTTTTGACACTCAAATTGAGTTTTTATTGCTTTAAATGCATTTTCAGCCCGAGCTGAGCACGTTTTGTGAGTTTGAATGTATCTTCATAGGAATGAGTTGTGTAGTCAAATTAATGCTCATATGGGCTTCAGGAGGTCATCCTGAACAAAATACATGTTGAAGTGTGTGCATAAGTACTTTGGTTTAGGCGTGACACTCAATTTGAGTTTTTATTGCTTTAAATGCATTTTCAGCCCGAGCTGAGCACGTTTTGTGAGTTTGAATGTATCTTCATAGGAATGAGTTGTGTAGTCAAATTAATGCTCATATGGGCTTCAGGAGGTCATCCTGAACAAAATACATGTTGAAGTGTGTGCATAAGTCCTTTGGTTTAGGCGTGACACTCAATTTGAGTTTTTATTGCTTTAAATGCATTTTCAGCCCGAGCTGAGCACGTTTTGTGAGTTTGAATGTATCTTCCTAGGAATGAGTTGTGTGGTCAAATTATTGCTCATTTAGGCTTCAGGAGGACATCTGAACTAAGTACATGTTGAAGTGTGTGCATAAGTCCTTTGGTTTGGGCGTGACACTCAATTTGAGTTTTTATTGCTTTAAATGCATTTTCAGCCCGAGCTGAGCACGTTTTGTGAGTTTGAATGCATCTTCATAGGAATGAGTTGTGTAGTCAAATTAATGCTCATTTAGGCTTCAGGAGGACATCCTGAACTAAATACATGTTGAAGTGTGTCCATAAGCCCTTTGGTTTAGGCGTGACATTCAATTTGAGTTTTTATTGCGAAATGCATTTTCAGGCCGAACTGAGCGCGTTTTCTGAGTTTGAATGTATCTTCATAGGAATGAGTTGTGTGGTCAAATTAATGCTCATTTAGGCTTCAGGAGGTCATCCTGAACAAAATACATGTTGAAGTGTGTGCATAAGTCCTTTGGTTTAGGTGTGACACTCAATTTGAGTTTTTATTGCTTTAAATGCATTTTCAGCCCGAGCTGAGCACGTTTTGTGAGTTTGAATGTATCTTCATAGGAATGAGTTGTGTGGTCAAATTAATGCTCATTTAGGCTTCAGGAGGACATCTGAACTAAGTACATGTTGAAGTGTGTGCATAAGTCCTTTGGTTTGGGCGGGACACTCAATTTGAGTTTTTATTGCTTTAAATGCATTTTCAGCCCGAGCTGAGCACGTTTTGTGAGTTTGAATGTATCTTCATAGGAATGAGTTGTGTAGTCAAATTAATGCTCATTTAGGCGTCAGGAGGACATCCTGAACTAAATACATGTTGAAGTGTGTCCATAAGCCCTTTGGTTTAGGCGTGACATTCAATTTGAGTTATTATTGCGAAATGCATTTTCAGGCCGAACTGAGCGCGTTTTCTGAGTTTGAATGTATCTTCATAGGAATGAGTTGTGTGGTCAAATTAATGCTCATTTAGGCTTCAGGAGGTCATCCTGAACAAAATACATGTTGAAGTGTGTGCATAAGTCCTTTGGTTTAGGTGTGACACTCAATTTGAGTTTTTATTGCTTTAAATGCATTTTCAGGCCGAGCTGAGCACGTTTTGTGTGTTTGAACGTATCTTCATAGGAATGAGTTGTGTGGTCAAATTAATGCTCATATGGGCTTCAGGAGGTCATCCTGAACAAAATACATGTTGAAGTGTGTGCATAAGTCCTTTGGTTCAGGCGTGACACTCAATTTGAGCTTTTATTCCTTTAAATGCATTTTCAGCCCGAGTTGAGCACGTTTTGTGAGTTTGAATGTATCTTCATAGGAATGAGTTGTGTGGTCAAATTAATGCTCATTTAGGCTTCAGGTGGTCATCCTGAACTAAATACATGTTGAAGTGTTTGCATAAGTCCTTTGGTTTAGGCGTGACACTCAATTTGAGTTTTTATTGCTTTAAATGCATTTTCAGCCCGAGCTGAGCACGTTTTGTGAGTTTGAATGTATCTTCATAGGAATGAGTTGTGTAGTCAAATTAATGCTCATATGGGCTTCAGGATGTCATCCTGAACTAAATACATGTTGAAGTGTGTGCATAAGTCCTTTGGTTTAGGCGTGACACTCAATTTGAGTTTTTATTGCTTTAAATGCATTTTCAGCCCGAGTTGAGCACGTTTTGTGAGTTTGAATGTATCTTCATAGGAATGAGTTGTGTGGTCAAATTAATGCTCATTTAGGCTTCAGGTGGTCATCCTGAACTAAATACATGTTGAAGTGTGTGCATAAGTCCTTTGGTTTAGGCGTGACACTCAATTTGAGTTTTTATTGCTTTAAATGCATTTTCAGCCCGAGCTGAGCACGTTTTGTGAGTTTGAATGTATCTTCATAGGAATGAGTTGTGTAGTCAAATTAATGCTCATATGGGCTTCAGGAGGTCATCCTGAACAAAATACATGTTGAAGTGTGTGCATAAGTCCTTTGGTTTAGGCGTGACACTCAATTTGAGTTTTTATTGCTTTAAATGCATTTTCAGCCCGAGCTGAGCACGTTTTGTGAGTTTGAATGTATCTTCATAGGAATGAGTTGTGTGGTCAAATTATTGCTGATTTAGGCTTCAGGAGGTCATCCTGAACAAAATACATGTTGAAGTGTGTGCATAAGTCATTTGGTTTAGGCTTGACACTCAATTTGAGTTTTTATTGCTTTAAATGCATTTTCAGCCCGAGCTGAGCACGTTTTGTGAGTTTGAATGTATCTTCATAGGAATGAGTTGTGTGGTCAAAATAATGCTCATTTAGGCTTCAGGAGGTCATCCTGAACAAAATACATGTTGAAGTGTGTGCATAAGTCCTTTGGTTCAGGCGTGACACTCAATTTGAGCTTTTATTGCTTTAAATGCATTTTCAGCCCGAGTTGAGCACGTTTTGTGAGTTTGAATGTATCTTCATAGGAATGAGTTGTGTGGTCAAAATAATGCTCATTTAGGCTTCAGGAGGTCATCCTGAACAAAATACATGTTGAAGTGTGTGCATAAGTCCTTTGGTTTAGGTGTGACACTCAATTTGAGTTTTTATTGCTTTAAATGCATTTTCAGCCCAAGCTGAGCACGTTTTGTGAGTTTGAATGTATCTTCATAGGAATGAGTTGTGTGGTCAAATTAATGCTCATTTAGGCTTCAGGTGGTCATCCTGAACTAAATACATGTTGAAGTGTGTGCATAAGTCCTTTGGTTTAGGCGTGACACTCAATTAGAGTTTTTATTGCTTTAAATTAAATGCATTTTCAGCCCGAGCTGAGCGCGCTTTCTGACTTTGAATGTATCTTCATAGGAATGAGTTGTGTGGTCAAATTATTGCTGATTTAGGCTTCAGGAGGTCATCCTGAACAAAATACATGTTGAAGTGTGTGCATAAGTCCTTTGGTTTAGGCTTGACACTCAATTTGAGTTTTTATTGCTTTAAATGCATTTTCAGCCCGAGCTGAGCACGTTTTGTGAGTTTGAATGTATCTTCATAGGAATGAGTTGTGTGGTCAAAATAATGCTCATTTAGGCTTCAGGAGGTCATCCTGAACAAAATACATGTTGAAGTGTGTGCATAAGTCCTTTGGTTCAGGCGTGACACTCAATTTGAGCTTTTATTGCTTTAAATGCATTTTCAGCCCGAGTTGAGCACGTTTTGTGAGTTTGAATGTATCTTCATAGGAATGAGTTGTGTGGTCAAAATAATGCTCATTTAGGCTTCAGGAGGTCATCCTGAACAAAATACATGTTGAAGTGTGTGCATAAGTCCTTTGGTTTAGTCGTGACATTCCATTCGAGTTTTTATTGCTTTAAATGCATTTTCAGCCCGAGCTGAGCACGTTTTGTGAGTTTGCATGTATCTTCATAGGAATGAGTTGTGTGGTCAAATTAATGCTCATTTAGGCTTCAGGTGGTCATCCTGAACAAAATACATGTTGAAGTGTGTGCATAAGTCCTTTGGTTTAGGCGTGACACTCAATTTGAGTTTTTATTTTTTTAAATGCATTTTCAGCCCGAGCTGAGCACGTTTTGTGAGTTTGAATGTATCTTCATAGGAATGAGTTGTGTGGTCAAATTAATGCTCATTTAGGCTTCAGGTGGTCATCCTGAACAAAATACATGTTGAAGTGTGTGCATAAGTCCTTTGGTTTAGGCGTGACACTCAATTTGAGTTTTTATTGCTTTAAATGCATTTTTTGCCGAGCTGAGCACGTTTTTTGAGTTTGAATGTATCTTCATAGGAATGAGTTGTGTAGTCAAATTACTGCTCATTTAGGCTTCAGGAGGACATCCTGAACTAAATACATTGAAGTGTGTGCAAAAGTCCTTTGGTTTGGGAGTGACACTCAATTTGAGTTATTATTGCTTTAAATGCATTTTCAGGGCGAGTGGAACAAGTTTTCAAAATGTGTCTTGAATCATGTTATGGTCTATGTTGCCCTCTACTGACCAAAGTCCGTTATTGTCTCCGAGGCCTGAAACCATTTTACATTTATATGACTGTATAACTGTACTCTTGAGCCAATTATTCCATTTCTCTTTGTTCTTGAACTAATTATACCTCAACGCGGGTACCATGACTATACTCAATTTCAGTTTTTATTGCTTTAAGTGCAGTTTCGGGCCGAGCTGAGCACGTGTTCTGAGTTTGAATGTATCTTCATAGGAGTGAGATGTGTGATCAAATGAATGCTCATTTAGGCTTCAGGAGGACATCCTGAACTAAGTACATGTTGAAGTGTGTGCATAAGTCCTTTGGTTTGGGCGTGACACTCAATTTGAGTGTTTATTGCTTTAAATGCATTTTCAGCCCGAGCTGAGCACGTTTTGTGAGTTTGAATGTATCTTCATAGGAATGAGTTGTGTAGTCAAATTAATGCTCATTTAGGCTTCAGGTGGTCATCCTGAACAAAATACATGTTGAAGTGTGTGCATAAGTCCTTTGGTTTAGGCGTGACACTCAATTTGAGTTTTTATTGCTTTAAATGCATTTTCAGCCCGAGCTGAGCACGTTTTGTGAGTTTGAATGTATCTTCATAGAATGAGTTGTGTGGTCAAATTGATGCTCATATGGGCTTCAGGAGGTCATCCTGAACAAAATACATGTTGAAGTGTGTGAATAAGTCCTTTGGTTTAGGTGTGACACTCAATTTGAGTTTTATTGCTTTAAATGCATTTTCAGCCCGAGCTGAGCACGTTTTGTGAGTTTGAATGTATCCTCAAAAGAATGAGTTGTGTGGTCAAATTAATGCCTATTTAGGCTTCAGGAGGTCATCCTGAACAAAATACATGTTGAAGTGTGTGCATAAGTCCTTTGGTTTAGGTGTGACACTCAATTTGAGTTTTTATTGCTTTAAATGCATTTTCAGCCCGAGCTGAGCACGTTTTGTGAGTTTGAATGTATCTTCATAGGAATGAGTTGTGTGGTCAAATTAATGCTCATTTAGGCTTCAGGTGGTCATCCTGAACTAAATACATGTTAAAGTGTGTGAATAAGTCCTTTGGTTTAGGCGTGACACTCAATTTGAGTTTTTATTGCTTTAAATTGAATGCATTTTCAGCCCGAGCTGAGGGCGCTTTCTGACTTTGAATGTATCTTCATAGGAATGAGTTGTGTGGTGAAATTATTGCTGATTTAGGCTTCAGGAGGTCATCCTGAACCAAATACATGTTGAAAAGTGTGCATAAGTCCTTTGGTTTAGGCGTGACACTCAATTTGAGTTTTTATTGCTTTAAATGCATTTTCAGCCCGAGCTGAGCACGTTTTGTGAGTTTGAATGTATCTTCATAGGAATGAGTTGTGTGGTCAAATTAATGCTCATATGGGCTTCAGGAGGTCATCCTGAACAAAATACATGTTGAAGTGTGTGAATAAGTCCTTTGGTTTAGGTGTGACACTCAATTTGAGTTTTATTGCTTTAAATGCATTTTCAGCCCGAGCTGAGCACGTTTTGTGAGTTTGAATGTATCTTTATAGGAATGAGTTGTGTAGTCAAACTAATGCTCATATGGGCTTCAGGATGTCATCCTGAACTAAATACATGTTGAAGTGTGTGCATAAGTCCTTTGGTTTAGGCGTGACACTCAATTTGAGTTTTTATTGCTTTAAATGCATTTTAAGCCCGAGTTGAGCACGTTTTGTGAGTTTGAATGTATCTTCATAGGAATGAGTTGTGTGGTCAAATTAATGCTCATTTAGGCTTCAGGTGGTCATCCTGAACTAAATACATGTTGAAGTGTGTGCATAAGTCCTTTGGTTTAGGCGTGACACTCAATTTGAGTTTTTATTGCTTTAAATGCATTTTCAGCCCGAGCTGAGCACGTTTTGTGAGTTTGAATGTATCTTCATAGGAATGAGTTGTGTAGTCAAATTAATGCTCATATGGGCTTCAGGAGGTCATCCTGAACAAAATACATGTTGAAGTGTGTGCATAAGTCCTTTGGTTTAGGCGTGACACTCAATTTGAGTTTTTATTGCTTTAAATGCATTTTCAGCCCGAGCTGAGCGCGTTTTGTGAGTTTGAATGTATCTTCATAGGAATGAGTTGTGTGGTCAAATTATTGCTGATTTAGGCTTCAGGAGGTCATCCTGAACAAAATACATGTTGAAGTGTGTGCATAAGTCCTTTGGTTTAGGCTTGACACTCAATTTGAGTTTTTATTGCTTTAAATGCATTTTCAGCCCGAGCTGAGCACGTTTTGTGAGTTTGAATGTATCTTCATAGGAATGAGTTGTGTGGTCAAAATAATGCTCATTTAGGCTTCAGGAGGTCATCCTGAACAAAATACATGTTGAAGTGTGTGCATAAGTCCTTTGGTTCAGGCGTGACACTCAATTTGAGCTTTTATTGCTTTAAATGCATTTTCAGCCCGAGTTGAGCACGTTTTGTGAGTTTGAATGTATCTTCATAGGAATGAGTTGTGTGGTCAAAATAATGCTCATTTAGGCTTCAGGAGGTCATCCTGAACAAAATACATGTTGAAGTGTGTGCATAAGTCCTTTGGTTTAGGTGTGACACTCAATTTGAGTTTTTATTGCTTTAAATGCATTTTCAGCCCAAGCTGAGCACGTTTTGTGAGTTTGAATGTATCTTCATAGGAATGAGTTGTGTGGTCAAATTAATGCTCATTTAGGCTTCAGGTGGTCATCCTGAACTAAATACATGTTGAAGTGTGTGCATAAGTCCTTTGGTTTAGGCGTGACACTCAATTTGAGTTTTTATTGCTTTAAATTAAATGCATTTTCAGCCCGAGCTGAGCGCGCTTTCTGACTTTGAATGTATCTTCATAGGAATGAGTTGTGTGGTCAAATTATTGCTGATTTAGGCTTCAGGAGGTCATCCTGAACAAAATACATGTTGAAGTGTGTGCATAAGTCCTTTGGTTTAGGCTTGACACTCAATTTGAGTTTTTATTGCTTTAAATGCATTTTCAGCCCGAGCTGAGCACGTTTTGTGAGTTTGAATGTATCTTCATAGGAATGAGTTGTGTGGTCAAAATAATGCTCATTTAGGCTTCAGGAGGTCATCCTGAACAAAATACATGTTGAAGTGTGTGCATAAGTCCTTTGGTTCAGGCGTGACACTCAATTTGAGCTTTTATTGCTTTAAATGCATTTTCAGCCCGAGTTGAGCACGTTTTGTGATTTTGAATGTATCTTCATAGGAATGAGTTGTGTGGTCAAAATAATGCTCATTTAGGCTTCAAGAGGTCATCCTGAACAAAATACATGTTGAAGTGTTTGCATAAGTCCTTTGGTTTAGTCGTGACATTCCATTCGAGTTTTTATTGCTTTAAATGCATTTTCAGCCCGAGCTGAGCACGTTTTGTGAGTTTGCATGTATCTTCATAGGAATGAGTTGTGTGGTCAAATTAATGCTCATTTAGGCTTCAGGTGGTCATCCTGAACAAAATACATGTTGAAGTGTGTGCATAAGTCCTTTGGTTTAGGCGTGACACTCAATTTGAGTTTTTATTTTTTTAAATGCATTTTCAGCCCGAGCTGAGCACGTTTTGTGAGTTTGAATGTATCTTCATAGGAATGAGTTGTGTGGTCAAATTAATGCTCATTTAGGCTTCAGGTGGTCATCCTGAACAAAATACATGTTGAAGTGTGTGCATAAGTCCTTTGGTTTAGGCGTGACACTCAATTTGAGTTTTTATTGCTTTAAATGCATTTTTTGCCGAGCTGAGCACGTTTTTTGAGTTTGAATGTATCTTCATAGGAATGAGTTGTGTAGTCAAATTACTGCTCATTTAGGCTTCAGGAGGACATCCTGAACTAAATACATTGAAGTGTGTGCAAAAGTCCTTTGGTTTGGGAGTGACACTCAATTTGAGTTATTATTGCTTTAAATGCATTTTCAGGGCGAGTGGAACAAGTTTTCAAAATGTGTCTTGAATCATGTTATGGTCTATGTTGCCCTCTACTGACCAAAGTCCGTTATTGTCTCCGAGGCCTGAAACCATTTTACATTTATATGACTGTATAACTGTACTCTTGAGCCAATTATTCCATTTCTCTTTGTTCTTGAACTAATTATACCTCAACGCGGGTACCATGACTATACTCAATTTCAGTTTTTATTGCTTTAAGTGCAGTTTCGGGCCGAGCTGAGCACGTGTTCTGAGTTTGAATGTATCTTCATAGGAGTGAGATGTGTGATCAAATGAATGCTCATTTAGGCTTCAGGAGGACATCCTGAACTAAGTACATGTTGAAGTGTGTGCATAAGTCCTTTGGTTTGGGCGTGACACTCAATTTGAGTGTTTATTGCTTTAAATGCATTTTCAGCCCGAGCTGAGCACGTTTTGTGAGTTTGAATGTATCTTCATAGGAATGAGTTGTGTAGTCAAATTAATGCTCATATGGGCTTCAGGATGTCATCCTGAACTAAATACATGTTGAAGTGTGTGCATAAGTCCTTTGGTTTAGGCGTGACACTCAATTTGAGTTTTTATTGCTTTAAATGCATTTTCAGCCCGAGTTGAGCACGTTTTGTGAGTTTGAATGTATCTTCATAGGAATGAGTTGTGTGGTCAAATTAATGCTCATTTAGGCTTCAGGTGGTCATCCTGAACTAAATACATGTTGAAGTGTGTGCATAAGTCCTTTGGTTTAGGCGTGACACTCAATTTGAGTTTTTATTGCTTTAAATGCATTTTCAGCCCAAGCTGAGCACGTTTTGTGAGTTTGAATGTATCTTCATAGGAATGAGTTGTGTGGTCAAATTAATGCTCATTTAGGCTTCAGGTGGTCATCCTGAACTAAATACATGTTGAAGTGTGTGCATAAGTCCTTTGGTTTAGGCGTGACACTCAATTTGAGTTTTTAATGCTTTAAATTAAATGCATTTTCAGCCCGAGCTGAGCGCGCTTTCTGACTTTGAATGTATCTTCATAGGAATGAGTTGTGTGGTCAAATTATTGCTGATTTAGGCTTCAGGAGGTCATCCTGAACAAAATACATGTTGAAGTGTGTGCATAAGTCCTTTGGTTTAGGCTTGACACTCAATTTGAGTTTTTATTGCTTTAAATGCATTTTCACCCCGAGCTGAGCACGTTTTGTGAGTTTGAATGTATCTTCATAGGAATGAGTTGTGTGGTCAAATTAATGCTCATTTAGGCGTCAGGTGGTCATCCTGAACAAAATACATGTTGAAGTGTGTGCATAAGTCCTTTGGTTTAGGCGTGACACTCAATTTGAGTTTTTATTGCTTTAAATGCATTTTCAGGCCGAGCTGAGCACGTTTTGTGTGTTTGAATGTATCTTCATAGGAATGAGTTGTGTGGTCAAATTAATGCCCATATGGGCTTCAGGAGGTCATCCTGAACAAAATACATGTTGAAGTGTGTGCATAAGTCCTTTGGTTTAGGCGTGACACTCAATTTGAGTTTTTATTGCTTTAAATGCATTTTCAGCCCGAGCTGAGCACGTTTTGTGAGTTTGAATGTATCTTCATAGGAATGAGTTGTGTGGTCAAATTAATGCTCATATGGGCTTCAGGAGGTCATCCTGAACAAAATACATGTTGAAGTGAGTGCATAAGTCCTTTGGTTTAGGTGTGACACTCAATTTGACTTTTTATTGCTTTAAATGCATTTTCAGCCCGAGCTGAGCACGTTTTTTGAGTTTGAATGTATCTTCATAGGAATGAGTTGTGTGGTCAAATTATTGCTCATTTAGGCTTCAGGAGGTCATCCTGAACAAAATACATGTTGAAGTGTGTGCATAAGTCCTTTGGTTTAGGCGTGACACTCAATTTGAGTTTTTATTGCTTTAAATGCATTTTCAGCCCGAGCTGAGCACGTTTTGTGAGTTTGAATGTATCTTCATAGAATGAGTTGTGTGGTCAAATTAATGCTCATTTAGGCTTCAGGTGGTCATCCTGAACAAAATACATGTTGAAGTGTGTGCATAAGTCCTTTGGTTTAGGCGTGACATTCAATTTGAGTTTTTATTGCTTTAAATGCATTTTTAGCCCGAGCTGAGCATGTTTTGTGAGTTTGAATGTATCTTCATAGGAATGAGTTGTGTGGTCAAATTAATGCTCATTTAGGCTTCAGGTGGTCATCCTGAACTAAATACATGTTGAAGTGTGTGCATAAGTCCTTTGGTTTAGGTGTGACACTCAATTTGAGTTTTTATTGCTTTAAATGCATTTTCAGCCCGAGCTGAGCGCGCTTTCTGACTTTGAATGTATCTTCATAGGAATGAGTTGTGTGGTCAAATTATTGCTGATTTAGGCTTCAGGAGGTCATCCTGAACAAAATACATGTTGAAGTGTGTGCATAAGTCCTTTGGTTTAGGCGTGACACTCAATTTGAGTTTTTATTGCTTTAAATGCATTTTCAGCCCGAGCTGAGCACGTTTTGTGAGTTTGAATGTATCTTCATAGAATGAGTTACGTGGTCAAATTAATGCTCATTTAGGCTTCAGGTGGTCATCCTGAACAAAATACATGTTGAAGTGTGTGCATAAGTCCTTTGATTTAGGCGTGACACTCAATTTGAGTTTTTATTGCTTTAAATGCATTTTCAGCCCGAGCTGAGCACGTTTTGTGAGTTTGAATGTATCTTCATAGGAATGAGTTGTGTGGTCAAATTAATGCTCATTTAGGCCTCAGGTGGTCATCCTGAACTAAATACATGTTGAAGTGTGGGCATAAGTCCTTTGGTTTAGGTGTGACACTCAATTTGAGTTTTTATTGCTTTAAATGCATTTTCAGCCCAAGCTGAGCACGTTTTGTGAGTTTGAATGTATCTTCATAGAATGAGTTGTGTGGTCAAATTAATGCTCATTTAGGCTTCAGGTGGTCATCCTGAACAAAATACATGTTGAAGTGTGTGCATAAGTCCTTTGGTTTAGGCGTGACATTCAATTTGAGTTTTTATTGCTTTAAATGCATTTTCAGCCCGAGCTGACCATGTTTTGTGAGTTTGAATGTATCTTCATAGGAATGAGTTGTGTGGTCAAATAAATGCTCATTTAGGCTTCAGGTGGTCATCCTGAACAAAATACATGTTGACGTGTGTGCATAAGTCCTTTGGTTTAGGTGTGACACTCAATTTGAGTTTTTATTGCTTTAAATTAAATGCATTTTCAGCCCGAACTGAGCGCGCTTTCTGACTTTGAATGTATCTTCATAGGAATGAGTTGTGTGGTGAAATTATTGCTGATTTAGGCTTCAGGTGGTCATCCTGAACAAAATACATGTTGAAGTGTGTGCATAAGTCCTTTGGTTCAGGCGTGACACTCAATTTGAGTTTTTATTTTTTTAAATGCATTTTCAGCCCGAGCTGAGCACGTTTTGTGAGTTTGAATGTATCTTCATAGGAATGAGTTGTGTGGTCAAATTAATGCTCATTTAGGCTTCAGGTGGTCATCCTGAACTAAATACATGTTGAAGTGTGTGCATAAGTCCTTTGGTTTAGGCGTGACACTCAATTGGAGTTTTTATTGCTTTAAATTAAATGCATTTTCAGCCCGAGCTGAGCGCACTTTCTAACTTTGAATGTATCTTCATAGGAATGAGTTGTGTGGTCAAATTATTGCTGATTTAGGCTTCAGGAGGTCATCCTGAACAAAATACATGTTGAAGTGTGTGCATAAGTCCTTTGGTTTAGGCGTGACACTCAATTTGAGTTTTTATTGCTTTAAATGCATTTTCAGCCCGAGCTGAGCGCGCTTTCTGACTTTGAATGTATCTTCATAGGAATGAGTTGTGTGGTCAAATTATTGCTCAAATAGGCTTCAGGAGGTCATCCTGAACAAAATACATGTTGAAGTGTGTGCATAAGTCCTTTGGTTCAGGCGTGACACTCAATTTGAGTTTTTATTTTTTTAAATGCATTTTCAGCCCGAGCTGAGCACGTTTTGTGAGTTTGAATGTATCTTCATAGGAATGAGTTGTGTGGTCAAATTAATGCTTATTTAGGCTTCAGGTGGTCATCCTGAACAAAATACATGTTGAAGTGTGTGCATAAGTCCTTTGGTTTAGGCGTGACACTCAATTTGAGTTTTTATTGCTTTAAATGCATTTTTTGCCGAGCTGAGCACGTTTTTTGAGTTTGAATGTATCTTCATAGGAATGAGTTGTGTAGTCAAATTACTGCTCATTTAGGCTTCAGGAGGACATCCTGAACTAAATACATTGAAGTGTGTGCAAAAGTCCTTTGGTTTGGGAGTGACACTCAATTTGAGTTATTATTGCTTTAAATGCATTTTCAGGCCGAGTGGAACAAGTTTTCAAAATGTGTCTTGAATCATGTTATGGTCTATGTTGCCCTCTACTGACCAAAGTCCGTTATTGTCTCCGAGGCCTGAAACCATTTTACATTTATATGACTGTATAACTGTACTCTTGAGCCAATTATTCAATTTCTCTTTGTTCTTGAACTAATTATAACTCAACGCGGGTACCATGACTATACTCAATTTCAGTTTTTATTGCTTTAAGTGCAGTTTCGGGCCGAGCTGAGCACTTGTTCTGAGTTTGAATGTATCTTCATAGGAATGAGATGTGTGATCATATTAATGCTCATTTAGGCTTCAGGAGGACATCTTGAACAAAATACATGTTGAAGTGTGTGCATAAGTCCTTTGGTTTGGGCGTGACACTCAATTTGAATTTTTATTGCTTTAAATGCATTTTCAGCCCGAGCTGAGCACGTTTTGTGAGTTTGAATGTATCTTCATAGGAATGAGTTGTGTAGTCAAATTAATGCTCATTTAGGCTTCAGGTGGTCATCCTGAACAAAATACATGTTGAAGTGTGTGCATAAGTCCTTTGGTTTAGGCGTGACACTCAATTTGAGTTTTTATTGCTTTAAATGCATTTTCAGCCCGAGCTGAGCACGTTTTGTGAGTTTGAATGTATCTTCATAGGAATGAGTTGTGTGGTCAAATTAATGCTCATATGGGCTTCAGGAGGTCATCCTGAACAAAATACATGTTGAAGTGTGTGAATAAGTCCTTTGGTTTAGGTGTGACACTCAATTTGAGTTTTATTGCTTTAAATGCATTTTCAGCCCGAGCTGAGCACGTTTTGTGAGTTTGAATGTATCTTCATAGGAATGAGTTGTGTGGTCAAATTAATGCTCATATGGGCTTCAGGAGGTCATCCTGAACAAAATACACGTTGAAGTGTGTGCATAAGTCCTTTGGTTTAGGTGTGACACTCAATTTGAGTTTTTATTGCTTTAAATGCATTTTCAGCCCGAGCTGAGCGCGTTTTGTGAGTTTGAATGTATCTTCAAAAGAATGAGTTGTGTGGTCAAATTAATGCTTATTTAGGCTTCAGGAGGTCATCCTGAACAAAATACATGTTGAAGTGTGTGCATAAGTCCTTTGGTTTAGGTGTGACACTCAATTTGAGTTTTTATTGCTTTAAATGCATTTTCAGCCCGAGCTGAGCACGTTTTGTGAGTTTGAATGTATCTTCATAGGAATGAGTTGTGTGGTCAAATTAATGCTCATTTAGGCTTCAGGTGGTCATCCTGAACTAAACACATGTTGAAGTGTGTGAATAAGTCCTTTGGTTTAGGCGTGACACTCAATTTGAGTTTTTATTGCTTTAAATTGAATGCATTTTCAGCCCGAGCTGAGCGCGCTTTCTGACTTTGAATGTATCTTCATAGGAATGAGTTGTGTGGTGAAATTATTGCTGATTTAGGCTTCAGGAGGTCATCCTGAACAAAATACATGTTGAAAAGTGTGCATAAGTCCTTTGGTTTAGGCGTGACACTCAATTTGAGTTTTTATTGCTTTAAATGCATTTTCAGCCCGAGCTGAGCACGTTTTGTGAGTTTGAATGTATCTTCATAGGAATGAGTTGTGTGGTCAAATGAATGCTCATATGGGCTTCAGGAGGTCATCCTGAACAAAATACACGTTGAAGTGTGTGCATAAGTCCTTTGGTTTAGGTGTGACACTCAATTTGAGTTTTTATTGCTTTAAATGCATTTTCAGCCCGAGTTGAGCACGTTTTGTGAGTTTGAATGTATCTTCATAGGAATGAGTTGCGTGGTCAAATTAATGCTCATTTAGGCTTCAGGTGGTCATCCTGAACTAAATACATGTTGAAGTGTGTGCATAAGTCCTTTGGTTTAGGCGTGACACTCAATTTGAGTTTTTATTGCTTTAAATGCATTTTCAGCCCGAGCTGAGCACGTTTTGTGAGTTTGAATGTATCTTTATAGGAATGAGTTGTGTAGTCAAACTAATGCTCATATGGGCTTCACGAGGTCATCCTGAGCAAAATACATGGTGAAGTGTGTGCATAAGTCCTTTGGTTTAGGTGTGACACTCAATTTGAGTTTTAATTGCTTTAAATGCATTTTCAGCCCGAGCTGAGCACGTTTTGTGAGTTTGAATGTATCTTCATAGGAATGAGTTGTGTAGTCAAATTAATGCTCATATGGGCTTCAGGATGTCATCCTGAACAAAATACATGTTGAAGTGTGTGCATAAGTCCTTTGGTTTCGGTGTGACACTCAATTTGAGTTTTTATTGCTTTAAATGCATTTTCAGCCCGAGCTGAGCACGTTTTGTGAGTTTGAATGTATCTTCATAGGAATGAGTTGTGTGGTCAAATTAATGCTCATATGGGCTTCAGGAGGTCATCCTGAACAAAATACATGTTGAAGTGTGTGAATAAGTCCTTTGGTTTAGGTGTGACACTCAATTTGAGTTTTATTGCTTTAAATGCATTTTCAGCCCGAGCTGAGCACGTTTTGTGAGTTTGAATGTATCTTCATAGGAATGAGTTGTGTGGTCAAATTAATGCTCATATGGGCTTCAGGAGGTCATCCTGAACAAAATACACGTTGAAGTGTGTGCATAAGTCCTTTGGTTTAGGTGTGACACTCAATTTGAGTTTTTATTGCTTTAAATGCATTTTCAGCCCGAGTTGAGCACGTTTTGTGAGTTTGAATGTATCTTCATAGGAATGAGTTGCGTGGTCAAATTAATGCTCATTTAGGCTTCAGGTGGTCATCCTGAACTAAATACGTGTTGAAGTGTGTGCATAAGTCCTTTGGTTTAGGCGTGACACTCAATTTGAGTTTTTATTGCTTTAAATGCATTTTCAGCCCGAGCTGAGCACGTTTTGTGAGTTTGAATGTATCTTTATAGGAATGAGTTGTGTAGTCAAACTAATGCTCATATGGGCTTCACGAGGTCATCCTGAGCAAAATACATGGTGAAGTGTGTGCATAAGTCCTTTGGTTTAGGTGTGACACTCAATTTGAGTTTTAATTGCTTTAAATGCATTTTCAGCCCGAGCTGAGCATGTTTTGTGAGTTTGAATGTATCTTCATAGGAATGAGTTGTGTGGTCAAATTAATGCTCATTTAGGCTTCAGTTGGTCATCCTGAACTAAATACATGTTGAAGTGTGTGCATAAGTCCTTTGGTTTAGGTGTGACACTCAATTTGAGTTTTTATTGCTTTAAATGCATTTTCAGCCCGAGCTGAGCACGTTTTGTGAGTTTGAATGTATCTTCATAGGAATGAGTTGTGTAGTCAAATTAATGCTCATATGGGCTTCAGAAGGTCATCCTGAACAAAATACATGTTGAAGTGTGTGCATAAGTCCTTTGGTTTAGGCGTGACACTCAATTTGAGTTTTTATTGCTTTGAATGCATTTTCAGCCCGAGCTGAGCACGTTTTGTGAGTTTGAATGTATCTTCATAGGAATGAGTTGTGTGGTCAAATTAATGCTCATTTAGGCTTCAGGTGGTCATCCTGAACTAAATACATGTTGAAGTGTGTGCATAAGTCCTTTGGTTTAGGCGTGACACTCAATTTGAGTTTTTATTGCTTTAAATGAATTTTCAGCCCGAGCTGAGCACGTTTTGTGAGTTTGAATGTATCTTCACAGGAATGAGTTGTGTAGTCAAATTAATGCTCATATGGGCTTCAGGAGGTCATCCTGAACTAAATACATGTTGAAGTGTGTGCATAAGTCCTTTGGTTTAGGTGTGACACTAAATTTGAGTTTTTATTGCTTTAAATGCATTTTCAGCCCGAGCTGAGCGCGTTTTGTGAGTTTGAATGTATCTTCATAGGAATGAGTTGTGTGGTCAAATTAATGCTCATTTAGGCTTCAGGTGGTCATCCTGAACTAAATACATGTTGAAGTGTGTGCATAAGTCCTTTGGTTTAGGCGTGACACTCAATTTGAGTTTTTATTGCTTTAAATTAAATGCATTTTCAGCCCGAGCTGAGCGCGCTTTCTGACTTTGAATGTATCTTCATAGGAATGAGTTGTGTGGTCAAATTATTGCTGATTTAGACTTCAGGAGGTCATCCTGAACAAAATACATGTTGAAGTGTGTGCATAAGTCCTTTGGTTTAGGCGTGACACTCAATTTGAGTTTTTATTGCTTTAAATGCATTTTCAGCCCGAGCTGAGCACGTTTTGTGAATTTGGATGTATCTTCATAGGAATGAGTTGTGTAGTCAAATTAATGCTCATATGGGCTTCAGGAGGTCATCCTGAACAAAATACATGTTGAAGTGTGTGCATAAGTCCTTTGGTTTAGGTGTGACACTCAATTTGAGTTTTTATTGCTTTAAATGCATTTTCAGGCCGAGCTGAGCACGTTTTGTGTGTTTGAATGTATCTTCATAGGAATGAGTTGTGTGGTCAAATTAATGCTCATATGGGCTTCAGGAGGTCATCCTGAACAAAATACATGTTGAAGTGTGTGCATAAGTCCTTTGGTTTAGGCGTGACACTCAATTTGAGTTTTTATTGCTTTAAATGTATTTTCAGCCCGAGTTGAGCACGTTTTGTGAGTTTGAATGTATCTTCATAGGAATGAGTTGTGTGGTCAAATTAATGCTCATTTAGGCTTCAGGTGGTCATCCTGAACTAAATACATGTTGAAGTGTGTGCATAAGTCCTTTGGTTTAGGCGTGACACTCAATTTGAGTTTTTATTGCTTTAAATGCATTTTCAGCCCGAGCTGAGCACGTTTTGTGAGTTTGAATGTATCTTCATAGGAATAGGTTGTGTAGTCAAATTAATCCTCATATGGGCTTCAGGAGGTCATCCTGAACAAAATACATGTTGAAGTGTGTGCATAAGTCCTTTGGTTTAGGTGTGACACTCAATTTGAGTTTTTATTGCTTTAAATGCATTTTCAGCCCAAGCTGAGCACGTTTTGTGAGTTTGAATGTATCTTCATAGGAATGAGTTGTGTGGTCAAATTAATGCTCATATGGGCTTCAGGAGGTCATCCTGAACAAAATACATGTTGAAGTGAGTGCATACGTCCTTTGGTTTAGGTGTGACACTCAATTTGAGTTTTTATTGCTTTAAATGCATTTTCAGCCCGAGCTGAGCACGTTTTTTGAGTTTGAATGTATCTTCATAGGAATGAGTTGTGTGGTCAAATTATTGCTCATTTAGGCTTCAGGAGGTCATCCTGAACCAAATACATGTTGAAGTGTGTGCATAAGTCCTTTGGTTTAGGCGTGACACTCAATTTGAGTTTTTATTGCTTTAAATGCATTTTCAGCCCGAGCTGAGCACGTTTTGTGAGTTTGAATGTATCTTCATAGAATGAGTTGTGTGGTCAAATTAATGCTCATTTAGGCTTCAGGTGGTCATCCTGAACAAAATACATGTTGAAGTGTGTGCATAAGTCCTTTGGTTTAGGCGTGACATTCAATTTGAGTTTTTATTGCTTTAAATGCATTTTTAGCCCGAGCTGAGCATGTTTTGTGAGTTTGAATGTATCTTCATAGGAATGAGTTGTGTGGTCAAATTAATGCTCATTTAGGCTTCAGGTGGTCATCCTGAACTAAATACATGTTGATGTGTGTGCATAAGTCCTTTGGTTTAGGCGTGACACTCAATTTGAGTTTTTATTGCTTTAAATGCATTTTCAGCCCGAGCTGAGCACGTTTTGTGAGTTTGAATGTATCTTCATAGGAATGAGTTGTGTAGTCAAATTAATGCTCATATGGGCTTCAGGAGGTCATCCTGAACAAAATACATGTTGAAGTGTGTGCATAAGTCCTTTGGTTTAGGCGTGACACTCAATTTGAGCTTTTATTCCTTTAAATGCATTTTCAGCCCGAGCTGAGCACGTTTTGTGAGTTTGAATGTATCTTCATAGGAATGAGTTGTGTAGTCAAATTAATGCTCATATGGGGTTCAGAGGGTCATCCTGAACAAAATACATGTTGAAGTGTGTGCATAAGTCCTTTGGTTTAGGTGTGACACTCAATTTGAGTTTTTATTGCTTTAAATGCATTTTCAGCCCGAGCTAAGCAAGTTTTGTGAGTTTAAATGTATCTTCATAGGAATGAGTTGTGTAGTCAAATTAATGCTCATATGGGGTTCAGAGGGTCATCCTGAACAAAATACATGTTGAAGTGTGTGCATAAGTCCTTTGGTTTAGGTGTGACACTCAATTTGAGTTTTTATTGCTTTAAATGCATTTTCAGCCCGAGCTGAGCACGTTTTGTGAGTTTGAATGTATCTTCATAGGAATGAGTTGTGTGGTCAAATTAATGCTCATTTAGGCTTCAGGTGGTCATCCTGAACTAAATACATGTTGATGTGTGTGCATAAGTCCTTTGGTTTAGGTGTGACACTCAATTTGAGTTTTTATTGCTTTAAATGCATTTTCAGCCCGAGCTGAGCGCGTTTTGTGAGTTTGAATGTATCGTCATAGGAATGAGTTGTGTGGTCAAATTAATGCTCATATGGGCTTCAGGAGGTCATCCTGAACAAAATACATGTTGAAGTGTGTGCATAAGTCCTTTGGTTTAGGCGTGACACTCAATTTGAGCTTTTATTCCTTTAAATGCATTTTCAGCCCGAGCTGAGCACATTTTGTGAGTTTGAATGTATCTTCATAGGAATGAGTTGTGTAGTCAAATTAATGCTCATATGGGCTTCAGGATGTCATCCTGAACTAAATACATGTTGAAGTGTGTGCATAAGTCCTTTGGTTTAGGTGTGACACTAAATTTGAGTTTTTATTGCTTTAAATGCATTTTCAGCCCGAGCTGAGCGCGTTTTGTGAGTTTGAATGTATCTTCATAGGAATGAGTTGTGTGGTCAAATTAATGCTTATTTAGGCTTCAGGAGGTCATCCTGAACAAAATACATGTTGAAGTGTGTGCATAAGTCCTTTGGTTTAGGCGTGACACTCAATTTGAGTTTTTATTGCTTTAAATGCATTTTCAGCCCGAGCTGAGCACGTTTTGTGAGTTTGAATGTATCTTCATAGGAATGAGTTGTGTGGTCAAATTAATGCTCATTTAGGCTTCAGGTGGTCATCCTGAACTAAATACATGTTGAAGTGTGTGCATAAGTCCTTTGTTTTAGGCGTGACACTCAATTTGAGTTTTTATTGCTTTAAATTAAATGCATTTTCAGCCCGAGCTGAGCGCGCTTTCTGACTTTGAATGTATCTTCATAGGAATGAGTTGTGTGGTCAAATTATTGCTGATTTAGGCTTCAGGAGGTCATCCTGAACAAAATACATGTTGAAGTGTGTGCATAAGTCCTTTGGTTTAGGCGTGACACTCAATTTGAGTTTTTATTGCTTTAAATGCATTTTCAGCCCGAGCTGAGCACGTTTTGTGAGTTTGAATGTATCTTCATAGGAATGAGTTGTGTGGTCAAATTAATGCTCATTTAGGCGTCAGGTGGTCATCCTGAACAAAATACATGTTGAAGTGTGTGCATAAGTCCTTTGGTTTAGGCGTGACACTCAATTTGAGTTTTTATTGCTTTAAATGCATTTTCAGCCCGAGCTAAGCAAGTTTTGTGAGTTTAAATGTATCTTCATAGGAATGAGTTGTGTAGTCAAATTAATGCTCATATGGGGTTCAGAGGGTCATCCTGAACAAAATACATGTTGAAGTGTGTGCATAAGTCCTTTGGTTTAGGTGTGACACTCAATTTGAGTTTTTATTGCTTTAAATGCATTTTCAGCCCGAGCTGAGCACGTTTTGTGAGTTTGAATGTATCTTCATAGGAATGAGTTGTGTGGTCAAATTAATGCTCATTTAGGCTTCAGGTGGTCATCCTGAACTAAATACATGTTGATGTGTGTGCATAAGTCCTTTGGTTTAGGTGTGACACTCAATTTGAGTTTTTATTGCTTTAAATGCATTTTCAGCCCGAGCTGAGCGCGTTTTGTGTGTTTGAATGTATCTTCATAGGAATGAGTTGTGTGGTCAAATTAATGCTCATATGGGCTTCAGGAGGTCATCCTGAACAAAATACATGTTGAAGTGTGTGCATAAGTCCTTTGGTTTAGGCGTGACACTCAATTTGAGCTTTTATTCCTTTAAATGCATTTTCAGCCCGAGCTGAGCACGTTTTGTGAGTTTGAATGTATCTTCATAGGAATGAGTTGTGTAGTCAAATTAATGCTCATATGGGCTTCAGGATGTCATCCTGAACTAAATACATGTTGAAGTGTGTGCATAAGTCCTTTGGTTTAGGTGTGACACTAAATTTGAGTTTTTATTGCTTTAAATGCATTTTCAGCCCGAGCTGAGCGCGTTTTGTGAGTTTGAATGTATCTTCATAGGAATGAGTTGTGTGGTCAAATTAATGCTTATTTAGGCTTCAGGAGGTCATCCTGAACAAAATACATGTTGAAGTGTGTGCATAAGTCCTTTGGTTTAGGCGTGACACTCAATTTGAGTTTTTATTGCTTTAAATGCATTTTCAGCCCGAGCTGAGCACGTTTTGTGAGTTTGAATGTATCTTCATAGGAATGAGTTGTGTAGTCAAATTAATGCTCATATGGGCTTCAGGAGGTCATCCTGAACAAAATACATGTTGAAGTGTGTGCATAAGTCCTTTGGTTTAGGTGTGACACTCAATTTGAGTTTTTATTGCTTTAAATGCATTTTCAGCCCGAGCTGAGCACGTTTTGTGAGTTTGAATGTATCTTCATAGGAATGAGTTGTGTGGTCAAATTAATGCTCATTTAGGCTTCAGGTGGTCATCCTGAACTAAATACATGTTGAAGTGTGTGCATAAGTCCTTTGTTTTAGGCGTGACACTCAATTTGAGTTTTTATTGCTTTAAATTAAATGCATTTTCAGCCCGAGCTGAGCGCGCTTTCTGACTTTGAATGTATCTTCATAGGAATGAGTTGTGTGGTCAAATTATTGCTGATTTAGGCTTCAGGAGGTCATCCTGAACAAAATACATGTTGAAGTGTGTGCATAAGTCCTTTGGTTTAGGCGTGACACTCAATTTGAGTTTTTATTGCTTTAAATGCATTTTCAGCCCGAGCTGAGCACGTTTTGTGAGTTTGAATGTATCTTCATAGGAATGAGTTGTGTGGTCAAATTAATGCTCATTTAGGCGTCAGGTGGTCATCCTGAACAAAATACATGTTGAAGTGTGTGCATAAGTCCTTTGGTTTAGGCGTGACACTCAATTTGAGTTTTTATTGCTTTAAATGCATTTTCAGCCCGAGCTAAGCAAGTTTTGTGAGTTTAAATGTATCTTCATAGGAATGAGTTGTGTAGTCAAATTAATGCTCATATGGGGTTCAGAGGGTCATCCTGAACAAAATACATGTTGAAGTGTGTGCATAAGTCCTTTGGTTTAGGTGTGACACTCAATTTGAGTTTTTATTGCTTTAAATGCATTTTCAGCCCGAGCTGAGCACGTTTTGTGAGTTTGAATGTATCTTCATAGGAATGAGTTGTGTGGTCAAATTAATGCTCATTTAGGCTTCAGGTGGTCATCCTGAACTAAATACATGTTGATGTGTGTGCATAAGTCCTTTGGTTTAGGTGTGACACTCAATTTGAGTTTTTATTGCTTTAAATGCATTTTCAGCCCGAGCTGAGCGCGTTTTGTGAGTTTGAATGTATCGTCATAGAAATGAGTTGTGTGGTCAAATTAATGCTTATTTAGGCTTCAGGAGGTCATCCTGAACAAAATACATGTTGAAGTGTGTGCATAAGTCCTTTGGTTTAGGCGTGACACTCAATTTGAGTTTTTATTGCTTTAAATGCATTTTCAGCCCGAGCTGAGCACGTTTTGTGTGTTTGAATGTATCTTCATAGGAATGAGTTGTGTGGTCAAATTAATGCTCATATGGGCTTCAGGAGGTCATCCTGAACAAAATACATGTTGAAGTGTGTGCATAAGTCCTTTGGTTTAGGCGTGACACTCAATTTGAGCTTTTATTCCTTTAAATGCATTTTCAGCCCGAGCTGAGCACGTTTTGTGAGTTTGAATGTATCTTCATAGGAATGAGTTGTGTGGTCAAATTAATGCTCATTTAGGCTTCAGGTGGTCATCCTGAACTAAATACATGTTGAAGTGTGGGCATAAGTCCTTTGGTTTAGGCGTGACACTCAATTTGAGTTTTTATTGCTTTAAATGCATTTTCAGCCGGAGCTGAGCACGTTTTGTGAGTTTGAATGTATCTTCATAGAATGAGTTGTGTGGTCAAATTAATGCTCATTTAGGCTTCAGGTGGTCATCCTGAACAAAATACATGTTGAAGTATGTGCATAAGTCCTTTGGTTTAGGCGTGACATTCAATTTGAGTTTTTATTGCTTTAAATGCATTTTCAGCCCGAGCTGAGCATGTTTTGTGAGTTTGAATGTATCTTCATAGGAATGAGTTGTGTGGTCAAATTAATGCTCATTTAGGCTTCAGGTGGTCATCCTGAACAAAATACATGTTGACGTGTGTGCATAAGTCCTTTGGTTTAGGTTTGACACTCAATTTGAGTTTTTATTGCTTTAAATGCATTTTCAGGCCGAGCTGAGCACGTTTTGTGTGTTTGAATGTATCTTCATAGGAATGAGTTGTGTGGTCAAATTAATGCTCATATGGGCTTCAGGAGGTCATCCTGAACAAAATACATGTTGAAGTGTGTGCATAAGTCCTTTGGTTTAGGCGTGACACTCAATTTGAGCTTTTATTCCTTTAAATGCATTTTCAGCCCGAGCTGAGCACGTTTTGTGAGTTTGAATGTATCTTCATAGGAATGAGTTGTGTGGTCAAATTAATGCTCATTTAGGCTTCAGGTGGTCATCCTGAACTAAATACATGTTGAAGTGTGGGCATAAGTCCTTTGGTTTAGGCGTGACATTCAATTTGAGTTTTTATTGCTTTAAATGCATTTTCAGCCCGAGCTGAGCATGTTTTGTGAGTTTGAATGTATCTTCATAGAATGAGTTGTGTGGTCAAATTAATGCTCATTTAGGCTTCAGGTGGTCATCCTGAACAAAATACATGTTGAAGTGTGTGCATAAGTCCTTTGGTTTAGGCGTGACATTCAATTTGAGTTTTTATTGCTTTAAATGCATTTTCAGCCCGAGCTGAGCATGTTTTGTGAGTTTGAATGTATCTTCATAGGAATGAGTTGTGTGGTCAAATTAATGCTCATTTAGGCTTCAGGTGGTCATCCTGAACAAAATACATGTTGACGTGTGTGCATAAGTCCTTTGGTTTAGGTGTGACACTCAATTTGAGTTTTTATTGCTTTAAATGCATTTTCAGCCCGAGCTGAGCGCGTTTTGTGAGTTTGAATGTATCTTCATAGGAATGAGTTGTGTGGTCAAATTAATGCTTATTTAGGCTTCAGGAGGTCATCCTGAACAAAATACATGTTGAAGTGTGTGCATAAGTCCTTTGGTTTAGGCGTGACACTCAATTTGAGTTTTTATTGCTTTAAATGCATTTTCAGCCCGAGTTGAGCACGTTTTGTGAGTTTGAAAATATCTTCATAGGAATGAGTTGTGTGGTCAAATTAATGCTCATTTAGGCTTCAGGAGGTCATCCTGAACAAAATACATGTTGAAGTGTGTGCATAAGTCCTTTGGTTTAGGTGTGACACTCAATTTGAGTTTTTATTGCTTTAAATGCATTTTCAGCCCGAGCTGAGCACGTTTTGTGAGTTTGAATGTATCTTCATAGGAATGAGTTGTGTAGTCAAATTAATGCTCATATGGGCTTCAGGATACATGTTGAAGTGTGTGCATAAGTCCTTTGGTTTAGGTGTGACACTCAATTTGAGTTTTTATTGCTTTAAATGCATTTTCAGCCGGAGCTGAGCACGTTTTGTGAGTTTGAATGTATCTTCATAGGAATGAGTTGTGTGGTCAAATTAATGCTCATTTAGGCTTCAGGTGGTCATCCTGAACTAAATACATGTTGAAGTGTGTGAATAAGTCCTTTGGTTTAGGCGTGACACTCAATTTGAGTTTTTATTGCTTTAAATTGAATGCATTTTCAGCCCGAGCTGAGCGCGCTTTCTGACTTTGAATGTATCTTCATAGGAATGAGTTGTGTGGTGAAATTATTGCTGATTTAGGCTTCAGGAGGTCATCCTGAACAAAATACATCTTGAAAAGTGTGCATAAGTCCTTTGGTTTAGGCGTGACACTCAATTTGAGTTTTTATTGCTTTAAATGCATTTTCAGCCCGAGCTGAGCACGTTTTGTGAGTTTGAATGTATCTTCATAGGAATGAGTTGTGTGGTCAAATTAATGCTCATATGGGCTTCAGGAGGTCATCCTGAACAAAATACATGTTGAAGTGTGTGAATAAGTCCTTTGGTTTAGGTGTGACACTCAATTTGAGTTTTATTGCTTTAAATGCATTTTCAGCCCGAGCTGAGCACGTTTTGTGAGTTTGAATGTATCTTCATAGGAATGAGTTGTGTGGTCAAATTAATGCTCATATGGGTTTCAGGAGGTCATCCTGAACAAAATACACGTTGAAGTGTGTGCATAAGTCCTTTGGTTTAGGTGTGACACTCAATTTGAGTTTTTATTGCTTTAAATGCATTTTCAGCCCGAGTTGAGCACGTTTTGTGAGTTTGAATGTATCTTCATAGGAATGAGTTGCGTGGTCAAATTAATGCTCATTTAGGCTTCAGGTGGTCATCCTGAACTAAATACATGTTGAAGTGTGTGCATAAGTCCTTTGGTTTAGGCGTGACACTCAATTTGAGTTTTTATTGCTTTAAATGCATTTTCAGCCCGAGCTGAGCACGTTTTGTGAGTTTGAATGTATCTTCATAGGAATGAGTTGTGTAGTCAAATTAATGCTCATATGGGCTTCAGGAGGTCATCCTGAACAAAATACATGTTGAAGTGTGTGCATAAGTCCTTTGGTTTAGGCGTGACACTCAATTTGAGTTTTTATTGCTTTAAATGCATTTTCAGCCCGAGCTGAGCGCGTTTTGTGAGTTTGAATGTATCTTCATAGGAATGAGTTGTGTGGTCAAATTAATGCCTATTTAGGCTTCAGGAGGTCACCCTGAACAAAATACATGTTGTAGTGTGTGCATAAGTCCTTTGGTTTAGGCGTGACACTCAATTTGAGTTTTTATTGCTTTAAATGCATTTTCAGCCCGAGCTGAGCGCGTTTTGTGAGTTTGAATGTATCTTCATAGGAATGAGTTGTGTGGTCAAATTAATGCTCATTTAGGCGTCAGGTGGTCATCCTGAACAAAATACATGTTGAAGTGTGTGCATAAGTCCTTTGGTTTAGGCGTGACACTCAATTTGAGTTTTTATTGCTTTAAATGCATTTTCAGGCCGAGCTGAGCACGTTTTGTGTGTTTGAATGTATCTTCATAGGAATGAGTTGTGTGGTCAAATTAATGCTCATATGGGCTTCAGGAGGTCATCCTGAACAAAATACATGTTGAAGTGTGTGCATAAGTCCTTTGGTTTAGGCGTGACACTCAATTTGAGCTTTTATTGCTTTAAATGCATTTTCAGCCCGAGTTGAGCGCGTTTTGTGAGTTTGAATGTATCTTCATAGGAATGAGTTGTGTGGTCAAATTAATGCTCATTTAGGCTTCAGGTGGTCATCGTGAACAAAATACATGTTGAAGTGTGTGCATAAGTCCTTTGGTTTAGGCGTGACACTCAATTTGAGTTTTTATTGCTTTAAATGCATTTTCAGCCCAAGCTGAGCACGTTTTGTGAGTTTGAATGTATCTTCATAGGAATGAGTTATGTGGTCAAATTAATGCTCATATGGGCTTCAGGAGGTCACCCTGAACAAAATACATGTTGAAGTGTGTGCATTAGTCCTTTGGTTTAGGTGTGACACTCAATTTGAGTTTTTATTGCTTTAAATAAATTTTCAGCCCGAGCTGAGCACGTTTTTTGAGTTTGAATGTATCTTCATAGGAATGAGTTGTGTGGTCAAATTATTGCTCATTTAGGCTTCAGGAGGTCATCCTGAACAAAACACATGTTGAAGTGTGTGCATAAGTCCTTTGGTTTAGGCGTGACACTAAATTTTAGTTTTTATTGCTTTAAATGCATTTTCAGCCCGAGCTGAGCACGTTTTGTGAGTTTGAATGTATCTTCATAGAATGAGTTGTGTGGTCAAATGAATGCTCATTTAGGCTTCAGGTGGTCATCCTGAACAAAATACATGTTGAAGTGTGTGCATAAGTCCTTTGGTTTAGGCGTGACATTCAATTTGAGTTTTTATTGCTTTAAATGCATTTTCAGCCCGAGCTGAGCATGTTTTGTGAGTTTGAATGTATCTTCATAGGAATGAGTTGTGTGGTCAAATTAATGCTCATTTAGGCTTCAGTTGGTCATCCTGAACTAAATACATGTTGAAGTGTGTGCATAAGTCCTTTGGTTTAGGTGTGACACTCAATTTGAGTTTTTATTGCTTTAAATGCATTTTCAGCCCGAGCTGAGCGCGTTTTGTGAGTTTGAATGTATCTTCATAGGAATGAGTTGTGTGGTCAAATTAATGCTTATTTAGACTTCAGGAGGTCATCCTGAACAAAATACATGTTGAAGTGTGTGCATAAGTCCTTTGGTTTAGGCGTGACACTCAATTTGAGTTTTTATTGCTTTAAATGCATTTTCAGCCCGAGCTGAGCACGTTTTGTGAGTTTGAATGTATCTTCATAGGAATGAGTTGTGTAGTCAAATTAATGCTCATATGGGCTTCAGAAGGTCATCCTGAACAAAATACATGTTGAAGTGTGTGCATAAGTCCTTTGGTTTAGGCGTGACACTCAATTTGAGTTTTTATTGCTTTGAATGCATTTTCAGCCCGAGCTGAGCACGTTTTGTGAGTTTGAATGTATCTTCATAGGAATGAGTTGTGTGGTCAAATTAATGCTCATTTAGGCTTCAGGTGGTCATCCTGAACTAAATACACGTTGAAGTGTGTGCATAAGTCCTTTGGTTTAGGCGTGACACTCAATTTGACTTTTTATTGCTTTAAATGCATTTTCAGCCCGAGCTGAGCACGTTTTGTGAGTTTGAATGTATCTTCATAGGAATGAGTTGTGTAGTCAAATTAATGCTCATATGGGCTTCAGGAGGTCATCCTGAACTAAATACATGTTGAAAGTGTGTGCATAAGTCCTTTGGTTTAGGTGTGACACTAAATTTGAGTTTTTATTGCTTTAAATGCATTTTCAGCCCGAGCTGAGCGCGTTTTGTGAGTTTGAATGTATCTTCATAGGAATGAGTTGTGTGGTCAAATTAATGCTCATTTAGGCTTCAGGTGGTCATCCTGAACTAAATACATGTTGAAGTGTGTGCATAAGTCCTTTGGTTTAGGCGTGACACTCAATTTGAGTTTTTATTGCTTTAAATTAAATGCATTTTCAGCCCGAGCTGAGCGCGCTTTCTGACTTTGAATGTATCTTCATAGGAATGAGTTGTGTGGTCAAATTATTGCTGATTTAGACTTCAGGAGGTCATCCTGAACAAAATACATGTTGAAGTGTGTGCATAAGTCCTTTGGTTTAGGCGTGACACTCAATTTGAGTTTTTATTGCTTTAAATGCATTTTCAGCCCGAGCTGAGCACGTTTTGTGAGTTTGAATGTATCTTCATAGGAATGAGTTGTGTAGTCAAATTAATGCTCATATGGGCTTCAGGAGGTCATCCTGAACAAAATACATGTTGAAGTGTGTGCATAAGTCCTTTGGTTTAGGTGTGACACTCAATTTGAGTTTTTATTGCTTTAAATGCATTTTCAGGCCGAGCTGAGCACGTTTTGTGTGTTTGAATGTATCTTCATAGGAATGAGTTGTGTGGTCAAATTAATGCTCATATGGGCTTCAGGAGGTCATCCTGAACAAAATACATGTTGAAGTGTGTGCATAAGTCCTTTGGTTCAGGCGTGACACTCAATTTGAGCTTTTATTCCTTTAAATGCATTTTCAGCCCGAGTTGAGCACGTTTTGTGAGTTTGAATGTATCTTCATAGGAATGAGTTGTGTGGTCAAATTAATGCTCATTTAGGCTTCAGGTGGTCATCCTGAACTAAATACATGTTGAAGTGTGTGCATAAGTCCTTTGGTTTAGGCGTGACACTCAATTTGAGTTTTTATTGCTTTAAATGCATTTTCAGCCCGAGCTGAGCACGTTTTGTGAGTTTGAATGTATCTTCATAGGAATGAGTTGTGTAGTCAAATTAATGCTCATATGGGCTTCAGGATGTCATCCTGAACTAAATACATGTTGAATTAGTGCATAAGTCCTTTGGTTTAGGCGTGACACTCAATTTGAGTTTTTATTGCTTTAAATGCATTTTCAGCCCGAGTTGAGCACGTTTTGTGAGTTTGAATGTATCTTCATATGAATGAGTTGTGTGGTCAAATTAATGCTCATTTAGGCTTCAGGTGGTCATCCTGAACTAAATACATGTTGAAGTGTGTGCATAAGTCCTTTGGTTTAGGCGTGACACTCAATTTGAGTTTTTATTGCTTTAAATGCATTTTCAGCCCGAGCTGAGCACGTTTTGTGAGTTTGAATGTATCTTCATAGGAATGAGTTGTGTAGTCAAATTAATGCTCATATGGGCTTCAGGAGGTCATCCTGAACAAAATACATGTTGAAGTGTGTGCATAAGTCCTTTGGTTTAGTTGTGACACTCAATTTGAGTTTTCATTGCTTTAAATGCATTTTCAGCCCAAGCTGAGCACGTTTTGTGAGTTTGAATGTATCTTCATAGGAATGAGTTGTGTGGTCAAATTAATGCTCATTTAGGCTTCAGGTGGTCATCCTGAACAAAATACATGTTGACGTGTGTGCATAAGTCCTTTGGTTTAGGTGTGACACTCAATTTGAGTTTTTATTCCTTTAAATGCATTTTCAGCCCGAGCTGAGCGCGTTTTGTGAGTTTGAATGTATCTTCATAGGAATGAGTTGTGTGGTCAAATTAATGCTTATTTAGGCTTCAGGAGGTCATCCTGAACAAAATACATGTTGAAGTGTGTGCATAAGTCCTTTGGTTTAGGCGTGACACTCAATTTGAGTTTTTATTGCTTTAAATGCATTTTCAGCCCGAGTTGAGCACGTTTTGTGAGTTTGAAAATATCTTCATAGGAATGAGTTGTGTGGTCAAATTAATGCTCATATGGGCTTCAGGAGGTCATCCTGAACAAAATACATGTTGAAGTGTGTGAATAAGTCCTTTGGTTTAGGTGTGACACTCAATTTGAGTTTTATTGCTTTAAATGCATTTTTTGCTGAGCTGAGCGCGTTTTGTGAGTTTGAATGTATCTTCATAGGAATGAGTTGTGTGGTCAAATTAATGCTTATTTAGGCTTCAGGAGGTCACCCTGAACAAAATACATGTTGTAGTGTGTGCATAAGTCCTTTGGTTTAGGTGTGACACTCAATTTGAGTTTTTATTCCTTTAAATGCATTTTCAGCCCGAGCTGAGCGCGTTTTGTGAGTTTGAATGTATCTTCATAGGAATGATTTGTGTGGTCAAATTAATGCTTATTTAGGCTTCAGGAGGTCATCCTGAACAAAATACATGTTGAAGTGTGTGCATAAGTCCTTTGGTTTAGGCGTGACACTCAATTTGAGTTTTTATTGCTTTAAATGCATTTTCAGCCCGAGCTGAGCACGTTTTGTGAGTTTGAATGTATCTTCATAGGAATGAGTTGTGTGGTCAAATTAATGCTCATATGGGCTTCAGGAGGTCATCCTGAACAAAATACATGTTGAAGTGTGTGAATAAGTCCTTTGGTTTAGGTGTGACACTCAATTTGAGTTTTATTGCTTTAAATGCATTTTCAGCCCGAGCTGAGCACGTTTTGTGAGTTTGAATGTATCTTCATAGGAATGAGTTGTGTGGTCAAATTAATGCTCATATGGGTTTCAGGAGGTCATCCTGAACAAAATACACGTTGAAGTGTGTGCATAAGTCCTTTGGTTTAGGTGTGACACTCAATTTGAGTTTTTATTGCTTTAAATGCATTTTCAGCCCGAGTTGAGCACGTTTTGTGAGTTTGAATGTATCTTCATAGGAATGAGTTGCGTGGTCAAATTAATGCTCATTTAGGCTTCAGGTGGTCATCCTGAACTAAATACATGTTGAAGTGTGTGCATAAGTCCTTTGGTTTAGGCGTGACACTCAATTTGAGTTTTTATTGCTTTAAATGCATTTTCAGCCCGAGCTGAGCACGTTTTGTGAGTTTGAATGTATCTTTATAGGAATGAGTTGTGTAGTCAAACTAATGCTCATATGGGCTTCACGAGGTCATCCTGAGCAAAATACATGTTGAAGTGTGTGCATAAGTCCTTTGGTTTAGGTGTGACACTCAATTTGAGTTTTAATTGCTTTAAATGCATTTTCAGCCCGAGCTGAGCACGTTTTGTGAGTTTGAATGTATCTTCATAGGAATGAGTTGTGTAGTCAAATTAATGCTCATATGGGCTTCAGGATGTCATCCTGAACAAAATACATGTTGAAGTGTGTGCATAAGTCCTTTGGTTTAGGTGTGACACTCAATTTGAGTTTTTATTGCTTTAAATGCATTTTCAGCCCGAGCTGGGCGCGTTTTGTGAGTTTGAATGTATCTTCATAGGAATGAGTTGTGTGGTCAAATTAATGCTTATTTAGGCTTCAGGAGGTCACCCTGAACAAAATACATGTTGTAGTGTGTGCATAAGTCCTTTGGTTTAGGCGTGACACTCAATTTGAGTTTTTATTGCTTTAAATGCATTTTCAGCCCGAGCTGAGCGCGTTTTGTGAGTTTGAATGTATCTTCATAGGAATGAGTTGTGTGGTCAAATTAATGCTCATATGGGCTTCAGGAGGTGATCCTGAACAAAATACATGTTGAAGTGTGTGCATAAGTCCTTTGGTTTAGGCGTGACACTCAATTTGAGCTTTTATTGCTTTAAATGCATTTTCAGCCCGAGTTGAGCGTGTTTTGTGAGTTTGAATGTATCTTCATAGGAATGAGTTGTGTGGTCAAATTAATGCTCATTTAGGCTTCAGGTGGTCATCGTGAACAAAATACATGTTGAAGTGTGTGCATAAGTCCTTTGGTTTAGGCGTGACACTCAATTTGAGTTTTTATTGCTTTAAATGCATTTTCAGCCCGAGCTGAGCACGTTTTGTGAGTTTGAATGTATCTTCATAGGAATGAGTTGTGTGGTCAAATTAATGCTCATATGTGCTTCAGGAGGTCATCCTGAACAAAATACATGTTGAAGTGTGTGCATAAGTCCTTTGGTTTAGTTGTGACACTCAATTTGAGTTTTTATTGCTTTAAATGCATTTTCAGCCCGAGCTGAGCACGTTTTTTGAGTTTGAATGTATCTTCATAGGAATGAGTTGTGTGGTCAAATTATTGCTCATTTAGGCTTCAGGAGGTCATCCTGAACAAAACACATGTTGAAGTGTGTGCATAAGTCCTTTGGTTTAGGCGTGACACTCAATTTGAGTTTTTATTGCTTTAAATGCATTTTCAGCCCGAGCTGAGCACGTTTTGTGAGTTTCAATGTATCTTTATAGGAATGAGTTGTGTAGTCAAACTAATGCTCATATGGGCTTCAGGAGGTCATCCTGAGCAAAATACATGTTGAAGTGTGTGCATAAGTCCTTTGGTTTAGGTGTGACACTCAATTTGAGTTTTAATTGCTTTAAATGCATTTTCAGCCCGAGCTGAGCACGTTTTGTGAGTTTGAATGTATCTTCATAGGAATGAGTTGTGTAGTCAAATTAATGCTCATTTAGGCTTCAGGTGGTCATCCTGAACTAAATACATGTTGAAGTGTGTGCATAAGTCCTTTGGTTTAGGCGTGACACTCAATTTGAGTTTTTATTGCTTTAAATTAAATGCATTTTCAGCCCGAGCTGAGCGCGCTTTCTGACTTTGAATGTATCTTCATAGGAATGAGTTGTGTGGTCAAATTAATGCTCATTTAGGCGTCAGGTGGTCATCCTGAACAAAATACATGTTGAAGTGTGTGCATAAGTCCTTTGGTTTAGGCGTGACACTCAATTTGAGTTTTTATTGCTTTAAATGCATTTTCAGCCCGAGCTGAGCACGTTTTGTGAGTTTGAATGTATCTTCATAGGAATGAGTTGTGTGGTCAAATTAATGCCTATTTAGGCTTCAGGAGGTCACCCTGAACAAAATACATGTTGTAGTGTGTGCATAAGTCCTTTGGTTTAGGCGTGACACTCAATTTGAGTTTTTATTGCTTTAAATGCATTTTCAGCCCGAGCTGAGCGCGTTTTGTGAGTTTGAATGTATCTTCATAGGAATGAGTTGTGTGGTCAAATTAATGCTCATTTAGGCGTCAGGTGGTCATCCTGAACAAAATACATGTTGAAGTGTGTGCATAAGTCCTTTGGTTTAGGCGTGACACTCAATTTGAGTTTTTATTGCTTTAAATGCATTTTCAGGCCGAGCTGAGCACGTTTTGTGTGTTTGAATGTATCTTCATAGGAATGAGTTGTGTGGTCAAATTAATGCTCATATGGGCTTCAGGAGGTCATCCTGAACAAAATACATGTTGAAGTGTGTGCATAAGTCCTTTGGTTTAGGCGTGACACTCAATTTGAGCTTTTATTGCTTTAAATGCATTTTCAGCCCGAGTTGAGCGCGTTTTGTGAGTTTGAATGTATCTTCATAGGAATGAGTTGTGTGGTCAAATTAATGCTCATTTAGGCTTCAGGTGGTCATCGTGAACAAAATACATGTTGAAGTGTGTGCATAAGTCCTTTGGTTTCGGCGTGACACTCAATTTGAGTTTTTATTGCTTTAAATGCATTTTCAGCCCGAGCTGAGCACGTTTTGTGAGTTTGAATGTATCTTCATAGGAATGAGTTATGTGGTCAAATTAATGCTCATATGGGCTTCAGGAGGTCATCCTGAACAAAATACATGTTGAAGTGTGTGCATTAGTCCTTTGGTTTAGGTGTGACACTCAATTTGAGTTTTTATTGCTTTAAATAAATTTTCAGCCCGAGCTGAGCACGTTTTTTGAGTTTGAATGTATCTTCATAGGAATGAGTTGTGTGGTCAAATTATTGCTCATTTAGGCTTCAGGAGGTCATCCTGAACAAAACACATGTTGAAGTGTGTGCATAAGTCCTTTGGTTTAGGCGTGACACTAAATTTTAGTTTTTATTGCTTTAAATGCATTTTCAGCCCGAGCTGAGCACGTTTTGTGAGTTTGAATGTATCTTCATAGAATGAGTTGTGTGGTCAAATGAATGCTCATTTAGGCTTCAGGTGGTCATCCTGAACAAAATACATGTTGAAGTGTGTGCATAAGTCCTTTGGTTTAGGCGTCACATTCAATTTGAGTTTTTATTGCTTTAAATGCATTTTCAGCCCGAGCTGAGCATGTTTTGTGAGTTTGAATGTATCTTCATAGGAATGAGTTGTGTGGTCAAATTAATGCTCATGTAGGCTTCAGTTGGTCATCCTGAACTAAATACATGTTGAAGTGTGTGCATAAGTCCTTTGGTTTAGGTGTGACACTCAATTTGAGTTTTTATTGCTTTAAATGCATTTTCAGCCCAAGCTGAGCGCGTTTTGTGAGTTTGAATGTATCTTCATAGGAATGAGTTGTGTGGTCAAATTAATGCTTATTTAGACTTCAGGAGGTCATCCTGAACAAAATACATGTTGAAGTGTGTGCATAAGTCCTTTGGTTTAGGCGTGACACTCAATTTGAGTTTTTATTGCTTTAAATGCATTTTCAGCCCGAGCTGAGCACGTTTTGTGAGTTTGAATGTATCTTCATAGGAATGAGTTGTGTAGTCAAATTAATGCTCATATGGGCTTCAGAAGGTCATCCTGAACAAAATACATGTTGAAGTGTGTGCATAAGTCCTTTGGTTTAGGCGTGACACTCAATTTGAGTTTTTATTGCTTTGAATGCATTTTCAGCCCGAGCTGAGCACGTTTTGTGAGTTTGAATGTATCTTCATAGGAATGAGTTGTGTGGTCAAATTAATGCTCATTTAGGCTTCAGGTGGTCATCCTGAACTAAATACATGTTGAAGTGTGTGCATAAGTCCTTTGGTTTAGGCGTGACACTCAATTTGAGTTTTTATTGCTTTAAATGCATTTTCAGCCCGAGCTGAGCACGTTTTGTGAGTTTGAATGTATCTTCATAGGAATGAGTTGTGTAGTCAAATTAATGCTCATATGGGCTTCAGGAGGTCATCCTGAACTAAATACATGTTGAAAGTGTGTGCATAAGTCCTTTGGTTTAGGTGTGACACTAAATTTGAGTTTTTATTGCTTTAAATGCATTTTCAGCCCGAGCTGAGCGCGTTTTGTGAGTTTGAATGTATCTTCATAGGAATGAGTTGTGTGGTCAAATTAATGCTCATTTAGGCTTCAGGTGGTCATCCTGAACTAAATACATGTTGAAGTGTGTGCATAAGTCCTTTGGTTTAGGCGTGACACTCAATTTGAGTTTTTATTGCTTTAAATTAAATGCATTTTCAGCCCGAGCTGAGCGCGCTTTCTGACTTTGAATGTATCTTCATAGGAATGAGTTGTGTGGTCAAATTATTGCTGATTTAGACTTCAGGAGGTCATCCTGAACAAAATACATGTTGAAGTGTGTGCATAAGTCCTTTGGTTTAGGCGTGACACTCAATTTGAGTTTTTATTGCTTTAAATGCATTTTCAGCCCGAGCTGAGCACGTTTTGTGAGTTTGAATGTATCTTCATAGGAATGAGTTGTGTAGTCAAATTAATGCTCATATGGGCTTCAGGAGGTCATCCTGAACAAAATACATGTTGAAGTGTGTGCATAAGTCCTTTGGTTTAGGTGTGACACTCAATTTGAGTTTTTATTGCTTTAAATGCATTTTTCAGGCCGAGCTGAGCACGTTTTGTGTGTTTGAATGTATCTTCATAGGAATGAGTTGTGTGGTCAAATTAATGCTCATATGGGCTTCAGGAGGTCATCCTGAACAAAATACATGTTGAAGTGTGTGCATAAGTCCTTTGGTTCAGGCGTGACACTCAATTTGAGCTTTTATTCCTTTAAATGCATTTTCAGCCCGAGTTGAGCACGTTTTGTGAGTTTGAATGTATCTTCATAGGAATGAGTTGTGTGGTCAAATTAATGCTCATTTAGGCTTCAGGTGGTCATCCTGAACAAAATACATGTTGACGTGTGTGCATAAGTCCTTTGGTTTAGGTGTGACACTCAATTTGAGTTTTTATTCCTTTAAATGCATTTTCAGCCCGAGCTGAGCGCGTTTTGTGAGTTTGAATGTATCTTCATAGGAATGAGTTGTGTGGTCAAATTAATGCTTATTTAGGCTTCAGGAGGTCATCCTGAACAAAATACATGTTGAAGTGTGTGCATAAGTCCTTTGGTTTAGGCGTGACACTCAATTTGAGTTTTTATTGCTTTAAATGCATTTTCAGCCCGAGTTGAGCACGTTTTGTGAGTTTGAAAATATCTTCATAGGAATGAGTTGTGTGGTCAAATTAATGCTCATTTAGGCTTCAGGTGGTCATCCTGAACTAAATACATGTTGAAGTGTGTGCATAAGTCCTTTGGTTTAGGTGTGACACTCAATTTGAGTTTTTATTGCTTTAAATGCATTTTCAGCCCGAGCTGAGCACGTTTTGTGAGTTTGAATGTATCTTCATAGGAATGAGTTGTGTAGTCAAATTAATGCTCATATGGGCTTCAGGATGTCATCCTGAACAAAATACATGTTGAAGTGTGTGCATAAGTCCTTTGGTTTAGGTGTGACACTCAATTTGAGTTTTTATTGCTTTAAATGCATTTTCAGCCCGAGCTGAGCGCGTTTTGTGAGTTTGAATGTATCTTCATAGGAATGAGTTGTGTGGTCAAATTAATGCTTATTTAGGCTTCAGGAGGTCACCCTGAACAAAATACATGTTGTAGTGTGTGCATAAGTCCTTTGGTTTAGGCGTGACACTCAATTTGAGTTTTTATTGCTTTAAATGCATTTTCAGCCCGAGCTGAGCGCGTTTTGTGAGTTTGAATGTATCTTCATAGGAATGAGTTGTGTAGTCAAATTAATGCTCATATGGGCTTCAGAAGGTCATCCTGAACAAAATACATGTTGAAGTGTGTGCATAAGTCCTTTGGTTTAGGCGTGACACTCAATTTGAGTTTTTATTGCTTTAAATGCATTTTCAGCCCGAGCTGAGCACGTTTTGTGAGTTTGAATGTATCTTCATAGGAATGAGTTGTGTGGTCAAATTAATGCTCATATGTGCTTCAGGAGGTCATCCTGAACAAAATACATGTTGAAGTGTGTGCATAAGTCCTTTGGTTTAGTTGTGACACTCAATTTGAGTTTTTATTGCTTTAAATGCATTTTCAGCCCGAGCTGAGCACGTTTTTTGAGTTTGAATGTATCTTCATAGGAATGAGTTGTGTGGTCAAATTATTGCTCATTTAGGCTTCAGGAGGTCATCCTGAACAAAACACATGTTGAAGTGTGTGCATAAGTCCTTTGGTTTAGGCGTGACACTCAATTTGAGTTTTTATTGCTTTAAATGCATTTTCAGCCCGAGCTGAGCACGTTTTGTGAGTTTCAATGTATCTTTATAGGAATGAGTTGTGTAGTCAAACTAATGCTCATATGGGCTTCAGGAGGTCATCCTGAGCAAAATACATGTTGAAGTGTGTGCATAAGTCCTTTGGTTTAGGTGTGACACTCAATTTGAGTTTTAATTGCTTTAAATGCATTTTCAGCCCGAGCTGAGCACGTTTTGTGAGTTTGAATGTATCTTCATAGGAATGAGTTGTGTAGTCAAATTAATGCTCATTTAGGCTTCAGGTGGTCATCCTGAACTAAATACATGTTGAAGTGTGTGCATAAGTCCTTTGGTTTAGGCGTGACACTCAATTTGAGTTTTTATTGCTTTAAATTAAATGCATTTTCAGCCCGAGCTGAGCGCGCTTTCTGACTTTGAATGTATCTTCATAGGAATGAGTTGTGTGGTCAAATTAATGCTCATTTAGGCGTCAGGTGGTCATCCTGAACAAAATACATGTTGAAGTGTGTGCATAAGTCCTTTGGTTTAGGCGTGACACTCAATTTGAGTTTTTATTGCTTTAAATGCATTTTCAGCCTGAGCTGAGCACGTTTTGTGAGTTTGAATGTATCTTCATAGGAATGAGTTGTGTAGTCAAATTAATGCTCATATGGGCTTCAGGAGGTCATCCTGAACAAAATACATGTTGAAGTGTGTGCATAAGTCCTTTGGTTTAGGCGTGACACTCAATTTGAGTTTTTATTGCTTTAAATGCATTTTCAGCCCGAGCTGAGCGCGTTTTGTGAGTTTGAATGTATCTTCATAGGAATGAGTTGTGTGGTCAAATTAATGCCTATTTCGGCTTCAGGAGGTCACCCTGAACAAAATACATGTTGTAGTGTGTGCATAAGTCCTTTGGTTTAGGTGTGACACTCAATTTGAGTTTTTATTGCTTTAAATGCATTTTCAGCCCGAGCTGAGCGCGTTTTGTGAGTTTGAATGTATCTTCATAGGAATGAGTTGTGTGGTCAAATTAATGCTCATTTAGGCGTCAGGTGGTCATCCTGAACAAAATACATGTTGAAGTGTGTGCATAAGTCCTTTGGTTTAGGCGTGACACTCAATTTGAGTTATTATTGCTTTAAATGCATTTTCAGGCCGAGCTGAGCACGTTTTGTGTGTTTGAATGTATCTTCATAGGAATGAGTTGTGTGGTCAAATTAATGCTCATATGGGCTTCAGGAGGTCATCCTGAACAAAATACATGTTGAAGTGTGTGCATAAGTCCTATGGTTTAGGCGTGACACTCAATTTGAGCTTTTATTGCTTTAAATGCATTTTCAGCCCGAGTTGAGCGCGTTTTGTGAGTTTGAATGTATCTTCATAGGAATGAGTTGTGTGGTCAAATTAATGCTCATTTAGGCTTCAGGTGGTCATCGTGAACAAAATACATGTTGAAGTGTGTGCATAAGTCCTTTGGTTTAGGCGTGACACTCAATTTGAGCTTTTATTGCTTTAAATGCATTTTCAGCCCGAGTTGAGCGCGTTTTGTGAGTTTGAATGTATCTTCATAGGAATGAGTTGTGTGGTCAAATTAATGCTCATTTAGGCTTCAGGTGGTCATCCTGAACTAAATACATGTTGAAGTGTGTGCATAAGTCCTTTGGTTTAGGCGTGACACTCAATTTGAGTTTTTATTGCTTTAAATTAAATGCATTTTCAGCCCGAGCTGAGCGCGCTTTCTGACTTTGAATGTATCTTCATAGGAATGAGTTGTGTGGTCAAATTATTGCTGATTTAGACTTCAGGAGGTCATCCTGAACAAAATACATGTTGAAGTGTGTGCATAAGTCCTTTGGTTTAGGCGTGACACTCAATTTGAGTTTTTATTGCTTTAAATGCATTTTCAGCCCGAGCTGAGCACGTTTTGTGAGTTTGAATGTATCTTCATAGGAATGAGTTGTGTAGTCAAATTAATGCTCATATGGGCTTCAGGAGGTCATCCTGAACAAAACACATGTTGAAGTGTGTGCATAAGTCCTTTGGTTTAGGTGTGACACTCAATTTGAGTTTTTATTGCTTTAAATGCATTTTTCAGGCCGAGCTGAGCACGTTTTGTGTGTTTGAATGTATCTTCATAGGAATGAGTTGTGTGGTCAAATTAATGCTCATATGGGCTTCAGGAGGTCATCCTGAACAAAATACATGTTGAAGTGTGTGCATAAGTCCTTTGGTTCAGGCGTGACACTCAATTTGAGCTTTTATTCCTTTAAATGCATTTTCAGCCCGAGTTGAGCACGTTTTGTGAGTTTGAATGTATCTTCATAGGAATGAGTTGTGTGGTCAAATTAATGCTCATTCAGGCTTCAGGTGGTCATCCTGAACTAAATACATGTTGAAGTGTGTGCATAAGTCCTTTGGTTTAGGCGTGACACTCAATTTGAGTTTTTATTGCTTTAAATGCATTTTCAGCCCGAGCTGAGCACGTTTCGTGAGTTTGAATGTATCTTCATAGGAATGAGTTGTGTAGTCAAATTAATGCTCATATGGGCTTCAGGAGGTCATCCTGAACAAAATACATGTTGAAGTGTGTGCATAAGTCCTTTGGTTTAGGTGTGACACTCAATTTGAGTTTTCATTGCTTTAAATGCATTTTCAGCCCAAGCTGAGCACGTTTTGTGAGTTTGAATGTATCTTCATAGGAATGAGTTGTGTGGTCAAATTAATGCTCATTTAGGCTTCAGGTGGTCATCCTGAACAAAATACATGTTGACGTGTGTGCATAAGTCCTTTGGTTTAGGTGTGACACTCAATTTGAGTTTTTATTCCTTTAAATGCATTTTCAGCCCGAGCTGAGCGCGTTTTGTGAGTTTGAATGTATCTTCATAGGAATGAGTTGTGTGGTCAAATTAATGCTTATTTAGGCTTCAGGAGGTCATCCTGAACAAAATACATGTTGAAGTGTGTGCATAAGTCCTTTGGTTTAGGCGTGACACTCAATTTGAGTTTTTATTGCTTTAAATGCATTTTCAGCCCGAGTTGAGCACGTTTTGTGAGTTTGAAAATATCTTCATAGGAATGAGTTGTGTGGTCAAATTAATGCTCATTTAGGCTTCAGGTGGTCATCCTGAACTAAATACATGTTGAAGTGTGTGCATAAGTCCTTTGGTTTAGGTGTGACACTCAATTTGAGTTTTTATTGCTTTAAATGCATTTTCAGCCCGAGCTGAGCACGTTTTGTGAGTTTGAATGTATCTTCATAGGAATGAGTTGTGTAGTCAAATTAATGCTCATATGGGCTTCAGGATGTCATCCTGAACAAAATACATGTTGAAGTGTGTGCATAAGTCCTTTGGTTTAGGTGTGACACTCAATTTGAGTTTTTATTGCTTTAAATGCATTTTCAGCCCGAGCTGAGCGCGTTTTGTGAGTTTGAATGTATCTTCATAGGAATGAGTTGTGTGGTCAAATTAATGCTTATTTAGGCTTCAGGAGGTCACCCTGAACAAAATACATGTTGTAGTGTGTGCATAAGTCCTTTGGTTTAGGCGTGACACTCAATTTGAGTTTTTATTGCTTTAAATGCATTTTCAGCCCGAGCTGAGCGCGTTTTGTGAGTTTGAATGTATCTTCATAGGAATGAGTTGTGTAGTCAAATTAATGCTCATATGGGCTTCAGAAGGTCATCCTGAACAAAATACATGTTGAAGTGTGTGCATAAGTCCTTTGGTTTAGGCGTGACACTCAATTTGAGTTTTTATTGCTTTAAATGCATTTTCAGCCCGAGCTGAGCACGTTTTGTGAGTTTGAATGTATCTTCATAGGAATGAGTTGTGTGGTCAAATTAATGCTCATATGTGCTTCAGGAGGTCATCCTGAACAAAATACATGTTGAAGTGTGTGCATAAGTCCTTTGGTTTAGTTGTGACACTCAATTTGAGTTTTTATTGCTTTAAATGCATTTTCAGCCCGAGCTGAGCACGTTTTTTGAGTTTGAATGTATCTTCATAGGAATGAGTTGTGTGGTCAAATTATTGCTCATTTAGGCTTCAGGAGGTCATCCTGAACAAAACACATGTTGAAGTGTGTGCATAAGTCCTTTGGTTTAGGCGTGACACTCAATTTGAGTTTTTATTGCTTTAAATGCATTTTCAGCCCGAGCTGAGCACGTTTTGTGAGTTTCAATGTATCTTTATAGGAATGAGTTGTGTAGTCAAACTAATGCTCATATGGGCTTCAGGAGGTCATCCTGAGCAAAATACATGTTGAAGTGTGTGCATAAGTCCTTTGGTTTAGGTGTGACACTCAATTTGAGTTTTAATTGCTTTAAATGCATTTTCAGCCCGAGCTGAGCACGTTTTGTGAGTTTGAATGTATCTTCATAGGAATGAGTTGTGTAGTCAAATTAATGCTCATTTAGGCTTCAGGTGGTCATCCTGAACTAAATACATGTTGAAGTGTGTGCATAAGTCCTTTGGTTTAGGCGTGACACTCAATTTGAGTTTTTATTGCTTTAAATTAAATGCATTTTCAGCCCGAGCTGAGCGCGCTTTCTGACTTTGAATGTATCTTCATAGGAATGAGTTGTGTGGTCAAATTAATGCTCATTTAGGCGTCAGGTGGTCATCCTGAACAAAATACATGTTGAAGTGTGTGCATAAGTCCTTTGGTTTAGGCGTGACACTCAATTTGAGTTTTTATTGCTTTAAATGCATTTTCAGCCCGAGCTGAGCACGTTTTGTGAGTTTGAATGTATCTTCATAGGAATGAGTTGTGTAGTCAAATTAATGCTCATATGGGCTTCAGGAGGTCATCCTGAACAAAATACATGTTGAAGTGTGTGCATAAGTCCTTTGGTTTAGGCGTGACACTCAATTTGAGTTTTTATTGCTTTAAATGCATTTTCAGCCCGAGCTGAGCGCGTTTTGTGAGTTTGAATGTATCTTCATAGGAATGAGTTGTGTGGTCAAATTAATGCCTATTTAGGCTTCAGGAGGTCACCCTGAACAAAATACATGTTGTAGTGTGTGCATAAGTCCTTTGGTTTAGGTGTGACACTCAATTTGAGTTTTTATTGCTTTAAATGCATTTTCAGCCCGAGCTGAGCGCGTTTTGTGAGTTTGAATGTATCTTCATAGGAATGAGTTGTGTGGTCAAATTAATGCTCATTTAGGCGTCAGGTGGTCATCCTGAACAAAATACATGTTGAAGTGTGTGCATAAGTCCTTTGGTTTAGGCGTGACACTCAATTTGAGTTATTATTGCTTTAAATGCATTTTCAGGCCGAGCTGAGCACGTTTTGTGTGTTTGAATGTATCTTCATAGGAATGAGTTGTGTGGTCAAATTAATGCTCATATGGGCTTCAGGAGGTCATCCTGAACAAAATACATGTTGAAGTGTGTGCATAAGTCCTTTGGTTTAGGCGTGACACTCAATTTGAGCTTTTATTGCTTTAAATGCATTTTCAGCCCGAGTTGAGCGCGTTTTGTGAGTTTGAATGTATCTTCATAGGAATGAGTTGTGTGGTCAAATTAATGCTCATTTAGGCTTCAGGTGGTCATCGTGAACAAAATACATGTTGAAGTGTGTGCATAAGTCCTTTGGTTTAGGCGTGACACTCAATTTGAGTTTTTATTGCTTTAAATGCATTTTCAGCCCGAGCTGAGCACGTTTTGTGAGTTTGAATGTATCTTCATAGGAATGAGTTATGTGGTCAAATTAATGCTCATATGGGCTTCAGGAGGTCATCCTGAACAAAATACATGTTGAAGTGTGTGCATTAGTCCTTTGGTTTAGGTGTGACACTCAATTTGAGTTTTTATTGCTTTAAATAATTTTTCAGCCCGAGCTGAGCACGTTTTTTGAGTTTGAATGTATCTTCATAGGAATGAGTTGTGTGGTCAAATTATTGCTCATTTAGGCTTCAGGAGGTCATCCTGAACAAAACACATGTTGAAGTGTGTGCATAAGTCCTTTGGTTTAGGCGTGACACTAAATTTTAGTTTTTATTGCTTTAAATGCATTTTCAGCCCGAGCTGAGCACGTTTTGTGAGTTTGAATGTATCTTCATAGAATGAGTTGTGTGGTCAAATGAATGCTCATTTAGGCTTCAGGTGGTCATCCTGAACAAAATACATGTTGAAGTGTGTGCATAAGTCCTTTGGTTTAGGCGTGACATTCAATTTGAGTTTTTATTGCTTTAAATGCATTTTCAGCCCGAGCTGAGCATGTTTTGTGAGTTTGAATGTATCTTCATAGGAATGAGTTGTGTGGTCAAATTAATGCTCATTTAGGCTTCAGTTGGTCATCCTGAACTAAATACATGTTGAAGTGTGTGCATAAGTCCTTTGGTTTAGGTGTGACACTCAATTTGAGTTTTTATTGCTTTAAATGCATTTTCAGCCCGAGCTGAGCGCGTTTTGTGAGTTTGAATGTATCTTCATAGGAATGAGTTGTGTGGTCAAATTAATGCTTATTTAGACTTCAGGAGGTCATCCTGAACAAAATACATGTTGAAGTGTGTGCATAAGTCCTTTGGTTTAGGCGTGACACTCAATTTGAGTTTTTATTGCTTTAAATGCATTTTCAGCCCGAGCTGAGCACGTTTTGTGAGTTTGAATGTATCTTCATAGGAATGAGTTGTGTAGTCAAATTAATGCTCATATGGGCTTCAGAAGGTCATCCTGAACAAAATACATGTTGAAGTGTGTGCATAAGTCCTTTGGTTTAGGCGTGACACTCAATTTGAGTTTTTATTGCTTTGAATGCATTTTCAGCCCGAGCTGAGCACGTTTTGTGAGTTTGAATGTATCTTCATAGGAATGAGTTGTGTGGTCAAATTAATGCTCATTTAGGCTTCAGGTGGTCATCCTGAACTAAATACACGTTGAAGTGTGTGCATAAGTCCTTTGGTTTAGGCGTGACACTCAATTTGACTTTTTATTGCTTTAAATGCATTTTCAGCCCGAGCTGAGCACGTTTTGTGAGTTTGAATGTATCTTCATAGGAATGAGTTGTGTAGTCAAATTAATGCTCATATGGGCTTCAGGAGGTCATCCTGAACTAAATACATGTTGAAAGTGTGTGCATAAGTCCTTTGGTTTAGGTGTGACACTAAATTTGAGTTTTTATTGCTTTAAATGCATTTTCAGCCCGAGCTGAGCGCGTTTTGTGAGTTTGAATGTATCTTCATAGGAATGAGTTGTGTGGTCAAATTAAAGCTCATTTAGGCTTCAGGTGGTCATCCTGAACTAAATACATGTTGAAGTGTGTGCATAAGTCCTTTGGTTTAGGCGTGACACTCAATTTGAGTTTTTATTGCTTTAAATTAAATGCATTTTAAGCCCGAGCTGAGCGCGCTTTCTGACTTTGAATGTATCTTCATAGGAATGAGTTGTGTGGTCAAATTATTGCTGATTTAGACTTCAGGAGGTCATCCTGAACAAAATACATGTTGAAGTGTGTGCATAAGTCCTTTGGTTTAGGCGTGACACTCAATTTGAGTTTTTATTGCTTTAAATGCATTTTCAGCCCGAGCTGAGCACGTTTTGTGAGTTTGAATGTATTTTCATAGGAATGAGTTGTGTAGTCAAATTAATGCTCATATGGGCTTCAGGAGGTCATCCTGAACAAAATACATGTTGAAGTGTGTGCATAAGTCCTTTGGTTTAGGTGTGACACTCAATTTGAGTTTTTATTGCTTTAAATGCATTTTCAGGCCGAGCTGAGCACGTTTTGTGTGTTTGAATGTATCTTCATAGGAATGAGTTGTGTGGTCAAATTAATGCTCATTTAGGCTTCAGGAGGTCATCCTGAACAAAATACATGTTGAAGTGTGTGCATAAGTCCTTTGGTTTAGGTGTGACACTCAATTTGAGTTTTTATTGCTTTAAATGCATTTTTCAGGCCGAGCTGAGCACGTTTTGTGTGTTTGAATGTATCTTCATAGGAATGAGTTGTGTGGTCAAATTAATGCTCATATGGGCTTCAGGAGGTCATCCTGAACAAAATACATGTTGAAGTGTGTGCATAAGTCCTTTGGTTCAGGCGTGACACTCAATTTGAGCTTTTATTCCTTTAAATGCATTTTCAGCCCGAGTTGAGCACGTTTTGTGAGTTTGAATGTATCTTCATAGGAATGAGTTGTGTGGTCAAATTAATGCTCATTCAGGCTTCAGGTGGTCATCCTGAACTAAATACATGTTGAAGTGTGTGCATAAGTCCTTTGGTTTAGGCGTGACACTCAATTTGAGTTTTTATTGCTTTAAATGCATTTTCAGCCCGAGCTGAGCACGTTTCGTGAGTTTGAATGTATCTTCATAGGAATGAGTTGTGTAGTCAAATTAATGCTCATATGGGCTTCAGGAGGTCATCCTGAACAAAATACATGTTGAAGTGTGTGCATAAGTCCTTTGGTTTAGGTGTGACACTCAATTTGAGTTTTCATTGCTTTAAATGCATTTTCAGCCCAAGCTGAGCACGTTTTGTGAGTTTGAATGTATCTTCATAGGAATGAGTTGTGTGGTCAAATTAATGCTCATTTAGGCTTCAGGTGGTCATCCTGAACAAAATACATGTTGACGTGTGTGCATAAGTCCTTTGGTTTAGGTGTGACACTCAATTTGAGTTTTTATTCCTTTAAATGCATTTTCAGCCCGAGCTGAGCGCGTTTTGTGAGTTTGAATGTATCTTCATAGGAATGAGTTGTGTGGTCAAATTAATGCTTATTTAGGCTTCAGGAGGTCATCCTGAACAAAATACATGTTGAAGTGTGTGCATAAGTCCTTTGGTTTAGGCGTGACACTCAATTTGAGTTTTTATTGCTTTAAATGCATTTTCAGCCCGAGTTGAGCACGTTTTGTGAGTTTGAAAATATCTTCATAGGAATGAGTTGTGTGGTCAAATTAATGCTCATTTAGGCTTCAGGTGGTCATCCTGAACTAAATACATGTTGAAGTGTGTGCATAAGTCCTTTGGTTTAGGTGTGACACTCAATTTGAGTTTTTATTGCTTTAAATGCATTTTCAGCCCGAGCTGAGCACGTTTTGTGAGTTTGAATGTATCTTCATAGGAATGAGTTGTGTAGTCAAATTAATGCTCATATGGGCTTCAGGATGTCATCCTGAACAAAATACATGTTGAAGTGTGTGCATAAGTCCTTTGGTTTAGGTGTGACACTCAATTTGAGTTTTTATTGCTTTAAATGCATTTTCAGCCCGAGCTGAGCGCGTTTTGTGAGTTTGAATGTATCTTCATAGGAATGAGTTGTGTGGTCAAATTAATGCTTATTTAGGCTTCAGGAGGTCACCCTGAACAAAATACATGTTGTAGTGTGTGCATAAGTCCTTTGGTTTAGGCGTGACACTCAATTTGAGTTTTTATTGCTTTAAATGCATTTTCAGCCCGAGCTGAGCGCGTTTTGTGAGTTTGAATGTATCTTCATAGGAATGAGTTGTGTAGTCAAATTAATGCTCATATGGGCTTCAGAAGGTCATCCTGAACAAAATACATGTTGAAGTGTGTGCATAAGTCCTTTGGTTTAGGCGTGACACTCAATTTGAGTTTTTATTGCTTTAAATGCATTTTCAGCCCGAGCTGAGCACGTTTTGTGAGTTTGAATGTATCTTCATAGGAATGAGTTGTGTGGTCAAATTAATGCTCATATGTGCTTCAGGAGGTCATCCTGAACAAAATACATGTTGAAGTGTGTGCATAAGTCCTTTGGTTTAGTTGTGACACTCAATTTGAGTTTTTATTGCTTTAAATGCATTTTCAGCCCGAGCTGAGCACGTTTTTTGAGTTTGAATGTATCTTCATAGGAATGAGTTGTGTGGTCAAATTATTGCTCATTTAGGCTTCAGGAGGTCATCCTGAACAAAACACATGTTGAAGTGTGTGCATAAGTCCTTTGGTTTAGGCGTGACACTCAATTTGAGTTTTTATTGCTTTAAATGCATTTTCAGCCCGAGCTGAGCACGTTTTGTGAGTTTCAATGTATCTTTATAGGAATGAGTTGTGTAGTCAAACTAATGCTCATATGGGCTTCAGGAGGTCATCCTGAGCAAAATACATGTTGAAGTGTGTGCATAAGTCCTTTGGTTTAGGTGTGACACTCAATTTGAGTTTTAATTGCTTTAAATGCATTTTCAGCCCGAGCTGAGCACGTTTTGTGAGTTTGAATGTATCTTCATAGGAATGAGTTGTGTAGTCAAATTAATGCTCATTTAGGCTTCAGGTGGTCATCCTGAACTAAATACATGTTGAAGTGTGTGCATAAGTCCTTTGGTTTAGGCGTGACACTCAATTTGAGTTTTTATTGCTTTAAATTAAATGCATTTTCAGCCCGAGCTGAGCGCGCTTTCTGACTTTGAATGTATCTTCATAGGAATGAGTTGTGTGGTCAAATTAATGCTCATTTAGGCGTCAGGTGGTCATCCTGAACAAAATACATGTTGAAGTGTGTGCATAAGTCCTTTGGTTTAGGCGTGACACTCAATTTGAGTTTTTATTGCTTTAAATGCATTTTCAGCCCGAGCTGAGCACGTTTTGTGAGTTTGAATGTATCTTCATAGGAATGAGTTGTGTAGTCAAATTAATGCTCATATGGGCTTCAGGAGGTCATCCTGAACAAAATACATGTTGAAGTGTGTGCATAAGTCCTTTGGTTTAGGCGTGACACTCAATTTGAGTTTTTATTGCTTTAAATGCATTTTCAGCCCGAGCTGAGCGCGTTTTGTGAGTTTGAATGTATCTTCATAGGAATGAGTTGTGTGGTCAAATTAATGCCTATTTAGGCTTCAGGAGGTCACCCTGAACAAAATACATGTTGTAGTGTGTGCATAAGTCCTTTGGTTTAGGTGTGACACTCAATTTGAGTTTTTATTGCTTTAAATGCATTTTCAGCCCGAGCTGAGCGCGTTTTGTGAGTTTGAATGTATCTTCATAGGAATGAGTTGTGTGGTCAAATTAATGCTCATTTAGGCGTCAGGTGGTCATCCTGAACAAAATACATGTTGAAGTGTGTGCATAAGTCCTTTGGTTTAGGCGTGACACTCAATTTGAGTTATTATTGCTTTAAATGCATTTTCAGGCCGAGCTGAGCACGTTTTGTGTGTTTGAATGTATCTTCATAGGAATGAGTTGTGTGGTCAAATTAATGCTCATATGGGCTTCAGGAGGTCATCCTGAACAAAATACATGTTGAAGTGTGTGCATAAGTCCTTTGGTTTAGGCGTGACACTCAATTTGAGCTTTTATTGCTTTAAATGCATTTTCAGCCCGAGTTGAGCGCGTTTTGTGAGTTTGAATGTATCTTCATAGGAATGAGTTATGTGGTCAAATTAATGCTCATATGGGCTTCAGGAGGTCATCCTGAACAAAATACATGTTGAAGTGTGTGCATTAGTCCTTTGGTTTAGGTGTGACACTCAATTTGAGTTTTTATTGCTTTAAATAATTTTTCAGCCCGAGCTGAGCACGTTTTTTGAGTTTGAATGTATCTTCATAGGAATGAGTTGTGTGGTCAAATTATTGCTCATTTAGGCTTCAGGAGGTCATCCTGAACAAAACACATGTTGAAGTGTGTGCATAAGTCCTTTGGTTTAGGCGTGACACTAAATTTTAGTTTTTATTGCTTTAAATGCATTTTCAGCCCGAGCTGAGCACGTTTTGTGAGTTTGAATGTATCTTCATAGAATGAGTTGTGTGGTCAAATGAATGCTCATTTAGGCTTCAGGTGGTCATCCTGAACAAAATACATGTTGAAGTGTGTGCATAAGTCCTTTGGTTTAGGCGTGACATTCAATTTGAGTTTTTATTGCTTTAAATGCATTTTCAGCCCGAGCTGAGCATGTTTTGTGAGTTTGAATGTATCTTCATAGGAATGAGTTGTGTGGTCAAATTAATGCTCATTTAGGCTTCAGTTGGTCATCCTGAACTAAATACATGTTGAAGTGTGTGCATAAGTCCTTTGGTTTAGGTGTGACACTCAATTTGAGTTTTTATTGCTTTAAATGCATTTTCAGCCCGAGCTGAGCGCGTTTTGTGAGTTTGAATGTATCTTCATAGGAATGAGTTGTGTGGTCAAATTAATGCTTATTTAGACTTCAGGAGGTCATCCTGAACAAAATACATGTTGAAGTGTGTGCATAAGTCCTTTGGTTTAGGCGTGACACTCAATTTGAGTTTTTATTGCTTTAAATGCATTTTCAGCCCGAGCTGAGCACGTTTTGTGAGTTTGAATGTATCTTCATAGGAATGAGTTGTGTAGTCAAATTAATGCTCATATGGGCTTCAGAAGGTCATCCTGAACAAAATACATGTTGAAGTGTGTGCATAAGTCCTTTGGTTTAGGCGTGACACTCAATTTGAGTTTTTATTGCTTTGAATGCATTTTCAGCCCGAGCTGAGCACGTTTTGTGAGTTTGAATGTATCTTCATAGGAATGAGTTGTGTGGTCAAATTAATGCTCATTTAGGCTTCAGGTGGTCATCCTGAACTAAATACACGTTGAAGTGTGTGCATAAGTCCTTTGGTTTAGGCGTGACACTCAATTTGACTTTTTATTGCTTTAAATGCATTTTCAGCCCGAGCTGAGCACGTTTTGTGAGTTTGAATGTATCTTCATAGGAATGAGTTGTGTAGTCAAATTAATGCTCATATGGGCTTCAGGAGGTCATCCTGAACTAAATACATGTTGAAAGTGTGTGCATAAGTCCTTTGGTTTAGGTGTGACACTAAATTTGAGTTTTTATTGCTTTAAATGCATTTTCAGCCCGAGCTGAGCGCGTTTTGTGAGTTTGAATGTATCTTCATATGAATGAGTTGTGTGGTCAAATTAAAGCTCATTTAGGCTTCAGGTGGTCATCCTGAACTAAATACATGTTGAAGTGTGTGCATAAGTCCTTTGGTTTAGGCGTGACACTCAATTTGAGTTTTTATTGCTTTAAATTAAATGCATTTTCAGCCCGAGCTGAGCGCGCTTTCTGACTTTGAATGTATCTTCATAGGAATGAGTTGTGTGGTCAAATTATTGCTGATTTAGACTTCAGGAGGTCATCCTGAACAAAATACATGTTGAAGTGTGTGCATAAGTCCTTTGGTTTAGGCGTGACACTCAATTTGAGTTTTTATTGCTTTAAATGCATTTTCAGCCCGAGCTGAGCACGTTTTGTGAGTTTGAATGTATTTTCATAGGAATGAGTTGTGTAGTCAAATTAATGCTCATATGGGCTTCAGGAGGTCATCCTGAACAAAATACATGTTGAAGTGTGTGCATAAGTCCTTTGGTTTAGGTGTGACACTCAATTTGAGTTTTTATTGCTTTAAATGCATTTTCAGGCCGAGCTGAGCACGTTTTGTGTGTTTGAATGTATCTTCATAGGAATGAGTTGTGTGGTCAAATTAATGCTCATTTAGGCTTCAGGAGGTCATCCTGAACAAAATACATGTTGAAGTGTGTGCATAAGTCCTTTGGTTCAGGCGTGACACTCAATTTGAGCTTTTATTCCTTTAAATGCATTTTCAGCCCGAGCTGAGCACGTTTTGTGAGTTTGAATGTATCTTCATAGGAATGAGTTGTGTAGTCAAATTAATGCTCATATGGGCTTCAGGATGTCATCCTGAACTAAATACATGTTGAATTAGTGCATAAGTCCTTTGGTTCAGGCGTGACACTCAATTTGAGTTTTTATTGCTTTAAATGCATTTTCAGCCCGAGTTGAGCACGTTTTGTGAGTTTGAATGTATCTTCATAGGAATGAGTTGTGTGGTCAAATTAATGCTCATTTAGGCTTCAGGTGGTCATCCTGAACTAAATACATGTTGAAGTGTTTGCATAAGTCCTTTGGTTTAGGCGTGACACTCAATTTGAGTTTTTATTGCTTTAAATGCATTTTCAGCCCGAGCTGAGCACGTTTTGTGAGTTTGAATGTATCTTCATAGGAATGAGTTGTGTAGTCAAATTAATGCTCATATGGGCTTCAGGATGTCATCCTGAACTAAATACATGTTGAATTAGTGCATAAGTCCTTTGGTTCAGGCGTGACACTCAATTTGAGTTTTTATTGCTTTAAATGCATTTTCAGCCCGAGTTGAGCACGTTTTGTGAGTTTGAATGTATCTTCATAGGAATGAGTTGTGTGGTCAAATTAATGCTCATTTAGGCTTCAGGTGGTCATCCTGAACTAAATACATGTTGAAGTGTGTGCATAAGTCCTTTGGTTTAGGCGTGACACTCAATTTGAGTTTTTATTCCTTTAAATGCATTTTCAGCCCGAGCTGAGCGCGTTTTGTGAGTTTGAATGTATCTTCATAGGAATGAGTTGTGTGGTCAAATTAATGCTTATTTAGGCTTCAGGAGGTCATCCTGAACAAAATACATGTTGAAGTGTGTGCATAAGTCCTTTGGTTTAGGCGTGACACTCAATTTGAGTTTTTATTGCTTTAAATGCATTTTCAGCCCGAGTTGAGCACGTTTTGTGAGTTTGAAAATATCTTCATAGGAATGAGTTGTGTGGTCAAATTAATGCTCATATGGGCTTCAGGAGGTCATCCTGAACAAAATACATGTTGAAGTGTGTGAATAAGTCCTTTGGTTTAGGTGTGACACTCAATTTGAGTTTTATTGCTTTAAATGCATTTTTTGCTGAGCTGAGCGCGTTTTGTGAGTTTGAATGTATCTTCATAGGAATGAGTTGTGTGGTCAAATTAATGCTTATTTAGGCTTCAGGAGGTCACCCTGAACAAAATACATGTTGTAGTGTGTGCATAAGTCCTTTGGTTTAGGTGTGACACTCAATTTGAGTTTTTATTCCTTTAAATGCATTTTCAGCCCGAGCTGAGCGCGTTTTGTGAGTTTGAATGTATCTTCATAGGAATGATTTGTGTGGTCAAATTAATGCTTATTTAGGCTTCAGGAGGTCATCCTGAACAAAATACATGTTGAAGTGTGTGCATAAGTCCTTTGGTTTAGGCGTGACACTCAATTTGAGTTTTTATTGCTTTAAATGCATTTTCAGCCCGAGCTGAGCACGTTTTGTGAGTTTGAATGTATCTTCATAGGAATGAGTTGTGTGGTCAAATTAATGCTCATATGGGCTTCAGGAGGTCATCCTGAACAAAATACATGTTGAAGTGTGTGAATAAGTCCTTTGGTTTAGGTGTGACACTCAATTTGAGTTTTATTGCTTTAAATGCATTTTCAGCCCGAGCTGAGCACGTTTTGTGAGTTTGAATGTATCTTCATAGGAATGAGTTGTGTGGTCAAATTAATGCTCATATGGGTTTCAGGAGGTCATCCTGAACAAAATACACGTTGAAGTGTGTGCATAAGTCCTTTGGTTTAGGTGTGACACTCAATTTGAGTTTTTATTGCTTTAAATGCATTTTCAGCCCGAGTTGAGCACGTTTTGTGAGTTTGAATGTATCTTCATAGGAATGAGTTGCGTGGTCAAATTAATGCTCATTTAGGCTTCAGGTGGTCATCCTGAACTAAATACATGTTGAAGTGTGTGCATAAGTCCTTTGGTTTAGGCGTGACACTCAATTTGAGTTTTTATTGCTTTAAATGCATTTTCAGCCCGAGCTGAGCACGTTTTGTGAGTTTGAATGTATCTTCATAGGAATGAGTTGTGTGGTCAAATTAATGCTCATATGGGCTTCAGGAGGTCATCCTGAACAAAATACATGTTGAAGTGTGTGAATAAGTCCTTTGGTTTAGGTGTGACACTCAATTTGAGTTTTATTGCTTTAAATGCATTTTCAGCCCGAGCTGAGCACGTTTTGTGAGTTTGAATGTATCTTCATAGGAATGAGTTGTGTGGTCAAAATAATGCTCATATGGGTTTCAGGAGGTCATCCTGAACAAAATACACGTTGAAGTGTGTGCATAAGTCCTTTGGTTTAGGTGTGACACTCAATTTGAGTTTTTATTGCTTTAAATGCATTTTCAGCCCGAGTTGAGCACGTTTTGTGAGTTTGAATGTATCTTCATAGGAATGAGTTGCGTGGTCAAATTAATGCTCATTTAGGCTTCAGGTGGTCATCCTGAACTAAATACATGTTGAAGTGTGTGCATAAGTCCTTTGGTTTAGGCGTGACACTCAATTTGAGTTTTTATTGCTTTAAATGCATTTTCAGCCCGAGCTGAGCACGTTTTGTGAGTTTGAATGTATCTTTATAGGAATGAGTTGTGTAGTCAAACTAATGCTCATATGGGCTTCACGAGGTCATCCTGAGCAAAATACATGTTGAAGTGTGTGCATAAGTCCTTTGGTTTAGGTGTGACACTCAATTTGAGTTTTAATTGCTTTAAATGCATTTTCAGCCCGAGCTGAGCACGTTTTGTGAGTTTGAATGTATCTTCATAGGAATGAGTTGTGTAGTCAAATTAATGCTCATATGGGCTTCAGGATGTCATCCTGAACAAAATACATGTTGAAGTGTGTGCATAAGTCCTTTGGTTTAGGTGTGACACTCAATTTGAGTTTTTATTGCTTTAAATGCATTTTCAGCCCGAGCTGGGCGCGTTTTGTGAGTTTGAATGTATCTTCATAGGAATGAGTTGTGTGGTCAAATTAATGCTTATTTAGGCTTCAGGAGGTCACCCTGAACAAAATACATGTTGTAGTGTGTGCATAAGTCCTTTGGTTTAGGCGTGACACTCAATTTGAGTTTTTATTGCTTTAAATGCATTTTCAGCCCGAGCTGAGCGCGTTTTGTGAGTTTGAATGTATCTTCATAGGAATGAGTTGTGTGGTCAAATTAATGCTCATATGGGCTTCAGGAGGTGATCCTGAACAAAATACATGTTGAAGTGTGTGCATAAGTCCTTTGGTTTAGGCGTGACACTCAATTTGAGCTTTTATTGCTTTAAATGCATTTTCAGCCCGAGTTGAGCGTGTTTTGTGAGTTTGAATGTATCTTCATAGGAATGAGTTGTGTGGTCAAATTAATGCTCATTTAGGCTTCAGGTGGTCATCGTGAACAAAATACATGTTGAAGTGTGTGCATAAGTCCTTTGGTTTAGGCGTGACACTCAATTTGAGTTTTTATTGCTTTAAATGCATTTTCAGCCCGAGCTGAGCACGTTTTGTGAGTTTGAATGTATCTTCATAGGAATGAGTTGTGTGGTCAAATTAATGCTCATATGTGCTTCAGGAGGTCATCCTGAACAAAATACATGTTGAAGTGTGTGCATAAGTCCTTTGGTTTAGTTGTGACACTCAATTTGAGTTTTTATTGCTTTAAATGCATTTTCAGCCCGAGCTGAGCACGTTTTTTGAGTTTGAATGTATCTTCATAGGAATGAGTTGTGTGGTCAAATTATTGCTCATTTAGGCTTCAGGAGGTCATCCTGAACAAAACACATGTTGAAGTGTGTGCATAAGTCCTTTGGTTTAGGCGTGACACTCAATTTGAGTTTTTATTGCTTTAAATGCATTTTCAGCCCGAGCTGAGCACGTTTTGTGAGTTTCAATGTATCTTTATAGGAATGAGTTGTGTAGTCAAACTAATGCTCATATGGGCTTCAGGAGGTCATCCTGAGCAAAATACATGTTGAAGTGTGTGCATAAGTCCTTTGGTTTAGGTGTGACACTCAATTTGAGTTTTAATTGCTTTAAATGCATTTTCAGCCCGAGCTGAGCACGTTTTGTGAGTTTGAATGTATCTTCATAGGAATGAGTTGTGTAGTCAAATTAATGCTCATTTAGGCTTCAGGTGGTCATCCTGAACTAAATACATGTTGAAGTGTGTGCATAAGTCCTTTGGTTAGGCGTGACACTCAATTTGAGTTTTTATTGCTTTAAATTAAATGCATTTTCAGCCCGAGCTGAGCGCGCTTTCTGACTTTGAATGTATCTTCATAGGAATGAGTTGTGTGGTCAAATTAATGCTCATTTAGGCGTCAGGTGGTCATCCTGAACAAAATACATGTTGAAGTGTGTGCATAAGTCCTTTGGTTTAGGCGTGACACTCAATTTGAGTTTTTATTGCTTTAAATGCATTTTCAGCCCGAGCTGAGCACGTTTTGTGAGTTTGAATGTATCTTCATAGGAATGAGTTGTGTGGTCAAATTAATGCCTATTTAGGCTTCAGGAGGTCACCCTGAACAAAATACATGTTGTAGTGTGTGCATAAGTCCTTTGGTTTAGGCGTGACACTCAATTTGAGTTTTTATTGCTTTAAATGCATTTTCAGCCCGAGCTGAGCGCGTTTTGTGAGTTTGAATGTATCTTCATAGGAATGAGTTGTGTGGTCAAATTAATGCTCATTTAGGCGTCAGGTGGTCATCCTGAACAAAATACATGTTGAAGTGTGTGCATAAGTCCTTTGGTTTAGGCGTGACACTCAATTTGAGTTTTTATTGCTTTAAATGCATTTTCAGGCCGAGCTGAGCACGTTTTGTGTGTTTGAATGTATCTTCATAGGAATGAGTTGTGTGGTCAAATTAATGCTCATATGGGCTTCAGGAGGTCATCCTGAACAAAATACATGTTGAAGTGTGTGCATAAGTCCTTTGGTTTAGGCGTGACACTCAATTTGAGCTTTTATTGCTTTAAATGCATTTTCAGCCCGAGTTGAGCGCGTTTTGTGAGTTTGAATGTATCTTCATAGGAATGAGTTGTGTGGTCAAATTAATGCTCATTTAGGCTTCAGGTGGTCATCGTGAACAAAATACATGTTGAAGTGTGTGCATAAGTCCTTTGGTTTAGTTGTGACACTCAATTTGAGTTTTTATTGCTTTAAATGCATTTTCAGCCCGAGCTGAGCACGTTTTTTGAGTTTGAATGTATCTTCATAGGAATGAGTTGTGTGGTCAAATTATTGCTCATTTAGGCTTCAGGAGGTCATCCTGAACAAAACACATGTTGAAGTGTGTGCATAAGTCCTTTGGTTTAGGCGTGACACTCAATTTGAGTTTTTATTGCTTTAAATGCATTTTCAGCCCGAGCTGAGCACGTTTTGTGAGTTTCAATGTATCTTTATAGGAATGAGTTGTGTAGTCAAACTAATGCTCATATGGGCTTCAGGAGGTCATCCTGAGCAAAATACATGTTGAAGTGTGTGCATAAGTCCTTTGGTTTAGGTGTGACACTCAATTTGAGTTTTAATTGCTTTAAATGCATTTTCAGCCCGAGCTGAGCACGTTTTGTGAGTTTGAATGTATCTTCATAGGAATGAGTTGTGTAGTCAAATTAATGCTCATTTAGGCTTCAGGTGGTCATCCTGAACTAAATACATGTTGAAGTGTGTGCATAAGTCCTTTGGTTAGGCGTGACACTCAATTTGAGTTTTTATTGCTTTAAATTAAATGCATTTTCAGCCCGAGCTGAGCGCGCTTTCTGACTTTGAATGTATCTTCATAGGAATGAGTTGTGTGGTCAAATTAATGCTCATTTAGGCGTCAGGTGGTCATCCTGAACAAAATACATGTTGAAGTGTGTGCATAAGTCCTTTGGTTTAGGCGTGACACTCAATTTGAGTTTTTATTGCTTTAAATGCATTTTCAGCCCGAGCTGAGCACGTTTTGTGAGTTTGAATGTATCTTCATAGGAATGAGTTGTGTGGTCAAATTAATGCCTATTTAGGCTTCAGGAGGTCACCCTGAACAAAATACATGTTGTAGTGTGTGCATAAGTCCTTTGGTTTAGGCGTGACACTCAATTTGAGTTTTTATTGCTTTAAATGCATTTTCAGCCCGAGCTGAGCGCGTTTTGTGAGTTTGAATGTATCTTCATAGGAATGAGTTGTGTGGTCAAATTAATGCTCATTTAGGCGTCAGGTGGTCATCCTGAACAAAATACATGTTGAAGTGTGTGCATAAGTCCTTTGGTTTAGGCGTGACACTCAATTTGAGTTTTTATTGCTTTAAATGCATTTTCAGGCCGAGCTGAGCACGTTTTGTGTGTTTGAATGTATCTTCATAGGAATGAGTTGTGTGGTCAAATTAATGCTCATATGGGCTTCAGGAGGTCATCCTGAACAAAATACATGTTGAAGTGTGTGCATAAGTCCTTTGGTTTAGGCGTGACACTCAATTTGAGCTTTTATTGCTTTAAATGCATTTTCAGCCCGAGTTGAGCGCGTTTTGTGAGTTTGAATGTATCTTCATAGGAATGAGTTGTGTGGTCAAATTAATGCTCATTTAGGCTTCAGGTGGTCATCGTGAACAAAATACATGTTGAAGTGTGTGCATAAGTCCTTTGGTTTAGGCGTGACACTCAATTTGAGTTTTTATTGCTTTAAATGCATTTTCAGCCCGAGCTGAGCACGTTTTGTGAGTTTGAATGTATCTTCATAGGAATGAGTTATGTGGTCAAATTAATGCTCATATGGGCTTCAGGAGGTCATCCTGAACAAAATACATGTTGAAGTGTGTGCATTAGTCCTTTGGTTTAGGTGTGACACTCAATTTGAGTTTTTATTGCTTTAAATAAATTTTCAGCCCGAGCTGAGCACGTTTTTTGAGTTTGAATGTATCTTCATAGGAATGAGTTGTGTGGTCAAATTATTGCTCATTTAGGCTTCAGGAGGTCATCCTGAACAAAACACATGTTGAAGTGTGTGCATAAGTCCTTTGGTTTAGGCGTGACACTAAATTTTAGTTTTTATTGCTTTAAATGCATTTTCAGCCCGAGCTGAGCACGTTTTGTGAGTTTGAATGTATCTTCATAGAATGAGTTGTGTGGTCAAATGAATGCTCATTTAGGCTTCAGGTGGTCATCCTGAACAAAATACATGTTGAAGTGTGTGCATAAGTCCTTTGGTTTAGGCGTGACATTCAATTTGAGTTTTTATTGCTTTAAATGCATTTTCAGCCCGAGCTGAGCATGTTTTGTGAGTTTGAATGTATCTTCATAGGAATGAGTTGTGTGGTCAAATTAATGCTCATGTAGGCTTCAGTTGGTCATCCTGAACTAAATACATGTTGAAGTGTGTGCATAAGTCCTTTGGTTTAGGTGTGACACTCAATTTCAGTTTTTATTGCTTTAAATGCATTTTCAGCCCGAGCTGAGCGCGTTTTGTGAGTTTGAATGTATCTTCATAGGAATGAGTTGTGTGGTCAAATTAATGCTTATTTAGACTTCAGGAGGTCATCCTGAACAAAATACATGTTGAAGTGTGTGCATAAGTCCTTTGGTTTAGGCGTGACACTCAATTTGAGTTTTTATTGCTTTAAATGCATTTTCAGCCCGAGCTGAGCACGTTTTGTGAGTTTGAATGTATCTTCATAGGAATGAGTTGTGTAGTCAAATTAATGCTCATATGGGCTTCAGAAGGTCATCCTGAACAAAATACATGTTGAAGTGTGTGCATAAGTCCTTTGGTTTAGGCGTGACACTCAATTTGAGTTTTTATTGCTTTGAATGCATTTTCAGCCCGAGCTGAGCACGTTTTGTGAGTTTGAATGTATCTTCATAGGAATGAGTTGTGTGGTCAAATTAATGCTCATTTAGGCTTCAGGTGGTCATCCTGAACTAAATACATGTTGAAGTGTGTGCATAAGTCCTTTGGTTTAGGCGTGACACTCAATTTGAGTTTTTATTGCTTTAAATGCATTTTCAGCCCGAGCTGAGCACGTTTTGTGAGTTTGAATGTATCTTCATAGGAATGAGTTGTGTAGTCAAATTAATGCTCATATGGGCTTCAGGAGGTCATCCTGAACTAAATACATGTTGAAAGTGTGTGCATAAGTCCTTTGGTTTAGGTGTGACACTAAATTTGAGTTTTTATTGCTTTAAATGCATTTTCAGCCCGAGCTGAGCGCGTTTTGTGAGTTTGAATGTATCTTCATAGGAATGAGTTGTGTGGTCAAATTAATGCTCATTTAGGCTTCAGGTGGTCATCCTGAACTAAATACATGTTGAACTGTGTGCATAAGTCCTTTGGTTTAGGCGTGACACTCAATTTGAGTTTTTATTGCTTTAAATTAAATGCATTTTCAGCCCGAGCTGAGCGCGCTTTCTGACTTTGAATGTATCTTCATAGGAATGAGTTGTGTGGTCAAATTATTGCTGATTTAGACTTCAGGAGGTCATCCTGAACAAAATACATGTTGAAGTGTGTGCATAAGTCCTTTGGTTTAGGCGTGACACTCAATTTGAGTTTTTATTGCTTTAAATGCATTTTCAGCCCGAGCTGAGCACGTTTTGTGAGTTTGAATGTATCTTCATAGGAATGAGTTGTGTAGTCAAATTAATTCTCATATGGGCTTCAGGAGGTCATCCTGAACAAAATACATGTTGAAGTGTGTGCATAAGTCCTTTGGTTTAGGTGTGACACTCAATTTGAGTTTTTATTGCTTTAAATGCATTTTTCAGGCCGAGCTGAGCACGTTTTGTGTGTTTGAATGTATCTTCATAGGAATGAGTTGTGTGGTCAAATTAATGCTCATATGGGCTTCAGGAGGTCATCCTGAACAAAATACATGTTGAAGTGTGTGCATAAGTCCTTTGGTTCAGGCGTGACACTCAATTTGAGCTTTTATTCCTTTAAATGCATTTTCAGCCCGAGTTGAGCACGTTTTGTGAGTTTGAATGTATCTTCATAGGAATGAGTTGTGTGGTCAAATTAATGCTCATTTAGGCTTCAGGTGGTCATCCTGAACTAAATACATGTTGAAGTGTTTGCATAAGTCCTTTGGTTTAGGCGTGCCACTCAATTTGAGTTTTTATTGCTTTAAATGCATTTTCAGCCCGAGCTGAGCACGTTTTGTGAGTTTGAATGTATCTTCATAGGAATGAGTTGTGTAGTCAAATTAATGCTCATATGGGCTTCAGGATGTCATCCTGAACTAAATACATGTTGAAGTGTGTGCATAAGTCCTTTGGTTTAGGCGTGACACTCAATTTGAGTTTTTATTGCTTTAAATGCATTTTCAGCCCGAGTTGAGCACGTTTTGTGAGTTTGAATGTATCTTCATAGGAATGAGTTGTGTGGTCAAATTAATGCTCATTTAGGCTTCAGGTGGTCATCCTGAACTAAATACATGTTGAAGTGTGTGCATAAGTCCTTTGGTTTAGGCGTGACACTCAATTTGAGTTTTTATTGCTTTAAATGCATTTTCAGCCCGAGCTGAGCACGTTTTGTGAGTTTGAATGTATCTTCATAGGAATGAGTTGTGTAGTCAAATTAATGCTCATATGGGCTTCAGGAGGTCATCCTGAACAAAATACATGTTGAAGTGTGTGCATAAGTCCTTTGGTTTAGGTGTGACACTCAATTTGAGTTTTCATTGCTTTAAATGCATTTTCAGCCCAAGCTGAGCACGTTTTGTGAGTTTGAATGTATCTTCATAGGAATGAGTTGTGTGGTCAAATTAATGCTCATTTAGGCTTCAGGTGGTCATCCTGAACAAAATACATGTTGACGTGTGTGCATAAGTCCTTTGGTTTAGGTGTGACACTCAATTTGAGTTTTTATTCCTTTAAATGCATTTTCAGCCCGAGCTGAGCGCGTTTTGTGAGTTTGAATGTATCTTCATAGGAATGAGTTGTGTGGTCAAATTAATGCTTATTTAGGCTTCAGGAGGTCATCCTGAACAAAATACATGTTGAAGTGTGTGCATAAGTCCTTTGGTTTAGGCGTGACACTCAATTTGAGTTTTTATTGCTTTAAATGCATTTTCAGCCCGAGTTGAGCACGTTTTGTGAGTTTGAAAATATCTTCATAGGAATGAGTTGTGTGGTCAAATTAATGCTCATTTAGGCTTCAGGTGGTCATCCTGAACTAAATACATGTTGAAGTGTGTGCATAAGTCCTTTGGTTTAGGTGTGACACTCAATTTGAGTTTTTATTGCTTTAAATGCATTTTCAGCCCGAGCTGAGCACGTTTTGTGAGTTTGAATGTATCTTCATAGGAATGAGTTGTGTAGTCAAATTAATGCTCATATGGGCTTCAGGATGTCATCCTCAACAAAATACATGTTGAAGTGTGTGCATAAGTCCTTTGGTTTAGGTGTGACACTCAATTTGAGTTTTTATTGCTTTAAATGCATTTTCAGCCCGAGTTGAGCGCGTTTTGTGAGTTTGAATGTATCTTCATAGGAATGAGTTGTGTGGTCAAATTAATGCTTATTTAGGCTTCAGGAGGTCACCCTGAACAAAATACATGTTGTAGTGTGTGCATAAGTCCTTTGGTTTAGGCGTGACACTCAATTTGAGTTTTTATTGCTTTAAATGCATTTTCAGCCCGAGCTGAGCGCGTTTTGTGAGTTTGAATGTATCTTCATAGGAATGAGTTGTGTGGTCAAATTAATGCTCATATGGGCTTCAGGAGGTCATCCTGAACAAAATACATGTTGAAGTGTGTGCATAAGTCCTTTGGTTTAGGCGTGACACTCAATTTGAGCTTTTATTGCTTTAAATGCATTTTCAGCCCGAGTTGAGCGCGTTTTGTGAGTTTGAATGTATCTTCATAGGAATGAGTTGTGTGGTCAAATTAATGCTCATTTAGGCTTCAGGTGGTCATCGTGAACAAAATACATGTTGAAGTGTGTGCATAAGTCCTTTGGTTTAGGCGTGACACTCAATTTGAGTTTTTATTGCTTTAAATGCATTTTCAGCCCGAGCTGAGCACGTTTTGTGAGTTTGAATGTATCTTCATTGGAATGAGTTGTGTGGTCAAATTAATGCTCATATGTGCTTCAGGAGGTCATCCTGAACAAAATACATGTTGAAGTGTGTGCATAAGTCCTTTGGTTTAGTTGTGACACTCAATTTGAGTTTTTATTGCTTTAAATGCATTTTCAGCCCGAGCTGAGCACGTTTTTTGAGTTTGAATGTATCTTCATAGGAATGAGTTGTGTGGTCAAATTATTGCTCATTTAGGCTTCAGGAGGTCATCCTGAACAAAACACATGTTGAAGTGTGTGCATAAGTCCTTTGGTTTAGGCGTGACACTCAATTTGAGTTTTTATTGCTTTAAATGCATTTTCAGCCCGAGCTGAGCACGTTTTGTGAGTTTCAATGTATCTTTATAGGAATGAGTTGTGTAGTCAAACTAATGCTCATATGGGCTTCAGGAGGTCATCCTGAGCAAAATACATGTTGAAGTGTGTGCATAAGTCCTTTGGTTTAGGTGTGACACTCAATTTGAGTTTTAATTGCTTTAAATGCATTTTCAGCCCGAGCTGAGCACGTTTTGTGAGTTTGAATGTATCTTCATAGGAATGAGTTGTGTAGTCAAATTAATGCTCATTTAGGCTTCAGGTGGTCATCCTGAACTAAATACATGTTGAAGTGTGTGCATAAGTCCTTTGGTTTAGGCGTGACACTCAATTTGAGTTTTTATTGCTTTAAATTAAATGCATTTTCAGCCCGAGCTGAGCGCGCTTTCTGACTTTGAATGTATCTTCATAGGAATGAGTTGTGTGGTCAAATTAATGCTCATTTAGGCGTCAGGTGGTCATCCTGAACAAAATACATGTTGAAGTGTGTGCATAAGTCCTTTGGTTTAGGCGTGACACTCAATTTGAGTTTTTATTGCTTTAAATGCATTTTCAGCCCGAGCTGAGCGCGTTTTGTGAGTTTGAATGTATCTTCATAGGAATGAGTTGTGTGGTCAAATTAATGCCTATTTAGGCTTCAGGAGGTCACCCTGAACAAAATACATGTTGTAGTGTGTGCAAAAGTCCTTTGGTTTAGGCGTGACACTCAATTTGAGTTTTTATTGCTTTAAATGCAAATTTCAGCCCGAGCTGAGCGCGTTTTGTGAGTTTGAATGTATCTTCATAGGAATGAGTTGTGTGGTCAAATTAATGCTCATTTAGGCGTCAGGTGGTCATCCTGAACAAAATACATGTTGAAGTGTGTGCATAAGTCCTTTGGTTTAGGCGTGACACTCAATTTGAGTTTTTATTGCTTTAAATGCATTTTCAGGCCGAGCTGAGCACGTTTTGTGTGTTTGAATGTATCTTCATAGGAATGAGTTGTGTGGTCAAATTAATGCTCATATGGGCTTCAGGAGGTCATCCTGAACAAAATACATGTTGAAGTGTGTGCATAAGTCCTTTGGTTTAGGCGTGACACTCAATTTGAGCTTTTATTGCTTTAATTGCATTTTCAGCCCGAGTTGAGCGCGTTTTGTGAGTTTGAATGTATCTTCATAGGAATGAGTTGTGTGGTCAAATTAATGCTCATTTAGGCTTCAGGTGGTCATCGTGAACAAAATACATGTTGAAGTGTGTGCATAAGTCCTTTGGTTTAGTTGTGACACTCAATTTGAGTTTTTATTGCTTTAAATGCATTTTCAGCCCGAGCTGAGCACGTTTTTTGAGTTTGAATGTATCTTCATAGGAATGAGTTGTGTGGTCAAATTATTGCTCATTTAGGCTTCAGGAGGTCATCCTGAACAAAACACATGTTGAAGTGTGTGCATAAGTCCTTTGGTTTAGGCGTGACACTCAATTTGAGTTTTTATTGCTTTAAATGCATTTTCAGCCCGAGCTGAGCACGTTTTGTGAGTTTGAATGTATCTTCATAGAATGAGTTGTGTGGTCAAATGAATGCTCATTTAGGCTTCAGGTGGTCATCCTGAACAAAATACATGTTGAAGTGTGTGCATAAGTCCTTTGGTTTAGGCGTGACATTCAATTTGAGTTTTTATTGCTTTAAATGCATTTTCAGCCCGAGCTGAGCATGTTTTGTGAGTTTGAATGTATCTTCATAGGAATGAGTTGTGTGGTCAAATTAATGCTTATTTAGGCTTCAGGAGGTCATCCTGAACAAAATACATGTTGAAGTGTGTGCATAAGTCCTTTGGTTTAGGCGTGACACTCAATTTGAGTTTTTATTGCTTTAAATGCATTTTCAGCCCGAGTTGAGCACGTTTTGTGAGTTTGAAAATATCTTCATAGGAATGAGTTGTGTGGTCAAATTAATGCTCATTTAGGCTTCAGGTGGTCATCCTGAACTAAATACATGTTGAAGTGTGTGCATAAGTCCTTTGGTTTAGGCGTGACACTCAATTTGAGTTTTTATTGATTTAAATGCATTTTCAGCCCGAGCTAAGCACGTTTTGTGAGTTTGAATGTATCTTCATAGGGATGAGTTGTGTAGTCAAATTAATGCTCATATGGGCTTCAGGAGGTCATCCTGAACAAAATACATGTTGAAGTGTGTGCATAAGTCCTTTGGTTTAGGTGTGACACTCAATTTGAGTTTTTATTGCTTTAAATGCATTTTCAGCCCGAGCTGAGCACGTTTTGTGAGTTTGAATGTATCTTCATAGGAATGAGTTGTGTGGTAAAATTAATGCTCATTTAGGCTTCAGGTGGTCATCCAGAACTAAATACATGTTGAAGTGTGTGCATAAGTCCTTTGGTTTAGGCGTGACACTCAATTTGAGTTTTTATTGCTTTAAATTAAATGCATTTTCAGCCCGAGCTGAGAGCGCTTTCTGACTTTGAATGTATCTTCATAGGAATGAGTTGTGTGGTGAAATTATTGCTGATTTAGGCTTCAGGAGGTCATCCTGAACAAAATACATGTTGAAGTGTGTGCATAAGTCCTTTGGTTTAGGCGTGACACTCAATTTGAGTTTTTATTGCTTTAAATGCATTTTCAGCCCGAGCTGAGCACGTTTTGTGAGTTTGAATGTATCTTCATAGGAATGAGTTGTGTGGTCAAATTAATGCTCATTTAGGCTTCAGGTGGTCATCCTGAACTAAATACATGTTGAAGTGTGTGCATAAGTCCTTTGGTTTAGGCGTGACACTCAATTTGAGTTTTTATTGCTTTAAATGCATTTTCAGCCCGAGCTGAGCACGTTTTGTGAGTTTGAATGTATCTTCATAGGAATGAGTTGTGTAGTCAAATTAATGCTCATTTAGGCTTCAGGTGGTCATCCTGAACTAAATACATGTTGAAGTGTGTGCATAAGTCCTTTGGTTTAGGCGTGACACTCAATTTGAGTTTTTATTGCTTTAAATGCATTTTCAGCCCGAGTTGAGCACGTTTTGTGAGTTTGAATGTATCTTCATAGGAATGAGTTGTGTAGTCAAATTAATGCTGATATGGGCTTCAGGATGTCATCCTGAACTAAATACATGTTGAAGTGTGTGCATAAGTCCTTTGGTTTAGGTGTGACACTCAATTTGAGTTTTTATTGCTTTAAATGCATTTTCAGCCCGAGCTGAGCACGTTTTGTGAGTTTCAATGTATCTTCATAGGAATGAGTTGTGTGGTCAAATTAATGCTTATTTAGGCTTCAGGAGGTCATCCTGAACAAAATACATGTTGAAGTGTGTGCATAAGTCCTTTGGTTTAGGTGTGACACTCAATTTGAGTTTTTATTGCTTTAAATGCATTTTCAGCCCGAGCTGAGCACGTTTTGTGAGTTTGAATGTATCTTCATAGGAATGAGTTGTGTAGTCAAATTAATGCTCATATGGGCTTCAGGAGGTCATCCTGAACAAAATACATGTTGAAGTGTGTGCATAAGTCCTTTGGTTTAGGTGTGACACTCAATTTGAGTTTTTATTGCTTTAAATGCATTTTCAGCCCGAGCTGAGCACGTTTTGTGAGTTTGAATGTATCTTCATAGGAATGAGTTGTGTGGTCAAATTAATGCTCATTTAGGCTTCAGGTGGTCATCCTGAACTAAATACATGTTGAAGTGTGTGCATAAGTCCTTTGGTTTAGGCGTGACACTCAATTTGAGTTTTTATTGCTTTAAATTAAATGCATTTTCAGCCCGAGCTGAGCGCGCTTTCTGACTTTGAATGTATCTTCATAGGAATGAGTTGTGTGGTCAAATTATTGCTGATTTAGGCTTCAGGAGGTCATCCTGAACAAAATACATGTTGAAGTGTGTGCATAAGTCCTTTGGTTTAGGCGTGACACTCAATTTGAGTTTTTATTGCTTTAAATGCATTTTCAGCCCGAGCTGAGCACGTTTTGTGAGTTTGAATGTATCTTCATAGGAATGAGTTGTGTGGTCAAATTAATGCTCATTTAGGCGTCAGGTGGTCATCCTGAACAAAATACATGTTGAAGTGTGTGCATAAGTCCTTTGGTTTAGGCGTGACACTCAATTTGAGTTTTTATTGCTTTAAATGCATTTTCAGCCCGAGCTAAGCAAGTTTTGTGAGTTTAAATGTATCTTCATAGGAATGAGTTGTGTAGTCAAATTAATGCTCATATGGGGTTCAGAGGGTCATTCTGAACAAAATACATGTTGAAGTGTGTGCATAAGTCCTTTGGTTTAGGTGTGACACTCAATTTGAGTTTTTATTGCTTTAAATGCATTTTCAGCCCGAGCTGAGCACGTTTTGTGAGTTTGAATGTATCTTCATAGGAATGAGTTGTGTGGTCAAATTAATGCTCATTTAGGCTTCAGGTGGTCATCCTGAACTAAATACATGTTGATGTGTGTGCATAAGTCCTTTGGTTTAGGTGTGACACTCAATTTGAGTTTTTATTGCTTTAAATGCATTTTCAGCCCGAGCTGAGCGCGTTTTGTGAGTTTGAATGTATCGTCATAGAAATGAGTTGTGTGGTCAAATTAATGCTTATTTAGGCTTCAGGAGGTCATCCTGAACAAAATACATGTTGAAGTGTGTGCATAAGTCCTTTGGTTTAGGCGTGACACTCAATTTGAGTTTTTATTGCTTTAAATGCATTTTCAGCCCGAGCTGAGCACGTTTTGTGTGTTTGAATGTATCTTCATAGGAATGAGTTGTGTGGTCAAATTAATGCTCATATGGGCTTCAGGAGGTCATCCTGAACAAAATACATGTTGAAGTGTGTGCATAAGTCCTTTGGTTTAGGCGTGACACTCAATTTGAGCTTTTATTCCTTTAAATGCATTTTCAGCCCGAGCTGAGCACGTTTTGTGAGTTTGAATGTATCTTCATAGGAATGAGTTGTGTGGTCAAATTAATGCTCATTTAGGCTTCAGGTGGTCATCCTGAACTAAATACATGTTGAAGTGTGGGCATAAGTCCTTTGGTTTAGGCGTGACACTCAATTTGAGTTTTTATTGCTTTAAATGCATTTTCAGCCGGAGCTGAGCACGTTTTGTGAGTTTGAATGTATCTTCATAGAATGAGTTGTGTGGTCAAATTAATGTTCATTTAGGCTTCAGGTGGTCATCCTGAACAAAATACATGTTGAAGTGTGTGCATAAGTACTTTGGTTTAGGCGTGACATTCAATTTGAGTTGTTATTGCTTTAAATGCATTTTCAGCCCGAGCTGAGCATGTTTTGTGAGTTTGAATGTATCTTCATAGGAATGAGTTGTGTGGTCAAATTAATGCTCATTTAGGCTTCAGGTGGTCATCCTGAACAAAATACATGTTGACGTGTGTGCATAAGTCCTTTGGTTTAGGTGTGACACTCAATTTGAGTTTTTATTGCTTTAAATGCATTTTCAGGCCGAGCTGAGCACGTTTTGTGTGTTTGAATGTATCTTCATAGGAATGAGTTGTGTGGTCAAATTAATGCTCATATGGGCTTCAGGAGGTCATCCTGAACAAAATACATGTTGAAGTGTGTGCATAAGTCCTTTGGTTTAGGCGTGACACTCAATTTGAGCTTTTATTCCTTTAAATGCATTTTCAGCCCGAGCTGAGCACGTTTTGTGAGTTTGAATGTATCTTCATAGGAATGAGTTGTGTGGTCAAATTAATGCTCATTTAGGCTTCAGGTGGTCATCCTGAACTAAATACATGTTGAAGTGTGGGCATAAGTCCTTTGGTTTAGGCGTGACATTCAATTTGAGTTTTTATTGCTTTAAATGCATTTTCAGCCCGAGCTGAGCATGTTTTGTGAGTTTGAATGTATCTTCATAGAATGAGTTGTGTGGTCAAATTAATGCTCATTTGGGCTTCAGGTGGTCATCCTGAACAAAATACATGTTGAAGTGTGTGCATAAGTCCTTTGGTTTAGGCGTGACATTCAATTTGAGTTTTTATTGCTTTAAATGCATTTTCAGCCCGAGCTGAGCATGTTTTGTGAGTTTGAATGTATCTTCATAGGAATGAGTTGTGTGGTCAAATTAATGCTCATTTAGGCTTCAGGTGGTCATCCTGAACAAAATACATGTTGACGTGTGTGCATAAGTCCTTTGGTTTAGGTGTGACACTCAATTTGAGTTTTTATTGCTTTAAATGCATTTTCAGCCCGAGCTGAGCGCGTTTTGTGAGTTTGAATGTATCTTCATAGGAATGAGTTGTGTGGTCAAATTAATGCTTATTTAGGCTTCAGGAGGTCATCCTGAACAAAATACATGTTGAAGTGTGTGCATAAGTCCTTTGGTTTAGGCGTGACACTCAATTTGAGTTTTTATTGCTTTAAATGCATTTTCAGCCCGAGTTGAGCACGTTTTGTGAGTTTGAAAATATCTTCATAGGAATGAGTTGTGTGGTCAAATTAATGCTCATTTAGGCTTCAGGTGGTCATCCTGAACTAAATACATGTTGAAGTGTGTGCATAAGTCCTTTGGTTTAGGCGTGACACTCAATTTGAGTTTTTATTGCTTTAAATGCATTTTCAGCCCGAGCTGAGCACGTTTTGTGAGTTTGAATGTATCTTCATAGGAATGAGTTGTGTAGTCAAATTAATGCTCATATGGGCTTCAGGAGGTCATCCTGAACAAAATACATGTTGAAGTGTGTGCATAAGTCCTTTGGTTTAGGTGTGACACTCAATTTGAGTTTTTATTGCTTTAAATGCATTTTCAGCCCGAGCTGAGCACGTTTTGTGAGTTTGAATGTATCTTCATAGGAATGAGTTGTGTAGTCAAATTAATGCTCATATGGGCTTCAGGATACATGTTGAAGTGTGTGCATAAGTCCTTTGGTTTAGGTGTGACACTCAATTTGAGTTTTTATTGCTTTAAATGCATTTTCAGCCGGAGCTGAGCACGTTTTGTGAGTTTGAATGTATCTTCATAGGAATGAGTTGTGTGGTCAAATTAATGCTCATTTAGGCTTCAGGTGGTCATCCTGAACTAAATACATGTTGAAGTGTGTGAATAAGTCCTTTGGTTTAGGCGTGACACTCAATTTGAGTTTTTATTGCTTTAAATTGAATGCATTTTAAGCCCGAGCTGAGCGCGCTTTCTGACTTTGAATGTATCTTCATAGGAATGAGTTGTGTGGTGAAATTATTGCTGATTTAGGCTTCAGGAGGTCATCCTGAACAAAATACATCTTGAAAAGTGTGCATAAGTCCTTTGGTTTAGGCGTGACACTCAATTTGAGTTTTTATTGCTTTAAATGCATTTTCAGCCCGAGCTGAGCACGTTTTGTGAGTTTGAATGTATCTTCATAGGAATGAGTTGTGTGGTCAAATTAATGCTCATATGGGCTTCAGGAGGTCATCCTGAACAAAATACATGTTGAAGTGTGTGAATAAGTCCTTTGGTTTAGGTGTGACACTCAATTTGAGTTTTATTGCTTTAAATGCATTTTCAGCCCGAGCTGAGCACGTTTTGTGAGTTTGAATGTATCTTCATAGGAATGAGTTGTGTGGTCAAAATAATGCTCATATGGGCTTCAGGAGGTCATCCTGAACAAAATACACGTTGAAGTGTGTGCATAAGTCCTTTGGTTTAGGTGTGACACTCAATTTGAGTTTTTATTGCTTTAAATGCATTTTCAGCCCGAGTTGAGCACGTTTTGTGAGTTTGAATGTATCTTCATAGGAATGAGTTGCGTGGTCAAATTAATGCTCATTTAGGCTTCAGGTGGTCATCCTGAACTAAATACATGTTGAAGTGTGTGCATAAGTCCTTTGGTTTAGGCGTGACACTCAATTTGAGTTTTTATTGCTTTAAATGCATTTTCAGCCCGAGCTGAGCACGTTTTGTGAGTTTGAATGTATCTTTATAGGAATGAAATGTGTAGTCAAACTAATGCTCATATGGGCTTCACGAGGTCATCCTGAGCAAAATACATGTTGAAGTGTGTGCATAAGTCCTTTGGTTTAGGTGTGACACTCAATTTGAGTTTTAATTGCTTTAAATGCATTTTCAGCCCGAGCTGAGCACGTTTTGTGAGTTTGAATGTATCTTCATAGGAATGAGTTGTGTAGTCAAATTAATGCTCATATGGGCTTCAGGATGTCATCCTGAACAAAATACATGTTGAAGTGTGTGCATAAGTCCTTTGGTTTAGGTGTGACACTCAATTTGAGTTTTTATTGCTTTAAATGCATTTTCAGCCCGAGCTGAGCGCATTTTGTGAGTTTGAATGTATCTTCATAGGAATGAGTTGTGTGGTCAAATTAATGCTTATTTAGGCTTCAGGAGGTCACCCTGAACAAAATACATGCTGTAGTGTGTGCATAAGTCCTTTGGTTTAGGCGTGACACTCAATTTGAGTTTTTATTGCTTTAAATGCATTTTCAGCCCGAGCTGAGCGCGTTTTGTGAGTTTGAATGTATCTTCATAGGAATGAGTTGTGTGGTCAAATTAATGCTCATATGGGCTTCAGGAGGTCATCCTGAACAAAATACATGTTGAAGTGTGTGCATAAGTCCTTTGGTTTAGGCGTGACACTCAATTTGAGCTTTTATTGCTTTAAATGCATTTTCAGCCCGAGTTGAGCGCGTTTTGTGAGTTTGAATGTATCTTCATAGGAATGAGTTGTGTGGTCAAATTAATGCTCATTTAGGCTTCAGGTGGTCATCGTGAACAAAATACATGTTGAAGTGTGTGCATAAGTCCTTTGGTTTAGGCGTGACACTCAATTTGAGTTTTTATTGCTTTAAATGCATTTTCAGCCCGAGCTGAGCACGTTTTGTGAGTTTGAATGTATCTTCATAGGAATGAGTTGTGTGGTCAAATTAATGCTCATATGTGCTTCAGGAGGTCATCCTGAACAAAATACACGTTGAAGTGTGTGCATAAGTCCTTTGGTTTAGTTGTGACACTCAATTTGAGTTTTTATTGCTTTAAATGCATTTTCAGCCCGAGCTGAGCACGTTTTTTGAGTTTGAATGTATCTTCATAGGAATGAGTTGTGTGGTCAAATTATTGCTCTATTAGGCTTCAGGAGGTCATCCTGAACAAAACACATGTTGAAGTGTGTGCATAAGTCCTTTGGTTTAGGCGTGACACTCAATTTGAGTTTTTATTGCTTTAAATGCATTTTCAGCCCGAGCTGAGCACGTTTTGTGAGTTTCAATGTATCTTTATAGGAATGAGTTGTGTAGTCAAACTAATGCTCATATGGGCTTCAGGAGGTCATCCTGAGCAAAATACATGTTGAAGTGTGTGCATAAGTCCTTTGGTTTAGGTGTGACACTCAATTTGAGTTTTAATTGCTTTAAATGCATTTTCAGCCCGAGCTGAGCACGTTTTGTGAGTTTGAATGTATCTTCATAGGAATGAGTTGTGTAGTCAAATTAATGCTCATTTAGGCTTCAGGTGGTCATCCTGAACTAAATACATGTTGAAGTGTGTGCATAAGTCCTTTGGTTTAGGCGTGACACTCAATTTGAGTTTTTATTGCTTTAAATTAAATGCATTTTCAGCCCGAGCTGAGCGTGCTTTCTGACTTTGAATGTATCTTCATAGGAATGAGTTGTGTGGTCAAATTAATGCTCATTTAGGCGTCAGGTGGTCATCCTGAACAAAATACATGTTGAAGTGTGTGCATAAGTCCTTTGGTTTAGGCGTGACACTCAATTTGAGTTTTTATTGCTTTAAATGCATTTTCAGCCCGAGCTGAGCACGTTTTGTGAGTTTGAATGTATCTTCATAGGAATGAGTTGTGTAGTCAAATTAATGCTCATATGGGCTTCAGGAGGTCATCCTGAACAAAATACATGTTGAAGTGTGTGCATAAGTCCTTTGGTTTAGGCGTGACACTCAATTTGAGTTTTTATTGCTTTGAATGCATTTTCAGCTCGAGCTGAGCATGTTTTGTGAGTTTGAATGTATCTTCATAGGAATGAGTTGTGTGGTCAAATTAATGCTCATTTAGGCTTCAGTTGGTCATCCTGAACTAAATACATGTTGAAGTGTGTGCATAAGTCCTTTGGTTTAGGTGTGACACTCAATTTGAGTTTTTATTGCTTTAAATGCATTTTCAGCCCGAGCTGAGCGCGTTTTGTGAGTTTGAATGTATCTTCATAGGAATGAGTTGTGTGGTCAAATTAATGCTCATTTAGGCGTCAGGTGGTCATCCTGAACAAAATACATGTTGCAGTGTGTGCATAAGTCCTTTGGTTTAGGCGTGACACTCAATTTGAGTTTTTATTGCTTTAAATGCATTTTCAGGCCGAGCTGAGCACGTTTTGTGTGTTTGAATGTATCTTCATAGGAATGAGTTGTGTGGTCAAATTAATGCTCATATGGGCTTCAGGAGGTCATCCTGAACAAAATACATGTTGAAGTGTGTGCATAAGTCCTTTGGTTTAGGCGTGACACTCAATTTGAGCTTTTATTGCTTTAAATGCATTTTCAGCCCGAGTTGAGCGCGTTTTGTAAGTTTGAATGTATCTTCATAGGAATGAGTTGTGTGGTCAAATTAATGCTCATTTAGGCTTCAGGTGGTCACCGTGAACAAAATACATGTTGAAGTGTGTGCATAAGTCCTTTGGTTTAGGCGTGACACTCAATTTGAGTTTTTATTGCTTTAAATGCATTTTCAGCCCGAGCTGAGCACGTTTTGTGAGTTTGAATGTATCTTCATAGGAATGAGTTATGTGGTCAAATTAATGCTCATATGGGCTTCAGGAGGTCATCCTGAACAAAATACATGTTGAAGTGTATGCATTAGTCCTTTGGTTTAGGTGTGACACTCAATTTGAGTTTTTATTGCTTTAAATAAATTTTCAGCCCGAGCTGAGCACATTTTTTGAGTTTGAATGTATCTTCATAGGAATGAGTTGTGTGGTCAAATTATTGCTCATTTAGGCTTCAGGAGGTCATCCTGAACAAAACACATGTTGAAGTGTGTGCATAAGTCCTTTGGTTTAGGCGTGACACTAAATTTTAGTTTTTATTGCTTTAAATGCATTTTCAGCCCGAGCTGAGCACGTTTTGTGAGTTTGAATGTATCTTCATAGAATGTGTTGTGTGGTCAAATGAATGCTCATTTAGGCTTCAGGTGGTCATCCTGAACAAAATACATGTTGAAGTGTGTGCATAAGTCCTTTGGTTTAGGCGTGACATTCAATTTGAGTTTTTATTGCTTTAAATGCATTTTCAGCCCGAGCTGAGCATGTTTTGTGAGTTTGAATGTATCTTCATAGGAATGAGTTGTGTGGTCAAATTAATGCTCATTTAGGCTTCAGTTGGTCATCCTGAACTAAATACATGTTGAAGTGTGTGCATAAGTCCTTTGGTTTAGGCGTGACACTCAATTTGAGTTTTTATTGCTTTAAATGCATTTTCAGCCCGAGCTGAGCACGTTTTGTGAGTTTGAATGTATCTTCATAGGAATGAGTTGTGTAATCAAATTAATGCTCATATGGGCTTCAGAAGGTCATCCTGAACAAAATACATGTTGAAGTGTGTGCATAAGTCCTTTGGTTTAGGCGTGACACTCAATTTGAGTTTTTATTGCTTTGAATGCATTTTCAGCCCGAGCTGAGCACGTTTTGTGAGTTTGAATGTATCTTCATAGGAATGAGTTGTGTGGTCAAATTAATGCTCATTTAGGCTTCAGGTGGTCATCCTGAACTAAATACATGTTGAAGTGTGTGCATAAGTCCTTTGGTTTAGGCGTGACACTCAATTTGAGTTTTTATTGCTTTAAATGCATTTTCAGCCCGAGCTGAGCACGTTTTGTGAGTTTGAATGTATCTTCATAGGAATGAGTTGTGTAGTCAAATTAATGCTCATATGGGCTTCAGGAGGTCATCCTGAACTAAATACATGTTGAAAGTGTGTGCATAAGTCCTTTGGTTTAGGCGTGACACTCAATTTGAGTTTTTATTGCTTTAAATTAAATGCATTTTCAGCCCGAGCTGAGCCCGCTTTCTGACTTTGAATGTATCTTCATAGGAATGAGTTGTGTGGTCAAATTAATGCTCATTTAGGCTTCAGGTGGTCATCCTGAACTAAATACATGTTGAAGTGTGTGCATAAGTCCTTTGGTTTAGGCGTGACACTCAATTTGAGTTTTTATTGCTTTAAATGCATTTTCAGGCCGAGCTGAGCACGTTTTGTGTGTTTGAATGTATCTTCATAGGAATGAGTTGTGTGGTCAAATTAATGCTCATATGGGCTTCAGGAGGTCATCCTGAACAAAATACATGTTGAAGTGTGTGCATAAGTCCTTTGGTTTAGGCGTGACACTCAATTTGAGCTTTTATTCCTTTAAATGCATTTTCAGCCCGAGCTGAGCACGTTTTGTGAGTTTGAATGTATCTTCATAGGAATGAGTTGTGTGGTCAAATTAATGCTCATTTAGGCTTCAGGTGGTCATCCTGAACTAAATACATGTTGAAGTGTGGGCATAAGTCCTTTGGTTTAGGCGTGACATTCAATTTGAGTTTTTATTGCTTTAAATGCATTTTCAGCCCGAGCTGAGCACGTTTTGTGAGTTTGAATGTATCTTCATAGGAATGAGTTGTGTAGTCAAATTAATGCTCATATGGGCTTCAGGAGGTCATCCTGAACAAAATACATGTTGAAGTGTGTGCATAAGTCCTTTGGTTTAGGTGTGACACTCAATTTGAGTTTTCATTGCTTTAAATGCATTTTCAGCCCAAGCTGAGCACGTTTTGTGAGTTTGAATGTATCTTCATAGGAATGAGTTGTGTGGTCAAATTAATGCTCATTTAGGCTTCAGGTGGTCATCCTGAACAAAATACATGTTGACGTGTGTGCATAAGTCCTTTGGTTTAGGTGTGACACTCAATTTGAGTTTTTATTGCTTTAAATGCATTTTCAGCCCGAGCTGAGCGCGTTTTGTGAGTTTGAATGTATCTTCATAGGAATGAGTTGTGTGGTCAAATTAATGCTTATTTAGGCTTCAGGTGGTCATCCTGAACTAAATACATGTTGAAGTGTGTGCATAAGTCCTTTGGTTTAGGCGTGACACTCAATTTGAGTTTTTATTGCTTTAAATGCATTTTCAGCCCGAGTTGAGCACGTTTTGTGAGTTTGAAAATATCTTCATAGGAATGAGTTGTGTGGTCAAATTAATGCTCATTTAGGCTTCAGGTGGTCATCCTGAACTAAATACATGTTGAAGTGTGTGCATAAGTCCTTTGGTTTAGGCGTGACACTCAATTTGAGTTTTTATTGCTTTAAATGCATTTTCAGCCCGAGCTGAGCACGTTTTGTGAGTTTGAATGTATCTTCATAGGAATGAGTTGTGTAGTCAAATTAATGCTCATATGGGCTTCAGGAGGTCATCCTGAACAAAATACATGTTGAAGTGTGTGCATAAGTCCTTTGGTTTAGGTGTGACACTCAATTTGAGTTTTTATTGCTTTAAATGCATTTTCAGCCCGAGCTGAGCACGTTTTGTGAGTTTGAATGTATCTTCATAGGAATGAGTTGTGTAGTCAAATTAATGCTCATATGGGCTTCAGGATACATGTTGAAGTGTGTGCATAAGTCCTTTGGTTTAGGTGTGACACTCAATTTGAGTTTTTATTGCTTTAAATGCATTTTCAGCCGGAGCTGAGCACGTTTTGTGAGTTTGAATGTATCTTCATAGGAATGAGTTGTGTGGTCAAATTAATGCTCATTTAGGCTTCAGGTGGTCATCCTGAACTAAATACATGTTGAAGTGTGTGAATAAGTCCTTTGGTTTAGGCGTGACACTCAATTTGAGTTTTTATTGCTTTAAATTGAATGCATTTTCAGCCCGAGCTGAGCGCGCTTTCTGACTTTGAATGTATCTTCATAGGAATGAGTTGTGTGGTGAAATTATTGCTGATTTAGGCTTCAGGAGGTCATCCTGAACAAAATACATGTTGAAAAGTGTGCATAAGTCCTTTGGTTTAGGCGTGACACTCAATTTGAGTTTTTATTGCTTTAAATGCATTTTCAGCCCGAGCTGAGCACGTTTTGTGAGTTTGAATGTATCTTCATAGGAATGAGTTGTGTGGTCAAATTAATGCTCATATGGGCTTCAGGAGGTCATCCTGAACAAAATACATGTTGAAGTGTGTGAATAAGTCCTTTGGTTTAGGTGTGACACTCAATTTGAGTTTTATTGCTTTAAATGCATTTTCAGCCCGAGCTGAGCACGTTTTGTGAGTTTGAATGTATCTTCATAGGAATGAGTTGTGTGGTCAAATTAATGCTCATATGGGCTTCAGGAGGTCATCCTGAACAAAATACACGTTGAAGTGTGTGCATAAGTCCTTTGGTTTAGGTGTGACACTCAATTTGAGTTTTTATTGCTTTAAATGCATTTTCAGCCCGAGTTGAGCACGTTTTGTGAGTTTGAATGTATCTTCATAGGAATGAGTTGCGTGGTCAAATTAATGCTCATTTAGGCTTCAGGTGGTCATCCTGAACTAAATACATGTTGAAGTGTGTGCATAAGTCCTTTGGTTTAGGCGTGACACTCAATTTGAGTTTTTATTGCTTTAAATGCATTTTCAGCCCGAGCTGAGCACGTTTTGTGAGTTTGAATGTATCTTTATAGGAATGAGTTGTGTAGTCAAACTAATGCTCATATGGGCTTCACGAGGTCATCCTGAGCAAAATACATGTTGAAGTGTGTGCATAAGTCCTTTGGTTTAGGTGTGACACTCAATTTGAGTTTTAATTGCTTTAAATGCATTTTCAGCCCGAGCTGAGCACGTTTTGTGAGTTTGAATGTATCTTCATAGGAATGAGTTGTGTAGTCAAATTAATGCTCATATGGGCTTCAGGATGTCATCCTGAACAAAATACATGTTGAAGTGTGTGCATAAGTCCTTTGGTTCAGGCGTGACACTCAATTTGAGCTTTTATTCCTTTAAATGCATTTTCAGCCCGAGTTGAGCACGTTTTGTGAGTTTGAATGTATCTTCATAGGAATGAGTTGTGTGGTCAAATTAATGCTTATTTAGGCTTCAGGTGGTCATCCTGAACTAAATACATGTTGAAGTGTGTGCATAAGTCCTTTGGTTTAGGCGTGACACTCAATTTGAGTTTTTATTGCTTTAAATGCATTTTCAGCCCGAGTTGAGCACGTTTTGTGAGTTTGAAAATATCTTCATAGGAATGAGTTGTGTGGTCAAATTAATGCTCATTTAGGCTTCAGGTGGTCATCCTGAACTAAATACATGTTGAAGTGTGTGCATAAGTCCTTTGGTTTAGGCGTGACACTCAATTTGAGTTTTTATTGCTTTAAATGCATTTTCAGCCCGAGCTGAGCACGTTTTGTGAGTTTGAATGTATCTTCATAGGAATGAGTTGTGTAGTCAAATTAATGCTCATATGGGCTTCAGGAGGTCATCCTGAACAAAATACATGTTGAAGTGTGTGCATAAGTCCTTTGGTTTAGGTGTGACACTCAATTTGAGTTTTTATTGCTTTAAATGCATTTTCAGCCCGAGCTGAGCACGTTTTGTGAGTTTGAATGTATCTTCATAGGAATGAGTTGTGTAGTCAAATTAATGCTCATATGGGCTTCAGGATACATGTTGAAGTGTGTGCATAAGTCCTTTGGTTTAGGTGTGACACTCAATTTGAGTTTTTATTGCTTTAAATGCATTTTCAGCCGGAGCTGAGCACGTTTTGTGAGTTTGAATGTATCTTCATAGGAATGAGTTGTGTGGTCAAATTAATGCTCAGTTAGGCTTCAGGTGGTCATCCTGAACTAAATACATGTTGAAGTGTGTGAATAAGTCCTTTGGTTTAGGCGTGACACTCAATTTGAGTTTTTATTGCTTTACATTGAATGCATTTTCAGCCCGAGCTGAGCGCGCTTTCTGACTTTGAATGTATCTTCATAGGAATGAGTTGTGTGGTGAAATTATTGCTGATTTAGGCTTCAGGAGGTCATCCTGAACAAAATACATGTTGAAAAGTGTGCATAAGTCCTTTGGTTTAGGCGTGACACTCAATTTGAGTTTTTATTGCTTTAAATGCATTTTCAGCCCGAGCTGAGCACGTTTTGTGAGTTTGAATGTATCTTCATAGGAATGAGTTGTGTGGTCAAATTAATGCTCATATGGGCTTCAGGAGGTCATCCTGAACAAAATACATGTTGAAGTGTGTGAATAAGTCCTTTGGTTTAGGTGTGACACTCAATTTGAGTTTTATTGCTTTAAATGCATTTTCAGCCCGAGCTGAGCACGTTTTGTGAGTTTGAATGTATCTTCATAGGAATGAGTTGTGTGGTCAAATTAATGCTCATATGGGCTTCAGGAGGTCATCCTGAACAAAATACACGTTGAAGTGTGTGCATAAGTCCTTTGGTTTAGGTGTGACACTCAATTTGAGTTTTTATTGCTTTAAATGCATTTTCAGCCCGAGTTGAGCACGTTTTGTGAGTTTGAATGTATCTTCATAGGAATGAGTTGCGTGGTCAAATTAATGCTCATTTAGGCTTCAGGTGGTCATCCTGAACTAAATACATGTTGAAGTGTGTGCATAAGTCCTTTGGTTTAGGCGTGACACTCAATTTGAGTTTTTATTGCTTTAAATGCATTTTCAGCCCGAGCTGAGCACGTTTTGTGAGTTTGAATGTATCTTTATAGGAATGAGTTGTGTAGTCAAACTAATGCTCATATGGGCTTCACGAGGTCATCCTGAGCAAAATACATGTTGAAATGTGTGCATAAGTCCTTTGGTTTAGGTGTGACACTCAATTTGAGTTTTAATTGCTTTAAATGCATTTTCAGCCCGAGCTGAGCACGTTTTGTGAGTTTGAATGTATCTTCATAGGAATGAGTTGTGTAGTCAAATTAATGCTCATATGGGCTTCAGGATGTCATCCTGAACAAAATACATGTTGAAGTGTGTGCATAAGTCCTTTGGTTTAGGTGTGACACTCAATTTGAGTTTTTATTGCTTTAAATGCATTTTCAGCCCGAGCTGAGCGCGTTTTGTGAGTTTGAATGTATCTTCATAGGAATGAGTTGTGTGGTCAAATTAATGCTTATTTAGGCTTCAGGAGGTCACCCTGAACAAAATACATGTTGTAGTGTGTGCATTAGTCCTTTGGTTTAGGCGTGACACTCAATTTGAGTTGTTATTGCTTTAAATGCATTTTCAGCCCGAGCTGAGCGCGTTTTGTGAGTTTGAATGTATCTTCATAGGAATGAGTTGTGTGGTCAAATTAATGCTCATATGGGCTTCAGGAGGTCATCCTGAACAAAATACATGTTGAAGTGTGTGCATAAGTCCTTTGGTTTAGGCGTGACACTCAATTTGAGCTTTTATTGCTTTAAATGCATTTTCAGCCCGAGTTGAGCGCGTTTTGTGAGTTTGAATGTATCTTCATAGGAATGAGTTGTGTGGTCAAATTAATGCTCATTTAGGCTTCAGGTGGTCATCGTGAACAAAATACATGTTGAAGTGTGTGCATAAGTCCTTTGGTTTAGGCGTGACACTCAATTTGAGTTTTTATTGCTTTAAATGCATTTTCAGCCCGAGCTGAGCACGTTTTGTGAGTTTGAATGTATCTTCATAGGAATGAGTTGTGTGGTCAAATTAATGCTCATATGTGCTTCAGGAGGTCATCCTGAACAAAATACATGTTGAAGTGTGTGCATAAGTCCTTTGGTTTAGTTGTGACACTCAATTTGATTTTTTATTGCTTTAAATGCATTTTCAGCCCGAGCTGAGCACGTTTTTTGAGTTTGAATGTATCTTCATAGGAATGAGTTGTGTGGTCAAATTATTGCTCATTTAGGCTTCAGGAGGTCATCCTGAACAAAACACATGTTGAAGTGTGTGCATAAGTCCTTTGGTTTAGGCGTGACACTCAATTTGAGTTTTTATTGCTTTAAATGCATTTTCAGCCCGAGCTGAGCACGTTTTGTGAGTTTGAATGTATCTTCATAGGAATGAGTTGTGTAGTCAAATTAATGCTCATTTAGGCTTCAGGTGGTCATCCTGAACTAAATACATGTTGAAGTGTGTGCATAAGTCCTTTGGTTTAGGCGTGACACTCAATTTGAGTTTTTATTGCTTTAAATTAAATGCATTTTCAGCCCGAGCTGAGCGCGCTTTCTGACTTTGAATGTATCTTCATAGGAATGAGTTGTGTGGTCAAATTAATGCTCATTTAGGCGGCAGGTGGTCATCCTGAACAAAATACATGTTGAAGTGTGTGCATAAGTCCTTTGGTTTAGGCGTGACACTCAATTTGAGTTTTTATTGCTTTAAATGCATTTTCAGCCCGAGCTGAGCACGTTTTGTGAGTTTGAATGTATCTTCATAGGAATGAGTTGTGTAGTCAAATTAATGCTCATATGGGCTTCAGGAGGTCATCCTGAACAAAATACATGTTGAAGTGTGTGCATAAGTCCTTTGGTTTAGGCGTGACACTCAATTTGAGTTTTTATTGCTTTAAATGCATTTTCAGCCCGAGCTGAGCGCGTTTTGTGAGTTTGAATGTATCTTCATAGGAATGAGTTGTGTGGTCAAATTAATGCCTATTTAGGCTTCAGGAGGTCACCCTGAACAAAATACATGTTGTAGTGTGTGCATAAGTCCTTTGGTTTAGGCGTGACACTCAATTTGAGTTTTTATTGCTTTAAATGCATTTTCAGCCCGAGCTGAGCGCGTTTTGTGAGTTTGAATCTATCTTCATAGGAATGAGTTGTGTGGTCAAATTAATGCTCATTTAGGCGTCAGGTGGTCATCCTGAACAAAATACATGTTGAAGTGTGTGCATAAGTCCTTTGGTTTAGGCGTGACACTCAATTTGAGTTTTTATTGCTTTAAATGCATTTTCAGGCCGAGCTGAGCACGTTTTGTGTGTTTGAATGTATCTTCATAGGAATGAGTTGTGTGGTCAAATTAATGCTCATATGGGCTTCAGGAGGTCATCCTGAACAAAATACATGTTGAAGTGTGTGCATAAGTCCTTTGGTTTAGGCGTGACACTCAATTTGAGCTTTTATTGCTTTAAATGCATTTTCAGCCCGAGCTGAGCACGTTTTTTGAGTTTGAATGTATCTTCATAGGAATGAGTTGTGTGGTCAAATTATTGCTCATTTAGGCTTCAGGAGGTCATCCTGAACAAAACACATGTTGAAGTGTGTGCATAAGTCCTTTGGTTTAGGCGTGACACTCAATTTGAGTTTTTATTGCTTTAAATGCATTTTCAGCCCGAGCTGAGCACGTTTTGTGAGTTTCAATGTATCTTTATAGGAATGAGTTGTGTAGTCAAACTAATGCTCATATGGGCTTCAGGAGGTCATCCTGAGCAAAATACATGTTGAAGTGTGTGCATAAGTCCTTTGGTTTAGGTGTGACACTCAATTTGAGTTTTAATTGCTTTAAATGCATTTTCAGCCCGAGCTGAGCACGTTTTGTGAGTTTGAATGTATCTTCATAGGAATGAGTTGTGTAGTCAAATTAATGCTCATTTAGGCTTCAGGTGGTCATCCTGAACTAAATACATGTTGAAGTGTGTGCATAAGTCCTTTGGTTTAGGCGTGACACTCAATTTGAATTTTTATTGCTTTAAATTAAATGCATTTTCAGCCCGAGCTGAGCGCGCTTTCTGACTTTGAATGTATCTTCATAGGAATGAGTTGTGTGGTCAAATTAATGCTCATTTAGGCGTCAGGTGGTCATCCTGAACAAAATACATGTTGAAGTGTGTGCATAAGTCCTTTGGTTTAGGCGTGACACTCAATTTGAGTTTTTATTGCTTTAAATGCATTTTCAGCCCGAGCTGAGCACGTTTTGTGAGTTTGAATGTATCTTCATAGGAATGAGTTGTGTAGTCAAATTAATGCTCATATGGGCTTCAGGAGGTCATCCTGAACAAAATACATGTTGAAGTGTGTGCATAAGTCCTTTGGTTTAGGCGTGACACTCAATTTGAGTTTTTATTGCTTTAAATGCATTTTCAGCCCGAGCTGAGCGCGTTTTGTGAGTTTGAATGTATCTTCATAGGAATGAGTTGTGTGGTCAAATTAATGCCTATTTAGGCTTCAGGAGGTCACCCTGAACAAAATACATGTTGTAGTGTGTGCATAAGTCCTTTGGTTTAGGCGTGACACTCAATTTGAGTTTTTATTGCTTTAAATGCATTTTCAGGCCGAGCTGAGCACGTTTTGTGTGTTTGAATGTATCTTCATAGGAATGAGTTGTGTGGTCAAATTAATGCTCATATGGGCTTCAGGAGGTCATCCTGAACAAAATACATGTTGAAGTGTGTGCATAAGTCCTTTGGTTTAGGCGTGACACTCAATTTGAGCTTTTATTGCTTTAAATGCATTTTCAGCCCGAGTTGAGCGCGTTTTGTGAGTTTGAATGTATCTTCATAGGAATGAGTTGCGTGGTCAAATTAATGCTCATTTAGGCTTCAGGTGGTCATCGTGAACAAAATACATGTTGAAGTGTGTGCATAAGTCCTTTGGTTTAGGCGTGACACTCAATTTGAGTTTTTATTGCTTTAAATGCATTTTCAGCCCGAGCTGAGCACGTTTTGTGAGTTTGAATGTATCTTCATAGGAATGAGTTATGTGGTCAAATTAATGCTCATATGGGCTTCAGGAGGTCATCCTGAACAAAATACATGTTGAAGTGTGTGCATTAGTCCTTTGGTTTAGGTGTGACACTCAATTTGAGTTTTTATTGCTTTAAATAAATTTTCAGCCCGAGCTGAGCACGTTTTTTGAGTTTGAATGTATCTTCATAGGAATGAGTTGTGTGGTCAAATTATTGCTCATTTAGGCTTCAGGAGGTCATCCTGAACAAAACACATGTTGAAGTGTGTGCATAAGTCCTTTGGTTTAGGCGTGACACTAAATTTTAGTTTTTATTGCTTTAAATGCATTTTCAGCCCGAGCTGAGCACGTTTTGTGAGTTTGAATGTATCTTCATAGAATGAGTTGTGTGGTCAAATGAATGCTCATTTAGGCTTCAGGTGGTCATCCTGAACAAAATACATGTTGAAGTGTGTGCATAAGTCCTTTGGTTTAGGCGTGACATTCAATTTGAGTTTTTATTGCTTTAAATGCATTTTCAGCCCGAGCTGAGCATGTTTTGTGAGTTTGAATGTATCTTCATAGGAATGAGTTGTGTGGTCAAATTAATGCTCATTTAGGCTTCAGTTGGTCATCCTGAACTAAATACATGTTGAAGTGTGTGCATAAGTCCTTTGGTTTAGGTGTGACACTCAATTTGAGTTTTTATTGCTTTAAATGCATTTTCAGCCCGAGCTGAGCGCGTTTTGTGAGTTTGAATGTATCTTCATAGGAATGAGTTGTGTGGTCAAATTAATGCTTTTTTAGACTTCAGGAGGTCATCCTGAACAAAATACATGTTGAAGTGTGTGCATAAGTCCTTTGGTTTAGGCGTGACACTCAATTTGAGTTTTTATTGCTTTAAATGCATTTTCAGCCCGAGCTGAGCACGTTTTGTGAGTTTGAATGTATCTTCATAGGAATGAGTAGTGTAGTCAAAATAATGCTCATATGGGCTTCAGAAGGTCATCCTGAACAAAATACATGTTGAAGTGTGTGCATAAGTCCTTTGGTTTAGGCGTGACACTCAATTTGAGTTTTTATTGCTTTGAATGCATTTTCAGCCCGAGCTGAGCACGTTTTGTGAGTTTGAATGTATCTTCATAGGAATGAGTTGTGTGGTCAAATTAATGCTCATTTAGGCTTCAGGTGGTCATCCTGAACTAAATACATGTTGAAGTGTGTGCATAAGTCCTTTGGTTTAGGCGTGACACTCAATTTGAGTTTTTATTGCTTTAAATGCATTTTCAGCCCGAGCTGAGCACGTTTTGTGAGTTTGAATGTATCTTCATAGGAATGAGTTGTGTAGTCAAATTAATGCTCATATGGGCTTCAGGAGGTCATCCTGAACTAAATACATGTTGAAAGTGTGTGCATAAGTCCTTTGGTTTAGGTGTGACACTAAATTTGAGTTTTTATTGCTTTAAATGCATTTTCAGCCCGAGCTGAGCGCGTTTTGTGAGTTTGAATGTATCTTCATAGGAATGAGTTGTGTGGTCAAATTAATGCTCATTTAGGCTTCAGGTGGTCATCCTGAACTAAATACATGTTGAAGTGTGTGCATAAGTCCTTTGGTTTAGGCGTGACACTCAATTTGAGTTTTTATTGCTTTAAATTAAATGCATTTTCAGCCCGAGCTGAGCGCGCTTTCTGACTTTGAATGTATCTTCATAGGAATGAGTTGTGTGGTCAAATTATTGCTGATTTAGACTTCAGGAGGTCATCCTGAACAAAATACATGTTGAAGTGTGTGCATAAGTCCTTTGGTTTAGGCGTGACACTCAATTTGAGTTTTTATTGCTTTAAATGCATTTTCAGGCCGAGCTGAGCACGTTTTGTGTGTTTGAATGTATCTTCATAGGAATGAGTTGTGTGGTCAAATTAATGCTCATATGGGCTTCAGGAGGTCATCCTGAACAAAATACATGTTGAAGTGTGTGCATAAGTCCTTTGGTTTAGGCGTGACACTCAATTTGAGCTTTTATTGCTTTAAATGCATTTTCAGCCCGAGTTGAGCGCGTTTTGTGAGTTTGAATGTATCTTCATAGGAATGAGTTGTGTGGTCAAATTAATGCTCATTTAGGCTTCAGGTGGTCATCGTGAACAAAATACATGTTGAAGTGTGTGCATAAGTCCTTTGGTTTAGGCGTGACACTCAATTTGAGTTTTTATTGCTTTAAATGCATTTTCAGCCCGAGCTGAGCACGTTTTGTGAGTTTGAATGTATCTTCATAGGAATGAGTTATGTGGTCAAATTAATGCTCATATGGGCTTCAGGAGGTCATCCTGAACAAAATACATGTTGAAGTGTGTGCATTAGTCCTTTGGTTTAGGTGTGACACTCAATTTGAGTTTTTATTGCTTTAAATAAATTTTCAGCCCGAGCTGAGCACGTTTTTTGAGTTTGAATGTATCTTCATAGGAATGAGTTGTGTGGTCAAATTATTGCTCATTTAGGCTTCAGGAGGTCATCCTGAACAAAACACATGTTGAAGTGTGTGCATAAGTCCTTTGGTTTAGGCGTGACACTAAATTTTAGTTTTTATTGCTTTAAATGCATTTTCAGCCCGAGCTGAGCACGTTTTGTGAGTTTGAATGTATCTTCATAGAATGAGTTGTGTGGTCAAATGAATGCTCATTTAGGCTTCAGGTGGTCATCCTGAACAAAATACATGTTGAAGTGTGTGCATAAGTCCTTTGGTTTAGGCGTGACATTCAATTTGAGTTTTTATTGCTTTAAATGCATTTTCAGCCCGAGCTGAGCATGTTTTGTGAGTTTGAATGTATCTTCATAGGAATGAGTTGTGTGGTCAAATTAATGCTCATTTAGGCTTCAGTTGGTCATCCTGAACTAAATACATGTTGAAGTGTGTGCATAAGTCCTTTGGTTTAGGTGTGACACTCAATTTGAGTTTTTATTGCTTTAAATGCATTTTCAGCCCGAGCTGAGCGCGTTTTGTGAGTTTGAATGTATCTTCATAGGAATGAGTTGTGTGGTCAAATTAATGCTTATTTAGACTTCAGGAGGTCATCCTGAACAAAATACATGTTGAAGTGTGTGCATAAGTCCTTTGGTTTAGGCGTGACACTCAATTTGAGTTTTTATTGCTTTAAATGCATTTTCAGCCCGAGCTGAGCACGTTTTGTGAGTTTGAATGTATCTTCATAGGAATGAGTTGTGTAGTCAAATTAATGCTCATATGGGCTTCAGAAGGTCATCCTGAACAAAATACATGTTGAAGTGTGTGCATAAGTCCTTTGGTTTAGGCGTGACACTCAATTTGAGTTTTTATTGCTTTGAATGCATTTTCAGCCCGAGCTGAGCACGTTTTGTGAGTTTGAATGTATCTTCATAGGAATGAGTTGTGTGGTCAAATTAATGGTCATTTAGGCTTCAGGTGGTCATCCTGAACTAAATACATGTTGAAGTGTGTGCATAAGTCCTTTGGTTTAGGCGTGACACTCAATTTGAGTTTTTATTGCTTTAAATGCATTTTCAGCCCGAGCTGAGCACGTTTTGTGAGTTTGAATGTATCTTCATAGGAATGAGTTGTGTAGTCAAATTAATGCTCATATGGGCTTCAGGAGGTCATCCTGAACTAAATACATGTTGAAAGTGTGTGCATAAGTCCTTTGGTTTAGGTGTGACACTAAATTTGAGTTTTTATTGCTTTAAATGCATTTTCAGCCCGAGCTGAGCGCGTTTTGTGAGTTTGAATGTATCTTCATAGGAATGAGTTGTTTGGTCAAATTAATGCTCATTTAGGCTTCAGGTGGTCATCCTGAACTAAATACATGTTGAAGTGTGTGCATAAGTCCTTTGGTTTAGGCGTGACACTCAATTTGAGTTTTTATTGCTTTAAATTAAATGCATTTTCAGCCCGAGCTGAGCGCGCTTTCTGACTTTGAATGTATCTTCATAGGAATGAGTTGTGTGGTCAAATTATTGCTGATTTAGACTTCAGGAGGTCATCCTGAACAAAATACATGTTGAAGTGTGTGCATAAGTCCTTTGGTTTAGGCGTGACACTCAATTTGAGTTTTTATTGCTTTAAATGCATTTTCAGCCCGAGCTGAGCACGTTTTGTGAGTTTGAATGTATCTTCATAGGAATGAGTTGTGTAGTCAAATTAATGCTCATATGGGCTTCAGGAGGTCATCCTGAACAAAATACATGTTGAAGTGTGTGCATAAGTCCTTTGGTTTAGGTGTGACACTCAATTTGAGTTTTTATTGCTTTAAATGCATTTTCAGGCCGAGCTGAGCACGTTTTGTGTGTTTGAATGTATCTTCATAGGAATGAGTTGTGTGGTCAAATTAATGCTCATATGGGCTTCAGGAGGTCATCCTGAACAAAATACATGTTGAAGTGTGTGCATAAGTCCTTTGGTTCAGGCGTGACACTCAATTTGAGCTTTTATTCCTTTAAATGCATTTTCAGCCCGAGTTGAGCACGTTTTGTGAGTTTGAATGTATCTTCATAGGAATGAGTTGTGTGGTCAAATTAATGCTCATTTAGGCTTCAGGTGGTCATCCTGAACTAAATACATGTTGAAGTGTTTGCATAAGTCCTTTGGTTTAGGCGTGACACTCAATTTGAGTTTTTATTGCTTTAAATGCATTTTCAGCCCGAGCTGAGCACGTTTTGTGAGTTTGAATGTATCTTCATAGGAATGAGTTGTGTAGTCAAATTAATGCTCATATGGGCTTCAGAATGTCATCCTGAACTAAATACATGTTGAAGTGTGTGCATAAGTCCTTTGGTTTAGGCGTGACACTCAATTTGAGTTTTTATTGCTTTAAATGCATTTTCAGCCCGAGTTGAGCACGTTTTGTGAGTTTGAATGTATCTTCATAGGAATGAGTTGTGTGGTCAAATTAATGCTCATTTAGGCTTCAGGTGGTCATCCTGAACTAAATACATGTTGAAGTGTGTGCATAAGTCCTTTGGTTTAGGCGTGACACTCAATTTGAGTTTTTATTGCTTTAAATGCATTTTCAGCCCGAGCTGAGCACGTTTTGTGAGTTTGAATGTATCTTCATAGGAATGAGTTGTGTAGTCAAATTAATGCTCATATGGGCTTCAGGAGGTCATCCTGAACAAAATACATGTTGAAGTGTGTGCATAAGTCCTTTGGTTTAGGTGTGACACTCAATTTGAGTTTTCATTGCTTTAAATTTATTTTCAGCCCAAGCTGAGCACGTTTTGTGAGTTTGAATGTATCTTCATAGGAATGAGTTGTGTGGTCAAATTAATGCTCATTTAGGCTTCAGGTGGTCATCCTGAACTAAATACATGTTTAAGTGTGTGCATAAGTCCTTTGGTTTAGGCGTGACACTCAATTTGAGTTTTTATTGCTTTAAATGCATTTTCAGCCCGAGCTGAGCACGTTTTGTGAGTTTGAATGTATCTTCATAGGAATGAGTTGTGTAGTCAAATTAATGCTCATATGGGCTTCAGGAGGTCATCCTGAACTAAATACATGTTGAAGTGTGTGCATAAGTCCTTTGGTTTAGGTGTGACACTAAATTTGAGTTTTTATTGCTTTAAATGCATTTTCAGCCCGAGCTGAGCGCGTTTTGTGAGTTTGAATGTATCTTCATAGGGATGAGTTGTGTGGTCAAATTAATGCTCATTTAGGCTTCAGGTGGTCATCCTGAACTAAATACATGTTGAAGTGTGTGCATAAGTCCTTTGGTTTAGGCGTGACACTCAATTTGAGTTTTTATTGCTTTAAATTAAATGCATTTTCAGCCCGAGCTGAGCGCGCTTTCTGACTTTGAATGTATCTTCATAGGAATGAGTTGTGTGGTCAAATTATTGCTGATTTAGACTTCAGGAGGTCATCCTGAACAAAATACATGTTGAAGTGTGTGCATAAGTCCTTTGGTTTAGGCGTGACACTCAATTTGAGTTTTTATTGCTTTAAATGCATTTTCAGCCCGAGCTGAGCACGTTTTGTGAGTTTGAATGTATCTTCATAGGAATGAGTTGTGTAGTCAAATTAATGCTCATATGGGCTTCAGGAGGTCATCCTGAACAAAATACATGTTGAAGTGTGTGCATAAGTCCTTTGGTTTAGGTGTGACACTCAATTTGAGTTTTTATTGCTTTAAATGCATTTTCAGGCCGAGCTGAGCACGTTTTGTGTGTTTGAATGTATCTTCATAGGATAGAGTTGTGTGGTCAAATTAATGCTCATATGGGCTTCAGGAGGTCATCCTGAACAAAATACATGTTGAAGTGTGTGCATAAGTCCTTTGGTTCAGGCGTGACACTCAATTTGAGCTTTTATTCCTTTAAATGCATTTTTCAGCCCGAGTTGAGCACGTTTTGTGAGTTTGAATGTATCTTCATAGGAATGAGTTGTGTGGTCAAATTAATGCTCATTTAGGCTTCAGGTGGTCATCCTGAACTAAATACATGTTGAAGTGTTTGCATAAGTCCTTTGGTTTAGGCGTGACACTCAATTTGAGTTTTTATTGCTTTAAATGCATTTTCAGCCCGAGCTGAGCACGTTTTGTGAGTTTGAATGTATCTTCATAGGAATGAGTTGTGTAGTCAAATTAATGCTCATATGGGCTTCAGGATGTCATCCTGAACTAAATACATGTTGAAGTGTGTGCATAAGTCCTTTGGTTTAGGCGTGACACTCAATTTGAGTTTTTATTGCTTTAAATGCATTTTCAGCCCGAGTTGAGCACGTTTTGTGAGTTTGAATGTATCTTCATAGGAATGAGTTGTGTGGTCAAATTAATGCTCATTTAGGCTTCAGGTGGTCATCCTGAACTAAATACATGTTGAAGTGTGTGCATAAGTCCTTTGGTTTAGGCGTGACACTCAATTTGAGTTTTTATTGCTTTAAATGCATTTTCAGCCCGAGCTGAGCACGTTTTGTGAGTTTGAATGTATCTTCATAGGAATGAGTTGTGTAGTCAAATTAATCCTCATATGGGCTTCAGGAGGTCATCCTGAACAAAATACATGTTGAAGTGTGTGCATAAGTCCTTTGGTTTAGGTGTGACACTCAATTTGAGTTTTTATTGCTTTAAATGCATTTTCAGCCCAAGCTGAGCACGTTTTGTGAGTTTGAATGTATCTTCATAGGAATGAGTTGTGTGGTCAAATTAATGTTCATTTAGGCTTCAGGTGGTCATCCTGAACTAAATACATGTTGAAGTGTGTGCATAAGTCCTTTGGTTTAGGCGTAACACTCAATTTGAGTTTTTATTGCTTTAAATTAAATGCTTTTTCAGCCCGAGCTGAGCGCGCTTTCTGACTTTGAATGTATCTTCATAGGAATGAGTTGTGTGGTCAAATTATTGCTGATTTAGGCTTCAGGAGGTCATCCTGAACAAAATACATGTTGAAGTGTGTGCATAAGTCCTTTGGTTTAGGCGTGACACTCAATTTGAGTTTTTATTGCTTTAAATGCATTTTTAACCCGAGCTGAGCACGTTTTGTGAGTTTGAATGTATCTTCATAGGAATGAGTTGTGTGGTCAAATTAATGCTCATTTAGGCGTCAGGTGGTCATCCTGAACAAAATACATGTTGAAGTGTGTGCATAAGTCCTTTGGTTTAGGCGTGACACTCAATTTGAGTTTTTATTGCTTTAAATGCATTTTCAGGCCGAGCTGAGCACCTTTTGTGTGTTTGAATGTATCTTCATAGGAATGAGTTGTGTGGTCAAATTAATGCCCATATGGGCTTCAGGAGGTCATCCTGAACAAAATACATGTTGAAGTGTGTGCATAAGTCCTTTGGTTCAGGCGTGACACTCAATTTGAGCTTTTATTGCTTTAAATGCATTTTCAGCCCGAGTTGAGCACGTTTTGTGAGTTTGAATGTATCTTCATAGGAATGAGTTGTGTGGTCAAAATAATGCTCATTTAGGCTTCAGGTGGTCATCGTGAACAAAATACATGTTGAAGTGTGTGCATAAGTCCTTTGGTTTAGGCGTGACACTCAATTTGAGTTTTTATTGCTTTAAATGCATTTTCAGCCCGAGCTGAGCGCGTTTTGTGAGTTTGAATGTATCTTCATAGGAATGAGTTGTGTGGTCAAATTAATGCTCATTTAGGCTTCAGGTGGTCATCCTGAACTAAATACATGTTGAAGTGTGTGCATAAGTCCTTTGGTTTAGGTGTGACACTCAATTTGAGTTTTTATTGCTTTAAATGCATTTTCAGCCCGAGCTGAGCGCGCTTTCTGACTTTGAATGTATCTTCATAGGAATGAGTTGTGTGGTCAAATTATTGCTGATTTAGGCTTCAGGAGGTCATCCTGAACAAAATACATGTTGAAGTGTGTGCATAAGTCCTTTGGTTTAGGCGTGACACTCAATTTGAGTTTTTATTGCTTTAAATGCATTTTCAGGCCGAGCTGAGCACGTTTTGTGTGTTTGAATGTATCTTCATAGGAATGAGTTGTGTGGTCAAAATAATGCTCATTTAGGCTTCAGGTGGTCATCCTGAACAAAATACATGTTGAAGTGTGTGCATAAGTCCTTTGGTTTAGGCGTGACATTCAATTTGAGTTTTTATTGCTTTAAATGCATTTTCAGCCCGAGCTGAGCATGTTTTGTGAGTTTGAATGTATCTTCATAGGAATTAGTTGTGTGGTCAAATTAATGCTCATTTAGGCTTCAGGTGGTCATCCTGAACAAAATACATGTTGACGTGTGTGCATAAGTCCTTTGGTTTAGGTGTGACACTCAATTTGAGTTTTTATTGCTTTAAATGCATTTTCAGCCCGAGTTGAGCACGTTTTGTGAGTTTGAATGTATCTTCATAGGAATGAGTTGTGTGGTCAAATTAATGCTCATTTAGGCTTCAGGTGGTCATCCTGAACTAAATACATGTTGAAGTGTGTGCATAAGTCCTTTGGTTTAGGCGTGACACTCAATTTGAGTTTTTATTGCTTTAAATGCATTTTCAGCCCGAGCTGAGCACGTTTTGTGAGTTTGAATGTATCTTCATAGGAATGAGTTGTGTAGTCAAATTAATGCTCATATGGGCTTCAGGAGGTCATCCTGAACAAAATACATGTTGAAGTGTGTGCATAAGTCCTTTGGTTTAGGTGTGACACTCAATTTGAGTTTTTATTGCTTTAAATGCATTTTCAGCCGGAGCTGAGCACGTTTTGTGAGTTTGAATGTATCTTCATAGGAATGAGTTGTGTGGTCAAATTAATGCTCATTTAGGCTTCAGGTGGTCATCCTGAACTAAATACATGTTGAAGTGTGTGCATAAGTCCTTTGGTTTAGGTGTGACACTCAATTTGAGTTTTTATTGCTTTAAATTAAATGCATTTTCAGCCCGAGCTGAGCGCGCTTTCTGACTTTGAATGTATCTTCATAGGAATGAGTTGTGTGGTCAAATTATTGCTGATTTAGACTTCAGGAGGTCATCCTGAACAAAATACATGTTGAAGTGTGTGCATAAGTCCTTTGGTTTAGGCGTGACACTCAATTTGAGTTTTTATTGCTTTAAATGCATTTTCAGCCCGAGCTGAGCACGTTTTGTGAGTTTGAATGTATCTTCATAGGAATGAGTTGTGTAGTCAAATTAATGCTCATATGGGCTTCAGGAGGTCATCCTGAACAAAATACATGTTGAAGTGTGTGCATAAGTCCTTTGGTTTAGGTGTGACACTCAATTTGAGTTTTCATTGCTTTAAATTTATTTTTGGCCCAAGCTGAGCACGTTTTGTGAGTTTGAATGTATCTTCATAGGAATGAGTTGTGTAGTCAAATTAATGCTCATATGGGCTTCAGGAGGTCATCCTGAACAAAATACATGTTGAAGTGTGTGCATAAGTCCTTTGGTTTAGGTGTGACACTCAATTTGAGTTTTTATTGCTTTAAATGCATTTTCAGGCCGAGCTGAGCACGTTTTGTGTGTTTGAATGTATCTTCATAGGAATGAGTTGTGTGGTCAAATTAATGCTCATATGGGCTTCAGGAGGTCATCCTGAACAAAATACATGTTGAAGTGTGTGCATAAGTCCTTTGGTTTAGGCGTGACACTCAATTTGAGTTTTTATTGCTTTAAATGCATTTTCAGCCCGAGCTGAGCACGTTTTGTGAGTTTGAATGTATCTTCATAGGAATGAGTTGTGTAGTCAAATTAATGCTCATATGGGCTTCAGAATGTCATCCTGAACTAAATACATGTTGAAGTGTGTGCATAAGTCCTTTGGTTTAGGCGTGACACTCAATTTGAGTTTTTATTGCTTTAAATGCATTTTCAGCCCGAGTTGAGCACGTTTTGTGAGTTTGAATGTATCTTCATAGGAATGAGTTGTGTGGTCAAATTAATGCTCATTTAGGCTTCAGGTGGTCATCCTGAACTAAATACATGTTGAAGTGTGTGCATAAGTCCTTTGGTTTAGGCGTGACACTCAATTTGAGTTTTTATTGCTTTAAATGCATTTTCAGCCCGAGCTGAGCACGTTTTGTGAGTTTGAATGTATCTTCATAGGAATGAGTTGTGTAGTCAAATTAATGCTCATATGGGCTTCAGGAGGTCATCCTGAACAAAATACATGTTGAAGTGTGTGCATAAGTCCTTTGGTTTAGGTGTGACACTCAATTTGAGTTTTCATTGCTTTAAATTTATTTTCAGCCCAAGCTGAGCACGTTTTGTGAGTTTGAATGTATCTTCATAGGAATGAGTTGTGTGGTCAAATTAATGCTCATTTAGGCTTCAGGTGGTCATCCTGAACTAAATACATGTTGAAGTGTGTGCATAAGTCCTTTGGTTTAGGCGTGACACTCAATTTGAGTTTTTATTGCTTTAAATGCATTTTCAGCCCGAGCTGAGCACGTTTTGTGAGTTTGAATGTATCTTCATAGGAATGAGTTGTGTAGTCAAATTAATGCTCATATGGGCTTCAGGAGGTCATCCTGAACTAAATACATGTTGAAGTGTGTGCATAAGTCCTTTGGTTTAGGTGTGACACTAAATTTGAGTTTTTATTGCTTTAAATGCATTTTCAGCCCGAGCTGAGCGCGTTTTGTGAGTTTGAATGTATCTTCATAGGGATGAGTTGTGTGGTCAAATTAATGCTCATTTAGGCTTCAGGTGGTCATCCTGAACTAAATACATGTTGAAGTGTGTGCATAAGTCCTTTGGTTTAGGCGTGACACTCAATTTGAGTTTTTATTGCTTTAAATTAAATGCATTTTCAGCCCGAGCTGAGCGCGCTTTCTGACTTTGAATGTATCTTCATAGGAATGAGTTGTGTGGTCAAATTATTGCTGATTTAGACTTCAGGAGGTCATCCTGAACAAAATACATGTTGAAGTGTGTGCATAAGTCCTTTGGTTTAGGCGTGACACTCAATTTGAGTTTTTATTGCTTTAAATGCATTTTCAGCCCGAGCTGAGCACGTTTTGTGAGTTTGAATGTATCTTCATACGAATGAGTTGTGTAGTCAAATTAATGCTCATATGGGCTTCAGGAGGTCATCCTGAACAAAATACATGTTGAAGTGTGTGCATAAGTCCTTTGGTTTAGGTGTGACACTCAATTTGAGGTTTTATTGCTTTAAATGCATTTTCAGGCCGAGCTGAGCACGTTTTGTGTGTTTGAATGTATCTTCATAGGAATGAGTTGTGTGGTCAAATTAATGCTCATATGGGCTTCAGGAGGTCATCCTGAACAAAATACATGTTGAAGTGTGTGCATAAGTCCTTTGGTTCAGGCGTGACACTCAATTTGAGCTTTTATTCCTTTAAATGCATTTTTCAGCCCGAGTTGAGCACGTTTTGTGAGTTTGAATGTATCTTCATAGGAATGAGTTGTGTGGTCAAATTAATGCTCATTTAGGCTTCAGGTGGTCATCCTGAACTAAATACATGTTGAAGTGTTTGCATAAGTCCTTTGGTTTAGGTGTGACACTCAATTTGAGTTTTTATTGCTTTAAATGCATTTTCAGCCCGAGCTGAGCACGTTTTGTGAGTTTGAATGTATCTTCATAGGAATGAGTTGTGTAGTCAAATTAATGCTCATATGGGCTTCAGAATGTCATCCTGAACTAAATACATGTTGAAGTGTGTGCATAAGTCCTTTGGTTTAGGCGTGACACTCAATTTGAGTTTTTATTGCTTTAAATGCATTTTCAGCCCGAGTTGAGCACGTTTTGTGAGTTTGAATGTATCTTCATAGGAATGAGTTGTGTGGTCAAATTAATGCTCATTTAGGCTTCAGGTGGTCATCCTGAACTAAATACATGTTGAAGTGTGTGCATAAGTCCTTTGGTTTAGGCGTGACACTCAATTTGAGTTTTTATTGCTTTAAATGCATTTTCAGCCCGAGCTGAGCACGTTTTGTGAGTTTGAATGTATCTTCATAGGAATGAGTTGTGTAGTCAAATTAATGCTCATATGGGCTTCAGGAGGTCATCCTGAACAAAATACATGTTGAAGTGTGTGCATAAGTCCTTTGGTTTAGGTGTGACACTCAATTTGAGTTTTCATTGCTTTAAATTTATTTTCAGCCCAAGCTGAGCACGTTTTGTGAGTTTGAATGTATCTTCATAGGAATGAGTTGTGTGGTCAAATTAATGCTCATTTAGGCTTCAGGTGGTCATCCTGAACTAAATACATGTTGAAGTGTGTGCATAAGTCCTTTGGTTTAGGCGTGACACTCAATTTGAGTTTTTATTGCTTTAAATGCATTTTCAGCCCGAGCTGAGCACGTTTTGTGAGTTTGAATGTATCTTCATAGGAATGAGTTGTGTAGTCAAATTAATGCTCATATGGGCTTCAGGAGGTCATCCTGAACTAAATACATGTTGAAGTGTGTGCATAAGTCCTTTGGTTTAGGTGTGACACTAAATTTGAGTTTTTATTGCTTTAAATGCATTTTCAGCCCGAGCTGAGCGCGTTTTGTGAGTTTGAATGTATCTTCATAGGGATGAGTTGTGTGGTCAAATTAATGCTCATTTAGGCTTCAGGTGGTCATCCTGAACTAAATACATGTTGAAGTGTGTGCATAAGTCCTTTGGTTTAGGCGTGACACTCAATTTGAGTTTTTATTGCTTTAAATTAAATGCATTTTCAGCCCGAGCTGAGCGCGCTTTCTGACTTTGAATGTATCTTCATAGGAATGAGTTGTGTGGTCAAATTATTGCTGATTTAGACTTCAGGAGGTCATCCTGAACAAAATACATGTTGAAGTGTGTGCATAAGTCCTTTGGTTTAGGCGTGACACTCAATTTGAGTTTTTATTGCTTTAAATGCATTTTCAGCCCGAGCTGAGCACGTTTTGTGAGTTTGAATGTATCTTCATACGAATGAGTTGTGTAGTCAAATTAATGCTCATATGGGCTTCAGGAGGTCATCCTGAACAAAATACATGTTGAAGTGTGTGCATAAGTCCTTTGGTTTAGGTGTGACACTCAATTTGAGGTTTTATTGCTTTAAATGCATTTTCAGGCCGAGCTGAGCACGTTTTGTGTGTTTGAATGTATCTTCATAGGAATGAGTTGTGTGGTCAAATTAATGCTCATATGGGCTTCAGGAGGTCATCCTGAACAAAATACATGTTGAAGTGTGTGCATAAGTCCTTTGGTTCAGGCGTGACACTCAATTTGAGCTTTTATTCCTTTAAATGCATTTTTCAGCCCGAGTTGAGCACGTTTTGTGAGTTTGAATGTATCTTCATAGGAATGAGTTGTGTGGTCAAATTAATGCTCATTTAGGCTTCAGGTGGTCATCCTGAACTAAATACATGTTGAAGTGTTTGCATAAGTCCTTTGGTTTAGGCGTGACACTCAATTTGAGTTTTTATTGCTTTAAATGCATTTTCAGCCCGAGCTGAGCACGTTTTGTGAGTTTGAATGTATCTTCATAGGAATGAGTTGTGTAGTCAAATTAATGCTCATATGGGCTTCAGGATGTCATCCTGAACTAAATACATGTTGAAGTGTGTGCATAAGTCCTTTGGTTTAGGCGTGACACTCAATTTGAGTTTTTATTGCTTTAAATGCATTTTCAGCCCGAGTTGAGCACGTTTTGTGAGTTTGAATGTATCTTCATAGGAATGAGTTGTGTGGTCAAATTAATGCTCATTTAGGCTTCAGGTGGTCATCCTGAACTAAATACATGTTGAAGTGTGTGCATAAGTCCTTTGGTTTAGGCGTGACACTCAATTTGAGTTTTTATTGCTTTAAATGCATTTTCAGCCCGAGCTGAGCACGTTTTGTGAGTTTGAATGTATCTTCATAGGAATGAGTTGTGTAGTCAAATTAATCCTCATATGGGCTTCAGGAGGTCATCCTGAACAAAATACATGTTGAAGTGTGTGCATAAGTCCTTTGGTTTAGGTGTGACACTCAATTTGAGTTTTCATTGCTTTAAATTTATTTTCAGCCCAAGCTGAGCACGTTTTGTGAGTTTGAATGTATCTTCATAGGAATGAGTTGTGTGGTCAAATTAATGCTCATTTAGGCTTCAGGTGGTCATCCTGAACTAAATACATGTTGAAGTGTGTGCATAAGTCCTTTGGTTTAGGCGTGACACTCAATTTGAGTTTTTATTGCTTTAAATGCATTTTCAGCCCGAGCTGAGCACGTTTTGTGAGTTTGAATGTATCTTCATAGGAATGAGTTGTGTAGTCAAATTAATGCTCATATGGGCTTCAGGAGGTCATCCTGAACTAAATACATGTTGAAGTGTGTGCATAAGTCCTTTGGTTTAGGTGTGACACTAAATTTGAGTTTTTATTGCTTTAAATGCATTTTCAGCCCGAGCTGAGCGCGTTTTGTGAGTTTGAATGTATCTTCATAGGGATGAGTTGTGTGGTCAAATTAATGCTCATTTAGGCTTCAGGTGGTCATCCTGAACTAAATACATGTTGAAGTGTGTGCATAAATCCTTTGGTTTAGGCGTGACACTCAATTTGAGTTTTTATTGCTTTAAATTAAATGCATTTTCAGCCCGAGCTGAGCGCGCTTTCTGACTTTGAATGTATCTTCATAGGAATGAGTTGTGTGGTCAAATTATTGCTGATTTAGACTTCAGGAGGTCATCCTGAACAAAATACATGTTGAAGTGTGTGCATAAGTCCTTTGGTTTAGGCGTGACACTCAATTTGAGTTTTTATTGCTTTAAATGCATTTTCAGCCCGAGCTGAGCACGTTTTGTGAGTTTGAATGTATCTTCATACGAATGAGTTGTGTAGTCAAATTAATGCTCATATGGGCTTCAGGAGGTCATCCTGAACAAAATACATGTTGAAGTGTGTGCATAAGTCCTTTGGTTTAGGTGTGACACTCAATTTGAGGTTTTATTGCTTTAAATGCATTTTCAGGCCGAGCTGAGCACGTTTTGTGTGTTTGAATGTATCTTCATAGGAATGAGTTGTGTGGTCAAATTAATGCTCATATGGGCTTCAGGAGGTCATCCTGAACAAAATACATGTTGAAGTGTGTGCATAAGTCCTTTGGTTCAGGCGTGACACTCAATTTGAGCTTTTATTCCTTTAAATGCATTTTTCAGCCCGAGTTGAGCACGTTTTGTGAGTTTGAATGTATCTTCATAGGAATGAGTTGTGTGGTCAAATTAATGCTCATTTAGGCTTCAGGTGGTCATCCTGAACTAAATACATGTTGAAGTGTTTGCATAAGTCCTTTGGTTTAGGCGTGACACTCAATTTGAGTTTTTATTGCTTTAAATGCATTTTCAGCCCGAGCTGAGCACGTTTTGTGAGTTTGAATGTATCTTCATAGGAATGAGTTGTGTAGTCAAACTAATGCTCATATGGGCTTCAGGATGTCATCCTGAACTAAATACATGTTGAAGTGTGTGCATAAGTCCTTTGGTTTAGGCGTGACACTCAATTTGAGTTTTTATTGCTTTAAATGCATTTTCAGCCCGAGTTGAGCACGTTTTGTGAGTTTGAATGTAACTTCATAGGAATGAGTTGTGTGGTCAAATTAATGCTCATTTAGGCTTCAGGTGGTCATCCTGAACTAAATACATGTTGAAGTGTGTGCATAAGTCCTTTGGTTTAGGCGTGACACTCAATTTGAGTTTTTATTGCTTTAAATGCATTTTCAGCCCGAGCTGAGCACGTTTTGTGAGTTTGAATGTATCTTCATAGGAATGAGTTGTGTAGTCAAATTAATCCTCATATGGGCTTCAGGAGGTCATCCTGAACAAAATACATGTTGAAGTGTGTGCATAAGTCCTTTGGTTTAGGTGTGACACTCAATTTGAGTTTTTATTGCTTTAAATGGATTTTCAGCCCAAGCTGAGCACGTTTTGTGAGTTTGAATGTATCTTCATAGGAATGAGTTGTGTGGTCAAATTAATGCTCATTTAGGCTTCAGGTGGTCATCCTGAACTAAATACATGTTGAAGTGTGTGCATAAGTCCTTTGGTTTAGGCGTGACACTCAATTTGAGTTTTTATTGCTTTAAATGCATTTTTAACCCGAGCTGAGCGCGCTTTCTGACTTTGAATGTTTCTTCATAGGAATGAGTTGTGTGGTCAAATTATTGCTGATTTAGGCTTCAGGAGGTCATCCTGAACAAAATACATGTTGAAGTGTGTGCATAAGTCCTTTGGTTTAGGCGTGACACTCAATTTGAGTTTTTATTGCTTTAAATGCATTTTCAGGCCGAGCTGAGCACGTTTTGTGTGTTTGAATGTATCTTCATAGGAATGAGTTGTGTGGTCAAATTAATGCCCTTATGGGCTTCAGGAGGTCATCCTGAACAAAATACATGTTGAAGTGTGTGCATAAGTCCTTTGGTTCAGGCGTGACACTCAATTTGAGCTTTTATTGCTTTAAATGCATTTTCAGCCCGAGTTGAGCACGTTTTGTGAGTTTGAATGTATCTTCATAGGAATGAGTTGTGTGGTCAAAATAATGCTCATTTAGGCTTCAGGTGGTCATCGTGAACAAAATACATGTTGAAGTGTGTGCATAAGTCCTTTGGTTTAGGCGTGACACTCAATTTGAGTTTTTATTGCTTTAAATGCATTTTCAGGCCGAGCTGAGCACGTTTTGTGTGTTTGAATGTATCTTCATAGGAATGAGTTGTGTGGTCAAATTAATGCTCATATGGGCTTCAGGAGGTCATCCTGAACAAAATACATGTTGAAGTGTGTGCATAAGTCCTTTGGTTCAGGCGTGACACTCAATTTGAGCTTTTATTCCTTTAAATGCATTTTTCAGCCCGAGTTGAGCACGTTTTGTGAGTTTGAATGTATCTTCATAGGAATGAGTTGTGTGGTCAAATTAATGCTCATTTAGGCTTCAGGTGGTCATCCTGAACTAAATACATGTTGAAGTGTTTGCATAAGTCCTTTGGTTTAGGCGTGACACTCAATTTGAGTTTTTATTGCTTTAAATGCATTTTCAGCCCGAGCTGAGCACGTTTTGTGAGTTTGAATGTATCTTCATAGGAATGAGTTGTGTAGTCAAATTAATGCTCATATGGGCTTCAGGATGTCATCCTGAACTAAATACATGTTGAAGTGTGTGCATAAGTCCTTTGGTTTAGGCGTGACACTCAATTTGAGTTTTTATTGCTTTAAATGCATTTTCAGCCCGAGTTGAGCACGTTTTGTGAGTTTGAATGTATCTTCATAGGAATGAGTTGTGTGGTCAAATTAATGCTCATTTAGGCTTCAGGTGGTCATCCTGAACTAAATACATGTTGAAGTGTGTGCATAAGTCCTTTGGTTTAGGCGTGACACTCAATTTGAGTTTTTATTGCTTTAAATGCATTTTCAGCCCGAGCTGAGCACGTTTTGTGAGTTTGAATGTATCTTCATAGGAATGAGTTGTGTAGTCAAATTAATCCTCATATGGGCTTCAGGAGGTCATCCTGAACAAAATACATGTTGAAGTGTGTGCATAAGTCCTTTGGTTTAGGTGTGACACTCAATTTGAGTTTTTATTGCTTTAAATGCATTTTCAGCCCGAGTTGAGCACGTTTTGTGAGTTTGAATGTATCTTCATAGAATGAGTTGTGTGGTCAAATTAATGCTCATTTAGGCTTCAGGTGGTCATCCTGAACAAAATACATGTTGACGTGTGTGCATAAGTCCTTTGGTTTAGGTGTGACACTCAATTTGAGTTTTTATTGCTTTAAATTAAATGCATTTTCAGCCCGAGCTGAGCGCGCTTTCTGACTTTGAATGTATCTTCATAGGAATGAGTTGTGTGGTGAAATTATTGCTGATTTAGGCTTCAGGAGGCCATCCTGAACAAAATACATGTTGAAGTGTGTGCATAAGTCCTTTGATTTAGGCGTGACACTCAATTTGAGTTTTTATTGCTTTAAATGCATTTTCAGCCCGAGCTGAGCACGTTTTGTGAGTTTGAATGTATCTTCATAGGAATGAGTTGTGTGGTCAAATTAATGCTCATTTAAGCTTCAGGTGGTCATCCTGAACTAAATACATGTTGAAGTGTGGGCATAAGTCCTTTGGTTTAGGCGTGACACTCAATTTGAGTTTTTATTGCTTTAAATGCATTTTCAGCCCGAGCTGAGCACGTTTTGTGAGTTTGAATGTATCTTCATAGAATGAGTTGTGTGGTCAAATTAATGCTCATTTAGGCTTCAGGTGGTCATCCTGAACAAAATACATGTTGAAGTGTGGGCATAAGTCCTTTGGTTTAGGCGTGACATTCAATTTGAGTGTTTATTGCTTTAAATGCATTTTCAGCCCGAGCTGAGCATGTTTTGTGAGTTTGAATGTATCTTCATAGGAATGAGTTGTGTGGTCAAATTAATGCTCATTTAGGCTTCAGGTGGTCATCCTGAACAAAATACATGTTGACGTGTGTGAATAAGTCCTTTGGTTTAGGTGTGACACTCAATTTGAGTTTTTATTGCTTTAAATGCATTTTCAGCCCGAGCTGAGCGCGTTTTGTGAGTTTGAATGTATCTTCATAGGAATGAGTTGTGTGGTCAAATTAATGCTTATTTGGGCTTCAGGAGGTCATCCTGAACAAAATACATGTTGAAGTGTGTGCATAAGTCCTTTGGTTTAGGCGTGACACTCAATTTGAGTTTTTATTGCTTTAAATGCATTTTCAGCCCGAGTTGAGCACGTTTTGTGAGTTTGAAAATATCTTCATAGGAATGAGTTATGTGGTCAAATTAATGCTCATTTAGGCTTCAGGTGGTCATCCTGAACTAAATACATGTTGAAGTGTGTGCATAAGTCCTTTGGTTTAGGTGTGACACTCAATTTGAGTTTTTATTGCTTTAAATGCATTTTCAGCCCGAGCTGAGCACGTTTTGTGAGTTTGAATGTATCTTCATAGGAATGAGTTGTGTGGTCAAATTAATGCTCATTTAGGCTTCAGGTGGTCATCCAGAACTAAATACATGTTGAAGTGTGTGCATAAGTCCTTTGGTTTAGGCGTGACACTCAATTTGAGTTTTTATTGCTTTAAATGCATTTTCAGCCCGAGCTGAGCACGTTTTGTGAGTTTGAATGTATCTTCATAGGAATGAGTTGTGTAGTCAAATTAATGCTCATATGGGCTTCAGGAGGTCATCCTGAACAAAATACATGTTGAAGTGTGTGCATAAGTCCTTTGGTTTAGGTGTGACACTCAATTTGAGTTTTTATTGCTTTAAATGCATTTTCAGCCCGAGCTGAGCACGTTTTGTGAGTTTGAATGTATCTTCATAGGAATGAGTTGTGTGGTCAAATTAATGCTCATTTAGGCTTCAGGTGGTCATCCAGAACTAAATACATGTTGAAGTGTGTGCATAAGTCCTTTGGTTTAGGCGTGACACTCAATTTGAGTTTTTATTGCTTTAAATTAAATGCATTTTCAGCCCGAGCTGAGCGCGCTTTCTGACTTTGAATGTATCTTCATAGGAATGAGTTGTGTGGTGAAATTATTGCTGATTTAGGCTTCAGGAGGTCATCCTGAACAAAATACATGTTGAAGTGTGTGCATAAGTCCTTTGGTTTAGGCGTGACACTCAATTTGAGTTTTTATTGCTTTAAATGCATTTTCAGCCCGAGCTGAGCACGTTTTGTGAGTTTGAATGTATCTTCATAGGAATGAGTTGTGTGGTCAAATTAATGCTCATTTAGGCTTCAGGTGGTCATCCTGAACTAAATACATGTTGAAGTGTGTGCATAAGTCCTTTGGTTTAGGCGTGACACTCAATTTGAGTTTTTATTGCTTTAAATGCATTTTCAGCCCGAGCTGAGCACGTTTTGTGAGTTTGAATGTATCTTTATAGGAATGAGTTCTGTAGTCAAATTATTGCTCATATGGGCTTCAGGAGGTCATCCTGAACAAAATACATGTTGAAGTGTGTGCATAAGTCCTTTGGTTTAGGTGTGACACTCAATTTGAGTTTTTATTGCTTTAAATGCATTTTCAGCCCGAGCTGAGCACGTTTTGTGAGTTTGAATGTATCTTCATAGGAATGAGTTGTGTAGTCAAATTAATGCTCATTTAGGCTTCAGGTGGTCATCCTGAACTAAATACATTTTGAAGTGTGTGCATAAGTCCTTTGGTTTAGGCGTGACACTCAATTTGAGTTTTTATTGCTTTAAATTAAATGCATTTTCAGCCCGAGCTGAGCGCGCTTTCTGACTTTGAATGTATCTTCATAGGAATGAGTTGTGTGGTCAAATTAATGCTCATTTAGGCGTCAGGTGGTCATCCTGAACAAAATACATGTTGAAGTGTGTGCATAAGTCCTTTGGTTTAGGCGTGACACTCAATTTGAGTTTTTATTGCTTTAAATGCATTTTCAGCCCGAGCTGAGCACGTTTTGTGAGTTTGAATGTATCTTCATAGGAATGAGTTGTGTAGTCAAATTAATGCTCATATGGGCTTCAGGAGGTCATCCTGAACAAAATACATGTTGAAGTGTGTGCATAAGTCCTTTGGTTTAGGCGTGACATTCAATTTGAGTTTTTATTGCTTTAAATGCATTTTCAGCCCGAGCTGAGCATGTTTTGTGAGTTTGAATGTATCTTCATAGGAATGAGTTGTGTGGTCAAATTAATGCTCATTTAGGCTTCAGGTGGTCATCCTGAACAAAATACATGTTGAAGTGTGTGCATAAGTCCTTTGGTTTAGGTGTGACACTCAATTTGAGTTTTTATTGCTTTAAATGCATTTTCAGCCCGAGCTGAGCGCGTTTTGTGAGTTTGAATGTATCTTCATAGGAATGAGTTGTGTGGTCAAATTAATGCTTATTTAGGCTTCAGGAGGTCATCCTGAACAAAATACATGTTGAAGTGTGTGCATAAGTCCTTTGGTTTAGGCGTGACACTCAATTTGAGTTTTTATTGCTTTAAATGCATTTTCAGCCCGAGTTGAGCACGTTTTGTGAGTTCGAATGTATCTTCATAGGAATGAGTTGTGTGGTCAAATTAATGCTCATTTAGGCGTCAGGTGGTCATCCTGAACAAAATACATGTTGAAGTGTGTGCATAAGTCCTTTGGTTTAGGCGTGACACTCAATTTGAGTTTTTATTGCTTTAAATGCATTTTCAGCCCGAGCTGAGCACGTTTTGTGAGTTTGAATGTATCTTCATAGGAATGAGTTGTGTGGTCAAATTAATGCTCATTTAGGCTTCAGGTGGTCATCCTGAACTAAATACATGTTGATGTGTGTGCATAAGTCCTTTGGTTTAGGTGTGACACTCAATTTGAGTTTTTATTGCTTTAAATGCATTTTCAGCCCGAGCTGAGCGCGTTTTGTGAGTTTGAATGTATCGTCATAGAAATGAGTTGTGTGGTCAAATTAATGCTTATTTAGGCTTCAGGAGGTCATCCTGAACAAAATACATATTGAAGTGTGTGCATAAGTCCTTTGGTTTAGGCGTGACACTCAATTTGAGTTTTTATTGCTTTAAATGCATTTTCAGCCCGAGCTGAGCACGTTTTGTGAGTTTGAATGTATCTTCATAGGAATGAGTTGTGTAGTCAAATTAATGCTCATTTAGGCTTCAGGTGGTCATCCTGAACTAAATACATGTTGAAGTGTGTGCATAAGTCCTTTGGTTTAGGCGTGACACTCAATTTGAGTTTTTATTGCTTTAAATTAAATGCATTTTCAGCCCGAGCTGAGCGCGCTTTCTGACTTTGAATGTATCTTCATAGGAATGAGTTGTGTGGTCAAATTAATGCTCATTTAGGCGTCAGGTGGTCATCCTGAACAAAATACATGTTGAAGTGTGTGCATAAGTCCTTTGGTTTAGGCGTGACACTCAATTTGAGTTTTTATTGCTTTAAATGCATTTTCAGCCCGAGTTGAGCACGTTTTGTGAGTTCGAATGTATCTTCATAGGAATGAGTTGTGTGGTCAAATTAATGCTCATTTAGGCGTCAGGTGGTCATCCTGAACAAAATACATGTTGAAGTGTGTGCATAAGTCCTTTGGTTTAGGCGTGACACTCAATTTGAGTTTTTATTGCTTTAAATGCATTTTCAGCCCGAGCTGAGCACGTTTTGTGAGTTTGAATGTATCTTCATAGGAATGAGTTGTGTGGTCAAATTAATGCTCATTTAGGCTTCAGGTGGTCATCCTGAACTAAATACATGTTGATGTGTGTGCATAGGTCCTTTGGTTTAGGTGTGACACTCAATTTGAGTTTTTATTGCTTTAAATGCATTTTCAGCCCGAGCTGAGCGCGTTTTGTGAGTTTGAATGTATCGTCATAGAAATGAGTTGTGTGGTCAAATTAATGCTTATTTAGGCTTCAGGAGGTCATCCTGAACAAAATACATATTGAAGTGTGTGCATAAGTCCTTTGGTTTAGGCGTGACACTCAATTTGAGTTTTTATTGCTTTAAATGCATTTTCAGCCCGAGCTGAGCACGTTTTGTGAGTTTGAATGTATCTTCATAGGAATGAGTTGTGTAGTCAAATTAATGCTCATTTAGGCTTCAGGTGGTCATCCTGAACTAAATACATGTTGAAGTGTGTGCATAAGTCCTTTGGTTTAGGCGTGACACTCAATTTGAGTTTTTATTGCTTTAAATTAAATGCATTTTCAGCCCGAGCTGAGCGCGCTTTCTGACTTTGAATGTATCTTCATAGGAATGAGTTGTGTGGTCAAATTAATGCTCATTTAGGCGTCAGGTGGTCATCCTGAACAAAATACATGTTGAAGTGTGTGCATAAGTCCTTTGGTTTAGGCGTGACACTCAATCTGAGTTTTTATTGCTTTAAATGCATTTTCAGCCCGAGCTGAGCACGTTTTGTGAGTTTGAATGTATCTTCATAGGAATGAGTTGTGTAGTCAAATTAATGCTCATATGGGCTTCAGGAGGTCATCCTGAACAAAATACATGTTGAAGTGTGTGCATAAGTCCTTTGGTTTAGGCGTGACACTCAATTTGAGTTTTTATTGCTTTAAATGCATTTTCAGCCCGAGTTGAGCACGTTTTGTGAGTTTGAATGTATCTTCATAGGAATGAGTTGTGTAGTCAAATTAATGCTCATATGGGCTTCAGGATGTCATCCTGAACTAAATACATGTTGAAGTGTGTCCATAAGTCCTTTGGTTTAGGTGTGACACTAAATTTGAGTTTTTATTGCTTTAAATGCATTTTCAGCCCGAGCTGAGCGCGTTTTGTGAGTTTGAATGTATCTTCATAGGAATGAGTTGTGTGGTCAAATTAATGCTTATTTAGGCTTCAGGAGGTCATCCTGAACAAAATACATGTTGAAGTGTGTGCATAAGTCCTTTGGTTTAGGCGTGACACTCAATTTGAGTTTTTATTGCTTTAAATGCATTTTCAGCCCGAGTTGAGCACGTTTTGTGAGTTTGAATGTATCTTCATAGGAATGAGTTGTGTGGTCAAATTAATGCTCATTTAGGCGTCAGGTGGTCATCCTGAACAAAATACATGTTGAAGTGTGTGCATAAGTCCTTTGGTTTAGGCGTGACACTCAATTTGAGTTTTTATTGCTTTAAATGCATTTTCAGCCCGAGCTAAGCAAGTTTTGTGAGTTTAAATGTATCTTCATAGGAATGAGTTGTGTAGTCAAATTAATGCTCATATGGGCTTCAGGAGGTCATCCTGAACAAAATACATGTTGAAGTGTGTGCATAAGTCCTTTGGTTTAGGCGTGACACTCAATTTGAGTTTTTATTGCTTTAAATGCATTTTCAGCCCGAGTTGAGCACGTTTTGTGAGTTTGAATGTATCTTCATAGGAATGAGTTGTGTAGTCAAATTAATGCTCATATGGGCTTCAGGATGTCATCCTGAACTAAATACATGTTGAAGTGTGTCCATAAGTCCTTTGGTTTAGGTGTGACACTAAATTTGAGTTTTTATTGCTTTAAATGCATTTTCAGCCCGAGCTGAGCGCGTTTTGTGAGTTTGAATGTATCTTCATAGGAATGAGTTGTGTGGTCAAATTAATGCTTATTTAGGCTTCAGGAGGTCATCCTGAACAAAATACATGTTGAAGTGTGTGCATAAGTCCTTTGGTTTAGGCGTGACACTCAATTTGAGTTTTTATTGCTTTAAATGCATTTTCAGCCCGAGCTGAGCACGTTTTGTGAGTTTGAATGTATCTTCATAGGAATGAGTTGTGTAGTCAAATTAATGCTCATATGGGCTTCAGGAGGTCATCCTGAACAAAATACATGTTGAAGTGTGTGCATAAGTCCTTTGGTTTAGGTGTGAAACTCAATTTGAGTTTTTATTGCTTTAAATGCATTTTCAGCCCGAGCTGAGCACGTTTTGTGAGTTTGAATGTATCTTCATAGGAATGAGTTGTGTGGTCAAATTAATGCTCATTTAGGCTTCAGGTGGTCATCCTGAACTAAATACATGTTGAAGTGTGTGCATAAGTCCTTTGGTTTAGGCGTGACACTCAATTTGAGTTTTTATTGCTTTAAATTAAATGCATTTTCAGCCCGAGCTGAGCGCGCTTTCTGACTTTGAATGTATCTTCATAGGAATGAGTTGTGTGGTCAAATTATTGCTGATTTAGGCTTCAGGAGGTCATCCTGAACAAACTACATGTTGAAGTGTGTGCATAAGTCCTTTGGTTTAGGCGTGACACTCAATTTGAGTTTTTATTGCTTTAAATGCATTTTCAGCCCGAGCTGAGCACGTTTTGTGAGTTTGAATGTATCTTCATAGGAATGAGTTGTGTGGTCAAATTAATGCTCATTTAGGCGTCAGGTGGTCATCCTGAACAAAATACATGTTGAAGTGTGTGCATAAGTCCTTTGGTTTAGGCGTGACACTCAATTTGAGTTTTTATTGCTTTAAATGCATTTTCAGCCCGAGCTAAGCAAGTTTTGTGAGTTTAAATGTATCTTCATAGGAATGAGTTGTGTAGTCAAATTAATGCTCATATGGGGTTCAGAGGGTCATCCTGAACAAAATACATGTTGAAGTGTGTGCATAAGTCCTTTGGTTTAGGTGTGACACTCAATTTGAGTTTTTATTGCTTTAAATGCATTTTCAGCCCGAGCTGAGCACGTTTTGTGAGTTTGAATGTATCTTCATAGGAATGAGTTGTGTGGTCAAATTAATGCTCATTTAGGCTTCAGGTGGTCATCCTGAACTAAATACATGTTGATGTGTGTGCATAAGTCCTTTGGTTTAGGTGTGACACTCAATTTGAGTTTTTATTGCTTTAAATGCATTTTCAGCCCGAGCTGAGCGCGTTTTGTGAGTTTGAATGTATCGTCATAGAAATGAGTTGTGTGGTCAAATTAATGCTTATTTAGGCTTCAGGAGGTCATCCTGAACAAAATACATGTTGAAGTGTGTGCATAAGTCCTTTGGTTTAGGCGTGACACTCAATTTGAGTTTTTATTGCTTTAAATGCATTTTCAGCCCGAGCTGAGCACGTTTTGTGTGTTTGAATGTATCTTCATAGGAATGAGTTGTGTGGTCAAATTAATGCTCATATGGGCTTCAGGAGGTCATCCTGAACAAAATACATGTTGAAGTGTGTGCATAAGTCCTTTGGTTTAGGCGTGACACTCAATTTGAGCTTTTATTCCTTTAAATGCATTTTCAGCCCGAGCTGAGCACGTTTTGTGAGTTTGAATGTATCTTCATAGGAATGAGTTGTGTGGTCAAATTAATGCTCATTTAGGCTTCAGGTGGTCATCCTGAACTAAATACATGTTGAAGTGTGGGCATAAGTCCTTTGGTTTAGGCGTGACACTCAATTTGAGTTTTTATTGCTTTAAATGCATTTTCAGCCCGAGCTGAGCACGTTTTGTGAGTTTGAATGTATCTTCATAAAATGAGTTGTGTGGTCAAATTAATGCTCATTTAGGCTTCAGGTGGTCATCCTGAACAAAATACATGTTGAAGTGTGTGCATAAGTCCTTTGGTTTAGGCGTGACATTCAATTTGAGTTTTTATTGCTTTAAATGCATTTTCAGCCCGAGCTGAGCATGTTTTGTGAGTTTGAATGTATCTTCATAGGAATGAGTTGTGTGGTCAAATTAATGCTCATTTAGGCTTCAGGTGGTCATCCTGAACTAAATACATGTTGATGTGTGTGCATAAGTCCTTTGGTTTAGGTGTGACACTCAATTTGAGTTTTTATTGCTTTAAATGCATTTTCAGCCCGAGCTGAGCGCGTTTTGTGAGTTTGAATGTATCGTCATAGAAATGAGTTGTGTGGTCAAATTAATGCTTATTTAGGCTTCAGGAGGTCATCCTGAACAAAATACATGTTGAAGTGTGTGCATAAGTCCTTTGGTTTAGGCGTGACACTCAATTTGAGTTTTTATTGCTTTAAATGCATTTTCAGGCCGAGCTGAGCACGTTTTGTGTGTTTGAATGTATCTTCATAGGAATGAGTTGTGTGGTCAAATTAATGCTCATATGGGCTTCAGGAGGTCATCCTGAACAAAATACATGTTGAAGTGTGTGCATAAGTCCTTTGGTTTAGGCGTGACACTCAATTTGAGCTTTTATTCCTTTAAATGCATTTTCAGCCCGAGCTGAGCACGTTTTGTGAGTTTGAATGTATCTTCATAGGAATGAGTTGTGTGGTCAAATTAATGCTCATTTAGGCTTCAGGTGGTCATCCTGAACTAAATACATGTTGAAGTGTGGGCATAAGTCCTTTGGTTTAGGCGTGACACTCAATTTGAGTTTTTATTGCTTTAAATGCATTTTCAGCCCGAGCTGAGCACGTTTTGTGAGTTTGAATGTATCTTCATAGAATGAGTTGTGTGGTCAAATTAATGCTCATTTAGGCTTCAGGTGGTCATCCTGAACAAAATACATGTTGAAGTGTGTGCATAAGTCCTTTGGTTTAGGCGTGACATTCAATTTGAGTTTTTATTGCTTTAAATGCATTTTCAGCCCGAGCTGAGCATGTTTTGTGAGTTTGAATGTATCTTCATAGGAATGAGTTGTGTGGTCAAATTAATGCTCATTTAGGCTTCAGGTGGTCATCCTGAACAAAATACATGTTGATGTGTGTGCATAAGTCCTTTGGTTTAGGTGTGACACTCAATTTGAGTTTTTATTGCTTTAAATGCATTTTCAGCCCGAGCTGAGCGCGTTTTGTGAGTTTGAATGTATTTTCATAGGAATGAGTTGTGTGGTCAAATTAATGCTTATTTAGGCTTCAGGAGGTCATCCTGAACAAAATACATGTTGAAGTGTGTGCATAAGTCCTTTGGTTTAGGCGTGACACTCAATTTGAGTTTTTATTGCTTTAAATGCATTTTCAGCCCGAGTTGAGCACGTTTTGTGAGTTTGAAAATATCTTCATAGGAATGAGTTGTGTGGTCAAATTAATGCTCATTTAGGCTTCAGGTGGTCATCCTGAACTAAATACATGTTGAAGTGTGTGCATAAGTCCTTTGGTTTAGGCGTGACACTCAATTTGAGTTTTTATTGCTTTAAATGCATTTTCAGCCCGAGCTGAGCACGTTTTGTGAGTTTGAATGTATCTTCATAGGAATGAGTTGTGTAGTCAAATTAATGCTCATATGGGCTTCAGGAGGTCATCCTGAACAAAACACATGTTGAAGTGTGTGCATAAGTCCTTTGGTTTAGGTGTGACACTCACTTTGAGTTTTTATTGCTTTAAATGCATTTTCAGCCCGAGCTGAGCACGTTTTGTGAGTTTGAATGTATCTTCATAGGAATGAGTTGTGTAGTCAAATTAATGCTCATTTAGGCTTCAGGTGGTCATCCTGAACTAAATACATGTTGAAGTGTGTGCATAAGTCCTTTGGTTTAGGCGTGACACTCAATTTGAGTTTTTATTGCTTTAAATGCATTTTCAGCCCGAGCTGAGCGCGCTTTCTGACTTTGAATGTATCTTCATAGGAATGAGTTGTGTGGTTAAATTATTGCTCTTTTAGGCTTCAGGAGGTCATCCTGAACAAAATACATGTTGAAAAGTGTGCATAAGTCCTTTGGTTTAGGCGTGACACTCAATTTGAGTTTTTATTGCTTTAAATGCATTTTCAGCCCGAGCTGAGCACGTTTTGTGAGTTTGAATGTATCTTTATAGGAATGAGTTGTGTAGTCAAACTAATGCTCATATGGGCTTCACGAGGTCATCCTGAGCAAAATACATGTTGAAGTGTGTGCATAAGTCCTTTGGTTTAGGTGTGACACTCAATTTGAGTTTTAATTGCTTTAAATGCATTTTCAGCCCGAGCTGAGCACGTTTTGTGAGTTTGAATGTATCTTCATAGGAATGAGTTGTGTAGTCAAATTAATGCTCATATGGGCTTCAGGATGTCATCCTGAACAAAATACATGTTGAAGTGTGTGCATAAGTCCTTTGGTTTAGGTGTGACACTCAATTTGAGTTTTTATTGCTTTAAATGCGTTTTCAGCCCGAGCTGAGCGCGTTTTGTGAGTTTGAATGTATCTTCATAGGAATGAGTTGTGTGGTCAAATTAATGCTTATTTAGGCTTCAGGAGGTCACCCTGAACAAAATACATGTTGTAGTGTGTGCATAAGTCCTTTGGTTTAGGCGTGACACTCAATTTGAGTTTTTATTGCTTTAAATGCATTTTCAGCCCGAGCTGAGCGCGTTTTGTGAGTTTTAATGTATCTTCATAGGAATGAGTTGTGTGGTCAAATTAATGCTCATATGGGCTTCAGGAGGTCATCCTGAACAAAATACATGTTGAAGTGTGTGCATAAGTCCTTTGGTTTAGGCGTGACACTCAATTTGAGCTTTTATTGCTTTAAATGCATTTTCAGCCCGAGCTGAGCACGTGTTTTTGAGTTTGAATGTATCTTCATAGGAATGAGTTGTGTGGTCAAATTATTGCTCATTTAGGCTTTCAGGAGGTCATCCTGAACAAAACACATGTTGAAGTGTGTGCATAAGTCCTTTGGTTTAGGCGTGACACTCAATTTGAGTTTTTATTGCTTTAAATGCATTTTCAGCCCGAGCTGAGCACGTTTTGTGAGTTTCAATGTATCTTTATAGGAATGAGTTGTGTAGTCAAACTAATGCTCATATGGGCTTCAGGAGGTCATCCTGAGCAAAATACATGTTGAAGTGTGTGCATAAGTCCTTTGGTTTAGGTGTGACACTCAATTTGAGTTTTAATTGCTTTAAATGCATTTTCAGCCCGAGCTGAGCACGTTTTGTGAGTTTGAATGTATCTTCATAGGAATGAGTTGTGTAGTCAAATTAATGCTCATTTAGGCTTCAGGTGGTCATCCTGAACTAAATACATGTTGAAGTGTGTGCATAAGTCCTTTGGTTTAGTCGTGACACTCAATTTGAGTTTTTATTGCTTTAAATTAAATGCATTTTCAGCCCGAGCTGAGCGCGCTTTCTGACTTTGAATGTATCTTCATAGGAATGAGTTGTGTGGTCAAATTAATGCTCATTTAGGCGTCAGGTGGTCATCCTGAACAAAATACATGTTGAAGTGTGTGCATAAGTCCTTTGGTTTAGGCGTGACACTCAATTTGAGTTTTTATTGCTTTAAATGCATTTTCAGCCCGAGCTGAGCACGTTTTGTGAGTTTGAATGTATCTTCATAGGAATGAGTTGTGTAGTCAAATTAATGCTCATATGGGCTTCAGGAGGTCATCCTGAACAAAATACATGTTGAAGTGTGTGCATAAGTCCTTTGGTTTAGGCGTGACACTCAATTTGAGTTTTTATTGCTTTAAATGCATTTTCAGCCCGAGCTGAGCGCGTTTTGTGAGTTTGAATGTATCTTCATAGGAATGAGTTGTGTGGTCAAATTAATGCCTATTTAGGCTTCAGGAGGTCACCCTGAACAAAATACATGTTGTAGTGTGTGCATAAGTCCTTTGGTTTAGGCGTGAGACTCAATTTGAGTTTTTATTGCTTTAAATGCATTTTCAGCCCGAGCTGAGCGCGTTTTGTGAGTTTGAATGTATCTTCATAGGAATGAGTTGTGTGGTCAAATTAATGCTCAATTAGGCGTCAGGTGGTCATCCTGAACAAAATACATGTTGAAGTGTGTGCATAAGTCCTTTGGTTTAGGCGTGACACTCAATTTGAGTTTTTATTGCTTTAAATGCATTTTCAGGCCGAGCTGAGCACGTTTTGTGTGTTTGAATGTATCTTCATAGGAATGAGTTGTGTGGTCAAATTAATGCTCATATGGGCTTCAGGAGGTCATCCTGAACAAAATACATGTTGAAGTGTGTGCATAAGTCCTTTGGTTTAGGCGTGACACTCAATTTGAGCTTTTATTGCTTTAAATGCATTTTCAGCCCGAGTTGAGCGCGTTTTGTGAGTTTGAATGTATCTTCATAGGAATGAGTTGTGTGGTCAAATTAATGCTCATTTAGGCTTCAGGTGGTCATCGTGAACAAAATACATGTTGAAGTGTGTGCATAAGTCCTTTGGTTTCGGCGTGACACTCAATTTGAGTTTTTATTGCTTTAAATGCATTTTCAGCCCGAGCTGAGCACGTTTTGTGAGTTTGAATGTATCTTCATAGGAATGAGTTATGTGGTCAAATTAATGCTCATATGGGCTTCAGGAGGTCATCCTGAACAAAATACATGTTGAAGTGTGTGCATTAGTCCTTTGGTTTAGGTGTGACACTCAATTTGAGTTTTTATTGCTTTAAATAAATTTTCAGCCCGAGCTGAGCACGTTTTTTGAGTTTGAATGTATCTTCATAGGAATGAGTTGTGTGGTCAAATTATTGCTCATTTAGGCTTCAGGAGGTCATCCTGAACAAAACACATGTTGAAGTGTGTGCATAAGTCCTTTGGTTTAGGCGTGACACTAAATTTTAGTTTTTATTGCTTTAAATGCATTTTCAGCCCGAGCTGAGCACGTTTTGTGAGTTTGAATGTATCTTCATAGAATGAGTTGTGTGGTCAAATGAATGCTCATTTAGGCTTCAGGTGGTCATCCTGAACAAAATACATGTTGAAGTGTGTGCATAAGTCCTTTGGTTTAGGCGTGACATTCAATTTGAGTTTTTATTGCTTTAAATGCATTTTCAGCCCGAGCTGAGCATGTTTTGTGAGTTTGAATGTATCTTCATAGGAATGAGTTGTGTGGTCAAATTAATGCTCATTTAGGCTTCAGTTGGTCATCCTGAACTAAATACATGTTGAAGTGTGTGCATAAGTCCTTTGGTTTAGGTGTGACACTCAATTTGAGTTTTTATTGCTTTAAATGCATTTTCAGCCCGAGCTGAGCGCGTTTTGTGAGTTTGAATGTATCTTCATAGGAATGAGTTGTGTGGTCAAATTAATGCTTATTTAGACTTCAGGAGGTCATCCTGAACAAAATACATGTTGAAGTGTGTGCATAAGTCCTTTGGTTTAGGCGTGACACTCAATTTGAGTTTTTATTGCTTTAAATGCATTTTCAGCCCGAGCTGAGCACGTTTTGTGAGTTTGAATGTATCTTCATAGGAATGAGTTGTGTAGTCAAATTAATGCTCATATGGGCTTCAGAAGGTCATCCTGAACAAAATACATGTTGAAGTGTGTGCATAAGTCCTTTGGTTTAGGCGTGACACTCAATTTGAGTTTTTATTGCTTTGAATATATTTTCAGCCCGAGCTGAGCACGTTTTGTGAGTTTGAATGTATCTTCATAGGAATGAGTTGTGTGGTCAAATTAATGCTCATTTAGGCTTCAGGTGGTCATCCTGAACTAAATACATGTTGAAGTGTGTGCATAAGTCCTTTGGTTTAGGCGTGACACTCAATTTGAGTTTTTATTGCTTTAAATGCATTTTCAGCCCGAGCTGAGCACGTTTTGTGAGTTTGAATGTATCTTCATAGGAATGAGTTGTGTAGTCAAATTAATGCTCATATGGGCTTCAGGAGGTCATCCTGAACTAAATACATGTTGAAAGTGTGTGCATAAGTCCTTTGGTTTAGGTGTGACACTAAATTTGAGTTTTTATTGCTTTAAATGCATTTTCAGCCCGAGCTGAGCGCGTTTTGTGAGTTTGAATGTATCTTCATAGGAATGAGTTGTGTGGTCAAATTAATGCTCATTTAGGCTTCAGGTGGTCATCCTGAACTAAATACATGTTGAAGTGTGTGCATAAGTCCTTTGGTTTAGGCGTGACACTCAATTTGAGTTTTTATTGCTTTAAATGCATTTTCAGCCCGAGCTGAGCACATTTTGTGAGTTTGAATGTATCTTCATAGGAATGAGTTGTGTAGTCAAATTAATGCTCATATGGGCTTCAGGAGGTCATCCTGAACAAAATACATGTTGAAGTGTGTGCATAAGTCCTTTGGTTTAGGTGTGACACTCAATTTGAGTTTTTATTGCTTTAAATGCATTTTCAGGCCGAGCTGAGCACGTTTTGTGTGTTTGAATGTATCTTCATAGGAATGAGTTGTGTGGTCAAATTAATGCTCATATGGGCTTCAGGAGGTCATCCTGAACAAAATACATGTTGAAATGTGTGCATAAGTCCTTTGGTTCAGGCGTGACACTCAATTTGAGCTTTTATTCCTTTAAATGCATTTTCAGCCCGAGTTGAGCACGTTTTGTGAGTTTGAATGTATCTTCATAGGAATGAGTTGTGTGGTCAAATTAATGCTCATTTAGGCTTCAGGTGGTCATCCTGAACTAAATACATGTTGAAGTGTTTGCATAAGTCCTTTGGTTTAGGCGTGACACTCAATTTGAGTTTTTATTGCTTTAAATGCATTTTCAGCCCGAGCTGAGCACGTTTTGTGAGTTTGAATGTATCTTCATAGGAATGAGTTGTGTAGTCAAATTAATGCTCATATGGGCTTCAGGATGTCATCCTGAACTAAATACATGTTGAAGTGTGTGCATAAGTCCTTTGGTTTAGGCGTGACACTCAATTTGAGTTTTTATTGCTTTAAATGCATTTTCAGCCCGAGTTGAGCACGTTTTGTGAGTTTGAATGTATCTTCATAGGAATGAGTTGTGTGGTCAAATTAATGCTCATTTAGGCTTCAGGTGGTCATCCTGAACTAAATACATGTTGAAGTGTGTGCATAAGTCCTTTGGTTTAGGTGTGACACTCAATTTGAGTTTTTATTGCTTTAAATGCATTTTCAGCCCAAGCTGAGCACGTTTTGTGAGTTTGAATGTATCTTCATAGGAATGAGTTGTGTGGTCAAATTAATGCTCATTTAGGCTTCAGGTGGTCATCCTGAACTAAATACATGTCGAAGTGTGTGCATAAGTCCTTTGGTTTAGGCGTGACACTCAATTTGAGTTTTTATTGCTTTAAATTAAATGCATTTTCAGCCCGAGCTGAGCGCGCTTTCTGACTTTGAATGTATCTTCATAGGAATGAGTTGTGTGGTCAAATTATTGCTGATTTAGGCTTCAGGAGGTCATCCTGAACAAAATACATGTTGAAGTGTGTGCATAAGTCCTTTGGTTTAGGCGTGACACTCAATTTGAGTTTTTATTGCTTTAAATGCATTTTCAGCCCGAGCTGAGCACGTTTTGTGAGTTTGAATGTATCTTCATAGGAATGAGTTGTGTGGTCAAATTAATGCTCATTTAGGCGTCAGGTGGTCATCCTGAACAAAATACATGTTGAAGTGTGTGCATAAGTCCTTTGGTTTAGGCGTGACACTCAATTTGAGTTTTTATTGCTTTAAATGCATTTTCAGGCCGAGCTGAGCACGTTTTGTGTGTTTGAATGTATCTTCATAGGAATGAGTTGTGTGGTCAAATTAATGCTCATATGGGCTTCAGGAGGTCATCCTGAACAAAATACATGTTGAAGTGTGTGCATAAGTCCTTTGGTTTAGGCGTGACACTCAATTTGAGCTTTTATTCCTTTAAATGCATTTTCAGCCCGAGCTGAGCACGTTTTGTGAGTTTGAATGTATCTTCATACGAATGAGTTGTGTGGTCAAATTAATGCTCATTTAGGCTTCAGGTGGTCATCCTGAACTAAATACATGTTGAAGTGTGGGCATAAGTCCTTTGGTTTAGGCGTGACACTCAATTTGAGTTTTTATTGCTTTAAATGCATTTTCAGCCCGAGCTGAGCACGTTTTGTGAGTTTGAATGTATCTTCATAGAATGAGTTGTGTGGTCAAATTAATGCTCATTTAGGCTTCAGGTGGTCATCCTGAACAAAATACATGTTGAAGTGTGTGCATAAGTCCTCTGGTTTAGGCGTGACATTCAATTTGAGTTTTTATTGCTTTAAATGCATTTTCAGCCCGAGCTGAGCATGTTTTGTGAGTTTGAATGTATCTTCATAGGAATGAGTTGTGTGGTCAAATTAATGCTCATTTAGGCTTCAGGTGGTCATCCTGAACTAAATACATGTTGATGTGTGTGCATAAGTCCTTTGGTTTAGGTGTGACACTCAATTTGAGTTTTTATTGCTTTAAATGCATTTTCAGCCCGAGCTGAGCGCGTTTTGTGAGTTTGAATGTATCGTCATAGAAATGAGTTGTGTGGTCAAATTAATGCTTATTTAGGCTTCAGGAGGTCATCCTGAACAAAATACATGTTGAAGTGTGTGCATAAGTCCTTTGGTTTAGGCGTGACACTCAATTTGAGTTTTTATTGCTTTAAATGCATTTTCAGGCCGAGCTGAGCACGTTTTGTGTGTTTGAATGTATCTTCATAGAATGAGTTGTGTGGTCAAATTAATGCTCATTTAGGCTTCAGGTGGTCATCCTGAACAAAATACATGTTGAAGTGTGTGCATAAGTCCTTTGGTTTAGGCGTGACATTCAATTTGAGTTTTTATTGCTTTAAATGCATTTTCAGCCCGAGCTGAGCATGTTTTGTGAGTTTGAATGTATCTTCATAGGAATGAGTTGTGTGGTCAAATTAATGCTCATTTAGGCTTCAGGTGGTCATCCTGAACTAAATACATGTTGATGTGTGTGCATAAGTCCTTTGGTTTAGGTGTGACACTCAATTTGAGTTTTTATTGCTTTAAATGCATTTTCAGCCCGAGCTGAGCGCGTTTTGTGAGTTTGAATGTATCTTCATAGGAATGAGTTGTGTGGTCAAATTAATGCTCAATTAGGCGTCAGGTGGTCATCCTGAACAAAATACATGTTGAAGTGTGTGCATAAGTCCTTTGGTTTAGGCGTGACACTCAATTTGAGTTTTTATTGCTTTAAATGCATTTTCAGGCCGAGCTGAGCACGTTTTGTGTGTTTGAATGTATCTTCATAGGAATGAGTTGTGTGGTCAAATTAATGCTCATATGGGCTTCAGGAGGTCATCCTGAACAAAATACATGTTGAAGTGTGTGCATAAGTCCTTTGGTTTAGGCGTGACACTCAATTTGAGCTTTTATTGCTTTAAATGCATTTTCAGCCCGAGTTGAGCGCGTTTTGTGAGTTTGAATGTATCTTCATAGGAATGAGTTGTGTGGTCAAATTAATGCTCATTTAGGCTTCAGGTGGTCATCCTGAACAAAATACATGTTGAAGTGTGTGCATTAGTCCTTTGGTTTAGGTGTGACACTCAATTTGAGTTTTTATTGCTTTAAATAAATTTTCAGCCCGAGCTGAGCACGTTTTTTGAGTTTGAATGTATCTTCATAGGAATGAGTTGTGTGGTCAAATTATTGCTCATTTAGGCTTCAGGAGGTCATCCTGAACAAAACACATGTTGAAGTGTGTGCATAAGTCCTTTGGTTTAGGCGTGACACTAAATTTTAGTTTTTATTGCTTTAAATGCATTTTCAGCCCGAGCTGAGCACGTTTTGTGAGTTTGAATGTATCTTCATAGAATGAGTTGTGTGGTCAAATGAATGCTCATTTAGGCTTCAGGTGGTCATCCTGAACAAAATACATGTTGAAGTGTGTGCATAAGTCCTTTGGTTTAGGCGTGACATTCAATTTGAGTTTTTATTGCTTTAAATGCATTTTCAGCCCGAGCTGAGCATGTTTTGTGAGTTTGAATGTATCTTCATAGGAATGAGTTGTGTGGTCAAATTAATGCTCATTTAGGCTTCAGTTGGTCATCCTGAACTAAATACATGTTGAAGTGTGTGCATAAGTCCTTTGGTTTAGGTGTGACACTCAATTTGAGTTTTTATTGCTTTAAATGCATTTTCAGCCCGAGCTGAGCGCGTTTTGTGAGTTTGAATGTATCTTCATAGGAATGAGTTGTGTGGTCAAATTAATGCTTATTTAGACTTCAGGAGGTCATCCTGAACAAAATACATGTTGAAGTGTGTGCATAAGTCCTTTGGTTTAGGCGTGACACTCAATTTGAGTTTTTATTGCTTTAAATGCATTTTCAACCCGAGCTGAGCACGTTTTGTGAGTTTGAATGTATCTTCATAGGAATGAGTTGTGTAGTCAAATTAATGCTCATATGGGCTTCAGAAGGTCATCCTGAACAAAATACATGTTGAAGTGTGTGCATAAGTCCTTTGGTTTAGGCGTGACACTCAATTTGAGTTTTTATTGCTTTGAATATATTTTCAGCCCGAGCTGAGCACGTTTTGTGAGTTTGAATGTATCTTCATAGGAATGAGTTGTGTGGTCAAATTAATGCTCATTTAGGCTTCAGGTGGTCATCCTGAACTAAATACATGTTGAAGTGTGTGCATAAGTCCTTTGGTTTAGGCGTGACACTCAATTTGAGTTTTTATTGCTTTAAATGCATTTTCAGCCCGAGCTGAGCACGTTTTGTGAGTTTGAATGTATCTTCATAGGAATGAGTTGTGTAGTCAAATTAATGCTCATATGGGCTTCAGGAGGTCATCCTGAACTAAATACATGTTGAAAGTGTGTGCATAAGTCCTTTGGTTTAGGTGTGACACTAAATTTGAGTTTTTATTGCTTTAAATGCATTTTCAGCCCGAGCTGAGCGCGTTTTGTGAGTTTGAATGTATCTTCATAGGAATGAGTTGTGTGGTCAAATTAATGCTCATTTAGGCTTCAGGTGGTCATCCTGAACTAAATACATGTTGAAGTGTGTGCATAAGTCCTTTGGTTTAGGCGTGACACTCAATTTGAGTTTTTATTGCTTTAAATTAAATGCATTTTCAGCCCGAGCTGAGCGCGCTTTCTGACTTTGAATGTATCTTCATAGGAATGAGTTGTGTGGTCAAATTATTGCTGATTTAGGCTTCAGGAGGTCATCCTGAACAAAATACATGTTGAAGTGTGTGCATAAGTCCTTTGGTTTAGGCGTGACACTCAATTTGAGTTTTTATTGCTTTAAATGCATTTTCAGCCCGAGCTGAGCACGTTTTGTGAGTTTGAATGTATCTTCATAGGAATGAGTTGTGTAGTCAAATTAATGCTCATATGGGCTTCAGGAGGTCATCCTGAACAAAATACATGTTGAAGTGTGTGCATAAGTCCTTTGGTTTAGGTGTGACACTCAATTTGAGTTTTTATTGCTTTAAATGCATTTTCAGGCCGAGCTGAGCACGTTTTGTGTGTTTGAATGTATCTTCATAGGAATGAGTTGTGTGGTCAAATTAATGCTCATATGGGCTTCAGGATGTCATCCTGAACAAAATACATGTTGAAGTGTGTGCATAAGTCCTTTGGTTCAGGCGTGACACTCAATTTGAGTTTTTATTGCTTTAAATGCATTTTCAGCCCGAGTTGAGCACGTCTTGTGAGTTTGAATGTATCTTCATAGGAATGAGTTGTGTGGTCAAATTAATGCTCATTTAGGCTTCAGGTGGTCATCCTGAACTAAATACATGTTGAAGTGTGTGCATAAGTCCTTTGGTTTAGGTGTGACACTCAATTTGAGTTTTTATTGCTTTAAATGCATTTTCAGCCCAAGCTGAGCACGTTTTGTGAGTTTGAATGTATCTTCATAGGAATGAGTTGTGTGGTCAAATTAATGCTCATTTAGGCTTCAGGTGGTCATCCTGAACTAAATACATGTTGAAGTGTGTGCATAAGTCCTTTGGTTTAGGCGTGACACTCAATTTGAGTTTTTATTGCTTTAAATTAAATGCATTTTCAGCCCGAGCTGAGCGCGCTTTCTGACTTTGAATGTATCTTCATAGGAATGAGTTGTGTGGTCAAATTATTGCTGATTTAGGCTTCAGGAGGTCATCCTGAACAAAATACATGTTGAAGTGTGTGCATAAGTCCTTTGGTTTAGGCGTGACACTCAATTTGAGTTTTTATTGCTTTAAATGCATTTTCAGCCCGAGCTGAGCACGTTTTGTGAGTTTGAATGTATCTTCATAGGAATGAGTTGTGTGGTCAAATTAATGCTCATTTAGGCGTCAGGTGGTCATCCTGAACAAAATACATGTTGAAGTGTGTGCATAAGTCCTTTGGTTTAGGCGTGACACTCAATTTGAGTTTTTATTGCTTTAAATGCATTTTCAGGCCGAGCTGAGCACGTTTTGTGTGTTTGAATGTATCTTCATAGGAATGAGTTGTGTGGTCAAATTAATGCTCATATGGGCTTCAGGAGGTCATCCTGAACAAAATACATGTTGAAGTGTGTGCATAAGTCCTTTGGTTTAGGCGTGACACTCAATTTGAGCTTTTATTCCTTTAAATGCATTTTCAGCCCGAGCTGAGCACGTTTTGTGAGTTTGAATGTATCTTCATAGGAATGAGTTGTGTGGTCAAATTAATGCTCATTTAGGCTTCAGGTGGTCATCCTGAACTAAATACATGTTGAAGTGTGGGCATAAGTCCTTTGGTTTAGGCGTGACACTCAATTTGAGTTTTTATTGCTTTAAATGCATTTTCAGCCCGAGCTGAGCACGTTTTGTGAGTTTGAATGTATCTTCATAGAATGAGTTGTGTGGTCAAATTAATGCTCATTTAGGCTTCAGGTGGTCATCCTGAACAAAATACATGTTGAAGTGTGTGCATAAGTCCTTTGGTTTAGGCGTGACATTCAATTTGAGTTTTTATTGCTTTAAATGCATTTTCAGCCCGAGCTGAGCATGTTTTGTGAGTTTGAATGTATCTTCATAGGAATGAGTTGTGTGGTCAAATTAATGCTCATTTAAGCTTCAGGTGGTCATCCTGAACTAAATACATGTTGATGTGTGTGCATAAGTCCTTTGGTTTAGGTGTGACACTCAATTTGAGTTTTTATTGCTTTAAATGCATTTTCAGCCCGAGCTGAGCGCGTTTTGTGAGTTTGAATGTATCGTAATAGAAATGAGTTGTGTGGTCAAATTAATGCTTATTTAGGCTTCAGGAGGTCATCCTGAACAAAATACATGTTGAAGTGTGTGCATAAGTCCTTTGGTTTAGGCGTGACACTCAATTTGAGTTTTTATTGCTTTAAATGCATTTTCAGGCCGAGCTGAGCACGTTTTGTGTGTTTGAATGTATCTTCATAGGAATGAGTTGTGTGGTCAAATTAATGCTCATATGGGCTTCAGGAGGTCATCCTGAACAAAATACATGTTGAAGTGTGTGCATAAGTCCTTTGGTTTAGGCGTGACACTCAATTTGAGTTTTTATTGCTTTAAATGCATTTTCAGGCCGAGCTGAGCACGTTTTGTGTGTTTGAATGTATCTTCATAGGAATGAGTTGTGTGGTCAAATTAATGCTCATATGGGCTTCAGGAGGTCATCCTGAACAAAATACATGTTGAAGTGTGTGCATAAGTCCTTTGGTTCAGGCGTGACACTCAATTTGAGCTTTTATTGCTTTAAATGCATTTTCAGCCCAAGCTGAGCACGTTTTGTGAGTTTGAATGTATCTTCATAGGAATGAGTTGTGTGGTCAAATTAATGCTCATTTAGGCTTCAGGTGGTCATCCTGAACTAAATACATGTTGAAGTGTGTGCATAAGTCCTTTGGTTTAGGCGTGACACTCAATTTGAGTTTTTATTGCTTTAAATTAAATGCATTTTCAGCCCGAGCTGAGCGCGCTTTCTGACTTTGAATGTATCTTCATAGGAATGAGTTGTGTGGTCAAATTATTGCTGATTTAGGCTTCAGGAGGTCATCCTGAACAAAATACATGTTGAAGTGTGTGCATAAGTCCTTTGGTTTAGGCGTGACACTCAATTTGAGTTTTTATTGCTTTAAATGCATTTTCAGCCCGAGCTGAGCACGTTTTGTGAGTTTGAATGTATCTTCATAGGAATGAGTTGTGTGGTCAAATTAATGCTCATTTAGGCGTCAGGTGGTCATCCTGAACAAAATACATGTTGAAGTGTGTGCATAAGTCCTTTGGTTTAGGCGTGACACTCAATTTGAGTTTTTATTGCTTTAAATGCATTTTCAGGCCGAGCTGAGCACGTTTTGTGTGTTTGAATGTATCTTCATAGGAATGAGTTGTGTGGTCAAATTAATGCCCATATGGGCTTCAGGAGGTCATCCTGAACAAAATACATGTTGAAGTGTGTGCATAAGTCCTTTGGTTCAGGCGTGACACTCAATTTGAGCTTTTATTGCTTTAAATGCATTTTCAGCCCGAGTTGAGCACGTTTTGTGAGTTTGAATGTATCTTCATAGGAATGAGTTGTGTGGTCAAAATAATGCTCATTTAGGCTTCAGGTGGTCATCGTGAACAAAATACATGTTGAAGTGTGTGCATAAGTCCTTTGGTTTAGGCGTGACACTCAATTTGAGTTTTTATTGCTTTAAATGCATTTTCAGCCCGAGCTGAGCACGTTTTGTGAGTTTGAATGAATCTTCATAGGAATGAGTTGTGTGGTCAAATTAATGCTCATATGGGCTTCAGGAGGTCATCCTGAACAAAATACATGTTGAAGTGAGTGCATAAGTCCTTTGGTTTAGGTGTGACACTCAATTTGAGTTTTTATTGCTTTAAATGCATTTTCAGCCCGAGCTGAGCACGTTTTTTGAGTTTGAATGTATCTTCATAGGAATGAGTTGTGTGGTCAAATTATTGCTCATTTAGGCTTCAGGAGGTCATCCTGAACAAAATACATGTTGAAGTGTGTGCATAAGTCCCTTGGTTTAGGCGTGACACTCAATTTGAGTTTTTATTGCTTTAAATGCATTTTCAGCCCGAGCTGAGCACGTTTTGTGAGTTTGAATGTATCTTCATAGAATGAGTTGTGTGGTCAAATTAATGCTCATTTAGGCTTCAGGTGGTCATCCTGAACAAAATACATGTTGAAGTGTGTGCATAAGTCCTTTGGTTTAGGCGTGACACTCAATTTGAGTTTTTATTGCTTTAAATTAAATGCATTTTCAGCCCGAGCTGAGCGCGCTTTCTGACTTTGAATGTATCTTCATAGGAATGAGTTGTGTGGTCAAATTATTGCTGATTTAGGCTTCAGGAGGTCATCCTGAACAAAATACATGTTGAAGTGTGTGCATAAGTCCTTTGGTTTAGGCGTGACACTCAATTTGAGTTTTTATTGCTTTAAATGCATTTTCAGGCCGAGCTGAGCACGTTTTGTGTGTTTGAATGTATCTTCATAGGAATGAGTTGTGTGGTCAAATTAATGCTCATTTAGGCTTCAGGTGGTCATCCTGAACAAAATACATGTTGAAGTGTGTGCATAAGTCCTTTGGTTTAGGCGTGACATTCAATTTGAGTTTTTATTGCTTTAAATGCATTTTCAGCCCGAGCTGAGCATGTTTTGTGAGTTTGAATGTATCTTCATAGGAATGAGTTGTGTGGTCAAATTAATGCTCATTTAGGCTTCAGGTGGTCATCCTGAACAAAATACATGTTGACGTGTGTGCATAAGTCCTTTGGTTTAGGTGTGACACTCAATTTGAGTTTTTATTGCTTTAAATGCATTTTCAGCCCAAGCTGAGCACGTTTTGTGAGTTTGAATGTATCTTCATAGGAATGAGTTGTGTGGTCAAATTAATGCTCATTTAGGCTTCAGGTGGTCATCCTGAACTAAATACATGTTGAAGTGTGTGCATAAGTCCTTTGGTTTAGGCGTGACACTCAATTTGAGTTTTTATTGCTTTAAATGCATTTTCAGCCCGAGCTGAGCGCGCTTTCTGACTTTGAATGTATCTTCATAGGAATGAGTTGTGTGGTCAAATTATTGCTGATTTAGGCTTCAGGAGGTCATCCTGAACAAAATACATGTTGAAGTGTGTGCATAAGTCCTTTGGTTTAGGCGTGACACTCAATTTGAGTTTTTATTGCTTTAAATGCATTTTCAGCCCGAGCTGAGCACGTTTTGTGAGTTTGAATGTATCTTCATAGGAATGAGTTGTGTGGTCAAATTAATGCTCATTTAGGCGTCAGGTGGTCATCCTGAACAAAATACATGTTGAAGTGTGTGCATAAGTCCTTTGGTTTAGGCGTGACACTCAATTTGAGTTTTTATTGCTTTAAATGCATTTTCAGGCCGAGCTGAGCACGTTTTGTGTGTTTGAATGTATCTTCATAGGAATGAGTTGTGTGGTCAAATTAATGCCCATATGGGCTTCAGGAGGTCATCCTGAACAAAATACATGTTGAAGTGTGTGCATAAGTCCTTTGGTTCAGGCGTGACACTCAATTTGAGCTTTTATTGCTTTAAATGCATTTTCAGCCCGAGTTGAGCACGTTTTGTGAGTTTGAATGTATCTTCATAGGAATGAGTTGTGTGGTCAAAATAATGCTCATTTAGGCTTCAGGTGGTCATCGTGAACAAAATACATGTTGAAGTGTGTGCATAAGTCCTTTGGTTTAGGCGTGACACTCAATTTGAGTTTTTATTGCTTTAAATGCATTTTCAGCCCGAGCTGAGCACGTTTTGTGAGTTTGAATGTATCTTCATAGGAATGAGTTGTGTGGTCAAATTAATGCTCATATGGGCTTCAGGAGGTCATCCTGAACAAAATACATGTTGAAGTGAGTGCATAAGTCCTTTGGTTTAGGTGTGACACTCAATTTGAGTTTTTATTGCTTTAAATGCATTTTCAGCCCGAGCTGAGCACGTTTTTTGAGTTTGAATGTATCTTCATAGGAATGAGTTGTGTGGTCAAATTATTGCTCATTTAGGCTTCAGGAGGTCATCCTGAACAAAATACATGTTGAAGTGTGTGCATAAGTCCTTTGGTTTAGGCGTGACACTCAATTTGAGTTTTTATTGCTTTAAATGCATTTTCAGCCCGAGCTGAGCACGTTTTGTGAGTTTGAATGTATCTTCATAGAATGAGTTGTGTGGTCAAATTAATGCTCATTTAGGCTTCAGGTGGTCATCCTGAACAAAATACATGTTGAAGTGTGTGCATAAGTCCTTTGGTTTAGGCGTGACACTCAATTTGAGTTTTTATTGCTTTAAATTAAATGCATTTTCAGCCCGAGCTGAGCGCGCTTTCTGACTTTGAATGTATCTTCATAGGAATGAGTTGTGTGGTCAAATTATTGCTGATTTAGGCTTCAGGAGGTCATCCTGAACAAAATACATGTTGAAGTGTGTGCATAAGTCCTTTGGTTTAGGCGTGACACTCAATTTGAGTTTTTATTGCTTTAAATGCATTTTCAGGCCGAGCTGAGCACGTTTTGTGTGTTTGAATGTATCTTCATAGGAATGAGTTGTGTGGTCAAATTAATGCTCATTTAGGCTTCAGGTGGTCATCCTGAACAAAATACATGTTGAAGTGTGTGCATAAGTCCTTTGGTTTAGGCGTGACATTCAATTTGAGTTTTTATTGCTTTAAATGCATTTTCAGCCCGAGCTGAGCATGTTTTGTGAGTTTGAATGTATCTTCATAGGAATGAGTTGTGTGGTCAAATTAATGCTCATTTAGGCTTCAGGTGGTCATCCTGAACAAAATACATGTTGACGTGTGTGCATAAGTCCTTTGGTTTAGGTGTGACACTCAATTTGAGTTTTTATTGCTTTAAATGCATTTTCAGCCCGAGCTGAGCGCGTTTTGTGAGTTTGAATGTATCTTCATAGGAATGAGTTGTGTGGTCAAATTAATGCTTATTTAGGCTTCAGGAGGTCATCCTGAACAAAATACATGTTGAAGTGTGTGCATAAGTCCTTTGGTTTAGGCGTGACACTCAATTTGAGTTTTTATTGCTTTAAATGCATTTTTAGCCCGAGTTGAGCACGTTTTGTGAGTTTGAATGTATCTTCATAGGAATGAGTTGTGTGGTCAAATTAATGCTCATTTAGGCTTCAGGTGGTCATCCTGAACTAAATACATGTTGAAGTGTGTGCATAAGTCCTTTGGTTTAGGCGTGACACTCAATTTGAGTTTTTATTGCTTTAAATGCATTTTCAGCCCGAGCTGAGCACGTTTTGTGAGTTTGAATGTATCTTCATAGGAATGAGTTGTGTAGTCAAATTAATGCTCATATGGGCTTCAGGAGGTCATCCTGAACAAAATACATGTTGAAGTGTGTGCATAAGTCCTTTGGTTTAGGTGTGACACTCAATTTGAGTTTTTATTGCTTTAAATGCATTTTCAGCCGGAGCTGAGCACGTTTTGTGAGTTTGAATGTATCTTCATAGGTGTTGAGGAGAGTGAGCTTTTCGTTTGCTTCTTGCTCTCCTTGGACACAAGTCCTTTTATACCTCTGTAAGGTGGAATAAAGACCAAACACCACGTCGTACTTTTTCAGTTTATCACAGCACAGCACAAATCGATTTGGGCTTCCGAGAGTTTCAGATTTCTTTCGGAAGCGTCAAAGAAACACATTCATGAGATTATATAGAGACAATATGATAATGAGAGGCGGGGAGGTACGCCTCTCATGCAAATCCCTGAAACAAAGAAAGTAACATGTCATCTAACCCGGCGTGGCTGGAAGAAGTTGGGAGCGGTGGGGTTCGAGGGCACTAAAGGTGATTGTAAACACAGCGAGCAGAAAATACCTTTAACAACATTCTACATTGTTTCTCTCAAGTGCCTGAACAAACACAACTAGCAGAGAGGAACAACACCATAACCATTAAACCTACCTAAGCAAAAAACTAGAGACAAAGAAGGTCAAGCAAAGTTCGACCTTGAAATGATGACGAAGTATAGACCACTGCTGTTGGTCACAGATCTTGAGATTAGGGTTCCTCTTTGAGGGCACTTGACAGCCTTCAGGGATTTATATGAGGTGGTGGAGGCAAGAAAACCCTCGGGGGGCTGTTAATTAACCAAGTGAAAATAGGACCTAAACTTCACACTACATTCTTTGTTTTAAGTACTTCAGCAGATGTTCAGGACAGAGACTAGTGTCAATAGTTCTCATAGCAAGATGAAATTCCTCAACAATGTTCTACTACTACTTCTAGCGGAATATTTCCTTAACAAATCCCTCTCTTGATCACAATTAATATTGTGATCACAAAACTTCAGTGCCAAAATCCGTCGTCAAAGCGGAACAACAAATTCCCCCTTGTGCAAGCATTATCAAACAAACTACAGCCGGAAATAACAGTCTCAGTGAAGCCTGACACCAGTGCCCACATTAGTAGAGAAATAGAGACCAAAATAACCAGTATAATCAGAAAGATATGTTATTAGTTCTGGGCCCCCTGAGAACTTTGTCTTGGTTTCACGTCCAGTTGTCCTTCCGAATGTCACTTTGAAGTTGGAGATGCTTCTTGGGGCTGACGCATTCCTTCCCGGTAGACAGCATGATGGGTCCTTTGTGTCACTCTGCGTGGTCCCATTCATCTCGGCTGATGCCACTTCCGCTTGAGGACCCTTAGATACACCTGCTCCGGATACGTCTGTGGTTTCACGCCTGGCTCGTTCGGGTGCCCACACCCGAGTGCAGTCTGCTTCTGGAAATGAGAGACGAGCACACTCAATGAGTCCATGTATGCTTTATGGGGAACCATCTGTCGAAGAGTGCCCTGGTCCATCGATCGCCACGGACCAGGGAACTCCTGGCCATGCTCCAGCTCAAAAGGTGTGAAACCTGTGGCAGAATTAATAGTGGACCTCACAGCAAGTAACGCGATCGGCAGCGCATCGACCCAATTCAGTTTTGCCGATGCCATTATCTTGGAAAGTTTTAGTTTGAGCGTTTGGTTCATTCGTTCAACCAGTCCTTGCGATTGTGGATGATAAACCGTGCCAAATTTATGCTTAAGCCCCAACAACTGCTCGACTTGTTGGAGATGTTTATTCTTGAAATGAGTACCATTATCCGATCGAACCACACGCGGAAACCCATGCGTTGGAACGTAGTGGTTTACCAAAATCTTAATTACAGCCATCGCATCTTCTTTGCCACATGCGTAAGCCTCGGGCCATCGAGTGTAAGCGTCCACCATCACTAGAAGGTATCGTTTGCCTCTAATCCTATCTATCATGTCAGTGAAATCGATAACGACTTCCTCACCTGGACCCCGGGGTAGCAGATACACCCCAGGTACCGTCCTGAGACTTTTCCTTACATTATGTCGATTACAGACCTCACACCCCAAAACTACCTCATTTACCATATCCAGAAGGCGAGGATGATACCAGGATCTTAATTTATCTGCCACATTCCTTTTTGCCAAATGAGCTGGACCGTGTGCCTCGTGAATTAGAGTCTTCAATTTATCTGCTGACGGAACTGGGCGTCCGTCTGTTTTGTGCCGATACAAACCAGTCTCATCCCTGGCCACCCTGTTTGTGCATAGCCAGTAGTTCTTCTCCTCAGGGGATGCCCTCTCTTGATCTGCAAGAAGGTGGTTAATGTCCAGATCATACATCTTCCCCATTGTTGGTTCTACGACCATCACTGGCTGGCTCACCTTGTAGCCCGCTGTCTCTTTCGCTACCTTATCTGCCCTGTCATTTCCCACTTCTACATAGGAAGTCCCTCCAGTATGTGCCCTGCATTTAACAATGGCTACTTCTTTTGGTTTTAACAGAGCCTCTCCGAGTCTTTGGATTTCCACACTATGTTTAATTGATGTTCCGGCTGCTGTTCTGTACCCATTCCTTCGCCAGAGGGGCATCTCTGTAAAAATCGCCCCGACTACATATGCTGAATCCGTGTAGATGTTAACCCTTAACCCTTGCGCCCTCTCTAGTGCCCTTATAACTGCTACCAGCTCGGCTCTCTGGGCCGACTGTTTCCCTTCTATTCTGTCAGTTTCTTGTATCTTAAATTGTCTTGTTTGTTGGCCATCATCGATTATTACCGAATAGGCCGAGATCAGCCCTTCTGTTGGATGTCTAAAGCAACAGCCATCTGTGAACACGCTATAATCTGGTTCCGATATTGGTGCGGCATACAAACCTTCTCTGAGCTTTTCTTCATTCAGGGAAAGGTCGGCACAACAATGGGGTGCGCCTTCAACCATTCCATCTGCCGCATTGATTCCTTCTGATTTGTATGTCAGATTGGGTCTGTGTAAAATTCTGTCCAATTTGTCACTTCGTTTTGCTGACATCGTAAAATCTTTAGAACAGACAAATGCCGCCACTGCGTGAGAAGTAAGGACCGTAAGGGGATTGTTCAACACAATGTGATCCACTTTTTTCAAACATTTGCCTAATGCTGCCGCATATCTGACACATGCTGAATGTTTTTGTTCAATTGGGTCCAATTGCATGCGGACGTATGTCAAAATTCATCAAAATTTGTCTTTTACTTCCCTGTTGTTCATGTTCCTGTCATCCACATTTCCCTCTCTTTTCTGAAAAAGAACTACAGAAACAAAGCCTTCTTTTTCGGAAATATCCAAGTAAATCAGCTAAATCAGGCCGCACAAGAGAAACCGGCATCGCTGTACCTTCTGATGTGTTCAATCTCCCCTAAAATTTAAAGGCAGAGCGAATTGTAATTTTTTCCATGCGATAGTTTGAAACTGCAAAAAGCCAAACGTCAAAGGAACCACCTTGCGGCATCCAAACAGCAAATCTTAGATGATGCATCGAGAAGAACATTACCATACCGAACAAGTACAACGCCATCCGTAGGTCGAAAAGCGTAGAGTAGCTGTTTAAGCACTTGAATAAAAATTCCAGAAGACAAAAGTGAATACGTGGGGCAAACGAGTGTAGCATAATTTAACTCCAAGGTGAGAGAATGAGAAAAGTCCCTATACGATCCTGAAAGTGGTATATGGAACAACCTTATCTAAATCGATTACAGAAGAATGTGTACAAACGAGAATTATTGTATATTTGAGTAGACGGCAAAAACAGTACGTGCAGCGCGGCCATAGATACCAGTCAATGAGATGAGATCCTCTGACAGGTCCACTCTGGCTGCCACACCCTTCAGGACCTACAATAATTGAGGAGGAGGGAACATTAAATAAATTGCCTTGTGTTTCATCCAACCAGGCCATGCGATATATTTCATTCTCTAGTTTGTCAAAAGCATTGTGCAGTGGGAAGGACCCATCAGTGGATGGTAAGGTCATATGGAGGAAGTCTAAGGAGACCAAAGCCGATACTGTTGGAAGACAGAGTTCAGTGGTGGGTCATCGGCTGACTTTAGCAACAGTCAGCCTTGTATCAGCAGGCATTGGGAGCAAGTGTGGTCCAGCATGTTCAAGTTCATGACAGTCTTTCAGTGAGGCCAGCAGCGATCCCTATTGTTGGGGATTCGGTTACCCATGGAGCAGATGGGTATTGTCCATGTGGGGGTGCCGTATCCTGTCATTGTTGTTGGTTTTGTGGAGGAGGAGTCGGGGCTTGTTGATCATAGCCTGATTGATGAACAGGTGGGTGCCGGCGGTGCGGGCATTTCCTTGTCCAATGATTCACATCACCACAAATGAAACAGCCAGCTTGGCTCCCGTGACTTCCTCGTCCACGCCCACCTTCCCGTCTCGGACCTCCCCCCAGCCATGCGTCTCGGCCCTGCCTTGTGGGCAGGTCGTAATGTTGAGGTGGGGCTTGGACCTGCGGTGGGGGTGTGATCAGCCGTGGTGGAGCCTGTTGAGAGACACTGATTGACAATTGATTAGATCTCCCAAGTTTCTCTTTTTTGCATGCATTACTGGTGGCTCTCTTAGCCTCTTCTACTCGTGGGTTCAAAGAGTTGTTCTGTAGCTTGGATGTTTTCTCAGTCTCTTCCTCGGTTCTCATTCGAGATTGCTGCACATAATATAGGAAATGAGTTTGCCAGTTCACGTCATCTGAAGTGGGGAGAGTGGGAGAGTTAGTCATCATTTTCTGCACATCAGACGGACAACCCCCCAGCACTGCTTGCCTGAACAAAGCTTGAGTCAATGGATGACTATTGGGGTCCTTCCCAGTTGCAGTCACCCAAGCATCTATACAATTAACCAAATAAGTCATTGGGTGTACCTCAGATAACAATTCAAACGCCAATTGTTGTAGAGGACCCAATGTTGTTGGATAAAGGGAACTCAGCGCGTCAGATTTTCTATTATTCAACCTAGTCAATTTGCAAGAGGCTATTCCCTCTAAAAGGTCCATAATCTCTTTGGGTAAATACTTACTCTTAAGCCAGTCTATTGCCCATAACTGTATGTCATAGTCAATTTTAGGCAAATCCAGCAACATTTGCCTCATCAATTCAGTCTCCCTGGTTATAAAAGTGGTTGCATCCCAAACACTCATGCTCTCATTATCCTGTTTAATTTGCATACATTTTTCTAATTTTACCAATTGTTTATGAACCACCCTGGGCAGATCAGGGGGAAGCTTGGCACACAATGGATTCGGGTGGGGGCCAGTAAAATGGCTAGTATGTGTTATCCCCCTTTCCTCGCCTATGTTCATATGGCCGCTCGGCACTTGTAGTGGGGTCATAAATTTAGCGCTCCTCACCCCATGCGGTGGAGGAGGCATCATCGCTGCCTTGTTTATCATAACTTTGTCGGAGTTACTTTGTTTGTTCATTTTTTTCTTTTTCCGATGTCGAAGGCAGTGGTCAAACCGCCCATGAAATGCAATATATATAAAAACCTCTACTTGTCAACTTGACTCTCTCTTTTCCCCTCACATATCAACCACATCACTCGTTCTGCACATTATCATCATAGAAACATCCGCCGGCTCCGCTCTTCTCTCACTCCTCACATTCAAAGCCATCCATAACCTAGCCCCTCCATACCTATCTGACCTCAAAACACATCTGTTTGGACAAGCCTATTCACTCGGACCATAAAGCCATTATTCTTTTTGTTGTATTTTTCCTTATTTTATTTGATGTTGTTTTCACATCGTATTCGTGATTTTAACTGCTTGTTGTAAGGTGTCCTTGAGTTCCTCGAAAGGCGTCCACAAATAAAATGTATTATTAGTAATATTATTATTATTATTATTAGTATAGCTCGAATTGAATTTCACTTAGCTTTTTCTTTTTATATTTCAAACTATTGTCTTATTCTTACAATTTATTCTTAAATCCTTGTTTTCTCGCTTTACTTACCCCTCTGCGCAGTGCATTCGCCCTTTTCTCTCTCTGCGCAATGCATTCGCCTTCCTTTCTTTCCTACTTACCACCAGACGGTATTTCAACCGTTTTCTTGCCATCAGGCCTTCCGTCCATCTTACAGTTCACCATGTTTTTATCATACTCACCGTCCAATATACTCCCTTATGGACCGTGTGACGTCACGTAATTCTCCAATTGTAACAATGGAGCTGTCCCTAACTTGCCCTAAAAATACAGCTGTTTACTCAGGCCCCGATCTCCAGTCGGCAGTCCTGCATTTTGACAGCATCCAGAATAATAAAAATTACCTGGACCTGCTCCAGCAATTAACCACTAATTTTTTAATTGCCTACTAACTCAGTTTGGTCTTTGCTCGTCAGCTACTAGCCAAACCTATGTCTCAACGGTTCTACCTAATTTAAACCGCCTACGTGGTGACTCAATAACTGTGCCAATTCAGTTATCTACTACTCAGTGGCAAAGTTTGGACGGTATATTGTTTTGAATATACCTCACACCTATCCTTTAATTCCTTTTTCCTGTACAGTACTTCATTTTTCCATAGTCACATATCTCTTAAAACTCATTATCAATTCACATATCTCTTAAAACTCATTATCAATTTGTTATTTGCCACCTACAAGATCCAATCACTATACTTGGTTCAACACGTTCAGGATCAGAGCAGTTTGATTTGATCGGTCCTGATTGGACATAAGCCGAATCTTGACACTTCGCCCGTAATAGCAGGAACAGGTGTGTCTTACCTTATTTAGCGGGGCCCCTGGTTACTGCCTGATCTTGAAGGTCTTGGAACCGGTGTCTGTCTTTTTCCAGAGGGATCCTGTTCGTGACGCCATTTGTTGAGGAGAGTGAGCTTTTCGTTTGCTTCTTGCTCTCCTTGGACACAAGTCCTTTTATACCTCTGTAAGGTGGAATAAAGACCAAACACCACGTCGTACTTTTTCAGTTTATCACAGCACAGCACAAATCGATTTGGGCTTCCGAGAGTTTCAGATTTCTTTCGGAAGCGTCAAAGAAACACATTCATGAGATTATATAGAGACAATATGATAATGAGAGGCGGGGAGGTACGCCTCTCATGCAAATCCCTGAAACAAAGAAAGTAACATGTCATCTAACCCGGCGTGGCTGGAAGAAGTTGGGAGCGGTGGGGTTCGAGGGCACTAAAGGTGATTGTAAACACAGCGAGCAGAAAATACCTTTAACAGCATTCTACATTGTTTCTCTCAAGTGCCTGAACAAACACAACTAGCAGAGAGGAACAACACCATAACCATTAAACCTACCTAAGCAAAAAACTAGAGACAAAGAAGGTCAAGCAAAGTTCGACCTTGAAATGATGACGAAGTATAGACCACTGCTGTTGGTCACAGATCTTGAGATTAGGGTTCCTCTTTGAGGGCACTTGACAGCCTTCAGGGATTTATATGAGGTGGTGGAGGCAGGAAAACCCTCGGGGGGCTGTTAATTAACCAAGTGAAAATAGGACCTAAACTTCACACTACATTCTTTGTTTTAAGTACTTCAGCAGATGTTCAGGACAGAGACTAGTGTCAATAGTTCTCATAGCAAGATGAAATTCCTCAACAATGTTCTACTACTACTTCTAGCGGAATATTTCCTTAACAATAGGAATGAGTTGTGTGGTCAAATTAATGCTCATTTAGGCTTCAGGTGGTCATCCTGAACTAAATACATGTTGAAGTGTGTGCATAAGTCCTTTGGTTTAGGCGTGACACTCAATTTGAGTTTTTATTGCTTTAAATTAAATGCATTTTCAGCCCGAGCTGAGCGCGCTTTCTGACTTTGAATGTATCTTCATAGGAATGAGTTGTGTGGTGGAATTATTGCTGATTTAGGCTTCAGGAGGTCATCCTGAACAAAATACATGTTGAAGTGTGTGCATAAGTCCTTTGGTTTAGGCGTGACACTCAATTTGAGTTTTTATTGCTTTAAATGCATTTTCAGCCCGAGCTGAGCACGTTTTGTGAGTTTGAATGTATCTTCATAGAATGAGTTGTGTGGTCAAATTAATGCTCATTTAGGCTTCAGGTGGTCATCCTGAACAAAATACATGTTGAAGTGTGTGCATAAGTCCTTTGATTTAGGCGTGACACTCAATTTGAGTTTTTATTGCTTTAAATGCATTTTCAGCCCGAGCTGAGCACGTTTTGTGAGTTTGAATGTATCTTCATAGGAATGAGTTGTGTGGTCAAATTAATGCTCATTTAGGCTTCAGGTGGTCATCCTGAACTAAATACATGTTGAAGTGTGGGCATAAGTCCTTTGGTTTAGGTGTGACACTCAATTTGAGTTTTTATTGCTTTAAATGCATTTTCAGCCCAAGCTGAGCACGTTTTGTGAGTTTGAATGTATCTTCATAGAATGAGTTGTGTGGTCAAATTAATGCTCATTTAGGCTTCAGGTGGTCATCCTGAACAAAATACATGTTGAAGTGTGTGCATAAGTCCTTTGGTTTAGGCGTGACATTCAATTTGAGTTTTTATTGCTTTAAATGCATTTTCAGCCCAAGCTGAGCACGTTTTGTGAGTTTGAATGTATCTTCATAGGAATGAGTGTGTGGTCAAATTAATGCTCATTTAGGCTTCAGGTGGTCATCCTGAACAAAATACATGTTGACGTGTGTGCATAAGTCCTTTGGTTTAGGTGTGACACTCAATTTGAGTTTTTATTGCTTTAAATTAAATGCATTTTCAGCCCGAGCTGAGCGCGCTTTCTGACTTTGAATGTATCTTCATAGGAATGAGTTGTGTGGTGAAATTATTGCTGATTTAGGCTTCAGGAGGCCATCCTGAACAAAATACATGTTGAAGTGTGTGCATGAGTCCTTTGGTTTAGGCGTGACACTCAATTTGAGTTTTTATTGCTTTAAATGCATTTTCAGCCCGAGCTGAGCACGTTTTGTGAGTTTGAATGTATCTTCATAGGAATGAGTTGTGTGGTCAAATTAATGCTCATTTAAGCTTCAGGTGGTCATCCTGAACTAAATACATGTTGAAGTGTGGGCATAAATCCTTTGGTTTAGGCGTGACACTCAATTTGAGTTTTTATTGCTTTAAATGCATTTTCAGCCCGAGCTGAGCACGTTTTGTGAGTTTGAATGTATCTTCATAGAATGAGTTGTGTGGTCAAATTAATGCTCATTTAGGCTTCAGGTGGTCATCCTGAACAAAATACATGTTGAAGTGTGTGCATAAGTCCTTTGGTTTAGGCGTGACATTCAATTTGAGTTTTTATTGCTTTAAATGCATTTTCAGCCCGAGCTGAGCATGTTTTGTGAGTTTGAATGTATCTTCATAGGAATGAGTTGTGTGGTCAAATTAATGCTCATTTAGGCTTCAGGAGGTCATCCTGAACAAAATACATGTTGACGTGTGTGAATAAGTCCTTTGGTTTAGGTGTGACACTCAATTTGAGTTTTTATTGCTTTAAATGCATTTTCAGCCCGAGTTGAGCACGTTTTGTGAGTTTGAAAATATCTTCATAGGAATGAGTTGTGTGGTCAAATTAATGCTCATTTAGGCTTCAGGTGGTCATCCTGAACTAAATACATGATGAAGTGTGTGCATAAGTCCTTTGGTTTAGGCGTGACACTCAATTTGAGTTTTTATTGCTTTAAATGCATTTTCAGCCCGAGCTGAGCACGTTTTGTGAGTTTGAATGTATCTTCATAGGAATGAGTTGTGTAGTCAAATTAATGCTCATATGGGCTTCAGGAGGTCATCCTGAACAAAATACATGTTGAAGTGTGTGCATAAGTCCTTTGGTTTAGGTGTGACACTCAATTTGAGTTTTTATTGCTTTAAATGCATTTTCAGCCCGAGCTGAGCACGTTTTGTGAGTTTGAATGTATCTTCATAGGAATGAGTTGTGTGGTCAAATTAATGCTCATTTAGGCTTCAGGTGGTCATCCAGAACTAAATACATGTTGAAGTGTGTGCATAAGTCCTTTGGTTTAGGCGTGACACTCAATTTGAGTTTTTATTGCTTTAAATTAAATGCATTTTCAGCCCGAGCTGAGCGCGCTTTCTGACTTTGAATGTATCTTCATAGGAATGAGTTGTGTGGTGAAATTATTGCTGATTTAGGCTTCAGGAGGTCATCCTGAACAAAATACATGTTGAAGTGTGTGCATAAGTCCTTTGGTTTAGGCGTGACACTCAATTTGAGTTTTTATTGCTTTAAATGCATTTTCAGCCCGAGCTGAGCACGTTTTGTGAGTTTGAATGTATCTTCATAGGAATGAGTTGTGTGGTCAAATTAATGCTCATTTAGGCTTCAGGTGGTCATCCTGAACTAAATACATGTTGAAGTGTGTGCATAAGTCCTTTGGTTTAGGCGTGACACTCAATTTGAGTTTTTATTGCTTTAAATGCATTTTCAGCCCGAGCTGAGCACGTTTTGTGAGTTTGAATGTATCTTTATAGGAATGAGTTGTGTAGTCAAATTATTGCTCATATGGGCTTCAGGAGGTCATCCTGAACAAAATACATGTTGACGTGTGTGCATAAGTCCTTTGGTTTAGGTGTGACACTCAATTTGAGTTTTTATTGCTTTAAATGCATTTTCAGCCCGAGCTGAGCACGTTTTGTGAGTTTGAATGTATCTTCATAGGAATGAGTTGTGTAGTCAAATTAATGCTCATTTAGGCTTCAGGTGGTCATCCTGAACTAAATACATGTTGAAGTGTGTGCATAAGTCCTTTGGTTTAGGCGTGACACTCAATTTGAGTTTTTATTGCTTTAAATTAAATGCATTTTCAGCCCGAGCTGAGCGCGCTTTCTGACTTTGAATGTATCTTCATAGGAATGAGTTGTGTGGTCAAATTAATGCTCATTTAGGCGTCAGGTGGTCATCCTGAACAAAATACATGTTGAAGTGTGTGCATAAGTCCTTTGGTTTAGGCGTGACACTCAATTTGAGCTTTTATTGCTTTAAATGCATTTTCAGCCCGAGCTGAGCACGTTTTGTGAGTTTGAATGTATCTTCATAGGAATGAGTTGTGTGGTCAAATTAATGCTCATTTAGGCTTCAGGTGGTCATCCTGAACAAAATACATGTTGAAGTGTGTGCATAAGTCCTTTGGTTTAGGTGTGACACTCAATTTGAGTTTTTATTGCTTTAAATGCATTTTCAGCCCGAGCTGAGCGCGTTTTGTGAGTTTGAATGTATCTTCATAGGAATGAGTTGTGTGGTCAAATTAATGCTTATTTAGGCTTCAGGAGGTCATCCTGAACAAAATACATGTTGAAGTGTGTGCATAAGTCCTTTGGTTTAGGCGTGACACTCAATTTGAGTTTTTATTGCTTTAAATGCATTTTCAGCCCGAGTTGAGCACGTTTTGTGAGTTTGAATGTATCTTCATAGGAATGAGTTGTGTGGTCAAATTAATGCTCATTTAGGCGTCAGGTGGTCATCCTGAACAAAATACATGTTGAAGTGTGTGCATAAGTCCTTTGGTTTAGGCGTGACACTCAATTTGAGTTTTTATTGCTTTAAATGCATTTTCAGCCCGAGCTAAGCAAGTTTTGTGAGTTTAAATGTATCTTCATAGGAATGAGTTGTGTAGTCAAATTAATGCTCATATGGGGTTCAGAGGGTCATCCTGAACAAAATACATGTTGAAGTGTGTGCATAAGTCCTTTGGTTTAGGTGTGACACTCAATTTGAGTTTTTATTGCTTTAAATGCATTTTCAGCCCGAGCTGAGCACGTTTTGTGAGTTTGAATGTATCTTCATAGGAATGAGATGTGTGGTCAAATTAATGCTCATTTAGGCTTCAGGTGGTCATCCTGAACTAAATACATGTTTATATGTGTGCATAAGTCCTTTGGTTTAGGTGTGACACTCAATTTGAGTTTTTATTGCTTTAAATGCATTTTCAGCCCGAGCTGAGCGCGTTTTGTGAGTTTGAATGTATCGTCATAGGAATGAGTTGTGTGGTCAAATTAATGCTTATTTAGGCTTCAGGAGGTCATCCTGAACAAAATACATGTTGAAGTGTGTGCATAAGTCCTTTGGTTTAGGTGTGACACTCAATTTGAGTTTTTATTGCTTTAAATGCATTTTCAGCCCGAGCTGAGCACGTTTTGTGAGTTTGAATGTATCTTCATAGGAATGAGTTGTGTAGTCAAATTAATGCTCATTTAGGCTTCAGGTGGTCATCCTGAACTAAATACATGTTGAAGTGTGTGCATAAGTCCTTTGGTTTAGGCGTGACACTCAATTTGAGTTTTTATTGCTTTAAATTAAATGCATTTTCAGCCCGAGCTGAGCGCGCTTTCTGACTTTGAATGTATCTTCATAGGAATGAGTTGTGTGGTCAAATTAATGCTCATTTAGGCGTCAGGTGGTCATCCTGAACAAAATACATGTTGAAGTGTGTGCATAAGTCCTTTGGTTTAGGCGTGACACTCAATTTGCGTTTTTATTGCTTTAAATGCATTTTCAGGCCGAGCTGAGCACGTTTTGTGTGTTTGAATGTATCTTCATAGGAATGAGTTGTGTGGTCAAATTAATGCTCATATGGGCTTCAGGAGGTCATCCTGAACAAAATACATGTTGAAGTGTGTGCATAAGTCCTTTGGTTTAGGCGTGACACTCAATTTGAGCTTTTATTCCTTTAAATGCATTTTCAGCCCGAGCTGAGCACGTTTTGTGAGTTTGAATGTATCTTCATAGGAATGAGTTGTGTGGTCAAATTAATGCTCATTTAGGCTTCAGGTGGTCATCCTGAACTAAATACATGTTGAAGTGTGGGCATAAGTCCTTTGGTTTAGGCGTGACACTCAATTTGAGTTTTTATTGCTTTAAATGCATTTTCAGCCCGAGCTGAGCACGTTTTGTGAGTTTGAATGTATCTTCATAGAATGAGTTGTGTGGTCAAATTAATGCTCATTTAGGCTTCAGGTGGTCATCCTGAACAAAATACATGTTGAAGTGTGTGCATAAGTCCTTTGGTTTAGGCGTGACATTCAATTTGAGTTTTTATTGCTTTAAATGCATTTTCAGCCCGAGCTGAGCATGTTTTGTGAGTTTGAATGTATCTTCATAGGAATGAGTTGTGTGGTCAAATTAATGCTCATTTAGGCTTCAGGTGGTCATCCTGAACAAAATACATGTTGACGTGTGTGCATAAGTCCTTTGGTTTAGGTGTGACACTCAATTTGAGTTTTTATTGCTTTAAATGCATTTTCAGGCCGAGCTGAGCACGTTTTGTGTGTTTGAATGTAACTTCATAGGAATGAGTTGTGTGGTCAAATTAATGCTCATATGGGCTTCAGGAGGTCATCCTGAACAAAATACATGTTGAAGTGTGTGCATAAGTCCTTTGGTTTAGGCGTGACACTCAATTTGAGTTTTTATTGCTTTAAATGCATTTTCAGCCCGAGCTGAGCATGTTTTGTGAGTTTGAATGTATCTTCATAGGAATGAGTTGTGTGGTCAAATTAATGCTCATTTAGGCTTCAGGTGGTCATCCTGAACAAAATACATGTTGACGTGTGTGCATAAGTCCTTTGGTTTAGGTGTGACACTCAATTTGAGTTTTTATTGCTTTAAATGCATTTTCAGCCCGAGCTGAGCGCGTTTTGTGAGTTTGAATGTATCTTCATAGGAATGAGTTGTGTGGTCAAATGAATGCTTATTTAGGCTTCAGGAGGTCATCCTGAACAAAATACATGTTGAAGTGTGTGCATAAGTCCTTTGGTTTAGGCGTGACACTCAATTTGAGTTTTTATTGCTTTAAATGCATTTTCAGCCCGAGTTGAGCACGTTTTGTGAGTTTGAAAATATCTTCATAGGAATGAGTTGTGTGGTCAAATTAATGCTCATTTAGGCTTCAGGTGGTCATCCTGAACTAAATACATGTTGAAGTGTGTGCATAAGTCCTTTGGTTTAGGCGTGACACTCAATTTGAGTTTTTATTGCTTTAAATGCATTTTCAGCCCGAGCTGAGCACGTTTTGTGAGTTTGAATGTATCTTCATAGGAATGAGTTGTGTAGTCAAATTAATGCTCATATGGGCTTCAGGAGGTCATCCTGAACAAAATACATGTTGAAGTGTGTGCATAAGTCCTTTGGTTTAGGTGTGACACTCAATTTGAGTTTTTATTGCTTTAAATGCATTTTCAGCCCGAGCTGAGCACGTTTTGTGAGTTTGAATGTATCTTCATAGGAATGAGTTGTGTAGTCAAATTAATGCTCATATGGGCTTCAGGATACATGTTGAAGTGTGTGCATAAGTCCTTTGGTTTAGGTGTGACACTCAATTTGAGTTTTTATTGCTTTAAATGCATTTTCAGCCCGAGCTGAGCACGTTTTGTGAGTTTGAATGTATCTTCATAGGAATGAGTTGTGTGGTCAAATTAATGCTCATTTAGGCTTCAGGTGGTCATCCTGAACTAAATACATGTTGAAGTGTGTGCATAAGTCCTTTGGTTTAGGCGTGACACTCAATTTGAGTTTTTATTGCTTTAAATTAAATGCATTTTCAGCCCGAGCTGAGCGCGCTTTCTGACTTTGAATGTATCTTCATAGGAATGAGTTGTGTGGTGAAATTATTGCTGATTTAGGCTTCAGGGGGTCATCCTGAACAAAATACATGTTGAAGTGTGTGCATAAGTCCTTTGGTTTAGGCGTGACACTCAATTTGAGTTTTTATTGCTTTAAATGCATTTTCAGCCCGAGCTGAGCACGTTTTGTGAGTTTGAATGTATCTTCATAGAATGAGTTGTGTGGTCAAATTAATGCTCATTTAGGCTTCAGGTGGTCATCCTGAACAAAATACATGTTGAAGTGTGTGCATAAGTCCTTTGATTTAGGCGTGACACTCAATTTGAGTTTTTATTGCTTTAAATGCATTTTCAGCCCGAGCTGAGCACGTTTTGTGAGTTTGAATGTATCTTCATAGGAATGAGTTGTGTGGTCAAATTAATGCTCATTTAGGCTTCAGGTGGTCATCCTGAACTAAATACATGTTGAAGTGTGGGCATAAGTCCTTTGGTTTAGGTGTGACACTCAATTTGAGTTTTTATTGCTTTAAATGCATTTTCAGCCCGAGCTGAGCACGTTTTGTGAGTTTGAATGTATCTTCATAGAATGAGTTGTGTGGTCAAATTAATGCTCATTTAGGCTTCAGGTGGTCATCCTGAAGAAAATACATGTTGAAGTGTGTGCATAAGTCCTTTGGTTTAGGCGTGACATTCAATTTGAGTTTTTATTGCTTTAAATGCATTTTCAGCCCGAGCTGACCATGTTTTGTGAATTTGAATGTATCTTCCTAGGAATGAGTTGTGTGGTCAAATTAATGCTCATTTAGGCTTCAGGTGGTCATCCTGAACAAAATACATGTTGACGTGTGTGCATAAATCCTTTGGTTTAGGTGTGACACTCAATTTGAGTTTTTATTGCTTTAAATTAAATGCATTTTCAGCCCGAGCTGAGCGCGCTTTCTGACTTTGAATGTATCTTCATAGGAATGAGTTGTGTGGTGAAATTATTGCTGATTTAGGCTTCAGGAGGCCATCCTGTACAAAATACATGTTGAAGTGTGTGCATAAGTCCTTTGGTTTAGGCGTGACACTCAATTTGAGTTTTTATTGCTTTAAATGCATTTTCAGCCCGAGCTGAGCACGTTTTGTGAGTTTGAATGTATCTTCATAGAATGAGTTGTGTGGTCAAATTAATGCTCATTTAGGCTTCAGGTGGTCATCCTGAACAAAATACATGTTGAAGTGTGTGCATAAGTCCTTTGATTTAGGCGTGACACTCAATTTGAGTTTTTATTGCTTTAAATGCATTTTCAGCCCGAGCTGAGCACGTTTTGTGAGTTTGAATGTATCTTCATAGGAATGAGTTGTGTGGTCAAATTAATGCTCATTTAGGCTTCAGGTGGTCATCCTGAATTAAATACATGTTGAAGTATGGGCATAAGTCCTTTGGTTTAGGCGTGACACTCAATTTGAGTTTTTATTGCTTTAAATGCATTTTCAGCCCGAGCTGAGCACGTTTTGTGAGTTTGAATGTATCTTCATAGAATGAGTTGTGTGGTCAAATTAATGCTCATTTAGGCTTCAGGTGGTCATCCTGAACAAAATACATGTTGAAGTGTGTGCATAAGTCCTTTGGTTTAGGCGTGACATTCAATTTGAGTTTTTATTGCTTTAAATGCATTTTCAGCCCGAGCTGAGCATGTTTTGTGAGTTTGAATGTATCTTCATAGGAATGAGTTGTGTGGTCAAATTAATGCTCATTTAGGCTTCAGGTGGTCATCCTGAACAAAATACATGTTGACGTGTGTGAATAAGTCCTTTGGTTTAGGTGTGACACTCAATTTGAGTTTTTATTGCTTTAAATGCATTTTCAGCCCGAGCTGAGCGCGTTTTGTGAGTTTGAATGTATCTTCATAGCAATGAGTTGTGTGGTCAAATTAATGCTCATTTAGGCTTCAGGTGGTCATCCTGAACTAAATACATGTTGAAGTGTGGGCATAAGTCCTTTGGTTTAGGCGTGACACTCAATTTGAGTTTTTATTGCTTTAAATGCATTTTCAGCCCGAGCTGAGCACGTTTTGTGAGTTTGAATGTATCTTCATAGAATGAGTTGTCTGGTCAAATTAATGCTCATTTAGGCTTCAGGTGGTCATCCTGAACAAAATACATGTTGAAGTGTGTGCATAAGTCCTTTGGTTAAGGCGTGACACTCAATTTGAGTTTTTATTGCTTTAAATTAAATGCATTTTCAGCCCGAGCTGAGCGCGCTTTCTGACTTTGAATGTATCTTCATAGGAATGAGTTGTGTGGTCAAATTAATGCTCATTTAGGCTTCAGGTGGTCATCCTGAACTAAATACATGTTGAAGTGTGGGCATAAGTCCTTTGGTTTAGGCGTGACACTCAATTTGAGTTTTTATTGCTTTAAATGCATTTTCAGCCCGAGCTGAGCACGTTTTGTGAGTTTGAATGTATCTTCATAGGAATGAGTTGTGTGGTCAAATTAATGCTCATTTAGGCTTCAGGTGGTCATCCTGAACTAAATACATGTTGAAGTGTGGGCATAAGTCCTTTGGTTTAGGCGTGACACTCAATTTGAGTTTTTATTGCTTTAAATGCATTTTCAGCCCGAGCTGAGCACGTTTTGTGAGTTTGAATGTATCTTTATAGGAATGAGTTGTGTAGTCAAATTAATGCTCATATGGGCTTCAGGAGGTCATCCTGAACAAAATACATGTTGAAGTGTGTGCATAAGTCCTTTGGTTTAGGTGTGACACTCAATTTGAGTTTTTATTGCTTTAAATGCATTTTCAGCCCGAGCTGAGCACGTTTTGTGAGTTTGAATGTATCTTCATAGGAATGAGTTTTGTAGTCAAATTAATGCTCATTTAGGCTTCAGGTGGTCATCCTGAACAAAATACATGTTGAAGTGTGTGCATAAGTCCTTTGGTTTAGGCGTGACACTCAATTTGAGTTTTTATTGCTTTAAATTAAATGCATTTTCAGCCCCAGCTGAGCGCGCTTTCTGACTTTGAATGTATCTTCATAGGAATGAGTTGTGTGGTGAAATTATTGCTGATTTAGGCTTCAGGAGGTCATCCTGAACAAAATACATGTTGAAGTGTGTGCATAAGTCCTTTGGTTTAGGCGTGACACTCAATTTGAGTTTTTATTGCTTTAAATGCATTTTCAGCCCGAGCTGAGCACGTTTTGTGAGTTTGAATGTATCTTCATAGAATGAGTTGTGTGGTCAAATTAATGCTCATTTAGGCTTCAGGTGGTCATCCTGAACAAAATACATGTTGAAGTGTGTGCATAAGTCCTTTGATTTAGGCGTGACACTCAATTTGAGTTTTTATTGCTTTAAATGCATTTTCAGCCCGAGCTGAGCACGTTTTGTGAGTTTGAATGTATCTTCATAGGAATGAGTTGTGTGGTCAAATTAATGCTCATTTAGGCTTCAGGTGGTCATCCTGAACTAAATACATGTTGAAGTGTGGGCATAAGTCCTTTGGTTTAGGTGTGACACTCAATTTGAGTTTTTATTGCTTTAAATGCATTTTCAGCCCGAGCTGAGCACGTTTTGTGAATTTGAATGTATCTTCATAGAATGAGTTGTGTGGTCAAATTAATGCTCATTTAGGCTTCAGGTGGTCATCCTGAACAAAATACATGTTGAAGTGTGTGCATAAGTCCTTTGGTTTAGGCGTGACATTCAATTTGAGTTTTTATTGCTTTAAATGCATTTTCAGCCCGAGCTGACCATGTTTTGTGAATTTGAATGTATCTTCCTAGGAATGAGTTGTGTGGTCAAATTAATGCTCATTTAGGCTTCAGGTGGTCATCCTGAACAAAATACATGTTGACGTGTGTGCATAAGTCCTTTGGTTTAGGTGTGACACTCAATTTGAGTTTTTATTGCTTTAAATTAAATGCATTTTCAGCCCGAGCTGAGCGCGCTTTCTGACTTTGAATGTATCTTCATAGGAATGAGTTGTGTGGTGAAATTATTGCTGATTTAGGCTTCAGGAGGCCATCCTGTACAAAATACATGTTGAAGTGTGTGCATAAGTCCTTTGGTTTAGGCGTGACACTCAATTTGAGTTTTTATTGCTTTAAATGCATTTTCAGCCCGAGCTGAGCACGTTTTGTGAGTTTGAATGTATCTTCATAGAATGAGTTGTGTGGTCAAATTAATGCTCATTTAGGCTTCAGGTGGTCATCCTGAACAAAATACATGTTGAAGTGTGTGCATAAGTCCTTTGATTTAGGCGTGACACTCAATTTGAGTTTTTATTGCTTTAAATGCATTTTCAGCCCGAGCTGAGCACGTTTTGTGAGTTTGAATGTATCTTCATAGGAATGAGTTGTGTGGTCAAATTAATGCTCATTTAGGCTTCAGGTGGTCATCCTGAACTAAATACATGTTGAAGTATGGGCATAAGTCCTTTGGTTTAGGCGTGACACTCAATTTGAGTTTTTATTGCTTTAAATGCATTTTCAGCCCGAGCTGAGCACGTTTTGTGAGTTTGAATGTATCTTCATAGAATGAGTTGTGTGGTCAAATTAATGCTCATTTAGGCTTCAGGTGGTCATCCTGAACAAAATACATGTTGAAGTGTGTGCATAAGTCCTTTGGTTTAGGCGTGACATTCAATTTGAGTTTTTATTGCTTTAAATGCATTTTCAGCCCGAGCTGAGCATGTTTTGTGAGTTTGAATGTATCTTCATAGGAATGAGTTGTGTGGTCAAATTAATGCTCATTTAGGCTTCAGGTGGTCATCCTGAACAAAATACATGTTGACGTGTGTGAATAAGTCCTTTGGTTTAGGTGTGACACTCAATTTGAGTTTTTATTGCTTTAAATGCATTTTCAGCCCGAGCTGAGCGCGTTTTGTGAGTTTGAATGTATCTTCATAGCAATGAGTTGTGTGGTCAAATTAATGCTCATTTAGGCTTCAGGTGGTCATCCTGAACTAAATACATGTTGAAGTGTGGGCATAAGTCCTTTGGTTTAGGCGTGACACTCAATTTGAGTTTTTATTGCTTTAAATGCATTTTCAGCCCGAGCTGAGCACGTTTTGTGAGTTTGAATGTATCTTCATAGAATGAGTTGTCTGGTCAAATTAATGCTCATTTAGGCTTCAGGTGGTCATCCTGAACAAAATACATGTTGAAGTGTGTGCATAAGACCTTTGGTTTAGGCGTGACACTCAATTTGAGTTTTTATTGCTTTAAATTAAATGCATTTTCAGCCCGAGCTGAGCTCGCTTTCTGACTTTGAATGTATCTTCATAGTAATGAGTTGTGTGGTGAAATTATTGCTGATTTAGGCTTCAGGAGGTCATCCTGAACAAAATACATGTTGAAGTGTGTGCATAAGTCCTTTGGTTTAGGCGTGACACTCAATTTGAGTTTTTATTGCTTTAAATGCATTTTCAGCCCGAGCTGAGCACGTTTTGTGAGTTTGAATGTATCTTCATAGAATGAGTTGTGTGGTCAAATTAATGCTCATTTAGGCTTCAGGTGGTCATCCTGAACTAAATACATGTTGAAGTGTGGGCATAAGTCCTTTGGTTTAGGTGTGACACTCAATTTGAGTTTTTATTGCTTTAAATTAAATGCATTTTCAGCCCGAGCTGAGCGCGCTTTCTGACTTTGAATGTATCTTCATAGGAATGAGTTGTGTGGTGAAATTATTGCTGATTTAGGCTTCAGGAGGCCATCCTGTACAAAATACATGTTGAAGTGTGTGCATAAGTCCTTTGGTTTAGGCGTGACACTCAATTTGAGTTTTTATTGCTTTAAATGCATTTTCAGCCCGAGCTGAGCACGTTTTGTGAGTTTGAATGTATCTTCATAGAATGAGTTGTGTGGTCAAATTAATGCTCATTTAGGCTTCAGGTGGTCATCCTGAACAAAATACATGTTGAAGTGTGTGCATAAGTCCTTTGATTTAGGCGTGACACTCAATTTGAGTTTTTATTGCTTTAAATGCATTCTCAGCCCGAGCTGAGCACGTTTTGTGAGTTTGAATGTATCTTCATAGGAATGAGTTGTGTGGTCAAATTAATGCTCATTTAGGCTTCAGGTGGTCATCCTGAACTAAATACATGTTGAAGTATGGGCATAAGTCCTTTGGTTTAGGCGTGACACTCAATTTGAGTTTTTATTGCTTTAAATGCATTTTCAGCCCGAGCTGAGCACGTTTTGTGAGTTTGAATGTATCTTCATAGAATGAGTTGTGTGGTCAAATTAATGCTCATTTAGGCTTCAGGTGGTCATCCTGAACAAAATACATGTTGAAGTGTATGCATAAGTCCTTTGGTTTAGGCGTGACATACAATTTGAGTTTTTATTGCTTTAAATGCATTTTCAGCCCGAGCTGAGCTCGCTTTCTGACTTTGAATGTATCTTCATAGTAATGAGTTGTGTGGTGAAATTATTGCTGATTTAGGCTTCAGGAGGTCATCCTGAACAAAATACATGTTGAAGTGTGTGCATAAGTCCTTTGGTTTAAGCGTGACACTCAATTTGAGTTTTTATTGCTTTAAATTAAATGCATTTTCAGCCCGAGCTGAGCGCGCTTTCTGACTTTGAATGTATCTTCATAGTAATGAGTTGTGTGGTGAAATTATTGCTGATTTAGGCTTCAGGAGGTCATCCTGAACAAAATACATGTTGAAGTGTGTGCATAATTCCTTTGGTTTAGGCGTGACACTCAATTTGAGTTTTTATTGCTTTAAATGCATTTTCAGCCCGAGCTGAGCACGTTTTGTGAGTTTGAATGTATCTTCATAGGAATGAGTTGTGTGGTCAAATTAATGCTCATTTAGGCTTCAGGTGGTCATCCTGAACTAAATACATGTTGAAGTGTGGGCATAAGTCCTTTGGTTCAGGCGTGACACTCAATTTGAGTTTTTATTGCTTTAAATGCATTTTCAGCCCGAGCTGAGCACGTTTTGTGAGTTTGAATGTATCTTTATAGGAATGAGTTGTGTAGTCAAATTAATGCTCATATGGGCTTCAGGAGGTCATCCTGAACAAAATACATGTTGAAGTGTGTGCATAAGTCCTTTGGTTTAGGTGTGACACTCAATTTGAGTTTTTATTGCTTTAAATGCATTTTCAGCCCGAGCTGAGCACGTTTTGTGAGTTTGAATGTATCTTCATAGGAATGAGTTGTGTAGTCAAATTAATGCTCATATGGGCTTCAGGAGGTCATCCTGAACAAAATACATGTTGAAGTGTGTGCATAAGTCCTTTGGTTTAGGCGTGACATTCAATTTGAGTTTTTATTGCTTTAAATGCATTTTCAGCCCGAGCTGAGCATGTTTTGTGAGTTTGAATGTATCTTCATAGGAATGAGTTGTGTAGTCAAATTAATGCTCATATGGGCTTCAGGAGGTCATCCTGAACTAAATACATGTTGAAGTGTGTGCATAAGTCCTTTGGTTTAGGTGTGACACTCAATTTGAGTTTTTATTGCTTTAAATGCATTTTCAGCCCGAGCTGAGCACGTTTTGTGAGTTTGAATGTATCTTCATAGGAATGAGTTGTGTGGTCAAATTAATGCTCATTTAGGCTTCAGGTGGTCATCCTGAACAAAATACATGTTGACGTGTGTGAATAAGTCCTTTGGTTTAGGTGTGACACTCAATTTGAGTTTTTATTGCTTTAAATGCATTTTCAGCCCGAGCTGAGCGCGTTTTGTGAGTTTGAATGTATCTTCATAGCAATGAGTTGTGTGGTCAAATTAATGCTCATTTAGGCTTCAGGTGGTCATCCTGAACAAAATACATGTTGACGTGTGTGAATAAGTCCTTTGGTTTAGGTGTGACACTCAATTTGAGTTTTTATTGCTTTAAATGCATTTTCAGCCCGAGCTGAGCGCGTTTTGTGAGTTTGAATGTATCTTCATAGCAATGAATTGTGTGGTCAAATTAATGCTCATTTAGGCTTCAGGTGGTCATCCTGAACTAAATACATGTTGAAGTGTGGGCATAAGTCCTTTGGTTTAGGCGTGACACTCAATTTGAGTTTTTATTGCTTTAAATGCATTTTCAGCCCGAGCTGAGCACGTTTTGTGAGTTTGAATGTATCTTTATAGGAATGAGTTGTGTAGTCAAATTAATGCTCATATGGGCTTCAGGAGGTCATCCTGAACAAAATACATGTTGAAGTGTGTGCATAAGTACTTTGGTTTAGGTGTGACACTCAATTTGAGTTTTTATTGCTTTAAATGCATTTTCAGCCCGAGCTGAGCACGTTTTGTGAGTTTGAATGTATCTTCATAGGAATGAGTTGTGTAGTCAAATTAATGCTCATATGGGCTTCAGGAGGTCATCCTGAACAAAATACATGTTGAAGTGTGTGCATAAGTCCTTTGGTTTAGGCGTGACATTCAATTTGAGTTTTTATTGCTTTAAATGCATTTTCAGCCCGAGCTGAGCATGTTTTGTGAGTTTGAATGTATCTTCATAGGAATGAGTTGTGTAGTCAAATTAATGCTCATATGGGCTTCAGGAGGTCATCCTGAACTAAATACATGTTGAAGTGTGTGCATAAGTCCTTTGGTTTAGGTGTGACACTCAATTTGAGTTTTTATTGCTTTAAATGCATTTTCAGCCCGAGCTGAGCACGTTTTGTGAGTTTGAATGTATCTTCATAGGAATGAGTTGTGTGGTCAAATTAATGCTCATTTAGGCTTCAGGTGGTCATCCTGAACAAAATACATGTTGACGTGTGTGAATAAGTCCTTTGGTTTAGGTGTGACACTCAATTTGAGTTTTTATTGCTTTAAATGCATTTTCAGCCCGAGCTGAGCGCGTTTTGTGAGTTTGAATGTATCTTCATAGCAATGAGTTGTGTGGTCAAATTAATGCTCATTTAGGCTTCAGGTGGTCATCCTGAACTAAATACATGTTGAAGTGTGTGCATAAGTCCTTTGGTTTAGGCGTGACACTCAATTTGAGTTTTTATTGCTTTAAATTAAATGCATTTTCAGCCCGAGATGAGCGCGCTTTCTGACTTTGAATGTATCTTCATAGGAATGAGTTGTGTGGTCAAATTAATGCTCATTTAGGCGTCAGGTGGTCATCCTGAACAAAATACATGTTGAAGTGTGTGCATAAGTCCTTTGGTTTAGGCGTGACACTCAATTTGAGTTTTTATTGCTTTAAATGCATATTCAGCCCGAGCTGAGCACGTTTTGTGAGTTTGAATGTATCTTTATAGGAATGAGTTGTGTAGTCAAATTAATGCTCATATGGGCTTCAGGAGGTCATCCTGAACAAAATACATGTTGAAGTGTGTGCATAAGTCCTTTGGTTTAGGTGTGACACTCAATTTGAGTTTTTATTGCTTTAAATGCATTTTCAGTTGCTCAGCACGTTTTGTGAGTTTGAATGTATCTTCATAGGAATGAGTTGTGTAGTCAAATTAATGCTCATTTAGGCTTCAGGTGGTCATCCTGAACTAAATACATGTTGAAGTGTGTGCATAAGTCCTTTGGTTTAGGCGTGACACTCAATTTGAGTTTTTATTGCTTTAAATTAAATGCATTTTCAGCCCAAGATGAGCGCGCTTTCTGACTTTGAATGTATCTTCATAGGAATGAGTTGTGTGGTCAAATTAATGCTCATTTAGGCGTCAGGTGGTCATCCTGAACAAAATACATGTTGAAGTGTGTGCATAAGTCCTTTGGTTTAGGCGTGACACTCAATTTGAGTTTTTATTGCTTTAAATGCATTTTCAGCCCGAGCTGAGCACGTTTTGTGAGTTTGAATGTATCTTCATAGGAATGAGTTGTGTAGTCAAATTAATGCTCATATGGGCTTCAGGAGGTCATCCTGAACAAAATACATGTTGAAGTGTGTGCATAAGTCCTTTGGTTTAGGCGTGACACTCAATTTGAGTTTTTATTGCTTTAAATTAAATGCATTTTCAGCCCGAGCTGAGCGCGCTTTCTGACTTTGAAAGTATCTTCATAGGAATGAGTTGTGTGGTCAAATTATTGCTGATTTAGGCTTCAGGAGGTCATCCTGAACTAAATACATGTTGAAGTGTGTGCATAAGTCCTTTGGTTTAGGCGTGACACTCAATTTGAGTTTTTATTGCTTTAAATGCATTTTCAGCCCGAGCTGAGCACGTTTTGTGAGTTTGAATGTATCTTCATAGGAATGAGTTGTGTAGTCAAATTAATGCTCATATGGGCTTCAGGAGGTCATCCTGAACAAAATACATGTTGAAGTGTGTGCACAAGTCCTTTGGTTTAGGTGTGACACTCAATTTGAGTTTTTATTGCTTGAAATGCATTTTCAGCCCGAGCTGAGCACGTTTTGTGAGTTTGAATGTATCTTCATAGGAATGAGTTGTGTGGTCAAATGAATGCTCATTTAGGCTTCAGGTGGTCATCCTGAACTAAATACATGTTGAAGTGTGTGCATAAGTCCTTTGGTTTAGGCGTGACACTCAATTTGAGTATTTATTGCTTTAAATTAAATGCATTTTCAGCCCGAGCTGAGCGCGCTTTCTGACTTTGAAAGTATCTTCATAGGAATGAGTTGTGTGGTCAAATTATTGCTGATTTAGGCTTCAGGAGGTCATCCTGAACTAAATACATGTTGAAGTGTGTGCATAAGTCCTTTGGTTTAGGCGTGACACTCAATTTGAGTTTTTATTGCTTTAAATGCATTTTCAGCCCGAGCTGAGCACGTTTTGTGAGTTTGAATGTATCTTCATAGGAATGAGTTGTGTGGTCAAATTAATGCTCATTTAGGCGTCAGGTGGTCATCCTGAACAAAATACATGTTGAAGTGTGTGCATAAGTCCTTTGGTTTAGGCGTGACACTCAATTTGAGTTTTTATTGCTTTAAATGCATTTTCAGGCCGAGCTGAGCACGTTTTGTGTGTTTGAATGTATCTTCATAGGAATGAGTTGTGTGGTGAAATTAATGCTCATATGGGCTTCAGGAGGTCATCCTGAACAAAATACATGTTGAAGTGTGTGCATAAGTCCTTTGGTTTAGGCGTGACACTCAATTTGAGTTTTTATTGCTTTAAATGCATTTTCAGCCCGAGTTGAGCACGTTTTGTGAGTTTGAATGTATCTTCATAGGAATGAGTTGTGTGGTCAAATTAATGCTCATTTAGGCTTCAGGTGGTCATCCTAAACTAAATACATGTTGAAGTGTGTGCATAAGTCCTTTGGTTTAGGCGTGACACTCAATTTGAGTTTTTATTGCTTTAAATGCATTTTCAGCCCGAGCTGAGCACGTTTTGTGAGTTTGAATGTATCTTTATAGGAATGAGTTGTGTAGTCAAATTAATGCTCATATGGGCTTCAGGAGGTCATCCTGAACAAAATACATGTTGAAGTGTGTGCATAAGTCCTTTGGTTTAGGTGTGACACTCAATTTGAGTTTTTATTGCTTTAAATGCATTTTCAGCCCGAGCTGAGCACGTTTTGTGAGTTTGAATGTATCTTCATAGGAATGAGTTGTGTAGTCAAATTAATGCTCATTTAGGCTTCAGGTGGTCATCCTGAACTAAATACATGTTGAAGTGTGTGCATAAGTCCTTTGGTTTAGGCGTGACACTCAATTTGAGTTTTTATTGCTTTAAATTAAATGCATTTTCAGCCCGAGCTGAGCGCGCTTTCTGACTTTGAATGTATCTTCATAGGAATGAGTTGTGTGGTCAAATTAATGCTCATTTAGGCGTCAGGTGGTCATCCTGAACAAAATACATGTTGAAGTGTGTGCATAAGTCCTTTGGTTTAGGCGTGACACTCAATTTGAGTTTTTATTGCTTTAAATGCATTTTCAGCCCGAGCTGAGCACGTTTTGTGAGTTTGAATGTATCTTCATAGGAATGAGTTGTGTAGTCAAATTAATGCTCATATGGGCTTCAGGAGGTCATCTTGAACAAAATACATGTTGAAGTGTGTGCATAAGTCCTTTGGTTTAGGCGTGACACTCAATTTGAGTTTTTATTGCTTTAAATGCATTTTCAGCCCGAGTTGAGCACGTTTTGTGAGTTTGAATGTATCTTCATAGGAATGAGTTGTGTAGTCAAATTAATGCTCATATGGGCTTCAGGATGTCATCCTGAACTAAATACATGTTGAAGTGTGTGCATAAGTCCTTTGGTTTAGGTGTGACACTAAATTTGAGTTTTTATTGCTTTAAATGCATTTTCAGCCCGAGCTGAGCGCGTTTTGTGAGTTTGAATGTATCTTCATAGGAATGAGTTGTGTGGTCAAATTAATGCTTATTTAGGCTTCAGGAGGTCATCCTGAACAAAATACATGTTGAAGTGTGTGCATAAGTCCTTTGGTTTAGGCGTGACACTCAATTTGAGTTTTTATTGCTTTAAATGCATTTTCAGCCCGAGCTGAGCACGTTTTGTGAGTTTGAATGTATCTTCATAGGAATGAGTTGTGTAGTCAAATTAATGCTCATATGGGCTTCAGGAGGTCATCCTGAACAAAATACATGTTGAAGTGTGTGCATAAGTCCTTTGGTTTAGGTGTGACACTCAATTTGAGTTTTTATTGCTTTAAATGCATTTTCAGCCCGAGCTGAGCACGTTTTGTGAGTTTGAATGTATCTTCATAGGAATGAGTTGTGTAGTCAAATTAATGCTCATTTAGGCTTCAGGTGGTCATCCTGAACTAAATACATGTTGAAGTGTGTGCATAAGTCCTTTGGTTTAGGCGTGACACTCAATTTGAGTTTTTATTGCTTTAAATTAAATGCATTTTCAGCCCGAGCTGAGCGCGCTTTCTGACTTTGAATGTATCTTCATAGGAATGAGTTGTGTGGTCAAATTAATGCTCATTTAGGCGTCAGGTGGTCATCCTGAACAAAATACATGTTGAAGTGTGTGCATAAGTCCTTTGGTTTAGGCGTGACACTCAATTTGAGTTTTTATTGCTTTAAATGCATTTTCAGCCCGAGTTGAGCACGTTTTGTGAGTTTGAATGTATCTTCATAGGAATGAGTTGTGTAGTCAAATTAATGCTCATATGGGCTTCAGGAGGTCATCCTGAACAAAATAGATGTTGAAGTGTGTGCATAAGTCCTTTGGTTTAGGTGTGACACTAAATTTGAGTTTTTATTGCTTTAAATGCATTTTCAGCCCGAGCTGAGCGCGTTTTGTGAGTTTGAATGTATCTTCATAGGAATGAGTTGTGTGGTCAAATTAATGCTTATTTAGGCTTCAGGAGGTCATCCTGAACAAAATACATGTTGAAGTGTGTGCATAAGTCCTTTGGTTTAGGCGTGACACTCAATTTGAGTTTTTATTGCTTTAAATGCATTTTCAGGCCGAGCTGAGCACGTTTTGTGAGTTTGAATGTATCTTCATAGGAATGAGTTGTGTAGTCAAATTAATGCTCATATGGGCTTCAGGAGGTCATCCTGAACAAAATACATGTTGAAGTGTGTGCATAAGTCCTTTGGTTTAGGTGTGACACTCAATTTGAGTTTTTATTGCTTTAAATGCATTTTCAGCCCGAGCTGAGCACGTTTTGTGAGTTTGAATGTATCTCCATAGGAATGAGTTGTGTGGTCAAATTAATGCTCATTTAGGCTTCAGGTGGTCATCCTGAACTAAATACATGTTGAAGTGTGTGCATAAGTCCTTTGGTTTAGGCGTGACACTCAATTTGAGTTTTTATTGCTTTAAATTAAATGCATTTTCAGCCCGAGCTGAGCGCGCTTTCTGACTTTGAATGTATCTTCATAGGAATGAGTTGTGTGGTCAAATTATTGCTGATTTAGGCTTCAGGAGGTCATCCTGAACAAAATACATGTTGAAGTGTGTGCATAAGTCCTTTGGTTTAGGCGTGACACTCAATTTGAGTTTTTATTGCTTTAAATGCATTTTCAGCCCGAGCTGAGCACGTTTTGTGAGTTTGAATGTATCTTCATAGGAATGAGTTGTGTGGTCAAATTAATGCTCATTTAGGCGTCAGGTGGTCATCCTGAACAAAATACATGTTGAAGTGTGTGCATAAGTCCTTTGGTTTAGGCGTGACACTCAATTTGAGTTTTTATTGCTTTAAATGCATTTTCAGGCCGAGCTGAGCACGTTTTGTGTGTTTGAATGTATCTTCATAGGAATGAGTTGTGTGGTCAAATTAATACTTATATGGGCTTCAGGAGGTCATCCTGAACAAAATACATGTTGAAGTGTGTGCATAAGTCCTTTGGTTTAGGCGTGACACTCAATTTGAGTTTTTATTGCTTTAAATGCATTTTCAGCCCGAGCTGAGCACGTTTTGTGAGTTTGAATGTATCTTCATAGGAATGAGTTGTGTAGTCATATTAATGCTCATATGGGCTTCAGGAGGTCATCCTGAACAAAATACATGTTGAAGTGTGTGCATAAGTCCTTTGGTTTAGGTGTGACACTCAATTTGAGTTTTTATTGCTTTAAATGCATTTTCAGCCCGAGCTGAGCACGTTTTGTGAGTTTGAATGTATCTTCATAGGAATGAGTTGTGTGGTCAAATTAATGCTCATTTAGGCTTCAGGTGGTCATCCTGAACTAAATACATGTTGAAGTGTGTGCATAAGTCCTTTGGTTTAGGCGTGACACTCAATTTGAGTTTTTATTGCTTTAAATTAAATGCATTTTCAGCCCGAGCTGAGCGCGCTTTCTGACTTTGAATGTATCTTCATAGGAATGAGTTGTGTGGTCAAATTATTGCTGATTTAGGCTTCAGGAGGTCATCCTGAACAAAATACATGTTGAAATGTGTGCATAAGTCCTTTGGTTTAGGCGTGACACTCAATTTGAGTTTTTATTACTTTAAATGCATTTTCAGCCCGAGCTGAGCACGTTTTGTGAGTTTGAATGTATCTTCATAGGAATGAGTTGTGTGGTCAAATTAATGCTCATTTAGGCGTCAGGTGGTCATCCTGAACAAAATACATGTTGAAGTGTGTGCATAAGTCCTTTGGTTTAGGCGTGACACTCAATTTGAGTTTTTATTGCTTTAAATGCATTTTCAGGCCGAGCTGAGCACGTTTTGTGTGTTTGAATGTATCTTCATAGGAATGAGTTGTGTGGTGAAATTAATGCTCATATGGGCTTCAGGAGGTCATCCTGAACAAAATACATGTTGAAGTGTGTGCATAAGTCCTTTGGTTTAGGCGTGACACTCAATTTGAGTTTTTATTGCTTTAAATGCATTTTCAGCCCGAGTTGAGCACGTTTTGTGAGTTTGAATGTATCTTCATAGGAATGAGTTGTGTGGTCAAATTAATGCTCATTTAGGCTTCAGGTGGTCATCCTGAACAAAATACATGTTGAAGTGTGTGCATAAGTCCTTTGGTTTAGGCGTGAGACTCAATTTGAGTTTTTATTGCTTTAAATTAAATGCATTTTCAGCCCGAGCTGAGCGCGCTTTGTGACTTTGAATGTATCTTCATAGGAATGAGTTGTGTGGTCAAATTAATGCTCATATGGGCTTCAGGAGGTCATCCTGAACAAAATACATGTTGAAGTGTGTGCATAAGTCCTTTGGTTTAGGCGTGACATTCAATTTGAGTTTTTATTGCTTTAAATGCATTTTCAGCCCGAGCTGAGCATGTTTTGTGAGTTTGAATGTATCTTCATAGGAATGAGTTGTGTAGTCAAATTAATGCTCATATGGGCTTCAGGAGGTCATCCTGAACTAAATACATGTTGAAGTGTGTGCATAAGTCCTTTGGTTTAGGTGTGACACTCAATTTGAGTTTTTATTGCTTTAAATGCATTTTCAGCCCGAGCTGAGCACGTTTTGTGAGTTTGAATGTATCTTCATAGGAATGAGTTGTGTGGTCAAATTAATGCTCATTTAGGCTTCGGGTGGTCATCCTGAACTAAATACATGTTGAAGTGTGTGCATAAGTCCTTTGGTTTAGGCGTGACACTCAATTTGAGTTTTTATTGCTTTAAATTAAATGCATTTTCAGCCCGAGCTTAGCGCCCTTTCTGACTTTGAATGTATCTTCATAGGAATGAGTTGTGTAGTCAAATTAATGCTCATATGGGCTTCAGGATGTCATCCTGAACTAAATACATGTTGAAGTGTGTGCATAAGTCCTTTGGTTTAGGTGTGACACTAAATTTGAGTTTTTATTGCTTTAAATGCATTTTCAGCCCGAGCTGAGCGCGTTTTGTGAGTTTGAATGTATCTTCATAGGAATGAGTTGTGTGGTCAAATTAATGCTTATTTAGGCTTCAGGAGGTCATCCTGAACAAAATACATGTTGAAGTGTGTGCATAAGTCCTTTGGTTTAGGCGTGACACTCAATTTGAGTTTTTATTGCTTTAAATGCATTTTCAGCCCGAGCTGAGCACGTTTTGTGAGTTTGAATGTATCTTCATAGGAATGAGTTGTGTAGTCAAATTAATGCTCATATGGGCTTCAGGAGGTCATCCTGAACAAAATACATGTTGAAGTGTGTGCATAAGTCCTTTGGTTTAGGTGTGACACTCAATTTGAGTTTTTATTGCTTTAAATGCATTTTCAGCCCGAGCTGAGCACGTTTTGTGAGTTTGAATGTATCTTCATAGGAATGAGTTGTGTGGTCAAATTAATGCTCATTTAGGCTTCAGGTGGTCATCCTGAACTAAATACATGTTGAAGTGTGTGCATAAGTCCTTTGGTTTAGGCGTGACACTCAATTTGAGTTTTTATTGCTTTAAATTAAATGCATTTTCAGCCCGAGCTGAGCGCGCTTTCTGACTTTGAATGTATCTTCATAGGAATGAGTTGTGTGGTCAAATTATTGCTGATTTAGGCTTCAGGAGGTCATCCTGAACAAAATACATGTTGAAGTGTGTGCATAAGTCCTTTGGTTTAGGCGTGACACTCAATTTGAGTTTTTATTGCTTTAAATGCATTTTCAGCCCGAGCTGAGCACGTTTTGTGAGTTTGAATGTATCTTCATAGGAATGAGTTGTGTGGTCAAATTAATGCTCATTTAGGCGTCAGGTGGTCATCCTGAACAAAATACATGTTGAAGTGTGTGCATAAGTCCTTTGGTTTAGGCGTGACACTCAATTTGAGTTTTTATTGCTTTAAATGCATTTTCAGCCCGAGTTGAGCACGTTTTGTGAGTTTGAATGTATCTTCATAGGAATGAGTTGTGTAGTCAAATTAATGCTCATATGGGCTTCAGGATGTCATCCTGAACTAAATACATGTTGAAGTGTGTGCATAAGTCCTTTGGTTTAGGTGTGACACTAAATTTGAGTTTTTATTGCTTTAAATGCATTTTCAGCCCGAGCTGAGCGCGTTTTGTGAGTTTGAATGTATCTTCATAGGAATGAGTTGTGTGGTCAAATTAATGCTTATTTAGGCTTCAGGAGGTCATCCTGAACAAAATACATGTTGAAGTGTGTGCATAAGTCCTTTGGTTTAGGCGTGACACTCAATTTGAGTTTTTATTGCTTTAAATGCATTTTCAGCCCGAGCTGAGCACGTTTTGTGAGTTTGAATGTATCTTCATAGGAATGAGTTGTGTAGTCAAATTAATGCTCATATGGGCTTCAGGAGGTCATCCTGAACAAAATACATGTTGAAGTGTGTGCATAAGTCCTTTGGTTTAGGTGTGACACTCAATTTGAGTTTTTATTGCTTTAAATGCATTTTCAGCCCGAGCTGAGCACGTTTTGTGAGTTTGAATGTATCTTCATAGGAATGAGTTGTGTGGTCAAATTAATGCTCATTTAGGCTTCAGGTGGTCATCCTGAACTAAATACATGTTGAAGTGTGTGCATAAGTCATTTGGTTTAGGCGTGACACTCAATTTGAGTTTTTATTGCTTTAAATTAAATGCATTTTCAGCCCGAGCTGAGCGCGCTTTCTGACTTTGAATGTATCTTCATAGGAATGAGTTTTGTGGTCAAATTATTGCTGTTTTAGGCTTCAGGAGGTCATCCTGAACAAAATACATGTTGAAGTGTGTGCATAAGTCCTTTGGTTTAGGCGTGACACTCAATTTGAGTTTTTATTGCTTTAAATGCATTTTCAGCCCGAGTTGAGCACGTTTTGTGAGTTTGAATGTATCTTCATAGGAATGAGTTGTGTGGTCAAATTAATGCTCATTTAGGCTTCAGGTGGTCATCCTGAACAAAATACATGTTAAAGTGTGTGCATAAGTCCTTTGGTTTAGGCGTGACACTCAATTTGAGTTTTTATTGCTTTAAATTAAATGCATTTTCAGCCCGAGCTGAGCGCGCTTTCTGACTTTGAATGTATCTTCATAGGAATGAGTTGTGTGGTCAAATTATTGCTGTTTTAGGCTTCAGGAGGTCATCCTGAACAAAATACATGTTGAAGTGTGTGCATAAGTCCTTTGGTTTAGGTGTGACACTAAATTTGAGTTTTTATTGCTTTAAATGCATTTTCAGCCCGAGCTGAGCGCGTTTTGTGAGTTTGAATGTATCTTCATAGGAATGAGTTGTGTAGTCAAATTAATGCTCATATGGGCTTCAGGAGGTCATCCTGAACAAAATACATGTTGAAGTGTGTGCATAAGTCCTTTGGTTTAGGTGTGACACTCAATTTGAGTTTTTATTGCTTTAAATGCATTTTCAGCCTGAGCTGAGCACGTTTTGTGAGTTTGAATGTATCTTCATAGGAATGAGTTGTGTGGTCAAATTAATGCTCATTTAGGCTTCAGGTGGTCATCCTGAACTAAATACATGTTGAAGTGTGTGCATAAGTCATTTGGTTTAGGCGTGACACTCAATTTGAGTTTTTATTGCTTTAAATTAAATGCATTTTCAGCCCGAGCTGAGCGCGCTTTCTGACTTTGAATGTATCTTCATAGGAATGAGTTGTGTGGTCAAATTATTGCTGTTTTAGGCTTCAGGAGGTCATCCTGAACAAAATACATGTTGAAGTGTGTGCATAAGTCCTTTGGTTTAGGCGTGACACTCAATTTGAGTTTTTATTGCTTTAAATGCATTTTCAGCCCGAGCTGAGCACGTTTTGTGAGTTTGAATGTATCTTCATAGGAATGAGTTGTGTGGTCAAATTAATGCTCATTTAGGCGTCAGGTGGTCATCCTGAACAAAATACATGTTGAAGTGTGTGCATAAGTCCTTTGGTTTAGGCGTGACACTCAATTTGAGTTTTTATTGCTTTAAATTAAATGCATTTTCAGCCCGAGCTGAGCACGTTTTGTGAGTTTGAATGTATCTTCATAGGAATGAGTTGTGTGGTCAAATTAATGCTCAATTAGGCTTCAGGTGGTCATCCTGAACTAAATACATGTTGAAGTGTGTGCATAATTCCTTGGGTTTAGGCGTGACACTCAATTTGAGTTTTTATTGCTTTAAATGCATTTTCAGCCCGAGCTGAGCACGTTTTGTGAGTTTGAATGTATCTTCATAGGAATGAGTCGTGTAGTCAAATTAATGCTCATATGGGCTTCAGGAGGTCATCCTGAACAAAATACATGTTGAAGTGTGTGCATAAGTCCTTTGGTTTAGGCGTGACACTCAATTTGAGTTTTTATTGCTTTAAATGCATTTTCAGCCCGAGCTGAGCACGTTTTGTGAGTTTGAATGTATCTTCATAGGAATGAGTTGTGTGGTCAAATTAATGCTCATTTAGGCTTCAGGTGGTCATCCTGAACTAAGTACATGTTGAAGTGTGTGCATAAGTCCTTTGGTTTAGGTGTGACACTAAATTTGAGTTTTTATTGCTTTAAATGCATTTTCAGCCCGAGCTGAGCGCGTTTTGTGAGTTTGAATGTATCTTCATAGGAATGAGTTGTGAATGTATCTTCATAGGAATGAGTTGTGTGGTCAAATTAATGCTTATTTAGGCTTCAGGAGGTCATCCTGAACAAAATACATGTTGAAGTGTGTGCATAAGTCCTTTGGTTTAGGCGTGACACTCAATTTGAGTTTTTATTGCTTTAAATGCATTTTCAGCCCGAGCTGAGCACGTTTTGTGAGTTTGAATGTATCTTCATAGGAATGAGTTGTGTAGTCAAATTAATGCTCATATGGGCTTCAGGAGGTCATCCTGAACAAAATACATGTTGAAGTGTGTGCATAAGTCCTTTGGTTTAGGTGTGACACTCAATTTGAGTTTTTATTGCTTTAAATGCATTTTCAGCCCGAGCTGAGCACGTTTTGTGAGTTTGAATGTATCTTCATAGGAATGAGTTGTGTGGTCAAATTAATGCTCATTTAGGCTTCAGGTGGTCATCCTGAACTAAATACATGTTGAAGTGTGTGCATAAGTCCTTTGGTTTAGGCGTGACACTCAATTTGAGTTTTTATTGCTTTAAATTAAATGCATTTTCAGCCCGAGCTGAGCGCGCTTTCTGACTTTGAATGTATCTTCATAGGAATGAGTTGTGTGGTCAAATTATTGCTGATTTAGGCTTCAGGAGGTCATCCTGAACAAAATACATGTTGAAGTGTGTGCATAAGTCCTTTGGTTTAGGCGTGACACTCAATTTGAGTTTTTATTGCTTTAAATGCATTTTCAGCCCGAGCTGAGCACGTTTTGTGAGTTTGAATGTATCTTCATAGGAATGAGTTGTGTAGTCAAATTAATGCTCATATGGGCTTCAGGAGGTCATCCTGAACAAAATACATGTTGAAGTGTGTGCATAAGTCCTTTGGTTTAGGTGTGACACTCAATTTGAGTTTTTATTGCTTTAAATGCATTTTCAGCCCGAGCTGAGCACGTTTTGTGAGTTTGAATGTATCTTCATAGGAATGAGTTGTGTGGTCAAATTAATGCTCATTTAGGCTTCAGGTGGTCATCCTGAACTAAATACATGTTGAAGTGTGTGCATAAGTCCTTTGGTTTAGGCGTGACACTCAATTTGAGTTTTTATTGCTTTAAATTAAATGCATTTTCAGCCCGAGCTGAGCGCGCTTTCTGACTTTGAATGTATCTTCATAGGAATGAGTTGTGTGGTCAAATTATTGCTGATTTAGGCTTCAGGAGGTCATCCTGAACAAAATACATGTTGAAGTGTGTGCATAAGTCCTTTGGTTTAGGCGTGACACTCAATTTGAGTTTTTATTGCTTTAAATGCATTTTCAGCCCGAGCTGAGCACGTTTTGTGAGTTTGAATGTATCTTCATAGGAATGAGTTGTGTGGTCAAATTAATGCTCATTTAGGCGTCAGGTGGTCATCCTGAACAAAATACATGTTGAAGTGTGTGCATAAGTCCTTTGGTTTAGGCGTGACACTCAATTTGAGTTTTTATTGCTTTAAATGCATTTTCAGCCCGAGCTGAGCACGTTTTGTGAGTTTGAATGTATCTTCATAGGAATGAGTTGTGTAGTCAAATTAATGCTCATATGGGCTTCAGGAGGTCATCCTGAACAAAATACATGTTGAAGTGTGTGCATAAGTCCTTTGGTTTAGGTGTGACACTCAATTTGAGTTTTTATTGCTTTAAATGCATTTTCAGCCCGAGCTGAGCACGTTTTGTGAGTTTGAATGTATCTTCATAGGAATGAGTTGTGTGGTCAAATTAATGCTCATTTAGGCTTCAGGTGGTCATCCTGAACTAAATACATGTTGAAGTGTGTGCATAAGTCCTTTGGTTTAGGCGTGACACTCAATTTGAGTTTTTATTGCTTTAAATTAAATGCATTTTCAGCCCGAGCTGAGCGCGCTTTCTGACTTTGAATGTATCTTCATAGGAATGAGTTGTGTGGTCAAATTATTGCTGATTTAGGCTTCAGGAGGTCATCCTGAACAAAATACATGTTGAAGTGTGTGCATAAGTCCTTTGGTTTAGGCGTGACACTCAATTTGAGTTTTTATTGCTTTAAATGCATTTTCAGCCCGAGCTGAGCACGTTTTGTGAGTTTGAATGTATCTTCATAGGAATGAGTTGTGTGGTCAAATTAATGCTCATTTAGGCGTCAGGTGGTCATCCTGAACAAAATACATGTTGAAGTGTGTGCATAAGTCCTTTGGTTTAGGCGTGACACTCAATTTGAGTTTTTATTGCTTTAAATGCATTTTCAGCCCGAGTTGAGCACGTTTTGTGAGTTTGAATGTATCTTCATAGGAATGAGTTGTGTAGTCAAATTAATGCTCATATGGGCTTCAGGATGTCATCCTGAACTAAATACATGTTGAAGTGTGTGCATAAGTCCTTTGGTTTAGGTGTGACACTAAATTTGAGTTTTTATTGCTTTAAATGCATTTTCAGCCCGAGCTGAGCACGTTTTGTGAGTTTGAATGTATCTTCATAGGAATGAGTTGTGTGGTCAAATTAATGCTCATTTAGGCTTCAGGTGGTCATCCTGAACTAAATACATGTTGAAGTGTGTGCATAAGTCATTTGGTTTAGGCGTGACACTCAATTTGAGTTTTTATTGCTTTAAATTAAATGCATTTTCAGCCCGAGCTGAGCGCGCTTTCTGACTTTGAATGTATCTTCATAGGAATGAGTTGTGTGGTCAAATTATTGCTGTTTTAGGCTTCAGGAGGTCATCCTGAACAAAATACATGTTGAAGTGTGTGCATAAGTCCTTTGGTTTAGGCGTGACACTCAATTTGAGTTTTTATTGCTTTAAATGCATTTTCAGGCCGAGCTGAGCACGTTTTGTGTGTTTGAATGTATCTTCATAGGAATGAGTTGTGTGGTGAAATTAATGCTCATATGGGCTTCAGGAGGTCATCCTGAACAAAATACATGTTGAAGTGTGTGCATAAGTCCTTTGGTTTAGGCGTGACACTCAATTTGAGTTTTTATTGCTTTAAATGCATTTTCAGCCCGAGTTGAGCACGTTTTGTGAGTTTGAATGTATCTTCATAGGAATGAGTTGTGTGGTCAAATTAATGCTCATTTAGGCTTCAGGTGGTCATCCTGAACAAAATACATGTTAAAGTGTGTGCATAAGTCCTTTGGTTTAGGCGTGACACTCAATTTGAGTTTTTATTGCTTTAAATTAAATGCATTTTCAGCCCGAGCTGAGCGCGCTTTCTGACTTTGAATGTATCTTCATAGGAATGAGTTGTGTGGTCAAATTAATGCTCATATGGGCTTCAGGAGGTCATCCTGAACAAAATACATGTTGAAGTGTGTGCATAAGTCCTTTGGTTTAGGCGTGACACTCAATTTGAGTTTTTATTGCTTTAAATGCATTTTCAGCCCGAGTTGAGCACGTTTTGTGAGTTTGAATGTATCTTCATAGGAATGAGTTGTGTAGTCAAATTAATGCTCATATGGGCTTCAGGATGTCATCCTGAACTAAATACATGTTGAAGTGTGTGCATAAGTCCTTTGGTTTAGGTGTGACACTAAATTTGAGTTTTTATTGCTTTAAATGCATTTTCAGCCCGAGCTGAGCGCGTTTTGTGAGTTTGAATGTATCTTCATAGGAATGAGTTGTGTGGTCAAATTAATGCTTATTTAGGCTTCAGGAGGTCATCCTGAACAAAATACATGTTGAAGTGTGTGCATAAGTCCTTTGGTTTAGGCGTGACACTCAATTTGAGTTTTTATTGCTTTAAATGCATTTTCAGCCCGAGCTGAGCACGTTTTGTGAGTTTGAATGTATCTTCATAGGAATGAGTTGTGTAGTCAAATTAATGCTCATATGGGCTTCAGGGGGTCATCCTGAACAAAATACATGTTGAAGTGTGTGCATAAGTCCTTTGGTTTAGGTGTGACACTCAATTTGAGTTTTTATTGCTTTAAATGCATTTTCAGCCCGAGCTGAGCACGTTTTGTGAGTTTGAATGTATCTTCATAGGAATGAGTTGTGTGGTCAAATTAATGCTCATTTAGGCTTCAGGTGGTCATCCTGAACTAAATACATGTTGAAGTGTGTGCATAAGTCCTTTGGTTTAGGCGTGACACTCAATTTGAGTTTTTATTGCTTTAAATTAAATGCATTTTCAGCCCGAGCTGAGCGCGCTTTCTGACTTTGAATGTATCTTCATAGGAATGAGTTGTGTGGTCAAATTAATGCTCATTTAGGCTTCAGGTGGTCATCCTGAAGTAAATACATGTTGAAGTGTGTGCATAAGTCCTTTGGTTTAGGCGTGACACTCAATTTGAGTTTTTATTGCTTTAAATGCATTTTCAGCCTGAGCTGAGCGCGCTTTCTGACTTTGAATGTATCTTCATAGGAATGAGTTGTTTGGTCAAATTATTGCTCATTTAGGCTTCAGGAGGTCATCCTGAACAAAATACATGTTGAAGTGTGTGCATAAGTCCTTTGGTTTAGGCGTGACACTCAATTTGAGTTTTTATTGCTTTAAATGCATTTTCAGCCCGAGCTGAGCGCGCTTTCTGACTTTGAATGTATCTTCATAGGAATGAGTTGTGTGGTCAAATTATTGCTGTTTTAGGCTTCAGGAGGTCATCCTGAACAAAATACATGTTGAAGTGTGTGCATAAGTCCTTTGGTTTAGGCGTGACACTCAATTTGAGTTTTTATTGCTTTAAATGCATTTTCAGCCCGAGCTGAGCACGTTTTGTGAGTTTGAATGTATCTTCATAGGAATGAGTTGTGTGGTCAAATTAATGCTCATTTAGGCGTCAGGTGGTCATCCTGAACAAAATACATGTTGAAATGTGTGCATAAGTCCTTTGGTTTAGGCGTGACACTCAATTTGAGTTTTTATTGCTTTAAATGCATTTTCAGGCCGAGCTGAGCACGTTTTGTGAGTTTGAATGTATCTTCATAGGAATGAGTTGTGTGGTCAAATTAATGCTCATTTAGGCTTCAGGTGGTCATCCTGAACAAAATACATGTTGAAGTGTGTGCATAAGTCCTTTGGTTTAGGCGTGACACTCAATTTGAGTTTTTATTGCTTTAAATTAAATGCATTTTCAGCCCGAGCTGAGCACGTTTTGTGAGTTTGAATGTATCTTCATAGGAATGAGTTGTGTGGTCAAATTAATGCTCATTTAGGCTTCAGGTGGTCATCCTGAACTAAATACATGTTGAAGTGTGTGCATAATTCCTTGGGTTTAGGCGTGACACTCAATTTGAGTTTTTATTGCTTTAAATGCATTTTCAGCCCGAGCTGAGCACGTTTTGTGAGTTTGAATGTATCTTCATAGGAATGAGTCGTGTAGTCAAATTAATGCTCATATGGGCTTCAGGAGGTCATCCTGAACAAAATACATGTTGAAGTGTGTGCATAAGTCCTTTGGTTTAGGCGTGACACTCAATTTGAGTTTTTATTGCTTTAAATGCATTTTCAGCCCGAGCTGAGCACGTTTTGTGAGTTTGAATGTATCTTCATAGGAATGAGTTGTGTGGTCAAATTAATGCTCATTTAGGCTTCAGGTGGTCATCCTGAACTAAGTACATGTTGAAGTGTGTGCATTAGTCCTTTGGTTTGGGTGTGACACTCAATTTGAGTTTTTATTGCTTTAAATGTATTTTCAGCCCGAGCTGAGCACGTTTTGTGAGTTTGAATGTATCTTCATAGGAATGAGTTGTGTGGTCAAATTAATGCTCATTTAGGCTTCAGGTGGTCATCCTGAAGTAAATACATGTTGAAGTGTGTGCATAAGTCCTTTGGTTTAGGCGTGACACTCAATTTGTGTTTTTATTGCTTTAAATGCATTTTCAGCCTGAGCTGAGCGCGCTTTCTGACTTTGAATGTATCTTCATAGGAATGAGTTGTTTGGTCAAATTATTGCTCATTTAGGCTTCAGGAGGTCATCCTGAACAAAATACATGTTGAAGTGTGTGCATAAGTCCTTTGGTTTAGGCGTGACACTCAATTTGAGTTTTTATTGCTTTAAATGCATTTTCAGCCCGAGCTGAGCACGTTTTGTGAGTTTGAATGTATCTTCATAGGAATGAGTTGTGTAGTCAAATTAATGCTCATATGGGCTTCAGGGGGTCATCCTGAACAAAATACATGTTGAAGTGTGTGCATAAGTCCTTTGGTTTAGGTGTGACACTCAATTTGAGTTTTTATTGCTTTAAATGCATTTTCAGCCCGAGCTGAGCACGTTTTGTGAGTTTGAATGTATCTTCATAGGAATGAGTTGTGTAGTCAAATTAATGCTCATATGGGCTTCAGGAGGTCATCCTGAACAAAATACATGTTGAAGTGTGTGCATAAGTCCTTTGGTTTAGGTGTGACACTCAATTTGAGTTTTTATTGCTTTAAATGCATTTTCAGCCCGAGCTGAGCACGTTTTGTGAGTTTGAATGTATCTTCATAGGAATGAGTTGTGTGGTCAAATTAATGCTCATTTAGGCTTCAGGTGGTCATCCTGAACTAAATACATGTTGAAGTGTGTGCATAAGTCCTTTGGTTTAGGCGTGACACTCAATTTGAGTTTTTATTGCTTTAAATTAAATGCATTTTCAGCCCGAGCTGAGCGCGCTTTCTGACTTTGAATGTATCTTCATAGGAATGAGTTGTGTGGTCAAATTATTGCTGATTTAGGCTTCAGGAGGTCATCCTGAACAAAATACATGTTGAAGTGTGTGCATAAGTCCTTTGGTTTAGGCGTGACACTCAATTTGAGTTTTTATTGCTTTAAATGCATTTTCAGCCCGAGCTGAGCACGTTTTGTGAGTTTGAATGTATCTTCATAGGAATGAGTTGTGTGGTCAAATTAATGCTCATTTAGGCGTCAGGTGGTCATCCTGAACAAAATACATGTTGAAGTGTGTGCATAAGTCCTTTGGTTTAGGCGTGACACTCAATTTGAGTTTTTATTGCTTTAAATGCATTTTCAGCCCGAGTTGAGCACGTTTTGTGAGTTTGAATGTATCTTCATAGGAATGAGTTGTGTAGTCAAATTAATGCTCATATGGGCTTCAGGATGTCATCCTGAACTAAATACATGTTGAAGTGTGTGCATAAGTCCTTTGGTTTAGGTGTGACACTAAATTTGAGTTTTTATTGCTTTAAATGCATTTTCAGCCCGAGCTGAGCACGTTTTGTGAGTTTGAATGTATCTTCATAGGAATGAGTTGTGTGGTCAAATTAATGCTCATTTAGGCTTCAGGTGGTCATCCTGAACTAAATACATGTTGAAGTGTGTGCATAAGTCATTTGGTTTAGGCGTGACACTCAATTTGAGTTTTTATTGCTTTAAATTAAATGCATTTTCAGCCCGAGCTGAGCGCGCTTTCTGACTTTGAATGTATCTTCATAGGAATGAGTTGTGTGGTCAAATTATTGCTGTTTTAGGCTTCAGGAGGTCATCCTGAACAAAATACATGTTGAAGTGTGTGCATAAGTCCTTTGGTTTAGGCGTGACACTCAATTTGAGTTTTTATTGCTTTAAATGCATTTTCAGGCCGAGCTGAGCACGTTTTGTGTGTTTGAATGTATCTTCATAGGAATGAGTTGTGTGGTGAAATTAATGCTCATATGGGCTTCAGGAGGTCATCCTGAACAAAATACATGTTGAAGTGTGTGCATAAGTCCTTTGGTTTAGGCGTGACACTCAATTTGAGTTTTTATTGCTTTAAATGCATTTTCAGCCCGAGTTGAGCACGTTTTGTGAGTTTGAATGTATCTTCATAGGAATGAGTTGTGTGGTCAAATTAATGCTCATTTAGGCTTCAGGTGGTCATCCTGAACTAAATACATGTTAAAGTGTGTGCATAAGTCCTTTGGTTTAGGCGTGACACTCAATTTGAGTTTGTATTGCTTTAAATTAAATGCATTTTCAACCTGAGCTGAGCGCACTTTCTGACTTTGAATGTATCTTCATAGGAATGAGTTGTGTGGTCTAATTATTGCTGATTTAGGCTTCAGGAGGTCATCCTGAACAAAATACATGTTGAAGTGTGTGCATAAGTCCTTTGGTTTAGGCGTGACACTCAATTTGAGTTTTTATTGCTTTAAATGCATTTTCAGCCCGAGCTGAGCACGTTTTGTGAGTTTGAATGTATCTTCATAGGAATGAGTTGTGTGGTCAAATTATTGCTCATTTAGGCTTCAGGAGGTCATCCTGAACAAAACACATGTTGAAGTGTGTGCATAAGTCCTTTGGTTTAGGCGTGACACTCAATTTGAGTTTTTATTGCTTTAAATTAAATGCATTTTCAGCCCGAGCTGAGCGCGCTTTCTGACTTTGAATGTATCTTCATAGGAATGAGTTGTGTGGTCAAATTATTGCTGATTTAGGCTTCAGGAGGTCATCCTGAACAAAATACATGTTGAAGTGTGTGCATAAGTCCTTTGGTTTAGGCGTGACACTCAATTTGAGTTTTTATTGCTTTAAATGCATTTTCAGGCCGAGCTGAGCACGTTTTGTGAGTTTGAATGTATCTTCATAGGAATGAGTTGTGTAGTCAAATTAATGCTCATATGGGCTTCAGAAGGTCATCCTGAACAAAATACATGTTGAAGTGTGTGCATAAGTCCTTTGGTTTAGGCGTGACACTCAATTTGAGTTTTTATTGCTTTAAATGCATTTTCAGCCCGAGCTGAGCACGTTTTGTGAGTTTGAATGTGTCTTCATAGGAATGAGTTGTGTGGTCAAATTAATGCTTATTTAGGCTTCAGGTGGTCATCCTGAACTAAATACATGTTGAAGTGTGTGCATAAGTCCTTTGGTTTAGGCGTGACACTCAATTTGAGTTTTTATTGCTTTAAATGCATTTTCAGCCCGAGCTGAGCACGTTTTGTGAGTTTGAATGTATCTTCATAGGAATGAGTTGTGTAGTCAAATTAATGCTCATATGGGCTTCAGGAGGTCATCCTGAACAAAATACATGTTGAAGTGTGTGCATAAGTCCTTTGGTTTAGGCGTGACACTCAATTTGAGTTTTTATTGCTTTAAATGCATTTTCAGCCCGAGTTGAGCACGTTTTGTGAGTTTGAATGTATCTTCATAGGAATGAGTTGTGTAGTCAAATTAATGCTCATATGGGCTTCAGGATGTCATCCTGAACTAAATACATGTTGAAGTGTGTGCATAAGTCCTTTGGTTTAGGTGTGACACTAAATTTGAGTTTTTATTGCTTTAAATGCATTTTCAGCCCGAGCTGAGCGCGTTTTGTGAGTTTGAATGTATCTTCATAGGAATGAGTTGTGTGGTCAAATTAATGCTCATTTAGGCTTCAGGTGGTCATCCTGAACTAAATACATGTTGAAGTGTGTGCATAAGTCCTTTGGTTTAGGCATGACACTCAATTTGAGTTTTTATTGCTTTAAATGCATTTTCAGCCCGAGTTGAGCACGTTTTGTGAGTTTGAATGTATCTTCATAGGAATGAGTTGTGTAGTCAAATTAATGCTCATATGGGCTTCAGGAGGTCATCCTGAACAAAATACATGTTGAAGTGTGTGCATAAGTCCTTTGGTTTAGGCGTGACACTCAATTTGAGTTTTTATTGCTTTAAATGCATTTTCAGCCCGAGTTGAGCACGTTTTGTGAGTTTGAATGTATCTTCATAGGAATGAGTTGTGTGGTCAAATTAATGCTCATTTAGGCGTCAGGTGGTCATCCTGAACAAAATACATGTTGAAGTGTGTGCATAAGTCCTTTGGTTTAGGCGTGACACTCAATTTGAGTTTTTATTGCTTTAAATGCATTTTCAGCCCGAGCTGAGCACGTTTTGTGAGTTTGAATGTATCTTCATAGGAATGAGTTGTGTAGTCAAATTAATGCTCATATGGGCGTCAGGTGGTCATCCTGAACAAAATACATGTTGAAGTGTGCGCATAAGTCCTTTGGTTTAGGCGTGACACTCAATTTGAGTTTTTATTGCTTTAAATGCATTTTCAGCCCGAGCTGAGCACGTTTTGTGAGTTTGAATGTATCTTCATAGGAATGAGTTGTGTAGTCAAATTAATGCTCATATGGGCTTCAGGAGGTCATCCTGAACAAAATACATGTTGAAGTGTGTGAATAAGTCCTTTGGTTTAGGTGTGACACTCAATTTGAGTTTTATTGCTTTAAATGCATTTTCAGCCCGAGCTGAGCACGTTTTGTGAGTTTGAATGTATCTTTATAGGAATGAGTTGTGTGGTAAAAATTAATGCTCATTTAGGGTTCAGGTGGTCATCCGGAACTAAATACATGTTGAAGTGTGTGCATAAGTCGTTTGGTTTAGGTGTGACACTCAATTTGAGTTTTTATTGCTTTAAATGCATTTTCAGCCCGAGCTGAGCGCGCTTTCTGACTTTGAATGTATCTTCATAGGAATGAGTTGTGTGGTCAAATTATTGCTGATTTAGGCTTCAGGAGGTTATCCTGAACAAAATACATGTTGAAGTGTGTGCATAAGTCCTTTGGTTTAGGCGTGACACTCAATTTGATTTTTTTATTGCTTTAAATGCATTTTCAGCCCGAGCTGAGCGCGTTTTGTGAGTTTGAATGTATCTTCATAGGAATGAGTTGTGTGGTCAAATTAATGCTTATTTAGGCTTCAGGAGGTCATCCTGAACAAAATACATGTTGAAGTGTGTGCATAAGTCCTTTTGTTTAGGCGTGACACTCAATTTGAGTTTGTATTGCTTTAAATGCATTTTCAGCCCGAGCTGAGCACGTTTTGAGAGTTTGAATGTATCTTCATAGGAATGAGTTGTGTGGTCAAATTAATGCTCATTTAGGCTTCAGGTGGTCATCCTGAACTAAATACATGTTGAAGTGTGTGCATAAGTCCTTTGGTTTAGGCATGACACTCAATTTGAGTTTTTATTGCTTTAAATGCATTTTCAGCCCGAGTTGAGCACGTTTTGTTAGTTTGAATGTATCTTCATAGGAATGAGTTGTGTAGTCAAATTAATGCTCATATGGGCTTCAGGATGTCATCCTGAACTAAATACATGTTGAAGTGTGTGCATAAGTCCTTTGGTTTAGGTGTGACACTAAATTTGAGTTTTTATTGCTTTAAATGCATTTTCAGCCCGAGCTGAGCGCGTTTTGTGAGTTTGAATGTATCTTCATAGGAATGAGTTGTGTGGTCAAATTAATGCTCATTTAGGCTTCAGGTGGTCATCCTGAACTAAATACATGTTGAAGTGTGTGCATAAGTCCTTTGGTTTAGGCATGACACTCAATTTGAGTTTTTATTGCTTTAAATGCATTTTCAGCCCGAGTTGAGCACGTTTTGTGAGTTTGAATGTATCTTCATAGGAATGAGTTGTGTAGTCAAATTAATGCTCATATGGGCTTCAGGAGGTCATCCTGAACAAAATACATGTTGAAGTGTGTGCATAAGTCCTTTGGTTTAGGCGTGACACTCAATTTGAGTTTTTATTGCTTTAAATTAAATGCATTTTCAACCTGAGCTGAGCGCACTTTCTGACTTTGAATGTATCTTCATAGGAATGAGTTGTGTGGTCTAATTATTGCTGATTTAGGCTTCAGGAGGTCATCCTGAACAAAATACATGTTGAAGTGTGTGCATAAGTCCTTTGGTTTAGGCGTGACACTCAATTTGAGTTTTTATTGCTTTAAATGCATTTTCAGCCCGAGCTGAGCACGTTTTGTGAGTTTGAATGTATCTTCATAGGAATGAGTTGTGTGGTCAAATTATTGCTCATTTAGGCTTCAGGAGGTCATCCTGAACAAAACACATGTTGAAGTGTGTGCATAAGTCCTTTGGTTTAGGCGTGACACTCAATTTGAGTTTTTATTGCTTTAAATGCATTTTCAGCCCGAGCTGAGCACGTTTTGTGAGTTTGAATGTATCTTCATAGAATGAGTTGTGTGGTCAAATTAATGCTCATTTAGGCTTCAGGTTGTCATCCTGAACAAAATACATGTTGAAGTGTATGCATAAGTCCTTTGGTTTAGGCGTGACATACAATTTGAGTTTTTATTGCTTTAAATGCATTTTCAGCCCGAGCTGAGCATGTTTTGTGAGTTTGAATGTATCTTCATAGGAATGAGTTGTGTGGTCAAATTAATGCTCATTTAGGCTTCAGGTGGTCATCCTGAACTAAATACATGTTGAAGTGTGTGCATAAGTCCTTTGGTTTAGGTGTGACACTCAATTTGAGTTTTTATTGCTTTAAATGCATTTTCAGCCCGAGCTGAGCGCTTTTTGTGAGTTTGAATGTATCTTCATAGGAATGAGTTGTGTGGTCAAATTAATGCTTATTTAGGCTTCAGGAGGTCATCCTGAACAAAATACATGTTGAAGTGTGTGCATAAGTCCTTTGGTTTAGGCGTGACACTCAATTTGAGTTTTTATTGCTTTAAATGCATTTTCAGCCCGAGCTGAGCACGTTTTGTGAGTTTGAATGTATCTTCATAGGAATGAGTTGTGTGGTCAAATTAATGCTCATTTAGGCTTCAGGTGGTCATCCTGAACTAAATACATGTTGAAGTGTGTGCATAAGTCCTTTGGTTTAGGCGTGACACTCAATTTGAGTTTTTATTGCTTTAAATGCATTTTCAGGCCGAGCTGAGCACGTTTTGTGAGTTTGAATGTATCTTCATAGGAATGAGTTGTGTAGTCAAATTAATGCTCATATGGGCTTCAGAAGGTCATCCTGAACAAAATACATGTTGAAGTGTGTGCATAAGTCCTTTGGTTTAGGCGTGACACTCAATTTGAGTTTTTATTGCTTTAAATGCATTTTCAGCCCGAGCTGAGCACGTTTTGTGAGTTTGAATGTGTCTTCATAGGAATGAGTTGTGTGGTCAAATTAATGCTCATTTAGGCTTCAGGTGGTCATCCTGAACTAAATACATGTTGAAGTGTGTGCATAAGTCCTTTGGTTTAGGCGTGACACTCAATTTGAGTTTTTATTGCTTTAAATGCATTTTCAGCCCGAGCTGAGCACGTTTTGTGAGTTTGAATGTATCTTCATAGGAATGAGTTGTGTAGTCAAATTAATGCTCATATGGGCTTCAGGAGGTCATCCTGAACAAAATACATGTTGAAGTGTGTGCATAAGTCCTTTGGTTTAGGCGTGACACTCAATTTGAGTTTTTATTGCTTTAAATGCATTTTCAGCCCGAGTTGAGCACGTTTTGTGAGTTTGAATGTATCTTCATAGGAATGAGTTGTGTAGTCAAATTAATGCTCATATGGGCTTCAGGATGTCATCCTGAACTAAATACATGTTGAAGTGTGTGCATAAGTCCTTTGGTTTAGGTGTGACACTAAATTTGAGTTTTTATTGCTTTAAATGCATTTTCAGCCCGAGCTGAGCGCGTTTTGTGAGTTTGAATGTATCTTCATAGGAATGAGTTGTGTGGTCAAATTAATGCTCATTTAGGCTTCAGGTGGTCATCCTGAACTAAATACATGTTGAAGTGTGTGCATAAGTCCTTTGGTTTAGGCATGACACTCAATTTGAGTTTTTATTGCTTTAAATGCATTTTCAGCCCGAGTTGAGCACGTTTTGTGAGTTTGAATGTATCTTCATAGGAATGAGTTGTGTAGTCAAATTAATGCTCATATGGGCTTCAGGAGGTCATCCTGAACAAAATACATGTTGAAGTGTGTGCATAAGTCCTTTGGTTTAGGCGTGACACTCAATTTGAGTTTTTATTGCTTTAAATGCATTTTCAGCCCGAGTTGAGCACGTTTTGTGAGTTTGAATGTATCTTCATAGGAATGAGTTGTGTGGTCAAATTAATGCTCATTTAGGCGTCAGGTGGTCATCCTGAACAAAATACATGTTGAAGTGTGTGCATAAGTCCTTTGGTTTAGGCGTGACACTCAATTTGAGTTTTTATTGCTTTAAATGCATTTTCAGCCCGAGCTGAGCACGTTTTGTGAGTTTGAATGTATCTTCATAGGAATGAGTTGTGTAGTCAAATTAATGCTCATATGGGCTTCAGGAGGTCATCCTGAACAAAATACATGTTGAAGTGTGTGCATAAGTCCTTTGGTTTAGGCGTGACACTCAATTTGAGTTTTTATTGCTTTAAATGCATTTTCAGCCCGAGTTGAGCACGTTTTGTGAGTTTGAATGTATCTTCATAGGAATGAGTTGTGTGGTCAAATTAATGCTCATTTAGGCGTCAGGTGGTCATCCTGAACAAAATACATGTTGAAGTGTGCGCATAAGTCCTTTGGTTTAGGCGTGACACTCAATTTGAGTTTTTATTGCTTTAAATGCATTTTCAGCCCGAGCTGAGCACGTTTTGTGAGTTTGAATGTATCTTCATAGGAATGAGTTGTGTAGTCAAATTAATGCTCATATGGGCTTCAGGAGGTCATCCTGAACAAAATACATGTTGAAGTGTGTGCATAAGTCCTTTGGTTTAGGCGTGACACTCAATTTGAGTTTTTATTGCTTTAAATGCATTTTCAGCCCGAGTTGAGCACGTTTTGTGAGTTTGAATGTATCTTCATAGGAATGAGTTGTGTAGTCAAATTAATGCTCATATGGGCTTCAGGAGGTCATCCTGAACAAAATACATGTTGAAGTGTGTGAATAAGTCCTTTGGTTTAGGTGTGACACTCAATTTGAGTTTTATTGCTTTAAATGCATTTTCAGCCCGAGCTGAGCACGTTTTGTGAGTTTGAATGTATCTTTATAGGAATGAGTTGTGTGGTAAAAATTAATGCTCATTTAGGGTTCAGGTGGTCATCCGGAACTAAATACATGTTGAAGTGTGTGCATAAGTCGTTTGGTTTAGGTGTGACACTCAATTTGAGTTTTTATTGCTTTAAATGCATTTTCAGCCCGAGCTGAGCGCGCTTTCTGACTTTGAATGTATCTTCATAGGAATGAGTTGTGTGGTCAAATTATTGCTGATTTAGGCTTCAGGAGGTTATCCTGAACAAAATACATGTTGAAGTGTGTGCATAAGTCCTTTGGTTTAGGCGTGACACTCAATTTGATTTTTTTATTGCTTTAAATGCATTTTCAGCCCGAGCTGAGCGCGTTTTGTGAGTTTGAATGTATCTTCATAGGAATGAGTTGTGTGGTCAAATTAATGCTTATTTAGGCTTCAGGAGGTCATCCTGAACAAAATACATGTTGAAGTGTGTGCATAAGTCCTTTTGTTTAGGTGTGACACTCAATTTGAGTTTGTATTGCTTTAAATGCATTTTCAGCCCGAGCTGAGCACGTTTTGAGAGTTTGAATGTATCTTCATAGGAATGAGTTGTGTGGTCAAATTAATGCTCATTTAGGCTTCAGGTGGTCATCCTGAACTAAATACATGTTGAAGTGTGTGCATAAGTCCTTTGGTTTAGGCATGACACTCAATTTGAGTTTTTATTGCTTTAAATGCATTTTCAGCCCGAGTTGAGCACGTTTTGCGAGTTTGAATGTATCTTCATAGGAATGAGTTGTGTAGTCAAATTAATGCTCATATGGGCTTCAGGATGTCATCCTGAACTAAATACATGTTGAAGTGTGTGCATAAGTCCTTTGGTTTAGGTGTGACACTAAATTTGAGTTTTTATTGCTTTAAATGCATTTTCAGCCCGAGCTGAGCGCGTTTTGTGAGTTTGAATGTATCTTCATAGGAATGAGTTGTGTGGTCAAATTAATGCTCATTTAGGCTTCAGGTGGTCATCCTGAACTAAATACATGTTGAAGTGTGTGCATAAGTCCTTTGGTTTAGGCATGACACTCAATTTGAGTTTTTATTGCTTTAAATGCATTTTCAGCCCGAGTTGAGCACGTTTTGTGAGTTTGAATGTATCTTCATAGGAATGAGTTGTGTAGTCAAATTAATGCTCATATGGGCTTCAGGAGGTCATCCTGAACAAAATACATGTTGAAGTGTGTGCATAAGTCCTTTGGTTTAGGAGTGACACTCAATTTGAGTTGTTATTGCTTTAAATGCATTTTCAGCCCGAGTTGAGCACGTTTTGTGAGTTTGAATGTATCTTCATAGGAATGAGTTGTGTGGTCAAATTAATGCTCATTTAGGCGTCAGGTGGTCATCCTGAACAAAATACATGTTGAAGTGTGTGCATAAGTCCTTTGGTTTAGGCGTGACACTCAATTTGAGTTTTTATTGCTTTAAATGCATTTTCAGCCCGAGTTGAGCACGTTTTGTGAGTTTGAATGTATCTTCATAGGACTGAGTTGTGTGGTCAAATTAATGCTCATTTAGGCCTTAGGTGGTCATCCTGAACTAAATACATGTTGAAATGTGTGCATAAGTCCTTTGGTTTAGGCGTGACACTCAATTTGAGTTTTTATTGCTTTAAATGCATTTTCAGCCCGAGCTGAGCACGTTTTGTGAGTTTGAATGTATCTTTATAGGAATGAGTTGTGTAGTCAAATTAATGCTCATATGGGCTTCAGGAGGTCATCCTGAACAAAATACATGTTGAAGTGTGTGCATAAGTCCTTTGGTTTAGGTGTGACACTCAATTTGAGTTTTTATTGCTTTAAATGCATTTTCAGCCCGAGCTGAGCACGTTTTGTGAGTTTGAATGTATCTTCATAGGAATGAGATGTGTAGTCAAATTAATGCTCATTTAGGCTTCAGGTGGTCATCCTGAACTAAATACATGTTAAAGTGTGAGCATAAGTCCTTTGGTTTAGGCGTGACACTCAATTTGAGTTTTTATTGCTTTAAATGCATTTTCAGCCCGAGTTGAGCACGTTTTGTGAGTTTGAATGTATCTTCATAGGAATGAGTTGTGTGGTCAAATTAATGCTCATTTAGGCGTCAGGTGGTCATCCTGAACAAAATACATGTTGAAGTGTGCGCATAAGTCCTTTGGTTTAGGCGTGACACTCAATTTGAGTTTTTATTGCTTTAAATGCATTTTCAGCCCGAGCTGAGCACGTTTTGTGAGTTTGAATGTATCTTCATAGGAATGAGTTGTGTAGTCAAATTAATGCTCATATGGGCTTCAGGAGGTCATCCTGAACAAAATACATGTTGAAGTGTGTGCATAAGTCCTTTGGTTTAGGCGTGACACTCAATTTGAGTTTTTATTGCTTTAAATGCATTTTCAGCCCGAGTTGAGCACGTTTTGTGAGTTTGAATGTATCTTCATAGGAATGAGTTGTGTAGTCAAATTAATGCTCATATGGGCTTCAGGAGGTCATCCTGAACAAAATACATGTTGAAGTGTGTGAATAAGTCCTTTGGTTTAGGTGTGACACTCAATTTGAGTTTTATTGCTTTAAATGCATTTTCAGCCCGAGCTGAGCACGTTTTGTGAGTTTGAACGTATCTTTATAGGAATGAGTTGTGTGGTAAAAATTAATGCTCATTTAGGGTTCAGGTGGTCATCCGGAACTAAATACATGTTGAAGTGTGTGCATAAGTCGTTTGGTTTAGGTGTGACACTCAATTTGAGTTTTTATTGCTTTAAATGCATTTTCAGCCCGAGCTGAGCGCGCTTTCTGACTTTGAATGTATCTTCATAGGAATGAGTTGTGTGGTCAAATTATTGCTGATTTAGGCTTCAGGAGGTTATCCTGAACAAAATACATGTTGAAGTGTGTGCATAAGTCCTTTGGTTTAGGCGTGACACTCAATTTGATTTTTTTATTGCTTTAAATGCATTTTCAGCCCGAGCTGAGCGCGCTTTCTGACTTTGAATGTATCTTCATAGGAATGAGTTGTGTGGTCAAATTAATGCTTATTTAGGCTTCAGGAGGTCATCCTGAACAAAATACATGTTGAAGTGTGTGCATAAGTCCTTTTGTTTAGGCGTGACACTCAATTTGAGTTTGTATTGCTTTAAATGCATTTTCAGCCCGAGCTGAGCACGTTTTGAGAGTTTGAATGTATCTTCATAGGAATGAGTTGTGTGGTCAAATTAATGCTCATATGGGCTTCAGGAGGTCATCCTGAACTAAATACATGTTGAAGTGTGTGCATAAGTCCTTTGGTTTAGGCGTGACACTCAATTTGAGTTTTTATTGCTTTAAATGCATTTTCACCCCGAGCTGAGCGCGCTTTCTGACTTTGAATGTATCTTCATAGGAATGAGTTGTGTGGTCAAATTATTGCTGATTTAGGCTTCAGGAGGTTATCCTGAACAAAATACATGTTGAAGTGTGTGCATAAGTCCTTTGGTTTAGGCGTGACACTCAATTTGATTTTTTTATTGCTTTAAATGCATTTTCAGCCCGAGCTGAGCGCGTTTTGTGAGTTTGAATGTATCTTCATAGGAATGAGTTGTGTGGTCAAATTAATGCTTATTTAGGCTTCAGGAGGTCATCCTGAACAAAATACATGTTGAAGTGTGTGCATAAGTCCTTTTGTTTAGGCGTGACACTCAATTTGAGTTTGTATTGCTTTAAATGCATTTTCAGCCCGAGCTGAGCACGTTTTGAGAGTTTGAATGTATCTTCATAGGAATGAGTTGTGTGGTCAAATTAATGCTCATATGGGCTTCAGGAGGTCATCCTGAACTAAATACATGTTGAAGTGTGTGCATAAGTCCTTTGGTTTAGGCGTGACACTCAATTTGAGTTTTTATTGCTTTAAATGCATTTTCACCCCGAGCTGAGCGCGCTTTCTGACTTTGAATGTATCTTAATAGGAATGAGATGTGTGGTCAAATTAATGCTTATTTAGGCTTCAGGAGGTCATCCTGAACAAAATACATGTTGAAGTGTGTGCATAAGTCCTTTTGTTTAGGCGTGACACTCAATTTGCGTTTTTTTTTTTTGCTTTAAATGCATTTTCAGCCCGAACTGAGCACGTTTTGTGAGTTTGAATGTATCTTCATAGGAATGAGTTGTATGGTCAAATTAATGCTCATTTAGGCTTCAGGTGGTCATCCTGAACTAAATACATGTTGAAGTGTGTGCATAAGTCCTTTGGTTTAGGCGTGACACTCAATTTGAGTTTTTATTGCTTTAAATGCATTTTCAGCCCGAGCTGAGCGCGCTTTCTGACTTTGAATGTATCTTCATAGGAATGAGTTGTGTAGTCAAATTAATGCTCATTTAGGCTTCAGCAGGACATCCTGAACTAAATATATGTTGAAGTGTGTGCATAAGCCCTTTGGTTTAGGCGTGACACTCAATTTGAGTTTTTATTGCGAAATGCATTTTCAGGCCGAACTGAGGGCGTTTTCTGAGTTTGAATGTATCTTCATAGGAATGAGTGTGTGGTCAAATTAATGCTCATTTAGGCTTCAGAAGGTCATCCTGAACAAAATACATGTTGAAGTGTGTGAATAAGTCCTTTGGTTTAGGTGTGACACTCAATTTGAGTTTTATTGCTTTAAATGCATTTTCAGCCCGAGCTGAGCACGTTTTGTGAGTTTGAATGTATCTTTATAGGAATGAGTTGTGTGGTAAAAATTAATGCTCATTTAGGGTTCAGGTGGTCATCCGGAACTAAATACATGTTGAAGTGTGTGCATAAGTCGTTTGGTTTAGGTGTGACACTCAATTTGAGTTTTTATTGCTTTAAATGCATTTTCAGCCCGAGCTGAGCGCGCTTTCTGACTTTGAATGTATCTTCATAGGAATGAGTTGTGTGGTCAAATTATTGCTGATTTAGGCTTCAGGAGGTTATCCTGAACAAAATACATGTTGAAGTGTGTGCATAAGTCCTTTGGTTTAGGCGTGACACTCAATTTGATTTTTTTATTGCTTTAAATGCATTTTCAGCCCGAGCTGAGCGCGTTTTGTGAGTTTGAATGTATCTTCATAGGAATGAGTTGTGTGGTCAAATTAATGCTTATTTAGGCTTCAGGAGGTCATCCTGAACAAAATACATGTTGAAGTGTGTGCATAAGTCCTTTTGTTTAGGTGTGACACTCAATTTGAGTTTGTATTGCTTTAAATGCATTTTCAGCCCGAGCTGAGCACGTTTTGAGAGTTTGAATGTATCTTCATAGGAATGAGTTGTGTGGTCAAATTAATGCTCATTTAGGCTTCAGGTGGTCATCCTGAACTAAATACATGTTGAAGTGTGTGCATAAGTCCTTTGGTTTAGGCATGACACTCAATTTGAGTTTTTATTGCTTTAAATGCATTTTCAGCCCGAGTTGAGCACGTTTTGCGAGTTTGAATGTATCTTCATAGGAATGAGTTGTGTAGTCAAATTAATGCTCATATGGGCTTCAGGATGTCATCCTGAACTAAATACATGTTGAAGTGTGTGCATAAGTCCTTTGGTTTAGGTGTGACACTAAATTTGAGTTTTTATTGCTTTAAATGCATTTTCAGCCCGAGCTGAGCGCGTTTTGTGAGTTTGAATGTATCTTCATAGGAATGAGTTGTGTGGTCAAATTAATGCTCATTTAGGCTTCAGGTGGTCATCCTGAACTAAATACATGTTGAAGTGTGTGCATAAGTCCTTTGGTTTAGGCATGACACTCAATTTGAGTTTTTATTGCTTTAAATGCATTTTCAGCCCGAGTTGAGCACGTTTTGTGAGTTTGAATGTATCTTCATAGGAATGAGTTGTGTAGTCAAATTAATGCTCATATGGGCTTCAGGAGGTCATCCTGAACAAAATACATGTTGAAGTGTGTGCATAAGTCCTTTGGTTTAGGAGTGACACTCAATTTGAGTTGTTATTGCTTTAAATGCATTTTCAGCCCGAGTTGAGCACGTTTTGTGAGTTTGAATGTATCTTCATAGGAATGAGTTGTGTGGTCAAATTAATGCTCATTTAGGCGTCAGGTGGTCATCCTGAACAAAATACATGTTGAAGTGTGTGCATAAGTCCTTTGGTTTAGGCGTGACACTCAATTTGAGTTTTTATTGCTTTAAATGCATTTTCAGCCCGAGTTGAGCACGTTTTGTGAGTTTGAATGTATCTTCATAGGACTGAGTTGTGTGGTCAAATTAATGCTCATTTAGGCCTTAGGTGGTCATCCTGAACTAAATACATGTTGAAATGTGTGCATAAGTCCTTTGGTTTAGGCGTGACACTCAATTTGAGTTTTTATTGCTTTAAATGCATTTTCAGCCCGAGCTGAGCACGTTTTGTGAGTTTGAATGTATCTTTATAGGAATGAGTTGTGTAGTCAAATTAATGCTCATATGGGCTTCAGGAGGTCATCCTGAACAAAATACATGTTGAAGTGTGTGCATAAGTCCTTTGGTTTAGGTGTGACACTCAATTTGAGTTTTTATTGCTTTAAATGCATTTTCAGCCCGAGCTGAGCACGTTTTGTGAGTTTGAATGTATCTTCATAGGAATGAGATGTGTAGTCAAATTAATGCTCATTTAGGCTTCAGGTGGTCATCCTGAACTAAATACATGTTAAAGTGTGAGCATAAGTCCTTTGGTTTAGGCGTGACACTCAATTTGAGTTTTTATTGCTTTAAATGCATTTTCAGCCCGAGTTGAGCACGTTTTGTGAGTTTGAATGTATCTTCATAGGAATGAGTTGTGTGGTCAAATTAATGCTCATTTAGGCGTCAGGTGGTCATCCTGAACAAAATACATGTTGAAGTGTGCGCATAAGTCCTTTGGTTTAGGCGTGACACTCAATTTGAGTTTTTATTGCTTTAAATGCATTTTCAGCCCGAGCTGAGCACGTTTTGTGAGTTTGAATGTATCTTCATAGGAATGAGTTGTGTAGTCAAATTAATGCTCATATGGGCTTCAGGAGGTCATCCTGAACAAAATACATGTTGAAGTGTGTGCATAAGTCATTTGGTTTAGGCGTGACACTCAATTTGAGTTTTTATTGCTTTAAATGCATTTTCAGCCCGAGTTGAGCACGTTTTGTGAGTTTGAATGTATCTTCATAGGAATGAGTTGTGTAGTCAAATTAATGCTCATATGGGCTTCAGGAGGTCATCCTGAACAAAATACATGTTGAAGTGTGTGAATAAGTCCTTTGGTTTAGGTGTGACACTCAATTTGAGTTTTATTGCTTTAAATGCATTTTCAGCCCGAGCTGAGCACGTTTTGTGAGTTTGAACGTATCTTTATAGGAATGAGTTGTGTGGTAAAAATTAATGCTCATTTAGGGTTCAGGTGGTCATCCGGAACTAAATACATGTTGAAGTGTGTGCATAAGTCGTTTGGTTTAGGTGTGACACTCAATTTGAGTTTTTATTGCTTTAAATGCATTTTCAGCCCGAGCTGAGCGCGCTTTCTGACTTTGAATGTATCTTCATAGGAATGAGTTGTGTGGTCAAATTATTGCTGATTTAGGCTTCAGGAGGTTATCCTGAACAAAATACATGTTGAAGTGTGTGCATAAGTCCTTTGGTTTAGGCGTGACACTCAATTTGATTTTTTTATTGCTTTAAATGCATTTTCAGCCCGAGCTGAGCGCGCTTTCTGACTTTGAATGTATCTTCATAGGAATGAGTTGTGTGGTCAAATTAATGCTTATTTAGGCTTCAGGAGGTCATCCTGAACAAAATACATGTTGAAGTGTGTGCATAAGTCCTTTTGTTTAGGCGTGACACTCAATTTGAGTTTGTATTGCTTTAAATGCATTTTCAGCCCGAGCTGAGCACGTTTTGAGAGTTTGAATGTATCTTCATAGGAATGAGTTGTGTGGTCAAATTAATGCTCATATGGGCTTCAGGAGGTCATCCTGAACTAAATACATGTTGAAGTGTGTGCATAAGTCCTTTGGTTTAGGCGTGACACTCAATTTGAGTTTTTATTGCTTTAAATGCATTTTCACCCCGAGCTGAGCGCGCTTTCTGACTTTGAATGTATCTTCATAGGAATGAGTTGTGTGGTCAAATTATTGCTGATTTAGGCTTCAGGAGGTTATCCTGAACAAAATACATGTTGAAGTGTGTGCATAAGTCCTTTGGTTTAGGCGTGACACTCAATTTGATTTTTTTATTGCTTTAAATGCATTTTCAGCCCGAGCTGAGCGCGTTTTGTGAGTTTGAATGTATCTTCATAGGAATGAGTTGTGTGGTCAAATTAATGCTTATTTAGGCTTCAGGAGGTCATCCTGAACAAAATACATGTTGAAGTGTGTGCATAAGTCCTTTTGTTTAGGCGTGACACTCAATTTGAGTTTGTATTGCTTTAAATGCATTTTCAGCCCGAGCTGAGCACGTTTTGAGAGTTTGAATGTATCTTCATAGGAATGAGTTGTGTGGTCAAATTAATGCTCATATGGGCTTCAGGAGGTCATCCTGAACTAAATACATGTTGAAGTGTGTGCATAAGTCCTTTGGTTTAGGCGTGACACTCAATTTGAGTTTTTATTGCTTTAAATGCATTTTCACCCCGAGCTGAGCGCGCTTTCTGACTTTGAATGTATCTTAATAGGAATGAGATGTGTGGTCAAATTAATGCTTATTTAGGCTTCAGGAGGTCATCCTGAACAAAATACATGTTGAAGTGTGTGCATAAGTCCTTTTGTTTAGGCGTGACACTCAATTTGCGTTTTTTTTTTTTGCTTTAAATGCATTTTCAGCCCGAACTGAGCACGTTTTGTGAGTTTGAATGTATCTTCATAGGAATGAGTTGTATGGTCAAATTAATGCTCATTTAGGCTTCAGGTGGTCATCCTGAACTAAATACATGTTGAAGTGTGTGCATAAGTCCTTTGGTTTAGGCGTGACACTCAATTTGAGTTTTTATTGCTTTAAATGCATTTTCAGCCCGAGCTGAGCGCGCTTTCTGACTTTGAATGTATCTTCATAGGAATGAGTTGTGTAGTCAAATTAATGCTCATTTAGGCTTCAGCAGGACATCCTGAACTAAATATATGTTGAAGTGTGTGCATAAGCCCTTTGGTTTAGGCGTGACACTCAATTTGAGTTTTTATTGCGAAATGCATTTTCAGGCCGAACTGAGGGCGTTTTCTGAGTTTGAATGTATCTTCATAGGAATGAGTGTGTGGTCAAATTAATGCTCATTTAGGCTTCAGAAGGTCATCCTGAACAAAATACATGTTGAAGTGTGTGCATAAGTCCTTTGGTTTAGGCGTGACACTCAATTTGAGTTTTTATTGCTTTTAATGCATTTTCAGCCCGAGCTGAGCGCGTTTTGTGAGTTTGAATGTATCTTCATAGGAATGAGTTGTGTAGACAAATTAATGCTCATATGGGCTTCAGGATGTCATCCTGAACTAAATACATGTTGAAGTGTGTGCATAAGTCCTTTGGTTTAGGTGTGACACTCAATTTGAGTTTTTATTTCTTTAAATGCATTTTCAGCCCGAGCTGAGCACGTTTTGTGAGTTTGAATGTATCTTCATAGGAATGAGTTGTGTGGTCAAATTAATGCTTATTTAGGCTTCAGGATGTCATCCTGAACAAAATACATGTTGAAGTGTGTGCATAAGTCCTTTGGTTTAGGCGTGACACTCAATTTGAGTTTTTATTTCTTTAAATGCATTCTCAGCCCGAGCTGAGAACGTTTTGTGAGTTTGAATGTATCTTCATAGGAATGAGTTGTGTGGTCAAAGTAATGCTCATTTAGGCTTCAGGTGGTCATCCTGAACAAAACACACGTTGAAGTGTGTGCATAAGTCCTTTGGTTTAGGCGTGACACTCAATTTGAGTTTTTATTGCTTTAAATGCATTTTCAGCCCGAGCTGAGCACGTTTTGTGAGTTTGAATGTATCTTCATAGGAATGAGTTGTGTAGTCAAATTAATGCTCATATGGGCTTCAGGAGGTCATCCTGAACAAAATACATGTTGAAGTGTGTGCATAAGTCCTTTGGTTTAGGCGTGACACTCAATTTGAGTTTTTATTGCTTTAAATGCATTTTCAGCCCGAGCTGAGCACGTTTTGTGAGTTTGAATGTATCTTCATAGGAATGAGTTGTGTGGTCAAATTAATGCTCATATAGGCTTCAGGAGGTCATCCTGAACAAAATACATGTTGAAGTGTGTGCATAATCCTTTGGTTTAGGTGTGACACTCAATTTGAGTTTTTATCGCTTTAAATGCATTTTCAGCCCGAGCTGAGCACGTTTTGTGAGTTTGAATGTATCTTCATAGGAATGAGTTGTGTGGTCAAATTAATGCTCATTTAGGCTTCAGGTGGTCATCCCGAACAAAATACATGTTGAAGTGTATGCATAAGTCCTTTGGTTTAGGCGTGACACTCAATTTGAGTTTTTATTGCTTTAAATGCATTCTCAGCCCGAGCTGAGCACGTTTTGTGAGTTTGAATGTATCTTCATAGGAATGAGTTGTGTGGTCAAAGTAATGCTCATTTAGGCTTCAGGTGGTCATCCTGAACAAAACACACGTTGAAGTGTGTGCATAAGTCCTTTGGTTTAGGCGTGACACTCAATTTGAGTTTTTATTGCTTTAAATGCATTTTCAGCCCGAGCTGAGCACGTTTTGTGAGTTTGAATGTATCTTCATAGGAATGAGTTGTGTAGTCAAATTAATGCTCATATGGGCTTCAGGAGGTCATCCTGAACAAAATACATGTTGAAGTGTGTGCATAAGTCCTTTGGTTTAGGCGTGACACTCAATTTGAGTTTTTATTGCTTTAAATGCATTTTCAGCCCGAGCTGAGCACGTTTTGTGAGTTTGAATGTATCTTCATAGGAATGAGTTGTGTGGTCAAATTAATGCTCATATAGGCTTCAGGAGGTCATCCTGAACAAAATACATGTTGAAGTGTGTGCATAATCCTTTGGTTTAGGTGTGACACTCAATTTGAGTTTTTATCGCTTTAAATGCATTTTCAGCCCGAGCTGAGCACGTTTTGTGAGTTTGAATGTATCTTCATAGGAATGAGTTGTGTGGTCAAATTAATGCTCATTTAGGCTTCAGGTGGTCATCCCGAACAAAATACATGTTGAAGTGTGTGCATAAGTCCTTTGGTTTAGGTGTGACACTCAATTTGAGTTTTTATTGCTTTAAATGCATTTTCAGCCCGAGCTGAGCGCGCTTTCTGACTTTGAATGTATCTTCATAGGAATGAGTTGTGTGGTCAAATTATCTCTCATTTAGGCTTCAAGGAGGTCATCCTGAACAAAATACATGTTGAAGTGTGTGCATAAGTCCTTTGGTTTAGGCGTGACACTCAATTTGAGTTTTTATTGCTTTAAATGCATTTTTAGCCCGAGCTGAGCACGTTTTGTGAGTTTGAATGTATCTTCATAGGAATGAGTTGTGTGGTCAAATTAATGCTCATTTAGGCTTCAGGTGGTCATCCTGAACTAAATACATGTTGAAGTGTGTGCATAAGTCCTTTGGTTTAGGCGTGACACTCAATTTAAGTTTTCATTGCTTTAAATGCATTTTGAGCCCAAGCTGAGCACATTTTGTGAGTTTGAATGTATCTTCATAGGAATGAGTTGTGTGGTCAAATTAATGCTCATTTAGGCTTCAGGTGGTCATCCTGAACAAAACACACGTTGAAGTGTGTGCATAAGTCCTTTGGTTTAGGCGTGACACTCAATTTGAGTTTGTATTGCTTTAAATGCATTTTCAGCCCGAGCTGAGCACGTTTTGTGAGTTTGAATGTATCTTCATAGGAATGAGTTGTGTAGTCAAATTAATGCTCATTTAGGCTTCAGGATGTCATCCTGAACAAAATACATGTTGAAGTGTGTGCATAAGTCCTTTGGTTTGGGCGCGACACTCAATTTGAGTTTTTATTGCTTTAAATGCATTTTCAGGCCGAGCTGAGCACGTTTTGTGACTTTGAATGTATCTTCATTGGAATGAGTTGTGTAGTCAAATTAATGCTCATTTATGCTTCAGGAGGCCATCCTGAACAAAAGACATGTTGAAGTGTGTGCATAAGTCCTTTGGTTTAGGCGTGACACTCAATTTGAGTTTTTATTGCTTTAAATGCATTTTCAGCCCGAGCTGAGCACGTTTTGTGAGTTTGAATGTATCTTCATAGGAATGAGTTGTGTGGTCAAATTAATGCTCATTTAGGCTTCAGGTGGTCATCCCGAACAAAATACATGTTGAAGTGTGTGCATAAGTCCTTTGGTTTAGGTCTGACACTCAATTTGAGTTTTTATTGCTTTAAATGCATTTTCAGCCCGAGCTGAGCGCGCTTTCTGACTTTGAATGTATCTTCATAGGAATGAGTTGTGTGGTCAAATTATCGCTCATTTAGGCTTCAAGGAGGTCATCCTGAACAAAATACATGTTGAAGTGTGTGCATAAGTCCTTTGGTTTAGGCGTGACACTCAATTTGAGTTTTTATTGCTTTAAATGCATTTTTAGCCCGAGCTGAGCACGTTTTGTGAGTTTGAATGTATCTTCATAGGAATGAGTTGTGTGGTCAAATTAATGCTCATTTAGGCTTCAGGTGGTCATCCTGAACTAAATACATGTTGAAGTGTGTGCATAAGTCCTTTGGTTTAGGCGTGACACTCAATTTAAGTTTTCATTGCTTTAAATGCATTTTGAGCCCAAGCTGAGCACATTTTGTGAGTTTGAATGTATCTTCATAGGAATGAGTAGTGTGGTCAAATTAATGCTCATTTAGGCTTCAGGATGTCATCCTGAACAAAATACATGTTGAAGTGTGTGCATAAGTCCTTTGGTTTGGGCGCGACACTCAATTTGAGTTTTTATTGCTTTAAATGCATTTTCAGCCCGAGCTGAGCACGTTTTGTGACTTTGAATGTATCTTCATTGGAATGAGTTGTGTAGTCAAATTAATGCTCATTTATGCTTCAGGAGGCCATCCTGAACAAAAGACATGTTGAAGTGTGTGCATAAGTCCTTTGGTTTAGGCGTGACACTCAATTTGAGTTTTTATTGCTTTCAATGCATTTTCAGCCCGAGCTGAGCACGTTTTGTGAGTTTGAATGTATCTTCATAGGAATGAGTTGTGTGGTCATATTAATGCTCATATGGGCTTCAGGAGGTCATCCTGAACAAAATACATGTTGAAGTGTGTGCATAAGTCCTTTGGTTTAGGTGTGACACTCAATTTGAGTTTTTATTGCTTTAAATGCATTTTCAGCCCGAGCTGAGCACGTTTTGTGAGTTTGAATGTATCTTCATAGGAATGAGTTGTGTGGTCAAATTAATGCTCATTTAGGCTTCAGAGGTCATCCTGAACAAAATACATGTTGAAGTGTGTGCATAAGTCCTTTGGTTTAGGCGTGACACTCAATTTGAGTTTTTATTGCTTTAAATGCATTCTCAGCCCGAGCTGAGCACATTTTGTGAGTTTGAATGTATCTTCATAGGAATGAGTTGTGTGGTCAAATTAATGCTCATTTAGGCTTCAGGTGGTCATCCTCAACAAAATACATGTTGAAGTGTGTGCATAAGTCCTTTGGTTTAGGCGTGACACTCAATTTGAGTTTTTATTGCTTTAAATGCATTTTCAGCCCGAGCTGAGCACGTTTTGTGAGTTTGAATGTATCTTCATAGGAATGAGTTGTGTGGTCAAATTAATGCTCATATGGGTTTCAGGAGGTCATCCTGAACAAAATACATGTTGAAGTCTGTGCATAAGTCCTTTGGTTTAGGTGTGACACTCAATTTGAGTTTTTATTGCTTTAAATGCATTTTCAGCCCGAGCTGAGCACGTTTTGTGAGTTTGAATGTATCTTCATAGGAATGAGTTGTGTGGTCAAATTAATGCTCATTTAGGCTTCAGGTGGTCATCCTGAACTAAATACATGTTGAAGTGTGTGCATACGTCCTTTGTTTTAGGCGTGACACTCAATTTGAGTTTTTATTGCTTTAAATGCTTTTTCAGCCCGAGCTGAGCGCGCTTTCTGACTTTGAATGTATCTTCATAGGAATGAGTTGTGTGGTCAAATTATTGCTCATTTAGGCTTCAGGAGGTCATCCTGAACAAAATACATGTTGAAGTGTGTGTATAAGTCCTTTGGTTTAGGCGTGACACTCAATTTGAGTTTTTATTGCTTTAAATGCATTTTCAGCCCGAGCTGAGCACGTTTTGTGAGTTTGAATGTATCTTCATAGGAATGAGTTGTGTGGTCAAATTAATGCTTATTTAGGCGTCAGGTGGTCATCCTGAACAAAATACATGTTGAAGTGTGTGCATAAGTCCTTTGGTTTAGGCGTGACACTCAATTTGAGTTTTTATTGCTTTAAATGCATTTTAAGCCCGAGCTGAGCACGTTTTGTGAGTTTGAATGTATCTTCATAGGAATGAGTTGTGTAGTCAAATTAATGCTCATTTAGGCTTCAGGTGGTCATCCTGAACTAAATACATGTTGAAGTGTGTGCATAAGTCCTTTGGTTTAGGCGTGACACTCAATTTGAGTTTTTATTGCTTTAAATGCATTTTCAGCCCGAGCTGAGCGCGCTTTCTGACTTTGAATGTATCTTCATAGGAATGAGTTGTGTGGTCAAATTAATGCTCATTTAGGCTTCAGTTGGTCATCCCGAACAAAATACATGTTGAAGTGTGTGCATAAGTCCTTTGGTTTAGGCGTGACACTCAATTTGAGTTTTTATTGCTTTAAATGCATTCTCAGCCCGAGCTGAGCACGTTTTGTGAGTTTGAATGTATCTTCATAGGAATGAGTTGTGTGGTCAAAGTAATGCTCATTTAGGCTTCAGGTGGTCATCCTGAACAAAACACACGTTGAAGTGTGTGCATAAGTCCTTTGGTTTAGGCGTGACACTCAATTTGAGTTTTTATTGCTTTAAATGCATTTTCAGCCCGAGCTGAGCACGTTTTGTGAGTTTGAATGTATCTTCATAGGAATGAGTTGTGTAGTCAAATTAATGCTCATATGGGCTTCAGGAGGTCATCCTGAACAAAATACATGTTGAAGTGTGTGCATAAGTCCTTTGGTTTAGGCGTGACACTCAATTTGAGTTTTTATTGCTTTAAATGCATTTTCAGCCCGAGCTGAGCACGTTTTGTGAGTTTGAATGTATCTTCATAGGAATGAGTTGTGTGGTCAAATTAATGCTCATATAGGCTTCAGGAGGTCATCCTGAACAAAATACATGTTGAAGTGTGTGCATAATCCTTTGGTTTAGGTGTGACACTCAATTTGAGTTTTTATCGCTTTAAATGCATTTTCAGCCCGAGCTGAGCACGTTTTGTGAGTTTGAATGTATCTTCATAGGAATGAGTTGTGTGGTCAAATTAATGCTCATTTAGGCTTCAGGTGGTCATCCCGAACAAAATACATGTTGAAGTGTGTGCATAAGTCCTTTGGTTTAGGTGTGACACTCAATTTGAGTTTTTATTGCTTTAAATGCATTTTCAGCCCGAGCTGAGCGCGCTTTCTGACATTGAATGTATCTTCATAGGAATGAGTTGTGTGGTCAAATTATCTCTCATTTAGGCTTCAAGGAGGTCATCCTGAACAAAATACATGTTGAAGTGTGTGCATAAGTCCTTTGGTTTAGGCGTGACACTCAATTTGAGTTTTTATTGCTTTAAATGCATTTTTAGCCTGAGCTGAGCACGTTTTGTGAGTTTGAATGTATCTTCATAGGAATGAGTTGTGTGGTCAAATTAATGCTCATTTAGGCTTCAGGTGGTCATCCTGAACTAAATACATGTTGAAGTGTGTGCATAAGTCCTTTGGTTTAGGCGTGACACTCAATTTAAGTTTTCATTGCTTTAAATGCATTTTGAGCCCAAGCTGAGCACATTTTGTGAGTTTGAATGTATCTTCATAGGAATGAGTTGTGTGGACAAATTAATGCTCATTTAGGCTTCAGGTGGTCATCCTGAACAAAACACACGTTGAAGTGTGTGCATAAGTCCTTTGGTTTAGGCGTGACACTCAATTTGAGTTTGTATTGCTTTAAATGCATTTTCAGCCCGAGCTGAGCACGTTTTGTGAGTTTGAATGTATCTTCATAGGAATGAGTTGTGTAGTCAAATTAATGCTCATTTAGGCTTCAGGATGTCATCCTGAACAAAATACATGTTGAAGTGTGTGCATAAGTCCTTTGGTTTGGGCGCGACACTCAATTTGAGTTTTTATTGCTTTAAATGCATTTTCAGGCCGAGCTGAGCACGTTTTGTGACTTTGAATGTATCTTCATTGGAATGAGTTGTGTAGTCAAATTAATGCTCATTTATGCTTCAGGAGGCCATCCTGAACAAAAGACATGTTGAAGTGTGTGCATAAGTCCTTTGGTTTAGGCGTGACACTCAATTTGAGTTTTTATTGCTTTAAATGCATTTTCAGCCCGAGCTGAGCACGTTTTGTGAGTTTGAATGTATCTTCATAGGAATGAGTTGTGTGGTCAAATTAATGCTCATTTAGGCTTCAGGTGGTCATCCCGAACAAAATACATGTTGAAGTGTGTGCATAAGTCCTTTGGTTTAGGTCTGACACTCAATTTGAGTTTTTATTGCTTTAAATGCATTTTCAGCCCGAGCTGAGCGCGCTTTCTGACTTTGAATGTATCTTCATAGGAATGAGTTGTGTGGTCAAATTATCGCTCATTTAGGCTTCAAGGAGGTCATCCTGAACAAAATACATGTTGAAGTGTGTGCATAAGTCCTTTGGTTTAGGCGTGACACTCAATTTGAGTTTTTATTGCTTTAAATGCATTTTTAGCCCGAGCTGAGCACGTTTTGTGAGTTTGAATGTATCTTCATAGGAATGAGTTGTGTGGTCAAATTAATGCTCATTTAGGCTTCAGGTGGTCATCCTGAACTAAATACATGTTGAAGTGTGTGCATAAGTCCTTTGGTTTAGGCGTGACACTCAATTTAAGTTTTCATTGCTTTAAATGCATTTTGAGCCCAAGCTGAGCACATTTTGTGAGTTTGAATGTATCTTCATAGGAATGAGTTGTGTGGTCAAATTAATGCTCATTTAGGCTTCAGGATGTCATCCTGAACAAAATACATGTTGAAGTGTGTGCATAAGTCCTTTGGTTTGGGCGCGACACTCAATTTGAGGTTTTATTGCTTTAAATGCATTTTCAGCCCGAGCTGAGCACGTTTTGTGACTTTGAATGTATCTTCATTGGAATGAGTTGTGTAGTCAAATTAATGCTCATTTATGCTTCAGGAGGCCATCCTGAACAAAAGACATGTTGAAGTGTGTGCATAAGTCCTTTGGTTTAGGCGTGACACTCAATTTGAGTTTTTATTGCTTTAAATGCATTCTCAGCCCGAGCTGAGCACATTTTGTGAGTTTGAATGTATCTTCATAGGAATGAGTTGTGTGGTCAAATTAATGCTCATATGGGCTTCAGGAGGTCATCCTGAACAAAATACATGTTGAAGTGTGTGCATAAGTCCTTTGGTTTAGGTGTGACACTCAATTTGAGTTTTTATTGCTTTAAATGCATTTTCAGCCCGAGCTGAGCACGTTTTGTGAGTTTGAATGTATCTTCATAGGAATGAGTTGTGTGGTCAAATTAATGCTCATTTAGGCTTCAGAGGTCATCCTGAACAAAATACATGTTGAAGTGTGTGCATAAGTCCTTTGGTTTAGGCGTGACACTCAATTTGAGTTTTTATTGCTTTAAATGCATTCTCAGCCCGAGCTGAGCACATTTTGTGAGTTTGAATGTATCTTCATAGGAATGAGTTGTGTGGTCAAATTAATGCTCATTTAGGCTTCAGGTGGTCATCCTGAACAAAATACATGTTGAAGTGTGTGCATAAGTCCTTTGGTTTAGGCGTGACACTCAATTTGAGTTTTTATTGCTTTAAATGCATTTTCAGCCCGAGCTGAGCACGTTTTGTGAGTTTGAATGTATCTTCATAGGAATGAGTTGTGTGGTCAAATTAATGCTCATATGGGTTTCAGGAGGTCATCCTGAACAAAATACATGTTGAAGTCTGTGCATAAGTCCTTTGGTTTAGGTGTGACACTCAATTTGAGTTTTTATTGCTTTAAATGCATTTTCAGCCCGAGCTGAGCACGTTTTGTGAGTTTGAATGTATCTTCATAGGAATGAGTTGTGTGGTCAAATTAATGCTCATTTAGGCTTCAGGTGGTCATCCTGAACTAAATACATGTTGAAGTGTGTGCATACGTCCTTTGTTTTAGGCGTGACACTCAATTTGAGTTTTTATTGCTTTAAATGCTTTTTCAGCCCGAGCTGAGCGCGCTTTCTGACTTTGAATGTATCTTCATAGGAATGAGTTGTGTGGTCAAATTATTGCTCATTTAGGCTTCAGGAGGTCATCCTGAACAAAATACATGTTGAAGTGTGTGTATAAGTCCTTTGGTTTAGGCGTGACACTCAATTTGAGTTTTTATTGCTTTAAATGCATTTTCAGCCCGAGCTGAGCACGTTTTGTGAGTTTGAATGTATCTTCATAGGAATGAGTTGTGTGGTCAAATTAATGCTTATTTAGGCGTCAGGTGGTCATCCTGAACAAAATACATGTTGAAGTGTGTGCATAAGTCCTTTGGTTTAGGCGTGACACTCAATTTGAGTTTTTATTGCTTTAAATGCATTTTAAGCCCGAGCTGAGCACGTTTTGTGAGTTTGAATGTATCTTCATAGGAATGAGTTGTGTAGTCAAATTAATGCTCATTTAGGCTTCAGGTGGTCATCCTGAACTAAATACATGTTGAAGTGTGTGCATAAGTCCTTTGGTTTAGGCGTGACACTCAATTTGAGTTTTTATTGCTTTAAATGCATTTTCAGCCCGAGCTGAGTGCGCTTTCTGACTTTGAATGTATCTTCATAGGAATGAGTTGTGTGGTCAAATTATTGCTCATTTAGGCTTCAGGAGGTCATCCTGAACAAAATACATGTTCAAGTGTGTGCATAAGTCCTTTGGTTTAGGCGTGACACTCAATTTGAGTTTTTATTGCTTTAAATGCATTTTCAGCCCGAGCTGAGCACGTTTTGTGAGTTTGAATGTATCTTCATAGGAATGAGTTGTGTGGTCAAATTAATGCTCTTTTAGGCGTCAGTCGGTCATCCTGAACTAAATACATGTTGAAGTGTGTGCATAAGTCCTTTGGTTTAGGCGTGACACTCAATTTAAGTTTTCATTGCTTTAAATGCATTTTAAGCCCGAGCTGAGCACGTTTTGTGAGTTTGAATGTATCTTCATAGGAATGAATTGTGTGGTCAAATTAATTCTCATTTAGGCTTCAGGATGTCATCCTGAACAAAATACATGTTGAAGTGTGTGCATAAGTCCTTTGGTTTGGGCGCGACACTCAATTTGAGTTTTTATTGCTTTAAATACATTTTCAGGCCGAGCTGAGCACGTTTTGTGACTTTGAATGTATCTTCATTGGAATGAGTTGTGTAGTCAAATTAATGCTCATTTATGCTTCAGGAGGCCATCCTGAACAAAAGACATGTTGAAGTGTGTGCATAAGTCCTTTGGTTTAGGTGTGACACTCAATTTGAGTTTTTATTGCTTTAAATGCATTTTCAGCCCGAGCTGAGCTCGTTTTCTGAGATTGAATGTATCTTCATAGGAATGAGTTGTGTGGTCAAATTAATGCTTATTTAGGCTTCAGGAGGACATCCTGAACTAAATACATGTTCAAGTGTGTGCATAAGTCCTTTGGTTTGGGCGCGACACTCAATTTGAGTTTTTATTGCTTTAAATGCATTTTCAGGCCGAGCTGAGCACGTTTTGTGACTTTGAATGTATCTTCATTGGAATGAGTTGTGTAGTCAAATTAATGCTCATTTAGGCTTCAGGAGGACATCCTGAACTAAATACATGTTGAAGTGTGTGCATAAGTCCTTTGGTTTAGGCGTGACACTCAATTTGAGTTTTTATTGCTTTAAATGCATTTTCAGCCCGAGCTGAGCACGTTTTGTGAGTTTGAATGTATCTTCATAGGAATATAGGCTTCAGGAGGTCATCCTGAACAAAATACATGTTGAAGTGTGTGCATAAGTCCTTTGGTTTAGGTGTGACACTAAATTTGAGTTTTTATTGCTTTAAATGCATTTTCAGCCCGAGCTGAGCACGTTTTGTGAGTTTGAATGTATCTTCATAGGAATATAGGCTTCAGGAGGTCATCCTGAACAAAATACATGTTGAAGTGTGTGCAGAAGTCCTTTGGTTTAGGTGTGACACTAAATTTGAGTTTTTATTGCTTTGAATGCATTTTCAGCCCGAGCTGAGCGCGCTTTCTGACTTTGAATGTATCTTCATAGGAATGAGTTGTGTGATCAAAACAATGCTCATTTAGGCTTCAGGAGGACATCCTGAACTCAGTACATGTTGAAGTGTGTGCATAAGTCCTATGGTTTAGGCGTGACACTCAATTTGAGTTTTTATTGCTTTAAATGCATTTTCAGCCCGAGCTGAGCACGTTTTGTGAGTTTGAATGTATCTTCATAGGAATATAGGCTTCAGGAGGTCATCCTGAACAAAATACATGTTGAAGTGTGTGCAGAAGTCCTTTGGTTGAGGTGTGACACTAAATTTGAGTTTTTATTGCTTTGAATGCATTTTCAGCCCGAGCTGAGGGCGCTTTCTGACTTTGAATGTATCTTCATAGGAATGAGTTGTGTGGTCAAATTAATGCTTATTTAGGCTTCAGCAGGACATCCTGAACAAAATACATGTTCAAGTGTGTGCATAAGTCCTTTGGTTTAGGCGTGACACTCAATTTGATTTTTTTTTGCTTTAAATACATTTTCTGCCCAAGCTGAGCACGTTTTTTGAGTTAAATGTATCTTCATAGGAATGAGTTGTGTGGTCAAATTACTGCTCATTTAGGCTTCAGGAGGACATCCTGAACTAAATACATGTTGAAGTGTGTGCATTAGTCCTTTGGTTTCGGCGTGACACTCAATTTGAGTTTTTATTGCTTTAAATGCATTTTCAGCCCGAGCTGAGCACGTTTTGTGAGTTTGAATGTATCTTCATAGGAATGAGTTGTGTGGTCAAATTACTGCTCATTTAGGCTTCAGGAGGACATCCTGAACTAAATACATGTTGAAGTGTGTGCATAAGTCCTTTGGTTTAGGCGTGACAGTCAATTTGAGTTTTTATTGCTTTAAATGCATTTTCAGCCCGAGCTGAGCACGTTTTGTGAGTTTGAATGTATCTTCATAGGAATGAGTTGTGTGATCAAAACAATGCTCATTTAGGCTTCAGGAGGACATCCTGAACTCAGTACATGTTGAAGTGTGTGCAAAAGTCCTTTGGTTTGGGCGTGACAGTCAATTTGAGTTTTCATTGCTTTAAATGCATTTTCAGCCCGAGCTGAGCACATTTTGTGAGTTTGAATGTATCTTCATAGGAATGAGTTGTGTGGTCAAATTAATGCTCATTTAGGCTTCAGGTGGTCATCCTGAACAAAATACATGTTGAAGTGTGTGCATAAGTCCTTTGGTTTAGGCGTGACACTCAATTTGAGTTTTTATTGCTTTAAATGCATTTTCAGCCCGAGCTGAGCACGTTTTGTGAGTTTGAATGTATCTTCATAGGAATGAGTTGTGTGGTCAAATTAATGCTCATATGGGTTTCAGGAGGTCATCCTGAACAAAATACATGTTGAAGTGTGTGCATAAGTCCTTTGGTTTAGGTGTGACACTCAATTTGAGTTTTTATTGCTTTAAATGCATTTTCAGCCCGAGCTGAGCACGTTTTGTGAGTTTGAATGTATCTTCATAGGAATGAGTTGTGTGGTCAAATTAATGCTCATTTAGGCTTCAGGTGGTCATCCTGAACTAAATACATGCTGAAGTGTGTGCATACGTCCTTTGTTTTAGGCGTGACACTCAATTTGAGTTTTTATTGCTTTAAATGCTTTTTCAGCCCGAGCTGAGCGCGCTTTCTGACTTTGAATGTATCTTCATAGGAATGAGTTGTGTGGTCAAATTATTGCTCATTTAGGCTTCAGGAGGTCATCCTGAACAAAATACATGTTGAAGTGTGTGTATAATTCCTTTGGTTTAGGCGTGACACTCAATTTGAGTTTTTATTGCTTTAAATGCATTTTCAGCCCGAGCTGAGCACGTTTTGTGAGTTTGAATGTATCTTCATAGGAATGAGTTGTGTGGTCAAATTAATGCTTATTTAGGCGTCAGGTGGTCATCCTGAACAAAATACATGTTGAAGTGTGTGCATAAGTCCTTTGGTTTAGGCGTGACACTCAATTTGAGTTTTTATCGCTTTAAATGCATTTTAAGCCCGAGCTGAGCACGTTTTGTGAGTTTGAATGTATCTTCATAGGAATGAGTTGTGTAGTCAAATTAATGCTCATTTAGGCTTCAGGTGGTCATCCTGAACTAAATACATGTTGAAGTGTGTGCATAAGTCCTTTGGTTTAGGCGTGACACTCAATTTGAGTTTTTATTGCTTTAAATGCATTTTCAGCCCGAGCTGAGCGCGCTTTCTGACTTTGAATGTATCTTCATAGGAATGAGTTGTGTGGTCAAATTATTGCTCATTTAGGCTTCAGGAGGTCATCCTGAACAAAATATATGTTCAAGTGTGTGCATAAGTCCTTTGGTTTAGGCGTGACACTCAATTTGAGTTTTTATTGCTTTAAATGCATTTTCAGCCCGAGCTGAGCACGTTTTGTGAGTTTGAATGTATCTTCATAGGAATGAGTTGTGTGGTCAAATTAATGCTCTTTTAGGCGTCAGTCGGTCATCCTGAACAAAATACATGTTGAAGTGTGTGCATAAGTCCTTTGGTTTAGGCGTGACACTCAATTTGAGTTTTTATTGCTTTAAATGCATTTTCAGCCCGAGCTGAGCACGTTTTGTGTGTTTGAATGTATCTTCATAGGAATGAGTTGTGTGGTCAAATTAATGCTCATATGGGCTTCAGGAGGTCATCCTGAACAAAATACATGTTGAAGTGTGTGTATAAGTCCTTTGGTTTAGGCGTGACACTCAATTTGAGTTTTTATTGCTTTAAATGCATTTTCAGCCCGAGCTGAGCACGTTTTGTGAGTTTGAATGTATCTTCATAGGAATGAGTTGTGTGGTCAAATTAATGCTCATTTAGGCTTCAAGGAGGTCATCCTGAACAAAATACATGTTGAAGTGTGTGCATAAGTCCTTTGGTTTAGGCGTGACACTCAATTTGAGTTTTTATTGCTTTAAATGCATTTTCAGCCCGAGCTGAGCACGTTTTGTGAGTTTGAATGTATCTTCATAGGAATGAGTTGTGTGGTCAAATTAATGCTCATTTAGGCTTCAGGTGGTCATCCTGAACTAAATACATGTTGAAGTGTGTGCATAAGTCCTTTGGTTTAGGCGTGACACTCAATTTAAGTTTTCATTGCTTTAAATGCATTTTAAGCCCGAGCTGAGCACGTTTTGTGAGTTTGAATGTATCTTCATAGGAATGAGTTGTGTGGTCAAATTAATTCTCATTTAGGCTTCAGGATGTCATCCTGAACAAAATACATGTTGAAGTGTGTGCATAAGTCCTTTGGTTTGGGCGCGACACTCAATTTGAGTTTTTATTGCTTTAAATACATTTTCAGGCCGAGCTGAGCACGTTTTGTGACTTTGAATGTATCTTCATTGGAATGAGTTGTGTAGTCAAATTAATGCTCATTTAGGCTTCAGGAGGACATCCTGAACTAAATACATGTTGAAGTGTGTGCATAAGTCCTTTGGTTTAGGCGTGACACTCAATTTGAGTTTTTATTGCTTTAAATGCATTTTCAGCCCGAGCTGAGCACGTTTTGTGAGTTTGAATGTATCTTCATAGGAATATAGGCTTCAGGAGGTCATCCTGAACAAAATACATGTTGAAGTGTGTGCATAAGTCCTTTGGTTTAGGTGTGACACTAAATTTGAGTTTTTATTGCTTTAAATGCATTTTCAGCCCGAGCTGAGCATGTTTTGTGAGTTTGAATGTATCTTCATAGGAATGAGTTGTGTGATCAAAACAATGCTCATTTAGGCTTCAGGAGGACATCCTGAACTCAGTACATGTTGAAGTGTGTGCATAAGTCCTATGGTTTAGGCGTGACACTCAATTTGAGTTTTTATTGCTTTAAATGCATTTTCAGCCCGAGCTGAGCACGTTTTGTGAGTTTGAATGTATCTTCATAGGAATATAGGCTTCAGGAGGTCATCCTGAACAAAATACATGTTGAAGTGTGTGCAGAAGTCCTTTGGTTTAGGTGTGACACTAAATTTGAGTTTTTATTGCTTTGAATGCATTTTCAGCCCGAGCTGAGCGCGCTTTCTGACTTTGAATGTATCTTCATAGGAATGAGTTGTGTGGTCAAATTAATGCTTATTTAGGCTTCAGCAGGACATCCTGAACAAAATACATGTTCAAGTGTGTGCATAAGTCCTTTGGTTTAGGCGTGACACTCAATTTGAGTTTTTATTGCTTTAAATGCATTTTCAGCCCGAGCTGAGCACGTTTTGTGAGTTTGAATGTATCTTCATAGGAATGAGTTGTGTGGTCAAATTACTGCTCATTTAGGCTTCAGGAGGACATCCTGAACTAAATACATGTTGAAGTGTGTGCATAAGTCCTTTGGTTTAGGCGTGACAGTCAATTTGAGTTTTTATTGCTTTAAATGCATTTTCAGCCCGAGCTGAGCACGTTTTGTGAGTTTGAATGTATCTTCATAGGAATGAGTTGTGTGATCAAAACAATGCTCATTTAGGCTTCAGGAGGACATCCTGAACTCAGTACATGTTGAAGTGTGTGCATAAGTCCTTTGGTTTGGGCGTGACAGTCAATTTGAGTTTTCATTGCTTTAAATGCATTTTCAGGCCGAGCTGAGCACGTTTTGTGAGTTTGAATGTATCTTCATAGGAATGAGTTGTGTAGTCAAATTAATGCTCATTTAGGCTTCAGGAGGACATCCTGAACTAAATACATGTTGAAGTGTGTGCAAACGTCCTTTGGTTTAGGCGTGACACTCAATTTGAGTTTTTATTGCTTTAAATGCATTTTTTGCCGAGCTGAGCACGTTTTTTGAGTTTGAATGTATCTTTATAGGAATGAGTTGTGTAGTCAAATTAATGCTCATTTAGGCTTCAGGAGGACATCCTGAACTAAATACATGTTGAAGTGTGTGCAAACGTCCTTTGTTTTGGGCGTGACACTCAATTTGAGTTTTTATTGCTTTAAATGCATTTTCAGGCCGAGCTGAGCACGTTTTGTGACTTTGAATGTATCTTCATTGGAATGAGTTGTGTAGTCAAATTAATGCTCATTTATGCTTCAGGAGGCCATCCTGAACAAAAGACATGTTGAAGTGTGTGCATAAGTCCTTTGGTTTAGGTGTGACACTCAATTTGAGTTTTTATTGCTTTAAATGCATTTTCAGCCCGAGCTGAGCTCGTTTTCTGAGTTTGAATGTATCTTCATAGCAATGAGTTGTGTGGTCAAATTAATGCTTATTTAGGCTTCAGGAGGACATCCTGAACTAAATACATGTTCAAGTGTGTGCATAAGTCCTTTGGTTTAGGCGTGACACTCAATTTGAGTTTTTTTTGCTTTAAATACATTTTCTGCCCAAGCTGAGCACGTTTTTTGAGTTAAATGTATCTTCATAGGAATGAGTTGTGTGGTCAAATTACTGCTCATTTAGGCTTCAGGAGGACATCCTGAACTAAATACATGTTGAAGTGTGTGCATAAGTCCTTGGTTTAGGCGTGACACTCAATTTGAGTTTTTATTGCTTTAAATGCATTTTCAGCCCGAGCTGAGCACGTTTTGTGAGTTTGAATGTATCTTCATAGGAATGAGTTGTGTGATCAAAACAATGCTCATTTAGGCTTCAGGAGGACATCCTGAACTCAGTACATGTTGAAGTGTGTGCATAAGTCCTTTGGTTTGGGCGTGACAGTCAATTTGAGTTTTTATTGCTTTAAATGCATTTTCAGGCCGAGCTGAGCACGTTTTGTGAGTTTGAATGTATCTTCATAGGAATGAGTTGTATGGTCAAATTAATGCTCATTTAGGCTTCAGGAGGTCATCCTGAACAAAATCCATGTTGAAGTGTGTGCAGAAGTCCTTTGGTTTAAGTGTGACACTAAATTTGAGTTTTTATTGCTTTGAATGCATTTTCAGCCCGACCTGAGCGCGCTTTCTGACTTTGAATGTATCTTCATAGGAATGAGTTGTGTAGTCAAATTAATGCTCATTTAGGCTTCAGGAGGCCATCCTGAACAAAATACATGTTGAAGTGTGTGCATCAGTCCTTTGGTTTAGGCGTGACACTCAATTTGAGTTTTTATTGCTTTAAATGCATTTTTTGCCGAGCTGAGCACGTTTTTTGAGTTTGAATGTATCTTTATAGGAATGAGTTGTGTAGTCAAATTAATGCTCATTTAGGCTTCAGGAGGACATCCTGAACTAAATACATGTTGAAGTGTGTGCAAACGTCCTTTGTTTTGGGCGTGACACTCAATTTGAGTTTTTATTGCTTTAAATGCATTTTCAGGCCGAGCTGAGCACGTTTTGTGACTTTGAATGTATCTTCATTGGAATGAGTTGTGTAGTCAAATTAATGCTCATTTATGCTTCAGGAGGCCATCCTGAACAAAAGACATGTTGAAGTGTGTGCATAAGTCCTTTGGTTTAGGTGTGACACTCAATTTGAGTTTTTATTGCTTTAAATGCATTTTCAGCCCGAGCTGAGCTCGTTTTCTGAGTTTGAATGTATCTTCATAGCAATGAGTTGTGTGGTCAAATTAATGCTTATTTAGGCTTCAGGAGGACATCCTGAACTAAATACATGTTCAAGTGTGTGCATAAGTCCTTTGGTTTAGGCGTGACACTCAATTTGAGTTTTCTTTGCTTTAAATACATTTTCTGCCCAAGCTGAGCACGTTTTTTGAGTTAAATGTATCTTCATAGGAATGAGTTGTGTGGTCAAATTACTGCTCATTTAGGCTTCAGGAGGACATCCTGAACTAAATACATGTTGAAGTGTGTGCATAAGTCCTTTGGTTTAGGCGTGACACTCAATTTGAGTTTTTATTGCTTTAAATGCATTTTCAGCCCGAGCTGAGCGCGCTTTCTGACTTTGAATGTATCTTCATAGGAATGAGTTGTGTGGTCAAATTATTGCTGATTTAGGCTTCAGGAGGTTATCCTGAACAAAATACATGTTGAAGTGTGTGCATAAGTCCTTTGGTTTAGGCGTGACACTCAATTTGATTTTTTTATTGCTTTAAATGCATTTTCAGCCCGAGCTGAGCGCGCTTTCTGACTTTGAATGTATCTTCATAGGAATGAGTTGTGTGGTCAAATTAATGCTTATTTAGGCTTCAGGAGGTCATCCTGAACAAAATACATGTTGAAGTGTGTGCATAAGTCCTTTTGTTTAGGCGTGACACTCAATTTGAGTTTGTATTGCTTTAAATGCATTTTCAGCCCGAGCTGAGCACGTTTTGAGAGTTTGAATGTATCTTCATAGGAATGAGTTGTGTGGTCAAATTAATGCTCATATGGGCTTCAGGAGGTCATCCTGAACTAAATACATGTTGAAGTGTGTGCATAAGTCCTTTGGTTTAGGCGTGACACTCAATTTGAGTTTTTATTGCTTTAAATGCATTTTCACCCCGAGCTGAGCGCGCTTTCTGACTTTGAATGTATCTTCATAGGAATGAGTTGTGTGGTCAAATTATTGCTGATTTAGGCTTCAGGAGGTTATCCTGAACAAAATACATGTTGAAGTGTGTGCATAAGTCCTTTGGTTTAGGCGTGACACTCAATTTGATTTTTTTATTGCTTTAAATGCATTTTCAGCCCGAGCTGAGCGCGTTTTGTGAGTTTGAATGTATCTTCATAGGAATGAGTTGTGTGGTCAAATTAATGCTTATTTAGGCTTCAGGAGGTCATCCTGAACAAAATACATGTTGAAGTGTGTGCATAAGTCCTTTTGTTTAGGCGTGACACTCAATTTGAGTTTGTATTGCTTTAAATGCATTTTCAGCCCGAGCTGAGCACGTTTTGAGAGTTTGAATGTATCTTCATAGGAATGAGTTGTGTGGTCAAATTAATGCTCATATGGGCTTCAGGAGGTCATCCTGAACTAAATACATGTTGAAGTGTGTGCATAAGTCCTTTGGTTTAGGCGTGACACTCAATTTGAGTTTTTATTGCTTTAAATGCATTTTCACCCCGAGCTGAGCGCGCTTTCTGACTTTGAATGTATCTTAATAGGAATGAGATGTGTGGTCAAATTAATGCTTATTTAGGCTTCAGGAGGTCATCCTGAACAAAATACATGTTGAAGTGTGTGCATAAGTCCTTTTGTTTAGGCGTGACACTCAATTTGCGTTTTTTTTTTTGCTTTAAATGCATTTTCAGCCCGAACTGAGCACGTTTTGTGAGTTTGAATGTATCTTCATAGGAATGAGTTGTATGGTCAAATTAATGCTCATTTAGGCTTCAGGTGGTCATCCTGAACTAAATACATGTTGAAGTGTGTGCATAAGTCCTTTGGTTTAGGCGTGACACTCAATTTGAGTTTTTATTGCTTTAAATGCATTTTCAGCCCGAGCTGAGCGCGCTTTCTGACTTTGAATGTATCTTCATAGGAATGAGTTGTGTAGTCAAATTAATGCTCATTTAGGCTTCAGCAGGACATCCTGAACTAAATATATGTTGAAGTGTGTGCATAAGCCCTTTGGTTTAGGCGTGACACTCAATTTGAGTTTTTATTGCGAAATGCATTTTCAGGCCGAACTGAGGGCGTTTTCTGAGTTTGAATGTATCTTCATAGGAATGAGTGTGTGGTCAAATTAATGCTCATTTAGGCTTCAGAAGGTCATCCTGAACAAAATACATGTTGAAGTGTGTGCATAAGTCCTTTGGTTTAGGCGTGACACTCAATTTGAGTTTTTATTGCTTTTAATGCATTTTCAGCCCGAGCTGAGCGCGTTTTGTGAGTTTGAATGTATCTTCATAGGAATGAGTTGTGTAGACAAATTAATGCTCATATGGGCTTCAGGATGTCATCCTGAACTAAATACATGTTGAAGTGTGTGCATAAGTCCTTTGGTTTAGGTGTGACACTCAATTTGAGTTTTTATTTCTTTAAATGCATTTTCAGCCCGAGCTGAGCACGTTTTGTGAGTTTGAATGTATCTTCATAGGAATGAGTTGTGTGGTCAAATTAATGCTTATTTAGGCTTCAGGATGTCATCCTGAACAAAATACATGTTGAAGTGTGTGCATAAGTCCTTTGGTTTAGGCGTGACACTCAATTTGAGTTTTTATTTCTTTAAATGCATTCTCAGCCCGAGCTGAGAACGTTTTGTGAGTTTGAATGTATCTTCATAGGAATGAGTTGTGTGGTCAAAGTAATGCTCATTTAGGCTTCAGGTGGTCATCCTGAACAAAACACACGTTGAAGTGTGTGCATAAGTCCTTTGGTTTAGGCGTGACACTCAATTTGAGTTTTTATTGCTTTAAATGCATTTTCAGCCCGAGCTGAGCACGTTTTGTGAGTTTGAATGTATCTTCATAGGAATGAGTTGTGTAGTCAAATTAATGCTCATATGGGCTTCAGGAGGTCATCCTGAACAAAATACATGTTGAAGTGTGTGCATAAGTCCTTTGGTTTAGGCGTGACACTCAATTTGAGTTTTTATTGCTTTAAATGCATTTTCAGCCCGAGCTGAGCACGTTTTGTGAGTTTGAATGTATCTTCATAGGAATGAGTTGTGTGGTCAAATTAATGCTCATATAGGCTTCAGGAGGTCATCCTGAACAAAATACATGTTGAAGTGTGTGCATAATCCTTTGGTTTAGGTGTGACACTCAATTTGAGTTTTTATCGCTTTAAATGCATTTTCAGCCCGAGCTGAGCACGTTTTGTGAGTTTGAATGTATCTTCATAGGAATGAGTTGTGTGGTCAAATTAATGCTCATTTAGGCTTCAGGTGGTCATCCCGAACAAAATACATGTTGAAGTGTATGCATAAGTCCTTTGGTTTAGGCGTGACACTCAATTTGAGTTTTTATTGCTTTAAATGCATTCTCAGCCCGAGCTGAGCACGTTTTGTGAGTTTGAATGTATCTTCATAGGAATGAGTTGTGTGGTCAAAGTAATGCTCATTTAGGCTTCAGGTGGTCATCCTGAACAAAACACACGTTGAAGTGTGTGCATAAGTCCTTTGGTTTAGGCGTGACACTCAATTTGAGTTTTTATTGCTTTAAATGCATTTTCAGCCCGAGCTGAGCACGTTTTGTGAGTTTGAATGTATCTTCATAGGAATGAGTTGTGTAGTCAAATTAATGCTCATATGGGCTTCAGGAGGTCATCCTGAACAAAATACATGTTGAAGTGTGTGCATAAGTCCTTTGGTTTAGGCGTGACACTCAATTTGAGTTTTTATTGCTTTAAATGCATTTTCAGCCCGAGCTGAGCACGTTTTGTGAGTTTGAATGTATCTTCATAGGAATGAGTTGTGTGGTCAAATTAATGCTCATATAGGCTTCAGGAGGTCATCCTGAACAAAATACATGTTGAAGTGTGTGCATAATCCTTTGGTTTAGGTGTGACACTCAATTTGAGTTTTTATCGCTTTAAATGCATTTTCAGCCCGAGCTGAGCACGTTTTGTGAGTTTGAATGTATCTTCATAGGAATGAGTTGTGTGGTCAAATTAATGCTCATTTAGGCTTCAGGTGGTCATCCCGAACAAAATACATGTTGAAGTGTGTGCATAAGTCCTTTGGTTTAGGTGTGACACTCAATTTGAGTTTTTATTGCTTTAAATGCATTTTCAGCCCGAGCTGAGCGCGCTTTCTGACTTTGAATGTATCTTCATAGGAATGAGTTGTGTGGTCAAATTATCTCTCATTTAGGCTTCAAGGAGGTCATCCTGAACAAAATACATGTTGAAGTGTGTGCATAAGTCCTTTGGTTTAGGCGTGACACTCAATTTGAGTTTTTATTGCTTTAAATGCATTTTTAGCCCGAGCTGAGCACGTTTTGTGAGTTTGAATGTATCTTCATAGGAATGAGTTGTGTGGTCAAATTAATGCTCATTTAGGCTTCAGGTGGTCATCCTGAACTAAATACATGTTGAAGTGTGTGCATAAGTCCTTTGGTTTAGGCGTGACACTCAATTTAAGTTTTCATTGCTTTAAATGCATTTTGAGCCCAAGCTGAGCACATTTTGTGAGTTTGAATGTATCTTCATAGGAATGAGTTGTGTGGTCAAATTAATGCTCATTTAGGCTTCAGGTGGTCATCCTGAACAAAACACACGTTGAAGTGTGTGCATAAGTCCTTTGGTTTAGGCGTGACACTCAATTTGAGTTTGTATTGCTTTAAATGCATTTTCAGCCCGAGCTGAGCACGTTTTGTGAGTTTGAATGTATCTTCATAGGAATGAGTTGTGTAGTCAAATTAATGCTCATTTAGGCTTCAGGATGTCATCCTGAACAAAATACATGTTGAAGTGTGTGCATAAGTCCTTTGGTTTGGGCGCGACACTCAATTTGAGTTTTTATTGCTTTAAATGCATTTTCAGGCCGAGCTGAGCACGTTTTGTGACTTTGAATGTATCTTCATTGGAATGAGTTGTGTAGTCAAATTAATGCTCATTTATGCTTCAGGAGGCCATCCTGAACAAAAGACATGTTGAAGTGTGTGCATAAGTCCTTTGGTTTAGGCGTGACACTCAATTTGAGTTTTTATTGCTTTAAATGCATTTTCAGCCCGAGCTGAGCGCGCTTTCTGACTTTGAATGTATCTTCATAGGAATGAGTTGTGTGGTCAAATTATCTCTCATTTAGGCTTCAAGGAGGTCATCCTGAACAAAATACATGTTGAAGTGTGTGCATAAGTCCTTTGGTTTAGGCGTGACACTCAATTTGAGTTTTTATTGCTTTAAATGCATTTTTAGCCCGAGCTGAGCACGTTTTGTGAGTTTGAATGTATCTTCATAGGAATGAGTTGTGTGGTCAAATTAATGCTCATTTAGGCTTCAGGTGGTCATCCTGAACTAAATACATGTTGAAGTGTGTGCATAAGTCCTTTGGTTTAGGCGTGACACTCAATTTAAGTTTTCATTGCTTTAAATGCATTTTGAGCCCAAGCTGAGCACATTTTGTGAGTTTGAATGTATCTTCATAGGAATGAGTTGTGTGGTCAAATTAATGCTCATTTAGGCTTCAGGTGGTCATCCTGAACAAAACACACGTTGAAGTGTGTGCATAAGTCCTTTGGTTTAGGCGTGACACTCAATTTGAGTTTGTATTGCTTTAAATGCATTTTCAGCCCGAGCTGAGCACGTTTTGTGAGTTTGAATGTATCTTCATAGGAATGAGTTGTGTAGTCAAATTAATGCTCATTTAGGCTTCAGGATGTCATCCTGAACAAAATACATGTTGAAGTGTGTGCATAAGTCCTTTGGTTTGGGCGCGACACTCAATTTGAGTTTTTATTGCTTTAAATGCATTTTCAGGCCGAGCTGAGCACGTTTTGTGACTTTGAATGTATCTTCATTGGAATGAGTTGTGTAGTCAAATTAATGCTCATTTATGCTTCAGGAGGCCATCCTGAACAAAAGACATGTTGAAGTGTGTGCATAAGTCCTTTGGTTTAGGCGTGACACTCAATTTGAGTTTTTATTGCTTTAAATGCATTTTCAGCCCGAGCTGAGCACGTTTTGTGAGTTTGAATGTATCTTCATAGGAATGAGTTGTGTGGTCAAATTAATGCTCATTTAGGCTTCAGGTGGTCATCCCGAACAAAATACATGTTGAAGTGTGTGCATAAGTCCTTTGGTTTAGGTCTGACACTCAATTTGAGTTTTTATTGCTTTAAATGCATTTTCAGCCCGAGCTGAGCGCGCTTTCTGACTTTGAATGTATCTTCATAGGAATGAGTTGTGTGGTCAAATTATCGCTCATTTAGGCTTCAAGGAGGTCATCCTGAACAAAATACATGTTGAAGTGTGTGCATAAGTCCTTTGGTTTAGGCGTGACACTCAATTTGAGTTTTTATTGCTTTAAATGCATTTTTAGCCCGAGCTGAGCACGTTTTGTGAGTTTGAATGTATCTTCATAGGAATGAGTTGTGTGGTCAAATTAATGCTCATTTAGGCTTCAGGTGGTCATCCTGAACTAAATACATGTTGAAGTGTGTGCATAAGTCCTTTGGTTTAGGCGTGACACTCAATTTAAGTTTTCATTGCTTTAAATGCATTTTGAGCCCAAGCTGAGCACATTTTGTGAGTTTGAATGTATCTTCATAGGAATGAGTTGTGTGGTCAAATTAATGCTCATTTAGGCTTCAGGATGTCATCCTGAACAAAATACATGTTGAAGTGTGTGCATAAGTCCTTTGGTTTGGGCGCGACACTCAATTTGAGTTTTTATTGCTTTAAATGCATTTTCAGCCCGAGCTGAGCACGTTTTGTGACTTTGAATGTATCTTCATTGGAATGAGTTGTGTAGTCAAATTAATGCTCATTTATGCTTCAGGAGGCCATCCTGAACAAAAGACATGTTGAAGTGTGTGCATAAGTCCTTTGGTTTAGGCGTGACACTCAATTTGAGTTTTTATTGCTTTCAATGCATTTTCAGCCCGAGCTGAGCACGTTTTGTGAGTTTGAATGTATCTTCATAGGAATGAGTTGTGTGGTCATATTAATGCTCATATGGGCTTCAGGAGGTCATCCTGAACAAAATACATGTTGAAGTGTGTGCATAAGTCCTTTGGTTTAGGTGTGACACTCAATTTGAGTTTTTATTGCTTTAAATGCATTTTCAGCCCGAGCTGAGCACGTTTTGTGAGTTTGAATGTATCTTCATAGGAATGAGTTGTGTGGTCAAATTAATGCTCATTTAGGCTTCAGAGGTCATCCTGAACAAAATACATGTTGAAGTGTGTGCATAAGTCCTTTGGTTTAGGCGTGACACTCAATTTGAGTTTTTATTGCTTTAAATGCATTCTCAGCCCGAGCTGAGCACATTTTGTGAGTTTGAATGTATCTTCATAGGAATGAGTTGTGTGGTCAAATTAATGCTCATTTAGGCTTCAGGTGGTCATCCTGAACAAAATACATGTTGAAGTGTGTGCATAAGTCCTTTGGTTTAGGCGTGACACTCAATTTGAGTTTTTATTGCTTTAAATGCATTTTCAGCCCGAGCTGAGCACGTTTTGTGAGTTTGAATGTATCTTCATAGGAATGAGTTGTGTGGTCAAATTAATGCTCATATGGGTTTCAGGAGGTCATCCTGAACAAAATACAAGTTGAAGTCTGTGCATAAGTCCTTTGGTTTAGGTGTGACACTCAATTTGAGTTTTTATTGCTTTAAATGCATTTTCAGCCCGAGCTGAGCACGTTTTGTGAGTTTGAATGTATCTTCATAGGAATGAGTTGTGTGGTCAAATTAATGCTCATTTAGGCTTCAGGTGGTCATCCTGAACTAAATACATGTTGAAGTGTGTGCATACGTCCTTTGTTTTAGGCGTGACACTCAATTTGAGTTTTTATTGCTTTAAATGCTTTTTCAGCCCGAGCTGAGCGCGCTTTCTGACTTTGAATGTATCTTCATAGGAATGAGTTGTGTGGTCAAATTATTGCTCATTTAGGCTTCAGGAGGTCATCCTGAACAAAATACATGTTGAAGTGTGTGTATAAGTCCTTTGGTTTAGGCGTGACACTCAATTTGAGTTTTTATTGCTTTAAATGCATTTTCAGCCCGAGCTGAGCACGTTTTGTGAGTTTGAATGTATCTTCATAGGAATGAGTTGTGTGGTCAAATTAATGCTTATTTAGGCGTCAGGTGGTCATCCTGAACAAAATACATGTTGAAGTGTGTGCATAAGTCCTTTGGTTTAGGCGTGACACTCAATTTGAGTTTTTATTGCTTTAAATGCATTTTAAGCCCGAGCTGAGCACGTTTTGTGAGTTTGAATGTATCTTCATAGGAATGAGTTGTGTAGTCAAATTAATGCTCATTTAGGCTTCAGGTGGTCATCCTGAACTAAATACATGTTGAAGTGTGTGCATAAGTCCTTTGGTTTAGGCGTGACACTCAATTTGAGTTTTTATTGCTTTAAATGCATTTTCAGCCCGAGCTGAGCGCGCTTTCTGACTTTGAATGTATCTTCATAGGAATGAGTTGTGTGGTCAAATTAATGCTCATTTAGGCTTCAGTTGGTCATCCCGAACAAAATACATGTTGAAGTGTGTGCATAAGTCCTTTGGTTTAGGCGTGACACTCAATTTGAGTTTTTATTGCTTTAAATGCATTCTCAGCCCGAGCTGAGCACGTTTTGTGAGTTTGAATGTATCTTCATAGGAATGAGTTGTGTGGTCAAAGTAATGCTCATTTAGGCTTCAGGTGGTCATCCTGAACAAAACACACGTTGAAGTGTGTGCATAAGTCCTTTGGTTTAGGCGTGACACTCAATTTGAGTTTTTATTGCTTTAAATGCATTTTCAGCCCGAGCTGAGCGCGCTTTCTGACTTTGAATGTATCTTCATAGGAATGAGTTGTGTGGTCAAATTAATGCTCATTTAGGCTTCAGTTGGTCATCCCGAACAAAATACATGTTGAAGTGTGTGCATAAGTCCTTTGGTTTAGGCGTGACACTCAATTTGAGTTTTTATTGCTTTAAATGCATTCTCAGCCCGAGCTGAGCACGTTTTGTGAGTTTGAATGTATCTTCATAGGAATGAGTTGTGTGGTCAAAGTAATGCTCATTTAGGCTTCAGGTGGTCATCCTGAACAAAACACACGTTGAAGTGTGTGCATAAGTCCTTTGGTTTAGGCGTGACACTCAATTTGAGTTTTTATTGCTTTAAATGCATTTTCAGCCCGAGCTGAGCACGTTTTGTGAGTTTGAATGTATCTTCATAGGAATGAGTTGTGTAGTCAAATTAATGCTCATATGGGCTTCAGGAGGTCATCCTGAACAAAATACATGTTGAAGTGTGTGCATAAGTCCTTTGGTTTAGGCGTGACACTCAATTTGAGTTTTTATTGCTTTAAATGCATTTTCAGCCCGAGCTGAGCACGTTTTGTGAGTTTGAATGTATCTTCATAGGAATGAGTTGTGTGGTCAAATTAATGCTCATATAGGCTTCAGGAGGTCATCCTGAACAAAATACATGTTGAAGTGTGTGCATAATCCTTTGGTTTAGGTGTGACACTCAATTTGAGTTTTTATCGCTTTAAATGCATTTTCAGCCCGAGCTGAGCACGTTTTGTGAGTTTGAATGTATCTTCATAGGAATGAGTTGTGTGGTCAAATTAATGCTCATTTAGGCTTCAGGTGGTCATCCCGAACAAAATACATGTTGAAGTGTGTGCATAAGTCCTTTGGTTTAGGTGTGACACTCAATTTGAGTTTTTATTGCTTTAAATGCATTTTCAGCCCGAGCTGAGCGCGCTTTCTGACATTGAATGTATCTTCATAGGAATGAGTTGTGTGGTCAAATTATCTCTCATTTAGGCTTCAAGGAGGTCATCCTGAACAAAATACATGTTGAAGTGTGTGCATAAGTCCTTTGGTTTAGGCGTGACACTCAATTTGAGTTTTTATTGCTTTAAATGCATTTTTAGCCCGAGCTGAGCACGTTTTGTGAGTTTGAATGTATCTTCATAGGAATGAGTTGTGTGGTCAAATTAATGCTCATTTAGGCTTCAGGTGGTCATCCTGAACTAAATACATGTTGAAGTGTGTGCATAAGTCCTTTGGTTTAGGCGTGACACTCAATTTAAGTTTTCATTGCTTTAAATGCATTTTGAGCCCAAGCTGAGCACATTTTGTGAGTTTGAATGTATCTTCATAGGAATGAGTTGTGTGGACAAATTAATGCTCATTTAGGCTTCAGGTGGTCATCCTGAACAAAACACACGTTGAAGTGTGTGCATAAGTCCTTTGGTTTAGGCGTGACACTCAATTTGAGTTTGTATTGCTTTAAATGCATTTTCAGCCCGAGCTGAGCACGTTTTGTGAGTTTGAATGTATCTTCATAGGAATGAGTTGTGTAGTCAAATTAATGCTCATTTAGGCTTCAGGATGTCATCCTGAACAAAATACATGTTGAAGTGTGTGCATAAGTCCTTTGGTTTGGGCGCGACACTCAATTTGAGTTTTTATTGCTTTAAATGCATTTTCAGGCCGAGCTGAGCACGTTTTGTGACTTTGAATGTATCTTCATTGGAATGAGTTGTGTAGTCAAATTAATGCTCATTTATGCTTCAGGAGGCCATCCTGAACAAAAGACATGTTGAAGTGTGTGCATAAGTCCTTTGGTTTAGGCGTGACACTCAATTTGAGTTTTTATTGCTTTAAATGCATTTTCAGCCCGAGCTGAGCACGTTTTGTGAGTTTGAATGTATCTTCATAGGAATGAGTTGTGTGGTCAAATTAATGCTCATTTAGGCTTCAGGTGGTCATCCCGAACAAAATACATGTTGAAGTGTGTGCATAAGTCCTTTGGTTTAGGTCTGACACTCAATTTGAGTTTTTATTGCTTTAAATGCATTTTCAGCCCGAGCTGAGCGCGCTTTCTGACTTTGAATGTATCTTCATAGGAATGAGTTGTGTGGTCAAATTATCGCTCATTTAGGCTTCAAGGAGGTCATCCTGAACAAAATACATGTTGAAGTGTGTGCATAAGTCCTTTGGTTTAGGCGTGACACTCAATTTGAGTTTTTATTGCTTTAAATGCATTTTTAGCCCGAGCTGAGCACGTTTTGTGAGTTTGAATGTATCTTCATAGGAATGAGTTGTGTGGTCAAATTAATGCTCATTTAGGCTTCAGGTGGTCATCCTGAACTAAATACATGTTGAAGTGTGTGCATAAGTCCTTTGGTTTAGGCGTGACACTCAATTTAAGTTTTCATTGCTTTAAATGCATTTTGAGCCCAAGCTGAGCACATTTTGTGAGTTTGAATGTATCTTCATAGGAATGAGTTGTGTGGTCAAATTAATGCTCATTTAGGCTTCAGGATGTCATCCTGAACAAAATACATGTTGAAGTGTGTGCATAAGTCCTTTGGTTTGGGCGCGACACTCAATTTGAGGTTTTAATTGCTTTAAATGCATTTTCAGCCCGAGCTGAGCACGTTTTGTGACTTTGAATGTATCTTCATTGGAATGAGTTGTGTAGTCAAATTAATGCTCATTTATGCTTCAGGAGGCCATCCTGAACAAAAGACATGTTGAAGTGTGTGCATAAGTCCTTTGGTTTAGGCGTGACACTCAATTTGAGTTTTTATTGCTTTAAATGCATTCTCAGCCCGAGCTGAGCACATTTTGTGAGTTTGAATGTATCTTCATAGGAATGAGTTGTGTGGTCAAATTAATGCTCATATGGGCTTCAGGAGGTCATCCTGAACAAAATACATGTTGAAGTGTGTGCATAAGTCCTTTGGTTTAGGTGTGACACTCAATTTGAGTTTTTATTGCTTTAAATGCATTTTCAGCCCGAGCTGAGCACGTTTTGTGAGTTTGAATGTATCTTCATAGGAATGAGTTGTGTGGTCAAATTAATGCTCATTTAGGCTTCAGAGGTCATCCTGAACAAAATACATGTTGAAGTGTGTGCATAAGTCCTTTGGTTTAGGCGTGACACTCAATTTGAGTTTTTATTGCTTTAAATGCATTCTCAGCCCGAGCTGAGCACATTTTGTGAGTTTGAATGTATCTTCATAGGAATGAGTTGTGTGGTCAAATTAATGCTCATTTAGGCTTCAGGTGGTCATCCTGAACAAAATACATGTTGAAGTGTGTGCATAAGTCCTTTGGTTTAGGCGTGACACTCAATTTGAGTTTTTATTGCTTTAAATGCATTTTCAGCCCGAGCTGAGCACGTTTTGTGAGTTTGAATGTATCTTCATAGGAATGAGTTGTGTGGTCAAATTAATGCTCATATGGGTTTCAGGAGGTCATCCTGAACAAAATACATGTTGAAGTCTGTGCATAAGTCCTTTGGTTTAGGTGTGACACTCAATTTGAGTTTTTATTGCTTTAAATGCATTTTCAGCCCGAGCTGAGCACGTTTTGTGAGTTTGAATGTATCTTCATAGGAATGAGTTGTGTGGTCAAATTAATGCTCATTTAGGCTTCAGGTGGTCATCCTGAACTAAATACATGTTGAAGTGTGTGCATACGTCCTTTGTTTTAGGCGTGACACTCAATTTGAGTTTTTATTGCTTTAAATGCTTTTTCAGCCCGAGCTGAGCGCGCTTTCTGACTTTGAATGTATCTTCATAGGAATGAGTTGTGTGGTCAAATTATTGCTCATTTAGGCTTCAGGAGGTCATCCTGAACAAAATACATGTTGAAGTGTGTGTATAAGTCCTTTGGTTTAGGCGTGACACTCAATTTGAGTTTTTATTGCTTTAAATGCATTTTCAGCCCGAGCTGAGCACGTTTTGTGAGTTTGAATGTATCTTCATAGGAATGAGTTGTGTGGTCAAATTAATGCTTATTTAGGCGTCAGGTGGTCATCCTGAACAAAATACATGTTGAAGTGTGTGCATAAGTCCTTTGGTTTAGGCGTGACACTAAATTTGAGTTTTTATTGCTTTAAATGCATTTTAAGCCCGAGCTGAGCACGTTTTGTGAGTTTGAATGTATCTTCATAGGAATGAGTTGTGTAGTCAAATTAATGCTCATTTAGGCTTCAGGTGGTCATCCTGAACTAAATACATGTTGAAGTGTGTGCATAAGTCCTTTGGTTTAGGCGTGACACTCAATTTGAGTTTTTATTGCTTTAAATGCATTTTCAGCCCGAGCTGAGCGCGCTTTCTGACTTTGAATGTATCTTCATAGGAATGAGTTGTGTGGTCAAATTATTGCTCATTTAGGCTTCAGGAGGTCATCCTGAACAAAATACATGTTCAAGTGTGTGCATAAGTCCTTTGGTTTAGGCGTGACACTCAATTTGAGTTTTTATTGCTTTAAATGCATTTTCAGCCCGAGCTGAGCACGTTTTGTGAGTTTGAATGTATCTTCATAGGAATGAGTTGTGTGGTCAAATTAATGCTCTTTTAGGCGTCAGTCGGTCATCCTGAACTAAATACATGTTGAAGTGTGTGCATAAGTCCTTTGGTTTAGGCGTGACACTCAATTTAAGTTTTCATTGCTTTAAATGCATTTTAAGCCCGAGCTGAGCACGTTTTGTGAGTTTGAATGTATCTTCATAGGAATGAATTGTGTGGTCAAATTAATTCTCATTTAGGCTTCAGGATGTCATCCTGAACAAAATACATGTTGAAGTGTGTGCATAAGTCCTTTGGTTTGGGCGCGACACTCAATTTGAGTTTTTATTGCTTTAAATACATTTTCAGGCCGAGCTGAGCACGTTTTGTGACTTTGAATGTATCTTCATTGGAATGAGTTGTGTAGTCAAATTAATGCTCATTTATGCTTCAGGAGGCCATCCTGAACAAAAGACATGTTGAAGTGTGTGCATAAGTCCTTTGGTTTAGGTGTGACACTCAATTTGAGTTTTTATTGCTTTAAATGCATTTTCAGCCCGAGCTGAGCTCGTTTTCTGAGATTGAATGTATCTTCATTGGAATGAGTTGTGTAGTCAAATTAATGCTCATTTAGGCTTCAGGAGGACATCCTGAACTAAATACATGTTGAAGTGTGTGCATAAGTCCTTTGGTTTAGGCGTGACACTCAATTTGAGTTTTTATTGCTTTAAATGCATTTTCAGCCCGAGCTGAGCACGTTTTGTGAGTTTGAATGTATCTTCATAGGAATATAGGCTTCAGGAGGTCATCCTGAACAAAATACATGTTGAAGTGTGTGCATAAGTCCTTTGGTTTAGGTGTGACACTAAATTTGAGTTTTTATTGCTTTAAATGCATTTTCAGCCCGAGCTGAGCACGTTTTGTGAGTTTGAATGTATCTTCATAGGAATATAGGCTTCAGGAGGTCATCCTGAACAAAATACATGTTGAAGTGTGTGCAGAAGTCCTTTGGTTTAGGTGTGACACTAAATTTGAGTTTTTATTGCTTTGAATGCATTTTCAGCCCGAGCTGAGCGCGCTTTCTGACTTTGAATGTATCTTCATAGGAATGAGTTGTGTGATCAAAACAATGCTCATTTAGGCTTCAGGAGGACATCCTGAACTCAGTACATGTTGAAGTGTGTGCATAAGTCCTATGGTTTAGGCGTGACACTCAATTTGAGTTTTTATTGCTTTAAATGCATTTTCAGCCCGAGCTGAGCACGTTTTGTGAGTTTGAATGTATCTTCATAGGAATATAGGCTTCAGGAGGTCATCCTGAACAAAATACATGTTGAAGTGTGTGCAGAAGTCCTTTGGTTTAGGTGTGACACTAAATTTGAGTTTTTATTGCTTTGAATGCATTTTCAGCCCGAGCTGAGGGCGCTTTCTGACTTTGAATGTATCTTCATAGGAATGAGTTGTGTGGTCAAATTAATGCTTATTTAGGCTTCAGCAGGACATCCTGAACAAAATACATGTTCAAGTGTGTGCATAAGTCCTTTGGTTTAGGCGTGACACTCAATTTGATTTTTTTTTGCTTTAAATACATTTTCTGCCCAAGCTGAGCACGTTTTTTGAGTTAAATGTATCTTCATAGGAATGAGTTGTGTGGTCAAATTACTGCTCATTTAGGCTTCAGGAGGACATCCTGAACTAAATACATGTTGAAGTGTGTGCATTAGTCCTTTGGTTTCGGCGTGACACTCAATTTGAGTTTTTATTGCTTTAAATGCATTTTCAGCCCGAGCTGAGCACGTTTTGTGAGTTTGAATGTATCTTCATAGGAATGAGTTGTGTGGTCAAATTACTGCTCATTTAGGCTTCAGGAGGACATCCTGAACTAAATACATGTTGAAGTGTGTGCATAAGTCCTTTGGTTTAGGCGTGACAGTCAATTTGAGTTTTTATTGCTTTAAATGCATTTTCAGCCCGAGCTGAGCACGTTTTGTGAGTTTGAATGTATCTTCATAGGAATGAGTTGTGTGATCAAAACAATGCTCATTTAGGCTTCAGGAGGACATCCTGAACTCAGTACATGTTGAAGTGTGTGCAAAAGTCCTTTGGTTTGGGCGTGACAGTCAATTTGAGTTTTCATTGCTTTAAATGCATTTTCAGCCCGAGCTGAGCACATTTTGTGAGTTTGAATGTATCTTCATAGGAATGAGTTGTGTGGTCAAATTAATGCTCATTTAGGCTTCAGGTGGTCATCCTGAACAAAATACATGTTGAAGTGTGTGCATAAGTCCTTTGGTTTAGGCGTGACACTCAATTTGAGTTTTTATTGCTTTAAATGCATTTTCAGCCCGAGCTGAGCACGTTTTGTGAGTTTGAATGTATCTTCATAGGAATGAGTTGTGTGGTCAAATTAATGCTCATATGGGTTTCAGGAGGTCATCCTGAACAAAATACATGTTGAAGTGTGTGCATAAGTCCTTTGGTTTAGGTGTGACACTCAATTTGAGTTTTTATTGCTTTAAATGCATTTTCAGCCCGAGCTGAGCACGTTTTGTGAGTTTGAATGTATCTTCATAGGAATGAGTTGTGTGGTCAAATTAATGCTCATTTAGGCTTCAGGTGGTCATCCTGAACTAAATACATGCTGAAGTGTGTGCATACGTCCTTTGTTTTAGGCGTGACACTCAATTTGAGTTTTTATTGCTTTAAATGCTTTTTCAGCCCGAGCTGAGCGCGCTTTCTGACTTTGAATGTATCTTCATAGGAATGAGTTGTGTGGTCAAATTATTGCTCATTTAGGCTTCAGGAGGTCATCCTGAACAAAATACATGTTGAAGTGTGTGTATAATTCCTTTGGTTTAGGCGTGACACTCAATTTGAGTTTTTATTGCTTTAAATGCATTTTCAGCCCGAGCTGAGCACGTTTTGTGAGTTTGAATGTATCTTCATAGGAATGAGTTGTGTGGTCAAATTAATGCTTATTTAGGCGTCAGGTGGTCATCCTGAACAAAATACATGTTGAAGTGTGTGCATAAGTCCTTTGGTTTAGGCGTGACACTCAATTTGAGTTTTTATCGCTTTAAATGCATTTTAAGCCCGAGCTGAGCACGTTTTGTGAGTTTGAATGTATCTTCATAGGAATGAGTTGTGTAGTCAAATTAATGCTCATTTAGGCTTCAGGTGGTCATCCTGAACTAAATACATGTTGAAGTGTGTGCATAAGTCCTTTGGTTTAGGCGTGACACTCAATTTGAGTTTTTATTGCTTTAAATGCATTTTCAGCCCGAGCTGAGCGCGCTTTCTGACTTTGAATGTATCTTCATAGGAATGAGTTGTGTGGTCAAATTATTGCTCATTTAGGCTTCAGGAGGTCATCCTGAACAAAATATATGTTCAAGTGTGTGCATAAGTCCTTTGGTTTAGGCGTGACACTCAATTTGAGTTTTTATTGCTTTAAATGCATTTTCAGCCCGAGCTGAGCACGTTTTGTGAGTTTGAATGTATCTTCATAGGAATGAGTTGTGTGGTCAAATTAATGCTCTTTTAGGCGTCAGTCGGTCATCCTGAACAAAATACATGTTGAAGTGTGTGCATAAGTCCTTTGGTTTAGGCGTGACACTCAATTTGAGTTTTTATTGCTTTAAATGCATTTTCAGCCCGAGCTGAGCACGTTTTGTGTGTTTGAATGTATCTTCATAGGAATGAGTTGTGTGGTCAAATTAATGCTCATATGGGCTTCAGGAGGTCATCCTGAACAAAATACATGTTGAAGTGTGTGTATAAGTCCTTTGGTTTAGGCGTGACACTCAATTTGAGTTTTTATTGCTTTAAATGCATTTTCAGCCCGAGCTGAGCACGTTTTGTGAGTTTGAATGTATCTTCATAGGAATGAGTTGTGTGGTCAAATTAATGCTCATTTAGGCTTCAAGGAGGTCATCCTGAACAAAATACATGTTGAAGTGTGTGCATAAGTCCTTTGGTTTAGGCGTGACACTCAATTTGAGTTTTTATTGCTTTAAATGCATTTTCAGCCCGAGCTGAGCACGTTTTGTGAGTTTGAATGTATCTTCATAGGAATGAGTTGTGTGGTCAAATTAATGCTCATTTAGGCTTCAGGTGGTCATCCTGAACTAAATACATGTTGAAGTGTGTGCATAAGTCCTTTGGTTTAGGCGTGACACTCAATTTGAGTTTTTATTGCTTTAAATGCATTTTCAGCCCGAGCTGAGCGCGCTTTCTGACTTTGAATGTATCTTCATAGGAATGAGTTGTGTGGTCAAATTAATGCTCATTTAGGCTTCAGTTGGTCATCCCGAACAAAATACATGTTGAAGTGTGTGCATAAGTCCTTTGGTTTAGGCGTGACACTCAATTTGAGTTTTTATTGCTTTAAATGCATTCTCAGCCCGAGCTGAGCACGTTTTGTGAGTTTGAATGTATCTTCATAGGAATGAGTTGTGTGGTCAAATTAATGCTCTTTTAGGCGTCAGTCGGTCATCCTGAACTAAATACATGTTGAAGTGTGTGCATAAGTCCTTTGGTTTAGGCGTGACACTCAATTTAAGTTTTCATTGCTTTAAATGCATTTTAAGCCCGAGCTGAGCACGTTTTGTGAGTTTGAATGTATCTTCATAGGAATGAATTGTGTGGTCAAATTAATTCTCATTTAGGCTTCAGGATGTCATCCTGAACAAAATACATGTTGAAGTGTGTGCATAAGTCCTTTGGTTTGGGCGCGACACTCAATTTGAGTTTTTATTGCTTTAAATACATTTTCAGGCCGAGCTGAGCACGTTTTGTGACTTTGAATGTATCTTCATTGGAATGAGTTGTGTAGTCAAATTAATGCTCATTTATGCTTCAGGAGGCCATCCTGAACAAAAGACATGTTGAAGTGTGTGCATAAGTCCTTTGGTTTAGGTGTGACACTCAATTTGAGTTTTTATTGCTTTAAATGCATTTTCAGCCCGAGCTGAGCTCGTTTTCTGAGATTGAATGTATCTTCATAGGAATGAGTTGTGTGGTCAAATTAATGCTTATTTAGGCTTCAGGAGGACATCCTGAACTAAATACATGTTCAAGTGTGTGCATAAGTCCTTTGGTTTGGGCGCGACACTCAATTTGAGTTTTTATTGCTTTAAATGCATTTTCAGGCCGAGCTGAGCACGTTTTGTGACTTTGAATGTATCTTCATTGGAATGAGTTGTGTAGTCAAATTAATGCTCATTTAGGCTTCAGGAGGACATCCTGAACTAAATACATGTTGAAGTGTGTGCATAAGTCCTTTGGTTTAGGCGTGACACTCAATTTGAGTTTTTATTGCTTTAAATGCATTTTCAGCCCGAGCTGAGCACGTTTTGTGAGTTTGAATGTATCTTCATAGGAATATAGGCTTCAGGAGGTCATCCTGAACAAAATACATGTTGAAGTGTGTGCATAAGTCCTTTGGTTTAGGTGTGACACTAAATTTGAGTTTTTATTGCTTTAAATGCATTTTCAGCCCGAGCTGAGCACGTTTTGTGAGTTTGAATGTATCTTCATAGGAATATAGGCTTCAGGAGGTCATCCTGAACAAAATACATGTTGAAGTGTGTGCAGAAGTCCTTTGGTTTAGGTGTGACACTAAATTTGAGTTTTTATTGCTTTGAATGCATTTTCAGCCCGAGCTGAGCGCGCTTTCTGACTTTGAATGTATCTTCATAGGAATGAGTTGTGTGATCAAAACAATGCTCATTTAGGCTTCAGGAGGACATCCTGAACTCAGTACATGTTGAAGTGTGTGCATAAGTCCTATGGTTTAGGCGTGACACTCAATTTGAGTTTTTATTGCTTTAAATGCATTTTCAGCCCGAGCTGAGCACGTTTTGTGAGTTTGAATGTATCTTCATAGGAATATAGGCTTCAGGAGGTCATCCTGAACAAAATACATGTTGAAGTGTGTGCAGAAGTCCTTTGGTTTAGGTGTGACACTAAATTTGAGTTTTTATTGCTTTGAATGCATTTTCAGCCCGAGCTGAGGGCGCTTTCTGACTTTGAATGTATCTTCATAGGAATGAGTTGTGTGGTCAAATTAATGCTTATTTAGGCTTCAGCAGGACATCCTGAACAAAATACATGTTCAAGTGTGTGCATAAGTCCTTTGGTTTAGGCGTGACACTCAATTTGATTTTTTTTTGCTTTAAATACATTTTCTGCCCAAGCTGAGCACGTTTTTTGAGTTAAATGTATCTTCATAGGAATGAGTTGTGTGGTCAAATTACTGCTCATTTAGGCTTCAGGAGGACATCCTGAACTAAATACATGTTGAAGTGTGTGCATTAGTCCTTTGGTTTCGGCGTGACACTCAATTTGAGTTTTTATTGCTTTAAATGCATTTTCAGCCCGAGCTGAGCACGTTTTGTGAGTTTGAATGTATCTTCATAGGAATGAGTTGTGTGGTCAAATTACTGCTCATTTAGGCTTCAGGAGGACATCCTGAACTAAATACATGTTGAAGTGTGTGCATAAGTCCTTTGGTTTAGGCGTGACAGTCAATTTGAGTTTTTATTGCTTTAAATGCATTTTCAGCCCGAGCTGAGCACGTTTTGTGAGTTTGAATGTATCTTCATAGGAATGAGTTGTGTGATCAAAACAATGCTCATTTAGGCTTCAGGAGGACATCCTGAACTCAGTACATGTTGAAGTGTGTGCAAAAGTCCTTTGGTTTGGGCGTGACAGTCAATTTGAGTTTTCATTGCTTTAAATGCATTTTCAGCCCGAGCTGAGCACATTTTGTGAGTTTGAATGTATCTTCATAGGAATGAGTTGTGTGGTCAAATTAATGCTCATTTAGGCTTCAGGTGGTCATCCTGAACAAAATACATGTTGAAGTGTGTGCATAAGTCCTTTGGTTTAGGCGTGACACTCAATTTGAGTTTTTATTGCTTTAAATGCATTTTCAGCCCGAGCTGAGCACGTTTTGTGAGTTTGAATGTATCTTCATAGGAATGAGTTGTGTAGTCAAATTAATGCTCATATGGGCTTCAGGAGGTCATCCTGAACAAAATACATGTTGAAGTGTGTGCATAAGTCCTTTGGTTTAGGCGTGACACTCAATTTGAGTTTTTATTGCTTTAAATGCATTTTCAGCCCGAGCTGAGCACGTTTTGTGAGTTTGAATGTATCTTCATAGGAATGAGTTGTGTGGTCAAATTAATGCTCATATAGGCTTCAGGAGGTCATCCTGAACAAAATACATGTTGAAGTGTGTGCATAATCCTTTGGTTTAGGTGTGACACTCAATTTGAGTTTTTATCGCTTTAAATGCATTTTCAGCCCGAGCTGAGCACGTTTTGTGAGTTTGAATGTATCTTCATAGGAATGAGTTGTGTGGTCAAATTAATGCTCATTTAGGCTTCAGGTGGTCATCCCGAACAAAATACATGTTGAAGTGTGTGCATAAGTCCTTTGGTTTAGGTGTGACACTCAATTTGAGTTTTTATTGCTTTAAATGCATTTTCAGCCCGAGCTGAGCGCGCTTTCTGACATTGAATGTATCTTCATAGGAATGAGTTGTGTGGTCAAATTATCTCTCATTTAGGCTTCAAGGAGGTCATCCTGAACAAAATACATGTTGAAGTGTGTGCATAAGTCCTTTGGTTTAGGCGTGACACTCAATTTGAGTTTTTATTGCTTTAAATGCATTTTTAGCCCGAGCTGAGCACGTTTTGTGAGTTTGAATGTATCTTCATAGGAATGAGTTGTGTGGTCAAATTAATGCTCATTTAGGCTTCAGGTGGTCATCCTGAACTAAATACATGTTGAAGTGTGTGCATAAGTCCTTTGGTTTAGGCGTGACACTCAATTTAAGTTTTCATTGCTTTAAATGCATTTTGAGCCCAAGCTGAGCACATTTTGTGAGTTTGAATGTATCTTCATAGGAATGAGTTGTGTGGACAAATTAATGCTCATTTAGGCTTCAGGTGGTCATCCTGAACAAAACACACGTTGAAGTGTGTGCATAAGTCCTTTGGTTTAGGCGTGACACTCAATTTGAGTTTGTATTGCTTTAAATGCATTTTCAGCCCGAGCTGAGCACGTTTTGTGAGTTTGAATGTATCTTCATAGGAATGAGTTGTGTAGTCAAATTAATGCTCATTTAGGCTTCAGGATGTCATCCTGAACAAAATACATGTTGAAGTGTGTGCATAAGTCCTTTGGTTTGGGCGCGACACTCAATTTGAGTTTTTATTGCTTTAAATGCATTTTCAGGCCGAGCTGAGCACGTTTTGTGACTTTGAATGTATCTTCATTGGAATGAGTTGTGTAGTCAAATTAATGCTCATTTATGCTTCAGGAGGCCATCCTGAACAAAAGACATGTTGAAGTGTGTGCATAAGTCCTTTGGTTTAGGCGTGACACTCAATTTGAGTTTTTATTGCTTTAAATGCATTTTCAGCCCGAGCTGAGCACGTTTTGTGAGTTTGAATGTATCTTCATAGGAATGAGTTGTGTGGTCAAATTAATGCTCATTTAGGCTTCAGGTGGTCATCCCGAACAAAATACATGTTGAAGTGTGTGCATAAGTCCTTTGGTTTAGGTCTGACACTCAATTTGAGTTTTTATTGCTTTAAATGCATTTTCAGCCCGAGCTGAGCGCGCTTTCTGACTTTGAATGTATCTTCATAGGAATGAGTTGTGTGGTCAAATTATCGCTCATTTAGGCTTCAAGGAGGTCATCCTGAACAAAATACATGTTGAAGTGTGTGCATAAGTCCTTTGGTTTAGGCGTGACACTCAATTTGAGTTTTTATTGCTTTAAATGCATTTTTAGCCCGAGCTGAGCACGTTTTGTGAGTTTGAATGTATCTTCATAGGAATGAGTTGTGTGGTCAAATTAATGCTCATTTAGGCTTCAGGTGGTCATCCTGAACTAAATACATGTTGAAGTGTGTGCATAAGTCCTTTGGTTTAGGCGTGACACTCAATTTAAGTTTTCATTGCTTTAAATGCATTTTGAGCCCAAGCTGAGCACATTTTGTGAGTTTGAATGTATCTTCATAGGAATGAGTTGTGTGGTCAAATTAATGCTCATTTAGGCTTCAGGATGTCATCCTGAACAAAATACATGTTGAAGTGTGTGCATAAGTCCTTTGGTTTGGGCGCGACACTCAATTTGAGGTTTTAATTGCTTTAAATGCATTTTCAGCCCGAGCTGAGCACGTTTTGTGACTTTGAATGTATCTTCATTGGAATGAGTTGTGTAGTCAAATTAATGCTCATTTATGCTTCAGGAGGCCATCCTGAACAAAAGACATGTTGAAGTGTGTGCATAAGTCCTTTGGTTTAGGCGTGACACTCAATTTGAGTTTTTATTGCTTTAAATGCATTCTCAGCCCGAGCTGAGCACATTTTGTGAGTTTGAATGTATCTTCATAGGAATGAGTTGTGTGGTCAAATTAATGCTCATATGGGCTTCAGGAGGTCATCCTGAACAAAATACATGTTGAAGTGTGTGCATAAGTCCTTTGGTTTAGGTGTGACACTCAATTTGAGTTTTTATTGCTTTAAATGCATTTTCAGCCCGAGCTGAGCACGTTTTGTGAGTTTGAATGTATCTTCATAGGAATGAGTTGTGTGGTCAAATTAATGCTCATTTAGGCTTCAGAGGTCATCCTGAACAAAATACATGTTGAAGTGTGTGCATAAGTCCTTTGGTTTAGGCGTGACACTCAATTTGAGTTTTTATTGCTTTAAATGCATTCTCAGCCCGAGCTGAGCACATTTTGTGAGTTTGAATGTATCTTCATAGGAATGAGTTGTGTGGTCAAATTAATGCTCATTTAGGCTTCAGGTGGTCATCCTGAACAAAATACATGTTGAAGTGTGTGCATAAGTCCTTTGGTTTAGGCGTGACACTCAATTTGAGTTTTTATTGCTTTAAATGCATTTTCAGCCCGAGCTGAGCACGTTTTGTGAGTTTGAATGTATCTTCATAGGAATGAGTTGTGTGGTCAAATTAATGCTCATATGGGTTTCAGGAGGTCATCCTGAACAAAATACATGTTGAAGTCTGTGCATAAGTCCTTTGGTTTAGGTGTGACACTCAATTTGAGTTTTTATTGCTTTAAATGCATTTTCAGCCCGAGCTGAGCACGTTTTGTGAGTTTGAATGTATCTTCATAGGAATGAGTTGTGTGGTCAAATTAATGCTCATTTAGGCTTCAGGTGGTCATCCTGAACTAAATACATGTTGAAGTGTGTGCATACGTCCTTTGTTTTAGGCGTGACACTCAATTTGAGTTTTTATTGCTTTAAATGCTTTTTCAGCCCGAGCTGAGCGCGCTTTCTGACTTTGAATGTATCTTCATAGGAATGAGTTGTGTGGTCAAATTATTGCTCATTTAGGCTTCAGGAGGTCATCCTGAACAAAATACATGTTGAAGTGTGTGTATAAGTCCTTTGGTTTAGGCGTGACACTCAATTTGAGTTTTTATTGCTTTAAATGCATTTTCAGCCCGAGCTGAGCACGTTTTGTGAGTTTGAATGTATCTTCATAGGAATGAGTTGTGTGGTCAAATTAATGCTTATTTAGGCGTCAGGTGGTCATCCTGAACAAAATACATGTTGAAGTGTGTGCATAAGTCCTTTGGTTTAGGCGTGACACTCAATTTGAGTTTTTATTGCTTTAAATGCATTTTAAGCCCGAGCTGAGCACGTTTTGTGAGTTTGAATGTATCTTCATAGGAATGAGTTGTGTAGTCAAATTAATGCTCATTTAGGCTTCAGGTGGTCATCCTGAACTAAATACATGTTGAAGTGTGTGCATAAGTCCTTTGGTTTAGGCGTGACACTCAATTTGAGTTTTTATTGCTTTAAATGCATTTTCAGCCCGAGCTGAGCGCGCTTTCTGACTTTGAATGTATCTTCATAGGAATGAGTTGTGTGGTCAAATTATTGCTCATTTAGGCTTCAGGAGGTCATCCTGAACAAAATACATGTTCAAGTGTGTGCATAAGTCCTTTGGTTTAGGCGTGACACTCAATTTGAGTTTTTATTGCTTTAAATGCATTTTCAGCCCGAGCTGAGCACGTTTTGTGAGTTTGAATGTATCTTCATAGGAATGAGTTGTGTGGTCAAATTAATGCTCTTTTAGGCGTCAGTCGGTCATCCTGAACTAAATACATGTTGAAGTGTGTGCATAAGTCCTTTGGTTTAGGCGTGACACTCAATTTAAGTTTTCATTGCTTTAAATGCATTTTAAGCCCGAGCTGAGCACGTTTTGTGAGTTTGAATGTATCTTCATAGGAATGAATTGTGTGGTCAAATTAATTCTCATTTAGGCTTCAGGATGTCATCCTGAACAAAATACATGTTGAAGTGTGTGCATAAGTCCTTTGGTTTGGGCGCGACACTCAATTTGAGTTTTTATTGCTTTAAATACATTTTCAGGCCGAGCTGAGCACGTTTTGTGACTTTGAATGTATCTTCATTGGAATGAGTTGTGTAGTCAAATTAATGCTCATTTATGCTTCAGGAGGCCATCCTGAACAAAAGACATGTTGAAGTGTGTGCATAAGTCCTTTGGTTTAGGTGTGACACTCAATTTGAGTTTTTATTGCTTTAAATGCATTTTCAGCCCGAGCTGAGCTCGTTTTCTGAGATTGAATGTATCTTCATAGGAATGAGTTGTGTGGTCAAATTAATGCTTATTTAGGCTTCAGGAGGACATCCTGAACTAAATACATGTTCAAGTGTGTGCATAAGTCCTTTGGTTTGGGCGCGACACTCAATTTGAGTTTTTATTGCTTTAAATGCATTTTCAGGCCGAGCTGAGCACGTTTTGTGACTTTGAATGTATCTTCATTGGAATGAGTTGTGTAGTCAAATTAATGCTCATTTAGGCTTCAGGAGGACATCCTGAACTAAATACATGTTGAAGTGTGTGCATAAGTCCTTTGGTTTAGGCGTGACACTCAATTTGAGTTTTTATTGCTTTAAATGCATTTTCAGCCCGAGCTGAGCACGTTTTGTGAGTTTGAATGTATCTTCATAGGAATATAGGCTTCAGGAGGTCATCCTGAACAAAATACATGTTGAAGTGTGTGCATAAGTCCTTTGGTTTAGGTGTGACACTAAATTTGAGTTTTTATTGCTTTAAATGCATTTTCAGCCCGAGCTGAGCACGTTTTGTGAGTTTGAATGTATCTTCATAGGAATATAGGCTTCAGGAGGTCATCCTGAACAAAATACATGTTGAAGTGTGTGCAGAAGTCCTTTGGTTTAGGTGTGACACTAAATTTGAGTTTTTATTGCTTTGAATGCATTTTCAGCCCGAGCTGAGCGCGCTTTCTGACTTTGAATGTATCTTCATAGGAATGAGTTGTGTGATCAAAACAATGCTCATTTAGGCTTCAGGAGGACATCCTGAACTCAGTACATGTTGAAGTGTGTGCATAAGTCCTATGGTTTAGGCGTGACACTCAATTTGAGTTTTTATTGCTTTAAATGCATTTTCAGCCCGAGCTGAGCACGTTTTGTGAGTTTGAATGTATCTTCATAGGAATATAGGCTTCAGGAGGTCATCCTGAACAAAATACATGTTGAAGTGTGTGCAGAAGTCCTTTGGTTTAGGTGTGACACTAAATTTGAGTTTTTATTGCTTTGAATGCATTTTCAGCCCGAGCTGAGGGCGCTTTCTGACTTTGAATGTATCTTCATAGGAATGAGTTGTGTGGTCAAATTAATGCTTATTTAGGCTTCAGCAGGACATCCTGAACAAAATACATGTTCAAGTGTGTGCATAAGTCCTTTGGTTTAGGCGTGACACTCAATTTGATTTTTTTTTGCTTTAAATACATTTTCTGCCCAAGCTGAGCACGTTTTTTGAGTTAAATGTATCTTCATAGGAATGAGTTGTGTGGTCAAATTACTGCTCATTTAGGCTTCAGGAGGACATCCTGAACTAAATACATGTTGAAGTGTGTGCATTAGTCCTTTGGTTTCGGCGTGACACTCAATTTGAGTTTTTATTGCTTTAAATGCATTTTCAGCCCGAGCTGAGCACGTTTTGTGAGTTTGAATGTATCTTCATAGGAATGAGTTGTGTGGTCAAATTACTGCTCATTTAGGCTTCAGGAGGACATCCTGAACTAAATACATGTTGAAGTGTGTGCATAAGTCCTTTGGTTTAGGCGTGACAGTCAATTTGAGTTTTTATTGCTTTAAATGCATTTTCAGCCCGAGCTGAGCACGTTTTGTGAGTTTGAATGTATCTTCATAGGAATGAGTTGTGTGATCAAAACAATGCTCATTTAGGCTTCAGGAGGACATCCTGAACTCAGTACATGTTGAAGTGTGTGCAAAAGTCCTTTGGTTTGGGCGTGACAGTCAATTTGAGTTTTCATTGCTTTAAATGCATTTTCAGCCCGAGCTGAGCACATTTTGTGAGTTTGAATGTATCTTCATAGGAATGAGTTGTGTGGTCAAATTAATGCTCATTTAGGCTTCAGGTGGTCATCCTGAACAAAATACATGTTGAAGTGTGTGCATAAGTCCTTTGGTTTAGGCGTGACACTCAATTTGAGTTTTTATTGCTTTAAATGCATTTTCAGCCCGAGCTGAGCACGTTTTGTGAGTTTGAATGTATCTTCATAGGAATGAGTTGTGTGGTCAAATTAATGCTCATATGGGTTTCAGGAGGTCATCCTGAACAAAATACATGTTGAAGTGTGTGCATAAGTCCTTTGGTTTAGGTGTGACACTCAATTTGAGTTTTTATTGCTTTAAATGCATTTTCAGCCCGAGCTGAGCACGTTTTGTGAGTTTGAATGTATCTTCATAGGAATGAGTTGTGTGGTCAAATTAATGCTCATTTAGGCTTCAGGTGGTCATCCTGAACTAAATACATGCTGAAGTGTGTGCATACGTCCTTTGTTTTAGGCGTGACACTCAATTTGAGTTTTTATTGCTTTAAATGCTTTTTCAGCCCGAGCTGAGCGCGCTTTCTGACTTTGAATGTATCTTCATAGGAATGAGTTGTGTGGTCAAATTATTGCTCATTTAGGCTTCAGGAGGTCATCCTGAACAAAATACATGTTGAAGTGTGTGTATAATTCCTTTGGTTTAGGCGTGACACTCAATTTGAGTTTTTATTGCTTTAAATGCATTTTCAGCCCGAGCTGAGCACGTTTTGTGAGTTTGAATGTATCTTCATAGGAATGAGTTGTGTGGTCAAATTAATGCTTATTTAGGCGTCAGGTGGTCATCCTGAACAAAATACATGTTGAAGTGTGTGCATAAGTCCTTTGGTTTAGGCGTGACACTCAATTTGAGTTTTTATCGCTTTAAATGCATTTTAAGCCCGAGCTGAGCACGTTTTGTGAGTTTGAATGTATCTTCATAGGAATGAGTTGTGTAGTCAAATTAATGCTCATTTAGGCTTCAGGTGGTCATCCTGAACTAAATACATGTTGAAGTGTGTGCATAAGTCCTTTGGTTTAGGCGTGACACTCAATTTGAGTTTTTATTGCTTTAAATGCATTTTCAGCCCGAGCTGAGCGCGCTTTCTGACTTTGAATGTATCTTCATAGGAATGAGTTGTGTGGTCAAATTATTGCTCATTTAGGCTTCAGGAGGTCATCCTGAACAAAATATATGTTCAAGTGTGTGCATAAGTCCTTTGGTTTAGGCGTGACACTCAATTTGAGTTTTTATTGCTTTAAATGCATTTTCAGCCCGAGCTGAGCACGTTTTGTGAGTTTGAATGTATCTTCATAGGAATGAGTTGTGTGGTCAAATTAATGCTCTTTTAGGCGTCAGTCGGTCATCCTGAACAAAATACATGTTGAAGTGTGTGCATAAGTCCTTTGGTTTAGGCGTGACACTCAATTTGAGTTTTTATTGCTTTAAATGCATTTTCAGCCCGAGCTGAGCACGTTTTGTGTGTTTGAATGTATCTTCATAGGAATGAGTTGTGTGGTCAAATTAATGCTCATATGGGCTTCAGGAGGTCATCCTGAACAAAATACATGTTGAAGTGTGTGTATAAGTCCTTTGGTTTAGGCGTGACACTCAATTTGAGTTTTTATTGCTTTAAATGCATTTTCAGCCCGAGCTGAGCACGTTTTGTGAGTTTGAATGTATCTTCATAGGAATGAGTTGTGTGGTCAAATTAATGCTCATTTAGGCTTCAAGGAGGTCATCCTGAACAAAATACATGTTGAAGTGTGTGCATAAGTCCTTTGGTTTAGGCGTGACACTCAATTTGAGTTTTTATTGCTTTAAATGCATTTTCAGCCCGAGCTGAGCACGTTTTGTGAGTTTGAATGTATCTTCATAGGAATGAGTTGTGTGGTCAAATTAATGCTCATTTAGGCTTCAGGTGGTCATCCTGAACTAAATACATGTTGAAGTGTGTGCATAAGTCCTTTGGTTTAGGCGTGACACTCAATTTAAGTTTTCATTGCTTTAAATGCATTTTAAGCCCGAGCTGAGCACGTTTTGTGAGTTTGAATGTATCTTCATAGGAATGAGTTGTGTGGTCAAATTAATTCTCATTTAGGCTTCAGGATGTCATCCTGAACAAAATACATGTTGAAGTGTGTGCATAAGTCCTTTGGTTTGGGCGCGACACTCAATTTGAGTTTTTATTGCTTTAAATACATTTTCAGGCCGAGCTGAGCACGTTTTGTGACTTTGAATGTATCTTCATTGGAATGAGCTGTGTAGTCAAATTAATGCTCATTTAGGCTTCAGGAGGACATCCTGAACTAAATACATGTTGAAGTGTGTGCATAAGTCCTTTGGTTTAGGCGTGACACTCAATTTGAGTTTTTATTGCTTTAAATGCATTTTCAGCCCGAGCTGAGCACGTTTTGTGAGTTTGAATGTATCTTCATAGGAATATAGGCTTCAGGAGGTCATCCTGAACAAAATACATGTTGAAGTGTGTGCATAAGTCCTTTGGTTTAGGTGTGACACTAAATTTGAGTTTTTATTGCTTTAAATGCATTTTCAGCCCGAGCTGAGCATGTTTTGTGAGTTTGAATGTATCTTCATAGGAATGAGTTGTGTGATCAAAACAATGCTCATTTAGGCTTCAGGAGGACATCCTGAACTCAGTACATGTTGAAGTGTGTGCATAAGTCCTATGGTTTAGGCGTGACACTCAATTTGAGTTTTTATTGCTTTAAATGCATTTTCAGCCCGAGCTGAGCACGTTTTGTGAGTTTGAATGTATCTTCATAGGAATATAGGCTTCAGGAGGTCATCCTGAACAAAATACATGTTGAAGTGTGTGCAGAAGTCCTTTGGTTTAGGTGTGACACTAAATTTGAGTTTTTATTGCTTTGAATGCATTTTCAGCCCGAGCTGAGCGCGCTTTCTGACTTTGAATGTATCTTCATAGGAATGAGTTGTGTGGTCAAATTAATGCTTATTTAGGCTTCAGCAGGACATCCTGAACAAAATACATGTTCAAGTGTGTGCATAAGTCCTTTGGTTTAGGCGTGACACTCAATTTGAGTTTTTATTGCTTTAAATGCATTTTCAGCCCGAGCTGAGCACGTTTTGTGAGTTTGAATGTATCTTCATAGGAATGAGTTGTGTGGTCAAATTACTGCTCATTTAGGCTTCAGGAGGACATCCTGAACTAAATACATGTTGAAGTGTGTGCATAAGTCCTTTGGTTTAGGCGTGACAGTCAATTTGAGTTTTTATTGCTTTAAATGCATTTTCAGCCCGAGCTGAGCACGTTTTGTGAGTTTGAATGTATCTTCATAGGAATGAGTTGTGTGATCAAAACAATGCTCATTTAGGCTTCAGGAGGACATCCTGAACTCAGTACATGTTGAAGTGTGTGCATAAGTCCTTTGGTTTGGGCGTGACAGTCAATTTGAGTTTTCATTGCTTTAAATGCATTTTCAGGCCGAGCTGAGCACGTTTTGTGAGTTTGAATGTATCTTCATAGGAATGAGTTGTATGGTCAAATTAATGCTCATTTAGGCTTCAGGAGGTCATCCTGAACAAAATCCATGTTGAAGTGTGTGCAGAAGTCCTTTGGTTTAGGTGTGACACTAAATTTGAGTTTTTATTGCTTTGAATGCATTTTCAGCCCGACCTGAGCGCGCTTTCTGACTTTGAATGTATCTTCATAGGAATGAGTTGTGTAGTCAAATTAATGCTCATTTAGGCTTCAGGAGGCCATCCTGAACAAAATACATGTTGAAGTGTGTGCATCAGTCCTTTGGTTTGGGCGCGACACTCAATTTGAGTTTTTATTGCTTTAAATACATTTTCAGGCCGAGCTGAGCACGTTTTGTGACTTTGAATGTATCTTCATTGGAATGAGCTGTGTAGTCAAATTAATGCTCATTTAGGCTTCAGGAGGACATCCTGAACTAAATACATGTTGAAGTGTGTGCATAAGTCCTTTGGTTTAGGCGTGACACTCAATTTGAGTTTTTATTGCTTTAAATGCATTTTCAGCCCGAGCTGAGCACGTTTTGTGAGTTTGAATGTATCTTCATAGGAATATAGGCTTCAGGAGGTCATCCTGAACAAAATACATGTTGAAGTGTGTGCATAAGTCCTTTGGTTTAGGTGTGACACTAAATTTGAGTTTTTATTGCTTTAAATGCATTTTCAGCCCGAGCTGAGCATGTTTTGTGAGTTTGAATGTATCTTCATAGGAATGAGTTGTGTGATCAAAACAATGCTCATTTAGGCTTCAGGAGGACATCCTGAACTCAGTACATGTTGAAGTGTGTGCATAAGTCCTATGGTTTAGGCGTGACACTCAATTTGAGTTTTTATTGCTTTAAATGCATTTTCAGCCCGAGCTGAGCACGTTTTGTGAGTTTGAATGTATCTTCATAGGAATATAGGCTTCAGGAGGTCATCCTGAACAAAATACATGTTGAAGTGTGTGCAGAAGTCCTTTGGTTTAGGTGTGACACTAAATTTGAGTTTTTATTGCTTTGAATGCATTTTCAGCCCGAGCTGAGCGCGCTTTCTGACTTTGAATGTATCTTCATAGGAATGAGTTGTGTGGTCAAATTAATGCTTATTTAGGCTTCAGCAGGACATCCTGAACAAAATACATGTTCAAGTGTGTGCATAAGTCCTTTGGTTTAGGCGTGACACTCAATTTGAGTTTTTATTGCTTTAAATGCATTTTCAGCCCGAGCTGAGCACGTTTTGTGAGTTTGAATGTATCTTCATAGGAATGAGTTGTGTGGTCAAATTACTGCTCATTTAGGCTTCAGGAGGACATCCTGAACTAAATACATGTTGAAGTGTGTGCATAAGTCCTTTGGTTTAGGCGTGACAGTCAATTTGAGTTTTTATTGCTTTAAATGCATTTTCAGCCCGAGCTGAGCACGTTTTGTGAGTTTGAATGTATCTTCATAGGAATGAGTTGTGTGATCAAAACAATGCTCATTTAGGCTTCAGGAGGACATCCTGAACTCAGTACATGTTGAAGTGTGTGCATAAGTCCTTTGGTTTGGGCGTGACAGTCAATTTGAGTTTTCATTGCTTTAAATGCATTTTCAGGCCGAGCTGAGCACGTTTTGTGAGTTTGAATGTATCTTCATAGGAATGAGTTGTATGGTCAAATTAATGCTCATTTAGGCTTCAGGAGGTCATCCTGAACAAAATCCATGTTGAAGTGTGTGCAGAAGTCCTTTGGTTTAGGTGTGACACTAAATTTGAGTTTTTATTGCTTTGAATGCATTTTCAGCCCGACCTGAGCGCGCTTTCTGACTTTGAATGTATCTTCATAGGAATGAGTTGTGTAGTCAAATTAATGCTCATTTAGGCTTCAGGAGGCCATCCTGAACAAAATACATGTTGAAGTGTGTGCATCAGTCCTTTGGTTTAGGCGTGACACTCAATTTGAGTTTTTATTGCTTTAAATGCATTTTTTGCCGAGCTGAGCACGTTTTTTGAGTTTGAATGTATCTTTATAGGAATGAGTTGTGTAGTCAAATTAATGCTCATTTAGGCTTCAGGAGGACATCCTGAACTAAATACATGTTGAAGTGTGTGCAAACGTCCTTTGTTTTGGGCGTGACACTCAATTTGAGTTTTTATTGCTTTAAATGCATTTTCAGGCCGAGCTGAGCACGTTTTGTGACTTTGAATGTATCTTCATTGGAATGAGTTGTGTAGTCAAATTAATGCTCATTTATGCTTCAGGAGGCCATCCTGAACAAAAGACATGTTGAAGTGTGTGCATAAGTCCTTTGGTTTAGGTGTGACACTCAATTTGAGTTTTTATTGCTTTAAATGCATTTTCAGCCCGAGCTGAGCTCGTTTTCTGAGTTTGAATGTATCTTCATAGCAATGAGTTGTGTGGTCAAATTAATGCTTATTTAGGCTTCAGGAGGACATCCTGAACTAAATACATGTTCAAGTGTGTGCATAAGTCCTTTGGTTTAGGCGTGACACTCAATTTGAGTTTTTTTTGCTTTAAATACATTTTCTGCCCAAGCTGAGCACGTTTTTTGAGTTAAATGTATCTTCATAGGAATGAGTTGTGTGGTCAAATTACTGCTCATTTAGGCTTCAGGAGGACATCCTGAACTAAATACATGTTGAAGTGTGTGCATAAGTCCTTGGTTTAGGCGTGACACTCAATTTGAGTTTTTATTGCTTTAAATGCATTTTCAGCCCGAGCTGAGCACGTTTTGTGAGTTTGAATGTATCTTCATAGGAATGAGTTGTGTGATCAAAACAATGCTCATTTAGGCTTCAGGAGGACATCCTGAACTCAGTACATGTTGAAGTGTGTGCATAAGTCCTTTGGTTTGGGCGTGACAGTCAATTTGAGTTTTTATTGCTTTAAATGCATTTTCAGGCCGAGCTGAGCACGTTTTGTGAGTTTGAATGTATCTTCATAGGAATGAGTTGTATGGTCAAATTAATGCTCATTTAGGCTTCAGGAGGTCATCCTGAACAAAATCCATGTTGAAGTGTGTGCAGAAGTCCTTTGGTTTAAGTGTGACACTAAATTTGAGTTTTTATTGCTTTGAATGCATTTTCAGCCCGACCTGAGCGCGCTTTCTGACTTTGAATGTATCTTCATAGGAATGAGTTGTGTAGTCAAATTAATGCTCATTTAGGCTTCAGGAGGCCATCCTGAACAAAATACATGTTGAAGTGTGTGCATCAGTCCTTTGGTTTAGGCGTGACACTCAATTTGAGTTTTTATTGCTTTAAATGCATTTTTTGCCGAGCTGAGCACGTTTTTTGAGTTTGAATGTATCTTTATAGGAATGAGTTGTGTAGTCAAATTAATGCTCATTTAGGCTTCAGGAGGACATCCTGAACTAAATACATGTTGAAGTGTGTGCAAACGTCCTTTGTTTTGGGCGTGACACTCAATTTGAGTTTTTATTGCTTTAAATGCATTTTCAGGCCGAGCTGAGCACGTTTTGTGACTTTGAATGTATCTTCATTGGAATGAGTTGTGTAGTCAAATTAATGCTCATTTATGCTTCAGGAGGCCATCCTGAACAAAAGACATGTTGAAGTGTGTGCATAAGTCCTTTGGTTTAGGTGTGACACTCAATTTGAGTTTTTATTGCTTTAAATGCATTTTCAGCCCGAGCTGAGCTCGTTTTCTGAGTTTGAATGTATCTTCATAGCAATGAGTTGTGTGGTCAAATTAATGCTTATTTAGGCTTCAGGAGGACATCCTGAACTAAATACATGTTCAAGTGTGTGCATAAGTCCTTTGGTTTAGGCGTGACACTCAATTTGAGTTTTCTTTGCTTTAAATACATTTTCTGCCCAAGCTGAGCACGTTTTTTGAGTTAAATGTATCTTCATAGGAATGAGTTGTGTGGTCAAATTACTGCTCATTTAGGCTTCAGGAGGACATCCTGAACTAAATACATGTTGAAGTGTGTGCATAAGTCCTTTGGTTTAGGCGTGACACTCAATTTGAGTTTTTATTGCTTTAAATGCATTTTCAGCCCGAGCTGAGCACGTTTTGTGAGTTTGAATGTATCTTCATAGGAATATAGGCTTCAGGAGGTCATCCTGAACAAAATACATGTTGAAGTGTGTGCATAAGTCCTTTGGTTTAGGTGTGACACTAAATTTGAGTTTTTATTGCTTTAAATGCATTTTCAGCCCGAGCTGAGCACGTTTTGTGAGTTTGAATGTATCTTCATAGGAATGAGTTGTGTGATCAAAACAATGCTCATTTAGGCTTCAGGAGGACATCCTGAACTCAGTACATGTTGAAGTGTGTGCATAAGTCCTTTGGTTTGGGCGTGACAGTCAATTTGAGTTTTTATTGCTTTAAATGCATTTTCAGGCCGAGCTGAGCACGTTTTGTGAGTTTGAATGTATCTTCATAGGAATGAGTTGTATGGTCAAATTAATGCTCATTTAGGCTTCAGGAGGTCATCCTGAACAAAATACATGTTGAAGTGTGTGCAGAAGTCCTTTGGTTTAGGTGTGACACTAAATTTGAGTTTTTATTGCTTTGAATGCATTTTCAGCCCGACCTGAGCGCGCTTTCTGACTTTGAATGTATCTTCATAGGAATGAGTTGTGTAGTCAAATTAATGCTCATTTAGGCTTCAGGAGGCCATCCTGAACAAAATACATGTTGAAGTGTGTGCATCAGTCCTTTGGTTTAGGCGTGACACTCAATTTGAGTTTTTATTGCTTTAAATGCAGTTTTTGCCGAGCTGAGCACGTTTTTTGAGTTTGAATGTATCTTTATAGGAATGAGTTGTGTAGTCAAATTAATGCTCATTTAGGCTTGAGGAGGACATCCTCAACTAAATACATGTTGAAGTGTGTGCAAAAGTCCTTTGTTTTGGGCGTGACACTCAATTTGAGTTTTTATTGCTTTAAATGCATTTTCAGGCCGAGCTGAGCACGTTTTGTGACTTTGAATGTATCTTCATAGGAATGAGTTTTGTGGTAAAATTAATGCTCATATAGGCTTCAGGAGGTCATCCTGAACAAAATACATGTTAAAGTGTGTGCATAGGTCCTTTGGTTTAGGTGTGACACTCAATTTGAGTTTTTATTGCTTTAAATGCATTTTCAACACGAGCTGAGCACGTTTTCTGAGTTTGAATGTATCTTCATAGGAATGAGTTGTGTGGTCAAATTAATGCTTATTTCGGCTTCAGGAGGACATCCTGAACTAAATACATGTTCAAGTGTGTGCATAAGTCCTTTGGTTTAGGCGTGACACTCAATTTGAGTTTTTTTTTTTGCTTTAAATGCATTTTCTGCCCAAGCTGAGCACGTTTTTTGAGTTAAATGTATCTTCATAGGAATGAGTTGTGTGGTCAAATTACTGCTCATTTAGGCTTCAGGAGGACATCCTGAACTAATTACATGTTGAAGTGTGTGCATAAGTCCTTTGGTTTAGGTGTGACACTCAATTTGAGTTTGTATTGCTTTAAATGCATTTTCAGCCCGAGCTGAGCACGTTTTGTGAGTTTGAATGTATCTTCATAGGAATGAGTTGTGTGGTCAAATTACTGCTCATTTAGGCTTCAGGAGGACATCCTGAACTAAATACATGTTGAAGTGTGTGCATAAGTCCTTTGGTTTGGGCGTGACAGTCAATTTGAGTTTTTATTGCTTTAAATGCATTTTCAGGCCGAGCTGAGCACGTTTTGTGAGTTTGAATGTATCTTCATAGGAATGAGTTGTGTGGTCAAATTACTGCTCATTTAGGCTTCAGGAGGACATCCTGAACTAAATACATGTTGAAGTGTGTGCATAAATCCTTTGGTTTAGGCGTGACACTCAATTTGAGTTTTTATTGCTTTAAATGCATTTTCAGCCCGAGCTGAGCACGTTTTTTGAGTTAAATGTATCTTCATAGGAATGAGTTGTGTGGTCAAATTACTGCTCATTTAGGCTTCAGGAGGACATCCTGAACTAAATACATGTTGAAGTGTGTGCATAAGTCCTTTGGTTTAGGTGTGACACTCAATTTGAGTTTGTATTGCTTTAAATGCATTTTCAGCCCGAGCTGAGCACGTTTTGTGAGTTTGAATGTATCTTCATAGGAATGAGTTGTGTGGTCAAATTACTGCTCATTTAGGCTTCAGGAGGACATCCTGAACTAAATACATGTTGAAGTGTGTGCATAAGTCCTTTGGTTTGGGCGTGACAGTCAATTTGAGTTTTTATTGCTTTAAATGCATTTTCAGGCCGAGCTGAGCACGTTTTGTGAGTTTGAATGTATCTTCATAGGAATGAGTTGTGTGGTCAAATTACTGCTCATTTAGGCTTCAGGAGGACATCCTGAACTAAATACATGTTGAAGTGTGTGCATAAGTCCTTTGGTTTAGGCGTGACACTCAATTTGAGTTTTTATTGCTTTAAATGCATTTTCAGCCCGAGCTGAGCACGTTTTGTGAGTTTGAATGTATCTTCATAGGAATGAGTTGTGTGATCAAAACAATGCTCATTTAGGCTTCAGGAGGACATCTGAACTCAGTACATGTTGAAGTGCGTGCATAAGTCCTATGGTTTAGGCGTGACACTCAATTTGAGTTTTTATTGCTTTAAATGCATTTTCAACACGAGCTGAGCACGTTTTCTGAGTTTGAATGTATCTTCATAGGAAAGAGTTGTGTGGTCAAATTAATGCTTATTTCGGCTTCAGGAGGACATCCTGAACTAAATACATGTTCAAGTGTGTGCATAAGTCCTTTGGTTTAGGCGTGACACTCAATTTGAGTTTTTTTTTTGCTTTAAATGCATTTTCTGCCCAAGCTGAGCACGTTTTTTGAGTTAAATGTATCTTCATAGGAATGAGTTGTGTGGTCAAATTACTGCTCATTTAGGCTTCAGGAGGACATCCTGAACTAAATACATGTTGAAGTGTGTGCATAAGTCCTTTTGTTTAGGTGTGACACTCAATTTGAGTTTGTATTGCTTTAAATGCATTTTCAGCCCGAGCTGAGCACGTTTTGTGAGTTTGAATGTATCTTCATAGGAATGAGTTGTGTGGTCAAATTACTGCTCATTTAGGCTTCAGGAGGTCATCCTGAACAAAATACATGTTGAAGTGTGTGCAGAAGTCCTTTGGTTTAGGTGTGACACTAAATTTGAGTTTTTATTGCTTTGAATGCATTTTCAGCCCGACCTGAGCGCGCTTTCTGACTTTGAATGTATCTTCATAGGAATGAGTTGTGTAGTCAAATTAATGCTCATTTAGGCTTCAGGAGGCCATCCTGAACAAAATACATGTTGAAGTGTGTGCATCAGTCCTTTGGTTTAGGCGTGACACTCAATTTGAGTTTTTATTGCTTTAAATGCATTTTTTGCCGAGCTGAGCACGTTTTTTGAGTTTGAATGTATCTTTGTAGGAATGAGTTGTGTAGTCAAATGAATGCTCATTTAGGCTTCAGGAGGACATCCTGAACTAAATACATGTTGAAGTGTGTGCAAAAGTCCTTTGTTTTGGGTGTGACACTCAATTTGAGTTTTTATTGCTTTAAATGCATTTTCAGGCCAAGCTGAGCACGTTTTGTGAGTTTAAATGTATCTTCATAGGAATGAGTTGTGTGGTCAAATTACTGCTCATTTAGGCTTCAGGAGGACATCCTGAACTAAATACATGTGGAAGTGTGGGCACAAGTCCTTTGGTTTAGGCGTGACACTCAATTTGAGTTTTTATTGCTTTAAATGCATTTTCAGCCCGAGCTGAGCACGTTTTTTGAGTTTGAATGTATCTTCATAGGAATGAGTTGTGTGGTCAAATTACTGCTCATTTAGGCTTCAGGAGGACATCCTGAACTAAATACATGTTGAAGTGTGGGCATAAGTCCTTTGGTTTAGGCGTGACACTCAATTTGAGTTTTTATTGCTTTAAATGCATTTTCAGCCCGAGCTGAGCACGTTTTGTGACTTTGAATGTATCTTCATTGGAATGAGTTGTGTGATCAAAAATATGCTCATTTAGGCTTCAGGATGACATCCTGAACTCAGTACATGTTGAAGTGTGTGCATAAGTCCTTTGGTTTGGGCGCGACACTCAATTTGAGTTTTTATTGCTTTAAATGCATTTTCAGGCCGAGCTGAGCACGTTTTGTGACTTTGAATGTATCTTCATTGGAATGAGTTGTGTAGTCAAATTAATGCTCATTTATGCTTCAGGAGGCCATTCTGAACAAAAGACATGTTGAAGTGTGTGCATCAGTCCTTTGGTTTAGGCGTGACACTCAATATGAGTTTTTATTGCTTTAAATGCATTTTCAGCCCGAGCTGAGCGCGCTTTCTGACTTTGAATGTATCTTCATAGGAATGAGTTGTGTAGTCAAATTAATGCTCATTTAGGCTTCAGGATTCCATCCTGAACAAAACACATGTTGAAGTGTGTGCATCAGTCCTTTGGTTTAGGCGTGACACTCAATTTGAGTTTTTATTGCTTTAAATGCGTTTTTTGCCAAGCTGAGCACGTTTTTTGAGTTTGAATGTATCTTCATAGGAATGAGTTGTGTGATCAAATTAATGCTCATTTAGGCTTCAGGAGGACATCCTGAACTAAGTACATGTTGAAGTGTGTGCATAAGTCCCTTGGTTTGGGCGTGACACTCAATTTGAGTTTTTATTGCTTTAAATGCATTTTCAGGCCGAGCTGAGCACGTTTTGTGAGTTGGAATGTATCTTCATAGGAATGAGTTGTGTGGTCAAATTAATGCTCATTTAGGCTTCAGGAGGTCATCCTGAACAAAATACATGTTGAAGTGTGTGCATAAGTCCTTTGGTTTAGGCGTGACACTCAATTTGAGTTTTTATTGCTTTAAATGCATTTTCAGCCCGAGCTGAGCACGTTTTTTGAGTTTGAATGTATCTTCATAGGAATGAGTTGTGTGGTCAAATTAATGCTTATTTAGGCTTCAGGAGGACATCCTGAACTAAATACATGTTCAAGTGTGTGCATAAGTCCTTTGGTTTAGGCGTGACACTCAATTTGAGTTTTTATCGCTTTAAATGCATTTTCAGCCCGAGCTGAGCACGTTTTGTGAGTTTGAATGTATCTTCATAGGAATGAGTTTTGTGGTCAAATTAATGCTCATATAGGCTTCAGGAGGTCATCCTGAACAAAATACATGTTAAAGTGTGTGCATAGGTCCTTTGGTTTAGGTGTGACACTCAATTTGAGTTTTTAATGCTTTAAATGCATTTTCAACACGAGCTGAGCACGTTTTCTGAGTTTGAATGTATCTTCATAGGAATGAGTTGTGTGGTCAAATTAATGCTTATTTAGGCTTCAGGAGGACATCCTGAACTAAATACATGTTCAAGTGTGTGCATAAGTCCTTTGGTTTAGGTGTGACACTCAATTTGAGTTTTTTTTTGCTTTAAATGCATTTTCTGCCCAAGCTGAGCACGTTTTTTGAGTTAAATGTATCTTCATAGGAATGAGTTGTGTGGTCAAATTACTGCTCATTTAGGCTTCAGGAGGACATCCTGAACAAAATACACGTTGAAGTGTGTGCATAAGTCCTTTGGTTTAGGTGTGACACTCAATTTGAGTTTGTATTGCTTTAAATGCATTTTCAGCCCGAGCTGAGCACGTTTTGTGAGTTTGAATGTATCTTCATAGGAATGAGTTGTGTGGTCAAATTACTGCTCATTTAGGCTTCAGGAGGACATCCTGAACTAAATACATGTTGAAGTGTGTGCATAAGTCCTTTGGTTTAGGCGTGACACTCAATTTGAGTTTTTATTGCTTTAAATGCATTTTCAGCCCGAGCTGAGCACGTTTTGTGAGTTTGAATGTATCTTCATAGGAATGAGTTGTGTGATCAAAACAATGCTCATTTAGGCTTCAGGAGGACATCTGAACTCAGTACATGTTGAAGTGCGTGCATAAGTCCTATGGTTTAGGCGTGACACTCAATTTGAGTTTTTATTGCTTTAAATGCATTTTCAGCCCGAGCTGAGCACGTTTTGTGAGTTTGAATGTATCTTCATAGGAATGAGTTGTGTGATCAAAACAATGCTCATTTAGGCTTCAGGAGGACATCTGAACTCAGTACATGTTGAAGTGCGTGCATAAGTCCTATGGTTTAGGCGTGACACTCAATTTGAGTTTTTATTGCTTTAAATGCATTTTCAGCCCGAGCTGAGCGCGTTTTGTGAGTTTGAATGTATCTTCATAGTAATGAGTTGTGTGGTCAAATTAATGCTCATATAGGCTTCAGGCGGTCATCCTGAACATAATACATGTTCAAGTGCGTGCATAAGTCCTTTGGTTTAGGCGTGACACTCAATTTGAGTTTTTATTGCGAAATGCATTTTCAGGCCGAGCTGAGCACGTTTTCTGAGTTTGAATGTATCTTCATAGGAATGAGGGTTGTGGTCAAATTAATGCTCATTTAGGCTTCAGGATGTCATCCTGAACAAAATACATGTTGAAGTGTGTGCATAAGTCCTTTTGTTTAGGCGTGACACTCAATTTGAGTTTTTATTGCTTTAAATGCATTTTCAGCCCGAGCTGAGCAAGTTTTGTGAGTTTGAATGTATCTTCATAGGAATATAGGCTTCAGGAGGTCATCCTGAACAAAATAAATGTTGAAGTGTGTGCATAAGTCCTTTGGTTTAGGTGTGACACTCAATTTGAGTTTTTATTGCTTTAAATGCATTTTCAGCCCGAGCTGAGCGCGCTTTCTGGCTTTGAATGTATCTTCATAGGAATGAGTTGTGTAGTCAAATTAATGCTCATTTAGGCTTCAGGAGGCCATCCTGAACAAAATACATGTTGAAGTGTGTGCATCAGTCCTTTGGTTTAGGCGTGACACTCAACTTGAGTTTTTATTGCTTAAAATGCATTTTCAGCCTGAGCTGAGCGCGCTTTCTGACTTTGAATGTATCTTCATAGGAATGAGTTGTGTGGTCAAATTACTGCTCATTTAGGCTTCAGGAGGTCATCCTGAACAAAATACATGTTGCAGTGTGTGCATAAGTCCTTTGGTTTAGGCGTGACACTCAATTTGAGTTTTTATTGCTATAAATGCATTTTCAGACCGAGCTGAGCGCGCTTTCTGACTTTGAATGTATCTTCATAGGAATGAGTTGTGTAGTCAAATTAATTGTCATTTAGGCTTCAGGAGGACATACTGAACTAAATACATGTTGAAGTGTGTGCATAAGTCCTTTGGTTTAGGAGTGACACTCAATTTGAGTTTTTATTGCTTTAAATGCATTTTCAGCCCGAGCTGAGCAAGTTTTGTGAGTTTGAATATATCTTCATAGGAATGAGTTGTGTGATCAAAATAATGCTCATTTAGCCTTCAGGAGGACATCCTGAATTAAGTACATGTTGAAGTGTGTGCATAAGTTCTTTGGTTTAGGCGTGACACTCAATTTGAGTTTTTATTGCTTTAAATGCATTTTCAGCCCGAGCTGAGCACGTTTTGTGAGTTTGAATGTATCTTCATAGGAATGAGTTGTGTGGTCAAATTAATGCTTATTTAGGCTTCAGGAGGTCATCCTGAACAAAATACATGTTGAAGTGTGTGCATAAGTCCTTTGGTTTAGGCGTGACACTCAATTTGAGTTTTTATTGCTTTAAATGCATTTTCAGGCCGAGCTGAGCACGTTTTGTGAGTTTGAATGTATCTTCTTAGGAATGAGTTATGTGGTCAAATTAATGCTTATTTAGGCTTCAGGAGGTCATCCTGAACAAAATACATGTTGAAGTGTGTGCATAAGTTCTTTGGTTTAGGCGTGACACTCAATTTGAGTTTTTATTGCTTTAAATGCATTTTCAGCCCGAGCTGAGCACGTTTTGTGAGTTTGAATGTATCTTCATAGGAATGAGTTGTGTGGTCAAATTAATGCTCATATGGTCTTCAGGAGGTCATCCTGAACAAAATAAATGTTGAAGTGTGTGCATAAGTCCTTTGGTTTAGGTGTGACACTCAATTTGAGTTTTTATTGCTTTAAATGCATTTTCATCCCGAGCTGAGCGCGCTTTCTGACTTTGAATGTATCTTCATAGGAATGAGTTGTGTGGTCAAATTACTGCTCATTTAGGCTTCAGGAGGTCATCCTGAACAAAATACATGTTGCAGTGTGTGCATAAGTCCTTTGGTTTAGGCGTGACACTCAATTTGAGTTTTTATTGCTATAAATGCATTTTCAGACCGAGCTGAGCGCGCTTTCTGACTTTGAATGTATCTTCATAGGAATGAGTTGTGTAGTCAAATTAATTGTCATTTAGGCTTCAGGAGGACATACTGAACTAAATACATGTTGAAGTGTGTGCATAAGTCCTTTGGTTTAGGAGTGACACTCAATTTGAGTTTTTATTGCTTTAAATGCATTTTCAGCCCGAGCTGAGCAAGTTTTGTGAGTTTGAATATATCTTCATAGGAATGAGTTGTGTGATCAAAATAATGCTCATTTAGCCTTCAGGAGGACATCCTGAATTAAGTACATGTTGAAGTGTGTGCATAAGTCCTTTGGCTTGGGCGTGACACTCAATTTGAGTTTTTATTGCTTTAAATGCATTTTCAGGCCGAGCTGAGCACGTTTTGTGAGTTTGAATGTATCTTCATAGGAATGAGTTGTGTGGTCAAATTAATGCTTATTTAGGCTTCAGGAGGTCATCCTGAACAAAATACATGTTGAAGTGTGTGCATAAGTCCTTTGGTTTAGGCGTGACACTCAATTTGAGTTTTTATTGCTTTAAATGCATTTTCAGGCCGAGCTGAGCACGTTTTGTGAGTTTGAATGTATCTTCTTAGGAATGAGTTATGTGGTCAAATTAATGCTTATTTAGGCTTCAGGAGGTCATCCTGAACAAAATACATGTTGAAGTGTGTGCATAAGTTCTTTGGTTTAGGCGTGACACTCAATTTGAGTTTTTATTGCTTTAAATGCATTTTCAGCCCGAGCTGGGCACGTTTTGTGAGTTTGAATGTATCTTCATAGGAATGAGTTGTGTGGTCAAATTAATGATCATATGGTCTTCAGGAGGTCATCCTGAACAAAATAAATGTTGAAGTGTGTGCATAAGTCCTTTGGTTTAGGTGTGACACTCAATTTGAGTTTTTATTGCTTTAAATGCATTTTCATCCCGAGCTGAGCGCGCTTTCTGACTTTGAATGTATCTTCATAGGAATGAGTTGTGTGGTCAAATTAATGCTTATTTAGGCTTCAGGAGGTCATCCTGAACAAAATTCATGTTGAAGTGTGTGCATAAGTCCTTTGGTTTAGGCGTGACACTCATTTTGAGTTTTTATTGCTTTAAATGCATTTTCAGCCCGAGCTGAGCACGTTTTGTGAGTTTGAATGTATCTTCATAGGAATGAGTTGTGTGGTCAAATTAATGCTTATTTAGGCTTCAGGAGGTCATCCTGAACTAAATACATGTTGAAGTGTGTGCATAAGTCCTTTGGTTTAGGCGTGACACTCAATTTGAGTTTTTATTGCTTTAAATGCATTTTCAGGCCGAGCTGAGCACGTTTTGTGAGTTTGAATGTATCTTCTTAGGAATGAGTTATGTGGTCAAATTAATGCTTATTTAGGCTTCAGGAGGTCATCCTGAACAAAATACATGTTGAAGTGTGTGCATAAGTTCTTTGGTTTAGGCGTGACACTCAATTTGAGTTTTTATTGCTTTAAATGCATTTTCAGCCCGAGCTGAGCACGTTTTGTGAGTTTGAATGTATCTTCATAGGAATGAGTTGTGTGGTCAAATTAATGCTCATATGGTCTTCAGGAGGTCATCCTGAACAAAATAAATGTTGAAGTGTGTGCATAAGTCCTTTGGTTTAGGTGTGACACTCAATTTGAGTTTTTATTGCTTTAAATGCATTTTCATCCCGAGCTGAGCGCGCTTTCTGACTTTGAATGTATCTTCATAGGAATGAGTTGTGTGGTCAAATTAATGCTCATTTAGGCTTCAGGTGGTCATCCTGAACAAAATTCATGTTGAAGTGTGTGCATAAGTCCTTTGGTTTAGGCGTGACACTCATTTTGAGTTTTTATTGCTTTAAATGCATTTTCAGCCCGAGCTGAGCACGTTTTGTGAGTTTGAATGTATCTTCATAGGAATGAGTTGTGTGGTCAAATTAATGCTCTTTAGGCTTCAGGTGGTCATCCTGAACTAAATACATGTTGAAGTGTGTGCATAAGTCCTTTGGTTTAGGCGTGACACTCAATTTGAGTTTTTATTGCTTTAAATGCATTTTCAGCCCGAGCTGAGCGCGCTTTCTGACTTTGAATGTATCTTCATAGGAATGAGTTGTGTGGTCAAATTATTGCTCATTTAGGCTTCAGGAGGTCATCCTGAACAAAATACATGTTGAAGTGTGTGCATAAGTCCTTTGGTTTAGGCGTGACACTCATTTTGAGTTTTTATTGCTTTAAATGCATTTTCAGCCCGAGCTGAGCACGTTTTGTGAGTTTGAATGTATCTTCATAGGAATGAGTTGTGTGGTCAAATTAATGCTCATTTAGGCTTCAGGTGGTTATCCTGAACTAAATACATGTTGAAGTGTGTGCATAAGTCCTTTGGTTTAGGCGTGACACTCAATTTGAGTTTTTATTGCTTTAAATGCATTTTCAGCCCAAGCTGAGCGCGCTTTCTGACTTTGAATGTATCTTCATAGGAATGAGTTGTGTGGTCAAATTAATGCTCATATAGGCTTCAGGAGGTCATCCTGAACAAAATACATGTTGAAGTGTGTGCATAATCCTTTGGTTTAGGTGTGACACTCAATTTGAGTTTTTATTGCTTTAAATGCATTTTCAGCCCGAGCTGAGCACGTTTTGTGAGTTTGAATGTATCTTCATAGGAATGAGTTGTGTGGTCAAATTAATGCTCATTTAGGCTTCAGGTGGTCATCCTGAACTAAATACATGTTGAAGTGTGTGCATAAGTCCTTTGGTTTAGGCGTGACACTCAATTTGAGTTTTTATTGCTTTAAATGCATTTTCAGCCCGAGCTGAGCACGTTTTGTGAGTTTGAATGTATCTTCATAGGAATGAGTTGTGTGGTCAAATTAATGCTCATTTAGGCTTCAGGTGGTCATCCTGAACTAAATACATGTTGAAGTGTGTGCATAAGTCCGTTGGTTTAGGCGTGACACTCAATTTGAGTTTTTATTGCTTTAAATGCATTTTCAGCCCGAGCTGAGCACGTTTTGTGAACTTGAATGTATCTTCATAGGAATGAGTTGTGTGGTCAAATTAATGCTCATATAGGCTTCAGGAGGTCATCCTGAACAAAATACATGTTGAAGTGTGTGCATAATCCTTTGGTTTAGGTGTGACACTCAATTTGAGTTTTTATTGCTTTAAATGCATTTTCAACCCGAGCTGAGCACGTTTTGTGAGTTTTAATGTATCTTCATAGGAATGAGTTGTGTGGTCAAATTATCGCTCATTTAGGCTTCAAGGAGGTCATCCTGAACAAAATACATGTTGAAGTGTGTGCATAAGTCCTTTGGTTTAGGCGTGACACTCAATTTGAGTTTTTATTGCTTTAAATGCATTTTCAGCCCGAGCTGAGCACGTTTTGTGAGTTTGAATGTATCTTCATAGGAATGAGTTGTGTGGTCAAAGTAATGCTCATTTAGGCTTCAGGTGGTCATCCTGAACAAAACACACGTTGAAGTGTGTGCATAAGTCCTTTGGTTTAGGCATGACACTCAATTTGAGTTTTTATTGCTTTAAATGCATTTTCAGCCCGAGCTGAGCACGTTTTGTGAGTTTGAATGTATCTTCATAGGAATGAGTTGTGTAGTCAAATTAATGCTCTTATGGGCTTCAGGAGGTCATCCTGAACAAAATACATGTTGAAGTGTGTGCATAAGTCCTTTGGTTTAGGCGTGACACTCAATTTGAGTTTTTATTGCTTTAAATGCATTTTCAGCCCGAGCTGAGCACGTTTTGTGAGTTTGAATGTATCTTCATAGGAATGAGTTGTGTGGTCAAGTTAATGCTCATTTAGGCTTCAGGTGGTCATCCTGAACTAAATACATGTTGAAGTGTGTGCATAAGTCCTTTGGTTTAGGCGTGACATTCAATTTGAGTTTTCATTGCTTTAAATGCATTTTCAGCCCGAGCTGAGCGCGCTTTCTGACTTTGAATGTATCTTCATAGGAATGAGTTGTGTGGTCAAATTAATGGTCATTTAGGCTTCAGGTGGTCATCCTGAACAAAATACATGTTGAAGTGTGTGCATAAGTCCTTTGGTTTAGGCGTGACACTCAATTTGAGTTTTTATTGCTTTAAATGCATTTTCAGCCCGAGCTGAGCGTGTTTTCTGACTTTGAATGTATCTTCATAGGAATGCGTTGTGTAGTCAAATTATTGCTCATTTAGGCTTCAGGAGGACATCCTGAAATAAATACATGTTGAAGTATGTGCATAAGTCCTTTGGTTTAGGCGTGACACTCAATTTGAGTTTTTATTGCTTTAAATGCATTTTGAGCCCAAGCTGAGCACATTTTGTGAGTTTGAATGTATCTTCATAGGAATGAGTTGTGTGGTCAAATTAATGCTCATTTAGGCTTCAGGTGGTCATCCTGAACAAAATACATGTTGAAGTGTGTGCATAAGTCCTTTGGTTTAGGTGTGACACTCAATTTGAGTTTTTATTGCTTTAAATGCATTTTCAGCCCGAGCTGAGCGCGCTTTCTGACTTTGAATGTATCTTCATAGGAATGAGTTGTGTGGTCAAATTATCGCTCATTTAGGCTTCAAGGAGGTCATCCTGAACAAAATACATGTTGAAGTGTGTGCATAAGTCCTTTGGTTTAGGCGTGACACTCAATTTGAGTTTTTATTGCTTTAAATGCATTTTCAGCCCGAGCTGAGCACGTTTTCTGACTTTGAATGTATCTTCATAGGAATGCGTTGTGTAGTCAAATTATTGCTCATTTAGGCTTCAGGAGGACATCCTGAAATAAATACATGTTGAAGTGTGTGCATAAGTCCTTTGGTTTAGGTGTGACACTCAATTTGAGTTTTCATTGCTTTAAATGCATTTTCAGCCCGAGCTGAGCACGTTTTGTGAGTTTGAATGTATCTTCATAGGAATGAGTTGTGTGGTCAAATTAATGCTCTTTAGGCTTCAGGTGGTCATCCTGAACTAAATACATGTTGAAGTGTGTGCATAAGTCCTTTGGTTTAGGCGTGACACTCAATTTGAGTTTTTATTGCTTTAAATGCATTTTCAGCCCGAGCTGAGCGCGCTTTCTGACTTTGAATGTATCTTCATAGGAATGAGTTGTGTGGTCAAATTAATGCTCATTTAGGCTTCAGGTGGTTATCCTGAACTAAATACATGTTGAAGTGTGTGCATAAGTCCTTTGGTTTAGGCGTGACACTCAATTTGAGTTTTTATTGCTTTAAATGCATTTTCAGCCCAAGCTGAGCGCGCTTTCTGACTTTGAATGTATCTTCATAGGAATGAGTTGTGTGGTCAAATTAATGCTCATATAGGCTTCAGGAGGTCATCCTGAACAAAATACATGTTGAAGTGTGTGCATAATCCTTTGGTTTAGGTGTGACACTCAATTTGAGTTTTTATTGCTTTAAATGCATTTTCAGCCCGAGCTGAGCACGTTTTGTGAGTTTGAATGTATCTTCATAGGAATGAGTTGTGTGGTCAAATTAATGCTCATTTAGGCTTCAGGTGGTCATCCTGAACTAAATACATGTTGAAGTGTGTGCATAAGTCCTTTGGTTTAGGCGTGACACTCAATTTGAGTTTTTATTGCTTTAAATGCATTTTCAGCCCGAGCTGAGCACGTTTTGTGAGTTTGAATGTATCTTCATAGGAATGAGTTGTGTGGTCAAATTAATGCTCATTTAGGCTTCAGGTGGTCATCCTGAACTAAATACATGTTGAAGTGTGTGCATAAGTCCGTTGGTTTAGGCGTGACACTCAATTTGAGTTTTTATTGCTTTAAATGCATTTTCAGCCCGAGCTGAGCACGTTTTGTGAACTTGAATGTATCTTCATAGGAATGAGTTGTGTGGTCAAATTAATGCTCATATAGGCTTCAGGAGGTCATCCTGAACAAAATACATGTTGAAGTGTGTACATAATCCTTTGGTTTAGGTGTGACACTCAATTTGAGTTTTTATTGCTTTAAATGCATTTTCAGCCCGAGCTGAGCACGTTTTGTGAGTTTTAATGTATCTTCATAGGAATGAGTTGTGTGGTCAAATTAATGCTCATATGGGCTTCAGGAGGTCATCCTGAACAAAATACATGTTGAAGTGTGTGCATAAGTCCTTTGGTTTAGGCGTGACACTCAATTTGAGTTTTTATTGCTTTAAATGCATTTTCAGCCCGAGATGAGCACGTTTTGTGAGTTTGAATGTATCTTCATAGGAATGAGTTGTGTGGTCAAATTAATGCTCATATGGGCTTCAGGAGGTCATCCTGAACAAAATACATGTTGAAGTGTGTGCATAAGTCCTTTGGTTTAGGCGTGACACTCAATTTGAGCTTTTATTGCTTTAAATGCATTTTCAGCCCGAGTTGAGCACGTTTTGTGAGTTTGAATGTATCTTCATAGGAATGAGTTGTGTGGTCAAATTAATGCTCATATAGGCTTCAGGAGGCCATCCTGAACAAAATACATGTTGAAGTGTGTGCATAAGTCCTTTGGTTTAGGCGTGACACTCAATTTGAGTTTTTATTGCTTTAAATGCATTTTCAGCCCGAGCTGAGCACGTTTTGTGAGTTTGAATGTATCTTCATAGGAATGAGTTGTGTGGTCAAATTAATGCTCATATGGGCTTCAGGAGGTCATCCTGAACAAAATACATGTTGAAGTGTGTGCATAAGTCCTTTGGTTTAGGTGTGACACTCAATTTGAGTTTTTATTGCTTTAAATGCATTTTCAGCCCGAGCTGAGCACGTTTTTTGAGTTTGAATGTATCTTCATAGGAATGAGTTGTGTGGTCAAATTATTGCTCATTTAGGCTACAGGAGGTCATCCTGAACAAAATACATGTTGAAGTGTGTGCATAAGTCCTTTGGTTTAGGCGTGACACTCAATTTGAGTTTTTATTGCTTTAAATGCATTTTCAGCCCGAGCTGAGAACGTTTTGTGAGTTTGAATGTATCTTCATAGAATGAGTTGTGTGGTCAAATTAATGCTCATTTAGGCTTCAGGAGGTCATCCTGAACAAAATACATGTTGAAGTGTGTGCATAAGTCCTTTGGTTTAGGTGTGACACTCAATTTGAGTTTTTGTTGCTTTAAATGCATTTTCAGCCCGAGCTGAGCGCGCTTTCTGACTTTGAATGTATCTTCATAGGAATGAGTTGTGTGGTCAAATTATCGCTCATTTAGGCTTCAAGGAGGTCATCCTGAACAAAATACATGTTGAAGTGTGTGCATAAGTCCTTTGGTTTAGGCGTGACACTCAATTTGAGTTTTTATTGCTTTAAATGCATTTTCAGCCCAAGCTGAGCACGTTTTGTGAGTTTGAATGTATCTTCATAGGAATGAGTTGTGTGGTCAAAGTAATGCTCATTTAGGCTTCAGGTGGTCATCCTGAACAAAACACACGTTGAAGTGTGTGCATAAGTCCTTTGGCTTGGGCGTGACACTCAATTTGAGTTTTTATTGCTTTAAATGCATTTTCAGGCCGAGCTGAGCACGTTTTGTGAGTTTGAATGTATCTTCATAGGAATGAGTTGTGTGGTCAAATTAATGCTTATTTAGGCTTCAGGAGGTCATCCTGAACAAAATACATGTTGAAGTGTGTGCATAAGTCCTTTGGTTTAGGCGTGACACTCAATTTGAGTTTTTATTGCTTTAAATGCATTTTCAGGCCGAGCTGAGCACGTTTTGTGAGTTTGAATGTATCTTCTTAGGAATGAGTTATGTGGTCAAATTAATGCTTATTTAGGCTTCAGGAGGTCATCCTGAACTAAATACATGTTGAAGTGTGTGCATAAGTCCTTTGGTTTAGGCGTGACACTCAATTTGAGTTTTTATTGCTTTAAATGCATTTTCAGCCCGAGCTGAGCACGTTTTGTGAGTTTGAATGTATCTTCATAGGAATGAGTTGTGTGGTCAAATTAATGCTCTTTAGGCTTCAGGTGGTCATCCTGAACTAAATACATGTTGAAGTGTGTGCATAAGTCCTTTGGTTTAGGCGTGACACTCAATTTGAGTTTTTATTGCTTTAAATGCATTTTCAGCCCGAGCTGAGCGCGCTTTCTGACTTTGAATGTATCTTCATAGGAATGAGTTGTGTGGTCAAATTAATGCTCATTTAGGCTTCAGTAGGTCATCCTGAACTAAATACATGTTGAAGTGTGTGCATAAGTCCGTTGGTTTAGGTGTGACACTCAATTTGAGTTTTTATTGCTTTAAATGCATTTTCATCCCGAGCTGAGCGCGCTTTCTGACTTTGAATGTATCTTCATAGGAATGAGTTGTGTGGTCAAATTAATGCTCATTTAGGCTTCAGGTGGTCATCCTGAACAAAATTCATGTTGAAGTGTGTGCATAAGTCCTTTGGTTTAGGCGTGACACTCATTTTGAGTTTTTATTGCTTTAAATGCATTTTCAGCCCGAGCTGAGCACGTTTTGTGAGTTTGAATGTATCTTCATAGGAATGAGTTGTGTGGTCAAATTAATGCTCTTTAGGCTTCAGGTGGTCATCCTGAACTAAATACATGTTGAAGTGTGTGCATAAGTCCTTTGGTTTAGGCGTGACACTCAATTTGAGTTTTTATTGCTTTAAATGCATTTTCAGCCCGAGCTGAGCGCGCTTTCTGACTTTGAATGTATCTTCATAGGAATGAGTTGTGTGGTCAAATTAATGCTCATTTAGGCTTCAGTAGGTCATCCTGAACTAAATACATGTTGAAGTGTGTGCATAAGTCCGTTGGTTTAGGCGTGACACTCAATTTGAGTTTTTATTGCTTTAAATGCATTTTCAGCCCGAGCTGAGCACGTTTTGTGAACTTGAATGTATCTTCATAGGAATGAGTTGTGTGGTCAAATTAATGCTCATATAGGCTTCAGGAGGTCATCCTGAACAAAATACATGTTGAAGTGTGTGCATAATCCTTTGGTTTAGGTGTGACACTCAATTTGAGTTTTTATTGCTTTAAATGCATTTTCAACCCGAGCTGAGCACGTTTTGTGAGTTTTAATGTATCTTCATAGGAATGAGTTGTGTGGTCAAATGAATGCTCATATAGGCTTCAGGAGGTCATCCTGAACAAAATACATGTTGAAGTGTGTGCATAAGTCCTTTGGTTTAGGTGTGACACTCAATTTGAGTTTTTGTTGCTTTAAATGCATTTTCAGCCCGAGCTGAGCGCGCTTTCTGACTTTGAATGTATCTTCATAGGAATGAGTTGTGTGGTCAAATTATCGCTCATTTAGGCTTCAAGGAGGTCATCCTGAACAAAATACATGTTGAAGTGTGTGCATAAGTCCTTTGGTTTAGGCGTGACACTCAATTTGAGTTTTTATTGCTTTAAATGCATTTTCAGCCCGAGCTGAGCACGTTTTGTGAGTTTGAATGTATCTTCATAGGAATGAGTTGTGTGGTCAAAGTAATGCTCATTTAGGCTTCAGGTGGTCATCCTGAACAACACACACCTACAAGTGTGTGCAAAAGTCCTTTGGTTTAGGCATGACACTCAATTTGAGTTTTTATTGCTTTAAATGCATTTTCAGCCCGAGCTGAGCACGTTTTGTGAGTTTGAATGTATCTTCATAGGAATGAGTTGTGTGGTCAAATTAATGCTCATTCAGGCTTCAGGTGGTCATCCTGAACTAAATACATGTTGAAGTGTGTGCATAAGTCCGTTGGTTTAGGCGTGACACTCAATTTGAGTTTTTATTGCTTTAAATGCATTTTCAGCCCGAGCTGAGCGCGTTTTGTGAACTTGAATGTATCTTCATAGGAATGAGTTGTGTGGTCAAATTAATGCTCATATAGGCTTCAGGAGGTCATCCTGAACAAAATACATGTTGAAGTGTGTACATAATCCTTTGGTTTAGGTGTGACACTCAATTTGAGTTTTTATTGCTTTAAATGCATTTTCAGCCCGAGCTGAGCACGTTTTGTGAGTTTTAATGTATCTTCATAGGAATGAGTTGTGTGGTCAAATTAATGCTCATATGGGCTTCAGGAGGTCATCCTGAACAAAATACATGTTGAAGTGTGTGCATAAGTCCTTTGGTTTAGGCGTGACACTCAATTTGAGTTTTTATTGCTTTAAATGCATTTTCAGCCCGAGATGAGCACGTTTTGTGAGTTTGAATGTATCTTCATAGGAATGAGTTGTGTGGTCAAATTAATGCTCATATGGGCTTCAGGAGGTCATCCTGAACAAAATACATGTTGAAGTGTGTGCATAAGTCCTTTGGTTTAGGCGTGACACTCAATTTGAGCTTTTATTGCTTTAAATGCATTTTCAGCCCGAGTTGAGCACGTTTTGTGAGTTTGAATGTATCTTCATAGGAATGAGTTGTGTGGTCAAATTAATGCTCATATAGGCTTCAGGAGGCCATCCTGAACAAAATACATGTTGAAGTGTGTGCATAAGTCCTTTGGTTTAGGCGTGACACTCAATTTGAGTTTTTATTGCTTTAAATGCATTTTCAGCCCGAGCTGAGCACGTTTTGTGAGTTTGAATGTATCTTCATAGGAATGAGTTGTGTGGTCAAATTAATGCTCATATGGGCTTCAGGAGGTCATCCTGAACAAAATACATGTTGAAGTGTGTGCATAAGTCCTTTGGTTTAGGTGTGACACTCAATTTGAGTTTTTATTGCTTTAAATGCATTTTCAGCCCGAGCTGAGCACGTTTTTTGAGTTTGAATGTATCTTCATAGGAATGAGTTGTGTGGTCAAATTATTGCTCATTTAGGCTACAGGAGGTCATCCTGAACAAAATACATGTTGAAGTGTGTGCATAAGTCCTTTGGTTTAGGCGTGACACTCAATTTGAGTTTTTATTGCTTTAAATGCATTTTCAGCCCGAGCTGAGCACGTTTTGTGAGTTTGAATGTATCTTCATAGAATGAGTTGTGTGGTCAAATTAATGCTCATTTAGGCTTCAGGAGGTCATCCTGAACAAAATACATGTTGAAGTGTGTGCATAAGTCCTTTGGTTTAGGTGTGACACTCAATTTGAGTTTTTGTTGCTTTAAATGCATTTTCAGACCGAGCTGAGCGCGCTTTCTGACTTTGAATGTATCTTCATAGGAATGAGTTGTGTGGTCAAATTATCGCTCATTTAGGCTTCAAGGAGGTCATCCTGAACAAAATACATGTTGAAGTGTGTGCATAAGTCCTTTGGTTTAGGCGTGACACTCAATTTGAGTTTTTATTGCTTTAAATGCATTTTCAGCCCAAGCTGAGCACGTTTTGTGAGTTTGAATGTATCTTCATAGGAATGAGTTGTGTGGTCAAAGTAATGCTCATTTAGGCTTCAGGTGGTCATCCTGAACAAAACACACGTTGAAGTGTGTGCATAAGTCCTTTGGCTTGGGCGTGACACTCAATTTGAGTTTTTATTGCTTTAAATGCATTTTCAGGCCGAGCTGAGCACGTTTTGTGAGTTTGAATGTATCTTCATAGGAATTAGTTGTGTGGTCAAATTAATGCTTATTTAGGCTTCAGGAGGTCATCCTGAACAAAATACATGTTGAAGTGTGTGCATAAGTCCTTTGGTTTAGGCGTGACACTCAATTTGAGTTTTTATTGCTTTAAATGCATTTTCAGGCCGAGCTGAGCACGTTTTGTGAGTTTGAATGTATCTTCTTAGGAATGAGTTATGTGGTCAAATTAATGCTTATTTAGGCTTCAGGAGGTCATCCTGAACAAAACACACGTTGAAGTGTGTGCATAAGTCCTTTGGTTTAGGCGTGACACTCAATTTGAGTTTTTATTGCTTTAAATGCATTTTCAGCCCGAGCTGAGCACGTTTTGTGAGTTTGAATGTATCTTCATAGGAATGAGTTGTGTAGTCAAATTAATGCTCATATGGGCTTCAGGAGGTCATCCTGAACAAAATACATGTTGAAGTGTGTGCATAAGTCCTTTGGTTTAGGCGTGACACTCAATTTGAGTTTTTATTGCTTTAAATGCATTTTCAGCCCGAGCTGAGCACGTTTTGTGAGTTTAAATGTATCTTCATAGGAATGAGTTGTGTGGTCAAATTAATGCTCATTTAGGCTTCAGGTGGTCATCCTGAACTAAATACATGTTGAAGTGTGTGCATAAGTCCTTTGGTTTAGGCGTGACACTCAATTTGAGTTTTCATTGCTTTAAATGCATTTTCAGCCCGAGCTGAGCGCGCTTTCTGACTTTGAATGTATCTTCATAGGAATGCGTTGTGTAGTCAAATTATTGCTCATTTAGGCTTCAGGAGGACATCCTGAAATAAATACATGTTGAAGTATGTGCATAAGTCCTTTGGTTTAGGCGTGACAAGCAATTTGAGTTTTTATTGCTTTAAATGCATTTTGAGCCCAAGCTGAGCACATTTTGTGAGTTTGAATGTATCTTCATAGGAATGAGTTGTGTGGTCAAATTAATGCTCATTTAGGCTTCAGGTGGTCATCCTGAACAAAATACATGTTGAAGTGTGTGCATAAGTCCTTTGGTTTAGGCGTGACACTCAATTTGAGTTTTTATTGCTTTAAATGCATTTCCAGCCCGAGCTGAGCACGTTTTGTGAGTTTGAATGTATCTTTATAGGAATGAGTTGTGTGGTCAAATTAATGCTCATTTAGGCTTCAGGTGGTCATCCTGAACTAAATACATGTTGAAGTGTGTGCATTAGTCCTTTGGTTTAGGCGTGACACTCAATTTGAGTTTTTATTGCATTAAATGCATTTTCAGCCCGAGCTGAGCGCGCTTTCTGACTTTGAATGTATCTTCATAGGAATGAGTTGTGTGGTCAAATTATTGCTCATTTAGGCTTCAGGAGGTCATCCTGAACAAAATACATGTTGAAGTGTGTGCATAAGTCCTTTGGTTTAGGCGTGACACTCATTTTGAGTTTTTATTGCTTTAAATACATTTTCAGCCCGAGCTGAGCACGTTTTGTGAGTTTGAATGTATCTTCATAGGAATGAGTTGTGTGGTCAAATTAATGCTCATTTAGGCTTCAGGTGGTTATCCTGAACTAAATACATGTTGAAGTGTGTGCATAAGTCCTTTGGTTTAGGCGTGACACTCAATTTGAGTTTTTATTGCTTTAAATGCATTTTCAGCCCGAGCTGAGCGCGCTTTCTGACTTTGAATGTATCTTCATAGGAATGAGTTGTGTGGTCAAATTAATGCTCATATAGGCTTCAGGAGGTCATCCTGAACAAAATACATGTTGAAGTGTGTGCATAATCCTTTGGTTTAGGTGTGACACTCAATTTGAGTTTTTATTGCTTTAAATGCATTTTCAGCCCGAGCTGAGCATGTTTTGTGAGTTTGAATGTATCTTCATAGGAATGAGGTGTGTGGTCAAATTAATGCTCATTTAGGCTTCAGGTGGTCATCCTGAACAAAATACATGTTGAAGTGTGTGCATAAATCCTTTGGTTTAGGTGTGACACTCAATGTGAGTTTTCATTGCTTTAAATGCATTTTCAGCCCGAGCTGAGCGCGCTTTCTGACTTTGAATGTATCTTCATAGGAATGAAATGTGTGGTCAAATTATCGCTCATTTAGGCTTCAAGGAGGTCATCCTGAACAAAATACATGTTGAAGTGTGTGCATAAGTCCTTTGGTTTAGGTGTGACACTCAATTTGAGTTTTCATTGCTTTAAATGCATTTTCAGCCCGAGCTGAGCGCGCTTTCTGACTTTGAATGTATCTTCATAGGAATGAGTTGTGTGGTCAAATTATTGCTCATTTAGGCTTCAGGAGGTCAACCTGAACAAAATACATGTTGAAGTGTGTGCATAAGTCCTTTGGTTTAGGTGTGACACTCAATTTGAGTTTTCATTGCTTTAAATGCATTTTCAGCCCGAGCTGAGCGCGCTTTCTGACTTTGAATGTATCTTCATAGGAATGAGTTGTGTGGTCAAATTATTGCTCATTTAGGCTTCAGGAGGTCATCCTGAACAAAATACATGTTGAAGTGTGTGCATAAGTCCTTTGGTTTAGGCGTGACACTCATTTTGAGTTTTTATTGCTTTAAATGCATTTTCAGCCCGAGCTGAGCACGTTTTGTGAGTTTGAATGTATCTTCATAGGAATGAGTTGTGTGGTCAAATTAATGCTCATTTAGGCTTCAGGTGGTTATCCTGAACTAAATACATGTTGAAGTGTGTGCATAAGTCCTTTGGTTTAGGCGTGACACTCAATTTGAGTTTTTATTGCTTTAAATGCATTTTCAGCACGAGCTGAGCGCGCTTTCTGACTTTGAATGTATCTTCATAGGAATGAGTTGTGTGGTCAAATTAATGCTCATATAGGCTTCAGGAGGTCATCCTGAACAAAATACATGTTGAAGTGTGTGCATAATCCTTTGGTTTAGGTGTGACACTCAATTTGAGTTTTTATTGCTTTAAATGCATTTTCAGCCCGAGCTGAGCATGTTTTGTGAGTTTGAATGTATCTTCATAGGAATGAGGTGTGTGGTCAAATTAATGCTCATTTAGGCTTCAGGTGGTCATCCTGAACAAAATACATGTTGAAGTGTGTGCATAAGTCCTTTGGTTTAGGTGTGACACTCAATTTGAGTTTTCATTGCTTTAAATGCATTTTCAGCCCGAGCTGAGCGCACTTTCTGACTTTGAATGTATCTTCATAGGAATGAAATGTGTGGTCAAATTATCGCTCATTTAGGCTTCAAGGAGGTCATCCTCAACAAAATACATGTTGAAGTGTGTGCATAAGTCCTTTGGTTTAGGCGTGACACTCAATTTGAGTTTTTATTGCTTTAAATGCATTTTCAGCCCGAGCTGAGCACGTTTTGTGAGTTTGAATGTATCTTCATAGGAATGAGTTGTGTGGTCAAAACAATGCTCATTTAGGCTTCAGGAGGACATCCTGAACTAAGTACATGTGAAGTGTGTGCATAAGTCCTTTGCTTCAGGCGTGACACTCAATTTGAGTTTTTATTGCTTTAAATGCATTTTTAGACCGAGCCGAGCACCTTTTTTGAGTTTGAATGTATCTTCATAGGAATGAGTTGTGTGGTCAAATGAATGCCCATTTAGGCTTCAGGAGGTCATCCTGAACAAAATACATGTTGAAGTGTGTGCATAAGTCCTTTGGTTTAGGCGTGACACTCAATTTGAGTTTTTATTGCTTTAAATGCATTTTCAGCCCGAGCTGAGCGCGCTTTGTGAGTTTTGAATGTATCTTCATAGGAATGAGTTGTGTGGTCAAATTATTGCTCATTTAGGCTTCAGGTGGTCATCCTGAACAAAATACATGTTGAAGTGTGTGCATAAGTCCTTTGGTTTAGGCGTGACACTCAATTTGAGTTTTTATTGCTTTAAATGCTTTTTCAGCCCGAGCTGAGCGCGCTTTCTGACTTTGAATGTATCTTCATAGGAATGAGTTGTGTAGTCAAACTAATGCTCATTTAGGCTTCAGGAGGCCGTCCTGAACAAAATACATGTTGAAGTGTGTGCATAAGTCCTTTGGTTTAGGTGTGACACTCAATTTGAGTTTTTATTGCTTTAAATGCATTTTCAGCCCGAGCTGAGCACGTTTTCTGAGTTTGAATGTATCTTCATAGGAATGAGTTGTATGGTCAAAATAATGCTCATTTAGGCTTCAGGAGGACATCCTGAACTAAATACATGTTCAAGTGTAGCATAAGTCCTTTGGTTTAGGCGTGACACTCAATTTGAGTTTTTTTTTTTTGCTTTAATTGCATTTTCTGCCCGAGCTGAGCACGTTTTTAGAGTTTGAATGTATCTTCATAGGAATGAGTTGTGTGGTCAAATTACTGCTCATTTAGGCTTCAGGAGGACATCCTGAACTAAATACATGTTGAAGTGTGTGCATAAGTCCTTTAGTTTAGGCGTGACACTCAATTTGAGTATTTATTGCTTTAAATGCATTTTCAGCCCGAGCTGAGCAAGTTTTGTGAGTTTGAATGTATCTTCATAGGAATGAGTTGTGTGATCAAATTAATGCTCATTTAGGCTTCAGGAGGACATCCTGAACTAAGTACATGTTGAAGTGTGTGCATAAGTCCCTTGGTTTGGGCGTGACATTCAATTTGAGTTTTTATTGCTTTAAATGCATTTTCAGGCCGAGCTGAGCACGTTTTGTGAGTTTGAATGTATCTTCATAGGAATGAGTTGTGTGGTCAAATTAATGCTCATTTAGGCTTCAGGATGTCATCCTGAACAAAATACATGTTGAAGTGTGTGCATAAGTCCTTTGGTTTGGGCGTGACATTCAATTTGAGTTTTTATTGCTTTAAATGCATTTTCAGGCTGAGCTGAGCACGTTTTGTGACTTTGAATGTATCTTCATTGGAATGAGTTGTGTAGTCAAATTAATGCTCATTTATGCTTCAGGAGGCCATCCTGAACAAAAGACATGTTGAAGTGTGTGTATAAGTCCTTTGGTTTAGGAGTGACACTCAATTTGAGTTTAATTGCTTTAAATGCATTTTCAGCACGAGCTGAGCACGTTTTGTGAGTTTGAATGTATCTTCATAGATATGAGTTGTGTGGTCAAATTAATGCTCATATAGGCTTCAGGAGGTCATCCTGAACAAAATACATGTTGAAGTGTGTGCATAAGTCCTTTGGTTTAGGCATGACACTCAATTTGAGTTTTTATTGCTTTAAATGCATTTTCAGCCCGAGCTGAGCACGTTTTGTGAGTTTGAATGTATCTTCATAGGAATGAGTTGTGTGGTCAAATTAATGCTCATTTAGGCTTCAGGAGGTCATCCTGAACAAAATACATGTTGAAGTGTGTGCATAAGTCCTTTGGTTTAGGCGTGACACTCAATTTGAGTTTTTATTGCTTTAAATGCATTTTCAGCCCGAGCTGAGCACGTTTTGTGAGTTTAAATGTATCTTCATAGGAATGAGTTGTGTGGTCAAATTAATGCTCATTTAGGCTTCAGGTGGTCATCTTGAACAAAATGCATGTTGAAGTGTGTGCATAAGTCCTTTGGTTTAGGCGTGACACTCAATTTGAGTTTTTATCGCTTTAAATGCATTTTCAGCCCGAGCTGAGCACGTTTTGTGAGTTTGAATGTATCTTCATAGGAATGAGTTGTGTGGTCAAATTAATGCTCATATAGGCTTCAGGAGGTCATCCTGAACAAAATACATGTTAAAGTGTGTGCATAGGTCCTTTGGTTTAGGTGTGAGACTCAATTTGAGTTTTTATTGCTTTAAATGCATTTTCAGCCCGAGCTGAGCACGTTTTGTGAGTTTGAATGTATCTTCATAGGAATGAGTTGTGTGGTCAAATTACTGCTCATTTAGGCTTCAGGAGGACATCCTGAACTAAATACATGTTGAAGTGTGTGCATAAGTCCTTTGGTTTAGGCGTGACACTCAATATGAGTTTTTATTGCTTTAAATGCATTTTCAGCCCGAGCTGAGCGCGCTTTCTGACTTTGAATGTATCTTCATAGGAATGAGTTGTGTAGTCAAATTAATGATCATTTAGGCTTCAGGAGGCCATCCTGAACAAAACACATGTTGAAGTGTGTGCATCAGTCCTTTGGTTTAGGCGTGACACTCAATTTGAGTTTTTATTGCTTTAAATGCGTTTTTTGCCAAGCTGAGCACGTTTTTTGAGTTTGAATGTATCTTCATAGGAATGAGTTGTGTGATCAAATTAATGCTCATTTAGGCTTCAGGAGGACATCCTGAACTAAGTACATGTTGAAGTGTGTGCATAAGTCCCTTGGTTTGGGCGTGACACTCAATTTGAGTTTTAATTGCTTTAAATGCATTTTCAGGCCGAGCTGATTACGTTTTGTGAGTTGGAATGTATCTTCATAGGAATGAGTTGTGTGGTCAAATTACTGCTCATTTAGGCTTCAGGAGGACATCCTGAACTAAATACATGTTGAAGTGTAAGCATAAGTCCTTTGGTTTAGGCGTGACACTCAATTTGAGTTTTTATCGCTTTAAATGCATTTTCAGCCCGAGCTGAGCACGTTTTGTGAGTTTGAATGTATCTTCATAGGAATGAGTTGTGTGGTCAAATTAATGCTCATATAGGCTTCAGGAGGTCATCCTGAACAAAATACATGTTAAAGTGTGTAAATAGGTCCTTTGGTTTAGGTGTGACACTCAATTTGAGTTTTTATTGCTTTAAATGCATTTTCAGCCCGAGCTGAGCGCGCTTTCTGACTTTGAATATATCTTCATAGGAATGAGTTGTGTAGTCAAAATAATGATCATTTAGGCTTCAGGAGGCCATCCTGAACAAAACACATGTTGAAGTGTGTGCATCAGTCCTTTGGTTTAGGCGTGACACTCAATTTGAGTTTTTATTGCTTTAAATGCGTTTTTTGCCAAGCTGAGCACGTTTTTTGAGTTTGAATGTATCTTCATAGGAATGAGTTGTGTGATCAAAGTAATGCTCATTTAGGCTTCAGGAGGACATCCTGAACTAAGTACATGTTGAAGTGTGTGCATAAGTCCCTTGGTTTGGGCGTGACACTCAATTTGAGTTTTTATTGCTTTAAATGCATTTTCAGGCCGAGCTGAGCACGTTTTGTGAGTTTGAATGTATCTTCATAGGACTGAGTTGTGTGGTCAAATTACTGCTCATTTAGGCTTCAGGAGGACATCCTGAACTAAATACATGTTGAAGTGTGTAAATAGGTCCTTTGGTTTAGGTGTGACACTCAATTTGAGTTTTTATTGCTTTAAATGCATTTTCAGCCCGAGCTGAGCGCGCTTTCTGACTTTGAATGTATCTTCATAGGAATGAGTTGCGTAGTCAAAATAATGATCATTTAGGCTTCAGGAGGCCATCCTGAACAAAACACATGTTGAAGTGTGTGCATAAGTCCTTTGGTTTAGGCGTGACACTCATTTTGAGTTTTTATTGCTTTAAATGCATTTTCAGCCCGAGCTGAGCACGTTTTGTGAGTTTGAATGTATCTTCATAGGAATGAGTTGTGTGGTCAAATTAATGCTCTTTAGGCTTCAGGTGGTCATCCTGAACTAAATACATGTTGAAGTGTGTGCATAAGTCCTTTGGTTTAGGCGTGACACTCAATTTGAGTTTTTATTGCTTTAAATGCATTTTCAGCCCGAGCTGAGCGCGCTTTCTGACTTTGAATGTATCTTCATAGGAATGAGTTGTGTGGTCAAATTAATGCTCATTTAGGCTTCAGTAGGTCATCCTGAACTAAATACATGTTGAAGTGTGTGCATAAGTCCGTTGGTTTAGGCGTGACACTCAATTTGAGTTTTTATTGCTTTAAATGCATTTTCAGCCCGAGCTGAGCACGTTTTGTGAACTTGAATGTATCTTCATAGGAATGAGTTGTGTGGTCAAATTAATGCTCATATAGGCTTCAGGAGGTCATCCTGAACAAAATACATGTTGAAGTGTGTGCATAATCCTTTGGTTTAGGTGTGACACTCAATTTGAGTTTTTATTGCTTTAAATGCATTTTCAACCCGAGCTGAGCACGTTTTGTGAGTTTTAATGTATCTTCATAGGAATGAGTTGTGTGGTCAAATGAATGCTCATATAGGCTTCAGGAGGTCATCCTGAACAAAATACATGTTGAAGTGTGTGCATAAGTCCTTTGGTTTAGGTGTGACACTCAATTTGAGTTTTTGTTGCTTTAAATGCATTTTCAGCCCGAGCTGAGCGCGCTTTCTGACTTTGAATGTATCTTCATAGGAATGAGTTGTGTGGTCAAATTATCGCTCATTTAGGCTTCAAGGAGGTCATCCTGAACAAAATACATGTTGAAGTGTGTGCATAAGTCCTTTGGTTTAGGCGTGACACTCAATTTGAGTTTTTATTGCTTTAAATGCATTTTCAGCCCGAGCTGAGCACGTTTTGTGAGTTTGAATGTATCTTCATAGGAATGAGTTGTGTGGTCAAAGTAATGCTCATTTAGGCTTCAGGTGGTCATCCTGAACAACACACACCTACAAGTGTGTGCAAAAGTCCTTTGGTTTAGGCATGACACTCAATTTGAGTTTTTATTGCTTTAAATGCATTTTCAGCCCGAGCTGAGCACGTTTTGTGAGTTTGAATGTATCTTCATAGGAATGAGTTGTGTGGTCAAATTAATGCTCATTCAGGCTTCAGGTGGTCATCCTGAACTAAATACATGTTGAAGTGTGTGCATAAGTCCGTTGGTTTAGGCGTGACACTCAATTTGAGTTTTTATTGCTTTAAATGCATTTTCAGCCCGAGCTGAGCGCGTTTTGTGAACTTGAATGTATCTTCATAGGAATGAGTTGTGTGGTCAAATTAATGCTCATATAGGCTTCAGGAGGTCATCCTGAACAAAATACATGTTGAAGTGTGTACATAATCCTTTGGTTTAGGTGTGACACTCAATTTGAGTTTTTATTGCTTTAAATGCATTTTCAGCCCGAGCTGAGCACGTTTTGTGAGTTTTAATGTATCTTCATAGGAATGAGTTGTGTGGTCAAATTAATGCTCATATGGGCTTCAGGAGGTCATCCTGAACAAAATACATGTTGAAGTGTGTGCATAAGTCCTTTGGTTTAGGCGTGACACTCAATTTGAGTTTTTATTGCTTTAAATGCATTTTCAGCCCGAGATGAGCACGTTTTGTGAGTTTGAATGTATCTTCATAGGAATGAGTTGTGTGGTCAAATTAATGCTCATATGGGCTTCAGGAGGTCATCCTGAACAAAATACATGTTGAAGTTTGTGCATAAGTCCTTTGGTTTAGGCGTGACACTCAATTTGAGCTTTTATTGCTTTAAATGCATTTTCAGCCCGAGTTGAGCACGTTTTGTGAGTTTGAATGTATCTTCATAGGAATGAGTTGTGTGGTCAAATTAATGCTCATATAGGCTTCAGGAGGCCATCCTGAACAAAATACATGTTGAAGTGTGTGCATAAGTCCTTTGGTTTAGGCGTGACACTCAATTTGAGTTTTTATTGCTTTAAATGCATTTTCAGCCCGAGCTGAGCACGTTTTGTGAGTTTGAATGTATCTTCATAGGAATGAGTTGTGTGGTCAAATTAATGCTCATATGGGCTTCAGGAGGTCATCCTGAACAAAATACATGTTGAAGTGTGTGCATAAGTCCTTTGGTTTAGGTGTGACACTCAATTTGAGTTTTTATTGCTTTAAATGCATTTTCAGCCCGAGCTGAGCACGTTTTTTGAGTTTGAATGTATCTTCATAGGAATGAGTTGTGTGGTCAAATTATTGCTCATTTAGGCTACAGGAGGTCATCCTGAACAAAATACATGTTGAAGTGTGTGCATAAGTCCTTTGGTTTAGGCGTGACACTCAATTTGAGTTTTTATTGCTTTAAATGCATTTTCAGCCCGAGCTGAGCACGTTTTGTGAGTTTGAATGTATCTTCATAGAATGAGTTGTGTGGTCAAATTAATGCTCATTTAGGCTTCAGGAGGTCATCCTGAACAAAATACATGTTGAAGTGTGTGCATAAGTCCTTTGGTTTAGGTGTGACACTCAATTTGAGTTTTTGTTGCTTTAAATGCATTTTCAGACCGAGCTGAGCGCGCTTTCTGACTTTGAATGTATCTTCATAGGAATGAGTTGTGTGGTCAAATTATCGCTCATTTAGGCTTCAAGGAGGTCATCCTGAACAAAATACATGTTGAAGTGTGTGCATAAGTCCTTTGGTTTAGGCGTGACACTCAATTTGAGTTTTTATTGCTTTAAATGCATTTTCAGCCCAAGCTGAGCACGTTTTGTGAGTTTGAATGTATCTTCATAGGAATGAGTTGTGTGGTCAAAGTAATGCTCATTTAGGCTTCAGGTGGTCATCCTGAACAAAACACACGTTGAAGTGTGTGCATAAGTCCTTTGGCTTGGGCGTGACACTCAATTTGAGTTTTTATTGCTTTAAATGCATTTTCAGGCCGAGCTGAGCACGTTTTGTGAGTTTGAATGTATCTTCATAGGAATGAGTTGTGTGGTCAAATTAATGCTTATTTAGGCTTCAGGAGGTCATCCTGAACAAAATACATGTTGAAGTGTGTGCATAAGTCCTTTGGTTTAGGCGTGACACTCAATTTGAGTTTTTATTGCTTTAAATGCATTTTCAGGCCGAGCTGAGCACGTTTTGTGAGTTTGAATGTATCTTCTTAGGAATGAGTTATGTGGTCAAATTAATGCTTATTTAGGCTTCAGGAGGTCATCCTGAACAAAACACACGTTGAAGTGTGTGCATAAGTCCTTTGGTTTAGGCGTGACACTCAATTTGAGTTTTTATTGCTTTAAATGCATTTTCAGCCCGAGCTGAGCACGTTTTGTGAGTTTGAATGTATCTTCATAGGAATGAGTTGTGTAGTCAAATTAATGCTCATATGGGCTTCAGGAGGTCATCCTGAACAAAATACATGTTGAAGTGTGTGCATAAGTCCTTTGGTTTAGGCGTGACACTCAATTTGAGTTTTTATTGCTTTAAATGCATTTTCAGCCCGAGCTGAGCACGTTTTGTGAGTTTAAATGTATCTTCATAGGAATGAGTTGTGTGGTCAAATTAATGCTCATTTAGGCTTCAGGTGGTCATCCTGAACTAAATACATGTTGAAGTGTGTGCATAAGTCCTTTGGTTTAGGCGTGACACTCAATTTGAGTTTTCATTGCTTTAAATGCATTTTCAGCCCGAGCTGAGCGCGCTTTCTGACTTTGAATGTATCTTCATAGGAATGCGTTGTGTAGTCAAATTATTGCTCATTTAGGCTTCAGGAGGACATCCTGAAATAAATACATGTTGAAGTATGTGCATAAGTCCTTTGGTTTAGGCGTGACAAGCAATTTGAGTTTTTATTGCTTTAAATGCATTTTGAGCCCAAGCTGAGCACATTTTGTGAGTTTGAATGTATCTTCATAGGAATGAGTTGTGTGGTCAAATTAATGCTCATTTAGGCTTCAGGTGGTCATCCTGAACAAAATACATGTTGAAGTGTGTGCATAAGTCCTTTGGTTTAGGCGTGACACTCAATTTGAGTTTTTATTGCTTTAAATGCATTTCCAGCCCGAGCTGAGCACGTTTTGTGAGTTTGAATGTATCTTTATAGGAATGAGTTGTGTGGTCAAATTAATGCTCATTTAGGCTTCAGGTGGTCATCCTGAACTAAATACATGTTGAAGTGTGTGCATTAGTCCTTTGGTTTAGGCGTGACACTCAATTTGAGTTTTTATTGCATTAAATGCATTTTCAGCCCGAGCTGAGCGCGCTTTCTGACTTTGAATGTATCTTCATAGGAATGAGTTGTGTGGTCAAATTATTGCTCATTTAGGCTTCAGGAGGTCATCCTGAACAAAATACATGTTGAAGTGTGTGCATAAGTCCTTTGGTTTAGGCGTGACACTCATTTTGAGTTTTTATTGCTTTAAATACATTTTCAGCCCGAGCTGAGCACGTTTTGTGAGTTTGAATGTATCTTCATAGGAATGAGTTGTGTGGTCAAATTAATGCTCATTTAGGCTTCAGGTGGTTATCCTGAACTAAATACATGTTGAAGTGTGTGCATAAGTCCTTTGGTTTAGGCGTGACACTCAATTTGAGTTTTTATTGCTTTAAATGCATTTTCAGCCCGAGCTGAGCGCGCTTTCTGACTTTGAATGTATCTTCATAGGAATGAGTTGTGTGGTCAAATTAATGCTCATATAGGCTTCAGGAGGTCATCCTGAACAAAATACATGTTGAAGTGTGTGCATAATCCTTTGGTTTAGGTGTGACACTCAATTTGAGTTTTTATTGCTTTAAATGCATTTTCAGCCCGAGCTGAGCATGTTTTGTGAGTTTGAATGTATCTTCATAGGAATGAGGTGTGTGGTCAAATTAATGCTCATTTAGGCTTCAGGTGGTCATCCTGAACAAAATACATGTTGAAGTGTGTGCATAAATCCTTTGGTTTAGGTGTGACACTCAATGTGAGTTTTCATTGCTTTAAATGCATTTTCAGCCCGAGCTGAGCGCGCTTTCTGACTTTGAATGTATCTTCATAGGAATGAAATGTGTGGTCAAATTATCGCTCATTTAGGCTTCAAGGAGGTCATCCTGAACAAAATACATGTTGAAGTGTGTGCATAAGTCCTTTGGTTTAGGTGTGACACTCAATTTGAGTTTTCATTGCTTTAAATGCATTTTCAGCCCGAGCTGAGCGCGCTTTCTGACTTTGAATGTATCTTCATAGGAATGAGTTGTGTGGTCAAATTATTGCTCATTTAGGCTTCAGGAGGTCAACCTGAACAAAATACATGTTGAAGTGTGTGCATAAGTCCTTTGGTTTAGGTGTGACACTCAATTTGAGTTTTCATTGCTTTAAATGCATTTTCAGCCCGAGCTGAGCGCGCTTTCTGACTTTGAATGTATCTTCATAGGAATGAGTTGTGTGGTCAAATTATTGCTCATTTAGGCTTCAGGAGGTCATCCTGAACAAAATACATGTTGAAGTGTGTGCATAAGTCCTTTGGTTTAGGCGTGACACTCATTTTGAGTTTTTATTGCTTTAAATGCATTTTCAGCCCGAGCTGAGCACGTTTTGTGAGTTTGAATGTATCTTCATAGGAATGAGTTGTGTGGTCAAATTAATGCTCATTTAGGCTTCAGGTGGTTATCCTGAACTAAATACATGTTGAAGTGTGTGCATAAGTCCTTTGGTTTAGGCGTGACACTCAATTTGAGTTTTTATTGCTTTAAATGCATTTTCAGCACGAGCTGAGCGCGCTTTCTGACTTTGAATGTTTCTTCATAGGAATGAGTTGTGTGGTCAAATTAATGCTCATATAGGCTTCAGGAGGTCATCCTGAACAAAATACATGTTGAAGTGTGTGCATAATCCTTTGGTTTAGGTGTGACACTCAATTTGAGTTTTTATTGCTTTAAATGCATTTTCAGCCCGAGCTGAGCATGTTTTGTGAGTTTGAATGTATCTTCATAGGAATGAGGTGTGTGGTCAAATTAATGCTCATTTAGGCTTCAGGTGGTCATCCTGAACAAAATACATGTTGAAGTGTGTGCATAAGTCCTTTGGTTTAGGTGTGACACTCAATTTGAGTTTTCATTGCTTTAAATGCATTTTCAGCCCGAGCTGAGCGCACTTTCTGACTTTGAATGTATCTTCATAGGAATGAAATGTGTGGTCAAATTATCGCTCATTTAGGCTTCAAGGAGGTCATCCTCAACAAAATACATGTTGAAGTGTGTGCATAAGTCCTTTGGTTTAGGCGTGACACTCAATTTGAGTTTTTATTGCTTTAAATGCATTTTCAGCCCGAGCTGAGCACGTTTTGTGAGTTTGAATGTATCTTCATAGGAATGAGTTGTGTGGTCAAAACAATGCTCATTTAGGCTTCAGGAGGACATCCTGAACTAAGTACATGTGAAGTGTGTGCATAAGTCCTTTGCTTCAGGCGTGACACTCAATTTGAGTTTTTATTGCTTTAAATGCATTTTTAGACCGAGCCGAGCACCTTTTTTGAGTTTGAATGTATCTTCATAGGAATGAGTTGTGTGGTCAAATGAATGCCCATTTAGGCTTCAGGAGGTCATCCTGAACAAAATACATGTTGAAGTGTGTGCATAAGTCCTTTGGTTTAGGCGTGACACTCAATTTGAGTTTTTATTGCTTTAAATGCATTTTCAGCCCGAGCTGAGCGCGCTTTGTGAGTTTTGAATGTATCTTCATAGGAATGAGTTGTGTGGTCAAATTATTGCTCATTTAGGCTTCAGGTGGTCATCCTGAACAAAATACATGTTGAAGTGTGTGCATAAGTCCTTTGGTTTAGGCGTGACACTCAATTTGAGTTTTTATTGCTTTAAATGCTTTTTCAGCCCGAGCTGAGCGCGCTTTCTGACTTTGAATGTATCTTCATAGGAATGAGTTGTGTAGTCAAACTAATGCTCATTTAGGCTTCAGGAGGCCGTCCTGAACAAAATACATGTTGAAGTGTGTGCATAAGTCCTTTGGTTTAGGTGTGACACTCAATTTGAGTTTTTATTGCTTTAAATGCATTTTCAGCCCGAGCTGAGCACGTTTTCTGAGTTTGAATGTATCTTCATAGGAATGAGTTGTATGGTCAAAATAATGCTCATTTAGGCTTCAGGAGGACATCCTGAACTAAATACATGTTCAAGTGTAGCATAAGTCCTTTGGTTTAGGCGTGACACTCAATTTGAGTTTTTTTTTTTTGCTTTAATTGCATTTTCTGCCCGAGCTGAGCACGTTTTTAGAGTTTGAATGTATCTTCATAGGAATGAGTTGTGTGGTCAAATTACTGCTCATTTAGGCTTCAGGAGGACATCCTGAACTAAATACATGTTGAAGTGTGTGCATAAGTCCTTTAGTTTAGGCGTGACACTCAATTTGAGTATTTATTGCTTTAAATGCATTTTCAGCCCGAGCTGAGCAAGTTTTGTGAGTTTGAATGTATCTTCATAGGAATGAGTTGTGTGATCAAATTAATGCTCATTTAGGCTTCAGGAGGACATCCTGAACTAAGTACATGTTGAAGTGTGTGCATAAGTCCCTTGGTTTGGGCGTGACATTCAATTTGAGTTTTTATTGCTTTAAATGCATTTTCAGGCCGAGCTGAGCACGTTTTGTGAGTTTGAATGTATCTTCATAGGAATGAGTTGTGTGGTCAAATTAATGCTCATTTAGGCTTCAGGATGTCATCCTGAACAAAATACATGTTGAAGTGTGTGCATAAGTCCTTTGGTTTGGGCGTGACATTCAATTTGAGTTTTTATTGCTTTAAATGCATTTTCAGGCCGAGCTGAGCACGTTTTGTGACTTTGAATGTATCTTCATTGGAATGAGTTGTGTAGTCAAATTAATGCTCATTTATGCTTCAGGAGGCCATCCTGAACAAAAGACATGTTGAAGTGTGTGTATAAGTCCTTTGGTTTAGGAGTGACACTCAATTTGAGTTTAATTGCTTTAAATGCATTTTCAGCACGAGCTGAGCACGTTTTGTGAGTTTGAATGTATCTTCATAGATATGAGTTGTGTGGTCAAATTAATGCTCATATAGGCTTCAGGAGGTCATCCTGAACAAAATACATGTTGAAGTGTGTGCATAAGTCCTTTGGTTTAGGCATGACACTCAATTTGAGTTTTTATTGCTTTAAATGCATTTTCAGCCCGAGCTGAGCACGTTTTGTGAGTTTGAATGTATCTTCATAGGAATGAGTTGTGTGGTCAAATTAATGCTCATTTAGGCTTCAGGAGGTCATCCTGAACAAAATACATGTTGAAGTGTGTGCATAAGTCCTTTGGTTTAGGCGTGACACTCAATTTGAGTTTTTATTGCTTTAAATGCATTTTCAGCCCGAGCTGAGCACGTTTTGTGAGTTTAAATGTATCTTCATAGGAATGAGTTGTGTGGTCAAATTAATGCTCATTTAGGCTTCAGGTGGTCATCTTGAACAAAATGCATGTTGAAGTGTGTGCATAAGTCCTTTGGTTTAGGCGTGACACTCAATTTGAGTTTTTATCGCTTTAAATGCATTTTCAGCCCGAGCTGAGCACGTTTTGTGAGTTTGAATGTATCTTCATAGGAATGAGTTGTGTGGTCAAATTAATGCTCATATAGGCTTCAGGAGGTCATCCTGAACAAAATACATGTTAAAGTGTGTGCATAGGTCCTTTGGTTTAGGTGTGAGACTCAATTTGAGTTTTTATTGCTTTAAATGCATTTTCAGCCCGAGCTGAGCACGTTTTGTGAGTTTGAATGTATCTTCATAGGAATGAGTTGTGTGGTCAAATTACTGCTCATTTAGGCTTCAGGAGGACATCCTGAACTAAATACATGTTGAAGTGTGTGCATAAGTCCTTTGGTTTAGGCGTGACACTCAATATGAGTTTTTATTGCTTTAAATGCATTTTCAGCCCGAGCTGAGCGCGCTTTCTGACTTTGAATGTATCTTCATAGGAATGAGTTGTGTAGTCAAATTAATGATCATTTAGGCTTCAGGAGGCCATCCTGAACAAAACACATGTTGAAGTGTGTGCATCAGTCCTTTGGTTTAGGCGTGACACTCAATTTGAGTTTTTATTGCTTTAAATGCGTTTTTTGCCAAGCTGAGCACGTTTTTTGAGTTTGAATGTATCTTCATAGGAATGAGTTGTGTGATCAAATTAATGCTCATTTAGGCTTCAGGAGGACATCCTGAACTAAGTACATGTTGAAGTGTGTGCATAAGTCCCTTGGTTTGGGCGTGACACTCAATTTGAGTTTTAATTGCTTTAAATGCATTTTCAGGCCGAGCTGAGCACGTTTTGTGAGTTTGAATGTATCTTCATAGGAATGAGTTGTGTGGTCAAATTACTGCTCATTTAGGCTTCAGGAGGACATCCTGAACTAAATACATGTTGAAGTGTAAGCATAAGTCCTTTGGTTTAGGCGTGACACTCAATTTGAGTTTTTATCGCTTTAAATGCATTTTCAGCCCGAGCTGAGCACGTTTTGTGAGTTTGAATGTATCTTCATAGGAATGAGTTGTGTGGTCAAATTAATGCTCATATAGGCTTCAGGAGGTCATCCTGAACAAAATACATGTTAAAGTGTGTAAATAGGTCCTTTGGTTTAGGTGTGACACTCAATTTGAGTTTTTATTGCTTTAAATGCATTTTCAGCCCGAGCTGAGCGCGCTTTCTGACTTTGAATATATCTTCATAGGAATGAGTTGTGTAGTCAAAATAATGATCATTTAGGCTTCAGGAGGCCATCCTGAACAAAACACATGTTGAAGTGTGTGCATCAGTCCTTTGGTTTAGGCGTGACACTCAATTTGAGTTTTTATTGCTTTAAATGCGTTTTTTGCCAAGCTGAGCACGTTTTTTGAGTTTGAATGTATCTTCATAGGAATGAGTTGTGTGATCAAAGTAATGCTCATTTAGGCTTCAGGAGGACATCCTGAACTAAGTACATGTTGAAGTGTGTGCATAAGTCCCTTGGTTTGGGCGTGACACTCAATTTGAGTTTTTATTGCTTTAAATGCATTTTCAGGCCGAGCTGAGCACGTTTTGTGAGTTTGAATGTATCTTCATAGGACTGAGTTGTGTGGTCAAATTACTGCTCATTTAGGCTTCAGGAGGACATCCTGAACTAAATACATGTTGAAGTGTGTAAATAGGTCCTTTGGTTTAGGTGTGACACTCAATTTGAGTTTTTATTGCTTTAAATGCATTTTCAGCCCGAGCTGAGCGCGCTTTCTGACTTTGAATGTATCTTCATAGGAATGAGTTGCGTAGTCAAAATAATGATCATTTAGGCTTCAGGAGGCCATCCTGAACAAAACACATGTTGAAGTGTGTGCATAAGTCCTTTGGTTTAGGCGTGACACTCAATTTGAGTTTTTATTGCTTTAAATTAAATGCATTTTCAGCCCGAGCTGAGCGCGCTTTCTGACTTTGAATGTATCTTCATAGGAATGAGTTGTGTGGTCAAATTAATGCTCATTTAGGCGTCAGGTGGTCATCCTGAACAAAATACATGTTGAAGTGTGTGCATAAGTCCTTTGGTTTAGGCGTGACACTCAATTTGAGTTTTTATTGCTTTAAATGCATTTTCAGCCCGAGCAGAGCACGTTTTGTGAGTTTAAATGTATCTTCATAGGAATGAGTTGTGTGGTCAAATTATTGCTCATTTAGGCTTCAGGAGGTCATCCTGAACAAAATACATGTTGAAGTGTGTGCATAAGTCCTTTGGTTTAGATGTGACACTCAATTTGAGTTTTTATTGCTTTAAATGCATTTTCAGCCCGAGCTGAGCGCGCTTTCTGACTTTGAATATATCTTCATAGGAATGAGTTGTGTAGTCAAAATAATGATCATTTAGGCTTCAGGAGGCCATCCTGAACAAAACACATGTTGAAGTGTGTGCATCAGTCCTTTGGTTTAGGCGTGACACTCAATTTGAGTTTTTATTGCTTTAAATGCGTTTTTTGCCAAGCTGAGCACGTTTTTTGAGTTTGAATGTATCTTCATAGGAATGAGTTGTGTGATCAAAGTAATGCTCATTTAGGCTTCAGGAGGACATCCTGAACTAAGTACATGTTGAAGTGTGTGCATAAGTCCCTTGGTTTGGGCGTGACACTCAATTTGAGTTTTTATTGCTTTAAATGCATTTTCAGGCCGAGCTGAGCACGTTTTGTGAGTTTGAATGTATCTTCATAGGACTGAGTTGTGTGGTCAAATTACTGCTCATTTAGGCTTCAGGAGGACATCCTGAACTAAATACATGTTGAAGTGTGTAAATAGGTCCTTTGGTTTAGGTGTGACACTCAATTTGAGTTTTTATTGCTTTAAATGCATTTTCAGCCCGAGCTGAGCGCGCTTTCTGACTTTGAATGTATCTTCATAGGAATGAGTTGCGTAGTCAAAATAATGATCATTTAGGCTTCAGGAGGCCATCCTGAACAAAACACATGTTGAAGTGTGTGCATAAGTCCTTTGGTTTAGGCGTGACACTCAATTTGAGTTTTTATTGCTTTAAATTAAATGCATTTTCAGCCCGAGCTGAGCGCGCTTTCTGACTTTGAATGTATCTTCATAGGAATGAGTTGTGTGGTCAAATTAATGCTTATTTAGGCGTCAGGTGGTCATCCTGAACAAAATACATGTTGAAGTGTGTGCATAAGTCCTTTGGTTTAGGCGTGACACTCAATTTGAGTTTTTATTGCTTTAAATGCATTTTCAGCCCGAGCAGAGCACGTTTTGTGAGTTTAAATGTATCTTCATAGGAATGAGTTGTGTGGTCAAATTATTGCTCATTTAGGCTTCAGGAGGTCATCCTGAACAAAATACATGTTGAAGTGTGTGCATAAGTCCTTTGGTTTAGATGTGACACTCAATTTGAGTTTTTATTGCTTTAAATGCATTTTCAGCCCGACCTGAGCGCGCTTTCTGACTTTGAATGTATCTTCATAGGAATGAGTTTTGTAGTCAAATTAATGCTCATTTAGGCTTCAGGAGGCCATCCTGAACAAAATACATGTTGAAGTGTGTGCATAAGTCCTTTGGTTTAGGCGTGACACTCAATTTGAGTTTTAATTGCTTTAAATGCATTTTCAGCCCGAGCTGAGCACGTTTTGTGAGTTTGAATGTATCTCCATAGGAATGAGTTGTGTGGTCAAATTAATGCTCATATAGGCTTCAGGAGGCCATCCTGAACAAAATATATGTTGAAGTGTGTGCATCAGTCCTTTGGTTTAGGCGTGACACTCAATTTGAGTTTTTATTGCTTTAAATGCATTTTTTGCCGAGCTGAGCACGTTTTTTGAGTTTGAATGTATCTTTATAGGAATGAGTTGTGTAGTCAAATTACTGCTCATTTAGGCTTCAGGGGGACATCCTGAACTAAATACATGTTGAAGTGTAAGCATAAATCCTTTGGTTTAGGCGTGACACTCAATTTGAGTTTTTATCGCTTTAAATGCATTTTCAGCCCAAGCTGAGCACGTTTTGTGAGTTTGAATGTATCTTCATAGGAATGAGTTGTGTGGTCAAATTAATGCTCATATAGGCTTCAGGAGGTCATCCTGAACAAAATACATGTTAAAGTGTGTAAATAGGTCCTTTGGTTTAGGTGTGACACTCAATTTGAGTTTTTATTGCTTTAAATGCATTTTCAGCCCGAGCTGAGCGCGCTTTCTGACTTTGAATGTATCTTCATAGGAATGAGTTGCGTAGTCAAAATAATGATCATTTAGGCTTCAGGAGGCCATCCTGAACAAAACACATGTTGAAGTGTGTGCATCAGTCCTTTGGTTTAGGCGTGACACTCAATTTGAGTTTTTATTGCTTTAAATGCGTTTTTTGCCAAGCTGAGCACGTTTTTTGAGTTTGAATGTATCTTCATAGGAATGAGTTGTGTGATCAAAACAATGCTCATTTAGGCTTCAGGAGGACATCCTGAACTCAGTACATGTTGAAGTGTGTGCATAAGTCCTTTGGTTTGGGCGTGACAGTCAATTTGAGTTTTTATTGCTTTAAATGCATTTTCAGGCCGAGCTGAGCACGTTTTGTGAGTTTGAATGTATCTTCATAGGAATGAGTTGTATGGTCAAATTAATGCTCATTTAGGCTTCAGGAGGTCATCCTGAACAAAATACATGTTGAAGTGTGTGCATAAGTCCTTTGGTTTAGGCGTGACACTCAATTTGAGTTTTTATTGCTTTAAATGCATTTTCAGCCCGAGCTGAGCACGTTTTGTGAGTTTGAATGTATCTTCATAGGAATGAGTTGTGTGATCAAAACAATGCTCATTTAGGCTTCAGGAGGACATCCTGAACTCAGTACATGTTGAAGTGCGTGCATAAGTCCTTTGGTTTAGGCGTGACACTCAATTTGAGTTTTTATTGCTTTAAATGCATTTTCAGCCCGAGCTGAGCACGTTTTGTGAGTTTGAATGTATCTTCATAGGAATGAGTTGTGTGATCAAAACAATGCTCATTTAGGCTTCAGGAGGTCATCCTGAACAAAATACATGTTGAAGTGTGTGCATAAGTCCTTTGGTTTGGGCGTGACACTCAATTTGAGTTTTTCATCCATCCATCCATCTTCTACCGCTTATCCGGGGCCGGGTCGCGGGGGCAACAGCTTTAGCAGGGAAGCCCAGACTTCCCTCTCCCTAGCTACTTCTTCCAGCTCTCCCCGGGGGATCCCGAGGCGTTCCCAGGCCAGCTGGGTGACATAGTCACTCCAGCGTGTCCTGGGTCTTCCCCGGGGTCTCCTCCCGGTGGGACATGCCCGGAACACCTCACCAGGGAGGCGTTCAGGAGGCATCCGAATCAGATGCCCAAGCCACCTCATCTGGCTCCTCTCGATGTGGAGGAGAAGCGGCTCGACTCTGAGCCCCTCCCGGATGACCGAGCTTCTCACCTTATCTCTAAGGGAGAGCCCGGACACCCTGCGGAGAAAACTCATTTCGGCCGCTTGTATCCGGGATCTCGTTCTTTCGGTCACGACCCATAGCTCGTGACCATAGATGAGGGTTGGAACGTAGATTGACCGGTAAATTGAGAGCTTCGCCCTTTGGCTCAGCTCCTTCTTCACCACGACAGACCGATACAACGTCCGCATCACAGCAGACGCTGCACCGATCCGCCTGTCGATCTCTCGCTCCCTCCTGCCCTCACTCGTGAACAAGACCCCAAGATACTTAAACTCCTCCACTTGGGGCAAGATCTCTCCCCCGACCCGGAGGGGGCACTCCACCCTTTTCCGACTGAGGACCATGGTTTCAGATTTGGAGGTGCTGATTTTCATCCCAACCGCTTCACACTCAGCTGCGAAACGCTCCAGTGAGAGTTGGAGAGCCCCGTTTGAAGGAGCCAACAGCACCACATCATCTGCAAAAAGCAGGGATGCAATACTGAGGCCACCAAAACGGACGCCCTCAACGCTTCGGCTGCGCCTAGAAATTCTGTCCATAAAGATTATGAACAGAATCGGCGACAAAGGGCAGCCTTGGCGGAGTCCTACCCTCACTGGAAACGATTCCGACTTACTGCCGGCAATGCGAACCAAACTCTGACATCGGTGGTATAGTGACCGAATAGCCCGTATCAGGGGGTTCGGTACCCCATACCCACGAAGCACCCCCCACAGAACTCCCCGAGGGACACGGTCAAACGCCTTCTCCAAGTCCACAAAACACATGTAGACTGGTTGGGCGAATTCCCACATACCCTCGAGGACCCTGCTAAGGGTGTAGAGCTGGTCCACTGTTCCACGGCCGGGACGAAAACCACACTGCTCCTCCTCAATCTGAGGCTCGACTTCCTGACGGACCCTCCTCTCCAGCACCCCTGAATAGACCTTACCAGGGAGGCTGAGGAGTGTGATCCCTCTGTAGTTGGAACACACCCTCCGGTCCCCCCTTTTAAAAAGAGGGACTACCACCCCGGTCTGCCAATCCAGAGGCACTCTCCCCGTTGACCACGCGATGTTGCAGAGGCGTGTCAACCAGGACAGCCCCACAACATCCAGAGCCTTGAGGAACTCCGGGCGGATCTCATCCACCCCTGGGGCCCTGCCACCGAGGAGCTTTTTAACCACATCGGTGACTTCAACCACAGAGATAGGAGAGCCCACCTCAGGGTCCTCAGACTCTGCTTCCTCCAAGGAAGACGTGTTGGTGGAGTTGAGGAGGTCTTCGAAGTACTCTGCCCACCGGTTCACAACGTCCCGAGTCGAAGTCAGCAGCGCCCCATCCCCACTGTACACAGTGTTAGTGGTGCACTGCTTCCCCCTCCTGAGACGTCGGATGGTGGACCAGAATTTCCTCGAAGCCGTCCGGAAGTCGGCTTCCATGGCCTCACCGAACTCTTCCCACGCTCGGGTTTTTGCCTCGGCGACCACCGAAGCTGCGTTCCGCTTGGCCAGTCGATACCCGTCAGCTGCCTCTGGGGTCCCACAGGCCATAAAGGCTCGATAGGACTCCTTCTTCAGCTTGACGGCATCCCTTACTGCTGGTGTCCACCAGCGAGTACGAGGGTTGCCGCCACGACAGGCACCAACCACCTTACGGCCACAACTCAGATTGGCCGCCTCAACAATAGAGGCACGGAACATGGTCCACTCGGACTCAATGTCCCCCGTCTCCCCCGGAACATGGGAAAAGCTCTGTCGGAGGTGGGAGTTGAAACTCCTTCTGACAGGGGATTCTGCCAGACGCTCCCAACAAACCCTCACAATACGTTTGGGTCTGCCAGGACGGACCGGCATCTTCCCCCACCATCGGAGCCTACTCACCACCAGGTGGTGATCAGTTGACAGCTCCGCCCCTCTCTTCACCCGAGTGTCCAAAACATGCGGCCGCAAATCCGATGATACAACCACAAGGTCGATCATCGAACTACGGCCTAGGGTGTCCTGGTGCCAAGTGCACATATGGACACCCTTATGTTTGAACAAGGTGTTCGTTATGGACAATCCGTGGCGAGCACAGAAGTCCAATAATAAAACACCACTCGAGTTCTGATCGGGGGGGCCGTTCCTCCCAATCACGCCCCTCCAGGTCTCACTGTCATTGCCCACGTGAGCATTGAAGTCCCCCAGCAGAACAAGGGAGTCCCCAGCAGGAGTACTCTCCAGCACACCCTCCAAGGACTCCAAAAAGGGTGGGTATGCTGAGCTGCCGTTTGGTGCATATGCACAAACAACAGTCAGGACCCGTCCCCCCACCCGAAGGCGGAGGGAAGCAACCCTCTCGTCTACCGGTGTGAACCCCAATGTACAGGCACTGAGCCGGGGGGCAATGAGTATGCCCACACCTGCTCTGCGCCTCTCACCATGAGCAACTCCAGAGTGGAAGAGAGTCCAACCCCTCTCGAGAGAACTAGTACCAGAACCCAGGCTGTGTGTGGAGGCAAGTCCGACTATATCCAGTCGGAACTTCTCTACCTCACACACCAGCTCGGGCTCCTTCCCTGCCAGAGAGGTGACATTCCATGTCCCAAGAGCTAGCTTCTGCAGCCGAGGATCGGACCGCCAGGGTCCCCGCCTTTGGCTGCCGCCCAGCTCGCATTGCACCCGACCCCTTTGACCCCTCCCACGGGTGGTGAGACCATGAGAAGGGGGACCCACGTTGCCTCTTCGGGCTGAGCCCGGCCGGGCCCCATGGGTGTAGGCCCGGCCACCAGGCGCTCGCCAACGAGCCCCACCTCCAGGCCTGGCTCCAGAGGGGGGCCCCGGTGACCCGCGTCCGGGCAAGGGAAACTGAGATCCTTTAATTTTTTTTATCATAAGGGGTCTTGGAGCCGTGCTTTGTCTGGTCCCTCACCTAGAACCTGTTTGCCATGGGTGACCCTGCCAGGGGCATAAAGCCCCAGACAACTTAGCTCCTAGGATCATTGGGACACACAAACCCCTCCACCACGGTAAGGTGACGGCTCACGGAGAGGAATTTGAGTTTTTATTGCTTTAAATGCATTTTCAGGCCGAGCTGAGCACGTTTTGTGAGTTTGAATGTATCTTCATAGGAATGAGTTGTGTGGTCAAATTACTGCTCATTTAGGCTTCAGGAGGACATCCTGAACTAAATACATGTTGAAGTGTGGGCATAAGTCCTTTGGTTTAGACGTGACACTCAATTTGAGTTTTTATTGCTTTAAATGCATTTTCAGCCCGAGCTGAGCACGTTTTGAGTTTGAATGTATCTTTATAGGAATGAGTTGTGTGGTCAAATTAATGCTCATATAGGCTTCAGGAGGTCATCTTGAACAAAATACATGTTGAAGTGTGTGCATTTAGGCGTGACACACAATTCGAGTTTTTATTGCTTTAAATGCATTTTCAGCCCGAGCTGAGTGCGCTTTCTGACTTTGAATGTATCTTCATAGGAATGAGTTGTGTAGTCAAATTAATGCTCATTTAGGCTTCAGGAGGCCATCCTGAACAAAATACATGTTGAAGTGTGTGCATAAGTCCTTTGGTTTAGGCGTGACATTCAATTTGAGTTTTTATTGCTTTAAATGCATTTTCAGCCCGAGCTGAGCATGTTTTGTGAGTTTGAATGTATCTTCATAGGAATGAGTTGTGTGGTCAAATTAATGCTCATTTAGGCTTCAGGTGGTCATCCTGAACAAAATACATGTTGACGTGTGTGCATAAGTCCTTTGGTTTAGGTGTGACACTCAATTTGAGTTTTTATTGCTTTAAATGCATTTTCAGCCCGAGTTGAGCACGTTTTGTGAGTTTGAAAATATCTTCATAGGAATGAGTTGTGTGGTCTAAATTAATGCTCATTTAGGCTTCAGGTGGTCATCCTGAACTAAATACATGTTGAAGTGTGTGCATAAGTCCTTTGGTTTAGGCGTGACACTCAATTTGAGTTTTTATTGCTTTAAATGCATTTTCAGCCCGAGCTGAGCACGTTTTGTGAGTTTGAATGTTTCTTCATAGGAATGAGTTGTGTAGTCAAATTAATGCTCATATGGGCTTCAGGAGGTCATCCTGAACAAAATACATGTTGAAGTGTGTGCATAAGTCCTTTGGTTTAGGTGTGACACTCAATTTGAGTTTTTATTGCTTTAAATGCATTTTCAGCCCGAGTTGAGCACGTTTTGTGAGTTTGAAAATATCTTCATAGGAATGAGTTGTGTGGTCAAATTAATGCTCATTTAGGCTTCAGGTGGTCATCCTGAACTAAATACATGTTGAAGTGTGTGCATAAGTCCTTTGGTTTAGGCGTGACACTCAATTTGAGTTTTTATTGCTTTAAATTAAATGCATTTTCAGCCCGAGCTGAGCGCGCTTTCTGACTTTGAATGTATCTTCATAGGAATGAGTTGTGTGGTCAAATTAATGCTCATTTAGGCGTCAGGTGGTCATCCTGAACAAAATACATGTTGAAGTGTGTGCATAAGTCCTTTGGTTTAGGCGTGACACTCAATTTGAGTTTTTATTGCTTTAAATGCATTTTCAGCCCGAGCTGAGCACGTTTTGTGAGTTTGAATGTATCTTCATAGGAATGAGTTGTGTAGTCAAATTAATGCTCATATGGGCTTCAGGAGGTCATCCTGAACAAAATACATGTTGAAGTGTGTGCATAAGTCCTTTGGTTTAGGCGTGACATTCAATTTGAGTTTTTATTGCTTTAAATGCATTTTCAGCCCGAGCTGAGCATGTTTTGTGAGTTTGAATGTATCTTCATAGGAATGAGTTGTGTGGTCAAATTAATGCTCATTTAGGCTTCAGGTGGTCATCCTGAACAAAATACATGTTGAAGTGTGTGCATAAGTCCTTTGGTTTAGGCGTGACACTCAATTTGAGTTTTTATTGCTTTAAATGCATTTTCAGCCCGAGCTGAGCACGTTTTGTGAGTTTGAATGTATCTTTATAGGAATGAGTTGTGTAGTCAAATTAATGCTCATTTAGGCGTCAGGTGGTCATCCTGAACAAAATACATGTTGAAGTGTGTGCATAAGTCCTTTGGTTTAGGCGTGACACTCAATTTGAGTTTTTATTGCTTTAAATGCATTTTCAGCCCGAGCTGAGCACGTTTTGTGAGTTTGAATGTATCTTCATAGGAATGAGTTGTGTAGTCAAATTAATGCTCATTTAGGCTTCAGGTGGTCATCCTGAACTAAATACATGTTGAAGTGTGTGCATAAGTCCTTTGGTTTAGGCGTGACACTCAATTTGAGTTTTTATTGCTTTAAATTAAATGCATTTTCAGCCCGAGCTGAGCGCGCTTTCTGACTTTGAATGTATCTTCATAGGAATGAGTTGTGTGGTCAAATTAATGCTCATTTAGGCGTCAGGTGGTCATCCTGAACAAAATACATGTTGAAGTGTGTGCATAAGTCCTTTGGTTTAGGCGTGACAGTCAATTTGAGTTTTTATTGCTTTAAATGCATTTTCAGCCCGAGCTGAGCGCGTTTTGTGAGTTTGAATGTATCTTCATAGGAATGAGTTGTGTGGTCAAATTAATGCTCATTTAGGCTTCAGGTGGTCATCGTGAACAAAATACATGTTGAAGTGTGTGCATAAGTCCTTAGATTTAGGCGTGACACTCAATTTGAGTTTTTATTGCTTTAAATGCATTTTCAGCCCGAGCTGAGCACGTTTTGTGAGTTTGAATGTATCTTCATAGGAATGAGTTGTGTGGTCAAATTAATGCTCATTTAGGCTTCAGGTGGTCATCCTGAACTAAATACATGTTGAAGTGTGGGCATAAGTCCTTTGGTTTAGGCGTGACACTCAATTTGAGTTTTTATTGCTTTAAATGCATTTTCAGCCCGAGCTGAGCACGTTTTGTGAGTTTGAATGTATCTTCATAGGAATGAGTTGTGTGGTCAAATTAATGCTCATTTAGGCTTCAGGTGGTCATCCTGAACAAAATACATGTTGAAGTGTGTGCATAAGTCCTTTGGTTTAGGCGTGACATTCAATTTGAGTTTTTATTGCTTTAAATGCATTTTCAGCCCGAGCTGAGCATGTTTTGTGAGTTTGAATGTATCTTCATAGGAATGAGTTGTGTGGTCAAATTAATGCTCATTTAGGCTTCAGGTGGTCATCCTGAACTAAATACATGTTGAAGTGTGTGCATAAGTCCTTTGGTTTAGGCGTGACACTCAATTTGAGTTTTTATTGCTTTAAATGCATTTTCAGCCCGAGCTGAGCACGTTTTGTGAGTTTGAATGTTTCTTCATAGGAATGAGTTGTGTAGTCAAATTAATGCTCATATGGGCTTCAGGAGGTCATCCTGAACAAAATACATGTTGAAGTGTGTGCATAAGTCCTTTGGTTTAGGTGTGACACTCAATTTGAGTTTTTATTGCTTTAAATGCATTTTCAGCCCGAGCTGAGCACGTTTTGTGAGTTTGAATGTATCTTCATAGGAATGAGTTGTGTGGTCAAATTAATGCTCATTTAGGCTTCAGGTGGTCATCCAGAACTAAATACATGTTGAAGTGTGTGCATAAGTCCTTTGGTTTAGGCGTGACACTCAATTTGAGTTTTTATTGCTTTAAATTAAATGCATTTTCAGCCCGAGCTGAGCGCGCTTTCTGACTTTGGATGTATCTTCATAGGAATGAGTTGTGTGGTGAAATTATTGCTGATTTAGGCTTCAGGAGGTCATCCTGAACAAAATACATGTTGAAGTGTGTGCATAAGTCCTTTGGTTTAGGCGTGACACTCAATTTGAGTTTTTATTGCTTTAAATGCATTTTCAGCCCGAGCTGAGCACGTTTTGTGAGTTTGAATGTATCTTCATAGAAATGAGTTGTGTGGTCAAATTAATGCTCATTTAGGCTTCAGGTGGTCATCCTGAACTAAATACATGTTGAAGTGTGTGCATAAGTCCTTTGGTTTAGGCGTGACACTCAATTTGAGTTTTTATTGCTTTAAATGCATTTTCAGCCCGAGCTGAGCACGTTTTGTGTGTTTGAATGTATCTTTATAGGAATGAGTTGTATAGTCAAATTAATGCTCATATGGGCTTCAGGAGGTCATCCTGAACAAAATACATGTTGAAGTGTGTGCATAAGTCCTTTGGTTTAGGTGTGACACTCAATTTGAGTTTTTATTGCTTTAAATGCATTTTCAGCCCAGGCTGAGCACGTTTTGTGAGTTTGAATGTATCTTCATAGGAATGAGTTTTGTAGTCAAATTAATGCTCATTTAGGCTTCAGGTGGTCATCCTGAACTAAATACATGTTGAAGTGTGTGCATAAGTCCTTTGGTTTAGGCGTGACACTCAATTTGAGTTTTTATTGCTTTAAATTAAATGCATTTTCAGCCCGAGCTGAGCGCGCTTTCTGACTTTGAATGTATCTTCATAGGAATGAGTTGTGTGGTCAAATTAATGCTCATTTAGGCGTCAGGTGGTCATCCTGAACAAAATACATGTTGAAGTGTGTGCATAAGTCCTTTGGTTTAGGCGTGACACTCAATTTGAGTTTTTATTGCTTTAAATGCATTTTCAGCCCGAGCTGAGCACGTTTTGTGAGTTTGAATGTATCTTCATAGGAATGAGTTGTGTAGTCAAATTAATGCTCATATGGGCTTCAGGAGGTCATCCTGAACAAAATACATGTTGAAGTGTGTGCATAAGTCCTTTGGTTTAGGCGTGACATTCAATTTGAGTTTTTATTGCTTTAAATGCATTTTCAGCCCGAGCTGAGCATGTTTTGTGAGTTTGAATGTATCTTCATAGGAATGAGTTGTGTGGTCAAATTAATTCTCATTTAGGCTTCAGGTGGTCATCCTGAACAAAATACATGTTGAAGTGTGTGCATAAGTCCTTTGGTTTAGGTGTGACACTCAATTTGAGTTTTTATTGCTTTAAATGCATTTTCAGCCCGAGCTGAGCGCGTTTTGTGAGTTTGAATGTATCTTCATAGGAATGAGTTGTGTGGTCAAATTAATGCTTATTTAGGCTTCAGGAGGTCATCCTGAACAAAATACATGTTGAAGTGTGTGCATAAGTCCTTTGGTTTAGGCGTGACACTCAATTTGAGTTTTTATTGCTTTAAATTAAATGCATTTTCAGCCCGAGCTGAGCGCGCTTTCTGACTTTGAATGTATCTTCATAGGAATGAGTTGTGTGGTCAAATTAATGCTCATTTAGGCTTCAGGAGGTCATCCTGAACAAAATACATGTTAAAGTGTGTGCATAAGTCCTTTGGTTTAGGCGTGACACTCAATTTGAGCTTTTATTGCTTTAAATGCATTTTCAGCCCGAGTTGAGCACGTTTTGTGAGTTTGAATGTATCTTCATAGGAATGAGTTGTGTGGTCAAATTAATGCTCATTTAGGCTTCAGGTGGTCATCGTGAACAAAATACATGTTGAAGTGTGTGCATAAGTCCTTAGATTTAGGCGTGACACTCAATTTGAGTTTTTATTGCTTTAAATGCATTTTCAGCCCGAGCTGAGCACGTTTTGTGAGTTTGAATGTATCTTCATAGGAATGAGTTGTGTGGTCAAATTAATGCTCATTTAGGCTTCAGGTGGTCATCCTGAACTAAATACATGTTGAAGTGTGGGCATAAGTCCTTTGGTTTAGGCGTGACACTCAATTTGAGTTTTTATTGCTTTAAATGCATTTTCAGCCCGAGCTGAGCACGTTTTGTGAGTTTGAATGTATCTTCATAGGAATGAGTTGTGTGGTCAAATTAATGCTCATTTAGGCTTCAGGTGGTCATCCTGAACAAAATACATGTTGAAGTGTGTGCATAAGTCCTTTGGTTTAGGCGTGACACTCAATTTGAGTTTTTATTGCTTTAAATGCATTTTCAGCCCGAGCTGAGCACGTTTTGTGAGTTTGAATGTTTCTTCATAGGAATGAGTTGTGTAGTCAAATTAATGCTCATATGGGCTTCAGGAGGTCATCCTGAACAAAATGTATGTTGAAGTGTGTGCATAAGTCCTTTGGTTTAGGTGTGACACTCAATTTGAGTTTTTATTGCTTTAAATGCATTTTCAGCCCGAGCTGAGCACGTTTTGTGAGTTTGAATGTATCTTCATAGGAATGAGTTGTGTGGTCAAATTAATGCTCATTTAGGCTTCAGGTGGTCATCCAGAACTAAATACATGTTGAAGTGTGTGCATAAGTCCTTTGGTTTAGGCGTGACACTCAATTTGAGTTTTTATTGCTTTAAATTAAATTCATTTTCAGCCCGAGCTGAGCGCGCTTTCTGACTTTGGATGTATCTTCATAGGAATGAGTTGTGTGGTGAAATTATTGCTGATTTAGGCTTCAGGAGGTCATCCTGAACAAAATACATGTTGAAGTGTGTGCATAAGTCCTTTGGTTTAGGCGTGACACTCAATTTGAGTTTTTATTGCTTTAAATGCATTTTCAGCCCGAGCTGAGCACGTTTTGTGAGTTTGAATGTATCTTCATAGAAATGAGTTGTGTGGTCAAATTAATGCTCATTTAGGCTTCAGGTGGTCATCCTGAACTAAATACATGTTGAAGTGTGTGCATAAGTCCTTTGGTTTAGGCGTGACACTCAATTTGAGTTTTTATTGCTTTAAATGCATTTTCAGCCCGAGCTGAGCACGTTTTGTGTGTTTGAATGTATCTTTATAGGAATGAGTTGTATAGTCAAATTAATGCTCATATGGGCTTCAGGAGGTCATCCTGAACAAAATACATGTTGAAGTGTGTGCATAAGTCCTTTGGTTTAGGTGTGACACTCAATTTGAGTTTTTATTGCTTTAAATGCATTTTCAGCCCAGGCTGAGCACGTTTTGTGAGTTTGAATGTATCTTCATAGGAATGAGTTTTGTAGTCAAATTAATGCTCATTTAGGCTTCAGGTGGTCATCCTGAACTAAATACATGTTGAAGTGTGTGCATAAGTCCTTTGGTTTAGGCGTGACACTCAATTTGAGTTTTTATTGCTTTAAATTAAATGCATTTTCAGCCCGAGCTGAGCGCGCTTTCTGACTTTGAATGTATCTTCATAAGAATGAGTTGTGTGGTCAAATTAATGCTCATTTAGGCGTCAGGTGGTCAACCTGAACAAAATACATGTTGAAGTGTGTGCATAAGTCCTTTGGTTTAGGCGTGACACTCAATTTGAGTTTTTATTGCTTTAAATGCATTTTCAGCCCGAGCTGAGCACGTTTTGTGAGTTTGAATGTATCTTCATAGGAATGAGTTGTGTAGTCAAATTAATGCTCATATGGGCTTCAGGAGGTCATCCTGAACAAAATACATGTTGAAGTGTGTGCATAAGTCCTTTGGTTTAGGCGTGACATTCAATTTGAGTTTTTATTGCTTTAAATGCATTTTCAGCCCGAGCTGAGCATGTTTTGTGAGTTTGAATGTATCTTCATAGGAATGAGTTGTGTGGTCAAATTAATGCTCATTTAGGCTTCAGGTGGTCATCCTGAACAAAATACATGTTGAAGTGTGTGCATAAGTCCTTTGGTTTAGGTGTGACACTCAATTTGAGTTTTTATTGCTTTAAATGCATTTTCAGCCCGAGCTGAGCGCGTTTTGTGAGTTTGAATGTATCTTCATAGGAATGAGTTGTGTGGTCAAATTAATGCTTATTTAGGCTTCAGGAGGTCATCCTGAACAAAATACATGTTGAAGTGTGTGCATAAGTCCTTTGGTTTAGGCGTGAAACTCAATTTGAGTTTTTATTGCTTTAAATGCATTTTCAGCCCGAGTTGAGCACGTTTTGTGAGTTTGAATGTATCTTCATAGGAATGAGTTGTGTGGTCAAATTAATGCTCATTTAGGCGTCAGGTGGTCATCCTGAACAAAATACATGTTGAAGTGTGTGCATAAGTCCTTTGGTTTAGGCGTGACACTCAATTTGAGTTTTTATTGCTTTAAATGCATTTTCAGGCCGAGCTGAGCACGTTTTGTGTGTTTGAATGTATCTTCATAGGAATGAGTTGTGTGGTCAAATTAATGCTCATATGGGCTTCAGGAGGTCATCCTGAACAAAATACATGTTGAAGTGTGTGCATAAGTCCTTTGGTTTAGGCGTGACACTCAATTTGAGCTTTTATTGCTTTAAATGCATTTTCAGCCCGAGTTGAGCACGTTTTGTGAGTTTGAATGTATCTTCATAGGAATGAGTTGTGTGGTCAAATTAATGCTCATTTAGGCTTCAGGTGGTCATCGTGAACAAAATACATGTTGAAGTGTGTGCATAAGTCCTTTGGTTTAGGCGTGACACTCAATTTGAGTTTTTATTGCTTTAAATGCATTTTCAGCCCGAGCTGAGCACGTTTTGTGAGTTTGAATGTATCTTCATAGGAATGAGTTGTGTGGTCAAATTAATGCTCATATGGGCTTCAGGAGGTCATCCTGAACTAAATACATGTTGAAGTGTGTGCATAAGTCCTTTGGTTTAGGCGTGACACTCAATTTGAGTTTTTATTGCTTTAAATTAAATGCATTTTCAGCCCGAGCTGAGCGCGCTTTCTGACTTTGAATGTATCTTCATAGGAATGAGTTGTGTGGTCAAATTAATGCTCATTTAGGCGTCAGGTGGTCATCCTGAACAAAATACATGTTGAAGTGTGTGCATAAGTCCTTTGGTTTAGGCGTGACACTCAATTTGAGTTTTTATTGCTTTAAATGCATTTTCAGCCCGAGCTGAGCACGTTTTGTGAGTTTGAATGTATCTTCATAGGAATGAGTTGTGTAGTCAAATCAATGCTCATATGGGCTTCAGGAGGTCATCCTGAACAAAATACATGTTAAAGTGTGTGCATAAGTCCTTTGGTTTAGGCGTGACATTCAATTTGAGTTTTTATTGCTTTAAATGCATTTTCAGCCCGAGCTGAGCATGTTTTGTGAGTTTGAATGTATCTTCATAGGAATGAGTTGTGTGGTCAAATTAATGCTCATTTAGGCTTCAGGTGGTCATCCTGAACAAAATACATGTTGAAGTGTGTGCATAAGTCCTTTGGTTTAGGTGTGACACTCAATTTGAGTTTTTATTGCTTTAAATGCATTTTCAGCCCGAGCGGAGCGCGTTTTGTGAGTTTGAATGTATCTTCATAGGAATGAGTTGTGTGGTCAAATTAATGCTCATTTAGGCTTCAGGTGGTCATCCTGAACAAAATACATGTTGAAGTGTGTGCATAAGTCCTTTGGTTTAGGCGTGACACTCAATTTGAGTTTTTATTGCTTTAAATGCATTTTCAGGCCGAGCTGAGCACGTTTTGTGTGTTTGAATGTATCTTCATAGGAATGAGTTGTGTGGTCAAATTAATGCTCATATGGGCTTCAGGAGGTCATCCTGAACAAAATACATGTTGAAGTGTGTGCATAAGTCCTTTGGTTTAGGCGTGACACTCAATTTGAGCTTTTATTGCTTTAAATGCATTTTCAGCCCGAGTTGAGCACGTTTTGTGAGTTTGAATGTATCTTCATAGGAATGAGTTGTGTGGTCAAATTAATGCTCATTTAGGCTTCAGGTGGTCATCGTGAACAAAATACATGTTGAAGTGTGTGCATAAGTCCTTTGATTTAGGCGTGACACTCAATTTGAGTTTTTATTGCTTTAAATGCATTTTCAGCCCGAGCTGAGCACGTTTTGTGAGTTTGAATGTATCTTCATAGGAATGAGTTGTGTGGTCAAATTAATGCTCATTTAGGCTTCAGGTGGTCATCCTGAACTAAATACATGTTGAAGTGTGTGCATAAGTCCTTTGGTTTAGGCGTGACACTCAATTTGAGTTTTTATTGCTTTAAATTAAATGCATTTTCAGCCCGAGCTGAGCGCGCTTTCTGACTTTGAATGTATCTTCATAGGAATGAGTTGTGTGGTCAAATTAATGCTCATTTAGGCGTCAGGTGGTCATCCTGAACAAAATACATGTTGAAGTGTGTGCATAAGTCCTTTGGTTTAGGCGTGTAACTCAATTTGAGTTTTTATTGCTTTAAATGCATTTTCAGCCCGAGCTGAGCACGTTTTGTGAGTTTGAATGTATCTTCATAGGAATGAGTTGTGTAGTCAAATTAATGCTCATATGGGCTTCAGGAGGTCATCCTGAACAAAATACATGTTGAAGTGTGTGCATAAGTCCTTTGGTTTAGGCGTGACATTCAATTTGAGTTTTTATTGCTTTAAATGCATTTTCAGCCCGAGCTGAGCATGTTTTGTGAGTTTGAATGTATCTTCATAGGAATGAGTTGTGTGGTCAAATTAATGCTCATTTAGGCTTCAGGTGGTCATCCTGAACAAAATACATGTTGAAGTGTGTGCATAAGTCCTTTGGTTTAGGTGTGACACTCAATTTGAGTTTTTATTGCTTTAAATGCATTTTCAGCCCGAGCTGAGCGCGTTTTGTGAGTTTGAATGTATCTTCATAGGAATGAGTTGTGTGGTCAAATTAATGCTTATTTAGGCTTCAGGAGGTCATCCTGAACAAAATACATGTTGAAGTGTGTGCATAAGTCCTTTGGTTTAGGCGTGACACTCAATTTGAGTTTTTATTGCTTTAAATGCATTTTCAGCCCGAGTTGAGCACGTTTTGTGAGTTTTAATGTATCTCCATAGGAATGAGTTGTGTGGTCAAATGAATGCTCATTTAGGCGTCAGGTGGTCATCCTGAACAAAATACATGTTGAAGTGTGTGCATAAGTCCTTTGGTTTAGGCGTGACACTCAATTTGAGTTTTTATTGCTTTAAATGCATTTTCAGGCCGAGCTGAGCACGTTTTGTGTGTTTAAATGTATCTTCATAGGAATGAGTTGTGTGGTCAAATTAATGCTCATATGGGCTTCAGGAGGTCATCCTGAACAAAATACATGTTGAAGTGTGTGCATAAGTCCTTTGGTTTAGGCGTGACACTCAATTTGAGCTTTTATTGCTTTAAATGCATTTTCAGCCCGAGTTGAGCACGTTTTGTGAGTTTGAATGTATCTTCATAGGAATGAGTTGTGTGGTCAAATTAATGCTCATTTAGGCTTCAGGTGGTCATCGTGAACAAAATACATGTTGAAGTGTGTGCATAAGTCCTTTGGTTTAGGCGTGACACTCAATTTGAGTTTTTATTGCTTTAAATGCATTTTCAGCCCGAGCTGAGCACGTTTTGTGAGTTTGAATGTATCTTCATAGGAATGAGTTGTGTGGTCAAATTAATGCTCATATGGGCTTCAGGAGGTCATCCTGAACAAAATACATGTTGAAGTGTGTGCATAAGTCCTTTGGTTTAGGTGTGACACTCAATTTGAGTTTTTATTGCTTTAAATGCATTTTCAGCCCGAGCTGAGCACGTTTTTTGAGTTTGAATGTATCTTCATAGGAATGAGTTGTGTAATCAAATTATTGCTCATTTAGGCTTCAGGAGGTCATCTTGAACAAAATCCATGTTGAAGTGTGTGCATAAGTCCTTTGGTTTAGGCGTGACACTCAATTTGAGTTTTTATTGCTTTAAATGCATTTTCAGCCCGAGCTGAGCACGTTTTGTGAGTTTGAATGTATCTTCATAGAATGAGTTGTGTGGTCAAATTAATGCTCATTTAGGCTTCAGGTGGTCATCCTGAACAAAATACATGTTGAAGTGTGTGCATAAGTCCTTTGGTTTAGGCGTGACACTCAATTTGAGTTTTTATTGCTTTAAATGCATTTTCAGGCCGAGCTGAGCACGTTTTGTGTGTTTGAATGTATCTTCATAGGAATGAGTTGTGTGGTCAAATGAATGCTCATTTAGGCGTCAGGTGGTCATCCTGAACAAAAGACATGTTGAAGTGTGTGCATAAGTCCTTTGGTTTAGGCGTGACACTCAATTTGAGCTTTTATTGCTTTAAATGCATTTTCAGCCCGAGTTGAGCACGTTTTGTGAGTTTGAATGTATCTTCATAGGAATGAGTTGTGTGGTCAAATTAATGCTCATTTAGGCTTCAGGTGGTCATCCTGACAAAATACATGTTGAAGTGTGTGCATAAGTCCTTTGGTTTAGGCGTGACACTCAATTTGAGTTTTTATTGCTTTAAATGCATTTTCAGCCCGAGCTGAGCACGTTTTTTGAGTTTGAATGTATCTTCATAGGAATGAGTTGTGTAATCAAATTATTGCTCATTTAGGCTTCAGGAGGTCATCTTGAACAAAATCCATGTTGAAGTGTGTGCATAAGTCCTTTGGTTTAGGCGTGACACTCAATTTGAGTTTCTATTGCTTTAAATGCATTTTCAGCCCGAGCTGAGCGTGTTTTGTGAGTTTGAATGTATCTTCATAGGAATGAGTTGTGTGGTCAAATTAATGCTTATTTAGGCTTCAGGAGGTCATCCTGAATAAAATACATGTTGAAGTGTGTGCATAAGTCCTTTGGTTTAGGCGTGACACTCAATTTGAGTTTTTATTGCTTTAAATGCATTTTCAGCCCGAGCTGAGCACGTTTTGTGAGTTTGAATGTATCTTCATAGGAATGAGTTGTGTAGTCAAATTAATGCTCATATGGGGTTCAGAAGGTCATCCTGAACAAAATACATGTTGAAATGTGTGCATAAGTCCTTTGGTTTAGGTGTGACACTCAATTTGAGTTTTTATTGCTTTAAATGCATTTTCAGCCCGAGCTGAGCACGTTTTGTGAGTTTGAATGTATCTTCATAGGAATGAGTTGTGTGGTCAAATTAATGATTATTTAGGCTTCAGGTGGTCATCCTGAACTAAATACATGTTGAAGTGTGTGCATAAGTCCTTTGGTTTAGGCGTGACACTCAATTGGAGTTTTTATTGCTTTAAATTAAATGCATTTTCAGCCCGAGCTGAGCGCACTTTCTGACTTTGAATGTATCTTCTTAGGAATGAGTTGTGTGGTCAAATTATTGCTGATTTAGGCTTCAGGAGGTCATCCTGAACAAAATACATGTTGAAGTGTGTGCATAAGTCCTTTGGTTTAGGCGTGACACTCAATTTGAGTTTTTATTGCTTTAAATGCATTTTCAGCCCGAGCTGAGTGCGCTTTCTGACTTTGAATGTATCTTCATAGGAATGAGTTGTGTGGTCAAATTATTGCTCATTTAGGCTTCAGGAGGTCATCCTGAACAAAATACATGTTGAAGTGTGTGCATAAGTCCTTTGGTTTAGGCGTGACACTCAATTTGAGTTTTTATTGCTTTAAATGCATTTTCAGCCCGAGCTGAGCAAGTTTTGTGAGTTTGAATGTATCTTCATAGGAATGAGTTGTGTGGTCAAATTAATGCTCATTTAGGCTTCAGGTGGTCATCCTGAACAAAATACATGTTGAAGTGTGTGCATGAGTCCTTTGGTTTAGGCGTGACATTAAATTTGAGTTTTTATTGCTTTAAATGCATTTTCAGCCCGAGCTGAGCATGTTTTGTGAGTTTGAATGTATCTTTATAGGAATGAGTTGTGTGGTCAAATTAATGCTCATTTAGGCTTCAGGTGGTCATCCTGAACAAAATACATGTTGACGTGTGTGCATAAGTCCTTTGGTTTAGGCGTGACACTCAATTTGAGTTTTTATTGCTTTAAATGCATTTTCAGCCCGAGCTGAGCACGTTTTGTGAGTTTGAATGTATCTTCATAGAATGAGTTGTGTGGTCAAATTAATGCTCATTTAGGCTTCAGGTGGTCATCCTGAACAAAATACATGTTGAAGTGTGTGCATAAGTCCTTTGGTTTAGGCGTGACATTCAATTTGAGTTTTTATTGCTTTAAATGCATTTTTAGCCCGAGCTGAGCATGTTTTGTGAGTTTGAATGTATCTTCATAGGAATGAGTTGTGTGGTCAAATTAATGCTCATTTAGGCTTCAGGTGGTCATCCTGAACTAAATACATGTTGAAGTGTGTGCATAAGTCCTTTGGTTTAGGTTTGACACTCAATTTGAGTTTTTATTGCTTTAAATGCATTTTCAGCCCGAGCTGAGCGTGTTTTGTGAGTTTGAATGTATCTTCATAGGAATGAGTTGTGTGGTCAAATTATGCTTATTTAGGCTTCAGGAGGTCATCCTGAATAAAATACATGTTGAAGTGTGTGCATAAGTCCTTTGGTTTAGGCGTGACACTCAATTGGAGTTTTTATTGCTTTAAATGAAATGCATTTTCAGCCCGAGCTGAGCGCACTTTCTGACTTTGAATGTATCTTCATAGGAATGAGTTGTGTGGTCAAATTATTGCTGATTTAGGCTTCAGGAGGTCATCCTGAACAAAATACATGTTGAAGTGTGTGCATAAGTCCTTTGGTTTAGGCGTGACACTCAATTTGAGTTTTTATTGCTTTAAATGCATTTTCAGCCCGAGCTGAGCAAGTTTTGTGAGTTTGAATGTATCTTCATAGGAATGAGTTGTGTGGTCAAATTAATGCTCATTTAGGCTTCAGGTGGTCATCCTGAACAAAATACATGTTGAAGTGTGTGCATGAGTCCTTTGGTTTAGGCGTGACATTCAATTTGAGTTTTTATTGCTTTAAATGCATTTTCAGCCCGAGCTGAGCATGTTTTGTGAGTTTGAATGTATCTTTATAGGAATGAGTTGTGTGGTCAAATTAATGCTCATTTAGGCTTCAGGTGGTCATCCTGAACAAAATACATGTTGACGTGTGTGCATAAGTCCTTTGGTTTAGGTGTGACACTCAATTTGAGTTTTTAGTGCTTTAAATGCATTTGCAGCCCGAGCTGAGCGCGTTTTATGAGTTTGAATGTATCTTCATAGGAATGAGTTGTGTGGTCAAATTAATGCTTATTTAGGCTTCAGGAGGTCATCCTGAATAAAATACACGTTGAAGTGTGTGCATAAGTCCTTTGGTTTAGGCGTGACACTCAATTTGAGTTTTTATTGCTTTAAATGCATTTTCAGCCCGAGCTGAGCACGTTTTGTGAGTTTGAATGTATCTTCATAGGAATGAGTTGTGTAGTCAAATTAATGCTCATATGGGGTTCAGAAGGCCATCCTGGACAAAATACATGTTGAAATGTGTGCATAAGTCCTTTGGTTTAGGTGTGACACTCAATTTGAGTTTTTATTGCTTTAAATGCATTTTCAGCCCGAGCTGAGCACGTTTTGTGAGTTTGAATGTATCTTCATAGGAATGAGTTGTGTAGTCAAATTAATGCTCATATGGGGTTCAGAAGGCCATCCTGGACAAAATACATGTTGAAATGTGTGCATAAGTCCTTTGGTTTAGGTGTGACACTCAATTTGAGTTTTTATTGCTTTAAATGCATTTTCAGCCCGAGCTGAGCACGTTTTGTGAGTTTGAATGTATCTTCATAGGAATGAGTTGTGTGGTCAAATTATTGCTCATTTAGGCTTCAGGAGGTCATCCTGAACAAAATACATGTTGAAGTGTGTGCATAAGTCCTTTGGTTTAGGCGTGACACTCAATTTGAGTTTTTATTGCTTTAAATGCATTTTCAGCCCGAGCTGAGCAAGTTTTGTGAGTTTGAATGTATCTTCATAGGAATGAGTTGTGTGGTCAAATTATTGCTCATTTAGGCTTCAGGAGGTCATCCTGAACAAAATACATGTTGAAGTGTGTGCATGAGTCCTTTGGTTTAGGCGTGACATTCAATTTGAGTTTTTATTGCTTTAAATGCATTTTCAGCCCGAGCTGAGCATGTTTTGTGAGTTTGAATGTATCTTTATAGGAATGAGTTGTGTGGTCAAATTAATGCTCATTTAGGCTTCAGGTGGTCATCCTGAACAAAATACATGTTGACGTGTGTGCATAAGTCCTTTGGTTTAGGTGTGACACTCAATTTGAGTTTTTATTGCTTTAAATGCATTTGCAGCCCGAGCTGAGCGCGTTTTATGAGTTTGAATGTATCTTCATAGGAATGAGTTGTGTGGTCAAATTAATGCTTATTTAGGCTTCAGGAGGTCATCCTGAACAAAATACATGTTGAAGTGTGTGCATAAGTCCTTTGGTTTAGGTGTGACACTCAATTTGAGTTTTAATTGCTTTAAATGCATTTTCAGCCTGAGCTGAGCACGTTTTGTGAGTTTGAATGTATCTTCATAGGAATGAGTTGTGTAGTCAAATTAATGCTCATTTAGGCTTCAGGTGGTCATCCTGAACTAAATACATGTTGAAGTGTGTGCATAAGTCCTTTGGTTTAGGCGTGACACTCAATTTGAGTTTTTATTGCTTTAAATGCATTTTCAGCCCGAGTTGAGCACGTTTTGTGAGTTTGAATGTATCTTCATAGGAATGAGTTGTGTGGTCAAATTAATGCTCATTTAGGCTTCAGGTGGTCATCCTGAACTAAATACATGTTGAAGTGTGTGCATAAGTCCTTTGGTTTAGGCGTGACACTCAATTTGAGTTTTTATTGCTTTAAATGCATTTTCAGCCCGAGCTGAGCACGTTTTGTGAGTTTGAATGTATCTTCATAGAATGAGTTGTGTGGTCAAATTAATGCTCATTTAGGCTTCAGGTGGTCATCCTGAACAAAATACATGTTGAAGTGTGTGCATAAGTCCTTTGGTTTAGGCGTGACACTCAATTTGAGTTTTTATTGCTTTAAATGCATTTTCAGCCCGAGCTCAGCACGTTTTGTGAGTTTGAATGTATCTTCATAGGAATGAGTTGTGTGGTCAAATTAATGCTCATTTAGGCTTCAGGTGGTCATCCTGAACTAAATACATGTTGAAGTGTGTGCATAAGTCCTTTGGTTTAGGCGTGACACTCAATTGGAGTTTTTATTGCTTTAAATGAAATGCATTTTCAGCCCGAGCTGAGCGCACTTTCTGACTTTGAATGTATCTTCATAGGAATGAGTTGTGTGGTCAAATTATTGCTGATTTAGGCTTCAGGAGGTCATCCTGAACAAAATACATGTTGAAGTGTGTGCATAAGTCCTTTGGTTTAGGCGTGACACTCAATTTGAGTTTTTATTGCTTTAAATGCATTTTCAGCCCGAGCTGAGTGCGCTTTCTGACTTTGAATGTATCTTCATAGGAATGAGTTGTGTGGTCAAATTATTGCTCATTTAGGCTTCAGGAGGTCATCCTGAACAAAATACATGTTGAAGTGTGTGCATAAGTCCTTTGGTTTAGGCGTGACACTCAATTTGAGTTTTTATTGCTTTAAATGCATTTTCAGCCCGAGCTGAGCAAGTTTTGTGAGTTTGAATGTATCTTCATAGGAATGAGTTGTGTGGTCAAATTAATGCTCATTTAGGCTTCAGGTGGTCATCCTGAACAAAATACATGTTGAAGTGTGTGCATGAGTCCTTTGGTTTAGGTGTGACACTCAATTTGAGTTTTTATTGCTTTAAATGCATTTGCAGCCCGAGCTGAGCGCGTTTTATGAGTTTGAATGTATCTTCATAGGAATGAGTTGTGTGGTCAAATTAATGCTTATTTAGGCTTCAGGAGGTCATCCTGAACAAAATACATGTTGAAGTGTGTGCATAAGTCCTTTGGTTTAGGTGTGACACTCAATTTGAGTTTTAATTGCTTTAAATGCATTTTCAGCCCGAGCTGAGCACGTTTTGTGAGTTTGAATGTATCTTCATAGGAATGAGTTGTGTAGACAAATTAATGCTCATTTAGGCTTCAGGTGGTCATCCTGAACTAAATACATGTTGAAGTGTGTGCATAAGTCCTTTGGTTTAGGCGTGACACTCAATTTGAGTTTTTATTGCTTTAAATGCATTTTCAGCCCGAGTTGAGCACGTTTTGTGAGTTTGAATGTATCTTCATAGGAATGAGTTGTGTGGTCAAATTAATGCTCATTTAGGCTTCAGGTGGTCATCCTGAACTAAATACATGTTGAAGTGTGTGCATAAGTCCTTTGGTTTAGGCGTGACACTCAATTTGAGTTTTTATTGCTTTAAATGCATTTTCAGCCCGAGCTGAGCACGTTTTGTGAGTTTGAATGTATCTTCATAGGAATGAGTTGTGTAGTCAAATTACTGCTCATATGGGCTTCAGGAGGTCATCCTGAACAAAATACATGTTGAAGTGTGTGCATAAGTCCTTTGGTTTAGGTGTGACACTCAATTTGAGTTTTTATTGCTTTAAATGCATTTTCAGCCCGAGCTGAGCACGTTTTGTGAGTTTGAATGTATCTTCATAGGAATGAGTTGTGTGGTCAAATTAATGCTCATTTAGGCTTCAGGTGGTCATCCTGAACTAAATACATGTTGAAGTGTGTGCATAAGTCCTTTGGTTTAGGCGTGACACTCAATTTGAGTTTTTATTGCTTTAAATTAAATGCATTTTCAGCCCGAGCTGAGCGCGCTTTCTGACTTTGAATGTATCTTCATAGGAATGAGCTGTGTGGTGAAATTTTTGCTGATTTAGGCTTCAGGAGGTCATCCTGAACAAAATACATGTTGAAGGGTGTGCATAAGTCCTTTGGTTTAGGCGTGACACTCAATTTGAGTTTTTATTGGTTTAAATGCATTTTCAGCCCGAGCTGAGCACGTTTTGTGAGTTTGAATGTATCTTCATAGCAATGAGTTGTGTGGTCAAATTAATGCTCATTTAGGCTTCAGGTGGTCATCCTGAACTAAATACATGTTGAAGTGTGGGCATAAGTCCTTTGGTTTAGGCGTGACACTCAATTTGAGTTTTTATTGCTTTAAATGCATTTTCAGCCCGAGCTGAGCACGTTTTGTGAGTTTGAATGTATCTTCATAGAATGAGTTGTGTGGTCAAATTAATGCTCATTTAGGCTTCAGGTGGTCATCCTGAACAAAATACATGTTGAAGTGTGTGCATAAGTCCTTTGGTTTAGGCGTGACATTCAATTTGAGTTTTTATTGCTTTAAATGCATTTTCAGCCCGAGCTGAGCATGTTTTGTGAGTTTGAATGTATCTTCATAGGAATGAGTTGTGTGGTCAAATTAATGCTCATTTAGGCTTCAGGTGGTCATCCTGAACAAAATACATGTTGACGTGTGTGCATAAGTCCTTTGGTTTAGGTGTGACACTCAATTTGAGTTTTTATTGCTTTAAATGCATTTTCAGCCCGAGCTGAGAACGTTTTGTGAGTTTGAATGTATCTTCATAGGAATGAGTTGTGTGGTCAAATTAATAATCATTTAGGCTTCAGGTGGTCATCCAGAACTAAATACATGTTGAAGTGTGTGCATAAGTCCTTTGGTTTAGGCGTGACACTCAATTTGAGTTTTTATTGCTTTAAATTAAATGCATTTTCAGCCCGAGCTGAGCGCGCTTTCTGAATTTGAATGTATCTTCATAGGAATGAGTTGTGTGGTGAAATTATTGCTGATTTAGGATTCAGGAGGTCATCCTGAACAAAATACATGTTGAAGTGTGTGCATAAGTCCTTTGGTTTAGGCGTGACACTCAATTTGAGTTTTTATTGCTTTAAATGCATTTTCAGCCCGAGCTGAGCACGTTTTGTGAGTTTGAATGTATCTTTATAGGAATGAGTTGTGTAGTCAAATTAATGCTCATATGGGCTTCAGGAGGTCATCCTGAACAAAATACATGTTGAAGTGTGTGCATAAGTCCTTTGGTTTAGGTGTGACACTCAATTTGAGTTTTTATTGCTTTAAATGCATTTTCAGCCCGAGTTGAGCACGTTTTGTGAGTTTGAATGTATCTTCATAGGAATGAGTTGTGTAGTCAAATTAATGCTCATTTAGGCTTCAGGTGGTCATCCTGAACAAAATACATGTTGAAGTGTGTGCATAAGTCCTTTGGTTTAGGCGTGACACTCAATTTGAGTTTTTATTGCTTTAAATTAAATGCATTTTCAGCCCAAGCTGAGCGCGCTTTCTGACTTTGAATGTATCTTCATAGGAATGAGTTGTGTGGTCAAATTAATGCTCATTTAGGCGTCAGGTGGTCATCCTGAACAAAATACATGTTGAAGTGTGTGCATAAGTCCTTTGGTTTAGGCGTGACACTCAATTTGAGTTTTTATTGCTTTAAATGCATTTTCAGACCGAGCTGAGCACGTTTTGTGAGTTTGAATGTATCTTCATAGGAATGAGTTGTGTAGTCAAATTAATGCTCATTTAGGCTTCAGGTGGTCATCCTGAACAAAATACATGTTGAAGTGTGTGCATAAGTCCTTTGGTTTAGGCGTGACACTCAATTTGAGTTTTTATTGCTTTAAATTAAATGCATTTTCAGCCCGAGCTGAGCGCGCTTTCTGAATTTGAATGTATCTTCATAGGAATGAGTTGTGTGGTCAAATTAATGCTCATTTAGGCGTCAGGTGGTCATCCTGAACAAAATACATGTTGAAGTGTGTGCATAAGTCCTTTGGTTTAGGCGTGACACTCAATTTGAGTTTTTATTGCTTTAAATGCATTTTCAGCCCGAGCTGAGCACGTTTTGTGAGTTTGAATGTATCTTCATAGGAATGAGTTGTGTAGTCAAATTAATGCTCATATGGGCTTCAGGAGGTCATCCTGAACAAAATACATGTTGAAGTGTGTGCATAAGTCCTTTGGTTTAGGCGTGACATTCAATTTGAGTTTTTATTGCTTTAAATGCATTTTCAGCCCGAGCTGAGCATGTTTTGTGAGTTTGAATGTATCTTCATAGGAATGAGTTGTGTGGTCAAATTAATGCTCATTTAGGCTTCAGGTGGTCACCCTGAACAAAATACATGTTGAAGTGTGTGCATAAGTCCTTTGGTTTAGGTGTGACACTCAATTTGAGTTTTTATTGCTTTAAATGCATTTTCAGCCCGAGCTGAGCACGTTTTGTGAGTTTGAATGTATCTTCATAGGAATGAGTTGTGTGGTCAAATTAATGCTCATTTAGGCTTCAGGTGGTCATCCTGAACTAAATACATGTTGAAGTGTGTGCATAAGTCCTTTGGTTTAGGCGTGACACTCAATTTGAGTTTTTATTGCTTTAAATTAAATGCTGACATCAAAATGCTGATTGGAGACTTCAACGCAAAACTGGATAATGACAGAAGGGGCCTGAATGCCACAGTTGGACCACATGGGTCTGCAGGCTCCACGAACGACAACGGGGAGAGACTGTTGATGCTAACCAGTACCAACGGCCTCAGCATTGGCAACACCTTTTTTGAGCACAAGCGGATCCACAAAGTAACCTGGGTTTCACCTGGTGGCGGGACCCAGAACGAACTGGACTACATCTGCATCAACACAAGGTGGCGCTCGTCATTGCTCGACGTTCGCTCCCACAGAGGTGCAGATGTGGGTTCAGACCACTTCCTTGTGGTGAGTAAAATCAGGCTGAAGCTGAAGAAGGTGAAAAGGGTGCAGCCCAAGAGACCTTACGCAGTGGACAAGCTCAAGGATAACAACATCTCAGAAGGCTTCTGTGAGGAGTTGAGTAGGAAGCTCAAGGTATCACAACACCTTGCAAACATTGAGGAGCAGTGGAGTATGTTCTCTTGTGCCATTGCTGAAACTGCAGAAGCAGTTATCGGCAGAAAGAGGGGTACCAACAAAGAGAGATGGATAACAGACAACACCTGGAAGTTGATTGATGAAAGGAAAGTGGCCAAGATAAAAAGAGAACAAAAGAGGAGGCTCCGGAGCTGGAGGATGGAAGACGAGGAGTACAGGCGCTTGGACAGGGTAGTGAAGAAGAGTTGCAGGAAGGATAAAAGACAGTGGCTAGAAGAGAAAGCAAGAGAGGCACAGGAAGCAGCCGAGAACAACAACACGACGACCCTATACAAGATCGTGCGGGAGCTAACCAACTCCAGGAGCAGCTCTAGCGTGCCAATCAGGAGCAAGGATGGCAGGACACTTCTAAGCGACGAGGAGCAAGAAGCAAGATGGCTGGAACACTTCAGGGAGGTTCTCAACCAACCAATGCCTCCCGTGCTCTTCAATTTCGATCAAGAGACACCAGCTCCAGCTCTAAATATTACATCGAAAGAGATATCCGAGACTGAGGTTGCCAGAGCAATCAAGGGCCTTAAGAACAACAAGGCACCGGGACTCGATGAGGTAGCTGCCGAGATGTTGAAACACGGCCAAGACGCTGTTCTGGAGAGCCTTACCCACCTGTTCAACCTGATTTGGCATGCTGAAGAGGTTCCTGCCGACTGGAGACGTGGGGTCATTGTCACGCTTCCTAAGAAGGGAAACCTCGCAGACTGCAATAACTGGCGGGGCATTACACTGCTGTCAATCCCCAGCAAGGTATTCTGCAGTGTCCTGCTACATTGCCTTAAAGATGAAGTGGATAACATCTTGAGGGAAGAGCAAGCCGGTTTCAGGAAAGGAAGGTCTTGCGCCGAACAGATCTTTACCCTTCGAAACATCATAGAGCAGTGCCAAGAACTTCAGACACCACTCATGATCAACTATATCGATTTCAAGAAAGCCTTAGACAGCATCCACCGGGAGTCACTGTGGCAGATCGTCCAGCTGTATGGTGTACCCCTCAAGTACATCAACATCTTCAGGTCATTGTACCACAACTCAACCTGTTGTGTCAAAACCAACAGTGGCACAACTGATGATTTTGACATTGTCACTGGTGTAAGACAGGGTTGCATTCTGTCACCCCTACTCTTCATCATCATAATTGACTTTGTGATGAGGAAGTCCATCACAGGGGAAGAAGTTGGTATCAAGTGGGGAGGGAGCAGACTAGCTGACCTGGAATTTGCAGATGATTTGGCTCTGTTAAGTCACACCCAGCCCGCACTCCAGGAGTTGACCAACAATCTGCATGAGCACGGAGTTAAGGTCGGTTTACGAATTAGCCAGGAAAAGACCAAGGCCATGGCCGTCGGACAGCACCAACACCTTCAACCACTCACTCTACACCAACATGACATAGAGTACATTGACAGCTTCACATATCTTGGGAGTAACATCTCAAATACAGGTGGTGTGGAGAAAGACGTCAACAGTAGACTTGGTAAAGCTGCGGGAGTGTTCCAACGCCTCCGCAACATCTGGTCATCGAAAGCCATCACTACGACCACCAAGCTACGCCTCTATATGTCAGTGGTTATCCCAACAGCGATTTACGCCTGTGAGACATGGATGAAGACAGCCAACATAACCAACAAGTTAGATGTCTTTCATCGGCGTTGCCTGAGATCCATCCTGAGGATCTCATGGAGAGACCACATCACCAACGAGGAGGTGATGAAGAGGGCAGGAGTGGCTGAACTGTCAGACATTGTCTCTGAAAGGAGAAGGAAAATGATCAGCCACGTACTCCGGCTGCCAAGAGAGAGACCAGCAAGTGTGGCCATGGACTGGATGCCAGAGGGTGGAAAGAGGAAGAGAGGTAGGCCAAAGAAGACGTGGAGACAGACTGCCAAAGAAGACCTCAGTGAGATGGGTGTCAGCTGGCATGGAGCAAGAAAGGTCGCCAGTGACCGGAACAAATGGAGGAGGCTCGTCGCCCAATGTTCCAAATAGGAGCGGGCGGAACTAACTAACTAACTAACTAACTAAATTAAATGCATTTTCAGCCCGAGCTGAGCGCGCTTTCTGACTTTGAATGTATCTTCATAGGAATGAGTTGTGTGGTGAAATTATTGCTGATTTAGGCTTCAGGAGGTCATCCTGAACAAAATACATGTTGACGTGTGTGCATAAGGCCTTTGGTTTAGGTGTGACACTCAATTTGAGTTTTTATTGCTTTAAATGCATTTTCAGCCCGAGCTGAGCGCGTTTTGTGAGTTTGAATGTATCTTCATAGGAATGAGTTGTGTGGTCAAATTAATGCTTATTTAGGCTTCAGGAGGTCATCCTGAACAAAATACATGTTGAAGTGTGTGCATAAGTCCTTTGGTTTAGGCGTGACACTCAATTTGAGTTTTTATTGCTTTAAATGCATTTTCAGGCCGAGCTGAGCACGTTTTGTGTGTTTGAATGTATCTTCATAGGAATGAGTTGTGTGGTCAAATTAATGCTCATTTAGGCTTCAGGTGGTCATCCTGAACAAAATACATGTTGAAGTGTGTGCATAAGTCCTTTGGTTTAGGCGTGACATTCAATTTGAGTTTTTATTGCTTTAAATGCATTTTCAGCCCGAGTTGAGCACGTTTTGTGAGTTTGAATGTATCTTCATAGAAATGATTTGTGTGGTCAAATTAATGCTCATTTAGGCTTCAGGTGGTCATCCTGAACAAAATACATGTTGAAGTGTGTGCATAAGTCCTTTGGTTTAGGCGTGACACTCAATTTGAGTTTTTATTGCTTTAAATGCATTTTCAGCCCGAGCTGAGCACGTTTTGTGAGTTTGAATGTATCTTTATAGGAATGAGTTGTGTAGTCAAATTAATGCTCATATGGGCTTCAGGAGGTCATCCTGAACAAAATACATGTTGAAGTGTGTGCATAAGTCCTTTGGTTTAGGTGTGACACTCAATTTGAGTTTTTATTGCTTTAAATGCATTTTCAGCCCGAGCTGAGCACGTTTTGTGAGTTTGAATGTATCTTTATAGGAATGAGTTGTGTAGTCAAATTAATGCTCATATGGGCTTCAGGAGGTCATCCTGAACAAAATACATGTTGAAGTGTGTGCATAAGTCCTTTGGTTTAGGTGTGACACTCAATTTGAGTTTTTATTGCTTTAAATGCATTTTCAGCCCGAGCTGAGCACGTTTTGTGATTTTGAATGTATCTTCATAGGAATGAGTTGTGTAGTCAAATTAATGCTCATTTAGGCTTCAGGTGGTCATCCTGAACTAAATACATGTTGAAGTGTGTGCAAAAGTCCTTTGGTTTAGGCGTGACACTCAATTTGAGTTTTTATTGCTTTAAATTAAATGCATTTTCAGCCCGAGCTGAGCGCGCTTTCTGACTTTGAATGTATCTTCATAGGAATGAGTTGTGTGGTCAAATTAATGCTCATTTAGGCGTCAGGTGGTCATCCTGAACAAAATACATGTTGAAGTGTGTGCATAAGTCCTTTGGTTTAGGCGTGACACTCAATTTGAGTTTTTATTGCTTTAAATGCATTTTCAGCCCGAGCTGAGCACGTTTTGTGAGTTTGAATGTATCTTCATAGGAATGAGTTGTGTAGACAAATTAATGCTCATATGGGCTTCAGGATGTCATCCTGAACTAAATACATGTTGAAGTGTGTGCATAAGTCCTTTGGTTTAGGTGTGACACTAAATTTGAGTTTTTATTGCTTTAAAGGCATTTTCAGCCCGAGCTGAGCGCGTTTTGTGAGTTTGAATGTATCTTCATAGGAATGAGTTGTGTGGTCAAAATAATGCTTATTTAGGCTTCAGGAGGTCACCCTGAACAAAATACATGTTGAAGTGTGTGCATAAGTCCTTTGGTTTAGGCGTGACACTCAATTTGAGTTTTTATTGCTTTAAATGCATTTTCAGCCCGAGCTGAGCGCGTTTTGTGAGTTTGAATGTATCTTCATAGGAATGAGTTGTGTGGTCAAATTAATGCTCATTTAGGCGTCAGGTGGTCATCCTGAACAAAATACATGTTGAAGTGTGTGCATAAGTCCTTTGGTTTAGGCGTGACACTCAATTTGAGTTTTTATTGCTTTAAATGCATTTTCAGGCCGAGCTGAGCACGTTTTGTGTGTTTGAATGTATCTTCATAAGAATGAGTTGTGTGGTCAAATTAATGATCATATGGGCTTCAGGAGGTCATCCTGAACAAAATACATGTTGAAGTGTGTCCATAAGTCCTTTGGTTTAGGCGTGACACTCAATTTGAGTTTTTATTGCTTTAAATGCATTTTCAGCCCGAGCTGAGCGCGTTTTGTGAGTTTGAATGTATCTTCATAGGAATGAGTTGTGTGGTCAAATTAATGCTCAATTAGGCGTCAGGTGGTCATCCTGAACAAAATACATGTTGAAGTGTGTGCATAAGTCCTTTGGTTTAGGCGTGACACTCAATTTGAGTTTTTATTGCTTTAAATGCATTTTCAGGCCGAGCTGAGCACGTTTTGTGTGTTTGAATGTATCTTCATAGGAATGAGTTGTGTGGTCAAATTAATGCTCATATGGGCTTCAGGAGGTCATCCTGAACAAAATACATGTTGAAGTGTGTGCATAAGTCCTTTGGTTTAGGCGTGACACTCAATTTGAGTTTTTATTGCTTTAAATGCATTTTCAGCCTGAGTTGAGCACGTTTTGTGAGTTTGAATGTATCTTCATAGGAATGAGTTGTGTGGTCAAATTAATGCTCATTTAGGCTTCAGGTGGTCATCCTGAACTAAATACATGTTGAAGTGTGTGCATAAGTCCTTTGGTTTAGGCGTGACACTCAATTTGAGTTTTTTATTGCTTTAAATGCATTTTCATCCCGAGCTGAGCACGTTTTGTGAGTTTGAATGTATCTTCATAGGAATGAGTTGTGTAGACAAATTAATGCTCACATGCATGGCAGGCTGATTGAACGCTCTAAAATTGCCCCTAGGTGTGAATGTGAGCGTGGATGGTTGTTTGTCTCTGTGTGCCCTGCGATTGGCTGGCTACCGATTCAGGGTGTCCCCCGCCTACTGCCCGAAGACAGCTGGGATAGGCTCCAGCACCCCCGCGACCCTAGTGAGGATCAAGCGGTTCGGAAAATGGATGGATGGATGGATGGATGGGCTTCAGGATGTCATCCTGAACTAAATACATGTTGAAGTGTGTGCATAAGTCCTTTGGTTTAGGTGTGACACTAAATTTGAGTTTTTATTGCTTTAAATGCATTTTCAGCCCGAGCTGAGCGCGTTTTGTGAGTTTGAATGTATCTTCATAGGAATGAGTTGTGTGGTCAAATTAATGCTTATTTAGGCTTCAGGAGGTCACCCTGAACAAAATACATGTTGAAGTGTGTGCATAAGTCCTTTGGTTTAGGCGTGACACTCAATTTGAGTTTTTATTGCTTTAAATGCATTTTCAGCCCGAGCTGAGCGCGTTTTGTGAGTTTGAATGTATCTTCATAGGAATGAGTTGTGTGGTCAAATTAATGCTCATTTAGGCGTCAGGTGGTCATCCTGAACAAAATACATGTTGAAGTGTGTGCATAAGTCCTTTGGTTTAGGCGTGACACTCAATTTGAGTTTTTATTGCTTTAAATGCATTTTCAGGCCGAGCTGAGCACGTTTTGTGTGTTTGAATGTATCTTCATAAGAATGAGTTGTGTGGTCAAATTAGTGATCATATGGGCTTCAGGAGGTCATCCTGAACAAAATACATGTTGAAGTGTGTCCATAAGTCCTTTGGTTTAGGCGTGACACTCAATTTGAGTTTTTATTGCTTTAAATGCATTTTCAGCCCGAGCTGAGCGCGTTTTGTGAGTTTGAATGTATCTTCATAGGAATGAGTTGTGTGGTCAAATTAATGCTCAATTAGGCGTCAGGTGGTCATCCTGAACAAAATACATGTTGAAGTGTGTGCATAAGTCCTTTGGTTTAGGCGTGACACTCAAGTTGAGTTTTTATTGCTTTAAATGCATTTTCAGGCCGAGCTGAGCACGTTTTGTGTGTTTGAATGTATCTTCATAGGAATGAGTTGTGTGGTCAAATTAATGCTTATTTAGGCTTCAGGAGGTCATCCTGAATAAAATACATGTTGAAGTGTGTGCATAAGTCCTTTGGTTTAGGCGTGACACTCAATTTGAGTTTTTATTGCTTTAAATGCATTTTCAGGCCGAGCTGAGCACGTTTTGTGAGTTTGAATGTATCTTCATAGGAATGAGTTGTGTAGTCAAATTAATGCTCATATGGGGTTCAGAAGGTCATCCTGAACAAAATACATGTTGAAATGTGTGCATAAGTCCTTTGGTTTAGGTGTGACACTCAATTTGAGTTTTTATTGCTTTAAATGCATTTTCAGCCCGAGCTGAGCACGTTTTGTGAGTTTGAATGTATCTTCATAGGAATGAGTTGTGTGGTCAAATTAATGCTCATTTAGGCTTCAGGTGGTCATCCTGAACTAAATACATGTTGAAGTGTGTGCATAAGTCCTTTGGTTTAGGCGTGACACTCAATTTGAGTTTTTATTGCTTTAAATTAAATGCATTTTCAGCCCGAGCTGAGCGCACTTTCTGACTTTGAATGTATCTTCATAGGAATGAGTTGTGTGGTCAAATTATTGCTGATTTAGGCTTCAGGAGGTCATCCTGAACAAAATACATGTTAAAGTGTGTGCATAAGTCCTTTGGTTTAGGCGTGACACTCAATTTGAGTTTTTATTGCTTTAAATGCATTTTCAGCCCGAGCTGAGCGCGCTTTCTGACTTTGAATGTATCTTCATAGGAATGAGTTGTGTGGTCAAATTAATGCTCATTTAGGCGTCAGGTGGTCATCCTGAACAAAATACATGTTGAAGTGTGTGCATAAGTCCTTTGGTTTAGGCGTGGCACTCAATTTGAGTTTTTATTGCTTTAAATGCATTTTCAGCCCGAGTTGAGCACGTTTTGTGAGTTTGAATGTATCTTCATAGGAATGAGTTGTGTAGACAAATTAATGCTCATATGGGCTTCAGGATGTCATCCTGAACTAAATACATGTTGAAGTGTGTGCATAAGTCCTTTGGTTTAGGTGTGACACTGAATTTGAGTTTTTATTGCTTAAAATGCATTTTCAGCCCGAGTTGAGCACGTTTTGTGAGTTTGAATGTATCTTCATAGGAATGAGTTGTGTGGTCAAATTAATGCTCATTTAGGCGTCAGGTGGTCATCCTGAACAAAATACATGTTGAAGTGTGTGCATAAGTCCTTTGGTTTAGGCGTGACACTCAATTTGAGTTTTTATTGCTTTAAATGCATTTTCAGGCCGAGCTGAGCACGTTTTGTGTGTTTGAATGTATCTTCATAAGAATGAGTTGTGTGGTCAAATTAATGATCATATGGGCTTCAGGAGGTCATCCTGAACAAAATACATGTTGAAGTGTGTCCATAAGTCCTTTGGTTTAGGCGTGACACTCAATTTGAGTTTTTATTGCTTTAAATGCATTTTCAGCCCGAGCTGAGCGCGTTTTGTGAGTTTGAATGTATCTTCATAGGAATGAGTTGTGTGGTCAAATTAATGCTCAATTAGGCGTCAGGTGGTCATCCTGAACAAAATACATGTTGAAGTGTGTGCATAAGTCCTTTGGTTTAGGCGTGACACTCAATTTGAGTTTTTATTGCTTTAAATGCATTTTCAGGCCGAGCTGAGCACGTTTTGTGGGTTTGAATGTATCTTCATAGGAATGAGTTGTGTGGTCAAATTAATGCTCATATGGGCTTCAGGAGGTCATCCTGAACAAAATACATGTTGAAGTGTGTGCATAAGTCCTTTGGTTTAGGCGTGACACTCAATTTGAGTTTTTATTGCTTTAAATGCATTTTCAGCCCGAGCTGAGCACTTTTTTTGAGTTTGAATGTATCTTCATAGGAATGAGTTGTGTGGTCAAATTATTGCTCATTTAGGCTTCAGGAGGTCATCCTGAACAAAACACATGTTGAAGTGTGTGCATAAGTCCTTTGGTTTAGGCGTGACACTCAATTTGAGTTTTTATTGCTTTAAATGCATTTTCAGGCCGAGCTGAGCACGTTTTGTGTGTTTGAATGTATCTTCATAGGAATGAGTTGTGTGGTCAAATGAATGCTCATTTAGGCGTCAGGTGGTCATCCTGAACAAAATACATGTTGAAGTGTGTGCATAAGTCCTTTGGTTTAAGCGTGACACTCAATTTGAGTTTTTATTGCTTTAAATGCATTTTCAGGCCGAGCTGAGCACGTTTTGTGTGTTTGAATGTATCTTCATAGGAATGAGTTGTGTGGTCAAATTAATGCTCATATGGGCTTCAGGAGGTCATCCTGAACAAAATACATGTTGAAGTGTGTGCATAAGTCCTTTGGTTTAGGCGTGACACTCAATTTGAGCTTTTATTGCTTTAAATGCATTTTCAGCCCGAGTTGAGCACGTTTTGTGAGTTTGAATGTATCTTCATAGGAATGAGTTGTGTGGTCAAATTAATGCTCATTTAGGCTTCAGGTGGTCATCGTGAACAAAATACATGTTGAAGTGTGTGCATAAGTCCTTTGGTTTAGGCGTGACACTCAATTTGAGTTTTTATTGCTTTAAATGCATTTTCAGCCCGAGCTGAGCACGTTTTGTGAGTTTGAATGTATCTTCATAGGAATGAGTTGTGTGGTCAAATTAATGCTCATATGGGCTTCAGGAGGTCATCCTGAACAAAATACATGTTGAAGTGTGTGCATAAGTCCTTTGGTTTAGGTGTGACACTCAATTTGAGTTTCTATTGCTTTAAATGCATTTTCAGCCCGAGCTGAGCACGTTTTTTGAGTTTGAATGTATCTTCATAGGAATGAGTTGTGTAATCAAATTATTGCTCATTTAGGCTTCAGGAGGTCATCTTGAACAAAATCCATGTTGAAGTGTGTGCATAAGTCCTTTGGTTTAGGCGTGACACTCAATTTGAGTTTTTATTGCTTTAAATGCATTTTCAGCCCGAGCTGAGCGTGTTTTGTGAGTTTGAATGTATCTTCATAGGAATGAGTTGTGTGGTCAAATTAATGCTTATTTAGGCTTCAGGAGGTCATCCTGAATAAAATACATGTTGAAGTGTGTGCATAAGTCCTTTGGTTTAGGCGTGACACTCAATTTGAGTTTTTATTGCTTTAAATGCATTTTCAGCCCGAGCTGAGCACGTTTTGTGAGTTTGAATGTATCTTCATAGGAATGAGTTGTGTAGTCAAATTAATGCTCATATGGGGTTCAGAAGGTCATCCTGAACAAAATACATGTTGAAATGTGTGCATAAGTCCTTTGGTTTAGGTGTGACACTCAATTTGAGTTTTTATTGCTTTAAATGCATTTTCAGCCCGAGCTGAGCACGTTTTGTGAGTTTGAATGTATCTTCATAGGAATGAGTTGTGTGGTCAAATTAATGCTCATTTAGGCTTCAGGTGGTCATCCTGAACTAAATACATGTTGAAGTGTGTGCATAAGTCCTTTGGTTTAGGCGTGACACTCAATTGGAGTTTTTATTGCTTTAAATTAAATGCATTTTCAGCCCGAGCTGAGCGCACTTTCTGACTTTGAATGTATCTTCATAGGAATGAGTTGTGTGGTCAAATTATTGCTGATTTAGGCTTCAGGAGGTCATCCTGAACAAAATACATGTTGAAGTGTGTGCATAAGTCCTTTGGTTTAGGCGTGACACTCAATTTGAGTTTTTATTGCTTTAAATGCATTTTCAGCCCGAGCTGAGCGCGCTTTCTGACTTTGAATGTATCTTCATAGGAATGAGTTGTGTGGTCAAATTAATGCTCATTTAGGCGTCAGGTGGTCATCCTGAACAAAATACATGTTGAAGTGTGTGCATAAGTCCTTTGGTTTAGGCGTGACACTCAATTTGAGTTTTTATTGCTTTAAATGCATTTTCAGCCCGAGTTGAGCACGTTTTGTGAGTTTGAATGTATCTTCATAGGAATGAGTTGTGTGGTCAAATTAATGCTCATTTAGGCTTCAGGTGGTCATCGTGAACAAAATACATGTTGAAGTGTGTGCATAAGTCCTTTGGTTTAGGCGTGACACTCAATTTGAGTTTTTATTGCTTTAAATGCATTTTCAGCCCGAGCTGAGCACGTTTTGTGAGTTTGAATGTATCTTCATAGGAATGAGTTGTGTGGTCAAATTAATGCTCATATGGGCTTCAGGAGGTCATCCTGAACAAAATACATGTTGAAGTGTGTGCATAAGTCCTTTGGTTTAGGTGTGACACTCAATTTGAGTTTCTATTGCTTTAAATGCATTTTCAGCCCGAGCTGAGCACGTTTTTTGAGTTTGAATGTATCTTCATAGGAATGAGTTGTGTAATCAAATTATTGCTCATTTAGGCTTCAGGAGGTCATCTTGAACAAAATCCATGTTGAAGTGTGTGCATAAGTCCTTTGGTTTAGGCGTGACACTCAATTTGAGTTTTTATTGCTTTAAATGCATTTTCAGCCCGAGCTGAGCGTGTTTTGTGAGTTTGAATGTATCTTCATAGGAATGAGTTGTGTGGTCAAATTAATGCTTATTTAGGCTTCAGGAGGTCATCCTGAATAAAATACATGTTGAAGTGTGTGCATAAGTCCTTTGGTTTAGGCGTGACACTCAATTTGAGTTTTTATTGCTTTAAATGCATTTTCAGCCCGAGCTGAGCACGTTTTGTGAGTTTGAATGTATCTTCATAGGAATGAGTTGTGTAGTCAAATTAATGCTCATATGGGGTTCAGAAGGTCATCCTGAACAAAATACATGTTGAAATGTGTGCATAAGTCCTTTGGTTTAGGTGTGACACTCAATTTGAGTTTTTATTGCTTTAAATGCATTTTCAGCCCGAGCTGAGCACGTTTTGTGAGTTTGAATGTATCTTCATAGGAATGAGTTGTGTGGTCAAATTAATGCTCATTTAGGCTTCAGGTGGTCATCCTGAACTAAATACATGTTGAAGTGTGTGCATAAGTCCTTTGGTTTAGGCGTGACACTCAATTGGAGTTTTTATTGCTTTAAATTAAATGCATTTTCAGCCCGAGCTGAGCGCACTTTCTGACTTTGAATGTATCTTCATAGGAATGAGTTGTGTGGTCAAATTAATGCTCATTTAGGCGTCAGGTGGTCATCCTGAACAAAATACATGTTGAAGTGTGTGCATAAGTCCTTTGGTTTAGGCGTGACACTCAATTTGAGTTTTTATTGCTTTAAATGCATTTTCAGCCCGAGCTGAGCACATTTTGTGAGTTTGAATGTATCTTCATAGGAATGAGTTGTGTAGTCAAATTAATGCTCATATGGGCTTCAGGAGGTCATCCTGAACAAAATACATGTTGAAGTGTGTGCATAAGTCCTTTGGTTTAGGCGTGGCACTCAATTTGAGTTTTTATTGCTTTAAATGCATTTTCAGCCCGAGTTGAGCACGTTTTGTGAGTTTGAATGTATCTTCATAGGAATGAGTTGTGTAGACAAATTAATGCTCATATGGGCTTCAGGATGTCATCCTGAACTAAATACATGTTGAAGTGTGTGCATAAGTCCTTTGGTTTAGGTGTGACACTGAATTTGAGTTTTTATTGCTTTAAATGCATTTTCAGCCCGAGTTGAGCACGTTTTGTGAGTTTGAATGTATCTTCATAGGAATGAGTTGTGTAGACAAATTAATGCTCATATGGGCTTCAGGATGTCATCCTGAACTAAATACATGTTGAAGTGTGTGCATAAGTCCTTTGGTTTAGGTGTGACACTAAATTTGAGTTTTTATTGCTTTAAATGCATTTTCAGCCCGAGCTGAGCGCGTTTTGTGAGTTTGAATGTATCTTCATAGGAATGAGTTGTGTGGTCAAATTAATGCTTATTTAGGCTTCAGGAGGTCACCCTGAACAAAATACATGTTGAAGTGTGTGCATAAGTCCTTTGGTTTAGGTGTGACACTCAATTTGAGTTTTTATTGCTTTAAATGCATTTTCAGCCCGAGCTGAGCGCGTTTTGTGAGTTTGAATGTATCTTCATAGGAATGAGTTGTGTGGTCAAATTAATGCTCATTTAGGCGTCAGGTGGTCATCCTGAACAAAATACATGTTGAAGTGTGTGCATAAGTCCTTTGGTTTAGGCGTGACACTCAATTTGAGTTTTTATTGCTTTAAATGCATTTTCAGGCCGAGCTGAGCACGTTTTGTGTGTTTGAATGTATCTTCATAAGAATGAGTTGTGTGGTCAAATTAATGATCATATGGGCTTCAGGAGGTCATCCTGAACAAAATACATGTTGAAGTGTGTCCATAAGTCCTTTGGTTTAGGCGTGACACTCAATTTGAGTTTTTATTGCTTTAAATGCATTTTCAGCCCGAGCTGAGCGCGTTTTGTGAGTTTGAATGTATCTTCATAGGAATGAGTTGTGTGGTCAAATTAATGCTCAATTAGGCGTCAGGTGGTCATCCTGAACAAAATACATGTTGAAGTGTGTGCATAAGTCCTTTGGTTTAGGCGTGACACTCAATTTGAGTTTTTATTGCTTTAAATGCATTTTCAGGCCGAGCTGAGCACGTTTTGTGGGTTTGAATGTATCTTCATAGGAATGAGTTGTGTGGTCAAATTATTGCTCATATGGGCTTCAGGAGGTCATCCTGAACAAAACACATGTTGAAGTGTGTGCATAAGTCCTTTGGTTTAGGCGTGACACTCAATTTGAGTTTTTATTGCTTTAAATGCATTTTCAGGCCGAGCTGAGCACGTTTTGTGTGTTTGAATGTATCTTCATAGGAATGAGTTGTGTGGTCAAATGAATGCTCATTTAGGCGTCAGGTGGTCATCCTGAACAAAATACATGTTGAAGTGTGTGCATAAGTCCTTTGGTTTAGGCGTGACACTCAATTTGAGTTTTTATTGCTTTAAATGCATTTTCAGGCCGAGCTGAGCACGTTTTGTGAGTTTGAATGTATCTTCATAGGAATGAGTTGTGTAGTCAAATTAATGCTCATATGGGCTTCAGGAGGTCATCCTGAACAAAATACATGTTGAAGTGTGTGCATAAGTCCTTTGGTTTAGGCGTGACACTCAATTTGAGTTTTTATTGCTTTAAATGCATTTTCAGCCCGAGTTGAGCACGTTTTGTGAGTTTGAATGTATCTTCATAGGAATGAGTTTTGTAGACAAATTAATGCTCATATGGGCTTCAGGATGTCATCCTGAACTAAATACATGTTGAAGTGTGTGCATAAGTCCTTTGGTTTAGGTGTGACACTAAATTTGAGTTTTTATTGCTTTAAATGCATTTTCAGCCCGAGCTGAGCGCGTTTTGTGAGTTTGAATGTATCTTCATAGGAATGAGTTGTGTGGTCAAATTAATGCTTATTTAGGCTTCAGGAGGTCACCCTGAACAAAATACATGTTGAAGTGTGTGCATAAGTCCTTTGGTTTAGGCGTGACACTCAATTTGAGTTTTTATTGCTTTAAATGCATTTTCAGCCCGAGCTGAGCGCGTTTTGTGAGTTTGAATGTATCTTCATAGGAATGATTTGTGTGGTCAAATTAATGCTCATTTAGGCGTCAGGTGGTCATCCTGAACAAAATACATGTTGAAGTGTGTGCATAAGTCCTTTGGTTTAGGCGTGACACTCAATTTGAGTTTTTATTGCTTTAAATGCATTTTCAGGCCGAGCTGAGCACGTTTTGTGTGTTTGAATGTATCTTCATAAGAATGAGTTGTGTGGTCAAATTAATGATCATATGGGCTTCAGGAGGTCATCCTGAACAAAATACATGTTGAAGTGTGTCCATAAGTCCTTTGGTTTAGGCGTGACACTCAATTTGAGTTTTTATTGCTTTAAATGCATTTTCAGCCCGAGCTGAGCGCGTTTTGTGAGTTTGAATGTATCTTCATAGGAATGAGTTGTGTGGTCAAATTAATGCTCAATTAGGCGTCAGGTGGTCATCCTGAACAAAATACATGTTGAAGTGTGTGCATAAGTCCTTTGGTTTAGGCGTGACACTCAATTTGAGTTTTTATTGCTTTAAATGCATTTTCAGGCCGAGCTGAGCACGTTTTGTGTGTTTGAATGTATCTTCATAGGAATGAGTTGTGTGGTCAAATGAATGCTCATTTAGGCGTCAGGTGGTCATCCTGAACAAAATACATGTTGAAGTGTGTGCATAAGTCCTTTGGTTTAGGCGTGACACTCAATTTGAGTTTTTATTGCTTTAAATGCATTTTCAGGCCGAGCTGAGCACGTTTTGTGAGTTTGAATGTATCTTCATAGGAATGAGTTGTGTAGTCAAATTAATGCTCATATGGGCTTCAGGAGGTCATCCTGAACAAAATACATGTTGAAGTGTGTGCATAAGTCCTTTGGTTTAGGCGTGACACTCAATTTGAGTTTTTATTGCTTTAAATGCATTTTCAGCCCGAGTTGAGCACGTTTTGTGAGTTTGAATGTATCTTCATAGGAATGAGTTTTGTAGACAAATTAATGCTCATATGGGCTTCAGGATGTCATCCTGAACTAAATACATGTTGAAGTGTGTGCATAAGTCCTTTGGTTTAGGTGTGACACTAAATTTGAGTTTTTATTGCTTTAAATGCATTTTCAGCCCGAGCTGAGCGCGTTTTGTGAGTTTGAATGTATCTTCATAGGAATGAGTTGTGTGGTCAAATTAATGCTTATTTAGGCTTCAGGAGGTCACCCTGAACAAAATACATGTTGAAGTGTGTGCATAAGTCCTTTGGTTTAGGCGTGACACTCAATTTGAGTTTTTATTGCTTTAAATGCATTTTCAGCCCGAGCTGAGCGCGTTTTGTGAGTTTGAATGTATCTTCATAGGAATGAGTTGTGTGGTCAAATTAATGCTCATTTAGGCGTCAGGTGGTCATCCTGAACAAAATACATGTTTAAGTGTGTGCATAAGTCCTTTGGTTTAGGCGTGACACTCAATTTGAGTTTTTATTGCTTTAAATGCATTTTCAGGCCGAGCTGAGCACGTTTTGTGTGTTTGAATGTATCTTCATAAGAATGAGTTGTGTGGTCAAATTAATGATCATATGGGCTTCAGGAGGTCATCCTGAACAAAATACATGTTGAAGTGTGTCCATAAGTCCTTTGGTTTAGGCGTGACACTCAATTTGAGTTTTTATTGCTTTAAATGCATTTTCAGCCCGAGCTGAGCGCGTTTTGTGAGTTTGAATGTATCTTCATAGGAATGAGTTGTGTGGTCAAATTAATGCTCAATTAGGCGTCAGGTGGTCATCCTGAACAAAATACATGTTGAAGTGTATGCATAAGTCCTTTGGTTTAGGCGTGACACTCAATTTGAGTTTTTATTGCTTTAAATGCATTTTCAGGCCGAGCTGAGCACGTTTTGTGTGTTTGAATGTATCTTCATAGGAATGAGTTGTGTGGTCAAATTAATGCTCATATGGGCTTCAGGAGGTCATCCTGAACAAAATACATGTTGAAGTGTGTGCATAAGTCCTTTGGTTTAGGCGTGACAATCAATTTGAGTTTTTATTGCTTTAAATGCATTTTCAGCCCGAGCTGAGCACTTTTTTTGAGTTTGAATGTATCTTCATAGGAATGAGTTGTGTGGTCAAATTATTGCTCATTTAGGCTTCAGGAGGTCATCCTGAACAAAACACATGTTGAAGTGTGTGCATAAGTCCTTTGGTTTAGGCGTGACACTCAATTTGAGTTTTTATTGCTTTAAATGCATTTTCAGGCCGAGCTGAGCACGTTTTGTGTGTTTGAATGTATCTTCATAGGAATGAGTTGTGTGGTCAAATGAATGCTCATTTAGGCGTCAGGTGGTCATCCTGAACAAAATACATGTTGAAGTGTGTGCATAAGTCCTTTGGTTTAGGCGTGACACTCAATTTGAGTTTTTATTGCTTTAAATGCATTTTCAGGCCGAGCTGAGCACGTTTTGTGTGTTTGAATGTATCTTCATAGGAATGAGTTGTGTGGTCAAATTAATGCTCATATGGGCTTCAGGAGGTCATCCTGAACAAAATACATGTTGAAGTGTGTGCATAAGTCCTTTGGTTTAGGCGTGACACTCAATTTGAGCTTTTATTGCTTTAAATGCATTTTCAGCCCGAGTTGAGCACGTTTTGTGAGTTTGAATGTATCTTCATAGGAATGAGTTGTGTGGTCAAATTAATGCTCATTTAGGCTTCAGGTGGTCATCGTGAACAAAATACATGTTGAAGTGTGTGCATAAGTCCTTTGGTTTAGGCGTGACACTCAATTTGAGTTTTTATTGCTTTAAATGCATTTTCAGCCCGAGCTGAGCACGTTTTGTGAGTTTGAATGTATCTTCATAGGAATGAGTTGTGTGGTCAAATTAATGCTCATATGGGCTTCAGGAGGTCATCCTGAACAAAATACATGTTGAAGTGTGTGCATAAGTCCTTTGGTTTAGGTGTGACACTCAATTTGAGTTTTTATTGCTTTAAATGCATTTTCAGCCCGAGCTGAGCACGTTTTTTGAGTTTGAATGTATCTTCATAGGAATGAGTTGTGTAATCAAATTATTGCTCATTTAGGCTTCAGGAGGTAATCTTGAACAAAATCCATGTTGAAGTGTGTGCATAAGTCCTTTGGTTTAGGCGTGACACTCAATTTGAGTTTTTATTGCTTTAAATGCATTTTCAGCCCGAGCTGAGCGTGTTTTGTGAGTTTGAATGTATCTTCATAGGAATGAGTTGTGTGGTCAAATTAATGCTTATTTAGGCTTCAGGAGGTCATCCTGAATAAAATACATGTTGAAGTGTGTGCATAAGTCCTTTGGTTTAGGCGTGACACTCAATTTGAGTTTTTATTGCTTTAAATGCATTTTCAGCCCAAACTGAGCACGTTTTGTGAGTTTGAATGTATCTTCATAGGAATGAGTTGTGTAGTCAAATTAATGCTCATATGGGGTTCAGAAGGTCATCCTGAACAAAATACATGTTGAAATGTGTGCATAAGTCCTTTGGTTTAGGTGTGACACTCAATTTGAGTTTTTATTGCTTTAAATGCATTTTCAGCCCGAGCTGAGCACGTTTTGTGAGTTTGAATGTATCTTCATAGGAATGAGTTGTGTGGTCAAATTAATGCTCATTTAGGCTTCAGGTGGTCATCCTGAACTAAATACATGTTGAAGTGTGTGCATAAGTCCTTTGGTTTAGGCGTGACACTCAATTGGAGTTTTTATTGCTTTAAATTAAATGCATTTTCAGCCCGAGCTGAGCGCACTTTCTGACTTTGAATGTATCTTCATAGGAATGAGTTGTGTGGTCAAATTATTGCTGATTTAGGCTTCAGGAGGTCATCCTGAACAAAATACATGTTGAAGTGTGTGCATAAGTCCTTTGGTTTAGGCGTGACACTCAATTTGAGTTTTTATTGCTTTAAATGCATTTTCAGCCCGAGCTGAGCGCGCTTTCTGACTTTGAATGTATCTTCATAGGAATGAGTTGTGTGGTCAAATTAATGCTCATTTAGGCGTCAGGTGGTCATCCTGAACAAAATACATGTTGAAGTGTGTGCATAAGTCCTTTGGTTTAGGCGTGACACTCAATTTGAGTTTTTATTGCTTTAAATGCATTTTCAGCCCGAGCTGAGCACGTTTTGTGAGTTTGAATGTATCTTCATAGGAATGAGTTGTGTAGTCAAATTAATGCTCATATGGGCTTCAGGAGGTCATCCTGAACAAAATACATGTTGAAGTGTGTGCATAAGTCCTTTGGTTTAGGCGTGACACTCAATTTGAGTTTTTAATGCTTTAAATGCATTTTCAGCCCGAGTTGAGCACGTTTTGTGAGTTTGAATGTATCTTCATAGGAATGAGTTGTGTAGACAAATTAATGCTCATATGGGCTTCAGGATGTCATCCTGAACTAAATACATGTTGAAGTGTGTGCATTAGTCCTTTGGTTTAGGTGTGACACTAAATTTGAGTTTTTATTGCTTTAAATGCATTTTCAGCCCGAGCTGAGCGCGTTTTGTGAGTTTGAATGTATCTTCATAGGAATGAGTTGTGTGGTCAAATTAATGCTTATTTAGGCTTCAGGAGGTCACCCTGAACAAAATACATGTTGAAGTGTGTGCATAAGTCCTTTGGTTTAGGCGTGACACTCAATTTGAGTTTTTATTGCTTTAAATGCATTTTCAGCCCGAGCTGAGCGCGTTTTGTGAGTTTGAATGTATCTTCATAGGAATGAGTTGTGTGGTCAAATTAATGCTCATTTAGGCGTCAGGTGGTCATCCTGAACAAAATACATGTTGAAGTGTGTGCATAAGTCCTTTGGTTTAGGCGTGACACTCAATTTGAGTTTTTATTGCTTTAAATGCATTTTCAGGCCGAGCTGAGCACGTTTTGTGTGTTTGAATGTATCTTCATAAGAATGAGTTGTGTGGTCAAATTAATGATCATATGGGCTTCAGGAGGTCATCCTGAACAAATTACATGTTGAAGTGTGTCCATAAGTCCTTTGGTTTATTAGGCGTGACACTCAATTTGAGTTTTTATTGCTTTAAATGCATTTTCAGCCCGAGCTGAGCATGTTTTGTGAGTTTGAATGTATCTTCATAGGAATGAGTTGTGTGGTCAAATTAATGCTCATTTAGGCTTCAGGTGGTCATCCTGAACTAAATACATGTTGAAGTGTGTGCATAAGTCCTTTGGTTTAGGCGTGACACTCAATTTGAGCTTTTATTGCTTTAAATGCATTTTCAGCCCGAGTTGAGCACGTTTTGTGAGTTTGAATGTATCTTCATAGGAATGAGTTGTGTGGTCAAATTAATGCTCATTTAGGCTTCAGGTGGTCATCGTGAACAAAATACATGTTGAAGTGTGTGCATAAGTCCTTTGGTTTAGGCGTGACACTCAATTTGAGTTTTTATTGCTTTAAATGCATTTTCAGCCCGAGCTGAGCACGTTTTGTGAGTTTGAATGTATCTTCATAGGAATGAGTTGTGTGGTCAAATTAATGCTCATATGGGCTTCAGGAGGTCATCCTGAACAAAATACATGTTGAAGTGTGTGCATAAGTGCTTTGGTTTAGGTGTGACACTCAATTTGAGTTTTTATTGCTTTAAATGCATTTTCAGCCCGAGCTGAGCAGGTTTTTTGAGTTTGAATGTATCTTCATAGGAATGAGTTGTGTAATCAAATTATTGCTCATTTAGGCTTCAGGAGGTCATCTTGAACAAAATCCATGTTGAAGTGTGTGCATAAGTCCTTTGGTTTAGGCGTGACACTCAATTTGAGTTTTTATTGCTTTAAATGCATTTTCAGCCCGAGCTGAGCGTGTTTTGTGAGTTTGAATGTATCTTCATAGGAATGAGTTGTGTGGTCAAATTAATGCTTATTTAGGCTTCAGGAGGTCATCCTGAATAAAATACATGTTGAAGTGTGTGCATAAGTCCTTTGGTTTAGGCGTGACACTCAATTTGAGTTTTTATTGCTTTAAATGCATTTTCAGCCCGAGCTGAGCACGTTTTGTGAGTTTGAATGTATCTTCATAGGAATGAGTTGTGTAGTCAAATTAATGCTCATATGGGGTTCAGAAGGTCATCCTGAACAAAATACATGTTGAAATATGTGCATAAGTCCTTTGGTTTAGGTGTGACACTCAATTTGAGTTTTTATTGCTTTAAATGCATTTTCAGCCCGAGCTGAGCACGTTTTGTGAGTTTGAATGTATCTTCATAGGAATGAGTTGTGTGGTCAAATTAATGCTCATTTAGGCTTCAGGTGGTCATCCTGAACTAAATACATGTTGAAGTGTGTGCATAAGTCCTTTGGTTTAGGCGTGACACTCAATTGGAGTTTTTATTGCTTTAAATTAAATGCATTTTCAGCCCGAGCTGAGCGCACTTTCTGACTTTGAATGTATCTTCATAGAAATGAGTTGTGTGGTCAAATTATTGCTGATTTAGGCTTCAGGAGGTCATCCTGAAGAAAATACATGTTGAAGTGTGTGCATAAGTCCTTTGGTTTAGGCGTGACACTCAATTTGAGTTTTTATTGCTTTAAATGCATTTTCAGCCCGAGCTGAGCGCGCTTTCTGACTTTGAATGTATCTTCATAGGAATGAGTTGTGTGGTCAAATTAATGCTCATTTAGGCGTCAGGTGGTCATCCTGAACAAAATACATGTTGAAGTGTGTGCATAAGTCCTTTGGTTTAGGCGTGACACTCAATTGAGTTTTTATTGCTTTAAATGCATTTTCAGCCCGAGCTGAGCACGTTTTGTGAGTTTGAATGTATCTTCATAGGAATGAGTTGTGTAGTCAAATTAATGCTCATATGGGCTTCAGGAGGTCATCCTGAACAAAATACATGTTGAAGTGTGTGCATAAGTCCTTTGGTTTAGGCGTGACACTCAATTTGAATTTTTATTGCTTTAAATGCATTTTCAGCCCGAGCTGAGCGCGTTTTGTGAGTTTGAATGTATCTTCATAGGAATGAGTTGTGTGGTCAAATTAATGCTTATTTAGGCTTCAGGAGGTCATCCTGAACAAAATACATGTTGAAGTGTGTGCATAAGTCCTTTGGTTTAGGCGTGACACTCAATTTGAGTTTTTATTGCTTTAAATGCATTTTCAGCCCGAGCTGAGCACGTTTTGTGAGTTTGAATGTATCTTCATAGGAATGAGTTGTGTAGTCAAATTAATGCTCATATGGGCTTCAGGAGGTCATCCTGAACAAAATACATGTTGAAGTGTGTGCATAAGTCCTTTGGTTTAGGCGTGACACTCAATTTGAGTTTTTATTGCTTTAAATGCATTTTCAGCCCGAGCTGAGCGCGTTTTGTGAGTTTGAATGTATCTTCATAGGAATGAGTTGTGTGGTCAAATTAATGCTCATTTAGGCGTCAGGTGGTCATCCTGAACAAAATACATGTTGAAGTGTGTGCATAAGTCCTTTGGTTTAGGCGTGACACTCAATTTGAGTTTTTATTGCTTTAAATGCATTTTCAGGCCGAGCTGAGCACGTTTTGTGTGTTTGAATGTATCTTCATAAGAATGAGTTGTGTGGTCAAATTAATGATCATATGGGCTTCAGGAGGTCATCCTGAACAAAATACATGTTGAAGTGTGTCCATAAGTCCTTTGGTTTAGGCGTGACACTCAATTTGAGTTTTTATTGCTTTAAATGCATTTTCAGCCTGAGTTGAGCACGTTTTGTGAGTTTGAATGTATCTTCATAGGAATGAGTTGTGTGGTCAAATTAATGCTCATTTAGGCTTCAGGTGGTCATCCTGAACTAAATACATGTTGAAGTGTGTGCATAAGTCCTTTGGTTTAGGCGTGACACTCAATTTGAGTTTTTATTGCTTTAAATGCATTTTCAGGCCGAGCTGAGCACGTTTTGTGTGTTTGAATGTATCTTCATAGGAATGAGTTGTGTGGTCAATTTAATGCTCATATGGGCTTCAGGAGGTCATCCTGAACAAAATACATGTTGAAGTGTGTGCATAAGTCCTTTGGTTTAGGCGTGACACTCAATTTGAGTTTTTATTGCTTTAAATGCATTTTCAGCCTGAGTTGAGCACGTTTTGTGAGTTTGAATGTATCTTCATAGGAATGAGTTGTGTGGTCAAATTAATGCTCATTTAGGCTTCAGGTGGTCATCCTGAACTAAATACATGTTGAAGTGTGTGCATAAGTCCTTTGGTTTAGGCGTGACACTCAATTTGAGCTTTTATTGCTTTAAATGCATTTTCAGCCCGAGTTGAGCACGTTTTGTGAGTTTGAATGTATCTTCATAGGAATGAGTTGTGTGGTCAAATTAATGCTCATTTAGGCTTCAGGTGGTCATCGTGAACAAAATACATGTTGAAGTGTGTGCATAAGTCCTTTGGTTTAGGCGTGACACTCAATTTGAGTTTTTATTGCTTTAAATGCATTTTCAGCCCGAGCTGAGCACGTTTTGTGAGTTTGAATGTATCTTCATAGGAATGAGTTGTGTGGTCAAATTAATGCTCATATGGGCTTCAGGAGGTCATCCTGAACAAAATACATGTTGAAGTGTGTGCATAAGTCCTTTGGTTTAGGTGTGACACTCAATTTGAGTTTTTATTGCTTTAAATGCATTTTCAGCCCGAGCTGAGCAGGTTTTTTGAGTTTGAATGTATCTTCATAGGAATGAGTTGTGTAATCAAATTATTGCTCATTTAGGCTTCAGGAGGTCATCTTGAACAAAATCCATGTTGAAGTGTGTGCATAAGTCCTTTGGTTTAGGCGTGACACTCAATTTGAGTTTTTATTGCTTTAAATGCATTTTCAGCCCGAGCTGAGCGTGTTTTGTGAGTTTGAATGTATCTTCATAGGAATGAGTTGTGTGGTCAAATTAATGCTTATTTAGGCTTCAGGAGGTCATCCTGAATAAAATACATGTTGAATTGTGTGCATAAGTCCTTTGGTTTAGGCGTGACACTCAATTTGAGTTTTTATTGCTTTAAATGCATTTTCAGCCCGAGCTGAGCACGTTTTGTGAGTTTGAATGTATCTTCATAGGAATGAGTTGTGTAGTCAAATTAATGCTCATATGGGGTTCAGAAGGTCATCCTGAACAAAATACATGTTGAAATGTGTGCATAAGTCCTTTGGTTTAGGTGTGACACTCAATTTGAGTTTTTATTGCTTTAAATGCATTTTCAGCCCGAGCTGAGCACGTTTTGTGAGTTTGAATGTATCTTCATAGGAATGAGTTGTGTGGTCAAATTAATGCTCATTTAGGCTTCAGGTGGTCATCCTGAACTAAATACATGTTGAAGTGTCTGCATAAGTCCTTTGGTTTAGGCGTGACACTCAATTGGAGTTTTTATTGCTTTAAATTAAATGCATTTTCAGCCCGAGCTGAGCGCACTTTCTGACTTTGAATGTATCTTCATAGGAATGAGTTGTGTGGTCAAATTATTGCTGATTTAGGCTTCAGGAGGTCATCCTGAACAAAATACATGTTGAAGTGTGTGCATAAGTCCTTTGGTTTAGGCGTGACACTCAATTTGAGTTTTTATTGCTTTAAATGCATTTTCAGCCCGAGCTGAGCGCGCTTTCTGACTTTGAATGTATCTTCATAGGAATGAGTTGTGTGGTCAAATTAATGCTCATTTAGGCGTCAGGTGGTCATCCTGAACAAAATACATGTTGAAGTGTGTGCATAAGTCCTTTGGTTTAGGCGTGACACTCAATTGAGTTTTTATTGCTTTAAATGCATTTTCAGCCCGAGCTGAGCACGTTTTGTGAGTTTGAATGTATCTTCATAGGAATGAGTTGTGTAGTCAAATTAATGCTCATATGGGCTTCAGGAGGTCATCCTGAACAAAATACATGTTGAAGTGTGTGCATAAGTCCTTTGGTTTAGGCGTGACACTCAGTTTGAGTTTTTATTGCTTTAAATGCATTTTCAGCCCGAGCTGAGCGCGTTTTGTGAGTTTGAATGTATCTTCATAGGAATGAGTTGTGTGGTCAAATTAATGCTTATTTAGGCTTCAGGAGGTCATCCTGAACAAAATACATGTTGAAGTGTGTGCATAAGTCCTTTGGTTTAGGCGTGACACTCAATTTGAGTTTTTATTGCTTTAAATGCATTTTCAGCCCGAGCTGAGCACGTTTTGTGAGTTTGAATGTATCTTCATAGGAATGAGTTGTGTAGTCAAATTAATGCTCATATGGGCTTCAGGAGGTCATCCTGAACAAAATACATGTTGAAGTGTGTGCATAAGTCCTTTGGTTTAGGCGTGACACTCAATTTGAGTTTTTATTGCTTTAAATGCATTTTCAGCCCGAGCTGAGCGCGTTTTGTGAGTTTGAATGTATCTTCATAGGAATGAGTTGTGTGGTCAAATTAATGCTCATTTAGGCGTCAGGTGGTCATCCTGAACAAAATACATGTTGAAGTGTGTGCATAAGTCCTTTGGTTTAGGCGTGACACTCAATTTGAGTTTTTATTGCTTTAAATGCATTTTCAGGCCGAGCTGAGCACGTTTTGTGTGTTTGAATGTATCTTCATAAGAATGAGTTGTGTGGTCAAATTAATGATCATATGGGCTTCAGGAGGTCATCCTGAACAAAATACATGTTGAAGTGTGTCCATAAGTCCTTTGGTTTAGGCGTGACACTCAATTTGAGTTTTTATTGCTTTAAATGCATTTTCAGCCCGAGCTGAGCGCGTTTTGTGAGTTTGAATGTATCTTCATAGGAATGAGTTGTGTGGTCAAATTAATGCTCAATTAGGCGTCAGGTGGTCATCCTGAACAAAATACATGTTGAAGTGTGTGCATAAGTCCTTTGGTTTAGGCGTGACACTCAATTTGAGTTTTTATTGCTTTAAATGCATTTTCAGGCCGAGCTGAGCACGTTTTGTGTGTTTGAATGTATCTTCATAGGAATGAGTTGTGTGGTCAAATTAATGCTCATATGGGCTTCAGGAGGTCATCCTGAACAAAATACATGTTGAAGTGTGTGCATAAGTCCTTTGGTTTAGGCGTGACACTCAATTTGAGTTTTTATTGCTTTAAATGCATTTTCAGCCTGAGTTGAGCACGTTTTGTGAGTTTGAATGTATCTTCATAGGAATGAGTTGTGTGGTCAAATTAATGCTCATTTAGGCTTCAGGTGGTCATCCTGAACTAAATACATGTTGAAGTGTGTGCATAAGTCCTTTGGTTTAGGCGTGACACTCAATTTGAGTTTTTATTGCTTTAAATGCATTTTCATCCCGAGCTGAGCACGTTTTGTGAGTTTGAATGTATCTTCATAGGAATGAGTTGTGTGGTCAAATTAATGCTCATATGGGCTTCAGGAGGTCATCCTGAACAAAATACATGTTGAAGTGTGTGCATAAGTCCTTTGGTTTAGGTGTGACACTCAATTTGAGTTTTTATTGCTTTAAATGCATTTTCAGACCGAGCTGAGCACGTTTTTTGAGTTTGAATGTATCTTCATAGGAATGAGTTGTGTGGTCAAATTATTGCTCATTTAGGCTTCAGGAGGTCATCCTGAACAAAATACATGTTGAAGTGTGTGCATAAGTCCTTTGGTTTAGGCGTGACACTCAATTTGAGTTTTTATTGCTTTAAATGCACTTTCAGCCCGAGCTGAGCACGTTTTGTGAGTTTGAATGTATCTTCATAGGAATGAGTTGTGTGGTCAAATTAATGCTTATTTAGGCTTCAGGAGGTCACCCTGAACAAAATACATGTTGAAGTGTGTGCATAAGTCCTTTGGTTTAGGCGTGACACTCAATTTGAGTTTTTATTGCTTTAAATGCATTTTCAGCCCGAGCTGAGCAAGTTTTGTGAGTTTGAATGTATCTTCATAGGAATGAGTTGTGTGGTCAAATTAATGCTCATTTAGGCTTCAGGTGGTCATCCTGAACAAAATACATGTTGAAGTGTGTGCATAAGTCCTTTGGTTTAGGTGTGACACTCAATTTGAGTTTTAATTGCTTTAAATGCATTTTCAGCCCAAGCTGAGCACGTTTTGTGAGTTTGAATGTATCTTCATAGGAATGAGTTGTGTAGTCAAATTAATGCTCATTTAGGCTTCAGGTGGTCATCCTGAACTAAATACATGTTGAAGTGTGTGCATAAGTCCTTTGGTTTAGGCGTGACACTCAATTTGAGTTTTTATTGCTTTAAATGCATTTTCAGGCCGAGCTGAGCACGTTTTGTGTGTTTGAATGTATCTTCATAGGAATGAGTTGTGTGGTCAAATTAATGCTCATATGGGCTTCAGGAGGTCATCCTGAACAAAATACATGTTGAAGTGTGTGCATAAGTCCTTTGGTTTAGGCGTGACACTCAATTTGAGCTTTTATTGCTTTAAATGCATTTTCAGCCCGAGTTGAGCACGTTTTGTGAGTTTGAATGTATCTTCATAGGAATGAGTTGTGTGGTCAAATTAATGCTCATTTAGGCTTCAGGTGGTCATCGTGAACAAAATCCATGTTGAAGTGTGTGCATAAGTCCTTTGGTTTAGGCGTGACACTAAATTTGAGTTTTTATTGCTTTAAATGCATTTTCAGCCCGAGCTGAGCGTGTTTTGTGAGTTTGAATGTATCTTCATAGGAATGAGTTGTGTGGTCAAATTAATGCTTATTTAGGCTTCAGGAGGTCATCCTGAATAAAATACATGTTGAAGTGTGTGCATAAGTCCTTTGGTTTAGGCGTGACACTAAATTTGAGTTTTTATTGCTTTAAATGCATTTTCAGCCCGAGCTGAGCACGTTTTGTGAGTTTGAATGTATCTTCATAGGAATGAGTTGTGTAGTCAAATTAATGCTCATATGGGGTTCAGAAGGTCATCCTGAACAAAATACATGTTGAAATGTGTGCATAAGTCCTTTGGTTTAGGTGTGACACTCAATTTGAGTTTTTATTGCTTTAAATGCATTTTCAGCCCGAGCTGAGCACGTTTTGTGAGTTTGAATGTATCTTCATAGGAATGAGTTGTGTGGTCAAATTAATGCTCATTTAGGCTTCAGGTGGTCATCCTGAACTAAATACATGTTGAAGTGTGTGCATAAGTCCTTTGGTTTAGGCGTGACACTCAATTGGAGTTTTTATTGCTTTAAATTAAATGCATTTTCAGCCCGAGCTGAGCGCACTTTCTAACTTTGAATGTATCTTCATAGGAATGAGTTGTGTGGTCAAATTATTGCTGATTTAGGCTTCAGGAGGTCATCCTGAACAAAATACATGTTGAAGTGTGTGCATAAGTCCTTTGGTTTAGGCGTGACACTCAATTTGAGTTTTTATTGCTTTAAATGCATTTTCAGCCCGAGCTGAGCGCGCTTTCTGACTTTGAATGTATCTTCATAGGAATGAGTTGTGTGGTCAAATTAATGCTCATTTAGGCGTCAGGTGGTCATCCTGAACAAAATACATGTTGAAGTGTGTGCATAAGTCCTTTGGTTTAGGCGTGACACTCAATTTGAGTTTTTATTGCTTTAAATGCATTTTCAGCCCGAGCTGAGCACGTTTTGTGAGTTTGAATGTATCTTCATAGGAATGAGTTGTGTAGTCAAATTAATGCTCATATGGGCTTCAGGAGGTCATCCTGAACAAAATACATGTTGAAGTGTGTGCATAAGTCCTTTGGTTTAGGCGTGACACTCAATTTGAGTTTTTATTGCTTTAAATGCATTTTCAGCCCGAGCTGAGCACGTTTTGTGAGTTTGAATGTATCTTCATAGGAATGAGTTGTGTAGTCAAATTAATGCTCATATGGGCTTCAGAAGGTCATCCTGAACAAAATACACGTTGAAGTGTGTGCATAAGTCCTTTGGTTTAGGCGTGACACTCAATTTGAGTTTTTATTGCTTTAAATGCATTTTCAGCCCGAGCTCAGCACGTTTTGTGACTTTGAATGTATCTTCATAGGAATGAGTTGTGTGGTCAAATTAATGCTCATTTAGGCGTCAGGTGGTCATCCTGAACAAAATACATGTTGAAGTGTGTGCATAAGTCCTTTGGTTTAGGCGTGACACTCAATTTGAGTTTTTATTGCTTTAAATGCATTTTCAGGCCGAGCAGAGCACGTTTTGTGTGTTTGAATGTATCTTCATAGGAATGAGTTGTGTGGTCAAATTAATGCTCATATGGGCTTCAGGAGGTCATCCTGAACAAAATACATGTTGAAGTGTGTGCATAAGTCCTTTGGTTTAGGCGTGACACTCAATTTGAGTTTTTATTCCTTTAAATGCATTTTCAGCCCGAGTTGAGCACGTTTTGTGAGTTTGAATGTATCTTCATAGGAATGAGTTGTGTGGTGAAATTATTGCTGATTTAGGCTTCAGGAGGTCATCCTGAACAAAATACATGTTGAAGTGTGTGCATAAGTCCTTTGGTTTAGGCGTGACACTCAATTTGAGTTTTTATTGCTTTAAATGCATTTTCAGCCCGAGCTGAGCACGTTTTGTGAGTTTGAATGTATCTTCATAGGAATGAGTTGTGTGGTCAAATTAATGCTCATTTAGGCGTCAGGTGGTCATCCTTTACAAAATACATGTTGAAGTGTGTGCATAAGTCCTTTGGTTTAGGCGTGACACTCAATTTGAGTTTTTATTGCTTTAAATGCATTTTCAGCCCGAGCTGAGCACGTTTTGTGAGTTTGAATGTATCTTCATAGGAATGAGTTGTGTAGTCAAATTAATGCTCATATGGGCTTCAGGAGGTCATCCTGAACAAAATACATGTTGAAGTGTGTGCATAAGTCCTTTGGTTTAGGTGTGACACTCAATTTGAGTTTTTATTGCTTTAAATGCATTTTCAGCCCGAGCTGAGCACGTTTTGTGAGTTTGAATGTATCTTCATAGGAATGAGTTGTGTAGTCAAATTAATGCTCATATGGGCTTCAGGATGTCATCCTGAACTAAATACATGTTGAAGTGTGTGCATAAGTCCTTTGGTTTAGGCGTGACACTCAATTTGAGTTTTTATTCCTTTAAATGCATTTTCAGCCCGAGTTGAGCACGTTTTGTGAGTTTGAATGTATCTTCATAGGAATGAGTTTTGTGGTCAAATTAATGCTCATTTAGGCTTCAGGTGGTCATCCTGAACTAAATACATGTTGAAGTGTGTGCATAAGTCCTTTGGTTTAGGCGTGACACTCAATTTGAGTTTTTATTGCTTTAAATGCATTTTCAGCCCGAGCTGAGCACGTTTTGTGAGTTTGAATGTATCTTCATAGGAATGAGTTGTGTGGTCAAATTAATGCCCATTTAGGCTTCAGGTGGTCATCCTGAACTAAATACATGTTGAAGTGTGTGCATAAGTCCTTTGGTTTAGGTGTGAAACTCAATTTGAGTTTTTATTGCTTTAAATGCATTTTCAGCCCGAGCTGAGCGCGTTTTGTGAGTTTGAATGTATCTTCATAAGAATGAGTTGTGTGGTCAAATTAATGCTTATTTAGGCTCCAGGAGGTCATCCTGAATAAAATACATGTTGAAGTGTGTGCATAAGTCCTTTGGTTTAGGCGTGACACTCAATTTGAATTTTTATTGCTTTAAATGCATTTTCAGCCCGAACTGAGCACGTTTTGTGAGTTTGAATGTATCTTCATAGGAATGAGTTGTGTAGTCAAATTAATGCTCATATGGGGTTCAGAAGGTCATCCTGAACAAAATACATGTTGAAGTGTGTGCATAAGTCCTTTGGTTTAGGTGTGACATTCAATTTGAGTTTTTATTGCTTTAAATGCATTTTCAGCCCGAGCTGAGCACGTTTTGTGAGTTTGAATGTATCTTCATAGGAATGAGTTGTGTGGTCAAATAATGCTCATTTAGGCTTCAGGTGGTCATCCTGAACTAAATACATGTTGAAGTGTGTGCATAAGTCCTTTGGTTTAGGTGTGACACTCAATTTGAGTTTTTATTGCTTTAAATGCATTTTCAGCCCGAGCTGAGCGTGTTTTGTGAGTTTGAATGTATCGTCATAGGAATGAGTTGTGTGGTCAAATTAATGCTTATTTAGGCTTCAGGAGGTCATCCTGAACAAAATACATGTTGAAGTGTGTGCATAAGTCCTTTGGTTTAGGCGTGAAACTCAATTTGAGTTTTTATTGCTTTAAATGCATTTTCAGCCCGAGCTGAGCACGTTTTGTGAGTTTGAATGTATCTTCATAGGAATGAGTTGTGTAGTCAAATTAATGGTCATATGGGCTTCGGGAGGTCATCCTGAACAAAATACATGTTGAAGTGTGTGCATAAGTCCTTTGGTTTAGGCGTGACACTCAATTTGAGTTTTTATTGCTTTAAATTAAATGCATTTTCAGCCCGAGCTGAGCGCGCTTTCTGACTTTGAATGTATCTTATTAGGAATGAGTTGTGTGGTCAAATTATTGCTGATTTAGGCTTCAGGAGGTCATCCTGAACAAAATACATGTTGAAGTGTGTGCATAAGTCCTTTGGTTTAGGTGTGACACTCAATTTGAGTTTTTATTGCTTTAAATGCATTTTCAGCCCGAGCTGAGCACGTTTTGTGACTTTGAATGTATCTTCATAGGAATGAGTTGTGTGGTCAAATTAATGCTCATTTAGGCGTCAGGTGGTCATCCTGAACAAAATACATGTTGAAGTGTGTGCACAAGTCCTTTGGTTTAGGCGTGACACTCAATTTGAGTTTTTATTGCTTTAAATGCATTTTCAGGCCGAGCAGAGCACGTTTTGTGTTTGAATGTATCTTCATAGGAATGAGTTGTGTGGTCAAATTAATGCTCATTTAGGCTTCAGGTGGTCATCGTGAACAAAATACATGTTGAAGTGTGTGCATAAGTCCTTTGGTTTAGGCGTGACACTCAATTTGAGTTTTTATTGCTTTAAATGCATTTTCAGCCCGAGCTGAGCACGTTTTGTGAGTTTGAATGTATCTTCATAGGAATGAGTTGTGTGGTCAAATTAATGCTCATATGGGCTTCAGGAGGTCATCCTGAACAAAATACATGTTGAAGTGTGTGCATAAGTCCTTTGGTTTAGGTGTGACACTCAATTTGAGTTTTTATTGCTTTAAATGCATTTTCAGCCCGAGCTGAGCACGTTTTGTGACTTTGAATGTATCTTCATAGGAATGAGTTGTGTGGTCAAATTAATGCTCATTTAGGCGTCAGGTGGTCATCCTGAACAAAATACATGTTGAAGTGTGTGCATAAGTCCTTTGGTTTAGGCGTGACACTCAATTTGAGTTTTTATTGCTTTAAATTAAATGCATTTTCAGCCCGAGCTGAGCGCACTTTCTGACTTTGAATGTATCTTCATAGGAATGAGTTGTGTGGTCAAATTAATGCTCATTTAGGCGTCAGGTGGTCATCCTGAACAAAATACATGTTGAAGTGTGTGCATAAGTCCTTTGGTTTAGGCGTGACACTCAATTTGAGTTTTTATTGCTTTAAATGCATTTTCAGCCCGAGCTGAGCACGTTTTGTGAGTTTGAATGTATCTTCATAGGAATGAGTTGTGTAGTCAAATTAATGCTCATATAGGCTTCAGGTGGTCATCCTGAACTAAATACATGTTGAAGTGTGTGCATAAGTCCTTTGGTTTAGGCGTGACACTCAATTTGAGTTTTTATTGCTTTAAATTAAATGCATTTTCAGCCCGAGCTGAGCGCGCTTTCTGACTTTGAATGTATCTTCATAGGAATGAGTTGTGTGGTGAAATTATTGCTGATTTAGGCTTCAGGAGGTCATCCTGAACAAAATACATGTTGAAGTGTGTGCATAAGTCCTTTGGTTTAGGCGTGACACTCAATTTGAGTTTTTATTGCTTTAAATGCATTTCCAGCCCGAGCTGAGCACGTTTTGTGAGTTTGAATGTATCTTCATAGGAATGAGTTGTGTGGTCAAATTAATGCTCATTTAGGCGTCAGGTGGTCATCCTGAACAAAATACATGTTGAAGTGTGTGCATAAGTCCTTTGGTTTAGGCGTGACACTCAATTTGAGTTTTTATTGCTTTAAATGCATTTTCAGGCCGAGCTGAGCACGTTTTGTGTGTTTGAATGTATCTTCATAGGAATGAGTTGTGTGGTCAAATTAATGCTCATATGGGCTTCAGGAGGTCATCCTGAACAAAATACATGTTGAAGTGTGTGCATAATCCTTTGGTTTAGGCTTGACACTCAATTTGAGTTTTTATTGCTTTAAATGCATTTTCAGCCCGAGTTGAGCACGTTTTGTGAGTTTGAATGTATCTTCATAGGAATGAGTTGTGTGGTCAAATTAATGCTCATTTAGGCTTCAGGTGGTCATCGTGAACAAAATACATGTTGAAGTGTGTGCATAGGTCCTTTGGTTTAGGCGTGACACTCAATTTGAGTTTTTATTGCTTTAAATGCATTTTCAGCCCGAGCTGAGCACGTTTTGTGAGTTTGAATGTATCTTCATGGAATGAGTTGTGTAGTCAAATTAATGCTCATATGGGCTTCAGGAGGTCATCCTGAACAAAATACATGTTGAAGTGTGTGCATAAGTCCTTTGGTTTAGGCGTGACACTCAATTTGAGTTTTTATTGCTTTAAATGCATTTTCAGCCCGAGCTGAGCACGTTTTGTGAGTTTGAATGTATCTTCATAGGAATGAGTTGTGTAGTCAAATTAATGCTCATATGGGCTTCAGGATGTCATCCTGAACTAAATACATGTTGAAGTGTGTGCATAAGTCCTTTGGTTTAGGCGTGACACTCAATTTGAGTTTTTATTGCTTTAAATGCATTTTCAGCCCGAGTTGAGCACGTTTTGTGAGTTTGAATGTATCTTCATAGGAATGAGTTGTGTGGTCAAATTAATGCTCATTTAGGCTTCAGGTGGTCATCCTGAACTAAATACATGTTGAAGTGTGTGCATAAGTCCTTTGGTTTAGGCGTGACACTCAATTTGAGTTTTTATTGCTTTAAATGCATTTTCAGCCCGAGCTGAGCACGTTTTGTGAGTTTGAATGTATCTTCATAGGAATGAGTTGTGTAGTCAAATTAATGCTCATATGGGCTTCAGGAGGTCATCCTGAACAAAATACATGTTGAAGTGTGTGCATAAGTCCTTTGGTTTAGGTGTGACACTCAATTTGAGTTTTTATTGCTTTAAATGCATTTTCAGCCCAAGCTGAGCACGTTTTGTGAGTTTGAATGTATCTTCATAGGAATGAGTTGTATGGTCAAATTAATGCTCATTTAGGCTTCAGGTGGTCATCCTGAACTAAATACATGTTGAAGTGTGTGCATAAGTCCTTTGGTTTAGGCGTGACACTCAATTTGAGTTTTTATTGCTTTAAATTAAATGCATTTTCAGCCCAAGCTGAGCGCGCTTTCTGACTTTGAATGTATCTTCATAGGAATGAGTTGTGTGGTCAAATTAATGCTCATTTAGGCGTCAGGTGGTCATCCTGAACAAAATACATGTTGAAGTGTGTGCATAAGTCCTTTGGTTTAGGCGTGACACTCAATTTGAGTTTTTATTGCTTTAAATGCATTTTCAGCCCGAGTTGAGCACGTTTTGTGAGTTTGAATGTATCTTCATAGGAATGAGTTGTGTAGTCAAATTAATCCTCATATGGGCTTCAGGAGGTCATCCTGAACAAAATACATGTTGAAGTGTGTGCATAAGTCCTTTGGTTTAGGCGTGACACTCAATTTGAGTTTTTATTGCTTTAAATGCATTTTCAGCCCGAGCTGAGCACGTTTTGTGAGTTTGAATGTATCTTCATAGAATGAGTTGTGTAGTCAAATTAATGCTCATATGGGCTTCAGGAGGTCATCCTGAACAAAATACATGTTGAAGTGTGTGCATAAGTCCTTTGGTTTAGGTGTGACACTCAATTTGAGTTTTTATTGCTTTAAATGCATTTTCAGCCCAAGCTGAGCACGTTTTGTGAGTTTGAATGTATCTTCATAGGAATGAGTTGTGTGGTCAAATTAATGCTCATTTAGGCTTCAGGTGGTCATCCTGAACTAAATACATGTTGAAGTGTGTGCATAAGTCCTTTGGTTTAGGCGTGACACTCAATTTGAGTTTTTATTGCTTTAAATTAAATGCATTTTCAGCCCGAGCTGAGCGCGCTTTCTGACTTTGAATGTATCTTCATAGGAATGAGTTGTGTGGTCAAATTAATGCTCATTTAGGCGTCAGGTGGTCATCCTGAACAAAATACATGTTGAAGTGTGTGCATAAGTCCTTTGGTTTAGGCGTGACACTCAATTTGAGTTTTTATTGCTTTAAATGCATTTTCAGCCCGAGCTGAGCACGTTTTGTGAGTTTGAATGTATCTTCATAGGAATGAGTTGTGTAGTCAAATTAATGCTCATATGGGCTTCAGGATGTCATCCTGAACTAAATACATGTTGAAGTGTGTGCATAAGTCCTTTGGTTTAGGCGTGACACTCAATTTGAGTTTTTATTCCTTTAAATGCATTTTCAGCCCGAGTTGAGCACGTTTTGTGAGTTTGAATGTATCTTCATAGGAATGAGTTTTGTGGTCAAATTAATGCTCATTTAGGCTTCAGGTGGTCATCCTGAACTAAATACATGTTGAAGTGTGTGCATAAGTCCTTTGGTTTAGGCGTGACACTCAATTTGAGTTTTTATTGCTTTAAATGCATTTTCAGCCCGAGCTGAGCACGTTTTGTGAGTTTGAATGTATCTTCATAGGAATGAGTTGTGTGGTCAAATTAATGCCCATTTAGGCTTCAGGTGGTCATCCTGAACTAAATACATGTTGAAGTGTGTGCATAAGTCCTTTGGTTTAGGTGTGAAACTCAATTTGAGTTTTTATTGCTTTAAATGCATTTTCAGCCCGAGCTGAGCGCGTTTTGTGAGTTTGAATGTATCTTCATAGGAATGAGTTGTGTGGTCAAATTAATGCTTATTTAGGCTCCAGGAGGTCATCCTGAATAAAATACATGTTGAAGTGTGTGCATAAGTCCTTTGGTTTAGGCGTGACACTCAATTTGAGTTTTTATTGCTTTAAATGCATTTTCAGGCCGAGCTGAGCACGTTTTGTGAGTTTGAATGTATCTTCATAGGAATGAGTTGTGTAGTCAAATTAATGCTCATATGGGGTTCAGAAGGTCATCCTGAACAAAATACATGTTGAAGTGTGTGCATAAGTCCTTTGGTTTAGGCGTGACACTCAATTTGAGTTTTTATTGCTTTAAATGCATTTTCAGCCCGAGCTGAGCACGTTTTGTGAGTTTGAATGTATCTTCATAGGAATGAGTTGTGTGGTCAAATTAATGCTCATTTAGGCTTCAGGTGGTCATCCTGAACAAAATACATGTTGAAGTGTGTGCATAAGTCCTTCGGTTTAGGTGTGACACTCAATTTGAGTTTTTATTGCTTTAAATGCATTTTCAGCCCGAGCTGAGCGCGTTTTGTGAGTTTGAATGTATCGTCATAGGAATGAGTTGTGTGGTCAAATTAATGCTTATTTAGGCTTCAGGAGGTCATCCTGAACAAAATACATGTTGAAGTGTGTGCATAAGTCCTTTGGTTTAGGCGTGACACTCAATTTGATTTTTTATTGCCTTAAATTAAATGCATTTTCAGCCCGAGCTGAGCGCACTTTCTGACTTTGAATGTATCTTCATTGGAATGAGTTGTGTGGTCAAATTATTGCTGATTTAGGCTTCAGGAGGTCATCCTGAACTAAATACATGTTGAAGTGTGTGCATAAGTCCTTTGGTTTAGGCGTGACACTCAATTTGAGTTTTTATTGCTTTAAATGCATTTTCAGCCCGAGCTGAGTACGTTTTCCGAGTTTGAATGTATCTTCATAGGAATGAGTTGTGTGGTCAAATTAATGCTCATTTAGGCTTCAGGTGGTCATCCTGAACTAAATACATGTTGAAGTGTGGGCATAAGTCCTTTGGTTTAGGCGTGACACTCAGTTTGAGTTTTTATTGCTTTAAATGCATTTTCAGCCCGAGCTGAGCACGTTTTGTGAGTTTGAATGTATCTTTATAGGAATGAGTTGTGTAGTCAAATTAATGCTCATATGGGCTTCAGGAGGTCATCCTGAACAAAACACATGTTGAAGTGTGTGCATAAGTCCTTTGGTTTAGGTGTGACACTCACTTTGAGTTTTTATTGCTTTAAATGCATTTTCAGCCCGAGCTGAGCGCGCTTTCTGACTTTGAATGTATCTTCATAGGAATGAGTTGTGTGGTCAAATTATTGCTCATTTAGGCTTCAGGAGGTCATCCTGAACAAAATACATGTTGAAGTGTGTGCATAAGTCCTTTGGTTTAGGTGTGACACTCAATTTGAGTTTTTATTGCTTTAAATGCATTTTCAGCCCGAGCTGAGCGCGCTTTCTGACTTTGAATGTATCTTCATAGGAATGAGTTGTGTGGTCAAATTAATGCTCATATGGGCTTCAGGAGGTCATCCTGAACAAAATACATGTTGAAGTGTGTGCATAAGTCCTTTGGTTTAGGCGTGACACTCAATTTGAGTTTTTATTGCTTTAAATTAAATGCATTTTCAGCCCGAGCTGAGCGCGCTTTCTGACTTTTAATGTATCTTCATAGGAATGAGTTGTGTGGTCAAATTAATGCTCATATGGGCTTCAGGAGGTCATCCTGAACAAAATACATGTTGAAGTGTGTGAATAAGTCCTTTAGTTTAGGTGTGACACTCAATTTGAGTTTTATTGCTTTAAATGCATTTTCAGCCCGAGCTGAGCACGTTTTGTGAGTTTGAATGTATCTTCATAGGAATGAGTTGTGTGGTCAAATTAATGCTCATATGGGCTTCAGGAGGTCATCCTGAACAAAATACATGTTGAAGTGTGTGCATAAGTCCTTTGGTTTAGGCGTGACACTCAATTTGAGTTTTTATTGCTTTAAATGCATTTTCAGGCCGAGCTGAGCACGTTTTGTGAGTTTGAATGTATCTTCATAGGAATGAGTTTTGTGGTCAAATTAATGCTCATTTAGGCTTCAGGTGGTCATCCTGAACTAAATACATGTTGAAGTGTGTGCATAAGTCCTTTGGTTTAGGCGTGACACTCAATTTGAGTTTTTATTGCTTTAAATGCATTTTCAGCCCGAACTGAGCACGTTTTGTGAGTTTGAATGTATCTTCATAGGAATGAGTTGTGTAGTCAAATTAATGCTCATATGGGGTTCAGAAGGTCATCCTGAACAAAATACATGTTGAAGTGTGTGCATAAGTCCTTTGGTTTAGGTGTGACATTCAATTTGAGTTTTTATTGCTTTAAATGCATTTTCAGCCCGAGCTGAGCACGTTTTGTGAGTTTGAATGTATCTTCATAGGAATGAGTTGTGTGGTCAAATAATGCTCATTTAGGCTTCAGGTGGTCATCCTGAACTAAATACATGTTGAAGTGTGTGCATAAGTCCTTTGGTTTAGGTGTGACACTCAATTTGAGTTTTTATTGCTTTAAATGCATTTTCAGCCCGAGCTGAGCGTGTTTTGTGAGTTTGAATGTATCGTCATAGGAATGAGTTGTGTGGTCAAATTAATGCTTATTTAGGCTTCAGGAGGTCATCCTGAACAAAATACATGTTGAAGTGTGTGCATAAGTCCTTTGGTTTAGGCGTGAAACTCAATTTGAGTTTTTATTGCTTTAAATGCATTTTCAGCCCGAGCTGAGCACGTTTTGTGAGTTTGAATGTATCTTCATAGGAATGAGTTGTGTAGTCAAATTAATGGTCATATGGGCTTCGGGAGGTCATCCTGAACAAAATACATGTTGAAGTGTGTGCATAAGTCCTTTGGTTTAGGCGTGACACTCAATTTGAGTTTTTATTGCTTTAAATTAAATGCATTTTCAGCCCGAGCTGAGCGCGCTTTCTGACTTTGAATGTATCTTATTAGGAATGAGTTGTGTGGTCAAATTATTGCTGATTTAGGCTTCAGGAGGTCATCCTGAACAAAATACATGTTGAAGTGTGTGCATAAGTCCTTTGGTTTAGGTGTGACACTCAATTTGAGTTTTTATTGCTTTAAATGCATTTTCAGCCCGAGCTGAGCACGTTTTGTGACTTTGAATGTATCTTCATAGGAATGAGTTGTGTGGTCAAATTAATGCTCATTTAGGCGTCAGGTGGTCATCCTGAACAAAATACATGTTGAAGTGTGTGCACAAGTCCTTTGGTTTAGGCGTGACACTCAATTTGAGTTTTTATTGCTTTAAATGCATTTTCAGGCCGAGCAGAGCACGTTTTGTGTTTGAATGTATCTTCATAGGAATGAGTTGTGTGGTCAAATTAATGCTCATTTAGGCTTCAGGTGGTCATCGTGAACAAAATACATGTTGAAGTGTGTGCATAAGTCCTTTGGTTTAGGCGTGACACTCAATTTGAGTTTTTATTGCTTTAAATGCATTTTCAGCCCGAGCTGAGCACGTTTTGTGAGTTTGAATGTATCTTCATAGGAATGAGTTGTGTGGTCAAATTAATGCTCATATGGGCTTCAGGAGGTCATCCTGAACAAAATACATGTTGAAGTGTGTGCATAAGTCCTTTGGTTTAGGTGTGACACTCAATTTGAGTTTTTATTGCTTTAAATGCATTTTCAGCCCGAGCTGAGCACGTTTTGTGACTTTGAATGTATCTTCATAGGAATGAGTTGTGTGGTCAAATTAATGCTCATTTAGGCGTCAGGTGGTCATCCTGAACAAAATACATGTTGAAGTGTGTGCATAAGTCCTTTGGTTTAGGCGTGACACTCAATTTGAGTTTTTATTGCTTTAAATTAAATGCATTTTCAGCCCGAGCTGAGCGCACTTTCTGACTTTGAATGTATCTTCATAGGAATGAGTTGTGTGGTCAAATTAATGCTCATTTAGGCGTCAGGTGGTCATCCTGAACAAAATACATGTTGAAGTGTGTGCATAAGTCCTTTGGTTTAGGCGTGACACTCAATTTGAGTTTTTATTGCTTTAAATGCATTTTCAGGCCGAGCTGAGCACGTTTTGTGTGTTTGAATGTATCTTCATAGGAATGAGTTGTGTGGTCAAATTAATGCTCATATGGGCTTCAGGAGGTCATCCTGAACAAAATACATGTTGAAGTGTGTGCATAATCCTTTGGTTTAGGCTTGACACTCAATTTGAGTTTTTATTGCTTTAAATGCATTTTCAGCCCGAGTTGAGCACGTTTTGTGAGTTTGAATGTATCTTCATAGGAATGAGTTGTGTGGTCAAATTAATGCTCATTTAGGCTTCAGGTGGTCATCGTGAACAAAATACATGTTGAAGTGTGTGCATAGGTCCTTTGGTTTAGGCGTGACACTCAATTTGAGTTTTTATTGCTTTAAATGCATTTTCAGCCCGAGCTGAGCACGTTTTGTGAGTTTGAATGTATCTTCATAGGAATGAGTTGTGTAGTCAAATTAATGCTCATATGGGCTTCAGGAGGTCATCCTGAACAAAATACATGTTGAAGTGTGTGCATAAGTCCTTTGGTTTAGGCGTGACACTCAATTTGAGTTTTTATTGCTTTAAATGCATTTTCAGCCCGAGCTGAGCACGTTTTGTGAGTTTGAATGTATCTTCATAGGAATGAGTTGTGTAGTCAAATTAATGCTCATATGGGCTTCAGGATGTCATCCTGAACTAAATACATGTTGAAGTGTGTGCATAAGTCCTTTGGTTTAGGCGTGACACTCAATTTGAGTTTTTATTGCGTTAAATGCATTTTCAGCCCGAGTTGAGCACGTTTTGTGAGTTTGAATGTATCTTCATAGGAATGAGTTGTGTGGTCAAATTAATGCTCATTTAGGCTTCAGGTGGTCATCCTGAACTAAATACATGTTGAAGTGTGTGCATAAGTCCTTTGGTTTAGGCGTGACACTCAATTTGAGTTTTTATTGCTTTAAATGCATTTTCAGCCCGAGCTGAGCACGTTTTGTGAGTTTGAATGTATCTTCATAGGAATGAGTTGTGTAGTCAAATTAATGCTCATATGGGCTTCAGGAGGTCATCCTGAACAAAATACATGTTGAAGTGTGTGCATAAGTCCTTTGGTTTAGGTGTGACACTCAATTTGAGTTTTTATTGCTTTAAATGCATTTTCAGCCCAAGCTGAGCACGTTTTGTGAGTTTGAATGTATCTTCATAGGAATGAGTTGTGTGGTCAAATTAATGCTCATTTAGGCTTCAGGTGGTCATCCTGAACTAAATACATGTTGAAGTGTGTGCATAAGTCCTTTGGTTTAGGCGTGACACTCAATTTGAGTTTTTATTGCTTTAAATTAAATGCATTTTCAGCCCAAGCTGAGCGCGCTTTCTGACTTTGAATGTATCTTCATAGGAATGAGTTGTGTGGTCAAATTAATGCTCATTTAGGCGTCAGGTGGTCATCCTGAACAAAATACATGTTGAAGTGTGTGCATAAGTCCTTTGGTTTAGGCGTGACACTCAATTTGAGTTTTTATTGCTTTAAATGCATTTTCAGCCCGAGCTGAGCACGTTTTGTGAGTTTGAATGTGTCTTCATAGGAATGAGTTGTGTAGTCAAATTAATGCTCATATGGGCTTCAGGATGTCATCCTGAACTAAATACATGTTGAAGTGTGTGCATAAGTCCTTTGGTTTAGGCGTGACACTCAATTTGAGTTTTTATTGCTTTAAATTAAATGCATTTTCAGCCCAAGCTGAGCGCGCTTTCTGACTTTGAATGTATCTTCATAGGAATGAGTTGTGTGGTCAAATTAATGCTCATATGGGCTTCAGGAGGTCATCCTGAACAAAATACATGTTGAAGTGTGTGCATAAGTCCTTTGGTTTAGGTGTGACACTCAATTTGAGTTTTTATTGCTTTAAATGCATTTTCAGCCCAAGCTGAGCACGTTTTGTGAGTTTGAATGTATCTTCATAGGAATGAGTTGTGTAGTCAAATTAATGCTCATATGGGCTTCAGGATGTCATCCTGAACTAAATACATGTTGAAGTGTGTGCATAAGTCCTTTGGTTTAGGCGTGACACTCAATTTGAGTTTTTATTCCTTTAAATGCATTTTCAGCCCGAGTTGAGCACGTTTTGTGAGTTTGAATGTATCTTCATAGGAATGAGTTGTGTAGTCAAAATAATGCTCATATGGGGTTCAGAAGGTCATCCTGAACAAAATACATGTTGAAGTGTGTGCATAAGTCCTTTGGTTTAGGCGTGACACTCAATTTGAGTTTTTATTGCTTTAAATGCATTTTCAGCCCGAGCTGAGCACGTTTTGTGAGTTTGAATGTATCTTCATAGGAATGAGTTGTGTGGTCAAATTAATGCTCATTTAGGCTTCAGGTGGTCATCCTGAACTAAATACATGTTGAAGTGTGGGCATAAGTCCTTTGGTTTAGGCGTGACACTCAATTTGAGTTTTTATTGCTTTAAATGCATTTTCAGCCCGAGCTGAGCACGTTTTGTGAGTTTGAATGTATCTTTATAGGAATGAGTTGTGTAGTCAAATTAATGCTCATATGGGCTTCAGGAGGTCATCCTGAACAAAATACATGTTGAAGTGTGTGCATAAGTCCTTTGGTTTAGGTGTGACACTCACTTTGAGTTTTTATTGCTTTAAATGCATTTTCAGCCCGAGCTGAGCACGTTTTGTGAGTTTGAATGTATCTTCATAGGAATGAGTTGTGTAGTCAAATTAATGCTCATTTAGGCTTCAGGTGGTCATCCTGAACTAAATACATGTTGAAGTGTGTGCATAAGTCCTTTGGTTTAGGCGTGGCACTCAATTTGAGTTTTTATTGCTTTAAATGCATTTTCAGCCCGAGCTGAGCGCGCTTTCTGACTTTGAATGTATCTTCATAGGAATGAGTTGTGTCGTCAAATTATTGCTCATTTAGGCTTCAGGAGGTCATCCTGAACAAAATACATGTTGAAGTGTGTGCATAAGTCCTTTGGTTTAGGCGTGACACTCAATTTGAGTTTTTATTGCTTTAAATGCATTTTCAGCCCGAGCTGAGCGCGCTTTCTGACTTTGAATGTATCTTCATAGGAATGAGTTGTGTGGTCAAATTAATGCTCATATGGGCTTCAGGAGGTCATCCTGAACAAAATACATGTTGAAGTGTGTGCATAAGTCCTTTGGTTTAGGCGTGACACTCAATTTGAGTTTTTATTGCTTTAAATTAAATGCATTTTCAGCCCGAGCTGAGCGCGCTTTCTGACTTTTAATGTATCTTCATAGGAATGAGTTGTGTGGTCAAATTAATGCTCATATGGGCTTCAGGAGGTCATCCTGAACAAAATACATGTTGAAGTGTGTGAATAAGTCCTTTAGTTTAGGTGTGACACTCAATTTGAGTTTTATTGCTTTAAATGCATTTTCAGCCCGAGCTGAGCACGTTTTGTGAGTTTGAATGTATCTTCATAGGAATGAGTTGTGTGGTCAAATTAATGCTCATATGGGCTTCAGGAGGTCATCCTGAACAAAATACATGTTGAAGTGTGTGCATAAGTCCTTTGGTTTAGGTGTGACACTCAATTTGAGTTTTATTGCTTTAAATGCATTTTCAGCCCGAGCTGAGCACGTTTTGTGAGTTTGAATGTATCTTCATAGGAATGAGTTGTGTGGTCAAATTAATGCTCATATGGGCTTCAGGAGGTCATCCTGAACAAAATACATGTTGAAGTGTGTGCATAAGTCCTTTGGTTTAGGTGTGACACTCAATTTGAGTTTTTATTGCTTTAAATGCATTTTTAGCCCGAGCTGAGCACGTTTTTTGAGTTTGAATGTATCTTCATAGGAATGAGTTGTGTGGTCAAATTATTGCTCATTTAGGCTTCAGGAGGTCATCCTGAACAAAATACATGTTGAAGTGTGTGCATAAGTCCTTTGGTTTAGGCGTGACACTCAATTTGAGTTTTTATTGCTTTAAATGCATTTTCAGCCCGAGCTGAGCACGTTTTGTGAGTTTGAATGTATCTTCATAGAATGAGTTGTGTGGTCAAATTAATGCTCATTTAGGCTTCAGGTGGTCATCCTGAACAATATACATGTTGAAGTGTGTGCATAAGTCCTTTGGTTTAGGCGTGACATTCAATTTGAGTTTTTATTGCATTAAATGCATTTTCAGCCTGAGCTGAGCATGGTTTATGAGTTTGAATGTATCTTCATAGGAATGAGTTGTGTGGTCAAATTAATGCTCATTTAGGCTTCAGGTGGTCATCCTGAACTAAATACATGTTGAAGTGTGTGCATAAGTCCTTTGGTTTAGGCGTGACACTCAATTTGAGTTTTTATTGCTTTAAATTAAATGCATTTTCAGCCCGAGCTGAGCGCGCTTTCTGACTTTGAATGTATCTTCATAGGAATGAGTTGTGTGGTCAAATTAATGCTTATTTAGGCTTCAGGAGGTCATCCTGAACAAAATACATGTTGAAGTGTGTGCATAAGTCCTTTGGTTTAGGCGTGACACTCAATTTGAGTTTTTATTGCTTTAAATGCATTTTCAGACCGAGCTGAGCACGTTTTGTGAGTTTGAATGTATCTTCATAGGAATGAGTTGTGTGGTCAAATTAATGCTCATTTAGGCTTCAGGAGGACATCCTGAACTAAATACATGTTGAAGTGTGTGCATAAGTCCTTTGGTTTAGGCGTGACACTCAATTTGAGTTTTTATTGCTTTAAATTAAATGCATTTTCAGCCCGAGCTGAGCGCGCTTTCTGACTTTTAATGTATCTTCATAGGAATAAGTTGTGTGGTCAAATTAATGCTCATATGGGCTTCAGGAGGTCATCCTGAACAAAATACATGTTGAAGTGTGTGAATAAGTCCTTTAGTTTAGGTGTGACACTCAATTTGAGTTTTATTGCTTTAAATGCATTTTCAGCCCGAGCTGAGCACGTTTTGTGAGTTTGAATGTATCTTCATAGGAATGAGTTGTGTGGTCAAATTAATGCTCATATGGGCTTCAGGAGGTCATCCTGAACAAAATACATGTTGAAGTGTGTGCATAAGTCCTTTGGTTTAGGTGTGACACTCAATTTGAGTTTTATTGCTTTAAATGCATTTTCAGCCCGAGCTGAGCACGTTTTGTGAGTTTGAATGTATCTTCATAGGAATGAGTTGTGTGGTCAAATTAATGCTCATATGGGCTTCAGGAGGTCATCCTGAACAAAATACATGTTGAAGTGTGTGCATAAGTCCTTTGGTTTAGGTGTGACACTCAATTTGAGTTTTTATTGCTTTAAATGCATTTTTAGCCCGAGCTGAGCACGTTTTTTGAGTTTGAATGTATCTTCATAGGAATGAGTTGTGTGGTCAAATTATTGCTCATTTAGGCTTCAGGAGGTCATCCTGAACAAAATACATGTTGAAGTGTGTGCATAAGTCCTTTGGTTTAGGCGTGACACTCAATTTGAGTTTTTATTGCTTTAAATGCATTTTCAGCCCGAGCTGAGCACGTTTTGTGAGTTTGAATGTATCTTCATAGAATGAGTTGTGTGGTCAAATTAATGCTCATTTAGGCTTCAGGTGGTCATCCTGAACAATATACATGTTGAAGTGTGTGCATAAGTCCTTTGGTTTAGGCGTGACATTCAATTTGAGTTTTTATTGCATTAAATGCATTTTCAGCCTGAGCTGAGCATGGTTTATGAGTTTGAATGTATCTTCATAGGAATGAGTTGTGTGGTCAAATTAATGCTCATTTAGGCTTCAGGTGGTCATCCTGAACTAAATACATGTTGAAGTGTGTGCATAAGTCCTTTGGTTTAGGCGTGACACTCAATTTGAGTTTTTATTGCTTTAAATTAAATGCATTTTCAGCCCGAGCTGAGCGCGCTTTCTGACTTTGAATGTATCTTCATAGGAATGAGTTGTGTGGTCAAATTAATGCTTATTTAGGCTGCAGGAGGTCATCCTGAACAAAATACATGTTGAAGTGTGTGCATAAGTCCTTTGGTTTAGGCGTGACACTCAATTTGAGTTTTTATTGCTTTAAATGCATTTTCAGACCGAGCTGAGCACGTTTTGTGAGTTTGAATGTATCTTCATAGGAATGAGTTGTGTGGTCAAATTAATGCTCATTTAGGCTTCAGGAGGACATCCTGAACTAAATACATGTTGAAGTGTGTGCATAAGTCCTTTGGTTTAGGCGTGACACTCAATTTGAGTTTTTATTGCTTTAAATGCATTTTCAGCCCGAGCTGAGCACGTTTTGTGAGTTTGAATGTATCTTCATAGGAATGAGTTGCGTGGTCAAATTAATGCTCATATAGGCTTCAGGAGGTCATCCTGAACAAAATACATGTTGAAGTGTGTGCATAAGTCCTTTGGTTTAGGCGTGACACTCAATTTGAGTTTTTATTGCTTTAAATGCATTTTCAGCCCGAGTTGAGCACGTTTTGTGAGTTTGAATGTATCTTCATAGGAATGAGTTGTGTAGTCAAATTAATGCTCATATGGGCTTCAGGATGTCATCCTGAACTAAATACATGTTGAAGTGTGTGCATAAGTCCTTTGGTTTAGGTGTGACACTAAATTTGAGTTTTTATTGCTTTAAATGCATTTTCAGCCCGAGCTGAGCGCGTTTTGTGAGTTTGAATGTATCTTCATAGGAATGAGTTGTGTGGTCAAATTAATGCTCATTTAGGCTTCAGGTGGTCATCCTGAACTAAATACATGTTGAATTGTGTGCATAAGTCCTTTGGTTTCGGCGTGACACTCAATTTGAGTTTTTTTTGCTTTAAATTAAATGCATTTTCAGCCCGAGCTGAGCGCGTTTTCTGACTATGAATGTATCTTCATAGGAATGAGTTGTGTGGTCAAATTAATGCTCATATGGGCTTCAGGAGGTCATCCTTAACAAAATACATGTTGAAGTGTGTGAATAAGTCCTTTGGTTTAGGTGTGACACTCAATTTGAGTTTTATTGCTTTAAATGCATTTTCAGCCCGAGCTGAGCACGTTTTGTGAGTTTGAATGTATCTTCATAGGAATGAGTTGTGTGGTCAAATTAATGCTCATATGGGCTTCAGGAGGTCATCCTGAACAAAATACATGTTGAAGTGTGTGCATAAGTCCTTTGGTTTAGGTGTGACACTCAATTTGAGTTTTTATTGCTTTAAATGCATTTTCAGCCCGAGCTGAGCACGTTTTTTGAGTTTGAATGTATCTTCATAGGAATGAGTTGTGTGGTCAAATTATTGCTCATTTAGGCTTCAGGAGGTCATCCTGAACAAAATACATGTTGAAGTGTGTGCATAAGTCCTTTGGTTTAGGCGTGACACTCAATTTGAGTTTTTATTGCTTTAAATGCATTTTCAGCCCGAGCTGAGCACGTTTTGTGAGTTTGAATGTATCTTCATAGAATGAGTTGTGTGGTCAAATTAATGCTCATTTAGGCTTCAGGTGGTCATCCTGAACAAAATACATGTTGAAGTGTGTGCATAAGTCCTTTGGTTTAGGCGTGACATTCAATTTGAGTTTTTATTGCATTAAATGCATTTTCAGCCCGAGCTGAGCACGTTTTGTGAGTTTGAATGTATCTTCATAGGAATGAGTTGTGTGGTCAAATTAATGCTCATTTAGGCTTCAGGAGGACATCCTGAACTAAATACATGTTGAAGTGTGTGCATAAGTCCCTTGGTTTAGGCGTGACACTCAATTTGAGTTTTTATTGCTTTAAATGCATTTTCAGCCCGAGCTGAGCACGTTTTGTGAGTTTGAATGTATCTTCATTGGAATGAGTTGTGTAGTCAAATTAATTTTCATATGGGCTTCAGAAGGTCATCCTGAACAAAATACATGTTGAAGTGTGTGCATAAGTCCTTTGGTTTAGGTGTGACACTCAATTTGAGTTTTTATTGCTTTAAATGCATTTTCAGCCCGAGCTGAGCACGTTTTGTGAGTTTGAATGTATCTTCATAGGAATGAGTTGTGTGGTCAAATTAATGCTCATTTAGGCTTCAGGTGGTCATCCTGAACTAAATACATGTTGAAGTGTGTGCATAAGTCCTTTGGTTTAGGCGTGACACTCAATTTGAGTTTTTATTGCTTTAAATGCATTTTCAGCCCGAGCTGAGCACGTTTTGTGAGTTTGAATGGATCTTCATAGGAATGAGTTCTGTAGTCAAATTAATGCTCATATGGGCTTCAGGAGGTCATCCTAAACAAAATACATGCTGAAGTGTGTGCATAAGTCCTTTGGTTTAGGTGTGACACTCAATTTGAGTTTTTATTGCTTTAAATGCATTTTCAGCCCGAGCTGAGCACGTTTTGTGAGTTTGAATGTATCTTCATAGGAATGAGTTGTGTGGTCAAATTAATGCTCATTTAGGCTTCAGGTGGTCATCCTGAACTAAATACATGTTGAAGTGTGTGCATAAGTCCTTTGGTTTAGGCGTGACACTCAATTTGAGTTTTTATTGCTTAAAATTAAATGCATTTTCAGCCCGAGCTGAGCGCGCTTTCTGACTTTGAATGTATCTTCATAGGAATGAGTTGTGTGGTCAAATTAATGCTCATTTAGGCGTCAGGTGGTCATCCTGAACAAAATACATGTTGAAGTGTGTGCATAAGTCCTTTGGTTTAGGCGTGACACTCAATTTGAGTTTTTATTGCTTTAAATGCATTTTCAGCCCGAGCTGAGCACGTTTTGTGAGTTTGAATGTATCTTCATAGGAATGAGTTGTGTAGTCAAATTAATGCTCATATGGGCTTCAGGAGGTCATCCTGAACAAAATACATATTGAAGTGTGTGCATAAGTCCTTTGGTTTAGGCGTGACACTCAATTTGAGTTTTTATTGCTTTAAATGCATTTTCAGCCCGAGTTGAGCACGTTTTGTGAGTTTGAATGTATCTTCATAGGAATGAGTTTTGTAGACAAATTAATGCTCATATGGGCTTCAGGATGTCATCCTGAACTAAATACATGTTGAAGTGTGTGCATAAGTCCTTTGGTTTAGGTGTGACACTAAATTTGAGTTTTTATTGCTTTAAATGCATTTTCAGCCCGAGCTGAGCGCGTTTTGTGAGTTTGAATGTATCTTCATAGGAATGAGTTGTGTGGTCAAATTAATGCTTATTTAGGCTTCAGGAGGTCACCCTGAACAAAATACATGTTGTAGTGTGTGCATAAGTCCTTTGGTTTAGGCGTGACACTCAATTTGAGTTTTTATTGCTTTAAATGCATTTTCAGCCCGAGTTGAGCACGTTTTGTGAGTTTGAATGTATCTTCATAGGAATGAGTTTTGTAGACAAATTAATGCTCATATGGGCTTCAGGATGTCATCCTGAACTAAATACATGTTGAAGTGTGTGCATAAGTCCTTTGGTTTAGGTGTGACACTAAATTTGAGTTTTTATTGCTTTAAATGCATTTTCAGCCCGAGCTGAGCGCGTTTTGTGAGTTTGAATGTATCTTCATAGGAATGAGTTGTGTGGTCAAATTAATGCTTATTTAGGCTTCAGGAGGTCACCCTGAACAAAATACATGTTGTAGTGTGTGCATAAGTCCTTTGGTTTAGGCGTGACACTCAATTTGAGTTTTTATTGCTTTAAATGCATTTTCAGGCCGAGCTGAGCGCGTTTTGTGAGTTTGAATGTATCTTCATAGGAATGAGTTGTGTGGTCAAATTAATGCTCATTTAGGCGTCAGGTGGTCATTCTGAACAAAATACATGTTGAAGTGTGTGCATAAGTCCTTTGGTTTAGGCGTGACACCCAATTTGAGTTTTTATTGCTTTAAATGCATTTTCAGCCCGAGCTGAGCACGTTTTGTGAGTTTGAATGTATCTTCATAGGAATGAGTTGTGTGGTCAAATTAATGCTCATTTAGGCTTCAGGTGGTCATCCTGAACTAAATACATGTTGAAGTGTGTGCATAAGTCCTTTGGTTTAGGCGTGACAATCAATTTGAGTTTTTATTGCTTTAAATTAAATGCATTTTCAGCCCGAGCTGAGCGCGCTTTCTGACTTTGAATGTATCTTCATAGGAATGAGTTGTGTGGTCAAATTAATGCTCATTTGGGCGTCAGGTGGTCATCCTGAACAAAATACATGTTGAAGTGTGTGCATAAGTCCTTTGGTTTAGGCGTGACACTCAATTTGAGTTTTTATTGCTTTAAATGCATTTTCAGCCCGAGCTGAGCACGTTTTGTGAGTTTGAATGTATCTTCATAGGAATGAGTTGTGTAGTCAAATTAATGCTCATATGGGCTTCAGGAGGTCATCCTGAACAAAATACATGTTGAAGTGTGTGCATAAGTCCTTTGGTTTAGGCGTGACACTCAATTTGAGTTTTTATTGCTTTAAATGCATTTTCATCCCGAGTTGAGCACGTTTTGTGAGTTTGAATGTATCTTCATAGGAATGAGTTTTGTAGACAAATTAATGCTCATATGGGCTTCAGGATGTCATCCTGAACTAAATACATGTTGAAGTGTGTGCATAAGTCCTTTGGTTTAGGTGTGACACTAAATTTGAGTTTTTATTGCTTTAAATGCATTTTCAGCCCGAGCTGAGCGCGTTTTGTGAGTTTGAATGTATCTTCATAGGAATGAGTTGTGTGGTCAAATTAATGCTTATTTAGGCTTCAGGAGGTCACCCTGAACAAAATACATGTTGTAGTGTGTGCATAAGTCCTTTGGTTTAGGCGTGACACTCAATTTGAGTTTTTATTGCTTTAAATGCATTTTCAGCCCGAGCTGAGCGCGTTTTGTGAGTTTGAATGTATCTTCATAGGAATGAGTTGTGTGGTCAAATTAATGCTCATTTAGGCGTCAGGTGGTCATCCTGAACAAAATACATGTTGAAGTGTGTGCATAAGTCCTTTGGTTTAGGCGTGACACTCAATTTGAGTTTTTATTGCTTTAAATGCATTTTCAGGCCGAGCTGAGCACGTTTTGTGTGTTTGAATGTATCTTCATAGGAATGAGTTGTGTGGTCAAATTAATGCTCATATGGGCTTCAGGAGGTCATCCTGAACAAAATACATGTTGAAGTGTGTGCATAAGTCCTTTGGTTTAGGCGTGACACTCAATTTGAGCTTTTATTGCTTTAAATGCATTTTCAGCCCGAGTTGAGCACGTTTTGTGAGTTTGAATGTATCTTCATAGGAATGAGTTGTGTGGTCAAATTAATGCTCATTTAGGCTTCAGGTGGTCATCGTGAACAAAATACATGTTGAAGTGTGTGCATAAGTCCTTTGGTTTAGGCGTGACACTCAATTTGAGTTTTTATTGCTTTAAATGCATTTTCAGCCCGAGCTGAGCACGTTTTGTTAGTTTGAATGTATCTTCATAGGAATGAGTTGTGCAGTTAAATGAATGCTCATTTAGGCTTCAGGTGGTCATCCTGAACAAAATACATGTTGAAGTGTGTGCATAAGTCCTTTGGTTTAGGCGTGACACTCAATTTGAGTTTTTATTGCTTTAAATGCATTTTCAGCCCGAGCTGAGCACGTTTTGTGAGTTTGAATGTATCTTCATAGGAATGAGTTGTGTAGTCAAATTAATGCTCATATGGGCTTCAGGAGGTCATCCTGAACAAAATACATGTTGAAGTGTGTGCATAAGTCCTTTGGTTTAGGCGTGACACTCAATTTGAGTTTTTATTGCTTTAAATGCATTTTCAGCCCGAGTTGAGCACGTTTTGTGAGTTTGAATGTATCTTCATAGGAATGAGTTTTGTAGACAAATTAATGCTCATATGGGCTTCAGGATGTCATCCTGAACTAAATACATGTTGAAGTGTGTGCATAAGTCCTTTGGTTTAGGTGTGACACTAAATTTGAGTTTTTATTGCTTTAAATGCATTTTCAGCCCGAGCTGAGCGCGTTTTGTGAGTTTGAATGTATCTTCGTAGGAATGAGTTGTGTGGTCAAATTAATGCTTATTTAGGCTTCAGGAGGTCACCCTGAACAAAATACATGTTGTAGTGTGTGCATAAGTCCTTTGGTTTAGGCGTGACACTCAATTTGAGTTTTTATTGCTTTAAATGCATTTTCAGGCCGAGCTGAGCGCGTTTTGTGAGTTTGAATGTATCTTCATAGGAATGAGTTGTGTGGTCAAATTAATGCTCATTTAGGCGTCAGGTGGTCATTCTGAACAAAATACATGTTGAAGTGTGTGCATAAGTCCTTTGGTTTAGGCGTGACACTCAATTTGAGTTTTTATTGCTTTAAATGCATTTTCAGGCCGAGCTGGGCACGTTTTGTGTGTTTGAATGTATCTTCATAGGAATGAGTTGTGTGGTCAAATTAATGCTCATATGGGCTTCAGGAGGTCATCCTGAACAAAATACATGTTGAAGTGTGTGCATAAGTCCTTTGGTTTAGGTGTGACACTAAATTTGAGTTTTTATTGCTTTAAATGCATTTTCAGCCCGAGCTGAGCACGTTTTGTGAGTTTGAATGTATCTTCATAGGAATGAGTTGTGTGGTCAAATTAATGCTCATTTAGGCTTCAGGTGGTCATCCTGAACTAAATACATGTTGAAGTGTGTGCATAAGTCCTTTGGTTTAGGCGTGACACTCAATTTGAGTTTTTATTGCTTTAAATTAAATGCATTTTCAGCCCGAGCTGAGCACGTTTTGTGAGTTTGAATGTATCTTCATAGGAATGAGTTGTGTGGTCAAATTAATGCTCATTTAGGCTTCAGGTGGTCACCGTGAACAAAATACATGTTGAAGTGTGTGCATAAGTCCTTTGGTTTAGGCGTGACACTCAATTTGAGTTTTTATTGCTTTAAATGCATTTTCAGCCCGAGCTGAGCACGTTTTGTGAGTTTGAATGTATCTTCATAGGAATGAGTTGTGTAGTCAAATTAATGCTCATATGGGCTTCAGGAGGTCATCCTGAACAAAATACATGTTGAAGTGTGTGCATAAGTCCTTTGGTTTAGGCGTGACACTCAATTTGAGTTTTTATTGCTTTAAATGCATTTTCAGCCCGAGCTGAGCACGTTTTGTGAGTTTGAATGTATCTTTATAGGAATGAGTTGTTTAGTCAAATTAATGCTCATATGGGCTTCAGGAGGTCATCCTGAACAAAATACATGTTGAAGTGTGTGCATAAGTCCTTTGGTTTAGGTGTGACACTCTGAGTTTTAATTGCTTTAAATGCATTTTCAGCCCGAGCTGAGCACGTTTTGTGAGTTTGAATGTATCTTCATAGGAATGAGTTGTGTAGTCAAATTAATGCTCATTTAGGCTTCAGGTGGTCATCCTGAACTAAATACATGTTGAAGTGTGTGCATAAGTCCTTTGGTTTAGGCGTGACACTCAATTTGAGTTTTTATTGCTTTAAATTAAATGCATTTTCAGCCCGAGCTGAGCGCGCTTTCTGACTTTGAATGTATCTTCATAGGAATGAGTTGTGTGGTCAAATTAATGCTCATTTAGGCGTCAGGTGGTCATCCTGAACAAAATACATGTTGAAGTGTGTGCATAAGTCCTTTGGTTTAGGCGTGACACTCAATTTGAGTTTTTATTGCTTTAAATGCATTTTTATCCCGAGCTGAGCACGTTTTGTGAGTTTGAATGTATCTTCATAGGAATGAGTTTTGTAGTCAAATTAATGCTCATATGGGCTTCAGGAGGTCACCCTGAACAAAATACATGTTGAAGTGTGTGCATAAGTCCTTTGGTTTAGGCGTGACACTCAATTTGAGTTTTTATTGCTTTAAATGCATTTTCAGCCCGAGTTGAGCACGTTTTGTGAGTTTGAATGTATCTTCATAGGAATGAGTTGTGTAGACAAATTAATGCTCATATGGGCTTCAGGATGTCATCCTGAACTAAATACATGTTGAAGTGTGTGCATAAGTCCTTTGGTTTAGGTGTGACACTAAATTTGAGTTTTTATTGCTTTAAATGCATTTTCAGCCCGAGCTGAGCGCGTTTTGTGAGTTTGAATGTATCTTCATAGGAATGAGTTGTGTGGTCAAATTAATGCTCATATGGGCTTCAGGAGGTCATCCTGAACAAAATACATGTTGAAGTGTGTGCATAAGTCCTTTGGTTTAGGCGTGACACTCAATTTGAGTTTTTATTGCTTTAAATGCATTTTCAGCCCGAGCTGAGCACGTTTTGTGAGTTTGAATGTATCTTCATAGGAATGAGTTGTGTAGTCAAATTAATGCTCATATGGGCTTCAGGAGGTCATCCTGAACAAAATACATGTTGAAGTGTGTGCATAAGTCCTTTGGTTTAGGTGTGACACTCTGAGTTTTAATTGCTTTAAATGCATTTTCAGCCCGAGCTGAGCACGTTTTGTGAGTTTGAATGTATCTTCATAGGAATGAGTTGTGTAGTCAAATTAATGCTCATTTAGGCTTCAGGTGGTCATCCTGAACTAAATACATGTTGAAGTGTGTGCATAAGTCCTTTGGTTTAGGCGTGACACTCAATTTGAGTTTTTATTGCTTTAAATTAAATGCATTTTCAGCCCGAGCTGAGCGCGCTTTCTGACTTTGAATGTATCTTCATAGGAATGAGTTGTGTGGTCAAATTAATGCTCATTTAGGCGTCAGGTGGTCATCCTGAACAAAATACATGTTGAAGTGTGTGCATAAGTCCTTTGGTTTAGGCGTGACACTCAATTTGAGTTTTTATTGCTTTAAATGCATTTTTAGCCCGAGCTGAGCGCGTTTTTTGAGTTTGAATGTATCTTCATAGGAATGAGTTTTGTAGTCAAATTAATGCTCATATGGGCTTCAGGAGGTCACCCTGAACAAAATACATGTTGAAGTGTGTGCATAAGTCCTTTGGTTTAGGCGTGACACTCAATTTGAGTTTTTATTGCTTTAAATGCATTTTCAGCCCGAGTTGAGCACGTTTTGTGAGTTTGAATGTATCTTCATAGGAATGAGTTGTGTAGACAAATTAATGCTCATATGGGCTTCAGGATGTCATCCTGAACTAAATACATGTTGAAGTGTGTGCATAAGTCCTTTGGTTTAGGTGTGACACTAAATTTGAGTTTTTATTGCTTTAAATGCATTTTCAGCCCGAGCTGAGCACATTTTGAGAGTTTGAATGTATCTTCATAGGAATGAGTTGTGTGGTCAAATTAATGCTCATATGGGCTTCAGGAGGTAATCCTGAACTAAATACATGTGCAAGTGTGTGATAAGTCCTTTTTTAGGCGTGACACTCAATTTGAGTTTTTATTGCTTTAAATGCATTTTCAGCCCGAGCTGAGCACGTTTTGTGAGTTTGAATGTATCTTCATAGGAATGAGTTGTGTGGTCAAATTAATGCTTATTTAGGCTTCAGGAGGTCACCCTGAAAAAAATACATGTTGTAGTGTGTGCATAAGTCCTTTGGTTTAGGCGTGACACTCAATTTGAGTTTTTATTGCTTTAAATGCATTTTCAGGCCGAGCTGAGCATGTTTTGTGTGTTTGAATGTATCTTCATAGGAATGAGTTGTTTGGTCAAATTAATGCTCATATGGGCTTCAGGAGGTCATCCTGAACAAAATACATGTTGAAGTGTGTGCATAAGTCCTTTGGTTTAGGCGTGACACTCAATTTGAGTTTTTATTGCTTTAAATGCATTTTCAGCCCGAGTTGAGCACGTTTTGTGAGTTTGAATGTATCTTCATAGGAATGAGTTGTGTGGTCAAATTAATGCTCATTTAGGCTTCAGGTGGTCATCCTGAACTAAATACATGTTGAAGTGTGTGCATAAGTCCTTTGGTTTAGGCGTGACACTCAATTTGAGTTTTTATTGCTTTAAATTAAATGCATTTTCAGCCCGAGCTGAGCGCGCTTTCTGACTTTGAATGTATCTTCATAGGAATGAGTTGTTTGGTCAAATTAATGCTCATATGGGCTTCAGGAGGTCATCCTGAACAAAATACATGTTGAAGTGTGTGCATAAGTCCTTTGGTTTAGGTGTGACACTAAATTTGAGTTTTTATTGCTTTAAATGCATTTTCAGCCCGAGCTGAGCGCGTTTTGTGAGTTTGAATGTATCTTCATAGGAATGAGTTGTGTGGTCAAATTAATGCTTATTTAGGCTTCAGGAGGTCATCCTGAACAAAATACATGTTGAAGTGTGTGCATAAGTCCTTTGGTTTAGGCGTGACACTCAATTTGAGTTTTTATTGCTTTAAATGCATTTTCAGGCCGAGCTGAGCACGTTTTGTGTGTTTGAATGTATCTTCATAAGAATGAGTTGTGTGGTCAAATTAATGATCATATGGGCTTCAGGAGGTCATCCTGAACAAAATACATGTTGAAGTGTTTCCATAAGTCCTTTGGTTTAGGCGTGACACTCAATTTGAGTTTTTATTGCTTTAAATGCATTTTCAGCCCGAGCTGAGCGCGTTTTGTGAGTTTGAATGTATCTTCATAGGAATGAGTTGTGTGGTCAAATTAATGCTCAATTAGGCGTCAGGTGGTCATCCTGAACAAAATACATGTTGAAGTGTGTGCATAAGTCCTTTGGTTTAGGCGTGACACTCAATTTGAGTTTTTATTGCTTTAAATGCATTTTCAGGCCGAGCTGAGCACGTTTTGTGTGTTTGAATGTATCTTCATAGGAATGAGTTGTGTGGTCAAATTAATGCTCATATGGGCTTCAGGAGGTCATCCTGAACAAAATACATGTTGAAGTGTGTGCATAAGTCCTTTGGTTTAGGCGTGACACTCAATTTGAGTTTTTATTGCTTTAAATGCATTTTCAGCCTGAGTTGAGCACGTTTTGTGAGTTTGAATGTATCTTCATAGGAATGAGTTGTGTGGTCAAATTAATGCTCATTTAGGCTTCAGGTGGTCATCCTGAACTAAATACATGTTGAAGTGTGTGCATAAGTCCTTTGGTTTAGGCGTGACACTCAATTTGAGTTTTTATTGCTTTAAATGCATTTTCATCCCGAGCTGAGCACGTTTTGTGAGTTTGAATGTATCTTCATAGGAATGAGTTGTGTGGTCAAATTAATGCTCATATGGGCTTCAGGAGGTCATCCTGAACAAAATACATGTTGAAGTGTGTGCATAAGTCCTTTGGTTTAGGTGTGACACTCAATTTGAGTTTTTATTGCTTTAAATGCATTTTCAGACCGAGCTGAGCACGTTTTTTGAGTTTGAATGTATCTTCATAGGAATGAGTTGTGTGGTCAAATTATTGCTCATTTAGGCTTCAGGAGGTCATCCTGAACAAAATACATGTTGAAGTGTGTGCATAAGTCCTTTGGTTTAGGCGTGACACTCAATTTGAGTTTTTATTGCTTTAAATGCACTTTCAGCCCGAGCTGAGCACGTTTTGTGAGTTTGAATGTATCTTCATAGGAATGAGTTGTGTGGTCAAATTAATGCTTATTTAGGCTTCAGGAGGTCACCCTGAACAAAATACATGTTGAAGTGTGTGCATAAGTCCTTTGGTTTAGGCGTGACACTCAATTTGAGTTTTTATTGCTTTAAATGCATTTTCAGCCCGAGCTGAGCAAGTTTTGTGAGTTTGAATGTATCTTCATAGGAATGAGTTGTGTGGTCAAATTAATGCTCATTTAGGCTTCAGGTGGTCATCCTGAACAAAATACATGTTGAAGTGTGTGCATAAGTCCTTTGGTTTAGGTGTGACACTCAATTTGAGTTTTAATTGCTTTAAATGCATTTTCAGCCCAAGCTGAGCACGTTTTGTGAGTTTGAATGTATCTTCATAGGAATGAGTTGTGTAGTCAAATTAATGCTCATTTAGGCTTCAGGTGGTCATCCTGAACTAAATACATGTTGAAGTGTGTGCATAAGTCCTTTGGTTTAGGCGTGACACTCAATTTGAGTTTTTATTGCTTTAAATGCATTTTCAGGCCGAGCTGAGCACGTTTTGTGTGTTTGAATGTATCTTCATAGGAATGAGTTGTGTGGTCAAATTAATGCTCATATGGGCTTCAGGAGGTCATCCTGAACAAAATACATGTTGAAGTGTGTGCATAAGTCCTTTGGTTTAGGCGTGACACTCAATTTGAGCTTTTATTGCTTTAAATGCATTTTCAGCCCGAGTTGAGCACGTTTTGTGAGTTTGAATGTATCTTCATAGGAATGAGTTGTGTGGTCAAATTAATGCTCATTTAGGCTTCAGGTGGTCATCGTGAACAAAATCCATGTTGAAGTGTGTGCATAAGTCCTTTGGTTTAGGCGTGACACTAAATTTGAGTTTTTATTGCTTTAAATGCATTTTCAGCCCGAGCTGAGCGTGTTTTGTGAGTTTGAATGTATCTTCATAGGAATGAGTTGTGTGGTCAAATTAATGCTTATTTAGGCTTCAGGAGGTCATCCTGAATAAAATACATGTTGAAGTGTGTGCATAAGTCCTTTGGTTTAGGCGTGACACTAAATTTGAGTTTTTATTGCTTTAAATGCATTTTCAGCCCGAGCTGAGCACGTTTTGTGAGTTTGAATGTATCTTCATAGGAATGAGTTGTGTAGTCAAATTAATGCTCATATGGGGTTCAGAAGGTCATCCTGAACAAAATACATGTTGAAATGTGTGCATAAGTCCTTTGGTTTAGGTGTGACACTCAATTTGAGTTTTTATTGCTTTAAATGCATTTTCAGCCCGAGCTGAGCACGTTTTGTGAGTTTGAATGTATCTTCATAGGAATGAGTTGTGTGGTCAAATTAATGCTCATTTAGGCTTCAGGTGGTCATCCTGAACTAAATACATGTTGAAGTGTGTGCATAAGTCCTTTGGTTTAGGCGTGACACTCAATTGGAGTTTTTATTGCTTTAAATTAAATGCATTTTCAGCCCGAGCTGAGCGCACTTTCTAACTTTGAATGTATCTTCATAGGAATGAGTTGTGTGGTCAAATTATTGCTGATTTAGGCTTCAGGAGGTCATCCTGAACAAAATACATGTTGAAGTGTGTGCATAAGTCCTTTGGTTTAGGCGTGACACTCAATTTGAGTTTTTATTGCTTTAAATGCATTTTCAGCCCGAGCTGAGCGCGCTTTCTGACTTTGAATGTATCTTCATAGGAATGAGTTGTGTGGTCAAATTAATGCTCATTTAGGCGTCAGGTGGTCATCCTGAACAAAATACATGTTGAAGTGTGTGCATAAGTCCTTTGGTTTAGGCGTGACACTCAATTTGAGTTTTTATTGCTTTAAATGCATTTTCAGCCCGAGCTGAGCACGTTTTGTGAGTTTGAATGTATCTTCATAGGAATGAGTTGTGTAGTCAAATTAATGCTCATATGGGCTTCAGGAGGTCATCCTGAACAAAATACATGTTGAAGTGTGTGCATAAGTCCTTTGGTTTAGGCGTGACACTCAATTTGAGTTTTTATTGCTTTAAATGCATTTTCAGCCCGAGCTGAGCACGTTTTGTGAGTTTGAATGTATCTTCATAGGAATGAGTTGTGTAGTCAAATTAATGCTCATATGGGCTTCAGAAGGTCATCCTGAACAAAATACACGTTGAAGTGTGTGCATAAGTCCTTTGGTTTAGGCGTGACACTCAATTTGAGTTTTTATTGCTTTAAATGCATTTTCAGCCCGAGCTCAGCACGTTTTGTGACTTTGAATGTATCTTCATAGGAATGAGTTGTGTGGTCAAATTAATGCTCATTTAGGCGTCAGGTGGTCATCCTGAACAAAATACATGTTGAAGTGTGTGCATAAGTCCTTTGGTTTAGGCGTGACACTCAATTTGAGTTTTTATTGCTTTAAATGCATTTTCAGGCCGAGCAGAGCACGTTTTGTGTGTTTGAATGTATCTTCATAGGAATGAGTTGTGTGGTCAAATTAATGCTCATATGGGCTTCAGGAGGTCATCCTGAACAAAATACATGTTGAAGTGTGTGCATAAGTCCTTTGGTTTAGGCGTGACACTCAATTTGAGTTTTTATTCCTTTAAATGCATTTTCAGCCCGAGTTGAGCACGTTTTGTGAGTTTGAATGTATCTTCATAGGAATGAGTTGTGTGGTGAAATTATTGCTGATTTAGGCTTCAGGAGGTCATCCTGAACAAAATACATGTTGAAGTGTGTGCATAAGTCCTTTGGTTTAGGCGTGACACTCAATTTGAGTTTTTATTGCTTTAAATGCATTTTCAGCCCGAGCTGAGCACGTTTTGTGAGTTTGAATGTATCTTCATAGGAATGAGTTGTGTGGTCAAATTAATGCTCATTTAGGCGTCAGGTGGTCATCCTGAACAAAATACATGTTGAAGTGTGTGCATAAGTCCTTTGGTTTAGGCGTGACACTCAATTTGAGTTTTTATTGCTTTAAATGCATTTTCAGCCCGAGCTGAGCACGTTTTGTGAGTTTGAATGTATCTTCATAGGAATGAGTTGTGTAGTCAAATTAATGCTCATATGGGCTTCAGGAGGTCATCCTGAACAAAATACATGTTGAAGTGTGTGCATAAGTCCTTTGGTTTAGGTGTGACACTCAATTTGAGTTTTTATTGCTTTAAATGCATTTTCAGCCCGAGCTGAGCACGTTTTGTGAGTTTGAATGTATCTTCATAGGAATGAGTTGTGTAGTCAAATTAATGCTCATATGGGCTTCAGGATGTCATCCTGAACTAAATACATGTTGAAGTGTGTGCATAAGTCCTTTGGTTTAGGCGTGACACTCAATTTGAGTTTTTATTCCTTTAAATGCATTTTCAGCCCGAGTTGAGCACGTTTTGTGAGTTTGAATGTATCTTCATAGGAATGAGTTTTGTGGTCAAATTAATGCTCATTTAGGCTTCAGGTGGTCATCCTGAACTAAATACATGTTGAAGTGTGTGCATAAGTCCTTTGGTTTAGGCGTGACACTCAATTTGAGTTTTTATTGCTTTAAATGCATTTTCAGCCCGAGCTGAGCACGTTTTGTGAGTTTGAATGTATCTTCATAGGAATGAGTTGTGTGGTCAAATTAATGCCCATTTAGGCTTCAGGTGGTCATCCTGAACTAAATACATGTTGAAGTGTGTGCATAAGTCCTTTGGTTTAGGTGTGAAACTCAATTTGAGTTTTTATTGCTTTAAATGCATTTTCAGCCCGAGCTGAGCGCGTTTTGTGAGTTTGAATGTATCTTCATAAGAATGAGTTGTGTGGTCAAATTAATGCTTATTTAGGCTCCAGGAGGTCATCCTGAATAAAATACATGTTGAAGTGTGTGCATAAGTCCTTTGGTTTAGGCGTGACACTCAATTTGAATTTTTATTGCTTTAAATGCATTTTCAGCCCGAACTGAGCACGTTTTGTGAGTTTGAATGTATCTTCATAGGAATGAGTTGTGTAGTCAAATTAATGCTCATATGGGGTTCAGAAGGTCATCCTGAACAAAATACATGTTGAAGTGTGTGCATAAGTCCTTTGGTTTAGGTGTGACATTCAATTTGAGTTTTTATTGCTTTAAATGCATTTTCAGCCCGAGCTGAGCACGTTTTGTGAGTTTGAATGTATCTTCATAGGAATGAGTTGTGTGGTCAAATAATGCTCATTTAGGCTTCAGGTGGTCATCCTGAACTAAATACATGTTGAAGTGTGTGCATAAGTCCTTTGGTTTAGGTGTGACACTCAATTTGAGTTTTTATTGCTTTAAATGCATTTTCAGCCCGAGCTGAGCGTGTTTTGTGAGTTTGAATGTATCGTCATAGGAATGAGTTGTGTGGTCAAATTAATGCTTATTTAGGCTTCAGGAGGTCATCCTGAACAAAATACATGTTGAAGTGTGTGCATAAGTCCTTTGGTTTAGGCGTGAAACTCAATTTGAGTTTTTATTGCTTTAAATGCATTTTCAGCCCGAGCTGAGCACGTTTTGTGAGTTTGAATGTATCTTCATAGGAATGAGTTGTGTAGTCAAATTAATGGTCATATGGGCTTCGGGAGGTCATCCTGAACAAAATACATGTTGAAGTGTGTGCATAAGTCCTTTGGTTTAGGCGTGACACTCAATTTGAGTTTTTATTGCTTTAAATTAAATGCATTTTCAGCCCGAGCTGAGCGCGCTTTCTGACTTTGAATGTATCTTATTAGGAATGAGTTGTGTGGTCAAATTATTGCTGATTTAGGCTTCAGGAGGTCATCCTGAACAAAATACATGTTGAAGTGTGTGCATAAGTCCTTTGGTTTAGGTGTGACACTCAATTTGAGTTTTTATTGCTTTAAATGCATTTTCAGCCCGAGCTGAGCACGTTTTGTGACTTTGAATGTATCTTCATAGGAATGAGTTGTGTGGTCAAATTAATGCTCATTTAGGCGTCAGGTGGTCATCCTGAACAAAATACATGTTGAAGTGTGTGCACAAGTCCTTTGGTTTAGGCGTGACACTCAATTTGAGTTTTTATTGCTTTAAATGCATTTTCAGGCCGAGCAGAGCACGTTTTGTGTTTGAATAAATCTTCATAGGAATGAGTTGTGTGGTCAAATTAATGCTCATTTAGGCTTCAGGTGGTCATCGTGAACAAAATACATGTTGAAGTGTGTGCATAAGTCCTTTGGTTTAGGCGTGACACTCAATTTGAGTTTTTATTGCTTTAAATGCATTTTCAGCCCGAGCTGAGCACGTTTTGTGAGTTTGAATGTATCTTCATAGGAATGAGTTGTGTGGTCAAATTAATGCTCATATGGGCTTCAGGAGGTCATCCTGAACAAAATACATGTTGAAGTGTGTGCATAAGTCCTTTGGTTTAGGTGTGACACTCAATTTGAGTTTTTATTGCTTTAAATGCATTTTCAGCCCGAGCTGAGCACGTTTTGTGACTTTGAATGTATCTTCATAGGAATGAGTTGTGTGGTCAAATTAATGCTCATTTAGGCGTCAGGTGGTCATCCTGAACAAAATACATGTTGAAGTGTGTGCATAAGTCCTTTGGTTTAGGCGTGACACTCAATTTGAGTTTTTATTGCTTTAAATTAAATGCATTTTCAGCCCGAGCTGAGCGCACTTTCTGACTTTGAATGTATCTTCATAGGAATGAGTTGTGTGGTCAAATTAATGCTCATTTAGGCGTCAGGTGGTCATCCTGAACAAAATACATGTTGAAGTGTGTGCATAAGTCCTTTGGTTTAGGCGTGACACTCAATTTGAGTTTTTATTGCTTTAAATGCATTTTCAGCCCGAGCTGAGCACGTTTTGTGAGTTTGAATGTATCTTCATAGGAATGAGTTGTGTAGTCAAATTAATGCTCATATAGGCTTCAGGTGGTCATCCTGAACTAAATACATGTTGAAGTGTGTGCATAAGTCCTTTGGTTTAGGCGTGACACTCAATTTGAGTTTTTATTGCTTTAAATTAAATGCATTTTCAGCCCGAGCTGAGCGCGCTTTCTGACTTTGAATGTATCTTCATAGGAATGAGTTGTGTGGTGAAATTATTGCTGATTTAGGCTTCAGGAGGTCATCCTGAACAAAATACATGTTGAAGTGTGTGCATAAGTCCTTTGGTTTAGGCGTGACACTCAATTTGAGTTTTTATTGCTTTAAATGCATTTCCAGCCCGAGCTGAGCACGTTTTGTGAGTTTGAATGTATCTTCATAGGAATGAGTTGTGTGGTCAAATTAATGCTCATTTAGGCGTCAGGTGGTCATCCTGAACAAAATACATGTTGAAGTGTGTGCATAAGTCCTTTGGTTTAGGCGTGACACTCAATTTGAGTTTTTATTGCTTTAAATGCATTTTCAGGCCGAGCTGAGCACGTTTTGTGTGTTTGAATGTATCTTCATAGGAATGAGTTGTGTGGTCAAATTAATGCTCATATGGGCTTCAGGAGGTCATCCTGAACAAAATACATGTTGAAGTGTGTGCATAATCCTTTGGTTTAGGCTTGACACTCAATTTGAGTTTTTATTGCTTTAAATGCATTTTCAGCCCGAGTTGAGCACGTTTTGTGAGTTTGAATGTATCTTCATAGGAATGAGTTGTGTGGTCAAATTAATGCTCATTTAGGCTTCAGGTGGTCATCGTGAACAAAATACATGTTGAAGTGTGTGCATAGGTCCTTTGGTTTAGGCGTGACACTCAATTTGAGTTTTTATTGCTTTAAATGCATTTTCAGCCCGAGCTGAGCACGTTTTGTGAGTTTGAATGTATCTTCATAGGAATGAGTTGTGTAGTCAAATTAATGCTCATATGGGCTTCAGGAGGTCATCCTGAACAAAATACATGTTGAAGTAAGTGCATAAGTCCTTTGGTTTAGGCGTGACACTCAATTTGAGTTTTTATTGCTTTAAATGCATTTTCAGCCCGAGCTGAGCACGTTTTGTGAGTTTGAATGTATCTTCATAGGAATGAGTTGTGTAGTCAAATTAATGCTCATATGGGCTTCAGGATGTCATCCTGAACTAAATACATGTTGAAGTGTGTGCATAAGTCCTTTGGTTTAGGCGTGACACTCAATTTGAGTTTTTATTGCTTTAAATGCATTTTCAGCCCGAGTTGAGCACGTTTTGTGAGTTTGAATGTATCTTCATAGGAATGAGTTGTGTGGTCAAATTAATGCTCATTTAGGCTTCAGGTGGTCATCCTGAACTAAATACATGTTGAAGTGTGTGCATAAGTCCTTTGGTTTAGGCGTGACACTCAATTTGAGTTTTTATTGCTTTAAATGCATTTTCAGCCCGAGCTGAGCACGTTTTGTGAGTTTGAATGTATCTTCATAGGAATGAGTTGTGTAGTCAAATTAATGCTCATATGGGCTTCAGGAGGTCATCCTGAACAAAATACATGTTGAAGTGTGTGCATAAGTCCTTTGGTTTAGGTGTGACACTCAATTTGAGTTTTTATTGCTTTAAATGCATTTTCAGCCCAAGCTGAGCACGTTTTGTGAGTTTGAATGTATCTTCATAGGAATGAGTTGTGTGGTCAAATTAATGCTCATTTAGGCTTCAGGTGGTCATCCTGAACTAAATACATGTTGAAGTGTGTGCATAAGTCCTTTGGTTTAGGCGTGACACTCAATTTGAGTTTTTATTGCTTTAAATTAAATGCATTTTCAGCCCAAGCTGAGCGCGCTTTCTGACTTTGAATGTATCTTCATAGGAATGAGTTGTGTGGTCAAATTAATGCTCATTTAGGCGTCAGGTGGTCATCCTGAACAAAATACATGTTGAAGTGTGTGCATAAGTCCTTTGGTTTAGGCGTGACACTCAATTTGAGTTTTTATTGCTTTAAATGCATTTTCAGCCCGAGTTGAGCACGTTTTGTGAGTTTGAATGTATCTTCATAGGAATGAGTTGTGTAGTCAAATTAATCCTCATATGGGCTTCAGGAGGTCATCCTGAACAAAATACATGTTGAAGTGTGTGCATAAGTCCTTTGGTTTAGGCGTGACACTCAATTTGAGTTTTTATTGCTTTAAATGCATTTTCAGCCCGAGCTGAGCACGTTTTGTGAGTTTGAATGTATCTTCATAGAATGAGTTGTGTAGTCAAATTAATGCTCATATGGGCTTCAGGAGGTCATCCTGAACAAAATACATGTTGAAGTGTGTGCATAAGTCCTTTGGTTTAGGTGTGACACTCAATTTGAGTTTTTATTGCTTTAAATGCATTTTCAGCCCAAGCTGAGCACGTTTTGTGAGTTTGAATGTATCTTCATAGGAATGAGTTGTGTGGTCAAATTAATGCTCATTTAGGCTTCAGGTGGTCATCCTGAACTAAATACATGTTGAAGTGTGTGCATAAGTCCTTTGGTTTAGGCGTGACACTCAATTTGAGTTTTTATTGCTTTAAATTAAATGCATTTTCAGCCCGAGCTGAGCGCGCTTTCTGACTTTGAATGTATCTTCATAGGAATGAGTTGTGTGGTCAAATTAATGCTCATTTAGGCGTCAGGTGGTCATCCTGAACAAAATACATGTTGAAGTGTGTGCATAAGTCCTTTGGTTTAGGCGTGACACTCAATTTGAGTTTTTATTGCTTTAAATGCATTTTCAGCCCGAGCTGAGCACGTTTTGTGAGTTTGAATGTATCTTCATAGGAATGAGTTGTGTAGTCAAATTAATGCTCATATGGGCTTCAGGATGTCATCCTGAACTAAATACATGTTGAAGTGTGTGCATAAGTCCTTTGGTTTAGGCGTGACACTCAATTTGAGTTTTTATTCCTTTAAATGCATTTTCAGCCCGAGTTGAGCACGTTTTGTGAGTTTGAATGTATCTTCATAGGAATGAGTTTTGTGGTCAAATTAATGCTCATTTAGGCTTCAGGTGGTCATCCTGAACTAAATACATGTTGAAGTGTGTGCATAAGTCCTTTGGTTTAGGCGTGACACTCAATTTGAGTTTTTATTGCTTTAAATGCATTTTCAGCCCGAGCTGAGCACGTTTTGTGAGTTTGAATGTATCTTCATAGGAATGAGTTGTGTGGTCAAATTAATGCCCATTTAGGCTTCAGGTGGTCATCCTGAACTAAATACATGTTGAAGTGTGTGCATAAGTCCTTTGGTTTAGGTGTGAAACTCAATTTGAGTTTTTATTGCTTTAAATGCATTTTCAGCCCGAGCTGAGCGCGTTTTGTGAGTTTGAATGTATCTTCATAGGAATGAGTTGTGTGGTCAAATTAATGCTTATTTAGGCTCCAGGAGGTCATCCTGAATAAAATACATGTTGAAGTGTGTGCATAAGTCCTTTGGTTTAGGCGTGACACTCAATTTGAGTTTTTATTGCTTTAAATGCATTTTCAGGCCGAGCTGAGCACGTTTTGTGAGTTTGAATGTATCTTCATAGGAATGAGTTGTGTAGTCAAATTAATGCTCATATGGGGTTCAGAAGGTCATCCTGAACAAAATACATGTTGAAGTGTGTGCATAAGTCCTTTGGTTTAGGCGTGACACTCAATTTGAGTTTTTATTGCTTTAAATGCATTTTCAGCCCGAGCTGAGCACGTTTTGTGAGTTTGAATGTATCTTCATAGGAATGAGTTGTGTGGTCAAATTAATGCTCATTTAGGCTTCAGGTGGTCATCCTGAACAAAATACATGTTGAAGTGTGTGCATAAGTCCTTCGGTTTAGGTGTGACACTCAATTTGAGTTTTTATTGCTTTAAATGCATTTTCAGCCCGAGCTGAGCGCGTTTTGTGAGTTTGAATGTATCGTCATAGGAATGAGTTGTGTGGTCAAATTAATGCTTATTTAGGCTTCAGGAGGTCATCCTGAACAAAATACATGTTGAAGTGTGTGCATAAGTCCTTTGGTTTAGGCGTGACACTCAATTTGATTTTTTATTGCCTTAAATTAAATGCATTTTCAGCCCGAGCTGAGCGCACTTTCTGACTTTGAATGTATCTTCATTGGAATGAGTTGTGTGGTCAAATTATTGCTGATTTAGGCTTCAGGAGGTCATCCTGAACTAAATACATGTTGAAGTGTGTGCATAAGTCCTTTGGTTTAGGCGTGACACTCAATTTGAGTTTTTATTGCTTTAAATGCATTTTCAGCCCGAGCTGAGTACGTTTTCCGAGTTTGAATGTATCTTCATAGGAATGAGTTGTGTGGTCAAATTAATGCTCATTTAGGCTTCAGGTGGTCATCCTGAACTAAATACATGTTGAAGTGTGGGCATAAGTCCTTTGGTTTAGGCGTGACACTCAGTTTGAGTTTTTATTGCTTTAAATGCATTTTCAGCCCGAGCTGAGCACGTTTTGTGAGTTTGAATGTATCTTTATAGGAATGAGTTGTGTAGTCAAATTAATGCTCATATGGGCTTCAGGAGGTCATCCTGAACAAAACACATGTTGAAGTGTGTGCATAAGTCCTTTGGTTTAGGTGTGACACTCACTTTGAGTTTTTATTGCTTTAAATGCATTTTCAGCCCGAGCTGAGCACGTTTTGTGAGTTTGAATGTATCTTCATAGGAATGAGTTGTGTAGTCAAATTAATGCTCATTTAGGCTTCAGGTGGTCATCCTGAACTAAATACATGTTGAAGTGTGTGCATAAGTCCTTTGGTTTAGGCGTGACACTCAATTTGAGTTTTTATTGCTTTAAATGCATTTTCAGCCCGAGCTGAGCGCGCTTTCTGACTTTGAATGTATCTTCATAGGAATGAGTTGTGTGGTCAAATTATTGCTCATTTAGGCTTCAGGAGGTCATCCTGAACAAAATACATGTTGAAGTGTGTGCATAAGTCCTTTGGTTTAGGTGTGACACTCAATTTGAGTTTTTATTGCTTTAAATGCATTTTCAGCCCGAGCTGAGCGCGCTTTCTGACTTTGAATGTATCTTCATAGGAATGAGTTGTGTGGTCAAATTAATGCTCATATGGGCTTCAGGAGGTCATCCTGAACAAAATACATGTTGAAGTGTGTGCATAAGTCCTTTGGTTTAGGCGTGACACTCAATTTGAGTTTTTATTGCTTTAAATTAAATGCATTTTCAGCCCGAGCTGAGCGCGCTTTCTGACTTTTAATGTATCTTCATAGGAATGAGTTGTGTGGTCAAATTAATGCTCATATGGGCTTCAGGAGGTCATCCTGAACAAAATACATGTTGAAGTGTGTGAATAAGTCCTTTAGTTTAGGTGTGACACTCAATTTGAGTTTTATTGCTTTAAATGCATTTTCAGCCCGAGCTGAGCACGTTTTGTGAGTTTGAATGTATCTTCATAGGAATGAGTTGTGTGGTCAAATTAATGCTCATATGGGCTTCAGGAGGTCATCCTGAACAAAATACATGTTGAAGTGTGTGCATAAGTCCTTTGGTTTAGGCGTGACACTCAATTTGAGTTTTTATTGCTTTAAATGCATTTTCAGGCCGAGCTGAGCACGTTTTGTGAGTTTGAATGTATCTTCATAGGAATGAGTTTTGTGGTCAAATTAATGCTCATTTAGGCTTCAGGTGGTCATCCTGAACTAAATACATGTTGAAGTGTGTGCATAAGTCCTTTGGTTTAGGCGTGACACTCAATTTGAGTTTTTATTGCTTTAAATGCATTTTCAGCCCGAACTGAGCACGTTTTGTGAGTTTGAATGTATCTTCATAGGAATGAGTTGTGTAGTCAAATTAATGCTCATATGGGGTTCAGAAGGTCATCCTGAACAAAATACATGTTGAAGTGTGTGCATAAGTCCTTTGGTTTAGGTGTGACATTCAATTTGAGTTTTTATTGCTTTAAATGCATTTTCAGCCCGAGCTGAGCACGTTTTGTGAGTTTGAATGTATCTTCATAGGAATGAGTTGTGTGGTCAAATAATGCTCATTTAGGCTTCAGGTGGTCATCCTGAACTAAATACATGTTGAAGTGTGTGCATAAGTCCTTTGGTTTAGGTGTGACACTCAATTTGAGTTTTTATTGCTTTAAATGCATTTTCAGCCCGAGCTGAGCGTGTTTTGTGAGTTTGAATGTATCGTCATAGGAATGAGTTGTGTGGTCAAATTAATGCTTATTTAGGCTTCAGGAGGTCATCCTGAACAAAATACATGTTGAAGTGTGTGCATAAGTCCTTTGGTTTAGGCGTGAAACTCAATTTGAGTTTTTATTGCTTTAAATGCATTTTCAGCCCGAGCTGAGCACGTTTTGTGAGTTTGAATGTATCTTCATAGGAATGAGTTGTGTAGTCAAATTAATGGTCATATGGGCTTCGGGAGGTCATCCTGAACAAAATACATGTTGAAGTGTGTGCATAAGTCCTTTGGTTTAGGCGTGACACTCAATTTGAGTTTTTATTGCTTTAAATTAAATGCATTTTCAGCCCGAGCTGAGCGCGCTTTCTGACTTTGAATGTATCTTATTAGGAATGAGTTGTGTGGTCAAATTATTGCTGATTTAGGCTTCAGGAGGTCATCCTGAACAAAATACATGTTGAAGTGTGTGCATAAGTCCTTTGGTTTAGGTGTGACACTCAATTTGAGTTTTTATTGCTTTAAATGCATTTTCAGCCCGAGCTGAGCACGTTTTGTGACTTTGAATGTATCTTCATAGGAATGAGTTGTGTGGTCAAATTAATGCTCATTTAGGCGTCAGGTGGTCATCCTGAACAAAATACATGTTGAAGTGTGTGCACAAGTCCTTTGGTTTAGGCGTGACACTCAATTTGAGTTTTTATTGCTTTAAATGCATTTTCAGGCCGAGCAGAGCACGTTTTGTGTTTGAATGTATCTTCATAGGAATGAGTTGTGTGGTCAAATTAATGCTCATTTAGGCTTCAGGTGGTCATCGTGAACAAAATACATGTTGAAGTGTGTGCATAAGTCCTTTGGTTTAGGCGTGACACTCAATTTGAGTTTTTATTGCTTTAAATGCATTTTCAGCCCGAGCTGAGCACGTTTTGTGAGTTTGAATGTATCTTCATAGGAATGAGTTGTGTGGTCAAATTAATGCTCATATGGGCTTCAGGAGGTCATCCTGAACAAAATACATGTTGAAGTGTGTGCATAAGTCCTTTGGTTTAGGTGTGACACTCAATTTGAGTTTTTATTGCTTTAAATGCATTTTCAGCCCGAGCTGAGCACGTTTTGTGACTTTGAATGTATCTTCATAGGAATGAGTTGTGTGGTCAAATTAATGCTCATTTAGGCGTCAGGTGGTCATCCTGAACAAAATACATGTTGAAGTGTGTGCATAAGTCCTTTGGTTTAGGCGTGACACTCAATTTGAGTTTTTATTGCTTTAAATTAAATGCATTTTCAGCCCGAGCTGAGCGCACTTTCTGACTTTGAATGTATCTTCATAGGAATGAGTTGTGTGGTCAAATTAATGCTCATTTAGGCGTCAGGTGGTCATCCTGAACAAAATACATGTTGAAGTGTGTGCATAAGTCCTTTGGTTTAGGCGTGACACTCAATTTGAGTTTTTATTGCTTTAAATGCATTTTCAGGCCGAGCTGAGCACGTTTTGTGTGTTTGAATGTATCTTCATAGGAATGAGTTGTGTGGTCAAATTAATGCTCATATGGGCTTCAGGAGGTCATCCTGAACAAAATACATGTTGAAGTGTGTGCATAATCCTTTGGTTTAGGCTTGACACTCAATTTGAGTTTTTATTGCTTTAAATGCATTTTCAGCCCGAGTTGAGCACGTTTTGTGAGTTTGAATGTATCTTCATAGGAATGAGTTGTGTGGTCAAATTAATGCTCATTTAGGCTTCAGGTGGTCATCGTGAACAAAATACATGTTGAAGTGTGTGCATAGGTCCTTTGGTTTAGGCGTGACACTCAATTTGAGTTTTTATTGCTTTAAATGCATTTTCAGCCCGAGCTGAGCACGTTTTGTGAGTTTGAATGTATCTTCATAGGAATGAGTTGTGTAGTCAAATTAATGCTCATATGGGCTTCAGGAGGTCATCCTGAACAAAATACATGTTGAAGTGTGTGCATAAGTCCTTTGGTTTAGGCGTGACACTCAATTTGAGTTTTTATTGCTTTAAATGCATTTTCAGCCCGAGCTGAGCACGTTTTGTGAGTTTGAATGTATCTTCATAGGAATGAGTTGTGTAGTCAAATTAATGCTCATATGGGCTTCAGGATGTCATCCTGAACTAAATACATGTTGAAGTGTGTGCATAAGTCCTTTGGTTTAGGCGTGACACTCAATTTGAGTTTTTATTGCGTTAAATGCATTTTCAGCCCGAGTTGAGCACGTTTTGTGAGTTTGAATGTATCTTCATAGGAATGAGTTGTGTGGTCAAATTAATGCTCATTTAGGCTTCAGGTGGTCATCCTGAACTAAATACATGTTGAAGTGTGTGCATAAGTCCTTTGGTTTAGGCGTGACACTCAATTTGAGTTTTTATTGCTTTAAATGCATTTTCAGCCCGAGCTGAGCACGTTTTGTGAGTTTGAATGTATCTTCATAGGAATGAGTTGTGTAGTCAAATTAATGCTCATATGGGCTTCAGGAGGTCATCCTGAACAAAATACATGTTGAAGTGTGTGCATAAGTCCTTTGGTTTAGGTGTGACACTCAATTTGAGTTTTTATTGCTTTAAATGCATTTTCAGCCCAAGCTGAGCACGTTTTGTGAGTTTGAATGTATCTTCATAGGAATGAGTTGTGTGGTCAAATTAATGCTCATTTAGGCTTCAGGTGGTCATCCTGAACTAAATACATGTTGAAGTGTGTGCATAAGTCCTTTGGTTTAGGCGTGACACTCAATTTGAGTTTTTATTGCTTTAAATTAAATGCATTTTCAGCCCAAGCTGAGCGCGCTTTCTGACTTTGAATGTATCTTCATAGGAATGAGTTGTGTGGTCAAATTAATGCTCATTTAGGCGTCAGGTGGTCATCCTGAACAAAATACATGTTGAAGTGTGTGCATAAGTCCTTTGGTTTAGGCGTGACACTCAATTTGAGTTTTTATTGCTTTAAATGCATTTTCAGCCCGAGCTGAGCACGTTTTGTGAGTTTGAATGTGTCTTCATAGGAATGAGTTGTGTAGTCAAATTAATGCTCATATGGGCTTCAGGATGTCATCCTGAACTAAATACATGTTGAAGTGTGTGCATAAGTCCTTTGGTTTAGGCGTGACACTCAATTTGAGTTTTTATTGCTTTAAATGCATTTTCAGCCCGAGTTGAGCACGTTTTGTGAGTTTGAATGTATCTTCATAGGAATGAGTTGTGTAGTCAAATTAATCCTCATATGGGCTTCAGGAGGTCATCCTGAACAAAATACATGTTGAAGTGTGTGCATAAGTCCTTTGGTTTAGGCGTGACACTCAATTTGAGTTTTTATTGCTTTAAATGCATTTTCAGCCCGAGCTGAGCACGTTTTGTGAGTTTGAATGTATCTTCATAGAATGAGTTGTGTAGTCAAATTAATGCTCATATGGGCTTCAGGAGGTCATCCTGAACAAAATACATGTTGAAGTGTGTGCATAAGTCCTTTGGTTTAGGTGTGACACTCAATTTGAGTTTTTATTGCTTTAAATGCATTTTCAGCCCAAGCTGAGCACGTTTTGTGAGTTTGAATGTATCTTCATAGGAATGAGTTGTGTAGTCAAATTAATGCTCATATGGGCTTCAGGATGTCATCCTGAACTAAATACATGTTGAAGTGTGTGCATAAGTCCTTTGGTTTAGGCGTGACACTCAATTTGAGTTTTTATTCCTTTAAATGCATTTTCAGCCCGAGTTGAGCACGTTTTGTGAGTTTGAATGTATCTTCATAGGAATGAGTTGTGTAGTCAAAATAATGCTCATATGGGGTTCAGAAGGTCATCCTGAACAAAATACATGTTGAAGTGTGTGCATAAGTCCTTTGGTTTAGGCGTGACACTCAATTTGAGTTTTTATTGCTTTAAATGCATTTTCAGCCCGAGCTGAGCACGTTTTGTGAGTTTGAATGTATCTTCATAGGAATGAGTTGTGTGGTCAAATTAATGCTCATTTAGGCTTCAGGTGGTCATCCTGAACTAAATACATGTTGAAGTGTGGGCATAAGTCCTTTGGTTTAGGCGTGACACTCAATTTGAGTTTTTATTGCTTTAAATGCATTTTCAGCCCGAGCTGAGCACGTTTTGTGAGTTTGAATGTATCTTTATAGGAATGAGTTGTGTAGTCAAATTAATGCTCATATGGGCTTCAGGAGGTCATCCTGAACAAAATACATGTTGAAGTGTGTGCATAAGTCCTTTGGTTTAGGTGTGACACTCACTTTGAGTTTTTATTGCTTTAAATGCATTTTCAGCCCGAGCTGAGCACGTTTTGTGAGTTTGAATGTATCTTCATAGGAATGAGTTGTGTAGTCAAATTAATGCTCATTTAGGCTTCAGGTGGTCATCCTGAACTAAATACATGTTGAAGTGTGTGCATAAGTCCTTTGGTTTAGGCGTGGCACTCAATTTGAGTTTTTATTGCTTTAAATGCATTTTCAGCCCGAGCTGAGCGCGCTTTCTGACTTTGAATGTATCTTCATAGGAATGAGTTGTGTGGTCAAATTATTGCTCATTTAGGCTTCAGGAGGTCATCCTGAACAAAATACATGTTGAAGTGTGTGCATAAGTCCTTTGGTTTAGGCGTGACACTCAATTTGAGTTTTTATTGCTTTAAATGCATTTTCAGCCCGAGCTGAGCGCGCTTTCTGACTTTGAATGTATCTTCATAGGAATGAGTTGTGTGGTCAAATTAATGCTCATATGGGCTTCAGGAGGTCATCCTGAACAAAATACATGTTGAAGTGTGTGCATAAGTCCTTTGGTTTAGGCGTGACACTCAATTTGAGTTTTTATTGCTTTAAATTAAATGCATTTTCAGCCCGAGCTGAGCGCGCTTTCTGACTTTTAATGTATCTTCATAGGAATGAGTTGTGTGGTCAAATTAATGCTCATATGGGCTTCAGGAGGTCATCCTGAACAAAATACATGTTGAAGTGTGTGAATAAGTCCTTTAGTTTAGGTGTGACACTCAATTTGAGTTTTATTGCTTTAAATGCATTTTCAGCCCGAGCTGAGCACGTTTTGTGAGTTTGAATGTATCTTCATAGGAATGAGTTGTGTGGTCAAATTAATGCTCATATGGGCTTCAGGAGGTCATCCTGAACAAAATACATGTTGAAGTGTGTGCATAAGTCCTTTGGTTTAGGTGTGACACTCAATTTGAGTTTTATTGCTTTAAATGCATTTTCAGCCCGAGCTGAGCACGTTTTGTGAGTTTGAATGTATCTTCATAGGAATGAGTTGTGTGGTCAAATTAATGCTCATATGGGCTTCAGGAGGTCATCCTGAACAAAATACATGTTGAAGTGTGTGCATAAGTCCTTTGGTTTAGGTGTGACACTCAATTTGAGTTTTTATTGCTTTAAATGCATTTTTAGCCCGAGCTGAGCACGTTTTTTGAGTTTGAATGTATCTTCATAGGAATGAGTTGTGTGGTCAAATTATTGCTCATTTAGGCTTCAGGAGGTCATCCTGAACAAAATACATGTTGAAGTGTGTGCATAAGTCCTTTGGTTTAGGCGTGACACTCAATTTGAGTTTTTATTGCTTTAAATGCATTTTCAGCCCGAGCTGAGCACGTTTTGTGAGTTTGAATGTATCTTCATAGAATGAGTTGTGTGGTCAAATTAATGCTCATTTAGGCTTCAGGTGGTCATCCTGAACAATATACATGTTGAAGTGTGTGCATAAGTCCTTTGGTTTAGGCGTGACATTCAATTTGAGTTTTTATTGCATTAAATGCATTTTCAGCCTGAGCTGAGCATGGTTTATGAGTTTGAATGTATCTTCATAGGAATGAGTTGTGTGGTCAAATTAATGCTCATTTAGGCTTCAGGTGGTCATCCTGAACTAAATACATGTTGAAGTGTGTGCATAAGTCCTTTGGTTTAGGCGTGACACTCAATTTGAGTTTTTATTGCTTTAAATTAAATGCATTTTCAGCCCGAGCTGAGCGCGCTTTCTGACTTTGAATGTATCTTCATAGGAATGAGTTGTGTGGTCAAATTAATGCTTATTTAGGCTTCAGGAGGTCATCCTGAACAAAATACATGTTGAAGTGTGTGCATAAGTCCTTTGGTTTAGGCGTGACACTCAATTTGAGTTTTTATTGCTTTAAATGCATTTTCAGACCGAGCTGAGCACGTTTTGTGAGTTTGAATGTATCTTCATAGGAATGAGTTGTGTGGTCAAATTAATGCTCATTTAGGCTTCAGGAGGACATCCTGAACTAAATACATGTTGAAGTGTGTGCATAAGTCCTTTGGTTTAGGCGTGACACTCAATTTGAGTTTTTATTGCTTTAAATTAAATGCATTTTCAGCCCGAGCTGAGCGCGCTTTCTGACTTTTAATGTATCTTCATAGGAATAAGTTGTGTGGTCAAATTAATGCTCATATGGGCTTCAGGAGGTCATCCTGAACAAAATACATGTTGAAGTGTGTGAATAAGTCCTTTAGTTTAGGTGTGACACTCAATTTGAGTTTTATTGCTTTAAATGCATTTTCAGCCCGAGCTGAGCACGTTTTGTGAGTTTGAATGTATCTTCATAGGAATGAGTTGTGTGGTCAAATTAATGCTCATATGGGCTTCAGGAGGTCATCCTGAACAAAATACATGTTGAAGTGTGTGCATAAGTCCTTTGGTTTAGGTGTGACACTCAATTTGAGTTTTATTGCTTTAAATGCATTTTCAGCCCGAGCTGAGCACGTTTTGTGAGTTTGAATGTATCTTCATAGGAATGAGTTGTGTGGTCAAATTATTGCTCATTTAGGCTTCAGGAGGTCATCCTGAACAAAATACATGTTGAAGTGTGTGCATAAGTCCTTTGGTTTAGGCGTGACACTCAATTTGAGTTTTTATTGCTTTAAATGCATTTTCAGCCCGAGCTGAGCACGTTTTGTGAGTTTGAATGTATCTTCATAGAATGAGTTGTGTGGTCAAATTAATGCTCATTTAGGCTTCAGGTGGTCATCCTGAACAATATACATGTTGAAGTGTGTGCATAAGTCCTTTGGTTTAGGCGTGACATTCAATTTGAGTTTTTATTGCATTAAATGCATTTTCAGCCTGAGCTGAGCATGGTTTATGAGTTTGAATGTATCTTCATAGGAATGAGTTGTGTGGTCAAATTAATGCTCATTTAGGCTTCAGGTGGTCATCCTGAACTAAATACATGTTGAAGTGTGTGCATAAGTCCTTTGGTTTAGGCGTGACACTCAATTTGAGTTTTTATTGCTTTAAATTAAATGCATTTTCAGCCCGAGCTGAGCGCGCTTTCTGACTTTGAATGTATCTTCATAGGAATGAGTTGTGTGGTCAAATTAATGCTTATTTAGGCTTCAGGAGGTCATCCTGAACAAAATACATGTTGAAGTGTGTGCATAAGTCCTTTGGTTTAGGCGTGACACTCAATTTGAGTTTTTATTGCTTTAAATGCATTTTCAGACCGAGCTGAGCACGTTTTGTGAGTTTGAATGTATCTTCATAGGAATGAGTTGTGTGGTCAAATTAATGCTCATTTAGGCTTCAGGAGGACATCCTGAACTAAATACATGTTGAAGTGTGTGCATAAGTCCTTTGGTTTAGGCGTGACACTCAATTTGAGTTTTTATTGCTTTAAATGCATTTTCAGCCCGAGCTGAGCACGTTTTGTGAGTTTGAATGTATCTTCATAGGAATGAGTTGCGTGGTCAAATTAATGCTCATATAGGCTTCAGGAGGTCATCCTGAACAAAATACATGTTGAAGTGTGTGCATAAGTCCTTTGGTTTAGGCGTGACACTCAATTTGAGTTTTTATTGCTTTAAATGCATTTTCAGCCCGAGTTGAGCACGTTTTGTGAGTTTGAATGTATCTTCATAGGAATGAGTTGTGTAGTCAAATTAATGCTCATATGGGCTTCAGGATGTCATCCTGAACTAAATACATGTTGAAGTGTGTGCATAAGTCCTTTGGTTTAGGTGTGACACTAAATTTGAGTTTTTATTGCTTTAAATGCATTTTCAGCCCGAGCTGAGCGCGTTTTGTGAGTTTGAATGTATCTTCATAGGAATGAGTTGTGTGGTCAAATTAATGCTCATTTAGGCTTCAGGTGGTCATCCTGAACTAAATACATGTTGAATTGTGTGCATAAGTCCTTTGGTTTCGGCGTGACACTCAATTTGAGTTTTTTTTGCTTTAAATTAAATGCATTTTCAGCCCGAGCTGAGCGCGTTTTCTGACTATGAATGTATCTTCATAGGAATGAGTTGTGTGGTCAAATTAATGCTCATATGGGCTTCAGGAGGTCATCCTTAACAAAATACATGTTGAAGTGTGTGAATAAGTCCTTTGGTTTAGGTGTGACACTCAATTTGAGTTTTATTGCTTTAAATGCATTTTCAGCCCGAGCTGAGCACGTTTTGTGAGTTTGAATGTATCTTCATAGGAATGAGTTGTGTGGTCAAATTAATGCTCATATGGGCTTCAGGAGGTCATCCTGAACAAAATACATGTTGAAGTGTGTGCATAAGTCCTTTGGTTTAGGTGTGACACTCAATTTGAGTTTTTATTGCTTTAAATGCATTTTCAGCCCGAGCTGAGCACGTTTTTTGAGTTTGAATGTATCTTCATAGGAATGAGTTGTGTGGTCAAATTATTGCTCATTTAGGCTTCAGGAGGTCATCCTGAACAAAATACATGTTGAAGTGTGTGCATAAGTCCTTTGGTTTAGGCGTGACACTCAATTTGAGTTTTTATTGCTTTAAATGCATTTTCAGCCCGAGCTGAGCACGTTTTGTGAGTTTGAATGTATCTTCATAGAATGAGTTGTGTGGTCAAATTAATGCTCATTTAGGCTTCAGGTGGTCATCCTGAACAAAATACATGTTGAAGTGTGTGCATAAGTCCTTTGGTTTAGGCGTGACATTCAATTTGAGTTTTTATTGCATTAAATGCATTTTCAGCCCGAGCTGAGCACGTTTTGTGAGTTTGAATGTATCTTCATAGGAATGAGTTGTGTGGTCAAATTAATGCTCATTTAGGCTTCAGGAGGACATCCTGAACTAAATACATGTTGAAGTGTGTGCATAAGTCCCTTGGTTTAGGCGTGACACTCAATTTGAGTTTTTATTGCTTTAAATGCATTTTCAGCCCGAGCTGAGCACGTTTTGTGAGTTTGAATGTATCTTCATTGGAATGAGTTGTGTAGTCAAATTAATTTTCATATGGGCTTCAGAAGGTCATCCTGAACAAAATACATGTTGAAGTGTGTGCATAAGTCCTTTGGTTTAGGTGTGACACTCAATTTGAGTTTTTATTGCTTTAAATGCATTTTCAGCCCGAGCTGAGCACGTTTTGTGAGTTTGAATGTATCTTCATAGGAATGAGTTGTGTGGTCAAATTAATGCTCATTTAGGCTTCAGGTGGTCATCCTGAACTAAATACATGTTGAAGTGTGTGCATAAGTCCTTTGGTTTAGGCGTGACACTCAATTTGAGTTTTTATTGCTTTAAATGCATTTTCAGCCCGAGCTGAGCACGTTTTGTGAGTTTGAATGGATCTTCATAGGAATGAGTTCTGTAGTCAAATTAATGCTCATATGGGCTTCAGGAGGTCATCCTAAACAAAATACATGCTGAAGTGTGTGCATAAGTCCTTTGGTTTAGGTGTGACACTCAATTTGAGTTTTTATTGCTTTAAATGCATTTTCAGCCCGAGCTGAGCACGTTTTGTGAGTTTGAATGTATCTTCATAGGAATGAGTTGTGTGGTCAAATTAATGCTCATTTAGGCTTCAGGTGGTCATCCTGAACTAAATACATGTTGAAGTGTGTGCATAAGTCCTTTGGTTTAGGCGTGACACTCAATTTGAGTTTTTATTGCTTAAAATTAAATGCATTTTCAGCCCGAGCTGAGCGCGCTTTCTGACTTTGAATGTATCTTCATAGGAATGAGTTGTGTGGTCAAATTAATGCTCATTTAGGCGTCAGGTGGTCATCCTGAACAAAATACATGTTGAAGTGTGTGCATAAGTCCTTTGGTTTAGGCGTGACACTCAATTTGAGTTTTTATTGCTTTAAATGCATTTTCAGCCCGAGCTGAGCACGTTTTGTGAGTTTGAATGTATCTTCATAGGAATGAGTTGTGTAGTCAAATTAATGCTCATATGGGCTTCAGGAGGTCATCCTGAACAAAATACATGTTGAAGTGTGTGCATAAGTCCTTTGGTTTAGGCGTGACACTCAATTTGAGTTTTTATTGCTTTAAATGCATTTTCAGCCCGAGTTGAGCACGTTTTGTGAGTTTGAATGTATCTTCATAGGAATGAGTTTTGTAGACAAATTAATGCTCATATGGGCTTCAGGATGTCATCCTGAACTAAATACATGTTGAAGTGTGTGCATAAGTCCTTTGGTTTAGGTGTGACACTAAATTTGAGTTTTTATTGCTTTAAATGCATTTTCAGCCCGAGCTGAGCGCGTTTTGTGAGTTTGAATGTATCTTCATAGGAATGAGTTGTGTGGTCAAATTAATGCTTATTTAGGCTTCAGGAGGTCACCCTGAACAAAATACATGTTGTAGTGTGTGCATAAGTCCTTTGGTTTAGGCGTGACACTCAATTTGAGTTTTTATTGCTTTAAATGCATTTTCAGGCCGAGCTGAGCGCGTTTTGTGAGTTTGAATGTATCTTCATAGGAATGAGTTGTGTGGTCAAATTAATGCTCATTTAGGCGTCAGGTGGTCATTCTGAACAAAATACATGTTGAAGTGTGTGCATAAGTCCTTTGGTTTAGGCGTGACACTCAATTTGAGTTTTTATTGCTTTAAATGCATTTTCAGGCCGAGCTGAGCACGTTTTGTGTGTTTGAATGTATCTTCATAGGAATGAGTTGTGTGGTCAAATTAATGCTCATATGGGCTTCAGGAGGTCATCCTGAACAAAATACATGTTGAAGTGTGTGCATAAGTCCTTTGGTTTAGGTGTGACACTAAATTTGAGTTTTTATTGCTTTAAATGCATTTTCAGCCCGAGCTGAGCACGTTTTGTGAGTTTGAATGTATCTTCATAGGAATGAGTTGTGTGGTCAAATTAATGCTCATTTAGGCTTCAGGTGGTCATCCTGAACTAAATACATGTTGAAGTGTGTGCATAAGTCCTTTGGTTTAGGCGTGACACTCAATTTGAGTTTTTATTGCTTTAAATTAAATGCATTTTCAGCCCGAGCTGAGCGCGCTTTCTGACTTTGAATGTATCTTCATAGGAATGAGTTGTGTGGTCAAATTAATGCTCATTTGGGCGTCAGGTGGTCATCCTGAACAAAATACATGTTGAAGTGTGTGCATAAGTCCTTTGGTTTAGGCGTGACACTCAATTTGAGTTTTTATTGCTTTAAATGCATTTTCAGCCCGAGCTGAGCACGTTTTGTGAGTTTGAATGTATCTTCATAGGAATGAGTTGTGTAGTCAAATTAATGCTCATATGGGCTTCAGGAGGTCATCCTGAACAAAATACATGTTGAAGTGTGTGCATAAGTCCTTTGGTTTAGGCGTGACACTCAATTTGAGTTTTTATTGCTTTAAATGCATTTTCATCCCGAGTTGAGCACGTTTTGTGAGTTTGAATGTATCTTCATAGGAATGAGTTTTGTAGACAAATTAATGCTCATATGGGCTTCAGGATGTCATCCTGAACTAAATACATGTTGAAGTGTGTGCATAAGTCCTTTGGTTTAGGTGTGACACTAAATTTGAGTTTTTATTGCTTTAAATGCATTTTCAGCCCGAGCTGAGCGCGTTTTGTGAGTTTGAATGTATCTTCATAGGAATGAGTTGTGTGGTCAAATTAATGCTTATTTAGGCTTCAGGAGGTCACCCTGAACAAAATACATGTTGTAGTGTGTGCATAAGTCCTTTGGTTTAGGCGTGACACTCAATTTGAGTTTTTATTGCTTTAAATGCATTTTCAGCCCGAGCTGAGCGCGTTTTGTGAGTTTGAATGTATCTTCATAGGAATGAGTTGTGTGGTCAAATTAATGCTCATTTAGGCGTCAGGTGGTCATCCTGAACAAAATACATGTTGAAGTGTGTGCATAAGTCCTTTGGTTTAGGCGTGACACTCAATTTGAGTTTTTATTGCTTTAAATGCATTTTCAGGCCGAGCTGAGCACGTTTTGTGTGTTTGAATGTATCTTCATAGGAATGAGTTGTGTGGTCAAATTAATGCTCATATGGGCTTCAGGAGGTCATCCTGAACAAAATACATGTTGAAGTGTGTGCATAAGTCCTTTGGTTTAGGCGTGACACTCAATTTGAGCTTTTATTGCTTTAAATGCATTTTCAGCCCGAGTTGAGCACGTTTTGTGAGTTTGAATGTATCTTCATAGGAATGAGTTGTGTGGTCAAATTAATGCTCATTTAGGCTTCAGGTGGTCATCGTGAACAAAATACATGTTGAAGTGTGTGCATAAGTCCTTTGGTTTAGGCGTGACACTCAATTTGAGTTTTTATTGCTTTAAATGCATTTTCAGCCCGAGCTGAGCACGTTTTGTTAGTTTGAATGTATCTTCATAGGAATGAGTTGTGCAGTTAAATGAATGCTCATTTAGGCTTCAGGTGGTCATCCTGAACAAAATACATGTTGAAGTGTGTGCATAAGTCCTTTGGTTTAGGCGTGACACTCAATTTGAGTTTTTATTGCTTTAAATGCATTTTCAGCCCGAGCTGAGCACGTTTTGTGAGTTTGAATGTATCTTCATAGGAATGAGTTGTGTAGTCAAATTAATGCTCATATGGGCTTCAGGAGGTCATCCTGAACAAAATACATGTTGAAGTGTGTGCATAAGTCCTTTGGTTTAGGCGTGACACTCAATTTGAGTTTTTATTGCTTTAAATGCATTTTCAGCCCGAGTTGAGCACGTTTTGTGAGTTTGAATGTATCTTCATAGGAATGAGTTTTGTAGACAAATTAATGCTCATATGGGCTTCAGGATGTCATCCTGAACTAAATACATGTTGAAGTGTGTGCATAAGTCCTTTGGTTTAGGTGTGACACTAAATTTGAGTTTTTATTGCTTTAAATGCATTTTCAGCCCGAGCTGAGCGCGTTTTGTGAGTTTGAATGTATCTTCGTAGGAATGAGTTGTGTGGTCAAATTAATGCTTATTTAGGCTTCAGGAGGTCACCCTGAACAAAATACATGTTGTAGTGTGTGCATAAGTCCTTTGGTTTAGGCGTGACACTCAATTTGAGTTTTTATTGCTTTAAATGCATTTTCAGGCCGAGCTGAGCGCGTTTTGTGAGTTTGAATGTATCTTCATAGGAATGAGTTGTGTGGTCAAATTAATGCTCATTTAGGCGTCAGGTGGTCATTCTGAACAAAATACATGTTGAAGTGTGTGCATAAGTCCTTTGGTTTAGGCGTGACACTCAATTTGAGTTTTTATTGCTTTAAATGCATTTTCAGGCCGAGCTGGGCACGTTTTGTGTGTTTGAATGTATCTTCATAGGAATGAGTTGTGTGGTCAAATTAATGCTCATATGGGCTTCAGGAGGTCATCCTGAACAAAATACATGTTGAAGTGTGTGCATAAGTCCTTTGGTTTAGGTGTGACACTAAATTTGAGTTTTTATTGCTTTAAATGCATTTTCAGCCCGAGCTGAGCACGTTTTGTGAGTTTGAATGTATCTTCATAGGAATGAGTTGTGTGGTCAAATTAATGCTCATTTAGGCTTCAGGTGGTCATCCTGAACTAAATACATGTTGAAGTGTGTGCATAAGTCCTTTGGTTTAGGCGTGACACTCAATTTGAGTTTTTATTGCTTTAAATTAAATGCATTTTCAGCCCGAGCTGAGCGCGCTTTCTGACTTTGAATGTATCTTCATAGGAATGAGTTGTGTGGTCAAATTAATGCTCATTTGGGCGTCAGGTGGTCATCCTGAACAAAATACATGTTGAAGTGTGTGCATAAGTCCTTTGGTTTAGGCGTGACACTCAATTTGAGTTTTTATTGCTTTAAATGCATTTTCAGCCCGAGCTGAGCACGTTTTGTGAGTTTGAATGTATCTTCATAGGAATGAGTTGTGTGGTCAAATTAATGCTTATTTAGGCTTCAGGAGGTCACCCTGAACAAAATACATGTTGTAGTGTGTGCATAAGTCCTTTGGTTTAGGCGTGACACTCAATTTGAGTTTTTATTGCTTTAAATGCATTTTCAGGCCGAGCTGAGCACGTTTTGTGTGTTTGAATGTATCTTCATAGGAATGAGTTGTGTGGTCAAATTAATGCTCATATGGGCTTCAGGAGGTCATCCTGAACAAAATACATGTTGAAGTGTGTGCATAAGTCCTTTGGTTTAGGCGTGACACTCAATTTGAGCTTTTATTGCTTTAAATGCATTTTCAGCCCGAGTTGAGCACGTTTTGTGAGTTTGAATGTATCTTCATAGGAATGAGTTGTGTGGTCAAATTAATGCTCATTTAGGCTTCAGGTGGTCACCGTGAACAAAATACATGTTGAAGTGTGTGCATAAGTCCTTTGGTTTAGGCGTGACACTCAATTTGAGTTTTTATTGCTTTAAATGCATTTTCAGCCCGAGCTGAGCACGTTTTGTGAGTTTGAATGTATCTTCATAGGAATGAGTTGTGTAGTCAAATTAATGCTCATATGGGCTTCAGGAGGTCATCCTGAACAAAATACATGTTGAAGTGTGTGCATAAGTCCTTTGGTTTAGGCGTGACACTCAATTTGAGTTTTTATTGCTTTAAATGCATTTTCAGCCCGAGCTGAGCACGTTTTGTGAGTTTGAATGTATCTTTATAGGAATGAGTTGTTTAGTCAAATTAATGCTCATATGGGCTTCAGGAGGTCATCCTGAACAAAATACATGTTGAAGTGTGTGCATAAGTCCTTTGGTTTAGGTGTGACACTCTGAGTTTTAATTGCTTTAAATGCATTTTCAGCCCGAGCTGAGCACGTTTTGTGAGTTTGAATGTATCTTCATAGGAATGAGTTGTGTAGTCAAATTAATGCTCATTTAGGCTTCAGGTGGTCATCCTGAACTAAATACATGTTGAAGTGTGTGCATAAGTCCTTTGGTTTAGGCGTGACACTCAATTTGAGTTTTTATTGCTTTAAATTAAATGCATTTTCAGCCCGAGCTGAGCGCGCTTTCTGACTTTGAATGTATCTTCATAGGAATGAGTTGTGTGGTCAAATTAATGCTCATTTAGGCGTCAGGTGGTCATCCTGAACAAAATACATGTTGAAGTGTGTGCATAAGTCCTTTGGTTTAGGCGTGACACTCAATTTGAGTTTTTATTGCTTTAAATGCATTTTTATCCCGAGCTGAGCACGTTTTGTGAGTTTGAATGTATCTTCATAGGAATGAGTTTTGTAGTCAAATTAATGCTCATATGGGCTTCAGGAGGTCACCCTGAACAAAATACATGTTGAAGTGTGTGCATAAGTCCTTTGGTTTAGGCGTGACACTCAATTTGAGTTTTTATTGCTTTAAATGCATTTTCAGCCCGAGTTGAGCACGTTTTGTGAGTTTGAATGTATCTTCATAGGAATGAGTTGTGTAGACAAATTAATGCTCATATGGGCTTCAGGATGTCATCCTGAACTAAATACATGTTGAAGTGTGTGCATAAGTCCTTTGGTTTAGGTGTGACACTAAATTTGAGTTTTTATTGCTTTAAATGCATTTTCAGCCCGAGCTGAGCGCGTTTTGTGAGTTTGAATGTATCTTCATAGGAATGAGTTGTGTGGTCAAATTAATGCTCATATGGGCTTCAGGAGGTCATCCTGAACAAAATACATGTTGAAGTGTGTGCATAAGTCCTTTGGTTTAGGCGTGACACTCAATTTGAGTTTTTATTGCTTTAAATGCATTTTCAGCCCGAGCTGAGCACGTTTTGTGAGTTTGAATGTATCTTCATAGGAATGAGTTGTGTAGTCAAATTAATGCTCATATGGGCTTCAGGAGGTCATCCTGAACAAAATACATGTTGAAGTGTGTGCATAAGTCCTTTGGTTTAGGTGTGACACTCTGAGTTTTAATTGCTTTAAATGCATTTTCAGCCCGAGCTGAGCACGTTTTGTGAGTTTGAATGTATCTTCATAGGAATGAGTTGTGTAGTCAAATTAATGCTCATTTAGGCTTCAGGTGGTCATCCTGAACTAAATACATGTTGAAGTGTGTGCATAAGTCCTTTGGTTTAGGCGTGACACTCAATTTGAGTTTTTATTGCTTTAAATTAAATGCATTTTCAGCCCGAGCTGAGCGCGCTTTCTGACTTTGAATGTATCTTCATAGGAATGAGTTGTGTGGTCAAATTAATGCTCATTTAGGCGTCAGGTGGTCATCCTGAACAAAATACATGTTGAAGTGTGTGCATAAGTCCTTTGGTTTAGGCGTGACACTCAATTTGAGTTTTTATTGCTTTAAATGCATTTTTAGCCCGAGCTGAGCGCGTTTTTTGAGTTTGAATGTATCTTCATAGGAATGAGTTTTGTAGTCAAATTAATGCTCATATGGGCTTCAGGAGGTCACCCTGAACAAAATACATGTTGAAGTGTGTGCATAAGTCCTTTGGTTTAGGCGTGACACTCAATTTGAGTTTTTATTGCTTTAAATGCATTTTCAGCCCGAGTTGAGCACGTTTTGTGAGTTTGAATGTATCTTCATAGGAATGAGTTGTGTAGACAAATTAATGCTCATATGGGCTTCAGGATGTCATCCTGAACTAAATACATGTTGAAGTGTGTGCATAAGTCCTTTGGTTTAGGTGTGACACTAAATTTGAGTTTTTATTGCTTTAAATGCATTTTCAGCCCGAGCTGAGCACATTTTGAGAGTTTGAATGTATCTTCATAGGAATGAGTTGTGTGGTCAAATTAATGCTCATATGGGCTTCAGGAGGTAATCCTGAACTAAATACATGTGCAAGTGTGTGATAAGTCCTTTTTTAGGCGTGACACTCAATTTGAGTTTTTATTGCTTTAAATGCATTTTCAGCCCGAGCTGAGCACGTTTTGTGAGTTTGAATGTATCTTCATAGGAATGAGTTGTGTGGTCAAATTAATGCTTATTTAGGCTTCAGGAGGTCACCCTGAAAAAAATACATGTTGTAGTGTGTGCATAAGTCCTTTGGTTTAGGCGTGACACTCAATTTGAGTTTTTATTGCTTTAAATGCATTTTCAGGCCGAGCTGAGCATGTTTTGTGTGTTTGAATGTATCTTCATAGGAATGAGTTGTTTGGTCAAATTAATGCTCATATGGGCTTCAGGAGGTCATCCTGAACAAAATACATGTTGAAGTGTGTGCATAAGTCCTTTGGTTTAGGCGTGACACTCAATTTGAGTTTTTATTGCTTTAAATGCATTTTCAGCCCGAGTTGAGCACGTTTTGTGAGTTTGAATGTATCTTCATAGGAATGAGTTGTGTGGTCAAATTAATGCTCATTTAGGCTTCAGGTGGTCATCCTGAACTAAATACATGTTGAAGTGTGTGCATAAGTCCTTTGGTTTAGGCGTGACACTCAATTTGAGTTTTTATTGCTTTAAATTAAAAGCATTTTCAGCCCGAGCTGAGCGCGCTTTCTGACTTTGAATGTATCTTCATAGGAATGAGTTGTTTGGTCAAATTAATGCTCATATGGGCTTCAGGAGGTCATCCTGAACAAAATACATGTTGAAGTGTGTGCATAAGTCCTTTGGTTTAGGTGTGACACTAAATTTGAGTTTTTATTGCTTTAAATGCATTTTCAGCCCGAGCTGAGCGCGTTTTGTGAGTTTGAATGTATCTTCATAGGAATGAGTTGTGTGGTCAAATTAATGCTTATTTAGGCTTCAGGAGGTCATCCTGAACAAAATACATGTTGAAGTGTGTGCATAAGTCCTTTGGTTTAGGCGTGACACTCAATTTGAGTTTTTATTGCTTTAAATGCATTTTCAGCCCGAGCTGAGCACGTTTTGTGAGTTTGAATGTATCTTCATAGGAATGAGTTGTGTAGTCAAATTAATGCTCATATGGGCTTCAGGAGGTCATCCTGAACAAAATACATGTTGAAGTGTGTGCATAAGTCCTTAGGTTTAGGTGTGACACTCAATTTGAGTTTTTATTGCTTTAAATGCATTTTCAGCCCGAGCTGAGCACGTTTTGTGAGTTTGAATGTATCTTCATAGGAATGAGTTGTGTGGTCAAATGAATGCTCATTTAGGCTTCAGGTGGTCATCCTGAACTAAATACATGTTGAAGTGTGTGCATAAGTCCTTTGGTTTAGGCGTGACACTCAATTTGAGTTTTTATTGCTTTAAATTAAATGCATTTTCAGCCCGAGCTGAGCGCGCTTTCTGACTTTGAATGTATCTTCATAGGAATGAGTTGTGTGGTCAAATTAATGCTCATATGGGCTTCAGGAGGTCATCCTGAACAAAATACATGTTGAAGTGTGTGCATAAGTCCTTTGGTTTAGGCGTGACACTCAATTTGAGTTTTTATTGCTTTAAATTAAATGCATTTTCAGCCCGAGCTGAGCACGTTTTGTGAGTTTGAATGTATCTTCATAGGAATGAGTTGTGTGGTCAAATTAATGCTTATTTAGGCTTCAGGAGGTCACCCTGAACAAAATACATGTTGTAGTGTGTGCATAAGTCCTTTGGTTTAGGCGTGACACTCAATTTGAGTTTTTATTGCTTTAAATGCATTTTCAGCCCGAGCTGAGCACGTTTTGTGAGTTTGAATGTATCTTCATAGGAATGAGTTGTGTGGTCAAATTAATGCTCATTTAGGCTTCAGGTGGTCATCCTGAACTAAATACATGTTGAAGTGTGTGCATAAGTCCTTTGGTTTAGGTGTGACACTCAATTTGAGTTTTTATTGCTTTAAATGCATTTTCAGCCCGAGCTGAGCGCGTTTTGTGAGTTTGAATGTATCTTCATAGGAATGAGTTGTGTGGTCAAATCAATGCTTATTTAGGCTTCAGGAGGTCATCCTGAACAAAATACATGTTGAAGTGTGTGCATAAGTCCTTTGGTTTAGGCGTGACACTCAATTTGAGTTTTTATTGCTTTAAATGCATTTTCAGCCCGAGCTGAGCACGTTTTGTGAGTTTGAATGTATCTTCATAGGAATGAGTTGTGTAGTCAAATTAATGCTCATATGGGATTCAGAAGCTCATCCTGAACAAAATACATGTTGAAGTGTGTGCATAAGTCCTTTGGTTTAGGCGTGACACTCAATTTGAGTTTTTATTGCTTTAAATCCATTTTCAGCCGGAGCTGAGCACGTTTTGTGAGTTTGAATGTATCTTCATAGGAATGAGTTGTGTAGTCAAATTAATGCTCATATGGGCTTCAGGAGGTCATCCTGAACAAAATACATGTTGAAGTGTGTGCATAAGTCCTTTGGTTTAGGCGTGACACTCAATTTGAGTTTTTATTGCTTTAAATGCATTTTCAGCCCGAGTTGAGCACGTTTTGTGAGTTTGAATGTATCTTCATAGGAATGAGTTGTGTAGACAAATTAATGCTCATATGGGCTTCAGGATGTCATCCTGAACTAAATACATGTTGAAGTGTGTGCATAAATCCTTTGGTTTAGGTGTAACACTAAATTTGAGTTTTTATTGCTTTAAATGCATTTTCAGCCCGAGCTGAGCGCGTTTTGTGAGTTTGAATGTATCTTCATAGGAATGAGTTGTGTGGTCAAATTAATGCTTATTTAGGCTTCAGGAGGTCACCCTGAACAAAATACATGTTGTAGTGTGTGCATAAGTCCTTTGGTTTAGGCGTGACACTCAATTTGAGTTTTTATTGCTTTAAATGCATTTTCAGCCTGAGCTGAGCGCGTTTTGTGAGTTTGAATGTATCTTCATAGGAATGAGTTGTGTGATCAAATTAATGCTCATTTAGGCGTCAGGTGGTCATCCTGAACAAAATACATGTTGAAGTGTGTGCATAAGTCCTTTGGTTTAGGCGTGACACTCAATTTGAGTTTTTATTGCTTTAAATGCATTTTCAGGCCGAGCTGAGCACGTTTTGTGTGTTTGAATGTATCTTCATAGGAATGAGTTGTGTGGTCAAATTAATGCTCATATGGGCTTCAGGAGGTCATCCTGAACAAAACACATGTTGAAGTGTCTGCATAAGTCCTTTGGTTTAGGCGTGACACTCAATTTGAGTTTTTATTGCTTTAAATGCATTTTCAGCCCGAGCTGAGCACGTTTTGTGAGTTTGAATGTATCTTCATAGGAATGAGTTGTGTGGTCAAATTAATGCTCATTTAGGCGTCAGGTGGTCATCCTGAACAAAATACATGTTGAAGTGTGTGCATAAGTCCTTTGGTTTAGGCGTGACACTCAATTTGAGTTTTTATTGCTTTAAATGCATTTTCAGCCCGAGCTGAGCACGTTTTGTGAGTTTGAATGTATCTTCATAGGAATGAGTTGTGTGGTCAAATTAATGCTTATTTAGGCCTCAGGAGGTCATCCTGAACAAAATACATGTTGAAGTGTGTGCATAAGTCCTTTTGTTTAGGCGTGACACTAAATTTGAGTTTTTATTGCTATAAATGCATTTTCAGCCCGAGCTGAGCACGTTTTGTGAGTTTGAATGTATCTTCATAGAATGAGTTGTGTGGTCAAATTAATGCTTATTTAGGCTTCAGGAGGTCATCCTGAACAAAATACATGTTGAAGTGTGTGCATAAGTCCTTTGGTTTAGGCGTGACACTCAATTTGAGTTTTTATTGCTTTAAATGCATTTTCAGCCCGAGCTGAGCACATTTTGAGAGTTTGAATGTATCTTCATAGGAATGAGTTGTGTGGTCAAATTAATGCTCATATGGGCTTCAGGAAGTCATCCTGAACAAAATACATGTTGAAGTGTGTGCATAAGTCCTTTGGTTTAGGTGTGACACTCAATTTGAGTTTTTATTGCTTTAAATGCATTTTCAGCCCGAGCTGAGCACATTTTGAGAGTTTGAATGTATCTTCATAGGAATGAGTTGTGTGGTCAAATTAATGCTCATATGGGCTTCAGGAGGTAATCCTGAACTAAATACATGTGCAAGTGTGTGATAAGTCCTTTTTTAGGCGTGACACTCAATTTGAGTTTTTATTGCTTTAAATGCATTTTCAGCCCGAGCTGAGCACGTTTTGTGAGTTTGAATGTATCTTCATAGGAATGAGTTGTGTAGTCAAATTAATGCTCATATGGGCTTCAGAAGGCCTTCCTGAACAAAATACATGTTGAAGTGTGTGCATAAGTCCTTTGGTTTAGGTGTGACACTCAATTTGAGTTTTTATTGCTTTAAATGCATTTTCAGCCCGAGCTGAGCACGTTTTGTGAGTTTGAATGTATCTTCATAGGAATGAGTTGTGTAGTCAAATTAATGCTCATATGGGCTTCAGGAGGTCATCCTGAACAAAATACATGTTGAAGTGTGTGCATAAGTCCTTTGGTTTAGGCGTGACACTCAATTTGAGTTTTTATTGCTTTAAATGCATTTTCAGCCCGAGTTGAGCACGTTTTGTGAGTTTGAATGTATCTTCATAGGAATGAGTTGTGTAGACAAATTAATGCTCATATGGGCTTCAGGATGTCATCCTGAACTAAATACATGTTGAAGTGTGTGCATAAGTCCTTTGGTTTAGGTGTGACACTAAATTTGAGTTTTTATTGCTTTAAATGCATTTTCAGCCGGAGCTGAGCGCGTTTTGTGAGTTTGAATGTATCTTCATAGGAATGAGTTGTGTGGTCAAATTAATGCTTATTTAGGCTTCAGGAGGTCACCCTGAACAAAATACATGTTGTAGTGTGTGCATAAGTCCTTTGGTTTAGGCGTGACACTCAATTTGAGTTTTTATTGCTTTAAATGCATTTTCAGCCCGAGCTGAGCACGTTTTGTGAGTTTGAATGTATCTTCATAGGAATGAGTTGTGTGGTCAAATTAATGCTCATTTAGGCTTCAGGTGGTCATCCTGAACTAAATACATGTTGAAGTGTGTGCATAAGTCCTTTGGTTTAGGTGTGACACTCAATTTGAGTTTTTATTGCTTTAAATGCATTTTCAGCCCGAGCTGAGCGCGTTTTGTGAGTTTGAATGTATCTTCATAGGAATGAGTTGTGTGGTCAAATCAATGCTTATTTAGGCTTCAGGAGGTCATCCTGAACAAAATACATGTTGAAGTGTGTGCATAAGTCCTTTGGTTTAGGCATGACACTCAATTTGAGTTTTTATTGCTTTAAATGCATTTTCAGCCCGAGCTGAGCACGTTTTGTGAGTTTGAATGTATCTTCATAGGAATGAGTTGTGTAGTCAAATTAATGCTCATATGGGATTCAGAAGCTCATCCTGAACAAAATACATGTTGAAGTGTGTGCATAAGTCCTTTGGTTTAGGCGTGACACTCAATTTGAGTTTTTATTGCTTTAAATGCATTTTCAGCCCGAGCTGAGCACGTTTTGTGAGTTTGAATGTATCTTCATAGGAATGAGTTGTGTGGTCAAATTAATGCTCATTTAGGCTTCAGGTGGTCATCCTGAACTAAATACATGTTGAAGTGTGTGCATAAGTCCTTTGGTTTAGGCGTGACACTCAATTTGAGTTTTTATTGCTTTAAATGCATTTTCAGCCCGAGCTGAGCACGTTTTGTGAGTTTGAATGTATCTTCATAGGAATGAGTTGTGTGGTCAGATTAATGCTTATTAAGGCTTCAGGAGGTCATCCTGAACAAAATACATGTTGAAGTGTGTGCATAAGTCCTTTGGTTTAGGCGTGACACTCAATTTGAGTTTTTATTGCTTTAAATGCATTTTCAGCCCTAGCTGAGCACGTTTTGTGAGTTTGAATGTATCTTCATAGGAATGAGTTGTGTAGTCAAATTAATGCTCATATGGGCTTCAGAAGGTCTTCCTGAACAAAATACATGTTGAAGTGTGTGCATAAGTCCTTTGGTTTAGGTGTGACACTCAATTTGAGTTTTTATTGCTTTAAATGCATTTTCAGCCCGAGCTGAGCACGTTTTGTGAGTTTGAATGTATCTTCATAGGAATGAGTTGTGTGGTCAAATTAATGCTCATTTAGGCTTCAGGTGGTCATCCTGAACTAAATACATGTTGAAGTGTGTGCATAAGTCCTTTGGTTTAGGCGTGACACTCAATTTGAGTTTTTATTGCTTTAAATGCATTTTCAGCCCGAGCTGAGCACGTTTTGTGAGTTTGAATGTATCTTCATAGGAATGAGTTGTGTAGTCAAATTAATGCTCATATGGGCTTCAGGAGGTCATCCTGAACAAAATACATGTTGAAGTGTGTGCATAAGTCCTTTGGTTTAGGCGTGACACTCAATTTGAGTTTTTATTGCTTTAAATGCATTTTCAGCCGGAGCTGAGCACGTTTTGTGAGTTTGAATGTATCTTCATAGGAATGAGTTGTGTAGTCAAATTAATGCTCATATGGGCTTCAGGAGGTCATCCTGAACAAAATACATGTTGAAGTGTGTGCATAAGTCCTTTGGTTTAGGCGTGACACTCAATTTGAGTTTTTATTGCTTTAAATGCATTTTCAGCCCGAGTTGAGCACGTTTTGTGAGTTTGAATGTATCTTCATAGGAATGAGTTGTGTAGACAAATTAATGCTCATATGGGCTTCAGGATGTCATCCTGAACTAAATACATGTTGAAGTGTGTGCATAAATCCTTTGGTTTAGGTGTAACACTAAATTTGAGTTTTTATTGCTTTAAATGCATTTTCAGCCCGAGCTGAGCGCGTTTTGTGAGTTTGAATGTATCTTCATAGGAATGAGTTGTGTGGTCAAATTAATGCTTATTTAGGCTTCAGGAGGTCACCCTGAACAAAATACATGTTGTAGTGTGTGCATAAGTCCTTTGGTTTAGGCGTGACACTCAATTTGAGTTTTTATTGCTTTAAATGCATTTTCAGCCTGAGCTGAGCGCGTTTTGTGAGTTTGAATGTATCTTCATAGGAATGAGTTGTGTGATCAAATTAATGCTCATTTAGGCGTCAGGTGGTCATCCTGAACAAAATACATGTTGAAGTGTGTGCATAAGTCCTTTGGTTTAGGCGTGACACTCAATTTGAGTTTTTATTGCTTTAAATGCATTTTCAGGCCGAGCTGAGCACGTTTTGTGTGTTTGAATGTATCTTCATAGGAATGAGTTGTGTGGTCAAATTAATGCTCATATGGGCTTCAGGAGGTCATCCTGAACAAAACACATGTTGAAGTGTGTGCATAAGTCCTTTGGTTTAGGCGTGACACTCAATTTGAGTTTTTATTGCTTTAAATGCATTTTCAGCCCGAGCTGAGCACGTTTTGTGAGTTTGAATGTATCTTCATAGGAATGAGTTGTGTGGTCAAATTAATGCTCATTTAGGCGTCAGGTGGTCATCCTGAACAAAATACATGTTGAAGTGTGTGCATAAGTCCTTTGGTTTAGGCGTGACACTCAATTTGAGTTTTTATTGCTTTAAATGCATTTTCAGCCCGAGCTGAGCACGTTTTGTGAGTTTGAATGTATCTTCATAGGAATGAGTTGTGTGGTCAAATTAATGCTTATTTAGGCCTCAGGAGGTCATCCTGAACAAAATACATGTTGAAGTGTGTGCATAAGTCCTTTTGTTTAGGCGTGACACTAAATTTGAGTTTTTATTGCTTTAAATGCATTTTCAGCCCGAGCTGAGCACGTTTTGTGAGTTTGAATGTATCTTCATAGAATGAGTTGTGTGGTCAAATTAATGCTTATTTGGGCTTCAGGAGGTCATCCTGAACAAAATACACGTTGGAGTGTGTGAATAAGTCCTTTGGTTTAGGTGTGACACTCAATTTGAGTTTTATTGCTTTAAATGCATTTTCAGCCCGAGCTGAGCACGTTTTGTGAGTTTGAATGTATCTTCATAGGAATTAGTTGTGTGGTCAAATTAATGCTCATTTAGGCTTCAGGTGGTCATCCTGAACAAAATACATGTTGAAGTGTGTGCATAAGTCCTTTGGTTTAGGCGTGACACTCAATTTGAGTTTTTATTGCTTTAAATGCATTTTCAGCCCGAGCTGAGCACATTTTGAGAGTTTGAATGTATCTTCATAGGAATGAGTTGTGTGGTCAAATTAATGCTCATATGGGCTTCAGGAAGTCATCCTGAACAAAATACATGTTGAAGTGTGTGCATAAGTCCTTTGGTTTAGGTGTGACACTCAATTTGAGTTTTTATTGCTTTAAATGCATTTTCAGCCCGAGCTGAGCACATTTTGAGAGTTTGAATGTATCTTCATAGGAATGAGTTGTGTGGTCAAATTAATGCTCATATGGGCTTCAGGAGGTAATCCTGAACTAAATACATGTGCAAGTGTGTGATAAGTCCTTTTTTAGGCGTGACACTCAATTTGAGTTTTTATTGCTTTAAATGCATTTTCAGCCCGAGCTGAGCACGTTTTGTGAGTTTGAATGTATCTTCATAGGAATGAGTTGTGTAGTCAAATTAATGCTCATATGGGCTTCAGGAAGTCATCCTGAACAAAATACATGTTGAAGTGTGTGCATAAGTCCTTTGGTTTAGGTGTGACACTCAATTTAAGTTTTTATTTCTTTAAATGCATTTTCAGCCCGAGCTGAGCACGTTTTGTGAGTTTGAATGTATCTTCATAGGAATGAGTTGTGTGGTCAAATTAATGCTTATTTAGGCTTCAGGAGGTCATCCTGAACAAAATACATGTTGAAGTGTGTGCATAAGTCCTTTTGTTTAGGCGTGACACTCAATTTGAGTTTTTATTGCTTTAAATGCATTTTCAGCCCGAGCTGAGCACGTTTTGTGAGTTTGAATGTATCTTCATAGAATGAGTTGTGTGGTCAAATTAATGCTTATTTGGGCTTCAGGAGGTCATCCTGAACAAAATACATGTTGGAGTGTGTGCATAAGTCCTTTGGTTTAGGTGTGACACTCAATTTGAGTTTTATTGCTTTAAATGCATTTTCAGCCCGAGCTGAGCACGTTTTGTGAGTTTGAATGTATCTTCATAGAATGAGTTGTGTGGTCAAATTAATGCTTATTTGGGCTTCAGGAGGTCATCCTGAACAAAATACATGTTGGAGTGTGTGCATAAGTCCTTTGGTTTAGGCGTGACACTCAATTTGAGTTTTTATTGCTTTAAATGCATTTTCAGCCCTAGCTGAGCACGTTTTGTGAGTTTGAATGTATCTTCATAGGAATGAGTTGTGTAGTCAAATTAATGCTCATATGGGCTTCAGAAGGTCTTCCTGAACAAAATACATGTTGAAGTGTGTGCATAAGTCCTTTGGTTTAGGTGTGACACTCAATTTGAGTTTTTATTGCTTTAAATGCATTTTCAGCCCGAGCTGAGCACGTTTTGTGAGTTTGAATGTATCTTCATAGGAATGAGTTGTGTGGACAGATTAATGCTTATTTAGGCTTCAGGAGGTCATCCTGAACAAAATACATGTTGAAGTGTGTGCATAAGTCCTTTGGTTTAGGCGTGACACTCAATTTGAGTTTTTATTGCTTTAAATGCATTTTCAGCCCTAGCTGAGCACGTTTTGTGAGTTTGAATGTATCTTCATAGGAATGAGTTGTGTAGTCAAATTAATGCTCATATGGGCTTCAGAAGGTCTTCCTGAACAAAATACATGTTGAAGTGTGTGCATAAGTCCTTTGGTTTAGGTGTGACACTCAATTTGAGTTTTTATTGCTTTAAATGCATTTTCAGCCCGAGCTGAGCACGTTTTGTGAGTTTGAATGTATCTTCATAGGAATGAGTTGTGTGGTCAAATTAATGCTCATTTAGGCTTCAGGTGGTCATCCTGAACTAAATACATGTTGAAGTGTGTGCATAAGTCCTTTGGTTTAGGCGTGACACTCAATTTGAGTTTTTATTGCTTTAAATGCATTTTCAGCCCTAGCTGAGCACGTTTTGTGAGTTTGAATGTATCTTCATAGGAATGAGTTGTGTAGTCAAATTAATGCTCATATGGGCTTCAGAAGGTCTTCCTGAACAAAATACATGTTGAAGTGTGTGCATAAGTCCTTTGGTTTAGGTGTGACACTCAATTTAAGTTTTTATTTCTTTAAATGCATTTTCAGCCCGAGCTGAGCACGTTTTGTGAGTTTGAATGTATCTTCATAGGAATGAGTTGTGTGGTCAAATTAATGCTTATTTAGGCTTCAGGAGGTCATCCTGAACAAAATACATGTTGAAGTGTGTGCATAAGTCCTTTTGTTTAGGCGTGACACTCAATTTGAGTTTTTATTGCTTTAAATGCATTTTCAGCCCGAGCTGAGCACGTTTTGTGAGTTTGAATGTATCTTCATAGAATGAGTTGTGTGGTCAAATTAATGCTTATTTGGGCTTCAGGAGGTCATCCTGAACAAAATACATGTTGGAGTGTGTGCATAAGTCCTTTGGTTTAGGTGTGACACTCAATTTGAGTTTTATTGCTTTAAATGCATTTTCAGCCCGAGCTGAGCACGTTTTGTGAGTTTGAATGTATCTTCATAGAATGAGTTGTGTGGTCAAATTAATGCTTATTTGGGCTTCAGGAGGTCATCCTGAACAAAATACATGTTGGAGTGTGTGCATAAGTCCTTTGGTTTAGGCGTGACACTCAATTTGAGTTTTTATTGCTTTAAATGCATTTTCAGCCCTAGCTGAGCACGTTTTGTGAGTTTGAATGTATCTTCATAGGAATGAGTTGTGTAGTCAAATTAATGCTCATATGGGCTTCAGAAGGTCTTCCTGAACAAAATACATGTTGAAGTGTGTGCATAAGTCCTTTGGTTTAGGTGTGACACTCAATTTGAGTTTTTATTGCTTTAAATGCATTTTCAGCCCGAGCTGAGCACGTTTTGTGAGTTTGAATGTATCTTCATAGGAATGAGTTGTGTGGACAGATTAATGCTTATTTAGGCTTCAGGAGGTCATCCTGAACAAAATACATGTTGAAGTGTGTGCATAAGTCCTTTGGTTTAGGCGTGACACTCAATTTGAGTTTTTATTGCTTTAAATGCATTTTCAGCCCTAGCTGAGCACGTTTTGTGAGTTTGAATGTATCTTCATAGGAATGAGTTGTGTAGTCAAATTAATGCTCATATGGGCTTCAGAAGGTCTTCCTGAACAAAATACATGTTGAAGTGTGTGCATAAGTCCTTTGGTTTAGGTGTGACACTCAATTTGAGTTTTTATTGCTTTAAATGCATTTTCAGCCCGAGCTGAGCACGTTTTGTGAGTTTGAATGTATCTTCATAGGAATGAGTTGTGTGGTCAAATTAATGCTCATTTAGGCTTCAGGTGGTCATCCTGAACTAAATACATGTTGAAGTGTGTGCATAAGTCCTTTGGTTTAGGCGTGACACTCAATTTGAGTTTTTATTGCTTTAAATGCATTTTCAGCCCTAGCTGAGCACGTTTTGTGAGTTTGAATGTATCTTCATAGGAATGAGTTGTGTAGTCAAATTAATGCTCATATGGGCTTCAGAAGGTCTTCCTGAACAAAATACATGTTGAAGTGTGTGCATAAGTCCTTTGGTTTAGGTGTGACACTCAATTTGAGTTTTTATTGCTTTAAATGCATTTTCAGCCCGAGCTGAGCACGTTTTGTGAGTTTGAATGTATCTTCATAGGAATGAGTTGTGTGGTCAAATTAATGCTCATTTAGGCTTCAGGTGGTCATCCTGAACTAAATACATGTTGAAGTGTGTGCATAAGTCCTTTGGTTTAGGCGTGACACTCAATTTGAGTTTTTATTGCTTTAAATGCATTTTCAGCCCGAGCTGAGCACGTTTTGTGAGTTTGAATGGATCTTCATAGGAATGAGTTGTGTAGTCAAATTAATGCTCATATGGGCTTCAGGAGGTCATCCTGAACAAAATACATGTTGAAGTGTGTGCATAAGTCCTTTGGTTTAGGCGTGACACTCAATTTGAGTTTTTATTGCTTTAAATGCATTTTCAGCCGGAGCTGAGCACGTTTTGTGAGTTTGAATGTATCTTCATAGGAATGAGTTGTGTAGTCAAATTAATGCTCATATGGGCTTCAGGAGGTCATCCTGAACAAAATACATGTTGAAGTGTGTGCATAAGTCCTTTGGTTTAGGCGTGACACTCAATTTGAGTTTTTATTGCTTTAAATGCATTTTCAGCCCGAGTTGAGCACGTTTTGTGAGTTTGAATGTATCTTCATAGGAATGAGTTGTGTAGACAAATTAATGCTCATATGGGCTTCAGGATGTCATCCTGAACTAAATACATGTTGAAGTGTGTGCATAAATCCTTTGGTTTAGGTGTGACACTAAATTTGAGTTTTTATTGCTTTAAATGCATTTTCAGCCCGAGCTGAGCGCGTTTTGTGAGTTTGAATGTATCTTCATAGGAATGAGTTGTGTGGTCAAATTAATGCTTATTTAGGCTTCAGGAGGTCACCCTGAACAAAATACATGTTATAGTGTGTGCATAAGTCCTTTGGTTTAGGCGTGACACTCAATTTGAGTTTTTATTGCTTTAAATGCATTTTCAGCCTGAGCTGAGCGCGTTTTGTGAGTTTGAATGTATCTTCATAGGAATGAGTTGTGTGGTCAAATTAATGCTCATTTAGGCGTCAGGTGGTCATCCTGAACAAAATACATGTTGAAGTGTGTGCATAAGTCCTTTGGTTTAGGCGTGACACTCAATTTGAGTTTTTATTGCTTTAAATGCATTTTCAGGCCGAGCTGAGCACGTTTTGTGTGTTTGAATGTATCTTCATAGGAATGAGTTGTGTGGTCAAATTAATGCTCATATGGGCTTCAGGAGGTCATCCTGAACAAAACACATGTTGAAGTGTGTGCATAAGTCCTTTGGTTTAGGCGTGACACTCAATTTGAGTTTTTATTGCTTTAAATGCATTTTCAGCCCGAGCTAAGCAAGTTTTGTGAGTTTAAATGTATCTTCATAGGAATGAGTCGTGTAGTCAAATTAATGCTCATATGGGGTTCAGAGGGTCATCCTGAACAAAATACATGTTGAAGTGTGTGCATAAGTCCTTTGGTTTAGGTGTGACACTCAATTTGAGTTTTTATTGCTTTAAATGCATTTTCAGCCCGAGCTGAGCACGTTTTGTGAGTTTGAATGTATCTTCATAGAATGAGTTGTGTGGTCAAATTAATGCTTATTTGGGCTTCAGGAGGTCATCCTAAACAAAATACATGTTGGAGTGTGTGCATAAGTCCTTTGGTTTAGGTGTGACACTCAATTTGAGTTTTATTGCTTTAAATGCATTTTCAGCCCGAGCTGAGCACGTTTTGTGAGTTTGAATGTATCTTCATAGGAATGAGTTGTGTGGTCAAATTAATGCTCATATGGGCTTCAGGAGGTCATCCTGAACAAAATACATGTTGAAGTGTGTGCATAGGTCCTTTGGTTTAGGCGTGACACTCAATTTGAGTTTTTATTGCTTTAAATGCATTTTCAGCCCGAGCTGAGCATGTTTTGTGAGTTTGAATGTATCTTCATAGGAATGAGATGTGTGGTCAAATTAAAGCTCATTTAGGCTTCAGGTGGTCATCCTGAACTAAATACATGTTGAAGTGTGTGCATAAGTCCTTTGGTTTAGGTGTGGCACTCAATTTGAGTTTTTATTGCTTTAAATGCATTTTCAGCCCGAGCTGAGCGCGTTTTGTGAGTTTGAATGTATCTTCATAGGAATGAGTTGTGTGGTCAGATTAATGCTTATTTAGGCTTCAGGAGGTCATCCTGAACAAAATACATGTTGAAGTGTGTGCATAAGTCCTTTGGTTTAGGCGTGACACTCAATTTGAGTTTTTATTGCTTTAAATGCATTTTCAGCCCGAGCTGAGCACGTTTTGTGAGTTTGAATGTATCTTCATAGGAATGAGTTGTGTAGTCAAATTAATGCTCATATGGGCTTCAGAAGGTCATCCTGAACAAAATACATGTTGAAGTGTGTGCATAAGTCCTTTGGTTTAGGCGTGACACTCAATTTGAGTTTTTATTGCTTTAAATGCATTTTCAGCCCGAGCTGAGCACGTTTTGTGAGTTTGAATGTATCTTCATAGGAATGAGTTGTGTGGTCAAATTAATGCTCATTTAGGCTTCAGGTGGTCATCCTGAACTAAATACATGTTGAACTGTGTGCATAAGTCCTTTGGTTTAGGCGTGACACTCAATTTGAGTTTTTATTGCTTTAAATGCATTTTCAGCCCGAGCTGAGCACGTTTTGTGAGTTTGAATGTATCTTCATAGGAATGAGTTGTGTGGTCAAATTAATGCTCATATGGGCTTCAGGAGGTCATCCTGAACAAAATACATGTTGAAGTGTGTGCATAAGTCCTTTGGTTTAGGCGTGACACTCAATTTGAGTTTTTATTGCTTTAAAAGCATTTTCAGCCCGAGCTGAGCACGTTTTTTGAGTTTGAATGTATCTTCATAGGAATGAGTTGTGTAGTCAAATTAATGCTCATATGGGCTTCAGGATGTCATCCTGAACTAAATACATGTTGAAGTGTGTGCATAAGTCCTTTGGTTTAGGTGTGACACTAAATTTGAGTTTTTATTGCTTTAAATGCATTTTCAGCCCGAGCTGAGCGCGTTTTGTGAGTTTGAATGTATCTTCATAGGAATGAGTTGTGTGGTCAAATTAATGCTCATTTAGGCTTCAGGTGGTCATCCTGAACTAAATCCATGTTGAAGTGTGTGCATAAGTCCTTTGGTTTCGGCGTGACACTCAATTTGAGTTTTTATTGCTTTAAATTAAATGCATTTTCAGCCCGAGCTGAGCGCGCTTTCTGACTTTGAATGTATCTTCATAGGTATGAGTTGTGTGGTCAAATTATTGCTGATTTGGGCTTCAGGAGGTCATCCTGAACAAAATACATGTTGAAGTGTGTGCATAAGTCCTTTGGTTTAGGCCTGACACTCAATTTGAGTTTTTATTGCTTTAAATGCATTTTTAGCCCGAGCTGAGCACGTTTTGTGAATTTGAATGTATCTTCATAGGAATGAGTTGTGTAGTCAAATTAATGCTCATATGGGCTTCAGAAGGTCATCCTGAACAAAATACATGTTGAAGTGTGTGCATAAGTCCTTTGGTTTAGGTGTGACACTCAATTTGAGTTTTTATTGCTTTAAATGCATTTTCAGCCCGAGCTGAGCACGTTTTGTGAGTTTGAATGTATCTTCATAGGAATGAGTTGTGTGGTCAAATTAATGCTCATTTAGGCTTCAGGTGGTCATCCTGAACTAAATACATGTTGAAGTGTGTGCATAAGTCCTTTGGTTTAGGCGTGACACTCAATTTGAGTTTTTATTGCTTTAAATTAAATGCATTTTCAGCCCGAGCTGAGCGCGCTTTCTGACTTTGAATGTATCTTCATAGGAATGAGTTGTGTAGACAAATTAATGCTCATATGGGCTTCAGGATGTCATCCTGAACTAAATACATGTTGAAGTGTGTGCATAAGTCCTTTGGTTTAGGTGTGACACTAAATTTGAGTTTTTATTGCTTTAAATGCATTTTCAGCCCGAGCTGAGCGCGTTTTGTGAGTTTGAATGTATCTTCATAGGAATGAGTTGTGTGGTCAAATTAATGCTTATTTAGGCTTCAGGAGGTCACCCTGAACAAAATACATGTTGTAGTGTGTGCATAAGTCCTTTGGTTTAGGCGTTACACTCAATTTGAGTTTTTATTGCTTTAAATGCATTTTCAGCCCGAGCTGAGCGCGTTTTGTGAGTTTAAATGTATCTTCATAGGAATGAGTTGTGTGGTCAAATTAATGCTCATTTAGGCGTCAGGTGGTCATCCTGAACAAAATACATGTTGAAGTGTGTGCATAAGTCCTTTGGTTTAGGCGTGACACTCAATTTGAGTTTTTATTGCTTTAAATGCATTTTCAGCCCGAGCTGAGCACGTTTTGTGAGTTTGAATGTATCTTCATAGAATGAGTTGTGTGGTCAAATTAATGCTCATTTAGGCTTCAGGTGGTCATCCTGAACAAAATACATGTTGAAGTGTGTGCATAAGTCCTTTGGTTTAGGCGTGACACTCAATTTAATTTTTTATTGCTTTAAATGCATTTTCAGCCCGAGTTGAGCACGTTTTGTGAGTTTGAATGTATCTTCATAGGAATGAGTTGTGTGGTCAAATTAATGCTCATTTAGGCTTCAGGTGGTCATCCTGAACAAAATACATGTTGAAGTGTGTGCATAAGTCCTTTGGTTTAGGCGTGACACTCAATTTGAGTTTTTATTGCTTTAAATGCATTTTCAGCCCGAGCTGAGCACGTTTTGTGAGTTTGAATGTATCTTCATAGGAATGAGTTGTGTGGTCAAATTAATGCTCATTTAGGCTTCAGGTGGTCATCCTGAACAAAATACATGTTGAAGTGTGTGCATAAGTCCTTTGGTTTAGGCGTGACACTCAATTTGAGTTTTTATTGCTTTAAATGCATTTTCAGCCTGAGCTGAGCACGTTTTGTGAGTTTGAATGTATCTTCATAGAATGAGTTGTGTGGTCAAATTAATGCTCATTTAGGCTTCAGGTGGTCATCCTGAACAAAATACATGTTGAAGTGTGTGCATAAGTCCTTTGGTTTAGGCGTGACACTCAATTTGAGTTTTTATTGCTTTAAATGCATTTTCAGCCCGAGATGAGCACGTTTTGTGAGTTTGAATGTATCTTCATAGGAATGAGTTATGTGGTCAAAATAATGCTCATTTAGGCTTCAGGTGGTCATCCTGAACTAAATACATGTTGAAGTGTGTGCATAAGTCCTTTGGTTTGGGCGTGACACTCAATTTGAGTTTTTATTGCTTTAAATGCATTTTCAGGCCGAGCTGAGCACGTTTTGTGTGTTTGAATGTATCTTCATAGGAATGAGTTGTGTGGTCAAATTAATGCTCATATGGGCTTCAGGAGGTCATCCTGAACAAAATACATGTTGAAGTGTGTGCATAAGTCCTTTGGTTTAGGCGTGACACTCAATTTGAGCTTTTATTGCTTTAAATGCATTTTCAGCCCGAGTTGAGCACGTTTTGTGAGTTTGAATGTATCTTCATAGGAATGAGTTGTGTGGTCAAATTAATGCTCATTTAGGCTTCAGGTGGTCATCGTGAACAAAATACATGTTGAAGTGTGTGCATAAGTCCTTTGGTTTAGGCGTGACACTCAATTTGAGTTTTTATTGCTTTAAATGCATTTTCAGCCCAAGCTGAGCACGTTTTGTGAGTTTGAATGTATCTTCATAGGAATGAGTTGTGTGGTCAAATTAATGCTCATATGGGCTTCAGGAGGTCATCCTGAACAAAATACATGTTGAAGTGTGTGCATAAGTCCTTTGGTTTGGGCGTGACACTCAATTTGAGTTTTTATTGCTTTAAATGCATTTTCAGGCCGAGCTGAGCACGTTTTGTGTGTTTGAATGTATCTTCATAGGAATGAGTTGTGTGGTCAAATTAATGCTCATATGGGCTTCAGGAGGTCATCCTGAACAAAATACATGTTGAAGTGTGTGCATAAGTCCTTTGGTTTAGGCGTGACACTCAATTTGAGCTTTTATTGCTTTAAATGCATTTTCAGCCCGAGTTGAGGACGTTTTGTGAGTTTGAATGTATCTTCATAGGAATGAGTTGTGTGGTCAAATTAATGCTCATTTAGGCTTCAGGTGGTCATCGTGAACAAAATACATGTTGAAGTGTGTGCATAAGTCCTTTGGTTTAGGCGTGACACTCAATTTGAGTTTTTATTGCTTTAAATGCATTTTCAGCCCGAGCTGAGCACGTTTTGTGAGTTTGAATGTATCTTCATAGGAATGAGTTGTGTGGTCAAATTAATGCTCATATGGGCTTCAGGAGGTCATCCTGAACAAAATACATGTTGAAGTGTGTGCATAAGTCCTTTGGTTTAGGTGTGACACTCAATTTGAGTTTTTATTGCTTTAAATTAAATGCATTTTCAGCCCGAGCTGAGCACGTTTTTTGAATTTGAATGTATCTTCATAGGAATGAGTTGTGTGGTCAGATTAATGCTCATTTAGGCTTCAGGTGGTCATCCTCAACTAAATACATGTTGAAGTGTGTGCATAAGTCCTTTGGTTTAGGTGTGACACTCAATTTGAGTTTTTATTGCTTTAAATGCATTTTCAGCCCGAGCTGAGCGCGTTTTGTGAGTTTGAATGTATCTTCATAGGAATGAGTTGTGTGGTCAAATTAATGCTTATTTAGGCTTCAGGAGGTCATCCTGAACAAAATACATGTTGAAATGTGTGAATAAGTCCTTTGGTTTAGGCGTGACACTCAATTTGAGTTTTTATTGCTTTAAATGCATTTTCAGCCCGAGCTGAGCACGTTTTGTGAGTTTGAATGTATCTTCATAGGAATGAGTTGTGTGGTCAAATTAATGCTCATTTAGGCTTCAGGTGGTCATCCTGAACTAAATACATGTTGAAGTGTGTGCATAAGTCCTTTGGTTTAGGCGTGACACTCAATTTGAGTTTTTATTGCTTTAAATTAAATGCATTTTCAGCCCGAGCTGAGCGCACTTTCTGACTTTGAATGTATCTTCATAGGAATGAGTTGTGTGGTCAAATTATTGCTGATTTAGGCTTCAGGAGGTCATCCTGAACAAAATACATGTTGAAGTGTGTGTATAAGTCCTTTGGTTTAGGCGTGACACTCAATATGAGTTTTTATTGCTTTAAATGCATTTTCAGCCCGAGCTGAGCACGTTTTGTGAGTTTGAATGTATCTTCATAGGAATGAGTTGTGTGGTCAAATTAATGCTCATTTAGGCGTCAGGTGGTCATCCTGAACAAAATACATGTTGAAGTGTGTGCATAAGTCCTTTGGTTTAGGCGTGACACTCAATTTGAGTTTTTATTGCTTTAAATGCATTTGAAGGCCGAGCTGAGCACGTTTTGTGTGTTTGAATGTATCTTCATAGGAATGAGTTGTGTGGTCAAATTAATGCTCATATGGGCTTCAGGAGGTCATCCTGAACAAAATACATGTTGAAGTGTGTGCATAAGTCCTTTGGTTTAGGCGTGACACTCAATTTGAGTTTTTATTGCTTTAAATGCATTTTCAGCCCGAGTTGAGCACGTTTTGTGAGTTTGAATGTATCTTCATAGGAATGAGTTGTGTGGTCAAATTAATGCTCATTTAGGCTTCAGGTGGTCATCCTGAACAAAATACATGTTGAAGTGTGTGCATAATTCCTTTGGTTTGGGCGTGACACTCAATTTGAGTTTTTATTGCTTTAAATGCATTTTCAGCCCGAGCTGAGCACGTTTTGTGAGTTTGAATGTATTTTCATAGGAATGAGTTGTGTGGTCAAATTAATGCTCATTTAGGCTTCAGGTGGTCATTCTGAACTAAATACATGTTGAAGTGTGTGCATAATTCCTTTGGTTTAGGTGTGACACTCAATTTGAGTTTTTATTGCTTTAAATGCATTTTCAGGCCGAGCTGAGCACGTTTTGTGTGTTTGAATGTATCTTCATAGGAATGAGTTGTGTAGTCAAATTAATGCTCATATGGGCTTCAGGAGGTCATCCTGAACAAAATACATGTTGAAGTGTGTGCATAAGTCCTTAGGTTTAGGTGTGACACTCAATTTGAGTTTTTATTGCTTTAAATTAAATGCATTTTCAGCCCGAGCTGAGCGCGCTTTCTGACTTTGAATGTATCTTCATAGGAATGAGTTGTGTGGTCAAATTATTGCTTATTTAGGCTTCAGGAGGTCATCCTGAACAAAATACATGTTGAAGTGTGTGCATAAGTCCTTTTGTTTAGGCGTGACACTCAATTTGAGTTTTTATTGCTTTAAATGCATTTTCAGCCCGAGCTGAGCACGTTTTGTGAGTTTGAATGTATCTTCATAGAATGAGTTGTGTGGTCAAATTAATGCTTATTTGGGCTTCAGGAGGTCATCCTGAACAAAATACATGTTGGAGTGTGTGCATAAGTCCTTTGGTTTAGGTGTGACACTCAATTTGAGTTTTATTGCTTTAAATGCATTTTCAGCCCGAGCTGAGCACGTTTTGTGAGTTTGAATGTATCTTCATAGAATGAGTTGTGTGGTCAAATTAATGCTTATTTGGGCTTCAGGAGGTCATCCTGAACAAAATACATGTTGGAGTGTGTGCATAAGTCCTTTGGTTTAGGCGTGACACTCAATTTGAGTTTTTATTGCTTTAAATGCATTTTCAGCCCGAGCTGAGCACGTTTTGTGAGTTTGAATGTATCTTCATAGGAATGAGTTGTGTGGTAAATTTAATGCTCATTTAGGCTTCAGGTGGTCATCCTGAACTAAATACATGTTGAAGTGTGTGCATAAGTCCTTTGGTTTAGGTGTGACACTCAATTTGAGTTTTTATTGCTTTAAATGCATTTTCAGCCCGAGCTGAGCGCGTTTTGTGAGTTTGAATGTATCTTCATAGGAATGAGTTGTGTGGACAGATTAATGCTTATTTAGGCTTCAGGAGGTCATCCTGAACAAAATACATGTTGAAGTGTGTGCATAAGTCCTTTGGTTTAGGCGTGACACTCAATTTGAGTTTTTATTGCTTTAAATGCATTTTCAGCCCTAGCTGAGCACGTTTTGTGAGTTTGAATGTATTTTCATAGGAATGAGTTGTGTGGTCAAATTAATGCTCATTTAGGCTTCAGGAGGTCATCCTGAACAAAATACATGTTGAAGTGTGTGCATAAGTCCTTTGGTTTAGGCGTGACACTCAATTTGAGTTTTTATTGCTTTAAATGCATTTTCAGCCGGAGCTGAGCACGTTTTGTGAGTTTGAATGTATCTTCATAGGAATGAGTTGTGTAGTCAAATTAATGCTCATATGGGCTTCAGGAGGTCATCCTGAACAAAATACATGTTGAAGTGTGTGCATAAGTCCTTTGGTTTAGGCGTGACACTCAATTTGAGTTTTTATTGCTTTAAATGCATTTTCAGCCCGAGTTGAGCACGTTTTGTGAGTTTGAATGTATCTTCATAGGAATGAGTTGTGTAGACAAATTAATGCTTATATGGGCTTCAGGATGTCATCCTGAACTAAATACATGTTGAAGTGTGTGCATAAATCCTTTGGTTTAGGTGTGACACTAAATTTGAGTTTTTATTGCTTTAAATGCATTTTCAGCCCGAGCTGAGCGCGTTTTGTGAGTTTGAATGTATCTTCATAGGAATGAGTTGTGTGGTCAAATTAATGCTTATTTAGGCTTCAGGAGGTCACCCTGAACAAAATACATGTTGTAGTGTGTGCATAAGTCCTTTGGTTTAGGCGTGACACTCAATTTGAGTTTTTATTGCTTTAAATGCATTTTCAGCCTGAGCTGAGCGCGTTTTGTGAGTTTGAATGTATCTTCATAGGAATGAGTTGTGTGGTCAAATTAATGCTCATCTAGGCGTCAGGTGGTCATCCTGAACAAAATACATGTTGAAGTGTGCGCATAAGTCCTTTGGTTTAGGCGTGACACTCAATTTGAGTTTTTATTGCTTTAAATGCATTTTCAGGCCGAGCTGAGCACGTTTTGTGTGTTTGAATGTATCTTCATAGGAATGAGTTGTGTGGTCAAATTAATGCTCATATGGGCTTCAGGAGGTCATCCTGAACAAAACACATGTTGAAGTGTGTGCATAAGTCCTTTGGTTTAGGCGTGACACTCAATTTGAGTTTTTATTGCTTTAAATGCATTTTCAGCCCGAGCTGAGCACGTTTTGTGAGTTTGAATGTATCTTCATAGGAATGAGTTGTGTGGTCAAATTAATGCTCATTTAGGCTTCAGGTGGTCATCCTGAATAAAATACATGTTGAAGTGTGTGCATAAGTCCTTTGGTTTAGGCGTGACACTCAATTTGAGTTTTTATTGCTTTAAATGCATTTTCAGCCCGAGCTAAGCAAGTTTTGTGAGTTTAAATGTATCTTCATAGGAATGAGTCGTGTAGTCAAATTAATGCTCATATGGGGTTCAGAGGGTCATCCTGAACAAAATACATGTTGAAGTGTGTGCATAAGTCCTTTGGTTTAGGTGTGACACTTAATTTGAGTTTTTATTGCTTTAAATGCATTTTCAGCCCGAGCTGAGCACGTTTTGTGAGTTTGAATGTATCTTCATAGAATGAGTTGTGTGGTCAAATTAATGCTTATTTGGGCTTCAGGAGGTCATCCTAAACAAAATACATGTTGGAGTGTGTGCATAAGTCCTTTGGTTTAGGTGTGACACTCAATTTGAGTTTTATTGCTTTAAATGCATTTTCAGCCCGAGCTGAGCACGTTTTGTGAGTTTGAATGTATCTTCATAGGAATGAGTTGTGTGGTCAAATTAATGCTCATATGGGCTTCAGGAGGTCATCCTGAACAAAATACATGTTGAAGTGTGTGCATAGGTCCTTTGGTTTAGGCGTGACACTCAATTTGAGTTTTTATTGCTTTAAATGCATTTTCAGCCCGAGCTGAGCATGTTTTGTGAGTTTGAATGTATCTTCATAGGAATGAGATGTGTGGTCAAATTAATGCTCATTTAGGCTTCAGGTGGTCATCCTGAACTAAATACATGTTGAAGTGTGTGCATAAGTCCTTTGGTTTAGGTGTGGCACTCAATTTGAGTTTTTATTGCTTTAAATGCATTTTCAGCCCGAGCTGAGCGCGTTTTGTGAGTTTGAATGTATCTTCATAGGAATGAGTTGTGTGGTCAGATTAATGCTTATTTAGGCTTCAGGAGGTCATCCTGAACAAAATACATGTTGAAGTGTGTGCATAAGTCCTTTGGTTTAGGCGTGACACTCAATTTGAGTTTTTATTGCTTTAAATGCATTTTCAGCCCGAGCTGAGCACGTTTTGTGAGTTTGAATGTATCTTCATAGGAATGAGTTGTGTGGTCAAATTAATGCTCATATGGGCTTCAGGAGGTCATCCTGAACAAAATACATGTTGAAGTGTGTGCATAAGTCCTTTGGTTTAGGCGTGACACTCAATTTGAGTTTTTATTGCTTTAAATGCATTTTCAGCCCGAGCTGAGCACGTTTTGTGAGTTTGAATGTATCTTCATAGGAATGAGTTGTGTGGTCAAATTAATGCTCATATGGGCTTCAGGAGGTCATCCTGAACAAAATACATGTTGAAGTGTGTGCATAAGTCCTTTGGTTTAGGCGTGACACTCAATTTGAGTTTTTATTGCTTTAAAAGCATTTTCAGCCCGAGCTGAGCACGTTTTTTGAGTTTGAATGTATCTTCATAGGAATGAGTTGTGTAGTCAAATTAATGCTCATATGGGCTTCAGGATGTCATCCTGAACTAAATACATGTTGAAGTGTGTGCATAAGTCCTTTGGTTTAGGCGTGACACTCAATTTGAGTTTTTATTACTTTAAATGCATTTTCAGCCCGAGCTGAGCACGTTTTGTGAGTTTGAATGTATCTTCATAGGAATGAGTTGTGTGGTCAAATTAATGCTCATATGGGCTTCAGGAGGTCATCCTGAACAAAATACATGTGGAAGTGTGTGCATAAGTCCTTTGGTTTAGGCGTGACACTCAATTTGAGTTTTTATTGCTTTAAATGCATTTTCAGCCCGAGCTAAGCAAGTTTTGTGAGTTTAAATGTATCTTCATAGGAATGAGTCGTGTAGTCAAATTAATGCTCATATGGGGTTCAGAGGGTCATCCTGAACAAAATACATGTTGAAGTGTGTGCATAAGTCCTTTGGTTTAGGTGTGACACTCAATTTGAGTTTTTATTGCTTTAAATGCATTTTCAGCCCGAGCTGAGCACGTTTTGTGAGTTTGAATGTATCTTCATAGAATGAGTTGTGTGGTCAAATTAATGCTTATTTGGGCTTCAGGAGGTCATCCTAAACAAAATACATGTTGGAGTGTGTGCATAAGTCCTTTGGTTTAGGTGTGACACTCAATTTGAGTTTTATTGCTTTAAATGCATTTTCAGCCCGAGCTGAGCACGTTTTGTGAGTTTGAATGTATCTTCATAGGAATGAGTTGTGTGGTCAAATTAATGCTCATATGGGCTTCAGGAGGTCATCCTGAACAAAATACATGTTGAAGTGTGTGCATAGGTCCTTTGGTTTAGGCGTGACACTCAATTTGAGTTTTTATTGCTTTAAATGCATTTTCAGCCCGAGCTGAGCATGTTTTGTGAGTTTGAATGTATCTTCATAGGAATGAGATGTGTGGTCAAATTAATGCTCATTTAGGCTTCAGGTGGTCATCCTGAACTAAATACATGTTGAAGTGTGTGCATAAGTCCTTTGGTTTAGGTGTGGCACTCAATTTGAGTTTTTATTGCTTTAAATGCATTTTCAGCCCGAGCTGAGCGCGTTTTGTGAGTTTGAATGTATCTTCATAGGAATGAGTTGTGTGGTCAGATTAATGCTTATTTAGGCTTCAGGAGGTCATCCTGAACAAAATACATGTTGAAGTGTGTGCATAAGTCCTTTGGTTTAGGCGTGACACTCAATTTGAGTTTTTATTGCTTTAAATGCATTTTCAGCCCGAGCTGAGCACGTTTTGTGAGTTTGAATGTATCTTCATAGGAATGAGTTGTGTAGTCAAATTAATGCTCATATGGGCTTCAGAAGGTCATCCTGAACAAAATACATGTTGAAGTGTGTGCATAAGTCCTTTGGTTTAGGCGTGACACTCAATTTGAGTTTTTATTGCTTTAAATGCATTTTCAGCCCGAGCTGAGCACGTTTTGTGAGTTTGAATGTATCTTCATAGGAATGAGTTGTGTGGTCAAATTAATGCTCATTTAGGCTTCAGGTGGTCATCCTGAACTAAATACATGTTGAACTGTGTGCATAAGTCCTTTGGTTTAGGCGTGACACTCAATTTGAGTTTTTATTGCTTTAAATGCATTTTCAGCCCGAGCTGAGCACGTTTTGTGAGTTTGAATGTATCTTCATAGGAATGAGTTGTGTGGTCAAATTAATGCTCATATGGGCTTCAGGAGGTCATCCTGAACAAAATACATGTTGAAGTGTGTGCATAAGTCCTTTGGTTTAGGCGTGACACTCAATTTGAGTTTTTATTGCTTTAAAAGCATTTTCAGCCCGAGCTGAGCACGTTTTTTGAGTTTGAATGTATCTTCATAGGAATGAGTTGTGTAGTCAAATTAATGCTCATATGGGCTTCAGGATGTCATCCTGAACTAAATACATGTTGAAGTGTGTGCATAAGTCCTTTGGTTTAGGTGTGACACTCAATTTGAGTTTTTATTGCTTTAAATGCATTTTCAGCCCGAGCTGAGCACGTTTTGTGAGTTTGAATGTATCTTCATAGGAATGAGTTGTGTGGTCAAATTAATGCTCATTTAGGCTTCAGGTGGTCATCCTGAACTAAATCCATGTTGAAGTGTGTGCATAAGTCCTTTGGTTTAGGCGTGACACTCAATTTGAGTTTTTATTGCTTTAAATTAAATGCATTTTCAGCCCGAGCTGAGCGCGCTTTCTGACTTTGAATGTATCTTCATAGGAATGAGTTGTGTGGTCAAATTATTGCTGATTTGGGCTTCAGGAGGTCATCCTGAACAAAATACATGTTGAAGTGTGTGCATAAGTCCTTTGGTTTAGGCCTGACACTCAATTTGAGTTTTTATTGCTTTAAATGCATTTTAAGCCCGAGCTGAGCACGTTTTGTGAGTTTGAATGTATCTTCATAGGAATGAGTTGTGTAGTCAAATTAATGCTCATATGGGCTTCAGAAGGTCATCCTGAACAAAATACATGTTGAAGTGTGTGCATAAGTCCTTTGGTTTAGGCGTGACACTCAATTTGAGTTTTTATTGCTTTAAATGCATTTTCAGCCCGAGTTGAGCACGTTTTGTGAGTTTGAATGTATCTTCATAGGAATGAGTTGTGTAGACAAATTAATGCTCATATGGGCTTCAGGATGTCATCCTGAACTAAATACATGTTGAAGTGTGTGCATAAGTCCTTTGGTTTAGGTGTGACACTAAATTTGAGTTTTTATTGCTTTAAATGCATTTTCAGCCCGAGCTGAGCGCGTTTTGTGAGTTTGAATGTATCTTCATAGGAATGAGTTGTGTGGTCAAATTAATGCTTATTTAGGCTTCAGGAGGTCACCCTGAACAAAATACATGTTGTAGTGTGTGCATAAGTCCTTTGGTTTAGGCGTTACACTCAATTTGAGTTTTTATTGCTTTAAATGCATTTTCAGCCCGAGCTGAGCGCGTTTTGTGAGTTTGAATGTATCTTCATAGGAATGAGTTGTGTGGTCAAATTAATGCTCATTTAGGCGTCAGGTGGTCATCCTGAACAAAATACATGTTGAAGTGTGTGCATAAGTCCTTTGGTTTAGGCGTGACACTCAATTTGAGTTTTTATTGCTTTAAATGCATTTTCAGCCCGAGCTGAGCACGTTTTGTGAGTTTGAATGTATCTTCATAGAATGAGTTGTGTGGTCAAATTAATGCTCATTTAGGCTTCAGGTGGTCATCCTGAACAAAATACATGTTGAAGTGTGTGCATAAGTCCTTTGGTTTAGGCGTGACACTCAATTTAATTTTTTATTGCTTTAAATGCATTTTCAGCCCGAGTTGAGCACGTTTTGTGAGTTTGAATGTATCTTCATAGGAATGAGTTGTGTGGTCAAATTAATGCTCATTTAGGCTTCAGGTGGTCATCCTGAACAAAATACATGTTGAAGTGTGTGCATAAGTCCTTTGGTTTAGGCGTGACACTCAATTTGAGTTTTTATTGCTTTAAATGCATTTTCAGCCCGAGCTGAGCACGTTTTGTGAGTTTGAATGTATCTTCATAGGAATGAGTTGTGTGGTCAAATTAATGCTCATTTAGGCTTCAGGTGGTCATCCTGAACAAAATACATGTTGAAGTGTGTGCATAAGTCCTTTGGTTTAGGCGTGACACTCAATTTGAGTTTTTATTGCTTTAAATGCATTTTCAGCCTGAGCTGAGCACGTTTTGTGAGTTTGAATGTATCTTCATAGAATGAGTTGTGTGGTCAAATTAATGCTCATTTAGGCTTCAGGTGGTCATCCTGAACAAAATACATGTTGAAGTGTGTGCATAAGTCCTTTGGTTTAGGCGTGACACTCAATTTGAGTTTTTATTGCTTTAAATGCATTTTCAGCCCGAGATGAGCACGTTTTGTGAGTTTGAATGTATCTTCATAGGAATGAGTTATGTGGTCAAAATAATGCTCATTTAGGCTTCAGGTGGTCATCCTGAACTAAATACATGTTGAAGTGTGTGCATAAGTCCTTTGGTTTGGGCGTGACACTCAATTTGAGTTTTTATTGCTTTAAATGCATTTTCAGGCCGAGCTGAGCACGTTTTGTGTGTTTGAATGTATCTTCATAGGAATGAGTTGTGTGGTCAAATTAATGCTCATATGGGCTTCAGGAGGTCATCCTGAACAAAATACATGTTGAAGTGTGTGCATAAGTCCTTTGGTTTAGGCGTGACACTCAATTTGAGCTTTTATTGCTTTAAATGCATTTTCAGCCCGAGTTGAGCACGTTTTGTGAGTTTGAATGTATCTTCATAGGAATGAGTTGTGTGGTCAAATTAATGCTCATTTAGGCTTCAGGTGGTCATCGTGAACAAAATACATGTTGAAGTGTGTGCATAAGTCCTTTGGTTTAGGCGTGACACTCAATTTGAGTTTTTATTGCTTTAAATGCATTTTCAGCCCAAGCTGAGCACGTTTTGTGAGTTTGAATGTATCTTCATAGGAATGAGTTGTGTGGTCAAATTAATGCTCATATGGGCTTCAGGAGGTCATCCTGAACAAAATACATGTTGAAGTGTGTGCATAAGTCCTTTGGTTTGGGCGTGACACTCAATTTGAGTTTTTATTGCTTTAAATGCATTTTCAGGCCGAGCTGAGCACGTTTTGTGTGTTTGAATGTATCTTCATAGGAATGAGTTGTGTGGTCAAATTAATGCTCATATGGGCTTCAGGTTTAGGCGTGACACTCAATTTGAGCTTTTATTGCTTTAAATGCATTTTCAGCCCGAGTTGAGGACGTTTTGTGAGTTTGAATGTATCTTCATAGGAATGAGTTGTGTGGTCAAATTAATGCTCATTTAGGCTTCAGGTGGTCATCGTGAACAAAATACATAATGAAGTGTGTGCATAAGTCCTTTGGTTTAGGCGTGACACTCAATTTGAGTTTTTATTGCTTTAAATGCATTTTCAGCCCGAGCTGAGCACGTTTTGTGAGTTTGAATGTATCTTCATAGGAATGAGTTGTGTGGTCAAATTAATGCTCATATGGGCTTCAGGAGGTCATCCTGAACAAAATACATGTTGAAGTGTGTGCATAAGTCCTTTGGTTTAGGTGTGACACTCAATTTGAGTTTTTATTGCTTTAAATTAAATGCATTTTCAGCCCGAGCTGAGCACGTTTTTTGAATTTGAATGTATCTTCATAGGAATGAGTTGTGTGGTCAAATTAATGCTCATTTAGGCTTCAGGTGGTCATCCTGAACAAAATACATGTTGAAGTGTGTGCATAAGTCCTTTGGTTTAGGCGTGACATTCAATTTGAGTTTTTATTGCTTTAAATGCATTTTCAGCCCGAGCTGAGCATGTTTTGTGAGTTTGAATGTATCTTCATAGGAATGAGTTGTGTGGTCAGATTAATGCTCATTTAGGCTTCAGGTGGTCATCCTCAACTAAATACATGTTGAAGTGTGTGCATAAGTCCTTTGGTTTAGGTGTGACACTCAATTTGAGTTTTTATTGCTTTAAATGCATTTTCAGCCCGAGCTGAGCGCGTTTTGTGAGTTTGAATGTATCTTCATAGGAATGAGTTGTGTGGTCAAATTAATGCTTATTTAGGCTTCAGGAGGTCATCCTGAACAAAATACATGTTGAAATGTGTGAATAAGTCCTTTGGTTTAGGCGTGACACTCAATTTGAGTTTTTATTGCTTTAAATGCATTTTCAGCCCGAGCTGAGCACGTTTTGTGAGTTTGAATGTATCTTCATAGGAATGAGTTGTGTGGTCAAATTAATGCTCATTTAGGCTTCAGGTGGTCATCCTGAACTAAATACATGTTGAAGTGTGTGCATAAGTCCTTTGGTTTAGGCGTGACACTCAATTTGAGTTTTTATTGCTTTAAATTAAATGCATTTTCAGCCCGAGCTGAGCGCACTTTCTGACTTTGAATGTATCTTCATAGGAATGAGTTGTGTGGTCAAATTATTGCTGATTTAGGCTTCAGGAGGTCATCCTGAACAAAATACATGTTGAAGTGTGTGTATAAGTCCTTTGGTTTAGGCGTGACACTCAATATGAGTTTTTATTGCTTTAAATGCATTTTCAGCCCGAGCTGAGCACGTTTTGTGAGTTTGAATGTATCTTCATAGGAATGAGTTGTGTGGTCAAATTAATGCTCATTTAGGCGTCAGGTGGTCATCCTGAACAAAATACATGTTGAAGTGTGTGCATAAGTCCTTTGGTTTAGGCGTGACACTCAATTTGAGTTTTTATTGCTTTAAATGCATTTGAAGGCCGAGCTGAGCACGTTTTGTGTGTTTGAATGTATCTTCATAGGAATGAGTTGTGTGGTCAAATTAATGCTCATATGGGCTTCAGGAGGTCATCCTGAACAAAATACATGTTGAAGTGTGTGCATAATTCCTTTGGTTTGGGCGTGACACTCAATTTGAGTTTTTATTGCTTTAAATGCATTTTCAGCCCGAGCTGAGCACGTTTTGTGAGTTTGAATGTATTTTCATAGGAATGAGTTGTGTGGTCAAATTAATGCTCATATGGGCTTCAGGAGGTCATCCTGAACAAATACATGTTGAAGTGTGTGCAAAAGTCCTTTGGTTTAGGTGTGACACTCAATTTGAGTTTTTATTGCTTTAAATGCATTTTCAGCCCGAGCTGAGCACGTTTTGTGAGTTTGAATGTATCTTCATAGAATGAGTTGTGTGGTCAAATTAATGCTCATGTAGGCTTCAGGTGGTCGTCCTGAACAAAATACATGTTGAAGTGTGTGCATAAGTCCTTTGGTTTAGGCGTGACATTCAATTTGAGTTTTTATTGCTTTAAATGCATTTTCAGCCCGAGCTGAGCGCGTTTTCTGAGTTTGAATGTATCTTCATAGGAATGAGTTGTGTGGTCAAATTAATGCTTATTTAGGCTTCAGGAGGTCATCCTGAACAAAATACATGTTGAAGTGTGTGCACAAGTCCTTTGGTTTAGGTGTGACGCTCAATTTGAGTTTTTATTGCTTTAAATGCATTTTCAGCCCGAGCTGAGCACGTTTTGTGAGTTTGAATGTATCTTCATAGGAATGAGTTGTGTGGTCAAATTAATGCTCATTTAGGCTTCAGGTGGTCATCCTGAACTAAATACATGTTGAAGTGTGTGCATAAGTCCTTTGGTTTAGGCGTGACACTCAATTTGAGTTTTTATTGCTTTAAATGCATTTTCAGCCCGAGTTGAGCACGTTTTGTGAGTTTGAATGTATCTTCATAGGAATGAGTTGTGTGGTCAAATTAATGCTCATTTAGGCTTCAGGTGGTCATCCTGAACTAAATACATGTTGAAGTGTGTGCATAAGTCCTTTGGTTTAGGCGTGACACTCAATTTGAGTTTTTATTGCTTTAAATGCATTTTCAGCCCGAGCTGAGCACGTTTTGTGAGTTTGAATGTATCTTCATAGGAATGAGTTGTGTAGTCAAATTAATGCTCATATGGGCTTCAGGAGGTCATCCTGAACAAAATACATGTTGAAGTGTGTGCATGAGTCCTTTGGTTTAGGCGTGACACTCAATTTGAGTTTTTATTGCTTTAAATGCATTTTCAGCCCGAGCTGAGCACGTTTTGTGAGTTTGAATGTATCTTCATAGGAATGAGTTGTGTGGTCAAATTAATGCTGATATGGGCTTCGGGAGGTCATCCTGAACAAAATACATGTTGAAGTGTGTGCATAAGTCCTTTGGTTTAGGTGTGACACTCAATTTGAGTTTTTATTGCTTTAAATGCATTTTCAGCCCGAGCTGAGCACGTTTTGTGAGTTTGAATGTATCTTCATAGGAATAAGTTGTGTAGTCAAATTAATGGTCATATGGGCTTCAGGATGTCATCCTGAACTAAATACATGTTGAAGTGTGTGCATAAGTCCTTTGGTTTAGGTGTGACACTAAATTTGAGTTTTTATTGCTTTAAATGCATTTTCAGCCCGAGCTGAGCGCGTTTTGTGAGTTTGAATGTATCTTCATAGGAATGAGTTGTGTGGTCAAATTCATGCTTATTTAGGCTTCAGGAGGTCATCCTGAACAAAATACATGTTGAAGTGTGTGCATAAGTCCTTTGGTTTAGGCGTGACACTCAATTTGAGTTTTTATTGCTTTAAATGCATTTTCAGCCCGAGCTGAGCACGTTTTGTGATTTTGAATGTATCTTCATAGGAATAAGTTGTGTAGTCAAATTAATGCTTATTTGGGCTTCAGGAGGTCATCCTGAACAAAATACACGTTGGAGTGTGTGAATAAGTCCTTTGGTTTAGGTGTGACACTCAATTTGAGTTTTATTGCTTTAAATGCATTTTCAGCCCGAGCTGAGCACGTTTTGTGAGTTTGAATGTATCTTCATAGGAATTAGTTGTGTGGTCAAATTAATGCTCATTTAGGCTTCAGGTGGTCGTCCTGAACAAAATACATGTTGAAGTGTGTGCATAAGTCCTTTGGTTTAGGTGTGACACTCAATTTGAGTTTTTATTGCTTTAAATGCATTTTCAGCCCGAGCTGAGCGCGTTTTCTGAGTTTGAATGTATCTTCATAGGAATGAGTTGTGTAGTCAAATTAATGCTTATTTAGGCTTCAGGAGGTCATCCTGAACAAAATACATGTTGAAGTGTGTGCATAAGTCCTTTGGTTTAGGTGTGACGCTCAATTTGAGTTTTTATTGCTTTAAATGCATTTTCAGCCCGAGCTGAGCACGTTTTGTGAGTTTGAATGTATCTTCATAGGAATGAGTTGTGTGGTCAAATTAATGCTCATTTAGGCTTCAGGTGGTCATCCTGAACTAAATACATGTTGAAGTGTTTGCATAAGTCCTTTGGTTTAGGCGTGACACTCAATTTGAGTTTTTATTGCTTTAAATGCATTTTCAGCCCGAGCTGAGCACGTTTTGTGAGTTTGAATGTATCTTCATAGGAATGAGTTGTGTAGTCAAATTAATGCTCATATGGGCTTCAGGAGGTCATCCTGAACAAAATACATGTTGAAGTGTGTGCATAAATCCTTTGGTTTAGGCGTGACACTCAATTTGAGTTTTTATTGCTTTAAATGCATTTTCAGCCCGAGTTGAGCACGTTTTGTGAGTTTGAATGTATCTTCATAGGAATGAGTTGTGTGGTCAAATTAATGCTCATTTAGGCTTCAGGTGGTCATCCTGAACTAAATACATGTTGAAGTGTGTGCATAAGTCCTTTGGTTTAGGCGTGACACTCAATTTGAGTTTTTATTGCTTTAAATGCATTTTCAGCCCGAGCTGAGCACGTTTTGTGAGTTTGAATGTATCTTCATAGGAATGAGTTGTGTAGTCAAATTAATGCTCATATGGGCTTCAGGAAGTCATCCTGAACAAAATACATGTTGAAGTGTGTGCATAAGTCCTTTGGTTTAGGCGTGACACTCAATTTGAGTTTTTATTGCTTTAAATGCATTTTCAGCCCGAGCTGAGCACGTTTTGTGAGTTTGAATGTATCTTCATAGGAATGAGTTGTGTAGTCAAATTAATGCTCATATGGGCTTCAGGAGGTCATCCTGAACAAAATACATGTTGAAGTGTGTGCATAAGTCCTTTGGTTTAGGCGTGACACTCAATTTGAGTTTTTATTGCTTTAAATGCATTTTCAGCCCGAGCTGAGCACGTTTTGTGAGTTTGAATGTATCTTCATAGGAATAAGTTGTGTAGTCAAATTAATGCTCATATGGGCTTCAGGAGGTCATCCTGAACAAAATACATGTTGAAGTGTGTGCATAAGTCCTTTGGTTTAGGTGTGACAGTCAATTTGAGTTTTTATTGCTTTAAATGCATTTTCAGCCCGAGCTGAGCACGTTTTGTGAGTTTGAATGTATCTTCATAGGAATGAGTTGTGTGGTCAAATTAATGCTCATTTAGGCTTCAGGTGGTCATCCTGAACTAAATACATGTTGAAGTGTGTGCATAAGTCCTTTGGTTTAGGCGTGACACTCAATTTGAGTTTTTATTGCTTTAAATGCATTTTCAGGCCGAGCTGAGCACGTTTTGTGTGTTTGAATGTATCTTCATAGGAATGAGTTGTGTAGTCAAATTAATGCTCATATGGGCTTCAGGAGGTCATCCTGAACAAAATACATGTTGAAGTGTGTGCATAAGTCCCTTGGTTTAGGCGTGACACTCAATTTGAGTTTTTATTGCTTTAAATGCATTTTCAGCCCGAGCTGAGCACGTTTTGTGAGTTTGAATGTATCTTCATAGGAATGAGTTGTGTGGTCAAATTAATGCTCATTTAGGCTTCAGGTGGTCATCCTGAACTAAATACATGTTGAAGTGTGTGCATAATTCCTTTGGTTTAGGCGTGACACTCAATTTGAGTTTTTATTGCTTTAAATGCATTTTCAGCCCGAGCTGAGCGCGCTTTGTGAGTTTGAATGTATCTTCATAGGAATGAGTTGTGTAGTCAAATTAATGCTCATATGGGCTTCAGGAGGTCATCCTGAACAAAATACATGTTGAAGTGTGTGCATAAGTCCTTTGGTTTAGGCGTGACACTCAATTTGAGTTTTTATTGCTTTAAATGCATTTTCAGCCCGAGCTGAGCACGTTTTATGAGTTTGAATGTATCTTCATAGGAATGAGTTGTGTAGTCAAATTAATGCTCATATGGGCTTCAGGAGGTCATCCTGAACAAAATACATGTTGAAGTGTGTGCATAAGTCCTTTGGTTTAGGCGTGAGACTCAGTTTGAGTTTTTATTGCTTTAAATGCATTTTCAGCCCGAGCTGAGCACGTTTTGTGAGTTTGAATGTATCTTCATAGGAATGAGTTGTGTGGTCAAATTAATGCTCATTTAGGCTTCAGGTGGTCATCCTGAACTAAATACATGTTGAAGTGTGTGCATAAGTCCTTTGGTTTAGGCTTGACACTCAATTTGAGTTTTTATTGCTTTAAATGCATTTTCAGCCCGAGCTGAGCACGTTTTGTGAGTTTGAATGTATCTTCATAGGAATGAGTTGTGTGGTCAAATTAATGCTCATATGGGCTTCAGGAGGTCATCCTGAACAAAATACATGTTGAAGTGTGTGCATAAGTCCCTTGGTTTAGGCGTGACACTCAATTTGAGTTTTTATTGCTTTAAATGCATTTTCAGCCCAAGCTGAGCACGTTTTGTGAGTTTGAATGTATCTTCATAGGAATGAGTTGTGTGGTCAAATTAATGCTCATTTAGGCTTCAGGTGGTCATCCTGAACTAAATACATGTTGAAGTGTGTGCATAATTCCTTTGGTTTAGGCGTGACACTCAATTTGAGTTTTTATTGCTTTAAATGCATTTTCAGCCCGAGCTGAGCGCGCTTTGTGAGTTTGAATGTATCTTCATAGGAATGAGTTGTGTAGTCAAATTAATGCTCATATGGGCTTCAGGAGGTCATCCTGAACAAAATACATGTTGAAGTGTGTGGATAAGTCCTTTGGTTTAGGCGTGACACTCAATTTGAGTTTTTATTGCTTTAAATGCATTTTCAGCCCGAGCTGAGCACGTTTTATGAGTTTGAATGTATCTTCATAGGAATGAGTTGTGTAGTCAAATTAATGCTCATATGGGCTTCAGGAGGTCATCCTGAACAAAATACATGTTGAAGTGTGTGCATAAGTCCTTTGGTTTAGGCGTGAGACTCAATTTGAGTTTTTATTGCTTTAAATGCATTTTCAGCCCGAGCTGAGCACGTTTTGTGAGTTTGAATGTATCTTTATAGGAATGAGTTGTGTGGTCAAATTAATGCTCATTTAGGCTTCAGGAGGACATCCTGAACTAAGTACATGTTGAAGTGTGTGCATAAGTCCTTTGGTTTAGGCGTGACATTCAATTTGAGTTTTTATTGCTTTAAATGCATTTTCAGCCCGAGCTGAGCATGTTTTGTGAGTTTGAATGTATCTTCATAGGAATGAGTTGTGTGGTCAAATTAATGCTCATTTAGGCTTCAGGTGGTCATCCTGAACTAAATACATGTTGAAGTGTGTGCATAAGTCCTTTGGTTTAGGTGTGACACTCAATTTGAGTTTTTATTGCTTTAAATGCATTTTCAGCCCGAGCTGAGCACGTTTTGTGAGTTTGAATGTATCTTCATAGGAATGAGTTGTGTGGTCAAATTAATGCTCATTTAGGCTTCAGGAGGTCATCCTGAACAAAATACATGTTGAAGTGTGTGCATAAGTCCTTTGGTTTAGGTGTGACACTCAATTTGAGCTTTTATTGCTTTAAATGCATTTTCAGCCCGAGTTGAGCACGTTTTGTGAGTTTGAATGTATCTTCATAGGAATGAGTTGTGTGGTCAAATCAATGCTCATTTAGGCTTCAGGTGGTCATCCTGAACTAAATACATGTTGAAGTGTGTGCATAAGTCCTTTGGTTTAGGCGTGACACTCAATTTGAGTTTTTATTGCTTTAAATGCATTTTCAGCCCGAGCTGAGCACGTTTTGTGAGTTTGAATGTATCTTCATAGAATGAGTTGTGTGGTCAAATTAATGCTCCTTTAGGCTTCAGGTGGTCATCCTGAACTAAATACATGTTGAAGTGTGTGCATAAGTCCTTTGGTTTAGGCGTGACACTCAATTTGAGTTTTTATTGCTTTAAATGCATTTTCAGCCCAAGCTGAGCACGTTTTGTGAGTTTGAATGTATCTTCATAGGAATGAGTTGTGTGGTCAAATTAATGCTCATTTAGGCTTCAGGTGGTCATCCTGAACTAAATACATGTTGAAGTGTGTGCATACGTCCTTTGGTTTAGGCGTGACACTCAATTTGAGTTTTTATTGCTTTAAATTAAATGCATTTTCAGCCCGAGCTGAGCGCGCTTTCTGACTTTGAATGTATCTTCATAGGAATGAGTTGTGTGGTCAAATTATTGCTGATTTAGGCTTCAGGAGGTCATCCTGAACAAAATACATGTTGAAGTGTGTGCATAAGTCCTTTGGTTTAGGTGTGACACTCAATTTGAGTTTTTATTGCTTTAAAAGCATTTTCAGCCCGAGCTGAGCACGTTTTGTGAGTTTGAATGTATCTTCATAGGAATGAGTTGTGTGGTCAAATTAATGCTCATTTAGGCGTCAGGTGGTCATCCTGAACAAAATACATGTTGAAGTGTGTGCATAAGTCCTTTGGTTTAGGCGTGACACTCAATTTGAGTTTTTATTCCTTTAAATGCATTTTCAGGCCGAGCTGAGCACGTTTTGTGTGTTTGAATGTATCTTCATAGGAATGAGTTGTGTGGTCAAATTAATGCTCATTTAGGCTTCAGGTGGTCATCGTGAACAAAATACATGTTGAAGTGTGTGCATGAGTCCTTTGGTTTAGGCGTGACACTCAATTTGAGTTTTTATTGCTTGAAATTAAATGCATTTTCAGCCCGAGCTGAGCGCGCTTCCTGACTTTGAATGTATCTTCATAGGAATGAGTTGTGTAGTCAAATTAATGCTCATATGGGCTTCAGGATGTCATCCTGAACTAAATACATGTTGAAGTGTGTGCATAAGTCCTTTGGTTTAGGTGTGACACTAAATTTGAGTTTTTATTGCTTTAAATGCATTTTCAGCCCGAGCTGAGCGCGTTTTGTGAGTTTGAATGTATCTTCATAGGAATGAGTTGTGTGGTCAAATTCATGCTCATTTAGGCTTCAGGTGGTCATCCTGAACTAAATACATGTTGAAGTGTGTGCATAAGTCCTTTGGTTTAGGTGTGACACTCAATTTGAGTTTTTATTGCTTTAAATGCATTTTCAGCCCGAGCTGAGCACGTTTTGTGAGTTTGAATGTATCTTTATAGGAATGAGTTGTGTAGTCAAATTAATGCTCATATGGGCTTCAGGAGGTCATTCTGAACAAAATACATGTTGAAGTGTGTGCATAAGTCCTTTGGTTTAGGTGTGACACTCAATTTGAGTTTTTATTGCTTTAAATGCATTTTCAGCCCGAGCTGAGCACGTTTTGTGAGTTTCAATGTATCTTCATAGGAATGAGTTGTGTGGTCAAATTAATGCTCATTTAGGCTTCAGGTGGTCATCCTGAACTAAATACATGTTGAAGTGTGTGCATAATTCCTTTGGTTTAGGCGTGACACTCAATTTGAGTTTTTATTGCTTTAAATGCATTTTCAGCCCGAGCTGAGCGCGCTTTGTGAGTTTGAATGTATCTTCATAGGAATGAGTTGTGTAGTCAAATTAATGCTCATATGGGCTTCAGGAGGTCATCCTGAACAAAATACATGTTGAAGTGTGTGGATAAGTCCTTTGGTTTAGGCGTGACACTCAATTTGAGTTTTTATTGCTTTAAATGCATTTTCAGCCCGAGCTGAGCACGTTTTATGAGTTTGAATGTATCTTCATAGGAATGAGTTGTGTAGTCAAATTAATGCTCATATGGGCTTCAGGAGGTCATCCTGAACAAAATACATGTTGAAGTGTGTGCATAAGTCCTTTGGTTTAGGCGTGAGACTCAATTTGAGTTTTTATTGCTTTAAATGCATTTTCAGCCCGAGCTGAGCACGTTTTGTGAGTTTGAATGTATCTTTATAGGAATGAGTTGTGTGGTCAAATTAATGCTCATTTAGGCTTCAGGAGGACATCCTGAACTAAGTACATGTTGAAGTGTGTGCATAAGTCCTTTGGTTTAGGCGTGACATTCAATTTGAGTTTTTATTGCTTTAAATGCATTTTCAGCCCGAGCTGAGCATGTTTTGTGAGTTTGAATGTATCTTCATAGGAATGAGTTGTGTGGTCAAATTAATGCTCATTTAGGCTTCAGGTGGTCATCCTGAACTAAATACATGTTGAAGTGTGTGCATAAGTCCTTTGGTTTAGGTGTGACACTCAATTTGAGTTTTTATTGCTTTAAATGCATTTTCAGCCCGAGCTGAGCACGTTTTGTGAGTTTGAATGTATCTTCATAGGAATGAGTTGTGTGGTCAAATTAATGCTCATTTAGGCTTCAGGAGGTCATCCTGAACAAAATACATGTTGAAGTGTGTGCATAAGTCCTTTGGTTTAGGTGTGACACTCAATTTGAGCTTTTATTGCTTTAAATGCATTTTCAGCCCGAGTTGAGCACGTTTTGTGAGTTTGAATGTATCTTCATAGGAATGAGTTGTGTGGTCAAATTAATGCTCATTTAGGCTTCAGGTGGTCATCCTGAACTAAATACATGTTGAAGTGTGTGCATAAGTCCTTTGGTTTAGGCGTGACACTCAATTTGAGTTTTTATTGCTTTAAATGCATTTTCAGCCCGAGCTGAGCACGTTTTGTGAGTTTGAATGTATCTTCATAGAATGAGTTGTGTGGTCAAATTAATGCTCCTTTAGGCTTCAGGTGGTCATCCTGAACTAAATACATGTTGAAGTGTGTGCATAAGTCCTTTGGTTTAGGCGTGACACTCAATTTGAGTTTTTATTGCTTTAAATGCATTTTCAGCCCAAGCTGAGCACGTTTTGTGAGTTTGAATGTATCTTCATAGGAATGAGTTGTGTGGTCAAATTAATGCTCATTTAGGCTTCAGGTGGTCATCCTGAACTAAATACATGTTGAAGTGTGTGCATACGTCCTTTGGTTTAGGCGTGACACTCAATTTGAGTTTTTATTGCTTTAAATTAAATGCATTTTCAGCCCGAGCTGAGCGCGCTTTCTGACTTTGAATGTATCTTCATAGGAATGAGTTGTGTGGTCAAATTATTGCTGATTTAGGCTTCAGGAGGTCATCCTGAACAAAATACATGTTGAAGTGTGTGCATAAGTCCTTTGGTTTAGGCGTGACACTCAATTTGAGTTTTTATTGCTTTAAAAGCATTTTCAGCCCGAGCTGAGCACGTTTTGTGAGTTTGAATGTATCTTCATAGGAATGAGTTGTGTGGTCAAATTAATGCTCATTTAGGCGTCAGGTGGTCATCCTGAACAAAATACATGTTGAAGTGTGTGCATAAGTCCTTTGGTTTAGGCGTGACACTCAATTTGAGTTTTTATTCCTTTAAATGCATTTTCAGGCCGAGCTGAGCACGTTTTGTGTGTTTGAATGTATCTTCATAGGAATGAGTTGTGTGGTCAAATTAATGCTCATTTAGGCTTCAGGTGGTCATCGTGAACAAAATACATGTTGAAGTGTGTGCATGAGTCCTTTGGTTTAGGCGTGACACTCAATTTGAGTTTTTATTGCTTGAAATTAAATGCATTTTCAGCCCGAGCTGAGCGCGCTTCCTGACTTTGAATGTATCTTCATAGGAATGAGTTGTGTAGTCAAATTAATGCTCATATGGGCTTCAGGATGTCATCCTGAACTAAATACATGTTGAAGTGTGTGCATAAGTCCTTTGGTTTAGGTGTGACACTAAATTTGAGTTTTTATTGCTTTAAATGCATTTTCAGCCCGAGCTGAGCGCGTTTTGTGAGTTTGAATGTATCTTCATAGGAATGAGTTGTGTGGTCAAATTCATGCTCATTTAGGCTTCAGGTGGTCATCCTGAACTAAATACATGTTGAAGTGTGTGCATAAGTCCTTTGGTTTAGGTGTGACACTCAATTTGAGTTTTTATTGCTTTAAATGCATTTTCAGCCCGAGCTGAGCACGTTTTGTGAGTTTGAATGTATCTTTATAGGAATGAGTTGTGTAGTCAAATTAATGCTCATATGGGCTTCAGGAGGTCATTCTGAACAAAATACATGTTGAAGTGTGTGCATAAGTCCTTTGGTTTAGGTGTGACACTCAATTTGAGTTTTTATTGCTTTAAATGCATTTTCAGCCCGAGCTGAGCACGTTTTGTGAGTTTCAATGTATCTTCATAGGAATGAGTTGTGTAGTCAAATTAATGCTCATTTAGGCTTCAGGTGGTCATCCTGAACTAAATACATGTTGAAGTGTGAGCATAAGTCCTTTGGTTTAGGCGTGACACTCAATTTGAGTTTTTATTGCTTTAAATGCATTTTCAGCCCGAGTTGAGCACGTTTTGTGAGTTTGAATGTATCTTCATAGGAATGAGTTGTGTGGTCAAATTAATGCTCATTTAGGCGTCAGGTGGTCATCCTGAAAAAAATACATGTTGAAGTGTGTGCATAAGTCCTTTGGTTTAGGCGTGACACTCAATTTGAGTTTTTATTGCTTTAAATGCATTTTCAGCCCGAGCTGAGCACGTTTTGTGAGTTTGAATGTATCTTCATAGGAATGAGTTGTGTAGTCAAATTAATGCTCATATGGGCTTCAGGAGGTCATCCTGAACAAAATACATGTTGAAGTGTGTGCATAAGTCCTTTGGTTTAGGCGTGACACTCAATTTGAGTTTTTATTGCTTAAAATGCATTTTCAGCCCGAGTTGAGCACGTTTTGTGAGTTTGAATGTATCTTCATAGGAATGAGTTGTGTGGTCAAATTAATGCTCATTTAGGCTTCAGGTGGTCATCCTGAACTAAATACATGTTGAAGTGTGTGCATAAGTCCTTTGGTTTAGGCGTGACACTCAATTTGAGTTTTTATTGCTTTAAATGCATTTTCAGCCCGAGCTGAGCACGTTTTGTGAGTTTGAATGTATCTTTATAGGAATGAGTTGTGTAGTCAAATTAATGCTCATATGGGCTTCAGGAGGTCATCCTGAACAAAATACATGTTGAAGTGTGTGCATAAGTCCTTTGGTTTAGGTGTGACACTCAATTTGAGGTTTTATTGCTTTAAATGCATTTTCAGCCCGAGCTGAGCACGTTTTGTGAGTTTGAATGTATCTTCATAGGAATGAGTTGTGTAGTCAAATTAATGCTCATTTAGGCTTCAGGTGGTCATCCTGAACTAAATACATGTTAAAGTGTGAGCATAAGTCCTTTGGTTTAGGCGTGACACTCAATTTGAGTTTTTATTGCTTTAAATGCATTTTCAGCCCGAGTTGAGCATGTTTTGTGAGTTTGAATGTATCTTCATAGGAATGAGTTGTGTGGTCAAATTAATGCTCATTTAGGCGTCAGGTGGTCATCCTGAACAAAATACATGTTGAAGTGTGCGCATAAGTCCTTTGGTTTAGGCGTGACACTCAATTTGAGTTTTTATTGCTTTAAATGCATTTTCAGCCCGAGCTGAGCACGTTTTGTGAGTTTGAATGTATCTTCATAGGAATGAGTTGTGTAGTCAAATTAATGCTCATATGGGCTTCAGGAGGTCATCCTGAACAAAATACATGTTGAAGTGTGTGCATAAGTCCTTTGGTTTAGGCGTGACACTCAATTTGAGTTTTTATTGCTTTAAATGCATTTTCAGGCCGAGTTGAGCACGTTTTGTGAGTTTGAATGTATCTTTATAGGAATGAGTTGTGTGGTCAAATTAATGCTCATTTAGGGTTCAGGTGGTCATCCGGAACTAAATACATGTTAAAGTGTGTGCATAAGTCGTTTGGTTTAGGTGTGACACTCAATTTGAGTTTTTATTGCTTTAAATGCATTTTCAGCCCGAGCTGAGCGCGCTTTCTGACTTTGAATGTATCTTCATAGGAATGAGTTGTGTGGTCAAATTATTGCTGATTTAGGCTTCAGGAGGTTATCCTGAACAAAATACATGTTGAAGTGTGTGCATAAGTCCTTTGGTTTAGGCGTGACACTCAATTTGATTTTTTTATTGCTTTAAATGCATTTTCAGCCCGAGCTGAGCGCGTTTTGTGAGTTTGAATGTATCTTCATAGGAATGAGTTGTGTGGTCAAATTAATGCTTATTTAGGCTTCAGGAGGTCATCCTGAACAAAATACATGTTGAAGTGTGTGCATAAGTCCTTTTGTTTAGGCGTGACACTCAATTTGAGTTTTTATTGCTTTAAATGCATTTTCAGCCCGAGCTGAGCACGTTTTGAGAGTTTGAATGTATCTTCATAGGAATGAGTTGTGTGGTCAAATTAATGCTCATATGGGCTTCAGGAGGTCATCCTGAACTAAATACATGTTGAAGTGTGTGCATAAGTCCTTTGGTTTAGGCGTGACACTCAATTTGAGTTTTTATTGCTTTAAATGCATTTTCACCCCGAGCTGAGCGCGCTTTCTGACTTTGAATGTATCTTAATAGGAATGAGATGTGTGGTCAAATTAATGCTTATTTAGGCTTCAGGAGGTCATCCTGAACAAAATACATGTTGAAGTGTGTGCATAAGTCCTTTTGTTTAGGCGTGACACTCAATTTGAGTTTTTTTTTGCTTTAAATGCATTTTCAGCCCGAACTGAGCACGTTTTGTGAGTTTGAATGTATCTTCATAGGAATGAGTTGTGTGGTCAAATTAATGCTCATTTAGGCTTCAGGTGGTCATCCTGAACTAAATACATGTTGAAGTGTGTGCATAAGTCCTTTGGTTTATGCGTGACACTCAATTTGAGTTTTTATTGCTTTAAATGCATTTTCAGCCCGAGCTGAGCGCGCTTTCTGACTTTGAATGTATCTTCATAGGAATGAGTTGTGTAGTCAAATTAATCCTCATTTAGGCTTCAGGAGGTCATCCTGAACAAAATACATGTTGAAGTGTGTGCATAAGTCCTTTGGTTTAGGCGTGACACTCAATTTGAGTTTTTATTGCTTTAAATGCATTTTCAGCCCGAGCTGAGCACGTTTTGTGAGTTTGAATGTATCTTCATAGGAATGAGTTGTGTGGTCAAATTATTGCTGATTTAGGCTTCAGGAGGTTATCCTGAACAAAATACATGTTGAAGTGTGTGCATAAGTCCTTTGGTTTAGGCGTGACACTCAATTTGATTTTTTTATTGCTTTAAATGCATTTTCAGCCCGAGCTGAGCGCGTTTTGTGAGTTTGAATGTATCTTCATAGGAATGAGTTGTGTGGTCAAATTAATGCTTATTTAGGCTTCAGGAGGTCATCCTGAACAAAATACATGTTGAAGTGTGTGCATAAGTCCTTTTGTTTAGGCGTGACACTCAATTTGAGTTTTTATTGCTTTAAATGCATTTTCAGCCCGAGCTGAGCACGTTTTGAGAGTTTGAATGTATCTTCATAGGAATGAGTTGTGTGGTCAAATTAATGCTCATATGGGCTTCAGGAGGTCATCCTGAACTAAATACATGTTGAAGTGTGTGCATAAGTCCTTTGGTTTAGGCGTGACACTCAATTTGAGTTTTTATTGCTTTAAATGCATTTTCACCCCGAGCTGAGCGCGCTTTCTGACTTTGAATGTATCTTAATAGGAATGAGATGTGTGGTCAAATTAATGCTTATTTAGGCTTCAGGAGGTCATCCTGAACAAAATACATGTTGAAGTGTGTGAATAAGTCCTTTTGTTTAGGCGTGACACTCAATTTGAGGTTTTTTTTGCTTTAAATGCATTTTCAGCCCGAACTGAGCACGTTTTGTGAGTTTGAATGTATCTTCATAGAAATGAGTTGTGTGGTCAAATTAATGCTCATTTAGGCTTCAGGTGGTCATCCTGAACTAAATACATGTTGAAGTGTGTGCATAAGTCCTTTGGTTTAGGCGTGACACTCAATTTGAGTTTTTATTGCTTTAAATGCATTTTCAGCCCGAGCTGAGCGCGCTTTCTGACTTTGAATGTATCTTCATAGGAATGAGTTGTGTAGTCAAATTAATGCTCATTTAGGCTTCAGGAGGACATCCTGAACTAAATATATGTTGAAGTGTGTGCATAAGCCCTTTGGTTTAGGCGTGACACTCAATTTGAGTTTTTATTGCGAAATGCATTTTCAGGCCGAGCTGAGCACGTTTTGTGAGTTAGAATGTATCTTCATAGGAATGAGTTGTGTCGTCAAATGAATGCTCATTTAGGCTTCAGGTGGTCATCTTGAACAAAATACATGTTGAAGTGTGTGCATAAGTCCTTTGGTTTAGGCGTCAAATTAATGCTCATATGGGCTTCAGGAGGTCATCCTGAACAAAATACATGTTGAAGTGTGTAAATAAGTCCTTTGGTTTAGGCGTGACACTCAATTTGAGTTTTTATTGCTTTAAATGCATTTTCAGCCCGAGTTGAGCACGTTTTGTGAGTTTGAATGTATCTTCATAGGAATGAGTTGTGTGGTCAAATTAATGCTCATTTAGGCTTCAGGTGGTCATCCTGAACAAAATACATGTTGAAGTGTGTGCATAAGTCCTTTGGTTTAGGCGTGACACTCAATTTGAGTTTTTATTGCTTTAAATGCATTTTCAGCCCGAGCTGAGCACGTTTTGTGAGTTTGGATGTATCTTCATAGGAATGAGTTGTGTGGTCAAATTAATGCTCATATGGGCTTTAGGAGGTCATCCTGAACAAAATACATGTTGAAGTGTGTGCATAAGTCCTTTGGTTTAGGTGTGACACTCAATTTGAGTTTTTATTGCTTTAAATGCATTTTCAGCCAGAGCTGAGCACGTTTTTTGAGTTTGAATGTATCTTCATAGGAATGAGTTGTGTGGTCAAATTATTGCTCATTTAGGCTTCAGGAGGTCATCCTGAACAAAATACATGTTGAAGTGTGTGCATAAGTCCTTTGGTTTAGGCGTGACACTCAATTTGAGTTTTTATTGCTTTAAATGCATTTTCAGCCCGAGCTGAGCACGTTTTGTGAGTTTGAATGTATCTTCATAGGAATGAGTTGTGTGGTCAAATTAATGCTCATATGGGCTTCAGGAGGTCATCCTGAACAAAATACATGTTGAAGTGTGTGCATAAGTCCTTTGGTTTAGGCGTGACACTCAATTTGAGTTTTTATTGCTTTAAATGCATTTTCAGCCCGAGCTGAGCACGTTTTGTGAGTTTGAATGTATCTTCATAGGAATGAGTTGTGTGGTCAAATTAATGCTCATATGGGCTTCAGGAGGTCATCCTGAACAAAATACATGTTGAAGTGTGTGCATAAGTCCTTTGGTTTAGGTGTGACACTCAATTTGAGTTTTTATTGCTTTAAATGCATTTTCAGCCCGAGCTGAGCACGTTTTGTGAGTTTGAATGTATCTTCATAGGAATGAGTTGTGTGGTCAAATTAATGCTTATTTAGGCTTCAGGAGGTCATCCTGAACAAAATACATGTTGAAGTGTGTGCATAAGTCCTTTTGTTTAGGCGTGACACTCAATTTGAGTTTTTATTGCTTTAAATGCATTTTCAGCCCGAGCTGAGCACGTTTTGAGAGTTTGAATGTATCTTCATAGGAATGAGTTGTCTGGTCAAATTAATTCTCATATGGGCTTCAGGAGGTCATCCTGAACAAAATACATGTTGAAGTGTGTGCATAAATCCTTTGGTTTAGGTGTGACACTCAATTTGAGTTTTTATTGCTTTAAATGCATTTTCAGCCCGAGCTGAGCACGTTTTGTGAGTTTGAATGTATCTTCATAGGAATGAGTTGTCTGGTCAAATTAATTCTCATATGGGCTTCAGGAGGTCATCTTGAACAAAATACATGTTGAAGTGTGTGCATAAGTCCTTTGGTTTAGGCGTGACACTCAATTTGAGTTTTTATTGCTTTAAATGCATTTTCAGCCCGAGCTGAGCGCGTTTTGTGAGTTTGAATGTATCTTCATAGGAATGAGTTGTGTGGTCAAATTAATGCTTATTTAGGCTTCAGGAGGTCATCCTGAACAAAATACATGTTGAAGTGTGTGCATAAGTCCTTTTGTTTAGGCGTGACACTCAATTTGAGTTTTTATTGCTTTAAATGCATTTTCAGCCCGAGCTGAGCACGTTTTGAGAGTTTGAATGTATCTTCATAGGAATGAGTTGTGTGGTCAAATTAATGCTCATATGGGCTTCAGGAGGTCATCCTGAACTAAATACATGTTGAAGTGTGTGCATAAGTCCTTTGGTTTAGGCGTGACACTCAATTTGAGTTTTTATTGCTTTAAATGCATTTTCACCCCGAGCTGAGCGCGCTTTCTGACTTTGAATGTATCTTAATAGGAATGAGATGTGTGGTCAAATTAATGCTTATTTAGGCTTCAGGAGGTCATCCTGAACAAAATACATGTTGAAGTGTGTGAATAAGTCCTTTTGTTTAGGCGTGACACTCAATTTGAGGTTTTTTTTGCTTTAAATGCATTTTCAGCCCGAACTGAGCACGTTTTGTGAGTTTGAATGTATCTTCATAGAAATGAGTTGTGTGGTCAAATTAATGCTCATTTAGGCTTCAGGTGGTCATCCTGAACTAAATACATGTTGAAGTGTGTGCATAAGTCCTTTGGTTTAGGCGTGACACTCAATTTGAGTTTTTATTGCTTTAAATGCATTTTCAGCCCGAGCTGAGCGCGCTTTCTGACTTTGAATGTATCTTCATAGGAATGAGTTGTGTAGTCAAATTAATGCTCATTTAGGCTTCAGGAGGACATCCTGAACTAAATATATGTTGAAGTGTGTGCATAAGCCCTTTGGTTTAGGCGTGACACTCAATTTGAGTTTTTATTGCGAAATGCATTTTCAGGCCGAGCTGAGCACGTTTTGTGAGTTAGAATGTATCTTCATAGGAATGAGTTGTGTCGTCAAATGAATGCTCATTTAGGCTTCAGGTGGTCATCTTGAACAAAATACATGTTGAAGTGTGTGCATAAGTCCTTTGGTTTAGGCGTCAAATTAATGCTCATATGGGCTTCAGGAGGTCATCCTGAACAAAATACATGTTGAAGTGTGTAAATAAGTCCTTTGGTTTAGGCGTGACACTCAATTTGAGTTTTTATTGCTTTAAATGCATTTTCAGCCCGAGTTGAGCACGTTTTGTGAGTTTGAATGTATCTTCATAGGAATGAGTTGTGTGGTCAAATTAATGCTCATTTAGGCTTCAGGTGGTCATCCTGAACAAAATACATGTTGAAGTGTGTGCATAAGTCCTTTGGTTTAGGCGTGACACTCAATTTGAGTTTTTATTGCTTTAAATGCATTTTCAGCCCGAGCTGAGCACGTTTTGTGAGTTTGGATGTATCTTCATAGGAATGAGTTGTGTGGTCAAATTAATGCTCATATGGGCTTTAGGAGGTCATCCTGAACAAAATACATGTTGAAGTGTGTGCATAAGTCCTTTGGTTTAGGTGTGACACTCAATTTGAGTTTTTATTGCTTTAAATGCATTTTCAGCCAGAGCTGAGCACGTTTTTTGAGTTTGAATGTATCTTCATAGGAATGAGTTGTGTGGTCAAATTATTGCTCATTTAGGCTTCAGGAGGTCATCCTGAACAAAATACATGTTGAAGTGTGTGCATAAGTCCTTTGGTTTAGGCGTGACACTCAATTTGAGTTTTTATTGCTTTAAATGCATTTTCAGCCCGAGCTGAGCACGTTTTGTGAGTTTGAATGTATCTTCATAGGAATGAGTTGTGTGGTCAAATTAATGCTCATATGGGCTTCAGGAGGTCATCCTGAACAAAATACATGTTGAAGTGTGTGCATAAGTCCTTTGGTTTAGGCGTGACACTCAATTTGAGTTTTTATTGCTTTAAATGCATTTTCAGCCCGAGCTGAGCACGTTTTGTGAGTTTGAATGTATCTTCATAGGAATGAGTTGTGTGGTCAAATTAATGCTCATATGGGCTTCAGGAGGTCATCCTGAACAAAATACATGTTGAAGTGTGTGCATAAGTCCTTTGGTTTAGGTGTGACACTCAATTTGAGTTTTTATTGCTTTAAATGCATTTTCAGCCCGAGCTGAGCACGTTTTGTGAGTTTGAATGTATCTTCATAGGAATGAGTTGTGTGGTCAAATTAATGCTTATTTAGGCTTCAGGAGGTCATCCTGAACAAAATACATGTTGAAGTGTGTGCATAAGTCCTTTTGTTTAGGCGTGACACTCAATTTGAGTTTTTATTGCTTTAAATGCATTTTCAGCCCGAGCTGAGCACGTTTTGAGAGTTTGAATGTATCTTCATAGGAATGAGTTGTCTGGTCAAATTAATTCTCATATGGGCTTCAGGAGGTCATCCTGAACAAAATACATGTTGAAGTGTGTGCATAAATCCTTTGGTTTAGGTGTGACACTCAATTTGAGTTTTTATTGCTTTAAATGCATTTTCAGCCCGAGCTGAGCACGTTTTGTGAGTTTGAATGTATCTTCATAGGAATGAGTTGTCTGGTCAAATTAATTCTCATATGGGCTTCAGGAGGTCATCTTGAACAAAATACATGTTGAAGTGTGTGCATAAGTCCTTTGGTTTAGGCGTGACACTCAATTTGAGTTTTTATTGCTTTAAATGCATTTTCAGCCCGAGCTGAGCGCGCTTTCTGACTTTTAATGTATCTTCATAGGAATGAGTTGTGTAGTCAAATTAATGCTCATTTAGGCTTCAGGAGGACATCCTGAACTAAATACATGTTGAAGTGTGTGCATAAGCCCTTTGGTTTAGGCGTGACACTCAATTTGAGTTTTTATTGCGAAATGCATTTTCAGGCCGAACTGAGCGCGTTTTCTGAGCTTGAATGTATCTTCATAGGAATGAGTTGTGTGGTCAAATTAATGCTCATTTAGGCTTCAGGTGGTCATCCTGAACAAAATACATGTTGAAGTGTGTGCATAAGTCCTTTGGTTTAGGCGTGACACTCAATTTGAGTTTTTATTGCTTTAAATGCATTTTCAGCCCGAGCTGAGCACGTTTTGTGAGTTTGAATGTATCTTCATAGGAATGAGTTGTCTGGTCAAATTAATTCTCATATGGGCTTCAGGAGGTCATCCTGAACAAAATACATGTTGAAGTGTGTGCATAAATCCTTTGGTTTAGGTGTGACACTCAATTTGAGTTTTTATTGCTTTAAATGCATTTTCAGCCCGAGCTGAGCACGTTTTGTGAGTTTGAATGTATCTTCATAGGAATGAGTTGTCTGGTCAAATTAATTCTCATATGGGCTTCAGGAGGTCATCCTGAACAAAATACATGTTGAAATGTGTGCATAAATCCTTTGGTTTAGGCGTGACACTCAATTTGAGCTTTTATTGCTTTAAATGCATTTTCAGCCCGAGCTGAGCACGTTTTGTGAGTTTAAATGTATCTTCATAGGAATGAGTTGTGTGGTCAAATTATTGCTCATTTAGGCTTCAGGAGGTCATCCTGAACAAAATACATGTTGAAGTGTGTGCATAAGTCCTTTGGTTTAGGCGTGACACTCAATTTGAGTTTTTATTGCTTTAAATGCATTTTCAGCCTGAGCTGAGCACGTTTTGTGAGTTTGAATGTATCTTCATAGAATGAGTTGTGTGGTCAAATTAATGCTCATTTAGGCTTCAGGTGGTCATCCTGAACAAAATACATGTTGAAGTGTGTGCATAAGTCCTTTGGTTTAGGCGTGACACTCAATTTGAGTTTTTATTGCTTTAAATGCATTTTCAGGCCGAGTTGAGCACGTTTTGTGAGTTAGAATGTATTTTCATAGGAATGAGTTGTGTCGTCAAATGAATGCGCATTTAGGCTTCAGGAGGTCGTCTTGAACAAAATACATCTTGAAGTGTGTGCATAAGTTCTTTGGTTTGGGCGTGACACTCAATTTGAGTTTTTATTGCTTTAAATGTATTTTCAGCCCGAGCTGAGCGCGCTTTCTGACTTTGAATGTATCTTCATAGGAATGAGTTGTGTAGTCAAATTAATGCTCATTTAGGCTTCAGGAGGACATCCTGAACTAAATACATGTTGAAGTGTGTGCATAAGCCCTTTGGTTTAGGCGTGACAAGCAATTTGAGTTTTTATTGCTTTAAATGCATTTTGAGCCCAAGCTGAGCACATTTTGTGAGTTTGAATGTATCTTCATAGCAATGAGATGTGTGATCATATTAATGCTCATTTAGGCTTCAGGAGGACATCTTGAACAAAATACATGTTGAAGTGTGTGCATAAGTCCTTTGATTTGGGCGTGACACTCAATTTGAGTTTTTATTGCTTTAAATGCATTTTCAGGCCGAGCTGAGCACGTTTTGTGAGTTAGAATGTATCTTCATAGGAATGAGTTGTGTCGTCAAATGAATGCTCATTTAGGCTTCAGGAGGTCATCTTGAACAAAATACATGTTGAAGTGTGTGCATAAGTCCTTTGGTTTAGGCGTCAAATTAATGCTCATATGGGCTTCAGGAGGTCATCCTGAACAAAATACATGTTGAAGTGTGTAAATAAGTCCTTTGGTTTAGGCGTGACACTCAATTTGAGTTTTTATTGCTTTAAATGCATTTTCAGCCCGAGTTGAGCACGTTTTGTGAGTTTGAATGTATCTTCATAGGAATGAGTTGTGTGGTCAAATTAATGCTCATTTAGGCTTCAGGTGGTCATCCTGAACAAAATACATGTTGAAGTGTGTGCATAAGTCCTTTGGTTTAGGCGTGACACTCAATTTGAGTTTTTATTGCTTTAAATGCATTTTCAGCCCGAGCTGAGCACGTTTTGTGAGTTTGGATGTATCTTCATAGGAATGAGTTGTGTGGTCAAATTAATGCTCATATGGGCTTTAGGAGGTCATCCTGAACAAAATACATGTTGAAGTGTGTGCATAAGTCCTTTGGTTTAGGTGTGACACTCAATTTGAGTTTTTATTGCATAAATTCATTTTCAGCCAGAGCTGAGCACGTTTTTTGAGTTTGAATGTATCGTCATAGGAATGAGTTGTGTGGTCAAATTATTGCTCATTTAGGCTTCAGGAGGTCATCCTGAACAAAATACATGTTGAAGTGTGTGCATAAGTCCTTTGGTTTAGGCGTGACACTCAATTTGAGTTTTTATTGCTTTAAATGCATTTTCAGCCCGAGCTGAGCACGTTTTGTGAGTTTGAATGTATCTTCATAGGAATGAGTTGTGTGGTCAAATTAATGCTCATATGGGCTTCAGGAGGTCATCCTGAACAAAATACATGTTGAAGTGTGTGCATAAGTCCTTTGGTTTAGGCGTGACACTCAATTTGAGTTTTTATTGCTTTAAATGCATTTTCAGCCCGAGCTGAGCACGTTTTGTGAGTTTGAATGTATCTTCATAGGAATGAGTTGTGTGGTCAAATTAATGCTTATTTAGGCTTCAGGAGGTCATCCTGAACAAAATACATGTTGAAGTGTGTGCATAAGTCCTTTTGTTTAGGCGTGACACTCAATTTGAGTTTTTATTGCTTTAAATGCATTTTCAGCCCGAGCTGAGCACGTTTTGAGAGTTTGAATGTATCTTCATAGGAATGAGTTGTCTGGTCAAATTAATTCTCATATGGGCTTCAGGAGGTCATCCTGAACAAAATACATGTTGAAGTGTGTGCATAAATCCTTTGGTTTAGGTGTGACACTCAATTTGAGTTTTTATTGCTTTAAATGCATTTTCAGCCCGAGCTGAGCACGTTTTGTGAGTTTGAATGTATCTTCATAGGAATGAGTTGTCTGGTCAAATTAATTCTCATATGGGCTTCAGGAGGTCATCTTGAACAAAATACATGTTGAAGTGTGTGCATAAGTCCTTTGGTTTAGGCGTGACACTCAATTTGAGTTTTTATTGCTTTAAATGCATTTTCAGCCCGAGCTGAGCGCGCTTTCTGACTTTTAATGTATCTTCATAGGAATGAGTTGTGTAGTCAAATTAATGCTCATTTAGGCTTCAGGAGGACATCCTGAACTAAATACATGTTGAAGTGTGTGCATAAGCCCTTTGGTTTAGGCGTGACACTCAATTTGAGTTTTTATTGCGAAATGCATTTTCAGGCCGAACTGAGCGCGTTTTCTGAGCTTGAATGTATCTTCATAGGAATGAGTTGTGTGGTCAAATTAATGCTCATTTAGGCTTCAGGTGGTCATCCTGAACAAAATACATGTTGAAGTGTGTGCATAAGTCCTTTGGTTTAGGCGTGACACTCAATTTGAGTTTTTATTGCTTTAAATGCATTTTCAGCCCGAGCTGAGCACGTTTTGTGAGTTTGAATGTATCTTCATAGGAATGAGTTGTCTGGTCAAATTAATTCTCATATGGGCTTCAGAAGGTCATCCTGAACAAAATACATGTTGAAGTGTGTGCATAAATCCTTTGGTTTAGGTGTGACACTCAATTTGAGTTTTTATTGCTTTAAATGCATTTTCAGCCCGAGCTGAGCACGTTTTGTGAGTTTGAATGTATCTTCATAGGAATGAGTTGTCTGGTCAAATTAATTCTCATATGGGCTTCAGGAGGTCATCCTGAACAAAATACATGTTGAAGTGTGTGCATAAATCCTTTGGTTTAGGCGTGACACTCAATTTGAGCTTTTATTGCTTTAAATGCATTTTCAGCCCGAGCTGAGCACGTTTTGTGAGTTTAAATGTATCTTCATAGGAATGAGTTGTGTGGTCAAATTATTGCTCATTTAGGCTTCAGGAGGTCATCCTGAACAAAATACATGTTGAAGTGTGTGCATAAGTCCTTTGGTTTAGGCGTGACACTCAATTTGAGTTTTTATTGCTTTAAATGCATTTTCAGCCTGAGCTGAGCACGTTTTGTGAGTTTGAATGTATCTTCATAGAATGAGTTGTGTGGTCAAATTAATGCTCATTTAGGCTTCAGGTGGTCATCCTGAACAAAATACATGTTGAAGTGTGTGCATAAGTCCTTTGGTTTAGGCGTGACACTCAATTTGAGTTTTTATTGCTTTAAATGCATTTTCAGCCCGAGATGAGCACGTTTTGTGAGTTTGAATGTATCTGCATAGGAATGAGTTGTGTGGTCAAATTAATGCTCATTTAGGCTTCAGGTGGTCATCCTGAACTAAATACATGTTGAAGTGTGTGCATAAGTCCTTTGGTTTGGGCGTGACACTCAATTTGAGTTTTTATTGCTTTAAATGCATTTTCAGGCCGAGTTGAGCACGTTTTGTGAGTTAGAATGTATTTTCATAGGAATGAGTTGTGTGGTCAAATTATTGCTCATTTAGGCTTCAGGAGGTCATCCTGAACAAAATACATGTTGAAGTGTGTGCATAAGTCCTTTGGTTTAGGCGTGACACTCAATTTGAGTTTTTATTGCTTTAAATGCATTTTCAGCCCGAGCTGAGCACGTTTTGTGAGTTTGAATGTATCTTCATAGGAATGAGTTGTGTGGTCAAATTAATGCTCATATGGGCTTCAGGAGGTCATCCTGAACAAAATACATGTTGAAGTGTGTGCATAAGTCCTTTGGTTTAGGTGTGACACTCAATTTGAGTTTTTATTGCTTTAAATGCATTTTCAGCCCGAGCTGAGCACGTTTTGTGAGTTTGAATGTATCTTCATAGGAATGAGTTGTGTGGTCAAATTAATGCTTATTTAGGCTTCAGGAGGTCATCCTGAACAAAATACATGTTGAAGTGTGTGCATAAGTCCTTTTGTTTAGGCGTGACACTCAATTTGAGTTTTTATTGCTTTAAATGCATTTTCAGCCCGAGCTGAGCACGTTTTGAGAGTTTGAATGTATCTTCATAGGAATGAGTTGTGTGGTCAAATTAATGCTCATATGGGCTTCAGGAGGTCATCCTGAACAAAATACATGTTGAAGTGTGTGCATAAGTCCTTTGGTTTAGGCGTGACACTCAATTTGAGTTTTTATTGCTTTAAATGCATTTTCAGCCCGAGCTGAGCACGTTTTGTGAGTTTGAATGTATCTTCATAGGAATGAGTTGTGTGGTCAAATTAATGCTTATTTAGGCTTCAGGAGGTCATCCTGAACAAAATACATGTTGAAGTGTGTGCATAAGTCCTTTTGTTTAGGCGTGACACTCAATTTGAGTTTTTATTGCTTTAAATGCATTTTCAGCCCGAGCTGAGCACGTTTTGAGAGTTTGAATGTATCTTCATAGGAATGAGTTGTGTGGTCAAATTAATGCTCATATGGGCTTCAGGAGGTCATCCTGAACAAAATACATGTTGAAGTGTGTGCATAAGTCCTTTGGTTTAGGTGTGACACTCAATTTGAGTTTTTATTGCTTTAAATGCATTTTCAGCCTGAGCTGAGCACGTTTTGTGAGTTTGAATGTATCTTCATAGGAATGAGTTGTGTGGTCAAATTAATGCTCATTTAGGCTTCAGGTGGTCATCCTGAACTAAATACATGTTGAAGTGTGTGCATAAGTCCTTTGGTTTAGGCGTGACACTCAATTTGAGTTTTTATTGCTTTAAATGCATTTTCAGCCCGAGCTGAGCGCGCTTTCTGACTTTGAATGTATCTTTATAGGAATGAGTTGTGTGGTCAAATTATTGCTCATTAGGCTTCAGGAGGTCATCCAGAACAAAATACATGTTTAAGTGTGTGCATAAGTCCTTTGGTTTAGGCGTGACACTCAATTTGAGTTTTTATTGCTTTAAATGCATTTTCAGCCCGAGCTGAGCACGTTTTGTGAGTTTGAATGTATCTTCATAGGAATGAGTTGTCTGGTCAAATTAATTTTCATATGGGCTTCAGGAGGTCATCCTGAACAAAATACATGTTGAAGTGTGTGCATAAGTCCTTTGGTTTAGGTGTGACACTCAATTTGAGTTTTTATTGCTTTAAATGCATTTTCAGCCCGAGCTGAGCACGTTTTGTGAGTTTGAATGTATCTTCATAGGAATGAGTTGTGTGGTCAAATTAATGCTCATTTAGGCTTCAGGTGGTCATCCTGAACAAAATACATGTTGAAGTGTGTGCATAAGTCCTTTGGTTTAGGCGTGACACTCAATTTGAGTTTTTATTGCTTTAAATGCATTTTCAGCCCGAGCTGAGCACGTTTTGTGAGTTTAAATGTATCTTCATAGGAATGAGTTGTGTGGTCAAATTATTGCTCATTTAGGCTTCAGGAGGTCATCCTGAACAAAATACATGTTGAAGTGTGTGCATAAGTCCTTTGGTTTAGGCGTGACACTCAATTTGAGTTTTTATTGCTTTAAATGCATTTTCAGCCCGAGCTGAGCACGTTTTGTGAGTTTGAATGTATCTTCATAGGAATGAGTCGTGTAGTCAAATTAATGCTCATATGGGCTTCAGGAGGTCATCCTGAACAAAATACATGTTGAAGTGTGTGCATAAGTCCTTTGGTTTAGGCGTGACACTCAATTTGAGTTTTTATTGCTTTAAATGCATTTTCAGCCCGAGCTGAGCACGTTTTGTGAGTTTGAATGTATCTTCATAGGAATGAGTTGTGTGGTCAAATTAATGCTCATTTAGGCTTCAGGTGGTCATCCTGAACTAAGTACATGTTGAAGTGTGTGCATTAGTCCTTTGGTTTGGGCGTGACACTCAATTTGAGTTTTTATTGCTTTAAATGTATTTTCAGCCCGAGCTGAGCACGTTTTGTGAGTTTGAATGTATCTTCATAGGAATGAGTTGTGTGGTCAAATTAATGCTCATTTAGGCTTCAGGTGGTCATCCTGAAGTAAATACATGTTGAAGTGTGTGCATAAGTCCTTTGGTTTAGGCGTGACACTCAATTTGAGTTTTTATTGCTTTAAATGCATTTTCAGCCTGAGCTGAGCGCGCTTTCTGACTTTGAATGTATCTTCATAGGAATGAGTTGTTTGGTCAAATTATTGCTCATTTAGGCTTCAGGAGGTCATCCTGAACAAAATACATGTTGAAGTGTGTGCATAAGTCCTTTGGTTTAGGCGTGACACTCAATTTGAGTTTTTATTGCTTTAAATGCATTTTCAGCCCGAGCTGAGCGCGCTTTCTGACTTTGAATGTATCTTCATAGGAATGAGTTGTGTGGTCAAATTATTGCTGTTCTAGGCTTCAGGAGGTCATCCTGAACAAAATACATGTTGAAGTGTGTGCATGAGTCCTTTGGTTTAGGCGTGACACTCAATTTGAGTTTTTATTGCTTTAAATGCATTTTCAGCCCGAGCTGAGCACGTTTTGTGAGTTTGAATGTATCTTCATAGGAATGAGTTGTGTGGTCAAATTAATGCTCATTTAGGCGTCAGGTGGTCATCCTGAACAAAATACATGTTGAAATGTGTGCATAAGTCCTTTGGTTTAGGCGTGACACTCAATTTGAGTTTTTATTGCTTTAAATGCATTTTCAGGCCGAGCTGAGCACGTTTTGTGAGTTTGAATGTATCTTCATAGGAATGAGTTGTGTGGTCAAATTAATGCTCATTTAGGCTTCAGGTGGTCATCCTGAACAAAATACATCTTGAAGTGTGTGCATAAGTCCTTTGGTTTAGGCGTGACACTCAATTTGAGTTTTTATTGCTTTAAATTAAATGCATTTTCAGCCCGAGCTGAGCACGTTTTGTGAGTTTGAATGTATCTTCATAAGAATGAGTTGTGTGGTCAAATTAATGCTCATTTAGGCTTCAGGTGGTCATCCTGAACTAAATACATGTTGAAGTGTGTGCATAATTCCTTGGGTTTAGGCGTGACACTCAATTTGAGTTTTTATTGCTTTAAATGCATTTTCAGCCCGAGCTGAGCACGTTTTGTGAGTTTGAATGTATCTTCATAGGAATGAGTCGTGTAGTCAAATTAATGCTCATATGGGCTTCAGGAGGTCATCCTGAACAAAATACATGTTGAAGTGTGTGCATAAGTCCTTTGGTTTAGGCGTGACACTCAATTTGAGTTTTTATTGCTTTAAATGCATTTTCAGCCCGAGCTGAGCACGTTTTGTGAGTTTGAATGTATCTTCATAGGAATGAGTTGTGTGGTCAAATTAATGCTCATTTAGGCTTCAGGTGGTCATCCTGAAGTAAATACATGTTGAAGTGTGTGCATAAGTCCTTTGGTTTAGGCGTGACACTCAATTTGAGTTTTTATTGCTTTAAATGCATTTTCAGCCTGAGCTGAGCGCGCTTTCTGACTTTGAATGTATCTTCATAGGAATGAGTTGTTTGGTCAAATTATTGCTCATTTAGGCTTCAGGAGGTCATCCTGAACAAAATACATGTTGAAGTGTGTGCATAAGTCCTTTGGTTTAGGCGTGACACTCAATTTGAGTTTTTATTGCTTTAAATGCATTTTCAGCCCGAGCTGAGCACGTTTTGTGAGTTTGAATGTATCTTCATAGGAATGAGTTGTGTAGTCAAATTAATGCTCATATGGGCTTCAGGGGGTCATCCTGAACAAAATACATGTTGAAGTGTGTGCATAAGTCCTTTGGTTTAGGTGTGACACTCAATTTGAGTTTTTATTGCTTTAAATGCATTTTCAGCCCGAGCTGAGCACGTTTTGTGAGTTTGAATGTATCTTCATAGGAATGAGTTGTGTGGTCAAATTAATGCTCATTTAGGCTTCAGGTGGTCATCCTGAACTAAATACATGTTGAAGTGTGTGCATAAGTCCTTTGGTTTAGGCGTGACACTCAATTTGAGTTTTTATTGCTTTAAATTAAATGCATTTTCAGCCCGAGCTGAGCGCGCTTTCTGACTTTTAATGTATCTTCATAGGAATGAGTTGTGTGGTCAAATTAATGCTCATTTAGGCTTCAGGTGGTCATCCTGAAGTAAATACATGTTGAAGTGTGTGCATAAGTCCTTTGGTTTAGGCGTGACACTCAATTTGAGTTTTTATTGCTTTAAATGCATTTTCAGCCTGAGCTGAGCGCGCTTTCTGACTTTGAATGTATCTTCATAGGAATGAGTTGTTTGGTCAAATTATTGCTCATTTAGGCTTCAGGAGGTCATCCTGAACAAAATACATGTTGAAGTGTGTGCATAAGTCCTTTGGTTTAGGCGTGACACTCAATTTGAGTTTTTATTGCTTTAAATGCATTTTCAGCCCGAGCTGAGCGCGCTTTCTGACTTTGAATGTATCTTCATAGGAATGAGTTGTGTGGTCAAATTATTGCTGTTTTAGGCTTCAGGAGGTCATCCTGAACAAAATACATGTTGAAGTGTGTGCATAAGTCCTTTGGTTTAGGCGTGACACTCAATTTGAGTTTTTATTGCTTTAAATGCATTTTCAGGCCGAGCTGAGCACGTTTTGTGAGTTTGAATGTATCTTCATAGGAATGAGTTGTGTGGTCAAATTAATGCTCATTTAGGCTTCAGGTGGTCATCCTGAACAAAATACATGTTGAAGTGTGTGCATAAGTCCTTTGGTTTAGGCGTGACACTCAATTTGAGTTTTTATTGCTTTAAATTAAATGCATTTTCAGCCCGAGCTGAGCACGTTTTGTGAGTTTGAATGTATCTTCATAGGAATGAGTTGTGTGGTCAAATTAATGCTCATTTAGGCTTCAGGTGGTCATCCTGAACTAAATACATGTTGAAGTGTGTGCATAATTCCTTGGGTTTAGGCGTGACACTCAATTTGAGTTTTTATTGCTTTAAATGCATTTTCAGCCCGAGCTGAGCACGTTTTGTGAGTTTGAATGTATCTTCATAGGAATGAGTCGTGTAGTCAAATTAATGCTCATATGGGCTTCAGGAGGTCATCCTGAACAAAATACATGTTGAAGTGTGTGCATAAGTCCTTTGGTTTAGGCGTGACACTCAATTTGAGTTTTTATTGCTTTAAATGCATTTTCAGCCCGAGCTGAGCACGTTTTGTGAGTTTGAATGTATCTTCATAGGAATGAGTTGTGTGGTCAAATTAATGCTCATTTAGGCTTCAGGTGGTCATCCTGAACTAAGTACATGTTGAAGTGTGTGCATTAGTCCTTTGGTTTGGGTGTGACACTCAATTTGAGTTTTTATTGCTTTAAATGTATTTTCAGCCCGAGCTGAGCACGTTTTGTGAGTTTGAATGTATCTTCATAGGAATGAGTTGTGTGGTCAAATTAATGCTCATTTAGGCTTCAGGTGGTCATCCTGAAGTAAATACATGTTGAAGTGTGTGCATAAGTCCTTTGGTTTAGGCGTGACACTCAATTTGAGTTTTTATTGCTTTAAATGCATTTTCAGCCTGAGCTGAGCGCGCTTTCTGACTTTGAATGTATCTTCATAGGAATGAGTTGTTTGGTCAAATTATTGCTCATTTAGGCTTCAGGAGGTCATCCTGAACAAAATACATGTTGAAGTGTGTGCATAAGTCCTTTGGTTTAGGCGTGACACTCAATTTGAGTTTTTATTGCTTTAAATGCATTTTCAGCCCGAGCTGAGCACGTTTTGTGAGTTTGAATGTATCTTCATAGGAATGAGTTGTGTAGTCAAATGAATGCTCATATGGGCTTCAGGGGGTCATCCTGAACAAAATACATGTTGAAGTGTGTGCATAAGTCCTTTGGTTTAGGTGTGACACTCAATTTGAGTTTTTATTGCTTTAAATGCATTTTCAGCCCGAGCTGAGCACGTTTTGTGAGTTTGAATGTATCTTCATAGGAATGAGTTGTGTGGTCAAATTAATGCTCATTTAGGCTTCAGGTGGTCATCCTGAACTAAATACATGTTGAAGTGTGTGCATAAGTCCTTTGGTTTAGGCGTGACACTCAATTTGAGTTTTTATTGCTTTAAATTAAATTTCAGCCCGAGCTGAGCGCGCTTTCTGACTTTGAATGTATCTTCATAGGAATGAGTTGTGTGGTCAAATTATTGCTGATTTAGGCTTCAGGAGGTCATCCTGAACAAAATACATGTTGAAGTGTGTGCATAAGTCCTTTGGTTTAGGCGTGACACTCAATTTGAGGTTTTATTGCTTTAAATGCATTTTCAGCCCGAGCTGAGCGCGTTTTGTGAGTTTGAATGTATCTTCATAGGAATGAGTTGTGTGGTCAAATTAATGCTTATTTAGGCTTCAGGAGGTCATCCTGAACAAAATACATGTTGAAGTGTGTGCATAAGTCCTTTGGTTTAGGCGTGACACTCAATTTGAGTTTTTATTGCTTTAAATGCATTTTCAGCCCGAGCTGAGCACGTTTTGTGAGTTTGAATGTATCTTCATAGGAATGAGTTGTGTAGTCAAATTAATGCTCATATGGGCTTCAGGAGGTCATCCTGAACAAAATACATGTTGAAGTGTGTGCATAAGTCCTTTGGTTTAGGTGTGACACTCAATTTGAGTTTTTATTGCTTTAAATGCATTTTCAGCCCGAGCTGAGCACGTTTTGTGAGTTTGAATGTATCTTCATAGGAATGACTTGTGTGGTCAAATTAATGCTCATTTAGGCTTCAGGTGGTCATCCTGAACTAAATACATGTTGAAGTGTGTGCATAAGTCATTTGGTTTAGGCGTGACACTCAATTTGAGTTTTTATTGCTTTAAATTAAATGCATTTTCAGCCCGAGCTGAGCGCGCTTTCTGACTTTGAATGTATCTTCATAGGAATGAGTTGTGTGGTCAAATTATTGCTGTTTTATGCTTCAGGAGGTCATCCTGAACAAAATACATGTTGAAGTGTGTGCATAAGTCCTTTGGTTTAGGCGTGACACTCAATTTGAGTTTTTATTGCTTTAAATGCATTTTCAGCCCGAGCTGAGCACGTTTTGTGAGTTTGAATGTATCTTCATAGGAATGAGTTGTGTGGTCAAATTAATGCTCATTTAGGCGTCAGGTGGTCATCCTGAACAAAATACATGTTGAAATGTGTGCATAAGTCCTTTGGTTTAGGTGTGACACTCAATTTGAGTTTTTATTGCTTTAAATGCATTTTCAGGCCGAGCTGAGCACGTTTTGTGAGTTTGAATGTATCTTCATAGGAATGAGTTGTGTGGTCAAATTAATGCTCATTTAGGCTTCAGGTGGTCATCCTGAACTAAATACATGTTGAAGTGTGTGCATAATTCCTTGGGTTTAGGCGTGACACTCAATTTGAGTTTTTATTGCTTTAAATGCATTTTCAGCCCGAGCTGAGCACGTTTTGTGAGTTTGAATAAATCTTCATAGGAATGAGTTGTGTAGTCAAATTAATGCTCATATGGGCTTCAGGAGGTCATCCTGAACAAAATACATGTTGAAGTGTGTGCATAAGTCCTTTGGTTTAGGCGTGACACTCAATTTGAGTTTTTATTGCTTTAAATGCATTTTCAGCCCGAGCTGAGCACGTTTTGTGAGTTTGAATGTATCTTCATAGGAATGAGTTGTGTGGTCAAATGAATGCTCATTTAGGCTTCAGGTGGTCATTCTGAACTAAGTAAATGTTGAAGTGTGTGCATTAGTCCTTTGGTTTGGGCGTGACACTCAATTTGAGTTTTTATTGCTTTAAATGCATTTTCAGCCTGAGCTGAGCGCGCTTTCTGACTTTGAATGTATCTTCATGGGCGGCCCGGTAGTCCAGTGGTTAGCACGTCGGCTTCACAGTGCAGAGGTACCGGGTTCGATTCCAGCTCCGGCCTCCCTGTGTGGAGTTTGCATGTTCTCCCCGGGCCTGCGTGGGTTTTCTCCGGGTGCTCCGGTTTCCTCCCACATTCCAAAAAAAAAAAAAAAAAAACATGCATGTCAGGCTGATTGGACGCTCAAAAATTGTCCCTAGGTGTGAGTGTGGGCGTGGATGGTTGTTCGTCTCTGTGTGCCCTGCGATTGGCTGGCAACTGATTCAGGGTGTCCCCCGCCTACTGCCCGAAGACGGCTGGGATAGGCTCCAGCACCCCCCGCGACCCTAGTAAGGATCAAGCGGTTCGGAAAATGGATGGATGTATCTTCATAGGAATGAGTTGTGTGGTCAAATTATTGCTCATTTAGGCTTCAGGAGGTCATCCTGAACAAAATACATGTTGAAGTGTGTTTATAAGTCCTTTGGTTTAGGCGTGACACTCAATTTGAGTTTTTATTGCTTTAAATTAAATGCATTTTCAGCCCGAGCTGAGCGCGCTTTCTGACTTTGAATGTATCTTCATAGAAATGAGTTGTGTGGTCAAATTATTGCTGATTTAGGCTTCAGGAGGTCATCCTGAACAAAATACATGTTGAAGTCTGTGCATAAGTCCTTTGGTTTAGGCGTGACACTCAATTTGAGTTTTTATTGCTTTAAATGCATTTTCAGCCCGAGCTGAGCACGTTTTGTGAGTTTGAATGTATCTTCATAGGAATGAGTTGTGTGGTCAAATTAATGCTCATTTAGGCTTCAGGAGGTCATCCTGAACAAAATACATGTTGAAGTGTGTGCATAAGTCCTTTGGTTTAGGCGTGACACTCAATTTGAGTTTTTATTGCTTTAAATGCATTTTCAGCCCGAGCTGAGCACGTTTTGTGAGTTTGAATGTATCTTCATAGGAATGAGTTGTGTAGTCAAATTAATGCTCATATGGGCTTCAGGAGGTCATCCTGAACAAAATACATGTTGAAGTGTGTGCATAAGTCCTTTGGTTTAGGTGTGACACTCAATTTGAGTTTTTATTGCTTTAAATGCATTTTCAGCCCGAGCTGAGCACGTTTTGTGAGTTTGAATGTATCTTCATAGGAATGAGTTGTGTGGTCAAATTAATGCTCATTTAGGCTTCAGGTGGTCATCCTGAACTAAATACATGTTGAAGTGTGTGCATAAGTCATTTGGTTTAGGCGTGACACTCAATTTGAGTTTTTATTGCTTTAAATTAAATGCATTTTCAGCCCGAGCTGAGCGCGCTTTCTGACTTTGAATGTATCTTCATAGGAATGAGTTGTGTGGTCAAATTATTACTGTTTTAGGCTTCAGGAGGTCATCCTGAACAAAATACATGTTGAAGTGTGTGCATAAGTCCTTTGGTTTAGGCGTGACACTCAATTTGAGTTTTTATTGCTTTAAATGCATTTTCAGCCCGAGCTGAGCACGTTTTGTGAGTTTGAATGTATCTTCATAGGAATGAGTTGTGTGGTCAAATTAATGCTCATTTAGGCGTCAGGTGGTCATCCTGAACAAAATACATGTTGAAGTGTGTGCATAAGTCCTTTGGTTTAGGCGTGACACTCAATTTGAGTTTTTATTGCTTTAAATGCATTTTCAGGCCGAGCTGAGCACGTTTTGTGAGTTTGAATGTATCTTCATAGGAATGAGTTGTGTGGTCAAATTAATGCTCATTTAGGCTTCAGGTGGTCATCCTGAACAAAATACATGTTGAAGTGTGTGCATAAGTCCTTTGGTTTAGGCGTGACACTCAATTTGAGTTTTTATTGCTTTAAATGCATTTTCAGCCCGAGCTGAGCACGTTTTGTGAGTTTGAATGTATCTTCATAGGAATGAGTTGTGTGGTCAAATTAATGCTCATTTAGGCTTCAGGTGGTCATCCTGAACTAAATACATGTTGAAGTGTGTGCATAATTCCTTGGGTTTAGGCGTGACACTCAATTTGAGTTTTTATTGCTTTAAATGCATTTTCAGCCCGAGCTGAGCACGTTTTGTGAGTTTGAATGTATCTTCATAGGAATGACTTGTGTAGTCAAATTAATGCTCATATGGGCTTCAGGAGGTCATCCTGAACAAAATACATGTTGAAGTGTGTGCATAAGTCCTTTGGTTTAGGCGTGACACTCAATTTGAGTTTTTATTGCTTTAAATGCATTTTCAGCCCGAGCTGAGCACGTTTTGTGAGTTTGAATGTATCTTCATAGGAATGAGTTGTGTGGTCAAATTAATGCTCATTTAGGCTTCAGGTGGTCATCCTGAACTAAGTACATGTTGAAGTGTGTGCATTAGTCCTTTGGTTTGGGCGTGACACTCAATTTGAGTTTTTATTGCTTTAAATGTATTTTCAGCCCGAGCTGAGCACGTTTTGTGAGTTTGAATGTATCTTCATAGGAATGAGTTGTGTGGTCAAATTAATGCTCATTTAGGCTTCAGGTGGTCATCCTGAACTAAATACATGTTGAAGTGTGTGCATAAGTCCTTTGGTTTAGGCGTGACACTCAATTTGAGTTTTTATTGCTTTAAATGCATTTTCAGCCTGAGCTGAGCGCGCTTTCTGACTTTGAATGTATCTTCATAGGAATGAGTTGTGTGGTCAAATTATTGCTCATTTAGGCTTCAGGAGGTCATCCTGAACAAAATACATGTTGAAATGTGTGCATAAGTCCTTTGGTTTAGGCGTGACACTCAATTTGAGTTTTTATTGCTTTAAATGCATTTTCAGCCCGAGCTGAGCACGTTTTGTGAGTTTGAATGTATCTTCATAGGAATGAGTTGTGTGGTCAAATTAATGCTCATTTAGGCTTCAGGAGGTCATCCTGAACAAAATACATGTTGAAGTGTGTGCATAAGTCCTTTGGTTTAGGCGTGACACTCAATTTGAGTTTTTATTGCTTTAAATGCATTTTCAGCCCGAGTTGAGAACGTTTTGTGAGTTTGAATGTATCTTCATAGGAATGAGTTGTGTAGACAAATTAATGCTCATATGGGCTTCAGGATGTCATCCTGAACTAAATACATGTTGAAGTGTGTGCATAAGTCCTTTGGTTTAGGCGTGACACTCAATTTGAGTTTTTATTGCTTTAAATGCATTTTCAGCCCGAGCTGAGCACGTTTTGTGAGTTTGAATGTATCTTCATAGGAATGAGTTGTGTGGTCAAATTAATGCTTATTTAGGCTTCAGGAGGTCATCCTGAACAAAATACATGTGGTCAAATTAATGCTTATTTAGGCTTCAGGCGGTCATCCTGAACAAAATACATGTTGAAGTGTGTGCATAAGTCCTTTGGTTTAGGCGTGACACTCAATTTGAGTTTTTATTGCTTTAAATGCATTTTCAGCCCGAGCTGAGCACGTTTTGTGAGTTTGAATGTATCTTCATAGGAATGAGTTGTGTGGTCAAATTAATGCTCATATAGGCGTCAGGTGGTCATCCTGAACAAAATACATGTTGAAGTGTGTGCATAAGTCCTTTGGTTTAGGCGTGACACTCAATTTGAGTTTTTATTCCTTTAAATGCATTTTCAGGCCGAGCTGAGCACGTTTTGTGTGTTTGAATGTATCTTCATAGGAATGAGTTGTGTGGTCAAATTAATGCTCATTTAGGCTTCAGGTGGTCATCGTGAACAAAATACATGTTGAAGTGTGTGCATGAGTCCTTTGGTTTAGGCGTGACACTCAATTTGAGTTTTTATTGCTTTAAATTAAATGTATTTTCAGCCCGAGCTGAGCGCGCTTCCTGACTTTGAATGTATCTTCATAGGAATGAGTTGTGTGGTCAAATTATTGCTGATTTAGGCTTCAGGAGGTCATCCTGAACAAAATACATGTTGAAGTGTGTGCATAAGTCCTTTGGTTTAGGTGTGACACTCAATTTGAGTTTTTATTGCTTTAAATCCATTTTCAGCCCGAGCTGAGCACGTTTTTTGAGTTTGAATGTATCTTCATAGGAATGAGTTGTGTGGTCAAATTATTGCTCATTTAGGCTTCAGGAGGTCATCCTGAACAAAATACATGTTGAAGTGTTTGTATAAGTCCTTTGGTTTAGGCGTGACACTCAATTTGAGTTTTTATTGCTTTAAATGCATTTTCAGCCCGAGCTGAGCACGTTTTGTGAGTTTGAATGTATCTTCATAGGAATGAGTTGTGTAGTCAAATTAATGCTCATATGGGCTTCAGGAGGTCATCCTGAACAAAATACATGTTGAAGTGTGTGCATAAGTCCTTTGGTTTAGGCGTGAGACTCAATTTGAGTTTTTATTGCTTTAAATGCATTTTCAGCCCGAGCTGAGCACGTTTTGTGTGTTTGAATGTATATTCATAGGAATTAGTTGTGTGGTCAAATTAATGCTCATATGGGCTTCGGGAGGTCATCCTGAACAAAATACATGTTGAAGTGTGTGCATAAGTCCTTTGGTTTAGGTGTGACACTCAATTTGAGTTTTTATTGCTTTAAATGCATTTTCAGCCCGAGCTGAGCACGTTTTTTGAGTTTGAATGTATCTTCATAGGAATGAGTTGTGTGGTCAAATTATTGCTCATTTAGGCTTCAGGAGGTCATCCTGAACAAAATACATGTTGAAGTGTTTGTATAAGTCCTTTGGTTTAGGCGTGACACTCAATTTGAGTTTTTATTGCTTTAAATGCATTTTCAGCCCGAGCTGAGCACGTTTTGTGAGTTTGAATGTATCTTCATAGGAATGAGTTGTGTGGTCAAATTAATGCTCATTTAGGCTTCAGGTGGTCATCCTGAACTAAATACATGTTGAAGTGTGTGCATAAGTCCTTTGGTTTAGGCGTGACACTCAATTTGAGTTTTTATTGCTTTAAATGCATTTTCAGCCCGAGCTGAGCACGTTTTGTGAGTTTGAATGTATCTTCATAGAATGAGTTGTGTGGTCAAATTAATGCTCATTTAGGCTTCAGGTGGTCATCCTGAACAAAATACATGTTGAAGTGTGTGCATAAGTCCTTTGGTTTAGGCGTGACACTCAATTTGAGTTATTATTGCTTTAAATGCATTTTCAGCCCGAGCTGAGCACGTTTTGTGAGTTTGAATGTATCTTCATAGGAATGAGTTGTGTGGTCAAATTAATGCTCATTTAGGCTTCAGGTGGTCATCCTGAACTAAATACATGTTGAAGTGTGTGCATAAGTCCTTTGGTTTAGGCGTGACACTCAATTTGAGTTTTTATTGCTTTAAATTAAATGCATTTTCAGCCCGAGCTGAGCGCGCTTTCTGACTTTGAATGTATCTTCATAGGAATGAGTTGTGTGGTCAAATTATTGCTGATTTAGGCTTCAGGAGGTCATCCTGAACAAAATACATGTTGAAGTGTGTGCATAAGTCCTTTGGTTTAGGCGTGACACTCAATTTGAGTTTTTATTGCTTTAAATGCATTTTCAGGCCGAGCTGAGCACGTTTTGTGAGTTTGAATGTATCTTCATAGGAATGAGTTGTGTGGTCAAATTAATGCTCATTTAGGCGTCAGGTGGTCATCCTGAACAAAATACATGTTGAAGTGTGTGCATAAGTCCTTTGGTTTAGGCGTGACACTCAATTTGAGTTTTTATTGCTTTAAATGCATTTTCAGGCCGAGCTGAGCACGTTTTGTGAGTTTGAATGTATCTTCATAGGAATGAGTTGTGTGGTCAAATTAATGCTCATTTAGGCTTCAGGTGGTCATCCTGAACAAAATACATGTTGAAGTGTGTGCATAAGTCCTTTGGTTTAGGCGTGACACTCAATTTGAGTTTTTATTGCTTTAAATGCATTTTCAGCCCGAGCTGAGCACGTTTTGTGAGTTTGAATGTATCTTCATAGGAATGAGTTGTGTGGTCAAATTAATGCTCATTTAGGCTTCAGGTGGTCATCCTGAACTAAATACATGTTGAAGTGTGTGCATAATTCCTTGGGTTTAGGCGTGACACTCAATTTGAGTTTTTATTGCTTTAAATGCATTTTCAGCCCGAGCTGAGCACGTTTTGTGAGTTTGAATGTATCTTCATAGGAATGACTTGTGTAGTCAAATTAATGCTCATATGGGCTTCAGGAGGTCATCCTGAACAAAATACATGTTGAAGTGTGTGCATAAGTCCTTTGGTTTAGGCGTGACACTCAATTTGAGTTTTTATTGCTTTAAATGCATTTTCAGCCCGAGCTGAGCACGTTTTGTGAGTTTGAATGTATCTTCATAGGAATGAGTTGTGTGGTCAAATTAATGCTCATTTAGGCTTCAGGTGGTCATCCTGAACTAAGTACATGTTGAAGTGTGTGCATTAGTCCTTTGGTTTGGGCGTGACACTCAATTTGAGTTTTTATTGCTTTAAATGTATTTTCAGCCCGAGCTGAGCACGTTTTGTGAGTTTGAATGTATCTTCATAGGAATGAGTTGTGTGGTCAAATTAATGCTCATTTAGGCTTCAGGTGGTCATCCTGAACTAAATACATGTTGAAGTGTGTGCATAAGTCCTTTGGTTTAGGCGTGACACTCAATTTGAGTTTTTATTGCTTTAAATGCATTTTCAGCCTGAGCTGAGCGCGCTTTCTGACTTTGAATGTATCTTCATAGGAATGAGTTGTGTGGTCAAATTATTGCTCATTTAGGCTTCAGGAGGTCATCCTGAACAAAATACATGTTGAAATGTGTGCATAAGTCCTTTGGTTTAGGCGTGACACTCAATTTGAGTTTTTATTGCTTTAAATGCATTTTCAGCCCGAGCTGAGCACGTTTTGTGAGTTTGAATGTATCTTCATAGGAATGAGTTGTGTGGTCAAATTAATGCTCATTTAGGCTTCAGGAGGTCATCCTGAACAAAATACATGTTGAAGTGTGTGCATAAGTCCTTTGGTTTAGGCGTGACACTCAATTTGAGTTTTTATTGCTTTAAATGCATTTTCAGCCCGAGTTGAGAACGTTTTGTGAGTTTGAATGTATCTTCATAGGAATGAGTTGTGTAGACAAATTAATGCTCATATGGGCTTCAGGATGTCATCCTGAACTAAATACATGTTGAAGTGTGTGCATAAGTCCTTTGGTTTAGGCGTGACACTCAATTTGAGTTTTTATTGCTTTAAATGCATTTTCAGCCCGAGCTGAGCACGTTTTGTGAGTTTGAATGTATCTTCATAGGAATGAGTTGTGTGGTCAAATTAATGCTTATTTAGGCTTCAGGAGGTCATCCTGAACAAAATACATGTGGTCAAATTAATGCTTATTTAGGCTTCAGGCGGTCATCCTGAACAAAATACATGTTGAAGTGTGTGCATAAGTCCTTTGGTTTAGGCGTGACACTCAATTTGAGTTTTTATTGCTTTAAATGCATTTTCAGCCCGAGCTGAGCACGTTTTGTGAGTTTGAATGTATCTTCATAGGAATGAGTTGTGTGGTCAAATTAATGCTCATATAGGCGTCAGGTGGTCATCCTGAACAAAATACATGTTGAAGTGTGTGCATAAGTCCTTTGGTTTAGGCGTGACACTCAATTTGAGTTTTTATTCCTTTAAATGCATTTTCAGGCCGAGCTGAGCACGTTTTGTGTGTTTGAATGTATCTTCATAGGAATGAGTTGTGTGGTCAAATTAATGCTCATTTAGGCTTCAGGTGGTCATCGTGAACAAAATACATGTTGAAGTGTGTGCATGAGTCCTTTGGTTTAGGCGTGACACTCAATTTGAGTTTTTATTGCTTTAAATTAAATGTATTTTCAGCCCGAGCTGAGCGCGCTTCCTGACTTTGAATGTATCTTCATAGGAATGAGTTGTGTGGTCAAATTATTGCTGATTTAGGCTTCAGGAGGTCATCCTGAACAAAATACATGTTGAAGTGTGTGCATAAGTCCTTTGGTTTAGGTGTGACACTCAATTTGAGTTTTTATTGCTTTAAATCCATTTTCAGCCCGAGCTGAGCACGTTTTTTGAGTTTGAATGTATCTTCATAGGAATGAGTTGTGTGGTCAAATTATTGCTCATTTAGGCTTCAGGAGGTCATCCTGAACAAAATACATGTTGAAGTGTTTGTATAAGTCCTTTGGTTTAGGCGTGACACTCAATTTGAGTTTTTATTGCTTTAAATGCATTTTCAGCCCGAGCTGAGCACGTTTTGTGAGTTTGAATGTATCTTCATAGGAATGAGTTGTGTAGTCAAATTAATGCTCATATGGGCTTCAGGAGGTCATCCTGAACAAAATACATGTTGAAGTGTGTGCATAAGTCCTTTGGTTTAGGCGTGAGACTCAATTTGAGTTTTTATTGCTTTAAATGCATTTTCAGCCCGAGCTGAGCACGTTTTGTGTGTTTGAATGTATATTCATAGGAATTAGTTGTGTGGTCAAATTAATGCTCATATGGGCTTCGGGAGGTCATCCTGAACAAAATACATGTTGAAGTGTGTGCATAAGTCCTTTGGTTTAGGTGTGACACTCAATTTGAGTTTTTATTGCTTTAAATGCATTTTCAGCCCGAGCTGAGCACGTTTTTTGAGTTTGAATGTATCTTCATAGGAATGAGTTGTGTGGTCAAATTATTGCTCATTTAGGCTTCAGGAGGTCATCCTGAACAAAATACATGTTGAAGTGTTTGTATAAGTCCTTTGGTTTAGGCGTGACACTCAATTTGAGTTTTTATTGCTTTAAATGCATTTTCAGCCCGAGCTGAGCACGTTTTGTGAGTTTGAATGTATCTTCATAGGAATGAGTTGTGTGGTCAAATTAATGCTCATTTAGGCTTCAGGTGGTCATCCTGAACTAAATACATGTTGAAGTGTGTGCATAAGTCCTTTGGTTTAGGCGTGACACTCAATTTGAGTTTTTATTGCTTTAAATTAAATGCATTTTCAACCTGAGCTGAGCGCACTTTCTGACTTTGAATGTATCTTCATAGGAATGAGTTGTGTGGTCTAATTATTGCTGATTTAGGCTTCAGGAGGTCATCCTGAACAAAATACATGTTGAAGTGTGTGCATAAGTCCTTTGGTTTAGGCGTGACACTCAATTTGAGTTTTTATTGCTTTAAATGCATTTTCAGCCCGAGCTGAGCACGTTTTGTGAGTTTGAATGTATCTTCATAGAATGAGTTGTGTGGTCAAATTAATGCTCATTTAGGCTTCAGGTGGTCATCCTGAACAAAATACATGTTGAAGTGTGTGCATAAGTCCTTTGGTTTAGGCGTGACACTCAATTTGAGTTATTATTGCTTTAAATGCATTTTCAGCCCGAGCTGAGCACGTTTTGTGAGTTTGAATGTATCTTCATAGGAATGAGTTGTGTGGTCAAATTAATGCTCATTTAGGCTTCAGGTGGTCATCCTGAACTAAATACATGTTGAAGTGTGTGCATAAGTCCTTTGGTTTAGGCGTGACACTCAATTTGAGTTTTTATTGCTTTAAATTAAATGCATTTTCAGCCCGAGCTGAGCGCGCTTTCTGACTTTGAATGTATCTTCATAGGAATGAGTTGTGTGGTCAAATTATTGCTGATTTAGGCTTCAGGAGGTCATCCTGAACAAAATACATGTTGAAGTGTGTGCATAAGTCCTTTGGTTTAGGCGTGACACTCAATTTGAGTTTTTATTGCTTTAAATGCATTTTCAGGCCGAGCTGAGCACGTTTTGTGAGTTTGAATGTATCTTCATAGGAATGAGTTGTGTAGTCAAATTAATGCTCATATGGGCTTCAGAAGGTCATCCTGAACAAAATACATGTTGAAGTGTGTGCATAAGTCCTTTGGTTTAGGCGTGACACTCAATTTGAGTTTTTATTGCTTTAAATGCATTTTCAGCCCGAGCTGAGCACGTTTTGTGAGTTTGAATGTGTCTTCATAGGAATGAGTTGTGTGGTCAAATTAATGCTCATTTAGGCTTCAGGTGGTCATCCTGAACTAAATACATGTTGAAGTGTGTGCATAAGTCCTTTGGTTTAGGCGTGACACTCAATTTGAGTTTTTATTGCTTTAAATGCATTTTCAGCCCGAGCTGAGCACGTTTTGTGAGTTTGAATGTATCTTCATAGGAATGAGTTGTGTAGTCAAATTAATGCTCATATGGGCTTCAGGAGGTCATCCTGAACAAAATACATGTTGAAGTGTGTGCATAAGTCCTTTGGTTTAGGCGTGACACTCAATTTGAGTTTTTATTGCTTTAAATGCATTTTCAGCCCGAGTTGAGCACGTTTTGTGAGTTTGAATGTATCTTCATAGGAATGAGTTGTGTAGTCAAATTAATGCTCATATCGGCTTCAGGATGTCATCCTGAACTAAATACATGTTGAAGTGTGTGCATAAGTCCTTTGGTTTAGGTGTGACACTAAATTTGAGTTTTTATTGCTTTAAATGCATTTTCAGCCCGAGCTGAGCGCGTTTTGTGAGTTTGAATGTATCTTCATAGGAATGAGTTGTGTGGTCAAATTAATGCTCATTTAGGCTTCAGGTGGTCATCCTGAACTAAATACATGTTGAAGTGTGTGCATAAGTCCTTTGGTTTAGGCATGACACTCAATTTGAGTTTTTATTGCTTTAAATGCATTTTCAGCCCGAGTTGAGCACGTTTTGTGAGTTTGAATGTATCTTCATAGGAATGAGTTGTGTAGTCAAATTAATGCTCATATGGGCTTCAGGAGGTCATCCTGAACAAAATACATGTTGAAGTGTGTGCATAAGTCCTTTGGTTTAGGCGTGACACTCAATTTGAGTTTTTATTGCTTTAAATGCATTTTCAGCCCGAGTTGAGCACGTTTTGTGAGTTTGAATGTATCTTCATAGGAATGAGTTGTGTGGTCAAATTAATGCTCATTTAGGCGTCAGGTGGTCATCCTGAACAAAATACATGTTGAAGTGTGTGCATAAGTCCTTTGGTTTAGGCGTGACACTCAATTTGAGTTTTTATTGCTTTAAATGCATTTTCAGCCCGAGCTGAGCACGTTTTGTGAGTTTGAATGTATCTTCATAGGAATGAGTTGTGTAGTCAAATTAATGCTCATATGGGCTTCAGGAGGTCATCCTGAACAAAATACATGTTGAAGTGTGTGCATAAGTCCTTTGGTTTAGGCGTGACACTCAATTTGAGTTTTTATTGCTTTAAATGCATTTTCAGCCCGAGCTGAGCACGTTTTGTGAGTTTGAATGTATCTTCATAGGAATGAGATGTGTAGTCAAATTAATGCTCATTTAGGCTTCAGGTGGTCATCCTGAACTAAATACATGTTAAAGTGTGAGCATAAGTCCTTTGGTTTAGGCGTGACACTCAATTTGAGTTTTTATTGCTTTAAATGCATTTTCAGCCCGAGTTGAGCACGTTTTGTGAGTTTGAATGTATCTTCATAGGAATGAGTTGTGTGGTCAAATTAATGCTCATTTAGGCGTCAGGTGGTCATCCAGAACAAAATACATGTTGAAGTGTGCGCATAAGTCCTTTGGTTTAGGCGTGACACTCAATTTGAGTTTTTATTGCTTTAAATGCATTTTCAGCCCGAGCTGAGCACGTTTTGTGAGTTTGAATGTATCTTCATAGGAATGAGTTGTGTAGTCAAATTAATGCTCATATGGGCTTCAGGAGGTCATCCTGAACAAAATACATGTTGAAGTGTGTGCATAAGTCCTTTGGTTTAGGCGTGACACTCAATTTGAGTTTTTATTGCTTTAAATGCATTTTCAGCCCGAGTTGAGCACGTTTTGTGAGTTTGAATGTATCTTCATAGGAATGAGTTGTGTAGTCAAATTAATGCTCATATGGGCTTCAGGAGGTCATCCTGAACAAAATACATGTTGAAGTGTGTGAATAAGTCCTTTGGTTTAGGTGTGACACTCAATTTGAGTTTTATTGCTTTAAATGCATTTTCAGCCCGAGCTGAGCACGTTTTGTGAGTTTGAATGTATCTTTATAGGAATGAGTTGTGTGGTAAAAATTAATGCTCATTTAGGGTTCAGGTGGTCATCCGGAACTAAATACATGTTGATAAGTCGTTTGGTTTAGGTGTGACACTCAATTTGAGTTTTTATTGCTTTAAATGCATTTTCAGCCCGAGCTGAGCGCGCTTTCTGACTTTGAATGTATCTTCATAGGAATGAGTTGTGTGGTCAAATTATTGCTGATTTAGGCTTCAGGAGGTTATCCTGAACAAAATACATGTTGAAGTGTGTGCATAAGTCCTTTGGTTTAGGCGTGACACTCAATTTGATTTTTTTATTGCTTTAAATGCATTTTCAGCCCGAGCTGAGCGCGTTTTGTGAGTTTGAATGTATCTTCATAGGAATGAGTTGTGTGGTCAAATTAATGCTTATTTAGGCTTCAGGAGGTCATCCTGAACAAAATACATGTTGAAGTGTGTGCATAAGTCCTTTTGTTTAGGCGTGACACTCAATTTGAGTTTGTATTGCTTTAAATGCATTTTCAGCCCGAGCTGAGCACGTTTTGAGAGTTTGAATGTATCTTCATAGGAATGAGTTGTGTGGTCAAATTAATGCTCATTTAGGCTTCAGGTGGTCATCCTGAACTAAATACATGTTGAAGTGTGTGCATAAGTCCTTTGGTTTAGGCATGACACTCAATTTGAGTTTTTATTGCTTTAAATGCATTTTCAGCCCGAGTTGAGCACGTTTTGTGAGTTTGAATGTATCTTCATAGGAATGAGTTGTGTAGTCAAATTAATGCTCATATGGGCTTCAGGATGTCATCCTGAACTAAATACATGTTGAAGTGTGTGCATAAGTCCTTTGGTTTAGGTGTGACACTAAATTTGAGTTTTTATTGCTTTAAATGCATTTTCAGCCCGAGCTGAGCGCGTTTTGTGAGTTTGAATGTATCTTCATAGGAATGAGTTGTGTGGTCAAATTAATGCTCATTTAGGCTTCAGGTGGTCATCCTGAACTAAATACATGTTGAAGTGTGTGCATAAGTCCTTTGGTTTAGGCATGACACTCAATTTGAGTTTTTATTGCTTTAAATGCATTTTCAGCCCGAGTTGAGCACGTTTTGTGAGTTTGAATGTATCTTCATAGGAATGAGTTGTGTAGTCAAATTAATGCTCATATGGGCTTCAGGAGGTCATCCTGAACAAAATACATGTTGAAGTGTGTGCATAAGTCCTTTGGTTTAGGCGTGACACTCAATTTGAGTTTTTATTGCTTTAAATGCATTTTCAGCCCGAGTTGAGCACGTTTTGTGAGTTTGAATGTATCTTCATAGGAATGAGTTGTGTGGTCAAATTAATGCTCATTTAGGCGTCAGGTGGTCATCCTGAACAAAATACATGTTGAAGTGTGTGCATAAGTCCTTTGGTTTAGGCGTGACACTCAATTTGAGTTTTTATTGCTTTAAATGCATTTTCAGCCCGAGCTGAGCACGTTTTGTGAGTTTGAATGTATCTTCATAGGAATGAGTTGTGTAGTCAAATTAATGCTCATATGGGCTTCAGGAGGTCATCCTGAACAAAATACATGTTGAAGTGTGTGCATAAGTCCTTTGGTTTAGGCGTGACACTCAATTTGAGTTTTTATTGCTTTAAATGCATTTTCAGCCCGAGTTGAGCACGTTTTGTGAGTTTGAATGTATCTTCATAGGACTGAGTTGTGTGGTCAAATTAATGCTCATTTAGGCTTCAGGTGGTCATCCTGAACTAAATACATGTTGAAATGTGTGCATAAGTCCTTTGGTTTAGGCGTGACACTCAATTTGAGTTTTTATTGCTTTAAATGCATTTTCAGCCCGAGCTGAGCACGTTTTGTGAGTTTGAATGTATCTTTATAGGAATGAGTTGTGTAGTCAAATTAATGCTCATATGGGCTTCAGGAGGTCATCCTGAACAAAATACATGTTGAAGTGTGTGCATAAGTCCTTTGGTTTAGGTGTGACACTCAATTTGAGTTTTTATTGCTTTAAATGCATTTTCAGCCCGAGCTGAGCACGTTTTGTGAGTTTGAATGTATCTTCATAGGAATGAGATGTGTAGTCAAATTAATGCTCATTTAGGCTTCAGGTGGTCATCCTGAACTAAATACATGTTAAAGTGTGAGCATAAGTCCTTTGGTTTAGGCGTGACACTCAATTTGAGTTTTTATTGCTTTAAATGCATTTTCAGCCCGAGTTGAGCACGTTTTGTGAGTTTGAATGTATCTTCATAGGAATGAGTTGTGTGGTCAAATTAATGCTCATTTAGGCGTCAGGTGGTCATCCTGAACAAAATACATGTTGAAGTGTGCGCATAAGTCCTTTGGTTTAGGCGTGACACTCAATTTGAGTTTTTATTGCTTTAAATGCATTTTCAGCCCGAGCTGAGCACGTTTTGTGAGTTTGAATGTATCTTCATAGGAATGAGTTGTGTAGTCAAATTAATGCTCATATGGGCTTCAGGAGGTCATCCTGAACAAAATACATGTTGAAGTGTGTGCATAAGTCCTTTGGTTTAGGCGTGACACTCAATTTGAGTTTTTATTGCTTTAAATGCATTTTCAGCCCGAGATGAGCACGTTTTGTGAGTTTGAATGTATCTTCATAGGAATGAGTTGTGTAGTCAAATTAATGCTCATATGGGCTTCAGGAGGTCATCCTGAACAAAATACATGTTGAAGTGTGTGAATAAGTCCTTTGGTTTAGGTGTGACACTCAATTTGAGTTTTATTGCTTTAAATGCATTTTCAGCCCGAGCTGAGCACGTTTTGTGAGTTTGAATGTATCTTTATAGGAATGAGTTGTGTGGTAAAAATTAATGCTCATTTAGGGTTCAGGTGGTCATCCAGAACTAAATACATGTTGAAGTGTGTGCATAAGTCGTTTGGTTTAGGTGTGACACTCAATTTGAGTTTTTATTGCTTTAAATGCATTTTCAGCCCGAGCTGAGCGCGCTTTCTGACTTTGAATGTATCTTCATAGGAATGAGTTGTGTGGTCAAATTATTGCTGATTTAGGCTTCAGGAGGTTATCCTGAACAAAATACATGTTGAAGTGTGTGCATAAGTCCTTTGGTTTAGGCGTGACACTCAATTTGATTTTTTTATTGCTTTAAATGCATTTTCAGCCCGAGCTGAGCGCGTTTTGTGAGTTTGAATGTATCTTCATAGGAATGAGTTGTGTGGTCAAATTAATGCTTATTTAGGCTTCAGGAGGTTATCCTGAACAAAATACATGTTGAAGTGTGTGCATAAGTCCTTTTGTTTAGGCGTGACACTCAATTTGAGTTTGTATTGCTTTAAATGCATTTTCAGCCCGAGCTGAGCACGTTTTGAGAGTTTGAATGTATCTTCATAGGAATGAGTTGTGTGGTCAAATTAATGCTCATATGGGCTTCAGGAGGTCATCCTGAACTAAATACATGTTGAAGTGTGTGCATAAGTCCTTTGGTTTAGGCGTGACACTCAATTTGAGTTTTTATTGCTTTAAATGCATTTTCACCCCGAGCTGAGCGCGCTTTCTGACTTTGAATGTATCTTCATAGGAATGAGTTGTGTGGTCAAATTATTGCATATTTAGGCTTCAGGAGGTTATCCTGAACAAAATACATGTTGAAGTGTGTGCATAAGTCCTTTGGTTTAGGCGTGACACTCAATTTGATTTTTTTATTGCTTTAAATGCATTTTCAGCCCGAGCTGAGCGCGTTTTGTGAGTTTGAATGTATCTTCATAGGAATGAGTTGTGTGGTCAAATTAATGCTTATTTAGGCTTCAGGAGGTCATCCTGAACAAAATACATGTTGAAGTGTGTGCATAAGTCCTTTTGTTTAGGCGTGACACTCAATTTGAGTTTGTATTGCTTTAAATGCATTTTCAGGCCGAGCTGAGCACGTTTTGAGAGTTTGAATGTATCTTCATAGGAATGAGTTGTGTGGTCAAATTAATGCTCATATGGGCTTCAGGAGGTCATCCTGAACTAAATACATGTTGAAGTGTGTGCATAAGTCCTTTGGTTTAGGCGTGACACTCAATTTGAGTTTTTATTGCTTTAAATGCATTTTCACCCCGAGCTGAGCGCGCTTTCTGACTTTGAATGTATCTTAATAGGAATGAGATGTGTGGTCAAATTAATGCTTATTTAGGCTTCAGGAGGTCATCCTGAACAAAATACATGTTGAAGTGTGTGCATAAGTCCTTTTGTTTAGGCGTGACACTCAATTTGCGTTTTTTTTTTTGCTTTAAATGCATTTTCAGCCCGAACTGAGCACGTTTTGTGAGTTTGAATGTATCTTCATAGGAATGAGTTGTATGGTCAAATTAATGCTCATTTAGGCTTCAGGTGGTCATCCTGAACTAAATACATGTTGAAGTGTGTGCATAAGTCCTTTGGTTTAGGCGTGACACTCAATTTGAGTTTTTATTGCTTTAAATGCATTTTCAGCCCGAGCTGAGCGCGCTTTCTGACTTTGAATGTATCTTCATAGGAATGAGGTGTGTAGTCAAATTAATGCTCATTTAGGCTTCAGGAGGACATCCTGAACTAAATATATGTTGAAGTGTGTGCATAAGCCCTTTGGTTTAGGCGTGACACTCAATTTGAGTTTTTATTGCGAAATGCATTTTCAGGCCGAACTGAGGGCGTTTTCTGAGTTTGAATGTATCTTCATAGGAATGAGTGTGTGGTCAAATTAATGCTCATTTAGGCTTCAGAAGGTCATCCTTAACAAAATACATGTTGAAGTGTGTGCATAAGTCCTTTGGTTTAGGCGTGACACTCAATTTGAGTTTTTATTGCTTTTAATGCATTTTCAGCCCGAGCTGAGCACGTTTTGTGAGTTTGAATGTATCTTCATAGGAATGAGTTGTGTGGTCAAATTAATGCTCATTTAGGCGTCAGGTGGTCATCCAGAACAAAATACATGTTGAAGTGTGCGCATAAGTCCTTTGGTTTAGGCGTGACACTCAATTTGAGTTTTTATTGCTTTAAATGCATTTTCAGCCCGAGCTGAGCACGTTTTGTGAGTTTGAATGTATCTTCATAGGAATGAGTTGTGTAGTCAAATTAATGCTCATATGGGCTTCAGGAGGTCATCCTGAACAAAATACATGTTGAAGTGTGTGCATAAGTCCTTTGGTTTAGGCGTGACACTCAATTTGAGTTTTTATTGCTTTAAATGCATTTTCAGCCCGAGTTGAGCACGTTTTGTGAGTTTGAATGTATCTTCATAGGAATGAGTTGTGTAGTCAAATTAATGCTCATATGGGCTTCAGGAGGTCATCCTGAACAAAATACATGTTGAAGTGTGTGAATAAGTCCTTTGGTTTAGGTGTGACACTCAATTTGAGTTTTATTGCTTTAAATGCATTTTCAGCCCGAGCTGAGCACGTTTTGTGAGTTTGAATGTATCTTTATAGGAATGAGTTGTGTGGTAAAAATTAATGCTCATTTAGGGTTCAGGTGGTCATCCGGAACTAAATACATGTTGATAAGTCGTTTGGTTTAGGTGTGACACTCAATTTGAGTTTTTATTGCTTTAAATGCATTTTCAGCCCGAGCTGAGCGCGCTTTCTGACTTTGAATGTATCTTCATAGGAATGAGTTGTGTGGTCAAATTATTGCTGATTTAGGCTTCAGGAGGTTATCCTGAACAAAATACATGTTGAAGTGTGTGCATAAGTCCTTTGGTTTAGGCGTGACACTCAATTTGATTTTTTTATTGCTTTAAATGCATTTTCAGCCCGAGCTGAGCGCGTTTTGTGAGTTTGAATGTATCTTCATAGGAATGAGTTGTGTGGTCAAATTAATGCTTATTTAGGCTTCAGGAGGTCATCCTGAACAAAATACATGTTGAAGTGTGTGCATAAGTCCTTTTGTTTAGGCGTGACACTCAATTTGAGTTTGTATTGCTTTAAATGCATTTTCAGCCCGAGCTGAGCACGTTTTGAGAGTTTGAATGTATCTTCATAGGAATGAGTTGTGTGGTCAAATTAATGCTCATTTAGGCTTCAGGTGGTCATCCTGAACTAAATACATGTTGAAGTGTGTGCATAAGTCCTTTGGTTTAGGCATGACACTCAATTTGAGTTTTTATTGCTTTAAATGCATTTTCAGCCCGAGTTGAGCACGTTTTGTGAGTTTGAATGTATCTTCATAGGAATGAGTTGTGTAGTCAAATTAATGGTCATATGGGCTTCAGGATGTCATCCTGAACTAAATACATGTTGAAGTGTGTGCATAAGTCCTTTGGTTTAGGTGTGACACTAAATTTGAGTTTTTATTGCTTTAAATGCATTTTCAGCCCGAGCTGAGCGCGTTTTGTGAGTTTGAATGTATCTTCATAGGAATGAGTTGTGTGGTCAAATTAATGCTCATTTAGGCTTCAGGTGGTCATCCTGAACTAAATACATGTTGAAGTGTGTGCATAAGTCCTTTGGTTTAGGCATGACACTCAATTTGAGTTTTTATTGCTTTAAATGCATTTTCAGCCCGAGTTGAGCACGTTTTGTGAGTTTGAATGTATCTTCATAGGAATGAGTTGTGTAGTCAAATTAATGCTCATATGGGCTTCAGGAGGTCATCCTGAACAAAATACATGTTGAAGTGTGTGCATAAGTCCTTTGGTTTAGGCGTGACACTCAATTTGAGTTTTTATTGCTTTAAATGCATTTTCAGCCCGAGTTGAGCACGTTTTGTGAGTTTGAATGTATCTTCATAGGAATGAGTTGTGTGGTCAAATTAATGCTCATTTAGGCGTCAGGTGGTCATCCTGAACAAAATACATGTTGAAGTGTGTGCATAAGTCCTTTGGTTTAGGCGTGACACTCAATTTGAGTTTTTATTGCTTTAAATGCATTTTCAGCCCGAGCTGAGCACGTTTTGTGAGTTTGAATGTATCTTCATAGGAATGAGTTGTGTAGTCAAATTAATGCTCATATGGGCTTCAGGAGGTCATCCTGAACAAAATACATGTTGAAGTGTGTGCATAAGTCCTTTGGTTTAGGCGTGACACTCAATTTGAGTTTTTATTGCTTTAAATGCATTTTCAGCCCGAGTTGAGCACGTTTTGTGAGTTTGAATGTATCTTCATAGGACTGAGTTGTGTGGTCAAATTAATGCTCATTTAGGCTTCAGGTGGTCATCCTGAACTAAATACATGTTGAAATGTGTGCATAAGTCCTTTGGTTTAGGCGTGACACTCAATTTGAGTTTTTATTGCTTTAAATGCATTTTCAGCCCGAGCTGAGCACGTTTTGTGAGTTTGAATGTATCTTTATAGGAATGAGTTGTGTAGTCAAATTAATGCTCATATGGGCTTCAGGAGGTCATCCTGAACAAAATACATGTTGAAGTGTGTGCATAAGTCCTTTGGTTTAGGTGTGACACTCAATTTGAGTTTTTATTGCTTTAAATGCATTTTCAGCCCGAGCTGAGCACGTTTTGTGAGTTTGAATGTATCTTCATAGGAATGAGATGTGTAGTCAAATTAATGCTCATTTAGGCTTCAGGTGGTCATCCTGAACTAAATACATGTTAAAGTGTGAGCATAAGTCCTTTGGTTTAGGCGTGACACTCAATTTGAGTTTTTATTGCTTTAAATGCATTTTCAGCCCGAGTTGAGCACGTTTTGTGAGTTTGAATGTATCTTCATAGGAATGAGTTGTGTGGTCAAATTAATGCTCATTTAGGCGTCAGGTGGTCATCCTGAACAAAATACATGTTGAAGTGTGCGCATAAGTCCTTTGGTTTAGGCGTGACACTCAATTTGAGTTTTTATTGCTTTAAATGCATTTTCAGCCCGAGCTGAGCACGTTTTGTGAGTTTGAATGTATCTTCATAGGAATGAGTTGTGTAGTCAAATTAATGCTCATATGGGCTTCAGGAGGTCATCCTGAACAAAATACATGTTGAAGTGTGTGCATAAGTCCTTTGGTTTAGGCGTGACACTCAATTTGAGTTTTTATTGCTTTAAATGCATTTTCAGCCCGAGATGAGCACGTTTTGTGAGTTTGAATGTATCTTCATAGGAATGAGTTGTGTAGTCAAATTAATGCTCATATGGGCTTCAGGAGGTCATCCTGAACAAAATACATGTTGAAGTGTGTGAATAAGTCCTTTGGTTTAGGTGTGACACTCAATTTGAGTTTTATTGCTTTAAATGCATTTTCAGCCCGAGCTGAGCACGTTTTGTGAGTTTGAATGTATCTTTATAGGAATGAGTTGTGTGGTAAAAATTAATGCTCATTTAGGGTTCAGGTGGTCATCCAGAACTAAATACATGTTGAAGTGTGTGCATAAGTCGTTTGGTTTAGGTGTGACACTCAATTTGAGTTTTTATTGCTTTAAATGCATTTTCACCCCGAGCTGAGCGCGCTTTCTGACTTTGAATGTATCTTCATAGGAATGAGTTGTGTGGTCAAATTATTGCTGATTTAGGCTTCAGGAGGTTATCCTGAACAAAATACATGTTGAAGTGTGTGCATAAGTCCTTTGGTTTAGGCGTGACACTCAATTTGATTTTTTTATTGCTTTAAATGCATTTTCAGCCCGAGCTGAGCGCGTTTTGTGAGTTTGAATGTATCTTCATAGGAATGAGTTGTGTGGTCAAATTAATGCTTATTTAGGCTTCAGGAGGTCATCCTGAACAAAATACATGTTGAAGTGTGTGCATAAGTCCTTTTGTTTAGGCGTGACACTCAATTTGAGTTTGTATTGCTTTAAATGCATTTTCAGCCCGAGCTGAGCACGTTTTGAGAGTTTGAATGTATCTTCATAGGAATGAGTTGTGTGGTCAAATTAATGCTCATATGGGCTTCAGGAGGTCATCCTGAACTAAATACATGTTGAAGTGTGTGCATAAGTCCTTTGGTTTAGGCGTGACACTCAATTTGAGTTTTTATTGCTTTAAATGCATTTTCACCCCGAGCTGAGCGCGCTTTCTGACTTTGAATGTATCTTAATAGGAATGAGATGTGTGGTCAAATTAATGCTTATTTAGGCTTCAGGAGGTCATCCTGAACAAAATACATGTTGAAGTGTGTGCATAAGTCCTTTTGTTTAGGCGTGACACTCAATTTGCGTTTTTTTTTTTTGCTTTAAATGCATTTTCAGCCCGAACTGAGCACGTTTTGTGAGTTTGAATGTATCTTCATAGGAATGAGTTGTATGGTCAAATTAATGCTCATTTAGGCTTCAGGTGGTCATCCTGAACTAAATACATGTTGAAGTGTGTGCATAAGTCCTTTGGTTTAGGCGTGACACTCAATTTGAGTTTTTATTGCTTTAAATGCATTTTCAGCCCGAGCTGAGCGCGCTTTCTGACTTTGAATGTATCTTCATAGGAATGAGTTGTGTAGTCAAATTAATGCTCATTTAGGCTTCAGGAGGACATCCTGAACTAAATATATGTTGAAGTGTGTGCATAAGCCCTTTGGTTTAGGCGTGACACTCAATTTGAGTTTTTATTGCGAAATGCATTTTCAGGCCGAACTGAGGGCGTTTTCTGAGTTTGAATGTATCTTCATAGGAATGAGTGTGTGGTCAAATTAATGCTCATTTAGGCTTCAGAAGGTCATCCTGAACAAAATACATGTTGAAGTGTGTGCATAAGTCCTTTGGTTTAGGCGTGACACTCAATTTGAGTTTTTATTGCTTTTAATGCATTTTCAGCCCGAGCTGAGCGCGCTTTATGACTTTGAATGTATCTTCATAGGAATGAGTTGTGTGGTCAAATTAATGCTCATTTAGGCTTCAGGTGGTCATCCTGAACTAAATACATGTTGAAGTGTGTGCATAAGTCCTTTGGTTTAGGCGTGACACTCAATTTGAGTTTTTATTGCTTTAAATGCATTTTCACCCCGAGCTGAGCGCGCTTTCTGACTTTGAATGTATCTTCATAGGAATGAGTTGTGTGGTCAAATTATTGCACATTTAGGCTTCAGGAGGTTATCCTGAACAAAATACATGTTGAAGTGTGTGCATAAGTCCTTTGGTTTAGGCGTGACACTCAATTTGATTTTTTTATTGCTTTAAATGCATTTTCAGCCCGAGCTGAGCGCGTTTTGTGAGTTTGAATGTATCTTCATAGGAATGAGTTGTGTGGTCAAATTAATGCTTATTTAGGCTTCAGGAGGTCATCCTGAACAAAATACATGTTGAAGTGTGTGCATAAGTCCTTTTGTTTAGGCGTGACACTCAATTTGAGTTTGTATTGCTTTAAATGCATTTTCAGCCCGAGCTGAGCACGTTTTGAGAGTTTGAATGTATCTTCATAGGAATGAGTTGTGTGGTCAAATTAATGCTCATATGGGCTTCAGGAGGTCATCCTGAACTAAATACATGTTGAAGTGTGTGCATAAGTCCTTTGGTTTAGGCGTGACACTCAATTTGAGTTTTTATTGCTTTAAATGCATTTTCACCCCGAGCTGAGCGCGCTTTCTGACTTTGAATGTATCTTAATAGGAATGAGATGTGTGGTCAAATTAATGCTTATTTAGGCTTCAGGAGGTCATCCTGAACAAAATACATGTTGAAGTGTGTGCATAAGTCCTTTTGTTTAGGCGTGACACTCAATTTGCGTTTTTTTTTTTTGCTTTAAATGCATTTTCAGCCCGAACTGAGCACGTTTTGTGAGTTTGAATGTATCTTCATAGGAATGAGTTGTATGGTCAAATTAATGCTCATTTAGGCTTCAGGTGGTCATCCTGAACTAAATACATGTTGAAGTGTGTGCATAAGTCCTTTGGTTTAGGCGTGACACTCAATTTGAGTTTTTATTGCTTTAAATGCATTTTCAGCCCGAGCTGAGCGCGCTTTCTGACTTTGAATGTATCTTCATAGGAATGAGTTGTGTAGTCAAATTAATGCTCATTTAGGCTTCAGGAGGACATCCTGAACTAAATATATGTTGAAGTGTGTGCATAAGCCCTTTGGTTTAGGCGTGACACTCAATTTGAGTTTTTATTGCGAAATGCATTTTCAGGCCGAACTGAGGGCATTTTCTGAGTTTGAATGTATCTTCATAGGAATGAGTGTGTGGTCAAATTAATGCTCATTTAGGCTTCAGAAGGTCATCCTGAACAAAATACATGTTGAAGTGTGTGCATAAGTCCTTTGGTTTAGGCGTGACACTCAATTTGAGTTTTTATTGCTTTTAATGCATTTTCAGCCCGAGCTGAGCGCGCTTTATGACTTTGAATGTATCTTCATAGGAATGAGTTGTGTGGTCAAATTAATGCTCATTTAGGCTTCAGGTGGTCATCCTGAACAAAATACATGTTGAAGTGTGTGCATAAGTCCTTTGGTTTAGGCGTGACACTAAATTTGAGTTTTTATTGCTTTAAATGCATTTTCAGCCCGAGTTGAGCACGTTTTGTGAGTTTGAATGTATCTTCATAGGAATGAGTTGTGTAGACAAATTAATGCTCATATGGGCTTCAGGATGTCATCCTGAACTAAATACATGTTGAAGTGTGTGCATAAGTCCTTTGGTTTAGGTGTGACACTCAATTTGAGTTTTTATTTCTTTAAATGCATTTTCAGCCCGAGCTGAGCACGTTTTGTGAGTTTGAATGTATCTTCATAGGAATGAGTTGTGTGGTCAAATTAATGCTTATTTAGGCTTCAGGATGTCATCCTGAACAAAATACATGTTGAAGTGTGTGCATAAGTCCTTTGGTTTAGGCGTGACACTCAATTTGAGTTTTTATTTCTTTAAATGCATTCTCAGCCCGAGCTGAGCACGTTTTGTGAGTTTGAATGTATCTTCATAGGAATGAGTTGTGTGGTCAAATTAATGCTTATTTAGGCTTCAGGATGTCATCCTGAACAAAATACATGTTGAAGTGTGTGCATAAGTCCTTTGGTTTAGGCGTGACACTCAATTTGAGTTTTTATTTCTTTAAATGCATTTTCAGCCCGAGTTGAGCACGTTTTGTGAGTTTGAATGTATCTTTATAGGAATGAGTTGTGTAGTCAAATTAATGCTCATATGGGCTTCAGGAGGTCATCCTGAACAAAATACATGTTGAAGTGTGTGCATAAGTCCTTTGGTTTAGGTGTGACACTCAATTTGAGTTTTTATTGCTTTAAATGCATTTTCAGCCCGAGCTGAGCACGTTTTGTGAGTTTGAATGTATCTTCATAGGAATGAGATGTGTAGTCAAATTAATGCTCATTTAGGCTTCAGGTGGTCATCCTGAACTAAATACATGTTAAAGTGTGAGCATAAGTCCTTTGGTTTAGGCGTGACACTCAATTTGAGTTTTTATTGCTTTAAATGCATTTTCAGCCCGAGCTGAGCACGTTTTGTGAGTTTGAATGTATCTTCATAGGAATGAGTTGTGTAGTCAAATTAATGCTCATATGGGCTTCAGGAGGTCATCCTGAACAAAATACTTGTTGAAGTGTGTGCATAAGTCCTTTGGTTTAGGCGTGACACTCAATTTGAGTTTTTATTGCTTTAAATGCATTTTCAGCCCGAGATGAGCACGTTTTGTGAGTTTGAATGTATCTTCATAGGAATGAGTTGTGTAGTCAAATTAATGCTCATATGGGCTTCAGGAGGTCATCCTGAACAAAATACATGTTGAAGTGTGTGAATAAGTCCTTTGGTTTAGGTGTGACACTCAATTTGAGTTTTATTGCTTTAAATGCATTTTCAGCCCGAGCTGAGCACGTTTTGTGAGTTTGAATGTATCTTTATAGGAATGAGTTGTGTGGTAAAAATTAATGCTCATTTAGGGTTCAGGTGGTCATCCGGAACTAAATACATGTTGAAGTGTGTGCATAAGTCGTTTGGTTTAGGTGTGACACTCAATTTGAGTTTTTATTGCTTTAAATGCATTTTCAGCCCGAGCTGAGCGCGCTTTCTGACTTTGAATGTATCTTCATAGGAATGAGTTGTGTGGTCAAATTATTGCTGATTTAGGCTTCAGGAGGTTATCCTGAACAAAATACATGTTGAAGTGTGTGCATAAGTCCTTTGGTTTAGGCGTGACACTCAATTTGATTTTTTTATTGCTTTAAATGCATTTTCAGCCCGAGCTGAGCGCGTTTTGTGAGTTTGAATGTATCTTCATAGGAATGAGTTGTGTGGTCAAATTAATGCTTATTTAGGCTTCAGGAGGTTATCCTGAACAAAATACATGTTGAAGTGTGTGCATAAGTCCTTTTGTTTAGGCGTGACACTCAATTTGAGTTTGTATTGCTTTAAATGCATTTTCAGCCCGAGCTGAGCACGTTTTGAGAGTTTGAATGTATCTTCATAGGAATGAGTTGTGTGGTCAAATTAATGCTCATATGGGCTTCAGGAGGTCATCCTGAACTAAATACATGTTGAAGTGTGTGCATAAGTCCTTTGGTTTAGGCGTGACACTCAATTTGAGTTTTTATTGCTTTAAATGCATTTTCACCCCGAGCTGAGCGCGCTTTCTGACTTTGAATGTATCTTAATAGGAATGAGATGTGTGGTCAAATTAATGCTTATTTAGGCTTCAGGAGGTCATCCTGAACAAAATACATGTTGAAGTGTGTGCATAAGTCCTTTTGTTTAGGCGTGACACTCAATTTGCGTTTTTTTTTTTGCTTTAAATGCATTTTCAGCCCGAACTGAGCACGTTTTGTGAGTTTGAATGTATCTTCATAGGAATGAGTTGTATGGTCAAATTAATGCTCATTTAGGCTTCAGGTGGTCATCCTGAACTAAATACATGTTGAAGTGTGTGCATAAGTCCTTTGGTTTAGGTGTGACACTCAATTTGAGTTTTTATTGCTTTAAATGCATTTTCAGCCCGAGCTGAGCGCGCTTTCTGACTTTGAATGTATCTTCATAGGAATGAGTTGTGTAGTCAAATTAATGCTCATTTAGGCTTCAGGAGGACATCCTGAACTAAATATATGTTGAAGTGTGTGCATAAGCCCTTTGGTTTAGGCGTGACACTCAATTTGAGTTTTTATTGCGAAATGCATTTTCAGGCCGAACTGAGGGCGTTTTCTGAGTTTGAATGTATCTTCATAGGAATGAGTGTGTGGTCAAATTAATGCTCATTTAGGCTTCAGAAGGTCATCCTGAACAAAATACATGTTGAAGTGTGTGCATAAGTCCTTTGGTTTAGGCGTGACACTCAATTTGAGTTTTTATTGCTTTTAATGCATTTTCAGCCCGAGCTGAGCGCGCTTTATGACTTTGAATGTATCTTCATAGGAATGAGTTGTGTGGTCAAATTAATGCTCATTTAGGCTTCAGGTGGTCATCCTGAACAAAATACATGTTGAAGTGTGTGCATAAGTCCTTTGGTTTAGGCGTGACACTAAATTTGAGTTTTTATTGCTTTAAATGCATTTTCAGCCCGAGTTGAGCACGTTTTGTGAGTTTGAATGTATCTTCATAGGAATGAGTTGTGTAGACAAATTAATGCTCATATGGGCTTCAGGATGTCATCCTGAACTAAATACATGTTGAAGTGTGTGCATAAGTCCTTTGGTTTAGGTGTGACACTCAATTTGAGTTTTTATTTCTTTAAATGCATTTTCAGCCCGAGCTGAGCACGTTTTGTGAGTTTGAATGTATCTTCATAGGAATGAGTTGTGTGGTCAAATTAATGCTTATTTAGGCTTCAGGATGTCATCCTGAACAAAATACATGTTGAAGTGTGTGCATAAGTCCTTTGGTTTAGGCGTGACACTCAATTTGAGTTTTTATTTCTTTAAATGCATTCTCAGCCCGAGCTGAGCACGTTTTGTGAGTTTGAATGTATCTTCATAGGAATGAGTTGTGTGGTCAAATTAATGCTTATTTAGGCTTCAGGATGTCATCCTGAACAAAATACATGTTGAAGTGTGTGCATAAGTCCTTTGGTTTAGGCGTGACACTCAATTTGAGTTTTTATTTCTTTAAATGCATTCTCAGCCCGAGCTGAGCACGTTTTGTGAGTTTGAATGTATCTTCATAGGAATGAGTTGTGTGGTCAAAGTAATGCTCATTTAGGCTTCAGGTGGTCATCCTGAACAAAACACACGTTGAAGTGTGTGCATAAGTCCTTTGGTTTAGGCGTGACACTCAATTTGAGTTTTAATTGCTTTAAATGCATTTTCAGCCCGAGCTGAGCACGTTTTGTGAGTTTGAATGTATCTTCATAGGAATGAGTTGTGTGGTCAAATTAATGCTCATATAGGCTTCAGGAGGTCATCCTGAACAAAATACATGTTGAAGTGTGTGCATAATCCTTTGGTTTAGGTGTGACACTCAATTTGAGTTTTTATCGCTTTAAATGCATTTTCAGCCCGAGCTGAGCACGTTTTGTGAGTTTGAATGTATCTTCATAGGAATGAGTTGTGTGGTCAAATTAATGCTCATTTAGGCTTCAGGTGGTCATCCCGAACAAAATACATGTTGAAGTGTGTGCATAAGTCCTTTGGTTTAGGCGTGACACTCAATTTGAGTTTTTATTGCTTTAAATGCATTCTCAGCCCGAGCTGAGCACGTTTTGTGAGTTTGAATGTATCTTCATAGGAATGAGTTGTGTGGTCAAAGTAATGCTCATTTAGGCTTCAGGTGGTCATCCTGAACAAAACACACGTTGAAGTGTGTGCATAAGTCCTTTGGTTTAGGCGTGACACTCAATTTGAGTTTTTATTGCTTTAAATGCATTTTCAGCCCGAGCTGAGCACGTTTTGTGAGTTTGAATGTATCTTCATAGGAATGAGTTGTGTAGTCAAATTAATGCTCATATGGGCTTCAGGAGGTCATCCTGAACAAAATACATGTTGAAGTGTGTGCATAAGTCCTTTGGTTTAGGCGTGACACTCAATTTGAGTTTTTATTGCTTTAAATGCATTTTCAGCCCGAGCTGAGCACGTTTTGTGAGTTTGAATGTATCTTCATAGGAATGAGTTGTGTGGTCAAATTAATGCTCATATAGGCTTCAGGAGGTCATCCTGAACAAAATACATGTTGAAGTGTGTGCATAATCCTTTGGTTTAGGTGTGACACTCAATTTGAGTTTTTATCGCTTTAAATGCATTTTCAGCCCGAGCTGAGCACGTTTTGTGAGTTTGAATGTATCTTCATAGGAATGAGTTGTGTGGTCAAATTAATGCTCATTTAGGCTTCAGGTGGTCATCCCGAACAAAATACATGTTGAAGTGTGTGCATAAGTCCTTTGGTTTAGGTGTGACACTCAATTTGAGTTTTTATTGCTTTAAATGCATTTTCAGCCCGAGCTGAGCGCGCTTTCTGACTTTGAATGTATCTTCATAGGAATGAGTTGTGTGGTCAAATTATCTCTCATTTAGGCTTCAAGGAGGTCATCCTGAACAAAATACATGTTGAAGTGTGTGCATAAGTCCTTTGGTTTAGGCGTGACACTCAATTTGAGTTTTTATTGCTTTAAATGCATTTTTAGCCCGAGCTGAGCACGTTTTGTGAGTTTGAATGTATCTTCATAGGAATGAGTTGTGTGGTCAAATTAATGCTCATTTAGGCTTCAGGTGGTCATCCTGAACTAAATACATGTTGAAGTGTGTGCATAAGTCCTTTGGTTTAGGCGTGACACTCAATTTAAGTTTTCATTGCTTTAAATGCATTTTGAGCCCAAGCTGAGCACATTTTGTGAGTTTGAATGTATCTTCATAGGAATGAGTTGTGTGGTCAAATTAATGCTCATTTAGGCTTCAGGTGGTCATCCTGAACAAAACACACGTTGAAGTGTGTGCATAAGTCCTTTGGTTTAGGCGTGACACTCAATTTGAGTTTGTATTGCTTTAAATGCATTTTCAGCCCGAGGTGAGCACGTTTTGTGAGTTTGAATGTATCTTCATAGGAATGAGTTGTGTAGTCAAATTAATGCTCATTTAGGCTTCAGGATGTCATCCTGAACAAAATACATGTTGAAGTGTGTGCATAAGTCCTTTGGTTTGGGCGCGACACTCAATTTGAGTTTTTATTGCTTTAAATGCATTTTCAGGCCGAGCTGAGCACGTTTTGTGACTTTGAATGTATCTTCATTGGAATGAGTTGTGTAGTCAAATTAATGCTCATTTATGCTTCAGGAGGCCATCCTGAACAAAAGACATGTTGAAGTGTGTGCATAAGTCCTTTGGTTTAGGCGTGACACTCAATTTGAGTTTTTATTGCTTTAAATGCATTTTCAGCCCGAGCTGAGCACGTTTTGTGAGTTTGAATGTATCTTCATAGGAATGAGTTGTGTGGTCAAATTAATGCTCATTTAGGCTTCAGGTGGTCATCCCGAACAAAATACATGTTGAAGTGTGTGCATAAGTCCTTTGGTTTAGGTCTGACACTCAATTTGAGTTTTTATTGCTTTAAATGCATTTTCAGCCCGAGCTGAGCGCGCTTTCTGACTTTGAATGTATCTTCATAGGAATGAGTTGTGTGGTCAAATTATCGCTCATTTAGGCTTCAAGGAGGTCATCCTGAACAAAATACATGTTGAAGTGTGTGCATAAGTCCTTTGGTTTAGGCGTGACACTCAATTTGAGTTTTTATTGCTTTAAATGCATTTTTAGCCCGAGCTGAGCACGTTTTGTGAGTTTGAATGTATCTTCATAGGAATGAGTTGTGTGGTCAAATTAATGCTCATTTAGGCTTCAGGTGGTCATCCTGAACTAAATACATGTTGAAGTGTGTGCATAAGTCCTTTGGTTTAGGCGTGACACTCAATTTAAGTTTTCATTGCTTTAAATGCATTTTGAGCCCAAGCTGAGCACATTTTGTGAGTTTGAATGTATCTTCATAGGAATGAGTTGTGTGGTCAAATTAATGCTCATTTAGGCTTCAGGATGTCATCCTGAACAAAATACATGTTGAAGTGTGTGCATAAGTCCTTTGGTTTGGGCGCGACACTCAATTTGAGTTTTTATTGCTTTAAATGCATTTTCAGCCTGAGCTGAGCACGTTTTGTGACTTTGAATGTATCTTCATTGGAATGAGTTGTGTAGTCAAATTAATGCTCATTTATGCTTCAGGAGGCCATCCTGAACAAAAGACATGTTGAAGTGTGTGCATAAGTCCTTTGGTTTAGGCGTGACACTCAATTTGAGTTTTTATTGCTTTCAATGCATTTTCAGCCCGAGCTGAGCACGTTTTGTGAGTTTGAATGTATCTTCATAGGAATGAGTTGTGTGGTCATATTAATGCTCATATGGGCTTCAGGAGGTCATCCTGAACAAAATACATGTTGAAGTGTGTGCATAAGTCCTTTGGTTTAGGTGTGACACTCAATTTGAGTTTTTATTGCTTTAAATGCATTTTCAGCCCGAGCTGAGCACGTTTTGTGAGTTTGAATGTATCTTCATAGGAATGAGTTGTGTAGTCAAATTAATGCTCATTTAGGCTTCAGGATGTCATCCTGAACAAAATACATGTTGAAGTGTGTGCATAAGTCCTTTGGTTTGGGCGCGACACTCAATTTGAGTTTTTATTGCTTTAAATGCATTTTCAGGCCGAGCTGAGCACGTTTTGTGACTTTGAATGTATCTTCATTGGAATGAGTTGTGTAGTCAAATTAATGCTCATTTATGCTTCAGGAGGCCATCCTGAACAAAAGACATGTTGAAGTGTGTGCATAAGTCCTTTGGTTTAGGCGTGACACTCAATTTGAGTTTTTATTGCTTTAAATGCATTTTCAGCCCGAGCTGAGCACGTTTTGTGAGTTTGAATGTATCTTCATAGGAATGAGTTGTGTGGTCAAATTAATGCTCATTTAGGCTTCAGGTGGTCATCCCGAACAAAATACATGTTGAAGTGTGTGCATAAGTCCTTTGGTTTAGGTCTGACACTCAATTTGAGTTTTTATTGCTTTAAATGCATTTTCAGCCCGAGCTGAGCGCGCTTTCTGACTTTGAATGTATCTTCATAGGAATGAGTTGTGTGGTCAAATTATCGCTCATTTAGGCTTCAAGGAGGTCATCCTGAACAAAATACATGTTGAAGTGTGTGCATAAGTCCTTTGGTTTAGGCGTGACACTCAATTTGAGTTTTTATTGCTTTAAATGCATTTTTAGCCCGAGCTGAGCACGTTTTGTGAGTTTGAATGTATCTTCATAGGAATGAGTTGTGTGGTCAAATTAATGCTCATTTAGGCTTCAGGTGGTCATCCTGAACTAAATACATGTTGAAGTGTGTGCATAAGTCCTTTGGTTTAGGCGTGACACTCAATTTAAGTTTTCATTGCTTTAAATGCATTTTGAGCCCAAGCTGAGCACATTTTGTGAGTTTGAATGTATCTTCATAGGAATGAGTTGTGTGGTCAAATTAATGCTCATTTAGGCTTCAGGATGTCATCCTGAACAAAATACATGTTGAAGTGTGTGCATAAGTCCTTTGGTTTGGGCGCGACACTCAATTTGAGTTTTTATTGCTTTAAATGCATTTTCAGCCCGAGCTGAGCACGTTTTGTGACTTTGAATGTATCTTCATTGGAATGAGTTGTGTAGTCAAATTAATGCTCATTTATGCTTCAGGAGGCCATCCTGAACAAAAGACATGTTGAAGTGTGTGCATAAGTCCTTTGGTTTAGGCGTGACACTCAATTTGAGTTTTTATTGCTTTCAATGCATTTTCAGCCCGAGCTGAGCACGTTTTGTGAGTTTGAATGTATCTTCATAGGAATGAGTTGTGTGGTCAAATTAATGCTCATTTAGGCTTCAGGTGGTCATCCTGAACTAAATACATGTTGAAGTGTGTGCATAAGTCCTTTGGTTTAGGCGTGACACTCAATTTAAGTTTTCATTGCTTTAAATGCATTTTGAGCCCAAGCTGAGCACATTTTGTGAGTTTGAATGTATCTTCATAGGAATGAGTTGTGTGGTCAAATTAATGCTCATTTAGGCTTCAGGTGGTCATCCTGAACAAAACACACGTTGAAGTGTGTGCATAAGTCCTTTGGTTTAGGCGTGACACTCAATTTGAGTTTGTATTGCTTTAAATGCATTTTCAGCCCGAGGTGAGCACGTTTTGTGAGTTTGAATGTATCTTCATAGGAATGAGTTGTGTAGTCAAATTAATGCTCATTTAGGCTTCAGGATGTCATCCTGAACAAAATACATGTTGAAGTGTGTGCATAAGTCCTTTGGTTTGGGCGCGACACTCAATTTGAGTTTTTATTGCTTTAAATGCATTTTCAGGCCGAGCTGAGCACGTTTTGTGACTTTGAATGTATCTTCATTGGAATGAGTTGTGTAGTCAAATTAATGCTCATTTATGCTTCAGGAGGCCATCCTGAACAAAAGACATGTTGAAGTGTGTGCATAAGTCCTTTGGTTTAGGCGTGACACTCAATTTGAGTTTTTATTGCTTTAAATGCATTTTCAGCCCGAGCTGAGCACGTTTTGTGAGTTTGAATGTATCTTCATAGGAATGAGTTGTGTGGTCAAATTAATGCTCATTTAGGCTTCAGGTGGTCATCCCGAACAAAATACATGTTGAAGTGTGTGCATAAGTCCTTTGGTTTAGGTCTGACACTCAATTTGAGTTTTTATTGCTTTAAATGCATTTTCAGCCCGAGCTGAGCGCGCTTTCTGACTTTGAATGTATCTTCATAGGAATGAGTTGTGTGGTCAAATTATCGCTCATTTAGGCTTCAAGGAGGTCATCCTGAACAAAATACATGTTGAAGTGTGTGCATAAGTCCTTTGGTTTAGGCGTGACACTCAATTTGAGTTTTTATTGCTTTAAATGCATTTTTAGCCCGAGCTGAGCACGTTTTGTGAGTTTGAATGTATCTTCATAGGAATGAGTTGTGTGGTCAAATTAATGCTCATTTAGGCTTCAGGTGGTCATCCTGAACTAAATACATGTTGAAGTGTGTGCATAAGTCCTTTGGTTTAGGCGTGACACTCAATTTAAGTTTTCATTGCTTTAAATGCATTTTGAGCCCAAGCTGAGCACATTTTGTGAGTTTGAATGTATCTTCATAGGAATGAGTTGTGTGGTCAAATTAATGCTCATTTAGGCTTCAGGATGTCATCCTGAACAAAATACATGTTGAAGTGTGTGCATAAGTCCTTTGGTTTGGGCGCGACACTCAATTTGAGTTTTTATTGCTTTAAATGCATTTTCAGCCTGAGCTGAGCACGTTTTGTGACTTTGAATGTATCTTCATTGGAATGAGTTGTGTAGTCAAATTAATGCTCATTTATGCTTCAGGAGGCCATCCTGAACAAAAGACATGTTGAAGTGTGTGCATAAGTCCTTTGGTTTAGGCGTGACACTCAATTTGAGTTTTTATTGCTTTCAATGCATTTTCAGCCCGAGCTGAGCACGTTTTGTGAGTTTGAATGTATCTTCATAGGAATGAGTTGTGTGGTCATATTAATGCTCATATGGGCTTCAGGAGGTCATCCTGAACAAAATACATGTTGAAGTGTGTGCATAAGTCCTTTGGTTTAGGTGTGACACTCAATTTGAGTTTTTATTGCTTTAAATGCATTTTCAGCCCGAGCGTAGCACGTTTTGTGAGTTTGAATGTATCTTCATAGGAATGAGTTGTGTAGTCAAATTAATGCTCATTTAGGCTTCAGGATGTCATCCTGAACAAAATACATGTTGAAGTGTGTGCATAAGTCCTTTGGTTTGGGCGCGACACTCAATTTGAGTTTTTATTGCTTTAAATGCATTTTCAGGCCGAGCTGAGCACGTTTTGTGACTTTGAATGTATCTTCATTGGAATGAGTTGTGTAGTCAAATTAATGCTCATTTATGCTTCAGGAGGCCATCCTGAACAAAAGACATGTTGAAGTGTGTGCATAAGTCCTTTGGTTTAGGCGTGACACTCAATTTGAGTTTTTATTGCTTTAAATGCATTTTCAGCCCGAGCTGAGCACGTTTTGTGAGTTTGAATGTATCTTCATAGGAATGAGTTGTGTGGTCAAATTAATGCTCATTTAGGCTTCAGGTGGTCATCCCGAACAAAATACATGTTGAAGTGTGTGCATAAGTCCTTTGGTTTAGGTCTGACACTCAATTTGAGTTTTTATTGCTTTAAATGCATTTTCAGCCCGAGCTGAGCGCGCTTTCTGACTTTGAATGTATCTTCATAGGAATGAGTTGTGTGGTCAAATTATCGCTCATTTAGGCTTCAAGGAGGTCATCCTGAACAAAATACATGTTGAAGTGTGTGCATAAGTCCTTTGGTTTAGGCGTGACACTCAATTTGAGTTTTTATTGCTTTAAATGCATTTTTAGCCCGAGCTGAGCACGTTTTGTGAGTTTGAATGTATCTTCATAGGAATGAGTTGTGTGGTCAAATTAATGCTCATTTAGGCTTCAGGTGGTCATCCTGAACTAAATACATGTTGAAGTGTGTGCATAAGTCCTTTGGTTTAGGCGTGACACTCAATTTAAGTTTTCATTGCTTTAAATGCATTTTGAGCCCAAGCTGAGCACATTTTGTGAGTTTGAATGTATCTTCATAGGAATGAGTTGTGTGGTCAAATTAATGCTCATTTAGGCTTCAGGATGTCATCCTGAACAAAATACATGTTGAAGTGTGTGCATAAGTCCTTTGGTTTGGGCGCGACACTCAATTTGAGTTTTTATTGCTTTAAATGCATTTTCAGCCCGAGCTGAGCACGTTTTGTGACTTTGAATGTATCTTCATTGGAATGAGTTGTGTAGTCAAATTAATGCTCATTTATGCTTCAGGAGGCCATCCTGAACAAAAGACATGTTGAAGTGTGTGCATAAGTCCTTTGGTTTAGGCGTGACACTCAATTTGAGTTTTTATTGCTTTCAATGCATTTTCAGCCCGAGCTGAGCACGTTTTGTGAGTTTGAATGTATCTTCATAGGAATGAGTTGTGTGGTCATATTAATGCTCATATGGGCTTCAGGAGGTCATCCTGAACAAAATACATGTTGAAGTGTGTGCATAAGTCCTTTGGTTTAGGTGTGACACTAAATTTGAGTTTTTATTGCTTTAAATGCATTTTCAGCCCGAGCTGAGCACGTTTTGTGAGTTTGAATGTATCTTCATAGGAATGAGTTGTGTGATCAAAACAATGCTCATTTAGGCTTCAGGAGGACATCCTGAACTCAGTACATGTTGAAGTGTGTGCATAAGTCCTATGGTTTAGGCGTGACACTCAATTTGAGTTTTTATTGCTTTAAATGCATTTTCAGCCCGAGCTGAGCACGTTTTGTGAGTTTGAATGTATCTTCATAGGAATATAGGCTTCAGGAGGTCATCCTGAACAAAATACATGTTGAAGTGTGTGCAGAAGTCCTTTGGTTTAGGTGTGACACTAAATTTGAGTTTTTATTGCTTTGAATGCATTTTCAGCCCGAGCTGAGCGCGCTTTCTGACTTTGAATGTATCTTCATAGGAATGAGTTGTGTGGTCAAATTAATGCTTATTTAGGCTTCAGCAGGACATCCTGAACAAAATACATGTTCAAGTGTGTGCATAAGTCCTTTGGTTTAGGCGTGACACTCAATTTGATTTTTTTTTGCTTTAAATACATTTTCTGCCCAAGCTGAGCACGTTTTTTGAGTTAAATGTATCTTCATAGGAATGAGTTGTGTGGTCAAATTACTGCTCATTTAGGCTTCAGGAGGACATCCTGAACTAAATACATGTTGAAGTGTGTGCATTAGTCCTTTGGTTTAGGCGTGACACTCAATTTGAGTTTTTATTGCTTTAAATGCATTTTCAGCCCGAGCTGAGCACGTTTTGTGAGTTTGAATGTATCTTCATAGGAATGAGTTGTGTGGTCAAATTACTGCTCATTTAGGCTTCAGGAGGACATCCTGAACTAAATACATGTTGAAGTGTGTGCATAAGTCCTTTGGTTTAGGCGTGACAGTCAATTTGAGTTTTTATTGCTTTAAATGCATTTTCAGCCCGAGCTGAGCACGTTTTGTGAGTTTGAATGTATCTTCATAGGAATGAGTTGTGTGATCAAAACAATGCTCATTTAGGCTTCAGGAGGACATCCTGAACTCAGTACATGTTGAAGTGTGTGCATAAGTCCTTTGGTTTGGGCGTGACAGTCAATTGGAGTTTTCATTGCTTTAAATGCATTTTCAGCCCGAGCTGAGCACATTTTGTGAGTTTGAATATATCTTCATAGGAATGAGTTGTGTGGTCAAATTAATGCTCATTTAGGCTTCAGGTGGTCATCCTGAACAAAATACATGTTGAAGTGTGTGCATAAGTCCTTTGGTTTAGGCGTGACACTCAATTTGAGTTTTTATTGCTTTAAATGCATTTTCAGCCCGAGCTGAGCACGTTTTGTGAGTTTGAATGTATCTTCATAGGAATGAGTTGTGTGGTCAAATTAATGCTCATATGGGTTTCAGGAGGTCATCCTGAACAAAATACATGTTGAAGTGTGTGCATAAGTCCTTTGGTTTAGGTGTGACACTCAATTTGAGTTTTTATTGCTTTAAATGCATTTTCAGCCCGAGCTGAGCACGTTTTGTGAGTTTGAATGTATCTTCATAGGAATGAGTTGTGTGGTCAAATTAATGCTCATTTAGGCTTCAGGTGGTCATCCTGAACTAAATACATGTTGAAGTGTGTGCATACGTCCTTTGTTTTAGGCGTGACACTCAATTTGAGTTTTTATTGCTTTAAATGCTTTTTCAGCCCGAGCTGAGCGCGCTTTCTGACTTTGAATGTATCTTCATAGGAATGAGTTGTGTGGTCAAATTATTGCTCATTTAGGCTTCAGGAGGTCATCCTGAACAAAATACATGTTGAAGTGTGTGTATAAGTCCTTTGGTTTAGGCGTGACACTCAATTTGAGTTTTTATTGCTTTAAATGCATTTTCAGCCCGAGCTGAGCACGTTTTGTGAGTTTGAATGTATCTTCATAGGAATGAGTTGTGTGGTCAAATTAATGCTTATTTAGGCGTCAGGTGGTCATCCTGAACAAATACATGTTGAAGTGTGTGCATAAGTCCTTTGGTTTAGGCGTGACACTCAATTTGAGTTTTTATTGCTTTAAATGCATTTTAAGCCCGAGCTGAGCACGTTTTGTGAGTTTGAATGTATCTTCATAGGAATGAGTTGTGTAGTCAAATTAATGCTCATTTAGGCTTCAGGTGGTCATCCTGAACTAAATACATGTTGAAGTGTGTGCATAAGTCCTTTGGTTTAGGCGTGACACTCAATTTGAGTTTTTATTGCTTTAAATGCATTTTCAGCCCGAGCTGAGCGCGCTTTCTGACTTTGAATGTATCTTCATAGGAATGAGTTGTGTGGTCAAATTATTGCTCATTTAGGCTTCAGGAGGTCATCCTGAACAAAATACATGTTCAAGTGTGTGCATAAGTCCTTTGGTTTAGGCGTGACACTCAATTTGAGTTTTTATTGCTTTAAATGCATTTTCAGCCCGAGCTGAGCACGTTTTGTGAGTTTGAATGTATCTTCATAGGAATGAGTTGTGTGGTCAAATTAATGCTCTTTTAGGCGTCAGTCGGTCATCCTGAACAAAATACATGTTGAAGTGTGTGCATAAGTCCTTTGGTTTAGGCGTGACACTCAATTTGAGTTTTTATTGCTTTAAATGCATTTTCAGCCCGAGCTGAGCACGTTTTGTGTGTTTGAATGTATCTTCATAGGAATGAGTTGTGTGGTCAAATTAATGCTCATATGGGCTTCAGGAGGTCATCCTGAACAAAATACATGTTGAAGTGTGTGTATAAGTCCTTTGGTTTAGGCGTGACACTCAATTTGAGTTTTTATTGCTTTAAATGCATTTTCAGCCCGAGCTGAGCACGTTTTGTGAGTTTGAATGTATCTTCATAGGAATGAGTTGTGTGGTCAAATTAATGCTCATTTAGGCTTCAAGGAGGTCATCCTGAACAAAATACATGTTGAAGTGTGTGCATAAGTCCTTTGGTTTAGGCGTGACACTCAATTTGAGTTTTTATTGCTTTAAATGCATTTTCAGCCCGAGCTGAGCACGTTTTGTGAGTTTGAATGTATCTTCATAGGAATGAGTTGTGTGGTCAAATTAATGCTCATTTAGGCTTCAGGTGGTCATCCTGAACTAAATACATGTTGAAGTGTGTGCATAAGTCCTTTGGTTTAGGCGTGACACTCAATTTAAGTTTTCATTGCTTTAAATGCATTTTAAGCCCGAGCTGAGCACGTTTTGTGAGTTTGAATGTATCTTCATAGGAATGAGTTGTGTGGTCAAATTAATTCTCATTTAGGCTTCAGGATGTCATCCTGAAAAAAATACATGTTGAAGTGTGTGCATAAGTCCTTTGGTTTGGGCGCGACACTCAATTTGAGTTTTTATTGCTTTAAATACATTTTCAGGCCGAGCTGAGCACGTTTTGTGACTTTGAATGTATCTTCATTGGAATGAGTTGTGTAGTCAAATTAATGCTCATTTATGCTTCAGGAGGCCATCCTGAACAAAAGACATGTTGAAGTGTGTGCATAAGTCCTTTGGTTTAGGTGTGACACTCAATTTGAGTTTTTATTGCTTTAAATGCATTTTCAGCCCGAGCTGAGCTCGTTTTCTGAGTTTGAATGTATCTTCATAGGAATGAGTTGTGTGGTCAAATTAATGCTTATTTAGGCTTCAGGAGGACATCCTGAACTAAATACATGTTCAAGTGTGTGCATAAGTCCTTTGGTTTGGGCGCGACACTCAATTTGAGTTTTTATTGCTTTAAATGCATTTTCAGGCCGAGCTGAGCACGTTTTGTGACTTTGAATGTATCTTCATTGGAATGAGTTGTGTAGTCAAATTAATGCTCATTTAGGCTTCAGGAGGACATCCTGAACTAAATACATGTTGAAGTGTGTGCATAAGTCCTTTGGTTTAGGCGTGACACTCAATTTGAGTTTTTATTGCTTTAAATGCATTTTCAGCCCGAGCTGAGCACGTTTTGTGAGTTTGAATGTATCTTCATAGGAATATAGGCTTCAGGAGGTCATCCTGAACAAAATACATGTTGAAGTGTGTGCATAAGTCCTTTGGTTTAGGTGTGACACTAAATTTGAGTTTTTATTGCTTTAAATGCATTTTCAGCCCGAGCTGAGCACGTTTTGTGAGTTTGAATGTATCTTCATAGGAATGAGTTGTGTGATCAAAACAATGCTCATTTAGGCTTCAGGAGGACATCCTGAACTCAGTACATGTTGAAGTGTGTGCATAAGTCCTATGGTTTAGGCGTGACACTCAATTTGAGTTTTTATTGCTTTAAATGCATTTTCAGCCCGAGCTGAGCACGTTTTGTGAGTTTGAATGTATCTTCATAGGAATATAGGCTTCAGGAGGTCATCCTGAACAAAATACATGTTGAAGTGTGTGCAGAAGTCCTTTGGTTTAGGTGTGACACTAAATTTGAGTTTTTATTGCTTTGAATGCATTTTCAGCCCGAGCTGAGCGCGCTTTCTGACTTTGAATGTATCTTCATAGGAATGAGTTGTGTGGTCAAATTAATGCTTATTTAGGCTTCAGCAGGACATCCTGAACAAAATACATGTTCAAGTGTGTGCATAAGTCCTTTGGTTTAGGCGTGACACTCAATTTGATTTTTTTTTGCTTTAAATACATTTTCTGCCCAAGCTGAGCACGTTTTTTGAGTTAAATGTATCTTCATAGGAATGAGTTGTGTGGTCAAATTACTGCTCATTTAGGCTTCAGGAGGACATCCTGAACTAAATACATGTTGAAGTGTGTGCATTAGTCCTTTGGTTTAGGCGTGACACTCAATTTGAGTTTTTATTGCTATAAATGCATTTTCAGCCCGAGCTGAGCACGTTTTGTGAGTTTGAATGTATCTTCATAGGAATGAGTTGTGTGGTCAAATTACTGCTCATTTAGGCTTCAGGAGGACATCCTGAACTAAATACATGTTGAAGTGTGTGCATAAGTCCTTTGGTTTAGGCGTGACAGTCAATTTGAGTTTTTATTGCTTTAAATGCATTTTCAGCCCGAGCTGAGCACGTTTTGTGAGTTTGAATGTATCTTCATAGGAATGAGTTGTGTGATCAAAACAATGCTCATTTAGGCTTCAGGAGGACATCCTGAACTCAGTACATGTTGAAGTGTGTGCATAAGTCCTTTGGTTTGGGCGTGTCAGTCAATTTGAGTTTTCATTGCTTTAAATGCAGTTTTTGCCGAGCTGAGCACGTTTTTTGAGTTTGAATGTATCTTCATAGGAATGAGTTGTGTGGTCAAATTAATGCTCATTTAGGCTTCAGGTGGTCATCCTGAACAAAATCCATGTTGAAGTGTGTGCAGAAGTCCTTTGGTTTAGGTGTGACACTAAATTTGAGTTTTTATTGCTTTGAATGCATTTTCAGCCCGACCTGAGCGCGCTTTCTGACTTTGAATGTATCTTCATAGGAATGAGTTGTGTAGTCAAATTAATGCTCATTTAGGCTTCAGGAGGCCATCCTGAACAAAATACATGTTGAAGTGTGTGCATCAGTCCTTTGGTTTAGGCGTGACACTCAATTTGAGTTTTTATTGCTTTAAATGCATTTTTTGCCGAGCTGAGCACGTTTTTTGAGTTTGAATGTATCTTTATAGGAATGAGTTGTGTAGTCAAATTAATGCTCATTTAGGCTTCAGGAGGACATCCTGAACTAAATACATGTTGAAGTGTGTGCAAACGTCCTTTGTTTTGGGCGTGACACTCAATTTGAGTTTTTATTGCTTTAAATGCATTTTCAGGCCGAGCTGAGCACGTTTTGTGACTTTGAATGTATCTTCATTGGAATGAGTTGTGTAGTCAAATTAATGCTCATTTATGCTTCAGGAGGCCATCCTGAACAAAAGACATGTTGAAGTGTGTGCATAAGTCCTTTGGTTTAGGTGTGACACTCAATTTGAGTTTTTATTGCTTTAAATGCATTTTCAGCCCGAGCTGAGCTCGTTTTCTGAGTTTGAATGTATCTTCATAGCAATGAGTTGTGTGGTCAAATTAATGCTTATTTAGGCTTCAGGAGGACATCCTGAACTAAATACATGTTCAAGTGTGTGCATAAGTCCTTTGGTTTAGGCGTGACACTCAATTTGAGTTTTTTTTGCTTTAAATACATTTTCTGCCCAAGCTGAGCACGTTTTTTGAGTTAAATGTATCTTCATAGGAATGAGTTGTGTGGTCAAATTACTGCTCATTTAGGCTTCAGGAGGACATCCTGAACTAAATACATGTTGAAGTGTGTGCATAAGTCCTTTGGTTTAGGCGTGACACTCAATTTGAGTTTTTATTGCTTTAAATGCATTTTCAGCCCGAGCTGAGCACGTTTTGTGAGTTTGAATGTATCTTCATAGGAATGAGTTGTGTGGTCAAATTACTGCTCATTTAGGCTTCAGGAGGACATCCTGAACTAAATACATGTTGAAGTGTGTGCATAAGTCCTTTGGTTTAGGCGTGACAGTCAATTTGAGTTTTTATTGCTTTAAATGCATTTTCAGCCCGAGCTGAGCACGTTTTGTGAGTTTGAATGTATCTTCATAGGAATGAGTTGTGTGATCAAAACAATGCTCATTTAGGCTTCAGGAGGACATCCTGAACTCAGTACATGTTGAAGTGTGTGCATAAGTCCTTTGGTTTGGGCGTGACAGTCAATTTGAGTTTTTATTGCTTTAAATGCATTTTCAGGCCGAGCTGAGCACGTTTTGTGAGTTTGAATGTATCTTCATAGGAATGAGTTGTATGGTCAAATTAATGCTCATTTAGGCTTCAGGAGGTCATCCTGAACAAAATCCATGTTGAAGTGTGTGCAGAAGTCCTTTGGTTTAAGTGTGACACTAAATTTGAGTTTTTATTGCTTTGAATGCATTTTCAGCCCGACCTGAGCGCGCTTTCTGACTTTGAATGTATCTTCATAGGAATGAGTTGTGTAGTCAAATTAATGCTCATTTAGGCTTCAGGAGGCCATCCTGAACAAAATACATGTTGAAGTGTGTGCATCAGTCCTTTGGTTTAGGCGTGACACTCAATTTGAGTTTTTATTGCTTTAAATGCATTTTTTGCCGAGCTGAGCACGTTTTTTGAGTTTGAATGTATCTTTATAGGAATGAGTTGTGTAGTCAAATTAATGCTCATTTAGGCTTCAGGAGGACATCCTGAACTAAATACATGTTGAAGTGTGTGCAAACGTCCTTTGTTTTGGGCGTGACACTCAATTTGAGTTTTTATTGCTTTAAATGCATTTTCAGGCCGAGCTGAGCACGTTTTGTGACTTTGAATGTATCTTCATTGGAATGAGTTGTGTAGTCAAATTAATGCTCATTTATGCTTCAGGAGGCCATCCTGAACAAAAGACATGTTGAAGTGTGTGCATAAGTCCTTTGGTTTAGGTGTGACACTCAATTTGAGTTTTTATTGCTTTAAATGCATTTTCAGCCCGAGCTGAGCTCGTTTTCTGAGTTTGAATGTATCTTCATAGCAATGAGTTGTGTGGTCAAATTAATGCTTATTTAGGCTTCAGGAGGACATCCTGAACTAAATACATGTTCAAGTGTGTGCATAAGTCCTTTGGTTTAGGCGTGACACTCAATTTGAGTTTTCTTTGCTTTAAATACATTTTCTGCCCAAGCTGAGCACGTTTTTTGAGTTAAATGTATCTTCATAGGAATGAGTTGTGTGGTCAAATTACTGCTCATTTAGGCTTCAGGAGGACATCCTGAACTAAATACATGTTGAAGTGTGTGCATAAGTCCTTTGGTTTAGGCGTGACACTCAATTTGAGTTTTTATTGCTTTAAATGCATTTTCAGCCCGAGCTGAGCACGTTTTGTGAGTTTGAATGTATCTTCATAGGAATATAGGCTTCAGGAGGTCATCCTGAACAAAATACATGTTGAAGTGTGTGCATAAGTCCTTTGGTTTAGGTGTGACACTAAATTTGAGTTTTTATTGCTTTAAATGCATTTTCAGCCCGAGCTGAGCACGTTTTGTGAGTTTGAATGTATCTTCATAGGAATGAGTTGTGTGATCAAAACAATGCTCATTTAGGCTTCAGGAGGACATCCTGAACTCAGTACATGTTGAAGTGTGTGCATAAGTCCTTTGGTTTGGGCGTGACAGTCAATTTGAGTTTTTATTGCTTTAAATGCATTTTCAGGCCGAGCTGAGCACGTTTTGTGAGTTTGAATGTATCTTCATAGGAATGAGTTGTATGGTCAAATTAATGCTCATTTAGGCTTCAGGAGGTCATCCTGAACAAAATACATGTTGAAGTGTGTGCAGAAGTCCTTTGGTTTAGGTGTGACACTAAATTTGAGTTTTTATTGCTTTGAATGCATTTTCAGCCCGACCTGAGCGCGCTTTCTGACTTTGAATGTATCTTCATAGGAATGAGTTGTGTAGTCAAATTAATGCTCATTTAGGCTTCAGGAGGCCATCCTGAACAAAATACATGTTGAAGTGTGTGCATAAGTCCTTTGGTTTAGGTGTGACACTCAATTTGAGTTTTTATTGCTTTAAATGCAGTTTTTGCTGAGCTGAGCACGTTTTTTGAGTTTGAATGTATCTTTATAGGAATGAGTTGTGTAGTCAAATTAATGCTCATTTAGGCTTGAGGAGGACATCCTCAACTAAATACATGTTGAAGTGTGTGCAAAAGTCCTTTGTTTTGGGCGTGACACTCAATTTGAGTTTTTATTGCTTTAAATGCATTTTCAGGCCGAGCTGAGCACGTTTTGTGACTTTGAATGTATCTTCATAGGAATGAGTTTTGTGGTAAAATTAATGCTCATATAGGCTTCAGGAGGTCATCCTGAACAAAATACATGTTAAAGTGTGTGCATAGGTCCTTTGGTTTAGGTGTGACACTCAATTTGAGTTTCTATTGCTTTAAATGCATTTTCAACACGAGCTGAGCACGTTTTCTGAGTTTGAATGTATCTTCATAGGAATGAGTTGTGTGGTCAAATTAATGCTTATTTCGGCTTCAGGAGGACATCCTGAACTAAATACATGTTCAAGTGTGTGCATAAGTCCTTTGGTTTAGGCGTGACACTCAATTTGAGTTTTTTTTTTTTGCTTTAAATGCATTTTCTGCCCAAGCTGAGCACGTTTTTTGAGTTAAATGTATCTTCATAGGAATGAGTTGTGTGGTCAAATTACTGCTCATTTAGGCTTCAGGAGGACATCCTGAACTAAATACATGTTGAAGTGTGTGCATAATGCCTTGGGTTTAGGTGTGACACTCAATTTGAGTTTGTATTGCTTTAAATGCATTTTCAGCCCGAGCTGAGCACGTTTTGTGAGTTTGAATGTATCTTCATAGGAATGAGTTGTGTGGTCAAATTACTGCTCATTTAGGCTTCAGGAGGACATCCTGAACTAAATACATGTTGAAGTGTGTGCATAAGTCCTTTGGTTTGGGCGTGACAGTCAATTTGAGTTTTTATTGCTTTAAATGCATTTTCAGGCCGAGCTGAGCACGTTTTGTGAGTTTGAATGTATCTTCATAGGAATGAGTTGTGTGGTCAAATTACTGCTCATTTAGGCTTCAGGAGGACATCCTGAACTAAATACATGTTGAAGTGTGTGCATAAGTCCTTTGGTTTAGGCGTGACACTCAATTTGAGTTTTTATTGCTTTAAATGCATTTTCAGCCCGAGCTGAGCACGTTTTTTGAGTTAAATGTATCTTCATAGGAATGAGTTGTGTGGTCAAATTACTGCTCATTTAGGCTTCAGGAGGACATCCTGAACTAAATACATGTTGAAGTGTGTGCATAAGTCCTTTGGTTTAGGTGTGACACTCAATTTGAGTTTGTATTGCTTTAAATGCATTTTCAGCCCGAGCTGAGCACGTTTTGTGAGTTTGAATGTATCTTCATAGGAATGAGTTGTGTGGTCAAATTACTGCTCATTTAGGCTTCAGGAGGACATCCTGAACTAAATACATGTTGAAGTGTGTGCATAAGTCCTTTGGTTTGGGCGTGACAGTCAATTTGAGTTTTTATTGCTTTAAATGCATTTTCAGGCCGAGCTGAGCACGTTTTGTGAGTTTGAATGTATCTTCATAGGAATGAGTTGTGTGGTCAAATTACTGCTCATTTAGGCTTCAGGAGGACATCCTGAACTAAATACATGTTGAAGTGTGTGCATAAGTCCTTTGGTTTAGGCGTGACACTCAATTTGAGTTTTTATTGCTTTAAATGCATTTTCAGCCCGAGCTGAGCACGTTTTGTGAGTTTGAATGTATCTTCATAGGAATGAGTTGTGTGATCAAAACAATGCTCATTTAGGCTTCAGGAGGACATCTGAACTCAGTACATGTTGAAGTGCGTGCATAAGTCCTATGGTTTAGGCGTGACACTCAATTTGAGTTTTTATTGCTTTAAATGCATTTTCAACACGAGCTGAGCACGTTTTCTGAGTTTGAATGTATCTTCATAGGAAAGAGTTGTGTGGTCAAATTAATGCTTATTTCGGCTTCAGGAGGACATCCTGAACTAAATACATGTTCAAGTGTGTGCATAAGTCCTTTGGTTTAGGCGTGACACTCAATTTGAGTTTTTTTTTTGCTTTAAATGCATTTTCTGCCCAAGCTGAGCACGTTTTTTGAGTTAAATGTATCTTCATAGGAATGAGTTGTGTGGTCAAATTACTGCTCATTTAGGCTTCAGGAGGACATCCTGAACTAAATACATGTTGAAGTGTGTGCATAAGTCCTTTTGTTTAGGTGTGACACTCAATTTGAGTTTGTATTGCTTTAAATGCATTTTCAGCCCGAGCTGAGCACGTTTTGTGAGTTTGAATGTATCTTCATAGGAATGAGTTGTGTGGTCAAATTACTGCTCATTTAGGCTTCAGGAGGTCATCCTGAACAAAATACATGTTGACGTGTGTGCAGAAGTCCTTTGGTTTAGGTGTGACACTAAATTTGAGTTTTTATTGCTTTGAATGCATTTTCAGCCCGACCTGAGCGCGCTTTCTGACTTTGAATGTATCTTCATAGGAATGAGTTGTGTAGTCAAATTAATGCTCATTTAGGCTTCAGGAGGACATCCTGAACTAAATACATGTTGAAGTGTGTGCAAAAGTCCTTTGTTTTGGGTGTGACACTCAATTTGAGTTTTTATTGCTTTAAATGCATTTTCAGGCCAAGCTGAGCACGTTTTGTGAGTTTAAATGTATCTTCATAGGAATGAGTTGTGTGGTCAAATTACTGCTCATTTAGGCTTCAGGAGGACATCCTGAACTAAATACATGTGGAAGTGTGGGCACAAGTCCTTTGGTTTAGGCGTGACACTCAATTTGAGTTTTTATTGCTTTAAATGCATTTTCAGCCCGAGCTGAGCACGTTTTTTGAGTTTGAATGTATCTTCATAGGAATGAGTTGTGTGGTCAAATTACTGCTCATTTAGGCTTCAGGAGGACATCCTGAACTAAATACATGTTGAAGTGTGGGCATAAGTCCTTTGGTTTAGGCGTGACACTCAATTTGAGTTTTTATTGCTTTAAATGCATTTTCAGCCCGAGCTGAGCACGTTTTGTGACTTTGAATGTATCTTCATTGGAATGAGTTGTGTGATCAAAAATATGCTCATTTAGGCTTCAGGAGGACATCCTGAACTCAGTACATGTTGAAGTGTGTGCATAAGTCCTTTGGTTTGGGCGCGACACTCAATTTGAGTTTTTATTGCTTTAAATGCATTTTCAGGCCGAGCTGAGCACGTTTTGTGACTTTGAATGTATCTTCATTGGAATGAGTTGTGTAGTCAAATTAATGCTCATTTATGCTTCAGGAGGCCATTCTGAACAAAAGACATGTTGAAGTGTGTGCATCAGTCCTTTGGTTTAGGCGTGACACTCAATATGAGTTTTTATTGCTTTAAATGCATTTTCAGCCCGAGCTGAGCGCGCTTTCTGACTTTGAATGTATCTTCATAGGAATGAGTTGTGTAGTCAAATTAATGCTCATTTAGGCTTCAGGATTCCATCCTGAACAAAACACATGTTGAAGTGTGTGCATCAGTCCTTTGGTTTAGGCGTGACACTCAATTTGAGTTTTTATTGCTTTAAATGCGTTTTTTGCCAAGCTGAGCACGTTTTTTGAGTTTGAATGTATCTTCATAGGAATGAGTTGTGTGATCAAATTAATGCTCATTTAGGCTTCAGGAGGACATCCTGAACTAAGTACATGTTGAAGTGTGTGCATAAGTCCCTTGGTTTGGGCGTGACACTCAATTTGAGTTTTTATTGCTTTAAATGCATTTTCAGGCCGAGCTGAGCACGTTTTGTGAGTTGGAATGTATCTTCATAGGAATGAGTTGTGTGGTCAAATTAATGCTCATTTAGGCTTCAGGAGGTCATCCTGAACAAAATACATGTTGAAGTGTGTGCATAAGTCCTTTGGTTTAGGCGTGACACTCAATTTGAGTTTTTATTGCTTTAAATGCATTTTCAGCCCGAGCTGAGCACGTTTTTGGAGTTTGAATGTATCTTCATAGGAATGAGTTGTGTGGTCAAATTAATGCTTATTTAGGCTTCAGGAGGACATCCTGAACTAAATACATGTTCAAGTGTGTGCATAAGTCCTTTGGTTTAGGCGTGACACTCAATTTGAGTTTTTATCGCTTTAAATGCATTTTCAGCCCGAGCTGAGCACGTTTTGTGAGTTTGAATGTATCTTCATAGGAATGAGTTTTGTGGTCAAATTAATGCTCATATAGGCTTCAGGAGGTCATCCTGAACAAAATACATGTTAAAGTGTGTGCATAGGTCCTTTGGTTTAGGTGTGACACTCAATTTGAGTTTTTAATGCTTTAAATGCATTTTCAACACGAGCTGAGCACGTTTTCTGAGTTTGAATGTATCTTCATAGGAATGAGTTGTGTGGTCAAATTAATGCTTATTTAGGCTTCAGGAGGACATCCTGAACTAAATACATGTTCAAGTGTGTGCATAAGTCCTTTGGTTTAGGTGTGACACTCAATTTGAGTTTTTTTTTTGCTTTAAATGCATTTTCTGCCCAAGCTGAGCACGTTTTTTGAGTTAAATGTATCTTCATAGGAATGAGTTGTGTGGTCAAATTACTGCTCATTTAGGCTTCAGGAGGACATCCTGAACAAAATACACGTTGAAGTGTGTGCATAAGTCCTTTGGTTTAGGTGTGACACTCAATTTGAGTTTGTATTGCTTTAAATGCATTTTCAGCCCGAGCTGAGCACGTTTTGTGAGTTTGAATGTATCTTCATAGGAATGAGTTGTGTGGTCAAATTACTGCTCATTTAGGCTTCAGGAGGACATCCTGAACTAAATACATGTTGAAGTGTGTGCATAAGTCCTTTGGTTTAGGCGTGACACTCAATTTGAGTTTTTATTGCTTTAAATGCATTTTCAGCCCGAGCTGAGCACGTTTTGTGAGTTTGAATGTATCTTCATAGGAATGAGTTGTGTGATCAAAACAATGCTCATTTAGGCTTCAGGAGGACATCTGAACTCAGTACATGTTGAAGTGCGTGCATAAGTCCTATGGTTTAGGCGTGACACTCAATTTGAGTTTTTATTGCTTTAAATGCATTTTCAGCCCGAGCTGAGCACGTTTTGTGAGTTTGAATGTATCTTCATAGTAATGAGTTGTGTGGTCAAATTAATGCTCATATAGGCTTCAGGCGGTCATCCTGAACATAATACATGTTCAAGTGCGTGCATAAGTCCTTTGGTTTAGGCGTGACACTCAATTTGAGTTTTTATTGCGAAATGCATTTTCAGGCCGAGCTGAGCACGTTTTCTGAGTTTGAATGTATCTTCATAGGAATGAGGGTTGTGGTCAAATTAATGCTCATTTAGGCTTCAGGATGTCATCCTGAACAAAATACATGTTGAAGTGTGTGCATAAGTCCTTTTGTTTAGGCGTGACACTCAATTTGAGTTTTTATTGCTTTAAATGCATTTTCAGCCCGAGCTGAGCAAGTTTTGTGAGTTTGAATGTATCTTCATAGGAATATAGGCTTCAGGAGGTCATCCTGAACAAAATAAATGTTGAAGTGTGTGCATAAGTCCTTTGGTTTAGGTGTGACACTCAATTTGAGTTTTTATTGCTTTAAATGCATTTTCAGCCCGAGCTGAGCGCGCTTTCTGGCTTTGAATGTATCTTCATAGGAATGAGTTGTGTGGTCAAATTACTGCTCATTTAGGCTTCAGGAGGTCATCCTGAACAAAATACATGTTGCAGTGTGTGCATAAGTCCTTTGGTTTAGGAGTGACACTCAATTTGAGTTTTTATTGCTTTAAATGCATTTTCAGCCCGAGCTGAGCACGTTTTGTGAGTTTGAATGTATCTTCTTAGGAATGAGTTATGTGGTCAAATTAATGCTTATTTAGGCTTCAGGAGGTCATCCTGAACAAAATACATGTTGAAGTGTGTGCATAAGTTCTTTGGTTTAGGCGTGACACTGAATTTGAGTTTTTATTGCTTTAAATGCATTTTCAGCCCGAGCTGAGCACGTTTTGTGAGTTTGAATGTATCTTCTTAGGAATGAGTTATGTGGTCAAATTAATGCTTATTTAGGCTTCAGGAGGTCATCCTGAACAAAATACATGTTGAAGTGTGTGCATAAGTTCTTTGGTTTAGGCGTGACACTGAATTTGAGTTTTTATTGCTTTAAATGCATTTTCAGCCCGAGCTGAGCACGTTTTGTGAGTTTGAATGTATCTTCATAGGAATGAGTTGTGTGGTCAAATTAATGCTCATATGGTCTTCAGGAGGTCATCCTGAACAAAATAAATGTTGAAGTGTGTGCATCAGTCCTTTGGTTTAGGCGTGACACTCAACTTGAGTTTTTATTGCTTAAAATGCATTTTCAGCCTGAGCTGAGCGCGCTTTCTGACTTTGAATGTATCTTCATAGGAATGAGTTGTGTGGTCAAATTACTGCTCATTTAGGCTTCAGGAGGTCATCCTGAACAAAATACATGTTGCAGTGTGTGCATAAGTCCTTTGGTTTAGGCGTGACACTCAATTTGAGTTTTTATTGCTATAAATGCATTTTCAGACCGAGCTGAGCGCGCTTTCTGACTTTGAATGTATCTTCATAGGAATGAGTTGTGTGATCAAAATAATGCTCATTTAGCCTTCAGGAGGACATCCTGAATTAAGTACATGTTGAAGTGTGTGCATAAGTCCTTTGGCTTGGGCGTGACACTCAATTTGAGTTTTTATTGCTTTAAATGCATTTTCAGGCCGAGCTGAGCACGTTTTGTGAGTTTGAATGTATCTTCATAGGAATGAGTTGTGTGGTCAAATTAATGCTTATTTAGGCTTCAGGAGGTCATCCTGAACAAAATACATGTTGAAGTGTGTGCATAAGTCCTTTGGTTTAGGCGTGACACTCAATTTGAGTTTTTATTGCTTTAAATGCATTTTCAGGCCGAGCTGAGCACGTTTTGTGAGTTTGAATGTATCTTCTTAGGAATGAGTTATGTGGTCAAATTAATGCTTATTTAGGCTTCAGGAGGTCATCCTGAACAAAATACATGTTGAAGTGTGTGCATAAGTTCTTTGGTTTAGGCGTGACACTGAATTTGAGTTTTTATTGCTTTAAATGCATTTTCAGCCCGAGCTGAGCACGTTTTGTGAGTTTGAATGTATCTTCATAGGAATGAGTTGTGTGGTCAAATTAATGCTCATATGGTCTTCAGGAGGTCATCCTGAACAAAATAAATGTTGAAGTGTGTGCATAAGTCCTTTGGTTTAGGTGTGACACTCAATTTGAGTTTTTATTGCTTTAAATGCATTTTCATCCCGAGCTGAGCGCGCTTTCTGACTTTGAATGTATCTTCATAGGAATGAGTTGTGTGGTCAAATTAATGCTCATTTAGGCTTCAGGTGGTCATCCTGAACAAAATTCATGTTGAAGTGTGTGCATAAGTCCTTTGGTTTAGGCGTGACACTCATTTTGAGTTTTTATTGCTTTAAATGCATTTTCAGCCCGAGCTGAGCACGTTTTGTGAGTTTGAATGTATCTTCATAGGAATGAGTTGTGTGGTCAAATTAATGCTCTTTAGGCTTCAGGTGGTCATCCTGAACTAAATACATGTTGAAGTGTGTGCATAAGTCCTTTTGTTTAGGCGTGACACTCAATTTGAGTTTTTATTGCTTTAAATGCATTTTCAGCCCGAGCTGAGCAAGTTTTGTGAGTTTGAATGTATCTTCATAGGAATATAGGCTTCAGGAGGTCATCCTGAACAAAATAAATGTTGAAGTGTGTGCATAAGTCCTTTGGTTTAGGTGTGACACTCAATTTGAGTTTTTATTGCTTTAAATGCATTTTCAGCCCAAGCTGAGCGCGCTTTCTGGCTTTGAATGTATCTTCATAGGAATGAGTTGTGTAGTCAAATTAATGCTCATTTAGGCTTCAGGAGGCCATCCTGAACAAAATACATGTTGAAGTGTGTGCATCAGTCCTTTGGTTTAGGCGTGACACTCAACTTGAGTTTTTATTGCTTAAAATGCATTTTCAGCCTGAGCTGAGCGCGCTTTCTGACTTTGAATGTATCTTCATAGGAATGAGTTGTGTGGTCAAATTACTGCTCATTTAGGCTTCAGGAGGTCATCCTGAACAAAATACATGTTGCAGTGTGTGCATAAGTCCTTTGGTTTAGGCGTGACACTCAATTTGAGTTTTTATTGCTATAAATGCATTTTCAGACCGAGCTGAGCGCGCTTTCTGACTTTGAATGTATCTTCATAGGAATGAGTTGTGTAGTCAAATTAATTGTCATTTAGGCTTCAGGAGGACATACTGAACTAAATACATGTTGAAGTGTGTGCATAAGTCCTTTGGTTTAGGAGTGACACTCAATTTGAGTTTTTATTGCTTTAAATGCATTTTCAGCCCGAGCTGAGCAAGTTTTGTGAGTTTGAATATATCTTCATAGGAATGAGTTGTGTGATCAAAATAATGCTCATTTAGCCTTCAGGAGGACATCCTGAATTAAGTACATGTTGAAGTGTGTGCATAAGTCCTTTGGCTTGGGCGTGACACTCAATTTGAGTTTTTATTGCTTTAAATGCATTTTCAGGCCGAGCTGAGCACGTTTTGTGAGTTTGAATGTATCTTCATAGGAATGAGTTGTGTGGTCAAATTAATGCTTATTTAGGCTTCAGGAGGTCATCCTGAACAAAATACATGTTGAAGTGTGTGCATAAGTCCTTTGGTTTAGGCGTGACACTCAATTTGAGTTTTTTATTGCTTTAAATGCATTTTCAGGCCGATCTGAGCACGTTTTGTGAGTTTGAATGTATCTTCTTATAAATGAGTTATGTGGTCAAATTAATGCTTATTTAGGCTTCAGGAGATCATCCTGTACAAAATACATGTTGAAGTGTGTGCATAAGTCCTTTGGTTTAGGCGTGACACTCAATTTGAGTTTTTATTGCTTTAAATGCATTTTCAGCCCGAGCTGAGCACGTTTTGTGAGTTTGAATGTATCTTCATAGGAATGAGTTGTGTGGTCAAATTAATGCTCATATGGTCTTCAGGAGGTCATCCTGAACAAAATAAATGTTGAAGTGTGTGCATAAGTCCTTTGGTTTAGGTGTGACACTCAATTTGAGTTTTTATTGCTTTAAATGCATTTTCATCCCGAGCTGAGCGCGCTTTCTGACTTTGAATGTATCTTCATAGGAATGAGTTGTGTTGTCAAATTAATGCTCATTTAGGCTTCAGGTGGTCATCCTGAACAAAATTCATGTTGAAGTGTGTGCATAAGTCCTTTGGTTTAGGCGTGACACTCATTTTGAGTTTTTATTGCTTTAAATGCATTTTCAGCCCGAGCTGAGCACGTTTTGTGAGTTTGAATGTATCTTCATAGGAATGAGTTGTGTGGTCAAATTAATGCTCTTTAGGCTTCAGGTGGTCATCCTGAACTAAATACATGTTGAAGTGTGTGCATAAGTCCTTTGGTTTAGGCGTGACACTCAATTTGAGTTTTTATTGCTTTAAATGCATTTTCAGCCCGAGCTGAGCGCGCTTTCTGACTTTGAATGTATCTTCATAGGAATGAGTTGTGTGGTCAAATTATTGCTCATTTAGGCTTCAGGAGGTCATCCTGAACAAAATACATGTTGAAGTGTGTGCATAAGTCCTTTGGTTTAGGCGTGACACTCATTTTGAGTTTTTATTGCTTTAAATGCATTTTCAGCCCGAGCTGAGCACGTTTTGTGAGTTTGAATGTATCTTCATAGGAATGAGTTGTGTGATCAAAACAATGCTCATTTAGGCTTCAGGAGGACATCTGAACTCAGTACATGTTGAAGTGTGTGCATAAGTCCTTTGGTTTAGGCGTGACACTCATTTTGAGTTTTTATTGCTTTAAATGCATTTTCAGCCCGAGCTGAGCACGTTTTGTGAGTTTGAATGTATCTTCATAGGAATGAGTTGTGTGGTCAAATTAATGCTCATTTAGGCTTCAGGTGGTTATCCTGAACTAAATACATGTTGAAGTGTGTGCATAAGTCCTTTGGTTTAGGCGTGACACTCAATTTGAGTTTTTATTGCTTTAAATGCATTTTCAGCCCAAGCTGAGCGCGCTTTCTGACTTTGAATGTATCTTCATAGGAATGAGTTGTGTGGTCAAATTAATGCTCATATAGGCTTCAGGAGGTCATCCTGAACAAAATACATGTTGAAGTGTGTGCATAATCCTTTGGTTTAGGTGTGACACTCAATTTGAGTTTTTATTGCTTTAAATGCATTTTCAGCCCGAGCTGAGCACGTTTTGTGAGTTTGAATGTATCTTCATAGGAATGAGTTGTGTGGTCAAATTAATGCTCATTTAGGCTTCAGGTGGTCATCCTGAACTAAATACATGTTGAAGTGTGTGCATAAGTCCTTTGGTTTAGGCGTGACACTCAATTTGAGTTTTTATTGCTTTAAATGCATTTTCAGCCCGAGCTGAGCACGTTTTGTGAGTTTGAATGTATCTTCATAGGAATGAGTTGTGTGGTCAAATTAATGCTCATTTAGGCTTCAGGTGGTCATCCTGAACTAAATACATGTTGAAGTGTGTGCATAAGTCCGTTGGTTTAGGCGTGACACTCAATTTGAGTTTTTATTGCTTTAAATGCATTTTCAGCCCGAGCTGAGCACGTTTTGTGAACTTGAATGTATCGTCATAGGAATGAGTTGTGTGGTCAAATTAATGCTCATATAGGCTTCAGGAGGTCATCCTGAACAAAATACATGTTGAAGTGTGTGCATAATCCTTTGGTTTAGGTGTGACACTCAATTTGAGTTTTTATTGCTTTAAATGCATTTTCAACCCGAGCTGAGCACGTTTTGTGAGTTTTAATGTATCTTCATAGGAATGAGTTGTGTGGTCAAATGAATGCTCATATAGGCTTCAGGAGGTCATCCTGAACAAAATACATGTTGAAGTGTGTGCATAAGTCCTTTGGTTTAGGCGTGACACTCAATTTGAGTTTTTATTGCTTTAAATGCATTTTCAGCCCGAGCTGAGCACGTTTTGTGAGTTTGAATGTATCTTCATAGGAATGAGTTGTGTGGTCAAAGTAATGCTCATTTAGGCTTCAGGTGGTCATCCTGAACAAAACACACGTTGAAGTGTGTGCATAAGTCCTTTGGTTTAGGCATGACACTCAATTTGAGTTTTTATTGCTTTAAATGCATTTTCAGCCCGAGCTGAGCACGTTTTGTGAGTTTGAATGTATCTTCATAGGAATGAGTTGTGTAGTCAAATTAATGCTCTTATGGGCTTCAGGAGGTCATCCTGAACAAAATACATGTTGAAGTGTGTGCATAAGTCCTTTGGTTTAGGCGTGACACTCAATTTGAGTTTTTATTGCTTTAAATGCATTTTCAGCCCGAGCTGAGCACGTTTTGTGAGTTTGAATGTATCTTCATAGGAATGAGTTGTGTGGTCAAGTTAATGCTCATTTAGGCTTCAGGTGGTCATCCTGAACTAAATACATGTTGAAGTGTGTGCATAAGTCCTTTGGTTTAGGCGTGACATTCAATTTGAGTTTTCATTGCTTTAAATGCATTTTCAGCCCGAGCTGAGCGCGCTTTCTGACTTTGAATGTATCTTCATAGGAATGAGTTGTGTGGTCAAATTAATGGTCATTTAGGCTTCAGGTGGTCATCCTGAACAAAATACATGTTGAAGTGTGTGCATAAGTCCTTTGGTTTAGGCGTGACACTCAATTTGAGTTTTTATTGCTTTAAATGCATTTTCAGCCCGAGCTGAGCGCGTTTTCTGACTTTGAATGTATCTTCATAGGAATGCGTTGTGTAGTCAAATTATTGCTCATTTAGGCTTCAGGAGGACATCCTGAAATAAATACATGTTGAAGTATGTGCATAAGTCCTTTGGTTTAGGCGTGACACTCAATTTGAGTTTTTATTGCTTTAAATGCATTTTGAGCCCAAGCTGAGCACATTTTGTGAGTTTGAATGTATCTTCATAGGAATGAGTTGTGTGGTCAAATTAATGCTCATTTAGGCTTCAGGTGGTCATCCTGAACAAAATACATGTTGAAGTGTGTGCATAAGTCCTTTGGTTTAGGCGTGACACTCAATTTGAGTTTTTATTGCTTTAAATGCATTTTCAGCCCGAGCTGAGCGCGCTTTCTGACTTTGAATGTATCTTCATAGGAATGAGTTGTGTGGTCAAATTATCGCTCATTTAGGCTTCAAGGAGGTCATCCTGAACAAAATACATGTTGAAGTGTGTGCATAAGTCCTTTGGTTTAGGCGTGACACTCAATTTGAGTTTTTATTGCTTAAAATGCATTTTCAGCCCGAGCTGAGCACGTTTTCTGACTTTGAATGTATCTTCATAGGAATGCGTTGTGTAGTCAAATTATTGCTCATTTAGGCTTCAGGAGGACATCCTGAAATAAATACATGTTGAAGTATGTGCATAAGTCCTTTGGTTTAGGCGTGACACTCAATTTGAGTTTTTATTGCTTTAAATGAATTTTCAGCCCGAGCTGAGCACGTTTTCTGACTTTGAATGTATCTTCATAGGAATGAGTTGTGTGGTCAAATTAATGCTCATTTAGGCTTCAGGTGGTCATCCTGAACAAAATTCATGTTGAAGTGTGTGCATAAGTCCTTTGGTTTAGGTGTGACACTCAATTTGAGTTTTCATTGCTTTAAATGCATTTTCAGCCCGAGCTGAGCACGTTTTGTGAGTTTGAATGTATCTTCATAGGAATGAGTTGTGTGGTCAAATTAATGCTCTTTAGGCTTCAGGTGGTCATCCTGAACTAAATACATGTTGAAGTGTGTGCATAAGTCCTTTGGTTTAGGTGTGACACTCAATTTGAGTTTTTATTGCTTTAAATGCATTTTCAGCCCGAGCTGAGCGCGCTTTCTGACTTTGAATGTATCTTCATAGGAATGAGTTGTGTGGTCAAATTAATGCTCATTTAGGCTTCAGGTGGTTATCCTGAACTAAATACATGTTGAAGTGTGTGCATAAGTCCTTTGGTTTAGGCGTGACACTCAATTTGAGTTTTTATTGCTTTAAATGCATTTTCAGCCCAAGCTGAGCGCGCTTTCTGACTTTGAATGTATCTTCATAGGAATGAGTTGTGTGGTCAAATTAATGCTCATATAGGCTTCAGGAGGTCATCCTGAACAAAATACATGTTGAAGTGTGTGCATAATCCTTTGGTTTAGGTGTGACACTCAATTTGAGTTTTCATTGCTTTAAATGCATTTTCAGCCCGAGCTGAGCACGTTTTGTGAGTTTGAATGTATCTTCATAGGAATGAGTTGTGTGGTCAAATTACTGCTCATTTAGGCTTCAGGAGGACATCCTGAACTAAATACATGTTGAAGTGTGTGCATAAGTCCTTTGGTTTGGGCGTGACAGTCAATTTGAGTTTTTATTGCTTTAAATGCATTTTCAGGCCGAGCTGAGCACGTTTTGTGAGTTTGAATGTATCTTCATAGGAATGAGTTGTGTGGTCAAATTACTGCTCATTTAGGCTTCAGGAGGACATCCTGAACTAAATACATGTTGAAGTGTGTGCATAAGTCCTTTGGTTTAGGCGTGACACTCAATTTGAGTTTTTATTGCTTTAAATGCATTTTCAGCCCGAGCTGAGCACGTTTTTTGAGTTAAATGTATCTTCATAGGAATGAGTTGTGTGGTCAAATTACTGCTCATTTAGGCTTCAGGAGGACATCCTGAACTAAATACATGTTGAAGTGTGTGCATAAGTCCTTTGGTTTAGGTGTGACACTCAATTTGAGTTTGTATTGCTTTAAATGCATTTTCAGCCCGAGCTGAGCACGTTTTGTGAGTTTGAATGTATCTTCATAGGAATGAGTTGTGTGGTCAAATTACTGCTCATTTAGGCTTCAGGAGGACATCCTGAACTAAATACATGTTGAAGTGTGTGCATAAGTCCTTTGGTTTGGGCGTGACAGTCAATTTGAGTTTTTATTGCTTTAAATGCATTTTCAGGCCGAGCTGAGCACGTTTTGTGAGTTTGAATGTATCTTCATAGGAATGAGTTGTGTGGTCAAATTACTGCTCATTTAGGCTTCAGGAGGACATCCTGAACTAAATACATGTTGAAGTGTGTGGATAAGTCCTTTGGTTTAGGCGTGACACTCAATTTGAGTTTTTATTGCTTTAAATGCATTTTCAGCCCGAGCTGAGCACGTTTTGTGAGTTTGAATGTATCTTCATAGGAATGAGTTGTGTGATCAAAACAATGCTCATTTAGGCTTCAGGAGGACATCTGAACTCAGTACATGTTGAAGTGCGTGCATAAGTCCTATGGTTTAGGCGTGACACTCAATTTGAGTTTTTATTGCTTTAAATGCATTTTCAACACGAGCTGAGCACGTTTTCTGAGTTTGAATGTATCTTCATAGGAAAGAGTTGTGTGGTCAAATTAATGCTTATTTCGGCTTCAGGAGGACATCCTGAACTAAATACATGTTCAAGTGTGTGCATAAGTCCTTTGGTTTAGGCGTGACACTCAATTTGAGTTTTTTTTTTGCTTTAAATGCATTTTCTGCCCAAGCTGAGCACGTTTTTTGAGTTAAATGTATCTTCATAGGAATGAGTTGTGTGGTCAAATTACTGCTCATTTAGGCTTCAGGAGGACATCCTGAACTAAATACATGTTGAAGTGTGTGCATAAGTCCTTTTGTTTAGGTGTGACACTCAATTTGAGTTTGTATTGCTTTAAATGCATTTTCAGCCCGAGCTGAGCACGTTTTGTGAGTTTGAATGTATCTTCATAGGAATGAGTTGTGTGGTCAAATTACTGCTCATTTAGGCTTCAGGAGGTCATCCTGAACAAAATACATGTTGACGTGTGTGCAGAAGTCCTTTGGTTTAGGTGTGACACTAAATTTGAGTTTTTATTGCTTTGAATGCATTTTCAGCCCGACCTGAGCGCGCTTTCTGACTTTGAATGTATCTTCATAGGAATGAGTTGTGTAGTCAAATTAATGCTCATTTAGGCTTCAGGAGGACATCCTGAACTAAATACATGTTGAAGTGTGTGCAAAAGTCCTTTGTTTTGGGTGTGACACTCAATTTGAGTTTTTATTGCTTTAAATGCATTTTCAGGCCAAGCTGAGCACGTTTTGTGAGTTTAAATGTATCTTCATAGGAATGAGTTGTGTGGTCAAATTACTGCTCATTTAGGCTTCAGGAGGACATCCTGAACTAAATACATGTGGAAGTGTGGGCACAAGTCCTTTGGTTTAGGCGTGACACTCAATTTGAGTTTTTATTGCTTTAAATGCATTTTCAGCCCGAGCTGAGCACGTTTTTTGAGTTTGAATGTATCTTCATAGGAATGAGTTGTGTGGTCAAATTACTGCTCATTTAGGCTTCAGGAGGACATCCTGAACTAAATACATGTTGAAGTGTGGGCATAAGTCCTTTGGTTTAGGCGTGACACTCAATTTGAGTTTTTATTGCTTTAAATGCATTTTCAGCCCGAGCTGAGCACGTTTTGTGACTTTGAATGTATCTTCATTGGAATGAGTTGTGTGATCAAAAATATGCTCATTTAGGCTTCAGGAGGACATCCTGAACTCAGTACATGTTGAAGTGTGTGCATAAGTCCTTTGGTTTGGGCGCGACACTCAATTTGAGTTTTTATTGCTTTAAATGCATTTTCAGGCCGAGCTGAGCACGTTTTGTGACTTTGAATGTATCTTCATTGGAATGAGTTGTGTAGTCAAATTAATGCTCATTTATGCTTCAGGAGGCCATTCTGAACAAAAGACATGTTGAAGTGTGTGCATCAGTCCTTTGGTTTAGGCGTGACACTCAATATGAGTTTTTATTGCTTTAAATGCATTTTCAGCCCGAGCTGAGCGCGCTTTCTGACTTTGAATGTATCTTCATAGGAATGAGTTGTGTAGTCAAATTAATGCTCATTTAGGCTTCAGGATTCCATCCTGAACAAAACACATGTTGAAGTGTGTGCATCAGTCCTTTGGTTTAGGCGTGACACTCAATTTGAGTTTTTATTGCTTTAAATGCGTTTTTTGCCAAGCTGAGCACGTTTTTTGAGTTTGAATGTATCTTCATAGGAATGAGTTGTGTGATCAAATTAATGCTCATTTAGGCTTCAGGAGGACATCCTGAACTAAGTACATGTTGAAGTGTGTGCATAAGTCCCTTGGTTTGGGCGTGACACTCAATTTGAGTTTTTATTGCTTTAAATGCATTTTCAGGCCGAGCTGAGCACGTTTTGTGAGTTGGAATGTATCTTCATAGGAATGAGTTGTGTGGTCAAATTAATGCTCATTTAGGCTTCAGGAGGTCATCCTGAACAAAATACATGTTGAAGTGTGTGCATAAGTCCTTTGGTTTAGGCGTGACACTCAATTTGAGTTTTTATTGCTTTAAATGCATTTTCAGCCCGAGCTGAGCACGTTTTTGGAGTTTGAATGTATCTTCATAGGAATGAGTTGTGTGGTCAAATTAATGCTTATTTAGGCTTCAGGAGGACATCCTGAACTAAATACATGTTCAAGTGTGTGCATAAGTCCTTTGGTTTAGGCGTGACACTCAATTTGAGTTTTTATCGCTTTAAATGCATTTTCAGCCCGAGCTGAGCACGTTTTGTGAGTTTGAATGTATCTTCATAGGAATGAGTTTTGTGGTCAAATTAATGCTCATATAGGCTTCAGGAGGTCATCCTGAACAAAATACATGTTAAAGTGTGTGCATAGGTCCTTTGGTTTAGGTGTGACACTCAATTTGAGTTTTTAATGCTTTAAATGCATTTTCAACACGAGCTGAGCACGTTTTCTGAGTTTGAATGTATCTTCATAGTAATGAGTTGTGTGGTCAAATTAATGCTTATTTAGGCTTCAGGAGGACATCCTGAACTAAATACATGTTCAAGTGTGTGCATAAGTCCTTTGGTTTAGGTGTGACACTCAATTTGAGTTTTTTTTTTGCTTTAAATGCATTTTCTGCCCAAGCTGAGCACGTTTTTTGAGTTAAATGTATCTTCATAGGAATGAGTTGTGTGGTCAAATTACTGCTCATTTAGGCTTCAGGAGGACATCCTGAACAAAATACACGTTGAAGTGTGTGCATAAGTCCTTTGGTTTAGGTGTGACACTCAATTTGAGTTTGTATTGCTTTAAATGCATTTTCAGCCCGAGCTGAGCACGTTTTGTGAGTTTGAATGTATCTTCATAGGAATGAGTTGTGTGGTCAAATTACTGCTCATTTAGGCTTCAGGAGGACATCCTGAACTAAATACATGTTGAAGTGTGTGCATAAGTCCTTTGGTTTAGGCGTGACACTCAATTTGAGTTTTTATTGCTTTAAATGCATTTTCAGCCCGAGCTGAGCACGTTTTGTGAGTTTGAATGTATCTTCATAGGAATGAGTTGTGTGATCAAAACAATGCTCATTTAGGCTTCAGGAGGACATCTGAACTCAGTACATGTTGAAGTGCGTGCATAAGTCCTATGGTTTAGGCGTGACACTCAATTTGAGTTTTTATTGCTTTAAATGCATTTTCAGCCCGAGCTGAGCACGTTTTGTGAGTTTGAATGTATCTTCATAGTAATGAGTTGTGTGGTCAAATTAATGCTCATATAGGCTTCAGGCGGTCATCCTGAACATAATACATGTTCAAGTGCGTGCATAAGTCCTTTGGTTTAGGCGTGACACTCAATTTGAGTTTTTATTGCGAAATGCATTTTCAGGCCGAGCTGAGCACGTTTTCTGAGTTTGAATGTATCTTCATAGGAATGAGGGTTGTGGTCAAATTAATGCTCATTTAGGCTTCAGGATGTCATCCTGAACAAAATACATGTTGAAGTGTGTGCATAAGTCCTTTTGTTTAGGCGTGACACTCAATTTGAGTTTTTATTGCTTTAAATGCATTTTCAGCCCGAGCTGAGCAAGTTTTGTGAGTTTGAATGTATCTTCATAGGAATATAGGCTTCAGGAGGTCATCCTGAACAAAATAAATGTTGAAGTGTGTGCATAAGTCCTTTGGTTTAGGTGTGACACTCAATTTGAGTTTTTATTGCTTTAAATGCATTTTCAGCCCGAGCTGAGCGCGCTTTCTGGCTTTGAATGTATCTTCATAGGAATGAGTTGTGTGGTCAAATTACTGCTCATTTAGGCTTCAGGAGGTCATCCTGAACAAAATACATGTTGCAGTGTGTGCATAAGTCCTTTGGTTTAGGAGTGACACTCAATTTGAGTTTTTATTGCTTTAAATGCATTTTCAGCCCGAGCTGAGCACGTTTTGTGAGTTTGAATGTATCTTCTTAGGAATGAGTTATGTGGTCAAATTAATGCTTATTTAGGCTTCAGGAGGTCATCCTGAACAAAATACATGTTGAAGTGTGTGCATAAGTTCTTTGGTTTAGGCGTGACACTGAATTTGAGTTTTTATTGCTTTAAATGCATTTTCAGCCCGAGCTGAGCACGTTTTGTGAGTTTGAATGTATCTTCTTAGGAATGAGTTATGTGGTCAAATTAATGCTTATTTAGGCTTCAGGAGGTCATCCTGAACAAAATACATGTTGAAGTGTGTGCATAAGTTCTTTGGTTTAGGCGTGACACTGAATTTGAGTTTTTATTGCTTTAAATGCATTTTCAGCCCGAGCTGAGCACGTTTTGTGAGTTTGAATGTATCTTCATAGGAATGAGTTGTGTGGTCAAATTAATGCTCATATGGTCTTCAGGAGGTCATCCTGAACAAAATAAATGTTGAAGTGTGTGCATCAGTCCTTTGGTTTAGGCGTGACACTCAACTTGAGTTTTTATTGCTTAAAATGCATTTTCAGCCTGAGCTGAGCGCGCTTTCTGACTTTGAATGTATCTTCATAGGAATGAGTTGTGTGGTCAAATTACTGCTCATTTAGGCTTCAGGAGGTCATCCTGAACAAAATACATGTTGCAGTGTGTGCATAAGTCCTTTGGTTTAGGCGTGACACTCAATTTGAGTTTTTATTGCTATAAATGCATTTTCAGACCGAGCTGAGCGCGCTTTCTGACTTTGAATGTATCTTCATAGGAATGAGTTGTGTGATCAAAATAATGCTCATTTAGCCTTCAGGAGGACATCCTGAATTAAGTACATGTTGAAGTGTGTGCATAAGTCCTTTGGCTTGGGCGTGACACTCAATTTGAGTTTTTATTGCTTTAAATGCATTTTCAGGCCGAGCTGAGCACGTTTTGTGAGTTTGAATGTATCTTCATAGGAATGAGTTGTGTGGTCAAATTAATGCTTATTTAGGCTTCAGGAGGTCATCCTGAACAAAATACATGTTGAAGTGTGTGCATAAGTCCTTTGGTTTAGGCGTGACACTCAATTTGAGTTTTTATTGCTTTAAATGCATTTTCAGGCCGAGCTGAGCACGTTTTGTGAGTTTGAATGTATCTTCTTAGGAATGAGTTATGTGGTCAAATTAATGCTTATTTAGGCTTCAGGAGGTCATCCTGAACAAAATACATGTTGAAGTGTGTGCATAAGTTCTTTGGTTTAGGCGTGACACTGAATTTGAGTTTTTATTGCTTTAAATGCATTTTCAGCCCGAGCTGAGCACGTTTTGTGAGTTTGAATGTATCTTCATAGGAATGAGTTGTGTGGTCAAATTAATGCTCATATGGTCTTCAGGAGGTCATCCTGAACAAAATAAATGTTGAAGTGTGTGCATAAGTCCTTTGGTTTAGGTGTGACACTCAATTTGAGTTTTTATTGCTTTAAATGCATTTTCATCCCGAGCTGAGCGCGCTTTCTGACTTTGAATGTATCTTCATAGGAATGAGTTGTGTGGTCAAATTAATGCTCATTTAGGCTTCAGGTGGTCATCCTGAACAAAATTCATGTTGAAGTGTGTGCATAAGTCCTTTGGTTTAGGCGTGACACTCATTTTGAGTTTTTATTGCTTTAAATGCATTTTCAGCCCGAGCTGAGCACGTTTTGTGAGTTTGAATGTATCTTCATAGGAATGAGTTGTGTGGTCAAATTAATGCTCTTTAGGCTTCAGGTGGTCATCCTGAACTAAATACATGTTGAAGTGTGTGCATAAGTCCTTTTGTTTAGGCGTGACACTCAATTTGAGTTTTTATTGCTTTAAATGCATTTTCAGCCCGAGCTGAGCAAGTTTTGTGAGTTTGAATGTATCTTCATAGGAATATAGGCTTCAGGAGGTCATCCTGAACAAAATAAATGTTGAAGTGTGTGCATAAGTCCTTTGGTTTAGGTGTGACACTCAATTTGAGTTTTTATTGCTTTAAATGCATTTTCAGCCCAAGCTGAGCGCGCTTTCTGGCTTTGAATGTATCTTCATAGGAATGAGTTGTGTAGTCAAATTAATGCTCATTTAGGCTTCAGGAGGCCATCCTGAACAAAATACATGTTGAAGTGTGTGCATCAGTCCTTTGGTTTAGGCGTGACACTCAACTTGAGTTTTTATTGCTTAAAATGCATTTTCAGCCTGAGCTGAGCGCGCTTTCTGACTTTGAATGTATCTTCATAGGAATGAGTTGTGTGGTCAAATTACTGCTCATTTAGGCTTCAGGAGGTCATCCTGAACAAAATACATGTTGCAGTGTGTGCATAAGTCCTTTGGTTTAGGCGTGACACTCAATTTGAGTTTTTATTGCTATAAATGCATTTTCAGACCGAGCTGAGCGCGCTTTCTGACTTTGAATGTATCTTCATAGGAATGAGTTGTGTAGTCAAATTAATTGTCATTTAGGCTTCAGGAGGACATACTGAACTAAATACATGTTGAAGTGTGTGCATAAGTCCTTTGGTTTAGGAGTGACACTCAATTTGAGTTTTTATTGCTTTAAATGCATTTTCAGCCCGAGCTGAGCAAGTTTTGTGAGTTTGAATATATCTTCATAGGAATGAGTTGTGTGATCAAAATAATGCTCATTTAGCCTTCAGGAGGACATCCTGAATTAAGTACATGTTGAAGTGTGTGCATAAGTCCTTTGGCTTGGGCGTGACACTCAATTTGAGTTTTTATTGCTTTAAATGCATTTTCAGGCCGAGCTGAGCACGTTTTGTGAGTTTGAATGTATCTTCATAGGAATGAGTTGTGTGGTCAAATTAATGCTTATTTAGGCTTCAGGAGGTCATCCTGAACAAAATACATGTTGAAGTGTGTGCATAAGTCCTTTGGTTTAGGCGTGACACTCAATTTGAGTTTTTTATTGCTTTAAATGCATTTTCAGGCCGATCTGAGCACGTTTTGTGAGTTTGAATGTATCTTCTTATAAATGAGTTATGTGGTCAAATTAATGCTTATTTAGGCTTCAGGAGATCATCCTGTACAAAATACATGTTGAAGTGTGTGCATAAGTCCTTTGGTTTAGGCGTGACACTCAATTTGAGTTTTTATTGCTTTAAATGCATTTTCAGCCCGAGCTGAGCACGTTTTGTGAGTTTGAATGTATCTTCATAGGAATGAGTTGTGTGGTCAAATTAATGCTCATATGGTCTTCAGGAGGTCATCCTGAACAAAATAAATGTTGAAGTGTGTGCATAAGTCCTTTGGTTTAGGTGTGACACTCAATTTGAGTTTTTATTGCTTTAAATGCATTTTCATCCCGAGCTGAGCGCGCTTTCTGACTTTGAATGTATCTTCATAGGAATGAGTTGTGTTGTCAAATTAATGCTCATTTAGGCTTCAGGTGGTCATCCTGAACAAAATTCATGTTGAAGTGTGTGCATAAGTCCTTTGGTTTAGGCGTGACACTCATTTTGAGTTTTTATTGCTTTAAATGCATTTTCAGCCCGAGCTGAGCACGTTTTGTGAGTTTGAATGTATCTTCATAGGAATGAGTTGTGTGGTCAAATTAATGCTCTTTAGGCTTCAGGTGGTCATCCTGAACTAAATACATGTTGAAGTGTGTGCATAAGTCCTTTGGTTTAGGCGTGACACTCAATTTGAGTTTTTATTGCTTTAAATGCATTTTCAGCCCGAGCTGAGCGCGCTTTCTGACTTTGAATGTATCTTCATAGGAATGAGTTGTGTGGTCAAATTATTGCTCATTTAGGCTTCAGGAGGTCATCCTGAACAAAATACATGTTGAAGTGTGTGCATAAGTCCTTTGGTTTAGGCGTGACACTCATTTTGAGTTTTTATTGCTTTAAATGCATTTTCAGCCCGAGCTGAGCACGTTTTGTGAGTTTGAATGTATCTTCATAGGAATGAGTTGTGTGATCAAAACAATGCTCATTTAGGCTTCAGGAGGACATCTGAACTCAGTACATGTTGAAGTGTGTGCATAAGTCCTTTGGTTTAGGCGTGACACTCATTTTGAGTTTTTATTGCTTTAAATGCATTTTCAGCCCGAGCTGAGCACGTTTTGTGAGTTTGAATGTATCTTCATAGGAATGAGTTGTGTGGTCAAATTAATGCTCATTTAGGCTTCAGGTGGTTATCCTGAACTAAATACATGTTGAAGTGTGTGCATAAGTCCTTTGGTTTAGGCGTGACACTCAATTTGAGTTTTTATTGCTTTAAATGCATTTTCAGCCCAAGCTGAGCGCGCTTTCTGACTTTGAATGTATCTTCATAGGAATGAGTTGTGTGGTCAAATTAATGCTCATATAGGCTTCAGGAGGTCATCCTGAACAAAATACATGTTGAAGTGTGTGCATAATCCTTTGGTTTAGGTGTGACACTCAATTTGAGTTTTTATTGCTTTAAATGCATTTTCAGCCCGAGCTGAGCACGTTTTGTGAGTTTGAATGTATCTTCATAGGAATGAGTTGTGTGGTCAAATTAATGCTCATTTAGGCTTCAGGTGGTCATCCTGAACTAAATACATGTTGAAGTGTGTGCATAAGTCCTTTGGTTTAGGCGTGACACTCAATTTGAGTTTTTATTGCTTTAAATGCATTTTCAGCCCGAGCTGAGCACGTTTTGTGAGTTTGAATGTATCTTCATAGGAATGAGTTGTGTGGTCAAATTAATGCTCATTTAGGCTTCAGGTGGTCATCCTGAACTAAATACATGTTGAAGTGTGTGCATAAGTCCGTTGGTTTAGGCGTGACACTCAATTTGAGTTTTTATTGCTTTAAATGCATTTTCAGCCCGAGCTGAGCACGTTTTGTGAACTTGAATGTATCGTCATAGGAATGAGTTGTGTGGTCAAATTAATGCTCATATAGGCTTCAGGAGGTCATCCTGAACAAAATACATGTTGAAGTGTGTGCATAATCCTTTGGTTTAGGTGTGACACTCAATTTGAGTTTTTATTGCTTTAAATGCATTTTCAACCCGAGCTGAGCACGTTTTGTGAGTTTTAATGTATCTTCATAGGAATGAGTTGTGTGGTCAAATGAATGCTCATATAGGCTTCAGGAGGTCATCCTGAACAAAATACATGTTGAAGTGTGTGCATAAGTCCTTTGGTTTAGGCGTGACACTCAATTTGAGTTTTTATTGCTTTAAATGCATTTTCAGCCCGAGCTGAGCACGTTTTGTGAGTTTGAATGTATCTTCATAGGAATGAGTTGTGTGGTCAAAGTAATGCTCATTTAGGCTTCAGGTGGTCATCCTGAACAAAACACACGTTGAAGTGTGTGCATAAGTCCTTTGGTTTAGGCATGACACTCAATTTGAGTTTTTATTGCTTTAAATGCATTTTCAGCCCGAGCTGAGCACGTTTTGTGAGTTTGAATGTATCTTCATAGGAATGAGTTGTGTAGTCAAATTAATGCTCTTATGGGCTTCAGGAGGTCATCCTGAACAAAATACATGTTGAAGTGTGTGCATAAGTCCTTTGGTTTAGGCGTGACACTCAATTTGAGTTTTTATTGCTTTAAATGCATTTTCAGCCCGAGCTGAGCACGTTTTGTGAGTTTGAATGTATCTTCATAGGAATGAGTTGTGTGGTCAAGTTAATGCTCATTTAGGCTTCAGGTGGTCATCCTGAACTAAATACATGTTGAAGTGTGTGCATAAGTCCTTTGGTTTAGGCGTGACATTCAATTTGAGTTTTCATTGCTTTAAATGCATTTTCAGCCCGAGCTGAGCGCGCTTTCTGACTTTGAATGTATCTTCATAGGAATGAGTTGTGTGGTCAAATTAATGGTCATTTAGGCTTCAGGTGGTCATCCTGAACAAAATACATGTTGAAGTGTGTGCATAAGTCCTTTGGTTTAGGCGTGACACTCAATTTGAGTTTTTATTGCTTTAAATGCATTTTCAGCCCGAGCTGAGCGCGTTTTCTGACTTTGAATGTATCTTCATAGGAATGCGTTGTGTAGTCAAATTATTGCTCATTTAGGCTTCAGGAGGACATCCTGAAATAAATACATGTTGAAGTATGTGCATAAGTCCTTTGGTTTAGGCGTGACACTCAATTTGAGTTTTTATTGCTTTAAATGCATTTTGAGCCCAAGCTGAGCACATTTTGTGAGTTTGAATGTATCTTCATAGGAATGAGTTGTGTGGTCAAATTAATGCTCATTTAGGCTTCAGGTGGTCATCCTGAACAAAATACATGTTGAAGTGTGTGCATAAGTCCTTTGGTTTAGGCGTGACACTCAATTTGAGTTTTTATTGCTTTAAATGCATTTTCAGCCCGAGCTGAGCGCGCTTTCTGACTTTGAATGTATCTTCATAGGAATGAGTTGTGTGGTCAAATTATCGCTCATTTAGGCTTCAAGGAGGTCATCCTGAACAAAATACATGTTGAAGTGTGTGCATAAGTCCTTTGGTTTAGGCGTGACACTCAATTTGAGTTTTTATTGCTTAAAATGCATTTTCAGCCCGAGCTGAGCACGTTTTCTGACTTTGAATGTATCTTCATAGGAATGCGTTGTGTAGTCAAATTATTGCTCATTTAGGCTTCAGGAGGACATCCTGAAATAAATACATGTTGAAGTATGTGCATAAGTCCTTTGGTTTAGGCGTGACACTCAATTTGAGTTTTTATTGCTTTAAATGAATTTTCAGCCCGAGCTGAGCACGTTTTCTGACTTTGAATGTATCTTCATAGGAATGAGTTGTGTGGTCAAATTAATGCTCATTTAGGCTTCAGGTGGTCATCCTGAACAAAATTCATGTTGAAGTGTGTGCATAAGTCCTTTGGTTTAGGTGTGACACTCAATTTGAGTTTTCATTGCTTTAAATGCATTTTCAGCCCGAGCTGAGCACGTTTTGTGAGTTTGAATGTATCTTCATAGGAATGAGTTGTGTGGTCAAATTAATGCTCTTTAGGCTTCAGGTGGTCATCCTGAACTAAATACATGTTGAAGTGTGTGCATAAGTCCTTTGGTTTAGGTGTGACACTCAATTTGAGTTTTTATTGCTTTAAATGCATTTTCAGCCCGAGCTGAGCGCGCTTTCTGACTTTGAATGTATCTTCATAGGAATGAGTTGTGTGGTCAAATTAATGCTCATTTAGGCTTCAGGTGGTTATCCTGAACTAAATACATGTTGAAGTGTGTGCATAAGTCCTTTGGTTTAGGCGTGACACTCAATTTGAGTTTTTATTGCTTTAAATGCATTTTCAGCCCAAGCTGAGCGCGCTTTCTGACTTTGAATGTATCTTCATAGGAATGAGTTGTGTGGTCAAATTAATGCTCATATAGGCTTCAGGAGGTCATCCTGAACAAAATACATGTTGAAGTGTGTGCATAATCCTTTGGTTTAGGTGTGACACTCAATTTGAGTTTTCATTGCTTTAAATGCATTTTCAGCCCGAGCTGAGCACGTTTTGTGAGTTTGAATGTATCTTCATAGGAATGAGTTGTGTGGTCAAATTAATGCTCTTTAGGCTTCAGGTGGTCATCCTGAACTAAATACATGTTGAAGTGTGTGCATAAGTCCTTTGGTTTAGGCGTGACACTCAATTTGAGTTTTTATTGCTTTAAATGCATTATCAGCCCGAGCTGAGCACGTTTTGTGAGTTTGAATGTATCTTCATAGGAATGAGTTGTGTGGTCAAATTAATGCTCATTTAGGCTTCAGGTGGTCATCCTGAACTAAATACATGTTGAAGTGTGTGCATAAGTCCTTTGGTTTAGGCGTGACACTCAATTTGAGTTTTTATTGCTTTAAATGCATTTTCAGCCCGAGCTGAGCACGTTTTGTGAGTTTGAATGTATCTTCATAGGAATGAGTTGTGTGGTCAAATTAATGCTCATTTAGGCTTCAGGTGGTCATCCTGAACTAAATACATGTTGAAGTGTGTGCATAAGTCCGTTGGTTTAGGCGTGACACTCAATTTGAGTTTTTATTGCTTTAAATGCATTTTCAGCCCGAGCTGAGCACGTTTTGTGAACTTGAATGTATCTTCATAGGAATGAGTTGTGTGGTCAAATTAATGCTCATATAGGCTTCAGGAGGTCATCCTGAACAAAATACATGTTGAAGTGTGTGCATAATCCTTTGGTTTAGGTGTGACACTCAATTTGAGTTTTTATTGCTTTAAATGCATTTTCAGCCCGAGCTGAGGACGTTTTGTGAGTTTTAATGTATCTTCATAGGAATGAGTTGTGTGGTCAAATTAATGCTCATATGGGCTTCAGGAGGTCATCCTGAACAAAATACATGTTGAAGTGTGTGCATAAGTCCTTTGGTTTAGGCGTGACACTCAATTTGAGTTTTTATTGCTTTAAATGCATTTTCAGCCCGAGATGAGCACGTTTTGTGAGTTTGAATGTATCTTCATAGGAATGAGTTGTGTGGTCAAATTAATGCTCATATGGGCTTCAGGAGGTCATCCTGAACAAAATACATGTTGAAGTGTGTGCATAAGTCCTTTGGTTTAGGCGTGACACTCAATTTGAGCTTTTATTGCTTTAAATGCATTTTCAGCCCGAGTTGAGCACGTTTTGTGAGTTTGAATGTATCTTCATAGGAATGAGTTGTGTGGTCAAATTAATGCTCATATAGGCTTCAGGAGGCCATCCTGAACAAAATACATGTTGAAGTGTGTGCATAAGTCCTTTGGTTTAGGCGTGACACTCAATTTGAGTTTTTATTGCTTTAAATGCATTTTCAGCCCGAGCTGAGCACGTTTTGTGAGTTTGAATGTATCTTCATAGGAATGAGTTGTGTGGTCAAATTAATGCTCATATGGGCTTCAGGAGGTCATCCTGAACAAAATACATGTTGAAGTGTGTGCATAAGTCCTTTGGTTTAGGTGTGACACTCAATTTGAGTTTTTATTGCTTTAAATGCATTTTCAGCCCGAGCTGAGCACGTTTTTTGAGTTTGAATGTATCTTCATAGGAATGAGTTGTGTGGTCAAATTATTGCTCATTTAGGCTACAGGAGGTCATCCTGAAAAAAAAAACATGTTGAAGTGTGTGCATAAGTCCTTTGGTTTAGGCGTGACACTCAATTTGAGTTTTTATTGCTTTAAATGCATTTTCAGCCCGAGCTGAGCACGTTTTGTGAGTTTGAATGTATCTTCATAGAATGAGTTGTGTGGTCAAATTAATGCTCATTTAGGCTTCAGGAGGTCATCCTGAACAAAATACATGTTGAAGTGTGTGCATAAGTCCTTTGGTTTAGGTGTGACACTCAATTTGAGTTTTTGTTGCTTTAAATGCATTTTCAGCCCGAGCTGAGCGCGCTTTCTGACTTTGAATGTATCTTCATAGGAATGAGTTGTGTGGTCAAATTATCGCTCATTTAGGCTTCAAGGAGGTCATCCTGAACAAAATACATGTTGAAGTGTGTGCATAAGTCCTTTGGTTTAGGCGTGACACTCAATTTGAGTTTTTATTGCTTTAAATGCATTTTCAGCCCAAGCTGAGCACGTTTTGTGAGTTTGAATGTATCTTCATAGGAATGAGTTGTGTGGTCAAAGTAATGCTCATTTAGGCTTCAGGTGGTCATCCTGAACAAAACACACGTTGAAGTGTGTGCATAAGTCCTTTGGCTTGGGCGTGACACTCAATTTGAGTTTTTATTGCTTTAAATGCATTTTCAGGCCGAGCTGAGCACGTTTTGTGAGTTTGAATGTATCTTCATAGGAATGAGTTGTGTGGTCAAATTAATGCTTATTTAGGCTTCAGGAGGTCATCCTGAACAAAATACATGTTGAAGTGTGTGCATAAGTCCTTTGGTTTAGGCGTGACACTCAATTTGAGTTTTTATTGCTTTAAATGCATTTTCAGGCCGAGCTGAGCACGTTTTGTGAGTTTGAATGTATCTTCTTAGGAATGAGTTATGTGGTCAAATTAATGCTTATTTAGGCTTCAGGAGGTCATCCTGAACAAAATACATGTTGAAGTGTGTGCATAAGTTCTTTGGTTTAGGCGTGACACTCAATTTGAGTTTTTATTGCTTTAAATGCATTTTCAGCCCGAGCTGAGCACGTTTTGTGAGTTTGAATGTATCTTCATAGGAATGAGTTGTGTGGTCAAATTAATGCTCATATGGTCTTCAGGAGGTCATCCTGAACAAAATAAATGTTGAAGTGTGTGCATAAGTCCTTTGGTTTAGGTGTGACACTCAATTTGAGTTTTTATTGCTTTAAATGCATTTTCATCCCGAGCTGAGCGCGCTTTCTGACTTTGAATGTATCTTCATAGGAATGAGTTGTGTGGTCAAATTAATGCTCATTTAGGCTTCAGGTGGTCATCCTGAACAAAATACATGTTGAAGTGTGTGCATAAGTCCTTTGGTTTAGGCGTGACTCTCATTTTGAGTTTTTATTGCTTTAAATGCATTTTCAGGCCGAGCTGAGCACGTTTTGTGAGTTTGAATGTATCTTCATAGAATGAGTTGTGTGGTCAAATTAATGCTCATATGGTCTTCAGGAGGTCATCCTGAACAAAATAAATGTTGAAGTGTGTGCATAAGTCCTTTGGTTTAGGTGTGACACTCAATTTGAGTTTTTATTGCTTTAAATGCATTTTCATCCCGAGCTGAGCGCGCTTTCTGACTTTGAATGTATCTTCATAGGAATGAGTTGTGTGGTCAAATTAATGCTCATTTAGGCTTCAGGTGGTCATCCTGAACAAAATTCATGTTGAAGTGTGTGCATAAGTCCTTTGGTTTAGGCGTGACACTCATTTTGAGTTTTTATTGCTTTAAATGCATTTTCAGCCCGAGCTGAGCACGTTTTGTGAGTTTGAATGTATCTTCATAGGAATGAGTTGTGTGGTCAAATTAATGCTCTTTAGGCTTCAGGTGGTCATCCTGAACTAAATACATGTTGAAGTGTGTGCATAAGTCCTTTGGTTTAGGCGTGACACTCAATTTGAGTTTTTATTGCTTTAAATGCATTTTCAGCCCGAGCTGAGCGCGCTTTCTGACTTTGAATGTATCTTCATAGGAATGAGTTGTGTGGTCAAATTATTGCTCATTTAGGCTTCAGGAGGTCATCCTGAACAAGATACATGTTGAAGTGTGTGCATAAGTCCTTTGGTTTAGGCGTGACTCTCATTTTGAGTTTTTATTGCTTTAAATGCATTTTCAGCCCGAGCTGAGCACGTTTTGTGAGTTTGAATGTATCTTCATAGGAATGAGTTGTGTGGTCAAATTAATGCTCATTTAGGCTTCAGGTGGTTATCCTGAACTAAATACATGTTGAAGTGTGTGCATAAGTCCTTTGGTTTAGGCGTGACACTCAATTTGAGTTTTTATTGCTTTAAATGCATTTTCAGCCCGAGCTGAGCGCGCTTTCTGACTTTGAATGTATCTTCATAGGAATGAGTTGTGTGGTCAAATTAATGCTCATATAGGCTTCAGGAGGTCATCCTGAACAAAATACATGTTGAAGTGTGTGCATAATCCTTTGGTTTAGGTGTGACACTCAATTTGAGTTTTTATTGCTTTAAATGCATTTTCAGCCCGAGCTGAGCACGTTTTGTGAGTTTGAATGTATCTTCATAGGAATGAGTTGTGTGGTCAAATTAATGCTCATTTAGGCTTCAGGTGGTCATCCTGAACTAAATACATGTTGAAGTGTGTGCATAAGTCCTTTGGTTTAGGCGTGACACTCAATTTGAGTTTTTATTGCTTTAAATGCATTTTCAGCCCGAGCTGAGCACGTTTTGTGAGTTTGAATGTATCTTCATAGGAATGAGTTGTGTGGTCAAATTAATGCTCATTTAGGCTTCAGTAGGTCATCCTGAACTAAATACATGTTGAAGTGTGTGCATAAGTCCGTTGGTTTAGGCGTGACACTCAATTTGAGTTTTTATTGCTTTAAATGCATTTTCAGCCCGAGCTGAGCACGTTTTGTGAACTTGAATGTATCTTCATAGGAATGAGTTGTGTGGTCAAATTAATGCTCATATAGGCTTCAGGAGGTCATCCTGAACAAAATACATGTTGAAGTGTGTGCATAATCCTTTGGTTTAGGTGTGACACTCAATTTGAGTTTGTATTGCTTTAAATGCATTTTCAACCCGAGCTGAGCACGTTTTGTGAGTTTTAATGTATCTTCATAGGAATGAGTTGTGTGGTCAAATGAATGCTCATATAGGCTTCAGGAGGTCATCCTGAACAAAATACATGTTGAAGTGTGTGCATAAGTCCTTTGGTTTAGGTGTGACACTCAATTTGAGTTTTTGTTGCTTTAAATGCATTTTCAGCCCGAGCTGAGCGCGCTTTCTGACTTTGAATGTATCTTCATAGGAATGAGTTGTGTGGTCAAATTATCGCTCATTTAGGCTTCAAGGAGGTCATCCTGAACAAAATACATGTTGAAGTGTGTGCATAAGTCCTTTGGTTTAGGCGTGACACTCAATTTGAGTTTTTATTGCTTTAAATGCATTTTCAGCCCGAGCTGAGCACGTTTTGTGAGTTTGAATGTATCTTCATAGGAATGAGTTGTGTGGTCAAAGTAATGCTCATTTAGGCTTCAGGTGGTCATCCTGAACAAAACACACGTTGAAGTGTGTGCAAAAGTCCTTTGGTTTAGGCATGACACTCAATTTGAGTTTTTATTGCTTTAAATGCATTTTCAGCCCGAGCTGAGCACGTTTTGTGAGTTTGAATGTATCTTCATAGGAATGAGTTGTGTAGTCAAATTAATGCTCTTATGGGCTTCAGGAGGTCATCCTGAACAAAATACATGTTGAAGTGTGTGCATAAGTCCTTTGGTTTAGGCGTGACACTCAATTTGAGTTTTTATTGCTTTAAATGCATTTTCAGCCCGAGCTGAGCACGTTTTGTGAGTTTGAATGTATGTTCATAGGAATGAGTTGTGTGGTCAAGTTAATGCTCATTTAGGCTTCAGGTGGTCATCCTGAACTAAATACATGTTGAAGTGTGTGCATAAGTCCTTTGGTTTAGGCGTGACATTCAATTTGAGTTTTCATTGCTTTAAATGCATTTTCAGCCCGAGCTGAGCGCGCTTTCTGACTTTGAATGTATCTTCATAGGAATGAGTTGTGTGGTCAAATTAATGGTCATTTAGGCTTCAGGTGGTCATCCTGAACAAAATACATGTTGAAGTGTGTGCATAAGTCCTTTGGTTTAGGCGTGACACTCAATTTGAGTTTTTATTGCTTTAAATGCATTTTCAGCCCGAGCTGAGCGCGTTTTCTGACTTTGAATGTATCTTCATAGGAATGCGTTGTGTAGTCAAATTATTGCTCATTTAGGCTTCAGGAGGACATCCTGAACTAAATACATGTTGAAGTGTGTGCATAAGTCCTTTGGTTTAGGCGTGACACTCAATTTGAGTTTTTATTGCTTTAAATGCATTTTCAGCCCAAGCTGAGCGCGCTTTCTGACTTTGAATGTATCTTCATAGGAATGAGTTGTGTGGTCAAATTAATGCTCATATAGGCTTCAGGAGGTCATCCTGAACAAAATACATGTTGAAGTGTGTGCATAATCCTTTGGTTTAGGTGTGACACTCAATTTGAGTTTTTATTGCTTTAAATGCATTTTCAGCCCGAGCTGAGCACGTTTTGTGAGTTTGAATGTATCTTCATAGGAATGAGTTGTGTGGTCAAATTAATGCTCATTTAGGCTTCAGGTGGTCATCCTGAACTAAATACATGTTGAAGTGTGTGCATAAGTCCTTTGGTTTAGGCGTGACACTCAATTTGAGTTTTTATTGCTTTAAATGCATTTTCAGCCCGAGCTGAGCAAGTTTTGTGAGTTTAAATGTATCTTCATAGGAATGAGTTGTGTGGTCAAATTAATGCTCATTTAGGCTTCAGGTGGTCATCCTGAACTAAATACATGTTGAAGTGTGTGCATAAGTCCGTTGGTTTAGGCGTGACACTCAATTTGAGTTTTTATTGCTTTAAATGCATTTTCAGCCCGAGCTGAGCACGTTTTGTGAACTTGAATGTATCTTCATAGGAATGAGTTGTGTGGTCAAATTAATGCTCATATAGGCTTCAGGAGGTCATCCTGAACAAAATACATGTTGAAGTGTGTGCATAATCCTTTGGTTTAGGTGTGACACTCAATTTGAGTTTTTATTGCTTTAAATGCATTTTCAGCCCGAGCTGAGCACGTTTTGTGAGTTTTAATGTATCTTCATAGGAATGAGTTGTGTGGTCAAATTAATGCTCATATGGGCTTCAGGAGGTCATCCTGAACAAAATACATGTTGAAGTGTGTGCATAAGTCCTTTGGTTTAGGCGTGACACTCAATTTGAGTTTTTATTGCTTTAAATGCATTTTCAGCCCGAGCTGAGCACGTTTTGTGAGTTTGAATGTATCTTCATAGGAATGAGTTGTGTGGTCAAATTAATGCTCATATGGGCTTCAGGAGGTCATCCTGAACAAAATACATGTTGAAGTGTGTGCATAAGTCCTTTGGTTTAGGCGTGACACTCAATTTGAGCTTTTATTGCTTTAAATGCATTTTCAGCCCGAGCTGAGCACGTTTTGTGAGTTTGAATGTATCTTCATAGGAATGAGTTGTGTGGTCAAATTAATGCTCATATGGGCTTCAGGAGGTCATCCTGAACAAAATACATGTTGAAGTGTGTGCATAAGTCCTTTGGTTTAGGTGTGACACTCAATTTGAGTTTTTATTGCTTTAAATGCATTTTCAGCCCGAGCTGAGCACGTTTTTTGAGTTTGAATGTATCTTCATAGGAATGAGTTGTGTGGTCAAATTATTGCTCATTTAGGCTACAGGAGGTCATCCTGAACAAAATACATGTTGAAGTGTGTGCATAAGTCCTTTGGTTTAGGCGTGACACTCAATTTGAGTTTTTATTGCTTTAAATGCATTTTCAGCCCGAGCTGAGCACGTTTTGTGAGTTTGAATGTATCTTCATAGAATGAGTTGTGTGGTCAAATTAATGCTCATTTAGGCTTCAGGAGGTCATCCTGAACAAAATACATGTTGAAGTGTGTGCATAAGTCCTTTGGTTTAGGTGTGACACTCAATTTGAGTTTTTGTTGCTTTAAATGCATTTTCAGCCCGAGCTGAGCGCGCTTTCTGACTTTGAATGTATCTTCATAGGAATGAGTTGTGTGGTCAAATTATCGCTCATTTAGGCTTCAAGGAGGTCATCCTGAACAAAATACATGTTGAAGTGTGTGCATAAGTCCTTTCGTTTAGGCGTGACACTCAATTTGAGTTTTTATTGCTTTAAATGCATTTTCAGCCCGAGCTGAGGACGTTTTGTGAGTTTGAATGTATCTTCATAGGAATGAGTTGTGTGGTCAAAGTAATGCTCATTTAGGCTTCAGGTGGTCATCCTGAACAAAACACACGTTGAAGTGTGTGCATAAGTCCTTTGGTTTAGGCGTGACACTCAATTTGAGTTTTTATTGCTTTAAATGCATTTTCAGCCCGAGCTGAGCACGTTTTGTGAGTTTGAATGTATCTTCATAGGAATGAGTTGTGTAGTCAAATTAATGCTCATATGGGCTTCAGGAGGTCATCCTGAACAAAATACATGTTGAAGTGTGTGCATAAGTCCTTTGGTTTAGGCGTGACACTCAATTTGAGTTTTTATTGCTTTAAATGCATTTTCAGCCCGAGCTGAGCACGTTTTGTGAGTTTGAATGTATCTTCATAGGAATGAGTTGTGTGGTCAAGTTAATGCTCATTTAGGCTTCAGGTGGTCATCCTGAACTAAATACATGTTGAAGTGTGTGCATAAGTCCTTTGGTTTAGGCGTGACACTCAATTTGAGTTTTCATTGCTTTAAATGCATTTTCAGCCCGAGCTGAGCGCGCTTTCTGACTTTGAATGTATCTTCATAGGAATGAGTTGTGTGGTCAAATTAATGGTCATTTAGGCTTCAGGTGGTCATCCTGAACAAAATACATGTTGAAGTGTGTGCATAAGTCCTTTGGTTTAGGTATGACACTCAATTTGAGTTTTTGTTGCTTTAAATGCATTTTCAGCCCGAGCTGAGCGCGCTTTCTGACTTTGAATGTATCTTCATAGGAATGAGTTGTGTGGTCAAATTATCGCTCATTTAGGCTTCAAGGAGGTCATCCTGAACAAAATACATGTTGAAGTGTGTGCATAAGTCCTTTGGTTTAGGTGTGACACTCAATTTGAGTTTTTATTGCTTTAAATGCATTTTCAGCCCGAGCTGAGCACGTTTTGTGAGTTTGAATGTATCTTCATAGGAATGAGTTGTGTAGTCAAATTAATGCTCATATGGGCTTCAGGAGGTCATCCTGAACAAAATACATGTTGAAGTGTGTGCATAAGTCCTTTGGTTTAGGCGTGACACTCAATTTGAGTTTTTATTGCTTTAAATGCATTTTCAGCCCGAGCTGAGCACGTTTTGTGAGTTGGAATGTATCTTCATAGGAATGAGTTGTGTGGTCAAATTAATGCTCATTTAGGCTTCAGGAGGTCATCCTGAACAAAATACATGTTGAAGTGTGTGCATAAGTCCTTTGGTTTAGGCGTGACACTCAATTTGAGTTTTTATTGCTTTAAATGCATTTTCAGCCCGAGCTGAGCACGTTTTTTTGAGTTTGAATGTATCTTCATAGGAATGAGTTGTGTGGTCAAATTAATGCTTATTTAGGCTTCAGGAGGACATCCTGAACTAAATACATGTTCAAGTGTGTGCATAAGTCCTTTGGTTTAGGCGTGACACTCAATTTGAGTTTTTATCGCTTTAAATGCATTTTCAGCCCGAGCTGAGCACGTTTTGTGAGTTTGAATGTATCTTCATAGGAATGAGTTTTGTGGTCAAATTAATGCTCATATAGGCTTCAGGAGGTCATCCTGAACAAAATACATGTTAAAGTGTGTGCATAGGTCCTTTGGTTTAGGTGTGACACTCAATTTGAGTTTTTAATGCTTTAAATGCATTTTCAACACGAGCTGAGCACGTTTTCTGAGTTTGAATGTATCTTCATAGGAATGAGTTGTGTGGTCAAATTAATGCTTATTTAGGCTTCAGGAGGACATCCTGAACTAAATACATGTTCAAGTGTGTGCATAAGTCCTTTGGTTTAGGTGTGACACTCAATTTGAGTTTTTTTTTGCTTTAAATGCATTTTCTGCCCAAGCTGAGCACGTTTTTTGAGTTAAATGTATCTTCATAGGAATGAGTTGTGTGGTCAAATTACTGCTCATTTAGGCTTCAGGAGGACATCCTGAACAAAATACACGTTGAAGTGTGTGCATAAGTCCTTTGGTTTAGGTGTGACACTCAATTTGAGTTTGTATTGCTTTAAATGCATTTTCAGCCCGAGCTGAGCACGTTTTGTGAGTTTGAATGTATCTTCATAGGAATGAGTTGTGTGGTCAAATTACTGCTAATTTAGGCTTCAGGAGGACATCCTGAACTAAATACATGTTGAAGTGTGTGCATAAGTCCTTTGGTTTAGGCGTGACACTCAATTTGAGTTTTTATTGCTTTAAATGCATTTTCAGCCCGAGCTGAGCACGTTTTGTGAGTTTGAATGTATCTTCATAGGAATGAGTTGTGTGATCAAAACAATGCTCATTTAGGCTTCAGGAGGACATCTGAACTCAGTACATGTTGAAGTGCGTGCATAAGTCCTATGGTTTAGGCGTGACACTCAATTTGAGTTTTTATTGCTTTAAATGCATTTTCAGCCCGAGCTGAGCACGTTTTGTGAGTTTGAATGTATCTTCATAGGAATGAGTTGTGTGATCAAAACAATGCTCAATTAGGCTTCAGGAGGACATCTGAACTCAGTACATGTTGAAGTGCGTGCATAAGTCCTATGGTTTAGGCGTGACACTCAATTTGAGTTTTTATTGCTTTAAATGCATTTTCAGCCCGAGCTGAGCGCGTTTTGTGAGTTTGAATGTATCTTCATAGTAATGAGTTGTGTGGTCAAATTAATGCTCATATAGGCTTCAGGCGGTCATCCTGAACATAATACATGTTCAAGTGCGTGCATAAGTCCTTTGGTTTAGGCGTGACACTCAATTTGAGTTTTTATTGCGAAATGCATTTTCAGGCCGAGCTGAGCACGTTTTCTGAGTTTGAATGTATCTTCATAGGAATGAGGGTTGTGGTCAAATTAATGCTCATTTAGGCTTCAGGATGTCATCCTGAACAAAATACATGTTGAAGTGTGTGCATAAGTCCTTTTGTTCAGGCGTGACACTCAATTTGAGTTTTTATTGCTTTAAATGCATTTTCAGCCCGAGCTGAGCAAGTTTTGTGAGTTTGAATGTATCTTCATAGGAATATAGGCTTCAGGAGGTCATCCTGAACAAAATAAATGTTGAAGTGTGTGCATAAGTCCTTTGGTTTAGGTATGACACTCAATTTGAGTTTTTATTGCTTTAAATGCATTTTCAGCCCGAGCTGAGCGCGCTTTCTGGCTTTGAATGTATCTTCATAGGAATGAGTTGTGTAGTCAAATTAATGCTCATTTAGGCTTCAGGAGGCCATCCTGAACAAAATACATGTTGAAGTGTGTGCATCAGTCCTTTGGTTTAGGCGTGACACTCAACTTGAGTTTTTATTGCTTAAAATGCATTTTCAGCCTGAGCTGAGCGCGCTTTCTGACTTTGAATGTATCTTCATAGGAATGAGTTGTGTGGTCAAATTACTGCTCATTTAGGCTTCAGGAGGTCATCCTGAACAAAATACATGTTGCAGTGTGTGCATAAGTCCTTTGGTTTAGGCGTGACACTCAATTTGAGTTTTTATTGCTATAAATGCATTTTCAGACCGAGCTGAGCGCGCTTTCTGACTTTGAATGTATCTTCATAGGAATGAGTTGTGTAGTCAAATTAATTGTCATTTAGGCTTCAGGAGGACATACTGAACTAAATACATGTTGAAGTGTGTGCATAAGTCCTTTGGTTTAGGAGTGACACTCAATTTGAGTTTTTATTGCTTTAAATGCATTTTCAGCCCGAGCTGAGCAAGTTTTGTGAGTTTGAATATATCTTCATAGGAATGAGTTGTGTGATCAAAATAATGCTCATTTAGCCTTCAGGAGGACATCCTGAATTAAGTACATGTTGAAGTGTGTGCATAAGTCCTTTGGCTTGGGCGTGACACTCAATTTGAGTTTTTATTGCTTTAAATGCATTTTCAGGCCGAGCTGAGCACGTTTTGTGAGTTTGAATGTATCTTCATAGGAATGAGTTGTGTGGTCAAATTAATGCTCATATGGGCTTCAGGAGGTCATCCTGAACAAAATACATGTTGAAGTGTGTGCATAAGTCCTTTGGTTTAGGCGTGACACTCAATTTGAGCTTTTATTGCTTTAAATGCATTTTCAGCCCGAGTTGAGCACGTTTTGTGAGTTTGAATGTATCTTCATAGGAATGAGTTGTGTGGTCAAATTAATGCTCAGATAGGCTTCAGGAGGCCATCCTGAACAAAATACATGTTGAAGTGTGTGCATAAGTCCTTTGGTTTAGGCGTGACACTCAATTTGAGTTTGTATTGCTTTAAATGCATTTTCAGCCCGAGCTGAGCACGTTTTGTGAGTTTGAATGTATCTTCATAGGAATGAGTTGTGTGGTCAAATTAATGCTCATATGGGCTTCAGGAGGTCATCCTGAACAAAATACATGTTGAAGTGTGTGCATAAGTCCTTTGGTTTAGGTGTGACACTCAATTTGAGTTTTTATTGCTTTAAATGCATTTTCAGCCCGAGCTGAGCACGTTTTTTGAGTTTGAATGTATCTTCATAGGAATGAGTTGTGTGGTCAAATTATTGCTCATTTAGGCTACAGGAGGTCATCCTGAACAAAATACATGTTGAAGTGTGTGCATAAGTCCTTTGGTTTCGGCGTGACACTCAATTTGAGTTTTTATTGCTTTAAATGCATTTTCAGCCCGAGCTGAGCACGTTTTGTGAGTTTGAATGTATCTTCATAGAATGAGTTGTGTGGTCAAATTAATGCTCATTTAGGCTTCAGGAGGTCATCCTGAACAAAATACATGTTGAAGTGTGTGCATAAGTCCTTTGGTTTAGGTGTGACACTCAATTTGAGTTTTTGTTGCTTTAAATGCATTTTCAGCCCGAGCTGAGCGCGCTTTCTGACTTTGAATGTATCTTCATAGGAATGAGTTGTGTGGTCAAATTATCGCTCATTTAGGCTTCAAGGAGGTCATCCTGAACAAAATACATGTTGAAGTGTGTGCATAAGTCCTTTGGTTTAGGCGTGACACTCAATTTGAGTTTTTATTGCTTTAAATGCATTTTCAGCCCAAGCTGAGCACGTTTTGTGAGTTTGAATGTATCTTCATAGGAATGAGTTGTGTGGTCAAAGTAATGCTCATTTAGGCTTCAGGTGGTCATCCTGAACAAAACACACGTTGAAGTGTGTGCATAAGTCCTTTGGCTTGGGCATGACACTCAATTTGAGTTTTTATTGCTTTAAATGCATTTTCAGGCCGAGCTGAGCACGTTTTGTGAGTTTGAATGTATCTTCATAGGAATGAGTTGTGTGGTCAAATTAATGCTTATTTAGGCTTCAGGAGGTCATCCTGAACAAAATACATGTTGAAGTGTGTGCATAAGTCCTTTGGTTTAGGCGTGACACTCAATTTGAGTTTTTATTGCTTTAAATGCATTTTCAGGCCGAGCTGAGCACGTTTTGTGAGTTTGAATGTATCTTCCTAGGAATGAGTTATGTGGTCAACTTAATGCTTATTTAGGCTTCAGGAGGTCATCCTGAACAAAATACATGTTGAAGTGTGTGCATAAGTTCTTTGGTTTAGGCGTGACACTCAATTTGAGTTTTTATTGCTTTAAATGCATTTTCAGCCCAAGCTGAGCGCGCTTTCTGACTTTGAATGTATCTTCATAGGAATGAGTTGTGTGGTCAAATTACTGCTCATTTAGGCTTCAGGAGGACATCCTGAACTAAATACATGTTGAAGTGTGTGCATAAGTCCTTTGGTTTAGGCGTGACACTCAATTTGAGTTTTTATTGCTTAAAATGCATTTTCAGCCTGAGCTGAGCGCGCTTTCTAACTTTGAATGTATCTTCATAGGAATGAGTTGTGTGGTCAAATTACTGCTCATTTAGGCTTCAGGAGGTCATCCTAAACAAAATACATGTTGAAGTGTGTGCATCAGTCCTTTGGTTTAGGCGTGACACTCAACTTGAGTTTTTATTGCTTAAAATGCATTTTCAGCCTGAGCTGAGCGCGCTTTCTAACTTTGAATGTATCTTCATAGGAATGAGTTGTGTGGTCAAATTACTGCTCATTTAGGCTTCAGGAGGTCATCCTGAACAAAATACATGTTGCAGTGTGTGCATAAGTCCTTTGGTTTAGGCGTGACACTCAATTTGAGTTTTTATTGCTATAAATGCATTTTCAGACCGAGCTGAGCGCGCTTTCTGACTTTGAATGTATCTTCATAGGAATGAGTTGTGTAGTCAAATTAATTGTCATTTAGGCTTCAGGAGGACATACTGAACTAAATACATGTTGAAGTGTGTGCATAAGTCCTTTGGTTTAGGAGTGACACTCAATTTGAGTTTTTATTGCTTTAAATGCATTTTCAGCCCGAGCTGAGCAAGTTTTGTGAGTTTGAATATATCTTCATAGGAATGAGTTGTGTGATCAAAATAATGCTCATTTAGCCTTCAGGAGGACATCCTGAATTAAGTACATGTTGAAGTGTGTGCATAAGTCCTTTGGCTTGGGCGTGACACTCAATTTGAGTTTTTATTGCTTTAAATGCATTTTCAGGCCGAGCTGAGCACGTTTTGTGAGTTTGAATGTATCTTCATAGGAATGAGTTGTGTGGTCAAATTAATGCTTATTTAGGCTTCAGGAGGTCATCCTGAACAAAATACATGTTGAAGTGTGTGCATAAGTCCTTTGGTTTAGGCGTGACACTCAATTTGAGTTTTTATTGCTTTAAATGCATTTTCAGGCCGAGCTGAGCACGTTTTGTGAGTTTGAATGTATCTTCTTAGGAATGAGTTATGTGGTCAAATTAATGCTTATTTAGGCTTCAGGAGGTCATCCTGAACAAAATACATGTTGAAGTGTGTGCATAAGTTCTTTGGTTTAGGCGTGACACTCAATTTGAGTTTTTATTGCTTTAAATGCATTTTCAGCCCGAGCTGAGCACGTTTTGTGAGTTTGAATGTATCTTCATAGGAATGAGTTGTGTGGTCAAATTAATGCTCATATGGTCTTCAGGAGGTCATCCTGAACAAAATAAATGTTGAAGTGTGTGCATAAGTCCTTTGGTTTAGGTGTGACACTCAATTTGAGTTTTTATTGCTTTAAATGCATTTTCATCCCGAGCTGAGCGCGCTTTCTGACTTTGAATGTATCTTCATAGGAATGAGTTGTGTGGTCAAATTAATGCTCATTTAGGCTTCAGGTGGTCATCCTGAACAAAATTCATGTTGAAGTGTGTGCATAAGTCCTTTGGTTTAGGCGTGACACTCATTTTGAGTTTTTATTGCTTTAAATGCATTTTCAGCCCGAGCTGAGCACGTTTTGTGAGTTTGAATGTATCTTCATAGGAATGAGTTGTGTGGTCAAATTAATGCTCTTTAGGCTTCAGGTGGTCATCCTGAACTAAATACATGTTGAAGTGTGTGCATAAGTCCTTTTGTTTAGGCGTGACACTCAATTTGAGTTTTTATTGCTTTAAATGCATTTTCAGCCCGAGCTGAGCACGTTTTGTGACTTTGAATGTATCTTCATTGGAATGAGTTGTGTAGTCAAATTAATGCTCATTTAGGCTTCAGGAGGCCATCCTGAACAAAATACATGTTGAAGTGTGTGCATCAGTCCTTTGGTTTAGGCGTGACACTCAACTTGAGTTTTTATTGCTTAAAATGCATTTTCAGCCTGAGCTGAGCGCGCTTTCTGACTTTGAATGTATCTTCATAGGAATGCGTTGTGTAGTCAAATTATTGCTCATTTAGGCTTCAGGAGGACATCCTGAAATAAATACATGTTGAAGTATGTGCATAAGTCCTTTGGTTTAGGCGTGACAAGCAATTTGAGTTTTTATTGCTTTAAATGCATTTTGAGCCCAAGCTGAGCACATTTTGTGAGTTTGAATGTATCTTCATAGGAATGAGTTGTGTGGTCAAATTAATGCTCATATGGGCTTCAGGAGGTCATCCTGAACAAAATACATGTTGAAGTGTGTGCATAAGTCCTTTGGTTTAGGCGTGACACTCAATTTGAGTTTTTATTGCTTTAAATGCATTTTCAGCCCGAGCTGAGCACGTTTTGTGAGTTTGAATGTATCTTCATAGGAATGAGTTGTGTGGTCAAATTAATGCTCATTTAGGCTTCGGGTGGTCATCCTGAACTAAATACATGTTGAAGTGTGTGCATAAGTCCTTTGGTTTAGGCGTGACACTCAATTTGAGTTTTCATTGCTTTAAATGCATTTTCAGCCCGAGCTGAGCGCGCTTTCTGACTTTGAATGTATCTTCATAGGAATGCGTTGTGTAGTCAAATTATTGCTCATTTAGGCTTCAGGAGGACATCCTGAAATAAATACATGTTGAAGTATGTGCATAAGTCCTTTGGTTTAGGCGTGACAAGCAATTTGAGTTTTTATTGCTTTAAATGCATTTTGAGCCCAAGCTGAGCACATTTTGTGAGTTTGAATGTATCTTCATAGGAATGAGTTGTGTGGTCAAATTAATGCTCATTTAGGCTTCAGGTGGTCATCCTGAACAAAATACATGTTGAAGTGTGTGCATAAGTCCTTTGGTTTAGGCGTGACACTCAATTTGAGTTTTTATTGCTTTAAATGCATTTTCAGCCCAAGCTGAGCACATTTTCTGACTTTGAATGTATCTACTTAGGAATGAGTTGTGTATTCAAATTACTGCCCATTTAGGTGTCAGGGGGACATCCTGAACAAAATACATGTTGAAGTGTGTGCATAAGTCCTTTGGTTTAGGCGTGACACTCAATTTGAGTTTTTATTGCTTTAAATGCATTTCCAGCCCGAGCTGAGCACGTTTTGTGAGTTTGAATGTATCTTTATAGGAATGAGTTGTGTGGTCAAATTAATGCTCATTTAGGCTTCAGGTGGTCATCCTGAACTAAATACATGTTGAAGTGTGTGCATTAGTCCTTTGGTTTAGGCGTGACACTCAATTTGAGTTTTTATTGCATTAAATGCATTTTCAGCCCGAGCTGAGCGCGCTTTCTGACTTTGAATGTATCTTCATAGGAATGAGTTGTGTGGTCAAATTATTGCTCATTTAGGCTTCAGGAGGTCATCCTGAACAAAATACATGTTGAAGTGTGTGCATAAGTCCTTTGGTTTAGGCGTGACACTCATTTTGAGTTTTTATTGCTTTAAATACATTTTCAGCCCGAGCTGAGCACGTTTTGTGAGTTTGAATGTATCTTCATAGGAATGAGTTGTGTGGTCAAATTAATGCTCATTTAGGCTTCAGGTGGTTATCCTGAACTAAATACATGTTGAAGTGTGTGCATAAGTCCTTTGGTTTAGGCGTGACACTCAATTTGAGTTTTTATTGCTTTAAATGCATTTTCAGCCCGAGCTGAGCGCGCTTTCTGACTTTGAATGTATCTTCATAGGAATGAGTTGTGTGGTCAAATTAATGCTCATATAGGCTTCAGGAGGTCATCCTGAACAAAATACATGTTGAAGTGTGTGCATAATCCTTTGGTTTAGGTGTGACACTCAATTTGAGTTTTTATTGCTTTAAATGCATTTTCAGCCCGAGCTGAGCATGTTTTGTGAGTTTGAATGTATCTTCATAGGAATGAGGTGTGTGGTCAAATTAATGCTCATTTAGGCTTCAGGTGGTCATCCTGAACAAAATACATGTTGAAGTGTGTGCATAAGTCCTTTGGTTTAGGTGTGACACTCAATTTGAGTTTTCATTGCTTTAAATGCATTTTCAGCCCGAGCTGAGCGCGCTTTCTGACTTTGAATGTATCTTCATAGGAATGAAATGTGTGGTCAAATTATCGCTCATTTAGGCTTCAAGGAGGTCATCCTGAACAAAATACATGTTGAAGTGTGTGCATAAGTCCTTTGGTTTAGGTGTGACACTCAATTTGAGTTTTCATTGCTTTAAATGCATTTTCAGCCCGAGCTGAGCGCGCTTTCTGACTTTGAATGTATCTTCATAGGAATGAGTTGTGTGGTCAAATTATTGCTCATTTAGGCTTCAGGAGGTCAACCTGAACAAAATACATGTTGAAGTGTGTGCATAAGTCCTTTGGTTTAGGTGTGACACTCAATTTGAGTTTTCATTGCTTTAAATGCATTTTCAGCCCGAGCTGAGCGCGCTTTCTGACTTTGAATGTATCTTCATAGGAATGAGTTGTGTGGTCAAATTATTGCTCATTTAGGCTTCAGGAGGTCATCCTGAACAAAATACATGTTGAAGTGTGTGCATAAGTCCTTTGGTTTAGGCGTGACACTCATTTTGAGTTTTTATTGCTTTAAATGCATTTTCAGCTCGAGCTGAGCACGTTTTGTGAGTTTGAATGTATCTTCATAGGAATGAGTTGTGTGGTCAAATTAATGCTCATTTAGGCTTCAGGTGGTTATCCTGAACTAAATACATGTTGAAGTGTGTGCATAAGTCCTTTGGTTTAGGCGTGACACTCAATTTGAGTTTTTATTGCTTTAAATGCATTTTCAGCCCGAGCTGAGCGCGCTTTCTGACTTTGAATGTATCTTCATAGGAATGAGTTGTGTGGTCAAATTAATGCTCATATAGGCTTCAGGAGGTCATCCTGAACAAAATACATGTTGAAGTGTGTGCATAATCCTTTGGTTTAGGTGTGACACTCAATTTGAGTTTTTATTGCTTTAAATGCATTTTCAGCCCGAGCTGAGCATGTTTTGTGAGTTTGAATGTATCTTCATAGGAATGAGGTGTGTGGTCAAATTAATGCTCATTTAGGCTTCAGGTGGTCATCCTGAACAAAATACATGTTGAAGTGTGTGCATAAGTCCTTTGGTTTAGGTGTGACACTCAATTTGAGTTTTCATTGCTTTAAATGCATTTTCAGCCCGAGCTGAGCGCACTTTCTGACTTTGAATGTATCTTCATAGGAATGAAATGTGTGGTCAAATTATCGCTCATTTAGGCTTCAAGGAGGTCATCCTCAACAAAATACATGTTGAAGTGTGTGCATAAGTCCTTTGGTTTAGGCGTGACACTCAATTTGAGTTTTTATTGCTTTAAATGCATTTTCAGCCCGAGCTGAGCACGTTTTGTGAGTTTGAATGTATCTTCATAGGAATGAGTTGTGTGGTCAAAACAATGCTCATTTAGGCTTCAGGAGGACATCCTGAACTAAGTACATGTGAAGTGTGTGCATAAGTCCTTTGCTTCAGGCGTGACACTCAATTTGAGTTTTTATTGCTTTAAATGCATTTTTAGACCGAGCCGAGCACCTTTTTTGAGTTTGAATGTATCTTCATAGGAATGAGTTGTGTGGTCAAATGAATGCCCATTTAGGCTTCAGGAGGTCATCCTGAACAAAATACATGTTGAAGTGTGTGCATAAGTCCTTTGGTTTAGGCGTGACACTCAATTTGAGTTTTTATTGCTTTAAATGCATTTTCAGCCCGAGCTGAGCGCGCTTTGTGAGTTTTGAATGTATCTTCATAGGAATGAGTTGTGTGGTCAAATTATTGCTCATTTAGGCTTCAGGTGGTCATCCTGAACAAAATACATGTTGAAGTGTGTGCATAAGTCCTTTGGTTTAGGCATGACACTCAATTTGAGTTTTTATTGCTTTAAATGCATTTTCAGCCCGAGCTGAGCGCGCTTTCTGACTTTGAATATATCTTCATAGGAATGAGTTGTGTAGTCAAAATAATGATCATTTAGGCTTCAGGAGGCCATCCTGAACAAAACACATGTTGAAGTGTGTGCATCAGTCCTTTGGTTTAGGCGTGACACTCAATTTGAGTTTTTATTGCTTTAAATGCGTTTTTTGCCAAGCTGAGCACGTTTTTTGAGTTTGAATGTATCTTCATAGGAATGAGTTGTGTGATCAAAGTAATGCTCATTTAGGCTTCAGGAGGACATCCTGAACTAAGTACATGTTGAAGTGTGTGCATAAGTCCCTTGGTTTGGGCGTGACACTCAATTTGAGTTTTTATTGCTTTAAATGCATTTTCAGGCCGAGCTGAGCACGTTTTGTGAGTTTGAATGTATCTTCATAGGACTGAGTTGTGTGGTCAAATTACTGCTCATTTAGGCTTCAGGAGGACATCCTGAACTAAATACATGTTGAAGTGTAAGCATATGTCCTTTGGTTTAGGCGTGACACTCAATTTGAATTTTTATCGCTTTAAATGCATTTTCAGCCCGAGCTGAGCACGTTTTGTGAGTTTGAATGTATCTTCATAGGAATGAGTTGTGTGGTCAAATTAATGCTCATATAGGCTTCAGGAGGTCATCCTGAACAAAATACATGTTAAAGTGTGTGCATAGGTCCTTTGGTTTAGGTGTGACACTCAATTTGAGTTTTTATTGCTTTAAATGCATTTTCAGCCCGAGCTGAGTGCGCTTTCTGACTTTGAATGTATCTTCATAGGAATGAGTTGTGTAGTCAAATTAATGCTCATTTAGGCTTCAGGAGACCATCCTGAACAAAATACATGTTGAAGTGTGTGCATTAGTCCTTTGGTTTAGGCGTGACACTCAATTTGAGTTTTAATTGCTTTAAATGCATTTTCTGCCCAAGCTGAGCACGTTTTTTGAGTTAATAATAATAATAATAATAATAATAATAATACATTTTATTTATAAGCGCCTTTCAAGACACCCAAGGACACTTTACAAGAACAAAAAACACAAAACAATACGGGTTGAGCAGCGGCAGCCAAAACGCGCCAGCGTTCACTCAACCCGAAGGTCAGAAAGAAACCACAGGGGAGGGAGAGAGGGAGAAAAAAACCCACGCTCGAACTACCCTCATTTTGAGGATAATTTGAGTGAGGCAAAAAAACTCCTGCACAAGCATATGACAGTTACAACAGGTTAAATGTATCTTCATAGGAATGAGTTGTGTGGTCAAATTACTGCTCATTTAGGCTTCAGGAGGACATCCTGAACTAAATACACGTTGATGTGTGTGCATAAGTCCTTTGGTTTAGGCGTGACACTCAATTTGAGTTTTTATTGCTTTAAATGCATTTTCAGCCCGAGCTGAGCACATTTTGTGAGTTTGAATGTATCTTCATAGGAATGAGTTGTGTGGTCAAATTACTGCTCATTTAGGCTTCAGGAGGACATCCTGAACTAAATACATGTTGAAGTGTGTGCATAAGTCCTTTGGTTTAGGCGTGACACTCAATTTGAGTTTTTATTGCTTTAAATGCATTTTCAGCCCGAGCTGAGCACGTTTTGTGAGTTTGAATGTATCTTCATAGGAATGAGTTGTGTGATCAAAACAATGCTCATTTAGGCTTCAGGAGGACATCCTGAACTCAGTACATGTTGAAGTGCGTGCATAAGTCCTTTGGTTTAGGCGTGACACTCAATTTGAGTTTTTATTGCTTTAAATGCATTTTCAGCCCGAGCTGAGCACGTTTTGTGAGTTTGAATGTATCTTCATAGGAATGAGTTGTGTGGTCAAATTAATGCTCATATGGGCTTCAGGAGGTCATCCTGAACAAAATACATGTTGAAGTGTGTGCATAAGTCCTTTGGTTTAGGCGTGACACTCAATTTGAGTTTTTATTGCTTTAAATGCATTTTCAGCCCGAGATGAGCACGTTTTGTGAGTTTGAATGTATCTTCATAGGAATGAGTTGTGTGGTCAAATTAATGCTCATATAGGCTTCAGGAGGCCATCCTGAACAAAATACATGTTGAAGTGTGTGCATAAGTCCTTTGGTTTAGGCGTGACACTCAATTTGAGTTTTTATTGCTTTAAATGCATTTTCAGCCCGAGCTGAGCACGTTTTGTGAGTTTGAATGTATCTTCATAGGAATGAGTTGTGTGGTCAAATTAATGCTCATATGGGCTTCAGGAGGTCATCCTGAACAAAATACATGTTGAAGTGTGTGCATAAGTCCTTTGGTTTAGGTGTGACACTCAATTTGAGTTTTTATTGCTTTAAATGCATTTTCAGCCCGAGCTGAGCACGTTTTTTGAGTTTGAATGTATCTTCATAGGAATGAGTTGTGTGGTCAAATTATTGCTCATTTAGGCTACAGGAGGTCATCCTGAACAAAATACATGTTGAAGTGTGTGCATAAGTCCTTTGGTTTAGGCGTGACACTCAATTTGAGTTTTTATTGCTTTAAATGCATTTTCAGCCCGAGCTGAGCACGTTTTGTGAGTTTGAATGGATCTTCATAGAATGAGTTGTGTGGTCAAATTAATGCTCATTTAGGCTTCAGGAGGTCATCCTGAACAAAATACATGTTGAAGTGTGTGCATAAGTCCTTTGGTTTAGGTGTGACACTCAATTTGAGTTTTTGTTGCTTTAAATGCATTTTCAGCCCGAGCTGAGCGCGCTTTCTGACTTTGAATGTATCTTCATAGGAATGAGTTGTGTGGTCAAATTATCGCTCATTTAGGCTTCAAGGAGGTCATCCTGAACAAAATACATGTTGAAGTGTGTGCATAAGTCCTTTGGTTTAGGCGTGACACTCAATTTGAGTTTTTATTGCTTTAAATGCATTTTCAGCCCGAGCTGAGGACGTTTTGTGAGTTTGAATGTATCTTCATAGGAATGAGTTGTGTGGTCAAAGTAATGCTCATTTAGGCTTCAGGTGGTCATCCTGAACAAAACACACGTTGAAGTGTGTGCATAAGTCCTTTGGTTTAGGCGTGACACTCAATTTGAGTTTTTATTGCTTTAAATGCATTTTCAGCCCGAGCTGAGCACGTTTTGTGAGTTTGAATGTATCTTCATAGGAATGAGTTGTGTAGTCAAATTAATGCTCATATGGGCTTCAGGAGGTCATCCTGAACAAAATACATGTTGAAGTGTGTGCATAAGTCCTTTGGTTTAGGCGTGACACTCAATTTGAGTTTTTATTGCTTTAAATGCATTTTCAGCCCGAGCTGAGCACGTTTTGTGAGTTTGAATGTATCTTCATAGGAATGAGTTGTGTGGTCAAGTTAATGCTCATTTAGGCTTCAGGTGGTCATCCTGAACTAAATACATGTTGAAGTGTGTGCATAAGTCCTTTGGTTTAGGCGTGACACTCAATTTGAGTTTTCATTGCTTTAAATGCATTTTCAGCCCGAGCTGAGCGCGCTTTCTGACTTTGAATGTATCTTCATAGGAATGAGTTGTGTGGTCAAATTAATGGTCATTTAGGCTTCAGGTGGTCATCCTGAACAAAATACATGTTGAAGTGTGTGCATAAGTCCTTTGGTTTAGGTGTGACACTCAATTTGAGTTTTTGTTGCTTTAAATGCATTTTCAGCCCGAGCTGAGCGCGCTTTCTGACTTTGAATGTATCTTCATAGGAATGAGTTGTGTGGTCAAATTATCGCTCATTTAGGCTTCAAGGAGGTCATCCTGAACAAAATACATGTTGAAGTGTGTGCATAAGTCCTTTGGTTTAGGTGTGACACTCAATTTGAGTTTTTATTGCTTTAAATGCATTTTCAGCCCGAGCTGAGCACGTTTTGTGAGTTTGAATGTATCTTCATAGGAATGAGTTGTGTAGTCAAATTAATGCTCATATGGGCTTCAGGAGGTCATCCTGAACAAAATACATGTTGAAGTGTGTGCATAAGTCCTTTGGTTTAGGCGTGACACTCAATTTGAGTTTTTATTGCTTTAAATGCATTTTCAGCCCGAGCTGAGCACGTTTTGTGAGTTTGAATGTATCTTCATAGGAATGAGTTGTGTGGTCAAGTTAATGCTCATTTAGGCTTCAGGTGGTCATCCTGAACTAAATACATGTTGAAGTGTGTGCATAAGTCCTTTGGTTTAGGCGTGACACTCAATTTGAGTTTTCATTGCTTTAAATGCATTTTCAGCCCGAGCTGAGCGCGCTTTCTGACTTTGAATGTATCTTCATAGGAATGAGTTGTGTGGTCAAATTAATGGTCATTTAGGCTTCAGGCGGTCATCCTGAACAAAATACATGTTGAAGTGTGTGCATAAGTCCTTTGGTTTAGGCGTGACACTCAATTTGAGTTTTTATTGCTTTAAATGCATTTTCAGCCCGAGCTGAGCGCGTTTTCTGACTTTGAATGTATCTTCATAGGAATGCGTTGTGTAGTCAAATTATTGCTCATTTAGGCTTCAGGAGGACATCCTGAAATAAATACATGTTGAAGTATGTGCATAAGTCCTTTGGTTTAGGCGTGACACTCAATTTGAGTTTTTATTGCTTTAAATGCATTTTGAGCCCAAGCTGAGCACATTTTGTGAGTTTGAATGTATCTTCATAGGAATGAGTTGTGTGGTCAAATTAATGCTCATTTAGGCTTCAGGTGGTCATCCTGAACAAAATACATGTTGAAGTGTGTGCATAAGTCCTTTGGTTTAGGCGTGACACTCAATTTGAGTTTTTATTGCTTTAAATGCATTTTCAGCCCGAGCTGAGCGCGCTTTCTGACTTTGAATGTATCTTCATAGGAATGAGTTGTGTGGTCAAAGTAATGCTCATTTAGGCTTCAGGTGGTCATCCTGAACAAAACACACGTTGAAGTGTGTGCATAAGTCCTTTGGTTTAGGCGTGACACTCAATTTGAGTTTTTATTGCTTTAAATGCATTTTCAGCCCGAGCTGAGCACGTTTTGTGAGTTTGAATGTATCTTCATAGGAATGAGTTGTGTAGTCAAATTAATGCTCATATGGGCTTCAGGAGGTCATCCTGAACAAAATACATGTTGAAGTGTGTGCATAAGTCCTTTGGTTTAGGCGTGACACTCAATTTGAGTTTTTATTGCTTTAAATGCATTTTCAGCCCGAGCTGAGCACGTTTTGTGAGTTTGAATGTATCTTCATAGGAATGAGTTGTGTGGTCAAATTAATGCTCATTTAGGCTTCGGGTGGTCATCCTGAACTAAATACATGTTGAAGTGTGTGCATAAGTCCTTTGGTTTAGGCGTGACACTCAATTTGAGTTTTCATTGCTTTAAATGCATTTTCAGCCCGAGCTGAGCGCGCTTTCTGACTTTGAATGTATCTTCATAGGAATGCGTTGTGTAGTCAAATTATTGCTCATTTAGGCTTCAGGAGGACATCCTGAAATAAATACATGTTGAAGTATGTGCATAAGTCCTTTGGTTTAGGCGTGACAAGCAATTTGAGTTTTTATTGCTTTAAATGCATTTTCAGCCCGAGCTGAGCGCGTTTTCTGACTTTGAATGTATCTTCATAGGAATGCGTTGTGTAGTCAAATTATTGCTCATTTAGGCTTCAGGAGGACATCCTGAAATAAATACATGTTGAAGTATGTGCATAAGTCCTTTGGTTTAGGCGTGACACTCAATTTGAGTTTTTATTGCTTTAAATGCATTTTGAGCCCAAGCTGAGCACATTTTGTGAGTTTGAATGTATCTTCATAGGAATGAGTTGTGTGGTCAAATTAATGCTCATTTAGGCTTCAGGTGGTCATCCTGAACAAAATACATGTTGAAGTGTGTGCATAAGTCCTTTGGTTTAGGCGTGACACTCAATTTGAGTTTTTATTGCTTTAAATGCATTTTCAGCCCGAGCTGAGCGCGCTTTCTGACTTTGAATGTATCTTCATAGGAATGAGTTGTGTGGTCAAAGTAATGCTCATTTAGGCTTCAGGTGGTCATCCTGAACAAAACACACGTTGAAGTGTGTGCATAAGTCCTTTGGTTTAGGCGTGACACTCAATTTGAGTTTTTATTGCTTTAAATGCATTTTCAGCCCGAGCTGAGCACGTTTTGTGAGTTTGAATGTATCTTCATAGGAATGAGTTGTGTAGTCAAATTAATGCTCATATGGGCTTCAGGAGGTCATCCTGAACAAAATACATGTTGAAGTGTGTGCATAAGTCCTTTGGTTTAGGCGTGACACTCAATTTGAGTTTTTATTGCTTTAAATGCATTTTCAGCCCGAGCTGAGCACGTTTTGTGAGTTTGAATGTATCTTCATAGGAATGAGTTGTGTGGTCAAATTAATGCTCATTTAGGCTTCGGGTGGTCATCCTGAACTAAATACATGTTGAAGTGTGTGCATAAGTCCTTTGGTTTAGGCGTGACACTCAATTTGAGTTTTCATTGCTTTAAATGCATTTTCAGCCCGAGCTGAGCGCGCTTTCTGACTTTGAATGTATCTTCATAGGAATGCGTTGTGTAGTCAAATTATTGCTCATTTAGGCTTCAGGAGGACATCCTGAAATAAATACATGTTGAAGTATGTGCATAAGTCCTTTGGTTTAGGCGTGACAAGCAATTTGAGTTTTTATTGCTTTAAATGCATTTTGAGCCCAAGCTGAGCACATTTTGTGAGTTTGAATGTATCTTCATAGGAATGAGTTGTGTGGTCAAATTAATGCTCATTTAGGCTTCAGGTGGTCATCCTGAACAAAATACATGTTGAAGTGTGTGCATAAGTCCTTTGGTTTAGGCGTGACACTCAATTTGAGTTTTTATTGCTTTAAATGCATTTTCAGCCCAAGCTGAGCACATTTTCTGACTTTGAATGTATCTACTTAGGAATGAGTTGTGTATTCAAATTACTGCCCATTTAGGTGTCAGGGGGACATCCTGAACAAAATACATGTTGAAGTGTGTGCATAAGTCCTTTGGTTTAGGCGTGACACTCAATTTGAGTTTTTATTGCTTTAAATGCATTTCCAGCCCGAGCTGAGCACGTTTTGTGAGTTTGAATGTATCTTTATAGGAATGAGTTGTGTGGTCAAATTAATGCTCATTTAGGCTTCAGGTGGTCATCCTGAACTAAATACATGTTGAAGTGTGTGCATTAGTCCTTTGGTTTAGGCGTGACACTCAATTTGAGTTTTTATTGCATTAAATGCATTTTCAGCCCGAGCTGAGCGCGCTTTCTGACTTTGAATGTATCTTCATAGGAATGAGTTGTGTGGTCAAATTATTGCTCATTTAGGCTTCAGGAGGTCATCCTGAACAAAATACATGTTGAAGTGTGTGCATAAGTCCTTTGGTTTAGGCGTGACACTCATTTTGAGTTTTTATTGCTTTAAATACATTTTCAGCCCGAGCTGAGCACGTTTTGTGAGTTTGAATGTATCTTCATAGGAATGAGTTGTGTGGTCAAATTAATGCTCATTTAGGCTTCAGGTGGTTATCCTGAACTAAATACATGTTGAAGTGTGTGCATAAGTCCTTTGGTTTAGGCGTGACACTCAATTTGAGTTTTTATTGCTTTAAATGCATTTTCAGCCCGAGCTGAGCGCGCTTTCTGACTTTGAATGTATCTTCATAGGAATGAAATGTGTGGTCAAATTATCGCTCATTTAGGCTTCAAGGAGGTCATCCTGAACAAAATACATGTTGAAGTGTGTGCATAAGTCCTTTGGTTTAGGTGTGACACTCAATTTGAGTTTTCATTGCTTTAAATGCATTTTCAGCCCGAGCTGAGCGCGCTTTCTGACTTTGAATGTATCTTCATAGGAATGAGTTGTGTGGTCAAATTATTGCTCATTTAGGCTTCAGGGGGTCAACCTGAACAAAATACATGTTGAAGTGTGTGCATAAGTCCTTTGGTTTAGGTGTGACACTCAATTTGAGTTTTCATTGCTTTAAATGCATTTTCAGCCCGAGCTGAGCGCGCTTTCTGACTTTGAATGTATCTTCATAGGAATGAGTTGTGTGGTCAAATTATTGCTCATTTAGGCTTCAGGAGGTCATCCTGAACAAAATACATGTTGAAGTGTGTGCATAAGTCCTTTGGTTTAGGCGTGACACTCATTTTGAGTTTTTATTGCTTTAAATGCATTTTCAGCCCGAGCTGAGCACGTTTTGTGAGTTTGAATGTATCTTCATAGGAATGAGTTGTGTGGTCAAATTAATGCTCATTTAGGCTTCAGGTGGTTATCCTGAACTAAATACATGTTGAAGTGTGTGCATAAGTCCTTTGGTTTAGGCGTGACACTCAATTTGAGTTTTTATTGCTTTAAATGCATTTTCAGCCCGAGCTGAGCGCGCTTTCTGACTTTGAATGTATCTTCATAGGAATGAGTTGTGTGGTCAAATTAATGCTCATATAGGCTTCAGGAGGTCATCCTGAACAAAATACATGTTGAAGTGTGTGCATAATCCTTTGGTTTAGGTGTGACACTCAATTTGAGTTTTTATTGCTTTAAATGCATTTTCAGCCCGAGCTGAGCATGTTTTGTGAGTTTGAATGTATCTTCATAGGAATGAGGTGTGTGGTCAAATTAATGCTCATTTAGGCTTCAGGTGGTCATCCTGAACAAAATACATGTTGAAGTGTGTGCATAAGTCCTTTGGTTTAGGTGTGACACTCAATTTGAGTTTTCATTGCTTTAAATGCATTTTCAGCCCGAGCTGAGCGCACTTTCTGACTTTGAATGTATCTTCATAGGAATGAAATGTGTGGTCAAATTATCGCTCATTTAGGCTTCAAGGAGGTCATCCTCAACAAAATACATGTTGAAGTGTGTGCATAAGTCCTTTGGTTTAGGCGTGACACTCAATTTGAGTTTTTATTGCTTTAAATGCATTTTCAGCCCGAGCTGAGCACGTTTTGTGAGTTTGAATGTATCTTCATAGGAATGAGTTGTGTGGTCAAAACAATGCTCATTTAGGCTTCAGGAGGACATCCTGAACTAAGTACATGTGAAGTGTGTGCATAAGTCCTTTGCTTCAGGCGTGACACTCAATTTGAGTTTTTATTGCTTTAAATGCATTTTCAGCCCGAGCTGAGCGCGTTTTCTGACTTTGAATGTATCTTCATAGGAATGCGTTGTGTAGTCAAATTATTGCTCATTTAGGCTTCAGGAGGACATCCTGAAATAAATACATGTTGAAGTATGTGCATAAGTCCTTTGGTTTAGGCGTGACACTCAATTTGAGTTTTTATTGCTTTAAATGCATTTTGAGCCCAAGCTGAGCACATTTTGTGAGTTTGAATGTATCTTCATAGGAATGAGTTGTGTGGTCAAATTAATGCTCATTTAGGCTTCAGGTGGTCATCCTGAACAAAATACATGTTGAAGTGTGTGCATAAGTCCTTTGGTTTAGGCGTGACACTCAATTTGAGTTTTTATTGCTTTAAATGCATTTTCAGCCCGAGCTGAGCGCGCTTTCTGACTTTGAATGTATCTTCATAGGAATGAGTTGTGTGGTCAAAGTAATGCTCATTTAGGCTTCAGGTGGTCATCCTGAACAAAACACACGTTGAAGTGTGTGCATAAGTCCTTTGGTTTAGGCGTGACACTCAATTTGAGTTTTTATTGCTTTAAATGCATTTTCAGCCCGAGCTGAGCACGTTTTGTGAGTTTGAATGTATCTTCATAGGAATGAGTTGTGTAGTCAAATTAATGCTCATATGGGCTTCAGGAGGTCATCCTGAACAAAATACATGTTGAAGTGTGTGCATAAGTCCTTTGGTTTAGGCGTGACACTCAATTTGAGTTTTTATTGCTTTAAATGCATTTTCAGGCCGAGCTGAGCACGTTTTGTGAGTTTGAATGTATCTTCATAGGACTGAGTTGTGTGGTCAAATTACTGCTCATTTAGGCTTCAGGAGGACATCCTGAACTAAATACATGTTGAAGTGTAAGCATATGTCCTTTGGTTTAGGCGTGACACTCAATTTGAATTTTTATCGCTTTAAATGCATTTTCAGCCCGAGCTGAGCACGTTTTGTGAGTTTGAATGTATCTTCATAGGAATGAGTTGTGTGGTCAAATTAATGCTCATATAGGCTTCAGGAGGTCATCCTGAACAAAATACATGTTAAAGTGTGTGCATAAGTCCTTTGGTTTAGGCGTGACACTCAATTTGAGTTTTAATTGCTTTAAATGCATTTTCTGCCCAAGCTGAGCACGTTTTTTGAGTTAATAATAATAATAATAATAATAATAATAATACATTTTATTTATAAGCGCCTTTCAAGACACCCAAGGACACTTTACAAGAACAAAAAACACAAAACAATACGGGTTGAGCAGCGGCAGCCAAAACGCGCCAGCGTTCACTCAACCCGAAGGTCAGAAAGAAACCACAGGGGAGGGAGAGAGGGAGAAAAAAACCCACGCTCGAACTACCCTCATTTTGAGGATAATTTGAGTGAGGCAAAAAAACTCCTGCACAAGCATATGACAGTTACAACAGGTTAAATGTATCTTCATAGGAATGAGTTGTGTGGTCAAATTACTGCTCATTTAGGCTTCAGGAGGACATCCTGAACTAAATACACGTTGATGTGTGTGCATAAGTCCTTTGGTTTAGGCGTGACACTCAATTTGAGTTTTTATTGCTTTAAATGCATTTTCAGCCCGAGCTGAGCACATTTTGTGAGTTTGAATGTATCTTCATAGGAATGAGTTGTGTGGTCAAATTACTGCTCATTTAGGCTTCAGGAGGACATCCTGAACTAAATACATGTTGAAGTGTGTGCATAAGTCCTTTGGTTTAGGCGTGACACTCAATTTGAGTTTTTATTGCTTTAAATGCATTTTCAGCCCGAGCTGAGCACGTTTTGTGAGTTTGAATGTATCTTCATAGGAATGAGTTGTGTGATCAAAACAATGCTCATTTAGGCTTCAGGAGGACATCCTGAACTCAGTACATGTTGAAGTGCGTGCATAAGTCCTTTGGTTTAGGCGTGACACTCAATTTGAGTTTTTATTGCTTTAAATGCATTTTCAGCCCGAGCTGAGCACGTTTTGAGTTTGAATGTATCTTTATAGGAATGAGTTGTGTGGTCAAATTAATGCTCATATAGGCTTCAGGAGGTCATCTTGAACAAAATACATGTTGAAGTGTGTGCATTTAGGCGTGACACACAATTCGAGTTTTTATTGCTTTAAATGCATTTTCAGCCCGAGCTGAGTGCGCTTTCTGACTTTGAATGTATCTTCATAGGAATGAGTTGTGTAGTCAAATTAATGCTCATTTAGGCTTCAGGAGGCCATCCTGAACAAAATACATGTTGAAGTGGTGCATAAGTCCTTTGGTTTAGGCGTGACACTCAATTTGAGTTTTTATTGCTTTAAATGCATTTTCAGCCCGAGCAGAGCACGTTTTGTGAGTTTAAATGTATCTTCATAGGAATGAGTTGTGTGGTCAAATTATTGCTCATTTAGGCTTCAGGAGGTCATCCTGAACAAAATACATGTTGAAGTGTGTGCATAAGTCCTTTGGTTTAGGTGTGACACACAGTTCGAGTTTTTATTGCTTTAAATGCATTTTCAGCCCGAGCTGAGTGCGCTTTCTGACTTTGAATGTATCTTCATAGGAATGAGTTGTGTAGTCAAATTAATGCTCATTTAGGCTTCAGGAGGCCATCCTGAACAAAATACATGTTGAAGTGGTGCATAAGTCCTTTGGTTTAGGCGTGACACTCAATTTGAGTTTTTATTGCTTTAAATGCATTTTCAGCCCGAGCAGAGCACGTTTTGTGAGTTTAAATGTATCTTCATAGGAATGAGTTGTGTGGTCAAATTATTGCTCATTTAGGCTTCAGGAGGTCATCCTGAACAAAATACATGTTGAAGTGTGTGCATAAGTCCTTTGGTTTAGATGTGACACTCAATTTGAGTTTTTATTGCTTTAAATGCATTTTCAGCCCGACCTGAGCGCGCTTTCTTACTTTGAATGTATCTTCATAGGAATGAGTTTTGTAGTCAAATTAATGCTCATTTAGGCTTCAGGAGGCCATCCTGAACAAAATACATGTTGAAGTGTGTGCATAAGTCCTTTGGTTTAGGCGTGACACTCAATTTGAGTTTTAATTGCTTTAAATGCATTTTCAGCCCGAGCTGAGCACGTTTTGTGAGTTTGAATGTATCTCCATAGGAATGAGTTGTGTGGTCAAATTAATGCTCATATAGGCTTCAGGAGGCCATCCTGAACAAAATATATGTTGAAGTGTGTGCATCAGTCCTTTGGTTTAGGCGTGACACTCAATTTGAGTTTTTATTGCTTTAAATGCATTTTTTGCCGAGCTGAGCACGTTTTTTGAGTTTGAATGTATCTTTATAGGAATGAGTTGTGTAGTCAAATTACTGCTCATTTAGGCTTCAGGGGGACATCCTGAACTAAATACATGTTGAAGTGTAAGCATAAGTCCTTTGGTTTAGGCGTGACACTCAATTTGAGTTTTTATCGCTTTAAATGCATTTTCAGCCCAAGCTGAGCACGTTTTGTGAGTTTGAATGTATCTTCATAGGAATGAGTTGTGTGGTCAAATTAATGCTCATATAGGCTTCAGGAGGTCATCCTGAACAAAATACATGTTAAAGTGTGTAAATAGGTCCTTTGGTTTAGGTGTGACACTCAATTTGAGTTTTTATTGCTTTAAATGCATTTTCAGCCCGAGCTGAGCGCGCTTTCTGACTTTGAATGTATCTTCATAGGAATGAGTTGCGTAGTCAAAATAATGATCATTTAGGCTTCAGGAGGCCATCCTGAACAAAACACATGTTGAAGTGTGTGCATCAGTCCTTTGGTTTAGGCGTGACACTCAATTTGAGTTTTTATTGCTTTAAATGCGTTTTTTGCCAAGCTGAGCGCGTTTTTTGAGTTTGAATGTATCTTCATAGGAATGAGTTGTGTGATCAAAACAATGCTCATTTAGGCTTCAGGAGGACATCCTGAACTCAGTACATGTTGAAGTGTGTGCATAAGTCCTTTGGTTTGGGCGTGACAGTCAATTTGAGTTTTTATTGCTTTAAATGCATTTTCAGGCCGAGCTGAGCACGTTTTGTGAGTTTGAATGTATCTTCATAGGAATGAGTTGTATGGTCAAATTAATGCTCATTTAGGCTTCAGGAGGTCATCCTGAACAAAATACATGTTGAAGTGTGTGCATAAGTCCTTTGGTTTAGGCGTGACACTCAATTTGAGTTTTTATTGCTTTAAATGCATTTTCAGCCCGAGCTGAGCACGTTTTGTGAGTTTGAATGTATCTTCATAGGAATGAGTTGTGTGATCAAAACAATGCTCATTTAGGCTTCAGGAGGACATCCTGAACTCAGTACATGTTGAAGTGCGTGCATAAGTCCTTTGGTTTAGGCGTGACACTCAATTTGAGTTTTTATTGCTTTAAATGCATTTTCAGCCCGAGCTGAGCACGTTTTGTGAGTTTGAATGTATCTTCATAGGAATGAGTTGTGTGATCAAAACAATGCTCATTTAGGCTTCAGGAGGTCATCCTGAACAAAATACATGTTGAAGTGTGTGCATAAGTCCTTTGGTTTGGGCGTGACACTCAATTTGAGTTTTTATTGCTTTAAATGCATTTTCAGGCCGAGCTGAGCACGTTTTGTGAGTTTGAATGTATCTTCATAGGAATGAGTTGTGTGGTCAAATTACTGCTCATTTAGGCTTCAGGAGGACATCCTGAACTAAATACATGTTGAAGTGTGGGCATAAGTCCTTTGGTTTAGACGTGACACTCAATTTGAGTTTTTATTGCTTTAAATGCATTTTCAGCCCGAGCTGAGCACGTTTTGAGTTTGAATGTATCTTTATAGGAATGAGTTGTGTGGTCAAATTAATGCTCATGTAGGCTTCAGGAGGTCATCTTGAACAAAATACATGTTGAAGTGTGTGCATTTAGGCGTGACACACAATTCGAGTTTTTATTGCTTTAAATGCATTTTCAGCCCGAGCTGAGTGCGCTTTCTGACTTTGAATGTATCTTCATAGGAATGAGTTGTGTAGTCAAATTAATGCTCATTTAGGCTTCAGGAGGCCATCCTGAACAAAATACATGTTGAAGTGGTGCATAAGTCCTTTGGTTTAGGCGTGACACTCAATTTGAGTTTTTATTGCTTTAAATGCATTTTCAGCCCGAGCAGAGCACGTTTTGTGAGTTTAAATGTATCTTCATAGGAATGAGTTGTGTGGTCAAATTATTGCTCATTTAGGCTTTAGGAGGTCATCCTGAACAAAATACATGTTGAAGTGTGTGCATAAGTCCTTTGGTTTAGGTGTGACACACAATTCGAGTTTTTATTGCTTTAAATGCATTTTCAGCCCGAGCTGAGTGCGCTTTCTGACTTCGAATGTATCTTCATAGGAATGAGTTGTGTAGTCAAATTAATGCTCATTTAGGCTTCAGGAGGCCATCCTGAACAAAATACATGTTGAAGTGGTGCATAAGTCCTTTGGTTTAGGCGTGACACTCAATTTGAGTTTTTATTGCTTTAAATGCATTTTCAGCCCGAGCAGAGCACGTTTTGTGAGTTTAAATGTATCTTCATAGGAATGAGTTGTGTGGTCAAATTATTGCTCATTTAGGCTTCAGGAGGTCATCCTGAACAAAATACATGTTGAAGTGTGTGCATAAGTCCTTTGGTTTAGATGTGACACTCAATTTGAGTTTTTATTGCTTTAAATGCATTTTCAGCCCGACCTGAGCGCGCTTTCTGACTTTGAATGTATCTTCATAGGAATGAGTTTTGTAGTCAAATTAATGCTCATTTAGGCTTCAGGAGGCCATCCTGAACAAAATACATGTTGAAGTGTGTGCATAAGTCCTTTGGTTTAGGCGTGACACTCAATTTGAGTTTTAATTGCTTTAAATGCATTTTCAGCCCGAGCTGAGCACGTTTTGTGAGTTTGAATGTATCTCCATAGGAATGAGTTGTGTGGTCAAATTAATGCTCATATAGGCTTCAGGAGGCCATCCTGAACAAAATATATGTTGAAGTGTGTGCATCAGTCCTTTGGTTTAGGCGTGACACTCAATTTGAGTTTTTATTGCTTTAAATGCATTTTTTGCCGAGCTGAGCACGTTTTTTGAGTTTGAATGTACCTTTATAGGAATGAGTTGTGTAGTCAAATTACTGCTCATTTAGGCTTCAGGGGGACATCCTGAACTAAATACATGTTGAAGTGTAAGCATAAGTCCTTTGGTTTAGGCGTGACACTCAATTTGAGTTTTTATTGCTTTAAATGCATTTTCAGCCCGAGCTGAGCGCGCTTTCTGACTTTGAATGTATCTTCATAGGAATGAGTTGCGTAGTCAAAATAATGATCATTTAGGCTTCAGGAGGCCATCCTGAACAAAACACATGTTGAAGTGTGTGCATCAGTCCTTTGGTTTAGGCGTGACACTCAATTTGAGTTTTTATTGCTTTAAATGCGTTTTTTGCCAAGCTGAGCACGTTTTTTGAGTTTGAATGTATCTTCATAGGAATGAGTTGTGTGATCAAAACAATGCTCATTTAGGCTTCAGGAGGACATCCTGAACTCAGTACATGTTGAAGTGTGTGCATAAGTCCTTTGGTTTGGGCGTGACAGTCAATTTGAGTTTTTATTGCTTTAAATGCATTTTCAGGCCGAGCTGAGCACGTTTTGTGAGTTTGAATGTATCTTCATAGGAATGAGTTGTATGGTCAAATTAATGCTCATTTAGGCTTCAGGAGGTCATCCTGAACAAAATACATGTTGAAGTGTGTGCATAAGTCCTTTGGTTTAGGCGTGACACTCAATTTGAGTTTTTATTGCTTTAAATGCATTTTCAGCCCGAGCTGAGCACGTTTTGTGAGTTTGAATGTATCTTCATAGGAATGAGTTGTGTGATCAAAACAATGCTCATTTAGGCTTCAGGAGGACATCCTGAACTCAGTACATGTTGAAGTGCGTGCATAAGTCCTTTGGTTTAGGCGTGACACTCAATTTGAGTTTTTATTGCTTTAAATGCATTTTCAGCCCGAGCTGAGCACGTTTTGTGAGTTTGAATGTATCTTCATAGGAATGAGTTGTGTGATCAAAACAATGCTCATTTAGGCTTCAGGAGGTCATCCTGAACAAAATACATGTTGAAGTGTGTGCATAAGTCCTTTGGTTTGGGCGTGACACTCAATTTGAGTTTTTATTGCTTTAAATGCATTTTCAGGCCGAGCTGAGCACGTTTTGTGAGTTTGAATGTATCTTCATAGGAATGAGTTGTGTGGTCAAATTACTGCTCATTTAGGCTTCAGGAGGACATCCTGAACTAAATACATGTTGAAGTGTGGGCATAAGTCCTTTGGTTTAGACGTGACACTCAATTTGAGTTTTTATTGCTTTAAATGCATTTTCAGCCCGAGCTGAGCACGTTTTGAGTTTGAATGTATCTTTATAGGAATGAGTTGTGTGGTCAAATTAATGCTCATGTAGGCTTCAGGAGGTCATCTTGAACAAAATACATGTTGAAGTGTGTGCATTTAGGCGTGACACACAATTCGAGTTTTTATTGCTTTAAATGCATTTTCAGCCCGAGCTGAGTGCGCTTTCTGACTTTGAATGTATCTTCATAGGAATGAGTTGTGTAGTCAAATTAATGCTCATTTAGGCTTCAGGAGGCCATCCTGAACAAAATACATGTTGAAGTGGTGCATAAGTCCTTTGGTTTAGGCGTGACACTCAATTTGAGTTTTTATTGCTTTAAATGCATTTTCAGCCCGAGCAGAGCACGTTTTGTGAGTTTAAATGTATCTTCATAGGAATGAGTTGTGTGGTCAAATTATTGCTCATTTAGGCTTCAGGAGGTCATCCTGAACAAAATACATGTTGAAGTGTGTGCATAAGTCCTTTGGTTTAGGTGTGACACACAATTCGAGTTTTTATTGCTTTAAATGCATTTTCAGCCCGAGCTGAGTGCGCTTTCTGACTTCGAATGTATCTTCATAGGAATGAGTTGTGTAGTCAAATTAATGCTCATTTAGGCTTCAGGAGGCCATCCTGAACAAAATACATGTTGAAGTGGTGCATAAGTCCTTTGGTTTAGGCGTGACACTCAATTTGAGTTTTTATTGCTTTAAATGCATTTTCAGCCCGAGCAGAGCACGTTTTGTGAGTTTAAATGTATCTTCATAGGAATGAGTTGTGTGGTCAAATTATTGCTCATTTAGGCTTCAGGAGGTCATCCTGAACAAAATACATGTTGAAGTGTGTGCATAAGTCCTTTGGTTTAGATGTGACACTCAATTTGAGTTTTTATTGCTTTAAATGCATTTTCAGCCCGACCTGAGCGCGCTTTCTGACTTTGAATGTATCTTCATAGGAATGAGTTTTGTAGTCAAATTAATGCTCATTTAGGCTTCAGGAGGCCATCCTGAACAAAATACATGTTGAAGTGTGTGCATAAGTCCTTTGGTTTAGGCGTGACACTCAATTTGAGTTTTAATTGCTTTAAATGCATTTTCAGCCCGAGCTGAGCACGTTTTGTGAGTTTGAATGTATCTCCATAGGAATGAGTTGTGTGGTCAAATTAATGCTCATATAGGCTTCAGGAGGCCATCCTGAACAAAATATATGTTGAAGTGTGTGCATCAGTCCTTTGGTTTAGGCGTGACACTCAATTTGAGTTTTTATTGCTTTAAATGCATTTTTTGCCGAGCTGAGCACGTTTTTTGAGTTTGAATGTACCTTTATAGGAATGAGTTGTGTAGTCAAATTACTGCTCATTTAGGCTTCAGGGGGACATCCTGAACTAAATACATGTTGAAGTGTAAGCATAAGTCCTTTGGTTTAGGCGTGACACTCAATTTGAGTTTTTATTGCTTTAAATGCATTTTCAGCCCGAGCTGAGCGCGCTTTCTGACTTTGAATGTATCTTCATAGGAATGAGTTGCGTAGTCAAAATAATGATCATTTAGGCTTCAGGAGGCCATCCTGAACAAAACACATGTTGAAGTGTGTGCATCAGTCCTTTGGTTTAGGCGTGACACTCAATTTGAGTTTTTATTGCTTTAAATGCGTTTTTTGCCAAGCTGAGCACGTTTTTTGAGTTTGAATGTATCTTCATAGGAATGAGTTGTGTGATCAAAACAATGCTCATTTAGGCTTCAGGAGGACATCCTGAACTCAGTACATGTTGAAGTGTGTGCATAAGTCCTTTGGTTTGGGCGTGACAGTCAATTTGAGTTTTTATTGCTTTAAATGCATTTTCAGGCCGAGCTGAGCACGTTTTGTGAGTTTGAATGTATCTTCATAGGAATGAGTTGTATGGTCAAATTAATGCTCATTTAGGCTTCAGGAGGTCATCCTGAACAAAATACATGTTGAAGTGTGTGCATAAGTCCTTTGGTTTAGGCGTGACACTCAATTTGAGTTTTTATTGCTTTAAATGCATTTTCAGCCCGAGCTGAGCACGTTTTTTGAGTTTGAATGTATCTTCATAGGAATGAGTTGTGTGATCAAAACAATGCTCATTTAGGCTTCAGGAGGACATCCTGAACTCAGTACATGTTGAAGTGCGTGCATAAGTCCTTTGGTTTAGGCGTGACACTCAATTTGAGTTTTTATTGCTTTAAATGCATTTTCAGCCCGACCTGAGCGCGCTTTCTGACTTTGAATGTATCTTCATAGGAATGAGTTGTGTAGTCAAATTAATGCTCATTTAGGCTTCAGGAGGACATCCTGAACTAAATACATGTTGAAGTGTGTGCAAAAGTCCTTTGTTTTGGGCGTGACACTCAATTTGAGTTTTTATTGCTTTAAATGCATTTTCAGGCCGAGCTGAGCACGTTTTGTGACTTTGAATGTATCTTCATTGGAATGAGTTGTGTAGTCAAATTAATGCTCATTTAGGCTTCAGGAGGCCATCCTGAACAAAAGACATGTTGAAGTGTGTGCATCAGTCCTTTGGTTTAGGCGTGACACTCAATATGAGTTTTTATTGCTTTAAATGCATTTTCAGCCCGAGCTGAGCGCGCTTTCTGACTTTGAATGTATCTTCATAGGAATGAGTTGTGTAGTCAAATTAATGATCATTTCGGCTTCAGGAGGCCATCCTGAACAAAACACATGTTGAAGTGTGTGCATCAGTCCTTTGGTTTAGGCGTGACACTCAATTTGAGTTTTTATTGCTTTAAATGCATTTTCAGCCCGAGCTGAGCACGTTTTGTGACTTTGAATGTATCTTCATTGGAATGAGTTGTGTGGTCAAATTAATGCTCATTTAGGCTTCAGGTGGTCATCCTGAACTAAATACATGTTGAAGTGTGTGCATAAGTCCTTTGGTTTAGGCGTGACACTCAATTTGAGTTTTTATTGCTTTAAATTAAATGCATTTTCAGCCCGAGCTGAGCGCGCTTTCTGACTTTGAATGTATCTTCATAGGAATGAGTTGTGTGGTGAAATTATTGCTGATTTAGGCTTCAGGAGGTCATCCTGAACAAAATACATGTTGAAGTGTGGGCATAAGTCCTTTGGTTTAGGCGTGACACTCAATTTGAGTTTTTATTGCTTTAAATTAAATGCATTTTCAGCCCGAGCTGAGCGCGCTTTCTGACTTTGAATGTATCTTCATAGGAATGAGTTGTGTGGTCAAATTAATGCTCATTTAGGCTTCAGGTGGTCATCCTGAACAAAATACATGTTGAAGTGTGTGCATAAGTCCTTTGGTTTAGGTATGACACTCAATTTGAGTTTTTATTGCTTTAAATGCATTTTCAGCCCGAGCTGAGCGCGTTTTGTGAGTTTAAATGTATCTTCATAGGAATGAGTTGTGTGGTCAAATTAATGCTTATTTAGGCTTCAGGAGGTCATCCTGAATAAAATACATGTTGAAGTGTGTGCATAAGTCCTTTGGTTTAGGCGTGACACTCAATTTGAGTTTTTATTGCTTTAAATGCATTTTCAGCCCGAGCTAAGCAAGTTTTGTGAGTTTAAATGTATCTTCATAGGAATGAGTTGTGTAGTCAAATTAATGCTCATATGGGGTTCAGAGGGTCATCCTGAACAAAATACATGTTGAAGTGTGTGCATAAGTCCTTTGGTTTAGGTGTGACACTCAATTTGAGTTTTTATTGCTTTAAATGCATTTTCAGCCCGAGCTGAGCGCGTTTTGTGAGTTTGAATGTATCGTCATAGGAATGAGTTGTGTGGTCAAATTAATGCTTATTTAGGCTTCAGGAGGTCATCCTGAACAAAATACATGTTGAAGTGTGTGCATAAGTCCTTTGGTTTAGGCGTGACACTCAATTTGAGTTTTTATTGCTTTAAATGCATTTTCAGCCCGAGCTGAGCACGTTTTGTGAGTTTGAATGTATCTTCATAGGAATGAGTTGTGTAGTCAAATTAATGCTCATATGGGCTTCGGGAGGTCATCCTGAACAAAATACATGTTGAAGTGTGTGCATAAGTCCTTTGGTTTAGGCGTGACACTCAATTTGAGTTTTTATTGCTTTAAATGCATTTTCAGCCCGAGCTGAGTGCGCTTTCTGCCTTTGAATGTATCTTCATAGGAATGAGTTGTGTGGTCAAATTATTGCTCATTTAGGCTTCAGGAGGTCATCCTGAACAAAATACATGTTGAAGTGTGTGCATAAGTCCTTTGGTTTAGGCGTGACACTCAATTTGAGTTTTTATTGCTTTAAATGCATTTTCAGCCCGAGTTGAGCACGTTTTGTGAGTTTGAATGTATCTTCATAGGAATGAGTTGTGTAGTCAAATTAATGCTCATATGGGCTTCAGGATGTCATCCTGAACTAAATACATGTTGAAGTGTGTGCATAAGTCCTTTGGTTTAGGTGTGAGACTAAATTTGAGTTTTTATTGCTTTAAATGCATTTTCAGCCCGAGCTGAGCGCGTTTTGTGAGTTTGAATGTATCTTCATAGGAATGAGTTGTGTGGTCAAATTAATGCTTATTTAGGCTTCAGGAGGTCATCCTGAACAAAATACATGTTGAAGTGTGTGCATAGGTCCTTTGGTTTAGGCGTGACACTCAATTTGAGTTTTTATTGCTTTAAATGCATTTTCAGCCCGAGTTGAGCACGTTTTGTGAGTTTGAATGTATCTTCATAGGAATGAGTTGTGTAGTCAAATTAATGCTCATATGGGCTTCAGGATGTCATCCTGAACTAAATACATGTTGAAGTGTGTGCATAAATCCTTTGGTTTAGGTGTGACACTAAATTTGAGTTTTTATTGCTTTAAATGCATTTTCAGCCTGAGCTGAGCGCGTTTTGTGAGTTTGAATGTATCTTCATAGGAATGAGTTGTGTGGTCAAATTAATGCTTATTTAGGCTTCAGGAGGTCATCCTGAACAAAATACATGTTGAAGTGTGTGCATAAGTCCTTTGGTTTAGGCGTGACACTCAATTTGAGTTTTTATTGCTTTAAATGCATTTTCAGCCCGAGCTGAGCACGTTTTGTGAGTTTGAATGTATCTTCATAGGAATGAGTTGTGTAGTCAAATTAATGCTCATATGGGCTTCAGGAGGTCATCCTGAACAAAATACATGTTGAAGTGTGTGCATAAGTCCTTTGGTTTAGGTGTGACACTCAATTACAGTTTTTATTGCTTTAAATGCATTTTCAGCCTGAGCTGAGCACGTTTTGTGAGTTTGAATTTATCTTCATAGGAATGAGTTGTGTGGTCAAATTAATGCTCATATAGGCTTCAGGAGGTCATCCTGAACAAAATACATGTTGAAGTGTGTGCATAAGTCCTTTGGTTTAGGCGTGACACTCAATTTGAGTTTTTATTGCTTTAAATGCATTTTCAGCCCGAGTTGAGCACGTTTTGTGAGTTTGAATGTATCTTCATAGGAATGAGTTGTGTGGTCAAATTAATGCTCATATGGGCTTCAGGAGGTCATCCTGAACAAAATACATGTTGAAGTGTGTAAATAAGTCCTTTGGTTTAGGCATGACACTCAATTTGAGTTTTTATTGCTTTAAATGCATTTTCAGCCCAAGCTGAGCGCGCTTTCTGACTTTGAATGTATCTTCATAGGAATGAGTTGTGTGGTCAAATTAATGCTCATTTAGGCTTCAGGTGGTCATCCTGAACTAAATACATGTTGAAGTGTGTGCATAAGTCCATTGGTTTAGGCGTGACACTCAATTTGAGTTTTTATTGCTTTTTATGCATTTTCAGCCCGAGCTGAGCACGATTTGTGAGTTTGAATGTATCTTCATAGGAATGAGTTGTGTAGTCAAATTAATGCTCATATGGGCTTCAGGAGGTCATCCTGAACAAAATACATGTTGAAGTGTGTGCATAAGTCCTTTGGTTTAGGTGTGACACTCAATTTGAGTTTTTATTGCTTTAAATGCATTTTCAGCCCGAGCTGAGCATGTTTTGTGAGTTTGAATGTATCTTCATAGGAATGAGTTGTGTAGTCAAATTAATGCTCATTTAGGCTTCAGGTGGTCATCCTGAACTAAATACATGTTGAAGTGTGTGCATAAGTCCTTTGGTTTAGGCGTGACACTCAATTTGAGTTTTTATTGCTTTAAATTAAATGCATTTTCAGCCCGAGCTGAGCGCGCTTTCTGACTTTGAATGTATCTTCATAGGAATGAATTGTGTGGTCAAATTAATGCTCATTTAGGCGTCAGGTGGTCATCCTGAACAAAATACATGTTGAAGTGTGTGCATAAGTCCTTTGGTTTAGGCGTGACACTCAATTTGAGTTTTTATTGCTTTAAATGCATTTTCAGCCTGAGCTGAGCACGTTTTGTGAGTTTGAATGTATCTTCATAGGAATGAGTTGTGTAGTCAAATTAATGCTCATATGGGCTTCAGGAGGTCATCCTGAACAAAATACATGTTGAAGTGTGTGCATAAGTCCTTTGGTTTAGGTGTGACACTAAATTTGAGTTTTTATTGCTTTAAATGCATTTTCAGCCCGAGCTGAGCGCGTTTTGTGAGTTTGAATGTATCTTCATAGGAATGAGTTGTGTGGTCAAATTAATGCTCATTTAGGCTTCAGGAGGTCATCCTGAACAAAATACATGTTGAAGTGTGTGCATAAGTCCTTTGGTTTAGGCGTGACACTCAATTTGAGTTTTTATTGCTTTAAATGCATTTTCAGCCCGAGCTGAGCGCGCTTTCTGACTTTGAATGTATCTTCATAGGAATGAGTTGTGTGGTCAAATTAATGCTCATTTAGGCTTCAGGTGGTCATCCTGAACAAAATACATGTTGAAGTGTGTGCATAAGTCCTTTGGTTTAGGCGTGACACTCAATTTGAGTTTTTATTGCTTTAAATGCATTTTCAGCCCGAGCTGAGCACGTTTGGTGAGTTTGAATGTATCTTCATAGGAATGAGTTGTGTGGTCAAAATAATGCTCATATGGGCTTCAGGAGGTCATCCTGAACAAAATACATGTTGAAGTGTGTGCATAAGTCCTTTGGTTTAGGCGTGACACTCAATTTGAGTTTTTATTGCTTTAAATGCATTTTCAGCCCAAGCTGAGCGCGCTTTCTGACTTTGAATGTATCTTCATAGGAATGAGTTGAGTAGTCAAATTAATGCTCATTTAGGCTTCAGGAGGCCATCCTGAAGAAAATACATGTTGAAGTGTGTGCATAAGTCCTTTGGTTTAGGCGTGACACTCAATTTGAGTTTTTATTGCTTTAAATACATTTTCAGCCCGAGCTGAGCACGTTTTGTGAGTTTGAATGCATCTTCATAGGAATGAGTTGTGTGGTCAAATTATTGCTCATTTAGGCTTCAGAGGTCATCCTGAACAAAATACATGTTGAAGTGTGTGCATAAGTCCTTTTGTTTAGGCGTGACACTCAATTTGAGTTTTTATTGCTTTAAATGCATTTTCAGCCCGAGCTGAGCACGTTTTGAGAGTTTGAATGTATCTTCATAGGAATGAGTTGTGTGGTCAAATTAATGCTCATTTAGGCGTCAGGTGGTCATCCTGAACAAAATACATGTTGAAGTGTGTGCATAAGTCCTTTGGTTTAGGTGTGACACTCAATTTGAGTTTTTATTGCTTTAAATGCATTTTCAGCCCGAGCTGAGCACGTTTTGTGAGTTTGAATGTATCTTCATAGGAATGAGTTGTGTGGTCAAATTAATGCTCATTTAGGCTTCAGGTGGTCATCCTGAACAAAATACATGTTGAAGTGTGTGCATAAGTTCTTTGGTTTAGGCGTGACACTCAATTTGAGTTTTTATTGCTTTAAATGCATTTTCAGCCCGAGCTGAGCACGTTTTGTGAGTTTGAATGTATCTTCATAGGAATGAGTTGTGTGGTCAAATTAATGCTCATATGGGCTTCAGGAGGTCATCCTGAACAAAATACATGTTGAAGTGTGTGCATAAGTCCTTTGGTTTAGGTGTGACACTCAATTTGAGTTTTTATTGCTTTAAATGCATTTTCAGCCCGAGCTGAGCACGTTTTGTGAGTTTGAATGTATCTTCATAGGAATGAGTTGTGTGGTCAAATTATTGCTCATTTAGGCTTCAGGAGGTCATCCTGAACAAAATACATGTTGAAGTGTGTGCATAAGTCCTTTGGTTTAGGTGTGACACTCAATTTGAGTTTTTATTGCTTTAAATGCATTTTCAGCCCGAGCTGAGCACGTTTTGTGAGTTTGAATGTATCTTCATAGGAATGAGTTGTGTGGTCAAATTAATGCTCATTTAGGCTTCAGGTGGTCATCCTGAACTAAATACATGTTGAAGTGTGTGCATAGGTCCTTTGGTTTAGGCGTGACACTCAATTTGAGTTTTTATTGCTTTAAATGCATTTTCAGCCCGAGCTGAGCACGTTTTGTGAGTTTGAATGTATCTTCATAGGAATGAGTTGTGTGGTCAAATTAATGCTCATTTAGGCTTCAGGTGGTCATCCTGAACAAAATACATGTTGAAGTGTGTGCATAAGTCCTTTGGTTTAGGCGTGACACTCAATTTGAGTTTTTATTGCTTTAAATGCATTTTCAGCCCGAGCTGAGCACGTTTTGTGAGTTTGAATGTATCTTCATAGGAATGAGTTGTGTGGTCAAATTAATGCTCATATGGGCTTCAGGAGGTCATCCTGAACAAAATACATGTTGAAGTGTGTGCATAAGTCCTTTGGTTTAGGCGTGACACTCAATTTGAGTTTTTATTGCTTTAAATGCATTTTCAGCCCAAGCTGAGCGCGCTTTCTGACTTTGAATGTATCTTCATAGGAATGAGTTGTGTAGTCAAATTAATGCTCATTTAGGCTGTAGGAGGCCATCCTGAACAAAATACATGTTGAAGTGTGTGCATAAGTCCTTTGGTTTAGGTGTGACACTCAATTTGAGTTTTTATTGCTTTAAATGCATTTTCAGCCCGAGCTGAGCACGTTTTGTGAGTTTGAATGTATCTTCATAGGAATGAGTTGTGTGGTCAAATTAATGCTCATTTAGGGTTCAGGTGGTCATCCTGAACAAAATACATGTTGAAGTGTGTGCATAAGTCCTTTGGTTTAGGCGTGACACTCAATTTGAGTTTTTATTGCTTTAAATGCATTTTCAGCCCGAGCTGAGTGCGCTTTCTGCCTTTGAATGTATCTTCATAGGAATGAGTTGTGTGGTCAAATTATTGCTCATTTAGGCTTCAGGAGGTCATCCTGAACAAAATACATGTTGAAGTGTGTGCATAAGTCCTTTGGTTTAGGCGTGACACTCAATTTGAGTTTTTATTGCTTTAAATGCATTTTCAGCCCGAGTTGAGCACGTTTTGTGAGTTTGAATGTATCTTCATAGGAATGAGTTGTGTAGTCAAATTAATGCTCATATGGGCTTCAGGATGTCATCCTGAACTAAATACATGTTGAAGTGTGTGCATAAGTCCTTTGGTTTAGGTGTGACACTAAATTTGAGTTTTTATTGCTTTAAATGCATTTTCAGCCCGAGCTGAGCGCGTTTTGTGAGTTTGAATGTATCTTCATAGGAATGAGTTGTGTGGTCAAATTAATGCTTATTTAGGCTTCAGGAGGTCATCCTGAACAAAATACATGTTGAAGTGTGTGCATAAGTCCTTTGGTTTAGGCGTGACACTCAATTTGAGTTTTTATTGCTTTAAATGCATTTTCAGCCCGAGTTGAGCACGTTTTGTGAGTTTGAATGTATCTTCATAGGAATGAGTTGTGTAGTCAAATTAATGCTCATATGGGCTTCAGGAGGTCATCCTGAACTAAATACATGTTGAAGTGTGTGCATAAGTCCTTTGGTTTAGGCGTGACACTCAATTTGAGTTTTTATTGCTTTAAATTAAATGCATTTTCAGCCCGAGCTGAGCGCGCTTTCTGACTTTGAATGTATCTTCATAGGAATGAGTTGTGTGGTCAAATTATTGCTGATTTAGGCTTCAGGAGGTCATCCTGAACAAAATACATGTTGAAGTGTGTGCATAAGTCCTTTGGTTTAGGCGTTACACTCAATTTGAGTTTTTATTGCTTTAAATGCATTTTCAGCCCGAGCTGAGCATGTTTTGTGAGTTTGAATGTATCTTCATAGGAATGAGTTGTGTGGTCAAATTAATGCTCATTTAGGCTTCAGGTGGTCATCCTGAACAAAATACATGTTGAAGTGTGTGCATAAGTCCTTTGGTTTAGGCGTGACACTCAATTTGAGTTTTTATTGCTTTAAATGCATTTTCAGCCCGAGCTGAGCACGTTTTGTGAGTTTGAATGTATCTTCATAGGAATGAGTTGTGTGGTCCAATTAATGCTCATTTAGGCTTCAGGTGGTCATCCTGAACAAAATACATGTTGAAGTGTGTGCATAAGTCCTTTGGTTTAGGCGTGACACTCAATTTGAGTTTTTATTGCTTTAAATGCATTTTCAGCCCGAGCTGAGCACGTTTTGTGAGTTTGAATGTATCTTCATAGGAATGAGTTGTGTGGTCAAATTAATGCTCATATGGGCTTCAGGAGGTCATCCTGAACAAAATACATGTTGAAGTGTGTGCATAAGTCCTTTGGTTTAGGCGTGACACTCAATTTGAGTTTTTATTGCTTTAAATTAAATGCATTTTCAGCTCGAGCTGAGCGCGCTTTCTGACTTTGAATGTATCTTCATAGGAATGAGTTGTGTGGTCAAATTATTGCTGATTTAGGCTTCAGGAGGTCATCCTGAACAAAATACATGTTGAAGTGTGTGCATAAGTCCTTTGGTTTAGGCGTCACACTCAATTTGAGTTTTTATTGCTTTAAATGCATTTTCAGCCCGAGCTGAGCACGTTTTGTGAGTTTGAATGTATCTTCATAGGAATGAGTTGTGTGGTCAAATTAATGCTTATTTAGGCTTCAGGTGGTCATCCTGAACAAAATACATGTTGAAGTGTGTGCATAAGTCCTTTGGTTTAGGCGTGACACTAAATTTGAGTTTTTATTGCTTTAAATGCATTTTCAGCCCGAGCTGAGCACGTTTTGTGAGTTTGAATGTATCTTCATAGGAATGAGTTGTGTGGTCAAATTATTGCTCATTTAGGCTTCAGGTGGTCATCCTGAACAAAATACATGTTGAAGTGTGTGCATAAGTCCTTTGGTTTAGGCGTGACACTCAATTTGAGTTTTTATTGCTTTAAATGCATTTTCAGCCCAAGCTGAGCGCGCTTTCTGACTTTGAATGTATCTTCATAGGAATGAGTTGTGTAGTCAAATTAATGCTCATTTAGGCTGTAGGAGGCCATCCTGAACAAAATACATGTTGAAGTGTGTGCATAAGTCCTTTGGTTTAGGTGTGACACTCAATTTGAGTTTTTATTGCTTTAAATGCATTTTCAGCCCGAGCTGAGCACGTTTTGTGAGTTTGAATGTATCTTCATAGGAATGAGTTGTGTGGTCAAATTAATGCTCATTTAGGGTTCAGGTGGTCATCCTGAACAAAATACATGTTGAAGTGTGTGCATAAGTCCTTTGGTTTAGGCGTGACACTCAATTTGAGTTTTTATTGCTTTAAATGCATTTTCAGCCCGAGCTGAGTGCGCTTTCTGACTTTGAATGTATCTTCATAGGAATGAGTTGTGTGGTCAAATTATTGCTCATTTAGGCTTCAGGAGGTCATCCTGAACAAAATACATGTTGAAGTGTGTGCATAAGTCCTTTGGTTTAGGAGTGACACTCAATTTGAGTTTTTATTGCTTTAAATGCATTTTCAGCCCGAGTTGAGCACGTTTTGTGAGTTTGAATGTATCTTCATAGGAATGAGTTGTGTAGTCAAATTAATGCTCATATGGGCTTCAGGATGTCATCCTGAACTAAATACATGTTGAAGTGTGTGCATAAGTCCTTTGGTTTAGGTGTGACACTAAATTTGAGTTTTTATTGCTTTAAATGCATTTTCAGCCCGAGCTGAGCGCGTTTTGTGAGTTTGAATGTATCTTCATAGGAATGAGTTGTGTGGTCAAATTAATGCCTATTTAGGCTTCAGGAGGTCATCCTGGACAAAATACATGTTGAAGTGTGTGCATAAGTCCTTTGGTTCAGGCGTGACACTCAATTTGAGTTTTTATTGCTTTAAATGCATTTTCAGCCCGAGCTGAGCACGTTTTGTGAGTTTGAATGTATCTTCATAGGAATGAGTTGTGTGGTCAAATTAATGCTTATTTAGGCTTCAGGACGTCATCCTGAACAAAATACATGTTGAAGTGTGTGCATAAGTCCTTTTGTTTAGGCGTGACACTCAATTTGAGTTTTTATTGCTTTAAATGCATTTTCAGCCCGAGCTGAGCACGTTTTGTGAGTTTGAATGTATCTTCATAGGAATGAGTTGTGTAGTCAAATTAATGCTCATATGGGCTTCAGGAGGTCATCCTGAACAAAATACATGTTGAAGTGTGTGCATAAGTCCTTTGGTTTAGGTGTGACACTCAATTTGAGTTTTTATTGCTTTAAATGCATTTTCAGCCCGAGCTGAGCACGTTTTGTGAATTTGAATGTATCTTCATAGGAATGAGTTGTGTGGTCAAATTAATGCTCATTTAGGCTTCAGGTGGTCATCCTGAACTAAATACATGTTGAAGTGTGTGCATAAGTTCTTTGGTTTAGGCGTGACACTGAATTTGAGTTTTTATTGCTTTAAATTAAATGCATTTTCAGCCCGAGCTGAGCGCGCTTTCTGACTTTGAATGTATCTTCATAGGAATGAGTTGTGTGGTCAAATTATTGCTGATTTAGGCTTCAGGAGGTCATCCTGAACAAAATACATGTTGAAGTGTGTGCATAAGTCCTTTGGTTTAGGCGTGACACTCAATTTGAGTTTTTATTGCTTTAAATGCATTTTCAGCCCGAGCTGAGCACGTTTTGTGAGTTTGAATGTATCTTCATAGGAATGAGTTGTGTGGTCAAATTAATGCTCATTTAGGCGTCAGGTGGTCATCCTGAACAAAATACATGTTGAAGTGTGTGCATAAATCCTTTGGATTAGGCGTGACACTCAATTTGAGTTTTTATTGCTTTAAAGGCATTTTCAGCCCGAGCTGAGCACGTTTTGTGAGTTTGAATGTATCTTCATAGGAATGAGTTGTGTGGTCAAATTAATGCTTATTTAGGCTTCAGGAGGTCATCCTGAACAAAATACATGTTGAAGTGTGTGCATAAGTCCTTTGGTTTAGGCGTTACACTCAATTTGAGTTTTTATTGCTTTAAATGCATTTTCAGCCCGAGCTGAGCATGTTTTGTGAGTTTGAATGTATCTTCATAGGAATGAGTTGTGTGGTCAAATTAATGCTCATTTAGGCTTCAGGTGGTCATCCTGAACAAAATACATGTTGAAGTGTGTGCATAAGTCCTTTGGTTTAGGCGTGACACTCAATTTGAGTTTTTATTGCTTTAAATGCATTTTCAGCCCGAGCTGAGCACGTTTTGTGAGTTTGAATGTATCTTCATAGGAATGAGTTGTGTGGTCCAATTAATGCTCATTTAGGCTTCAGGTGGTCATCCTGAACAAAATACATGTTGAAGTGTGTGCATAAGTCCTTTGGTTTAGGCGTGACACTCAATTTGAGTTTTTATTGCTTTAAATGCATTTTCAGCCCGAGCTGAGCACGTTTTGTGAGTTTGAATGTATCTTCATAGGAATGAGTTGTGTGGTCAAATTAATGCTCATATGGGCTTCAGGAGGTCATCCTGAACAAAATACATGTTGAAGTGTGTGCATAAGTCCTTTGGTTTAGGCGTGACACTCAATTTGAGTTTTTATTGCTTTAAATTAAATGCATTTTCAGCTCGAGCTGAGCGCGCTTTCTGACTTTGAATGTATCTTCATAGGAATGAGTTGTGTGGTCAAATTATTGCTGATTTAGGCTTCAGGAGGTCATCCTGAACAAAATACATGTTGAAGTGTGTGCATAAGTCCTTTGGTTTAGGCGTCACACTCAATTTGAGTTTTTATTGCTTTAAATGCATTTTCAGCCCGAGCTGAGCACGTTTTGTGAGTTTGAATGTATCTTCATAGGAATGAGTTGTGTGGTCAAATTAATGCTTATTTAGGCTTCAGGTGGTCATCCTGAACAAAATACATGTTGAAGTGTGTGCATAAGTCCTTTGGTTTAGGCGTGACACTAAATTTGAGTTTTTATTGCTTTAAATGCATTTTCAGCCCGAGCTGAGCACGTTTTGTGAGTTTGAATGTATCTTCATAGGAATGAGTTGTGTGGTCAAATTATTGCTCATTTAGGCTTCAGGTGGTCATCCTGAACAAAATACATGTTGAAGTGTGTGCATAAGTCCTTTGGTTTAGGCGTGACACTCAATTTGAGTTTTTATTGCTTTAAATGCATTTTCAGCCCAAGCTGAGCGCGCTTTCTGACTTTGAATGTATCTTCATAGGAATGAGTTGTGTAGTCAAATTAATGCTCATTTAGGCTGTAGGAGGCCATCCTGAACAAAATACATGTTGAAGTGTGTGCATAAGTCCTTTGGTTTAGGTGTGACACTCAATTTGAGTTTTTATTGCTTTAAATGCATTTTCAGCCCGAGCTGAGCACGTTTTGTGAGTTTGAATGTATCTTCATAGGAATGAGTTGTGTGGTCAAATTAATGCTCATTTAGGGTTCAGGTGGTCATCCTGAACAAAATACATGTTGAAGTGTGTGCATAAGTCCTTTAGTTTAGGCGTGACACTCAATTTGAGTTTTTATTGCTTTAAATGCATTTTCAGCCCGAGCTGAGTGCGCTTTCTGACTTTGAATGTATCTTCATAGGAATGAGTTGTGTGGTCAAATTATTGCTCATTTAGGCTTCAGGAGGTCATCCTGAACAAAATACATGTTGAAGTGTGTGCATAAGTCCTTTGGTTTAGGAGTGACACTCAATTTGAGTTTTTATTGCTTTAAATGCATTTTCAGCCCGAGTTGAGCACGTTTTGTGAGTTTGAATGTATCTTCATAGGAATGAGTTGTGTAGTCAAATTAATGCTCATATGGGCTTCAGGATGTCATCCTGAACTAAATACATGTTGAAGTGTGTGCATAAGTCCTTTGGTTTAGGTGTGACACTAAATTTGAGTTTTTATTGCTTTAAATGCATTTTCAGCCCGAGCTGAGCGCGTTTTGTGAGTTTGAATGTATCTTCATAGGAATGAGTTGTGTGGTCAAATTAATGCCTATTTAGGCTTCAGGAGGTCATCCTGGACAAAATACATGTTGAAGTGTGTGCATAAGTCCTTTGGTTCAGGCGTGACACTCAATTTGAGTTTTTATTGCTTTAAATGCATTTTCAGCCCGAGCTGAGCACGTTTTGTGAGTTTGAATGTATCTTCATAGGAATGAGTTGTGTGGTCAAATTAATGCTTATTTAGGCTTCAGGACGTCATCCTGAACAAAATACATGTTGAAGTGTGTGCATAAGTCCTTTTGTTTAGGCGTGACACTCAATTTGAGTTTTTATTGCTTTAAATGCATTTTCAGCCCGAGCTGAGCACGTTTTGTGAGTTTGAATGTATCTTCATAGGAATGAGTTGTGTAGTCAAATTAATGCTCATATGGGCTTCAGGAGGTCATCCTGAACAAAATACATGTTGAAGTGTGTGCATAAGTCCTTTGGTTTAGGTGTGACACTCAATTTGAGTTTTTATTGCTTTAAATGCATTTTCAGCCCGAGCTGAGCACGTTTTGTGAATTTGAATGTATCTTCATAGGAATGAGTTGTGTGGTCAAATTAATGCTCATTTAGGCTTCAGGTGGTCATCCTGAACTAAATACATGTTGAAGTGTGTGCATAAGTTCTTTGGTTTAGGCGTGACACTGAATTTGAGTTTTTATTGCTTTAAATTAAATGCATTTTCAGCCCGAGCTGAGCGCGCTTTCTGACTTTGAATGTATCTTCATAGGAATGAGTTGTGTGGTCAAATTATTGCTGATTTAGGCTTCAGGAGGTCATCCTGAACAAAATACATGTTGAAGTGTGTGCATAAGTCCTTTGGTTTAGGCGTGACACTCAATTTGAGTTTTTATTGCTTTAAATGCATTTTCAGCCCGAGCTGAGCACGTTTTGTGAGTTTGAATGTATCTTCATAGGAATGAGTTGTGTGGTCAAATTAATGCTCATTTAGGCGTCAGGTGGTCATCCTGAACAAAATACATGTTGAAGTGTGTGCATAAGTCCTTTGGATTAGGCGTGACACTCAATTTGAGTTTTTATTGCTTTAAAGGCATTTTCAGCCCGAGCTGAGCACGTTTTGTGAGTTTGAATGTATCTTCATAGGAATGAGTTGTGTGGTCAAATTAATGCTTATTTAGGCTTCAGGAGGTCATCCTGAACAAAATACATGTTGAAGTGTGTGCATAAGTCCTTTGGTTTAGGCGTGACACTCAATTTGAGTTTTTATTGCTTTAAATGCATTTTCAGCCCGAGCTGAGCACGTTTTGTGAGTTTGAATGTATCTTCATAGGAATGAGTTGTGTGGTCAAATTAATGCTCATTTAGGCGTCAGGTGGTCATCCTGAACAAAATACATGTTGAAGTGTGTGCATAAGTCCTTTGGTTTAGGCGTGACACTCAATTTGAGTTTTTATTGCTTTAAATGCATTTTCAGGCCGAGCTGAGCACGTTTTGTGTGTTTGAATGTATCTTCATAGGAATGAGTTGTGTGGTCAAATTAATGCTCATATGGGCTTCAGGAGGTCATCCTGAACAAAATACATGTTGAAGTGTGTGCATAAGTCCTTTGGTTTAGGCGTGACACTCAATTTGAGTTTTTATTGCTTTAAATGCATTTTCAGGCCGAGCTGAGCACGTTTTGTGTGTTTGAATGTATCTTCATAGGAATGAGTTGTGTGGTCAAATTAATCCTCATATGGGCTTCAGGAGGTCATCCTGAACAAAATACATGTTGAAGTGTGTGCATAAGTCCTTTTGTTTAGGCGTGACACTCAATTTGAGTTTTTATTGCTTTAAATGCATTTTCAGCCCGAGCTGAGCACGTTTTGTGAGTTTGAATGTATCTTCATAGGAATGAGTTGTGTGGTCAAATTAATGCTCATTTAGGCGTCAGGTGGTCATCCTGAACAAAATACATGTTGAAGTGTGTGCATAAGTCCTTTGGTTTAGGCGTGACACTCAATTTGAGTTTTTATTGCTTTAAATGCATTTTCAGGCCGAGCTGAGCACGTTTTGTGTGTTTGAATGTATCTTCATAGGAATGAGTTGTGTGGTCAAATTAATGCTCATATGGGCTTCAGGAGGTCATCCTGAACAAAATACATGTTGAAGTGTGTGCATAAGTCCTTTGGTTTAGGCGTGACACTCAATTTGAGTTTTTATTGCTTTAAATGCATTTTCAGCCCGAGTTGAGCACGTTTTGTGAGTTTGAATGTATCTTCATAGGAATGAGTTGAGTAGTCAAATTAATGCTCATATGGGCTTCAGAATGTCATCCTGAACTAAATACATGTTGAAGTGTGTGCATAAGTCCTTTGGTTTAGGTGTGACACTAAATTTGAGTTTTTATTGCTTTAAATTCATTTTCAGCCCGAGCTGAGCGCGTTTTGTGAGTTTGAATGTATCTTCATAGGAATGAGTTGTGTGGTCAAATTAATGCTTATTTAGGCTTCAGGAGGTCATCCTGAACAAAATACATGTTGAAGTGTGTGCATAAGTCCTTTGGTTTAGGCGTGACACTCAATTTGAGTTTTTATTGCTTTAAATGCATTTTCAGGCCGAGCTGAGCACGTTTTGTGTGTTTGAATGTATCTTCATAGGAATGAGTTGTGTGGTCAAATTAATGCTCATATGGGCTTCAGGAGGTCATCCTGAACAAAATACATGTTGAAGTGTGTGCATAAGTCCTTTGGTTTAGGCGTGACACTCAATTTGAGTTTTTATTGCTTTAAATGCATTTTCAGCCCGAGTTGAGCACGTTTTGTGAGTTTGAATGTATCTTCATAGGAATGAGTTGTGTGGTCAAATTAATGCTCATTTAGGCTTCAAGTGGTCATCCTGAACTAAATACATGTTGAAGTGTGTGCATAAGTCCTTTGGTTTAGGCGTGACACTCAATTTGAGTTTTTATTGCTTTAAATGCATTTTCAGCCCGAGCTGAGCACGTTTTGTGAGTTTGAATGTATCTTTACAGGAATGAGTTGTGTAGTCAAATTAATGCTCATATGGGCTTCAGGAGGTCATCCTGAACAAAATACATGTTGAAGTGTGTGCATAAGTCCTTTGGTTTAGGTGTGACACTCAATTTGAGTTTTTATTGGTTTAAATATATTTTCTGCCCGAGCTGAGCACGTTTTGTGAGTTTGAATGTATCTTCATAGGAATGAGTTGTGTGGTCAAATTAATGCTCATTTAGGCTTCAGGAGGTCATCCTGAACAAAATACATGTTGAAGTGTGTGCATAAGTCCTTTGGTTTAGGCGTGACACTCAATTTTAGTTTTTATTGCTTGAAATGCATTTTCAGCCCGAGTTGAGCACGTTTTGTGAGTTTGAATGTATCTTCATAGGAATGAGTTGTGTGGTCAAATTAATGCTCATTTAGGCTTCAGGAGGTCATCCTGAACTAAATACATGTTGAAGTGTGTGCATAAGTCCTTTGGTTTAGGCGTGACACTCAATTTGAGTTTTTATTGCTTAAAATGCATTTTTAGCCCGAGCTGAGCACGTTTTGTGAGTTTGAATGTATCTTCATAGGAATGAGTTGTGTAGTCAAATTAATGCTCATATGGGCTTCAGGAGGTCATCCTGAACAAAATACATGTTGAAGTGTGTGCATAAGTCCTTTGGTTTAGGTGTGACACTCAATTTGAGTTTGTATTGCTTTAAATGCATTTTCAGCCCAAGCTGAGCACGTTTTGTGAGTTTGAATGTATCTTCATAGGAATGAGTTGTGTGGTCAAATTAATGCTCATTTATGCTTCAGGTGGTCATCCTGAACTAAATACATGTTTAAGTGTGTGCATAAGTCCTTTGGTTTAGGCGTGACACTCAATTTGAGTTTTTATTGCTTTAAATTAAATGCATTTTCAGCCCGAGCTGAGCGCGCTTTCTGACTTTGAATGTATCTTCATAGGAATGAGTTGTGTGGTCAAATTATTGCTGATTTAAGCTTCAGGAGGTCATCCTGAACAAAATACATGTTGAAGTGTGTGCATAAGTCCTTTGGTTTAGGCGTGACACTCAATTTGAGTTTTTATTGCTTTAAATGCATTTTCAGCCCGAGCTGAGCACGTTTTGTCAGTTTGAATGTATCTTCATAGGAATGAGGTGTGGTCAAATTAATGCTCATTTAGGCGTCAGGTGGTCATCCTGAACAAAATACATGTTGAAGTGTGTGCATAAGTCCTTTGGTTTAGGCGTGACACTCAATTTGAGTTTTTATTGCTTTAAATGCATTTTCAGGCCGAGCTGAGCACGTTTTGTGTGTTTGAATGTATCTTCTTAGGAATGAGTTGTGTGGTCAAATTAATCCTCATATGGGCTTCAGGAGGTCATCCTGAACAAAATACATGTTGAAGTGTGTGCATAAGTCCTTTGGTTTAGGCGTGACACTCAATTTGAGCTTTTATTGCTTTAAATGCATTTTCAGCCCGAGTTGAGCACGTTTTGTGAGTTTGAATGTATCTTCATAGGAATGAGTTGTATGGTCAAATTAATGCTCATTTAGGCTTCAGGTGGTCATCGTGAACAAAATACATGTTGAAGTGTGTGCATAAGTCCTTTGGTTTAGGCGTGACACTCAATTTGAGTTTTTATTGCTTTAAATGCATTTTCAGCCCGAGCCTAGCGCGCTTTCTGAGTTTGAATGTATCTTCATAGGAATGAGTTGTGTGGTCAAATTAATGCTCATTTAGGCTTCAGGTGGTCATCCTGAACTAAATACATGTTGAAGTGTGTGCATAAGTCCTTTGGTTTAGGCGTGACACTCAATTTGAGTTTTTATTGCGAAATGCATTTTCAGCCCGAGCTGAGCGTGCTTTCTGACTTTGGATGTATCTTCATAGGAATGAGTTGTGTAGTCAAATTAATGCTCATATGGGATTCAGGAGGTCACCCTGAACAAAATACATGTTGAAGTGTGTGCATAAGTCCTTTGGTTTAGGTGTGACACTCAATTTGAGTTTTTATTGCTTTAAATGCATTTTCAGCCCGAGCTGAGCACGTTTTGTGAATTTGAATGTATCTTCATAGGAATGAGTTGTGTGGTCAAATTAATGCTTATTTAGGCTTCAGGACGTCATCCTGAACAAAATACATGTTGAAGTGTGTGCATAAGTCCTTTTGTTTAGGCATGACACTCAATTTGAGTTTTTATTGCTTTAAATGCATTTTCAGCCCGAGCTGAGCACGTTTTGTGAGTTTGAATGTATCTTCATAGGAATGAGTTTTGTGGTCAAATTAATGCTCATTTAAGCTTCAGGTGGTCATCCTGAACTAAATACATGTTGAAGTGTGTGCATAAGTCCTTTGGTTTAGGCGTGACACTCAATTTGAGTTTTTATTGCTTTAAATGCATTTTCAGCCCGAGCTGAGCGCGTTTTGTGAGTTTGAATGTATCTTCATAGGAATGAGTTGTGTGGTCAAATTAATGTTCATTTAGGCTTCAGGAGGCCATCCTGAACAAAATACATGTTGAAGTGTGTGCATAAGTCCTTTGGTTTAGGCGTGACACTCAATTTGAGTTTTTATTGCTTTAAATGCATTTTCAGCCCGAGCTGAGCACGTTTTGTGAGTTTGAATGTATCTTTATAGGAATGAGTTGTGTAGTCAAATTAATGCTCATATGGGCTTCAGGAGGTCATCCTGAACAAAATACATGTTGAAGTGTGTGCATAAGTCCTTTGGTTTAGGTGTGACACTCAATTTGAGTTTTTATTGCTTTAAATGCATTTTCAGCCCGAGCTGAGCACGTTTTGTGAGTTTGAATGTATCTTCATAGGAATGAGTTGTGTAGTCAAATTAATGCTCATTTAGGCTTCAGGTGGTCATCCTGAACTAAATACATGTTGAAGTGTGTGCATAAGTCTTTTGGTTTAGGCGTGACACTCAATTTGAGTTTTTATTGCTTTAAATCAAATGCATTTTCAGCCCGAGCTGAGCGCGCTTTCTGACTTTGAATGTATCTTCATAGGAATGAGTTGTGTGGTCAAATTAATGCTCATTTAGGCGTCAGGTGGTCATCCTGAACAAAATACATGTTGAAGTGTGTGCATAAGTCCTTTGGTTTAGGCGTGACACTCAATTTGAGTTTTTATTGCTTTAAATGCATTTTCAGGCCGAGCTGAGCACGTTTTGTGTGTTTGAATGTATCTTCATAGGAATGAGTTGTGTGGTCAAATTAATGCTCATATGGGCTTCAGGAGGTCATCCTGAACAAAATACATGTTGAAGTGTGTGCATAAGTCCTTTGGTTTAGGCGTGACACTCAATTTGAGTTTTTATTGCTTTAAATGCATTTTCAGCCCGAGTTGAGCACGTTTTGTGAGTTTGAATGTATCTTCATAGGAATGAGTTGTGTGGTCAAATTAATGCTCATTTAGGCTTCAAGTGGTCATCCTGAACTAAATACATGTTGAAGTGTGTGCATAAGTCCTTTGGTTTAGGCGTGACACTCAATTTGAGTTTTTATTGCTTTAAATGCATTTTCAGCCCGAGCTGAGCACGTTTTGTGAGTTTGAATGTATCTTTACAGGAATGAGTTGTGTAGTCAAATTAATGCTCATATGGGCTTCAGGAGGTCATCCTGAACAAAATACATGTTGAAGTGTGTGCATAAGTCCTTTGGTTTAGGTGTGACACTCAATTTGAGTTTTTATTGGTTTGAATATATTTTCTGCCCGAGCTGAGCACGTTTTGTGAGTTTGAATGTATCTTCATAGGAATGAGTTGTGTGGTCAAATTAATGCTCATTTAGGCTTCAGGAGGTCATCCTGAACAAAATACATGTTGAAGTGTGTGCATAAGTCCTTTGGTTTAGGCGTGACACTCAATTTGAGTTTTTATTGCTTGAAATGCATTTTCAGCCCGAGTTGAGCACGTTTTGTGAGTTTGAATGTATCTTCATAGGAATGAGTTGTGTGGTCAAATTAATGCTCATTTAGGCTTCAGGAGGTCATCCTGAACTAAATACATGTTGAAGTGTGTGCATAAGTCCTTTGGTTTAGGCGTGACACTCAATTTGAGTTTTTATTGCTTAAAATGCATTTTTAGCCCGAGCTGAGCACGTTTTGTGAGTTTGAATGTATCTTCATAGGAATGAGTTGTGTAGTCAAATTAATGCTCATATGGGCTTCAGGAGGTCATCCTGAACAAAATACATGTTGAAGTGTGTGCATAAGTCCTTTGGTTTAGGTGTGACACTCAATTTGAGTTTGTATTGCTTTAAATGCATTTTCAGCCCAAGCTGAGCACGTTTTGTGAGTTTGAATGTATCTTCATAGGAATGAGTTGTGTGGTCAAATTAATGCTCATTTATGCTTCAGGTGGTCATCCTGAACTAAATACATGTTGAAGTGTGTGCATAAGTCCTTGGGTTTAGGCGTGACACTCAATTTGAGTTTTTATTGCTTTAAATGCATTTTCAGGCCGAGCTGAGCACGTTTTGTGTGTTTGAATGTATCTTCTTAGGAATGAGTTGTGTGGTCAAATTAATCCTCATATGGGCTTCAGGAGGTCATCCTGAACAAAATACATGTTGAAGTGTGTGCATAAGTCCTTTGGTTTAGGCGTGACACTCAATTTGAGCTTTTATTGCTTTAAATGCATTTTCAGCCCGAGTTGAGCACGTTTTGTGAGTTTGAATGTATCTTCATAGGAATGAGTTGTATGGTCAAATTAATGCTCATTTAGGCTTCAGGTGGTCATCGTGAACAAAATACATGTTGAAGTGTGTGCATAAGTCCTTTGGTTTAGGCGTGACACTCAATTTGAGTTTTTATTGCTTTAAATGCATTTTCAGCCCGACCTGAGCGCGCTTTCTGAGTTTGAATGTATCTTCATAGGAATGAGTTGTGTGGTCAAATTAATGCTCATTTAGGCTTCAGGTGGTCATCCTGAACTAAATACATGTTGAAGTGTGTGCATAAGTCCTTTGGTTTAGGCGTGACACTCAATTTGAGTTTTTATTGCGAAATGCATTTTCAGCCCGAGCTGAGCGTGCTTTCTGACTTTGGATGTATCTTCATAGGAATGAGTTGTGTAGTCAAATTAATGCTCATATGGGATTCAGGAGGTCACCCTGAACAAAATACATGTTGAAGTGTGTGCATAAGTCCTTTGGTTTAGGTGTGACACTCAATTTGAGTTTTTATTGCTTTAAATCATTTTCAGCCCGAGCTGAGCACGTTTTGTGAATTTGAATGTATCTTCATAGGAATGAGTTGTGTGGTCAAATTAATGCTTATTTAGGCTTCAGGACGTCATCCTGAACAAAATACATGTTGAAGTGTGTGCATAAGTCCTTTTGTTTAGGCGTGACACTCAATTTGAGTTTTTATTGCTTTAAATGCATTTTCAGCCCGAGCTGAGCACGTTTTGTGAGTTTGAATGTATCTTTATAGGAATGAGTTGTGTAGTCAAATTAATGCTCATATGGGCTTCAGGAGGTCATCCTGAACAAAATACATGTTGAAGTGTGTGCATAAGTCCTTTGGTTTAGGTGTGACACTCAATTTGAGTTTTTATTGCTTTAAATGCATTTTCAGCCCGAGCTGAGCACGTTTTGTGAGTTTGAATGTATCTTCATAGGAATGAGTTGTGTAGTCAAATTAATGCTCATATGGGCTTCAGGAGGTCATCCTGAACAAAATACATGTTGAAGTGTGTGCATAAGTCCTTTGGTTTAGGCGTGACACTCAATTTGAGTTTTTATTGCTTAAAATGCATTTTCAGCCCGAGCTGAGCACGTTTTGTGAGTTTGAATGTATCTTCATAGGAATGAGTTGTGTGGTCAAATTAATGCTCATTTAGGCTTCAGGTGGTCATCCTGAACAAAATACATGTTGAAGTGTGTGCATAGGTCCTTTGGTTTAGGTGTGACACTCAATTTGAGTTTTTATTGCTTTAAATGCATTTTCAGCCCGAGCTGAGCGCGCTTTCTGACTTTGAATGTATCTTCATAGGAATGAGTTGTCTAGTCAAATTAATGCTCATTTAGGCTTCAGGAGGCCATCCTGAAAAAAATACATGTTGAAGTGTGTGCATAAGTCCTTTGGTTTAGGCGTGACACTCAATTTGAGTTTTTTTGCTTTAAATGCATTTTCAGCCCGAGCTGAGCACGTTTTGTGAGTTTGAATGTATCTTTATAGGAATGAGTTGTGTAGTCAAATTAATGCTCATATGGGCTTCAGGAGGTCATCCTGAACAAAATACATGTTTAAGTGTGTGCATAAGTCCTTTGGTTTAGGTGTGACACTCAATTTGAGTTTTTATTGCTTTAAATGCATTTTCAGCCCGAGCTGAGCACGTTTTGTGAGTTTGAATGTATCTTCATAGGAATGAGTTGTGTAGTCAAATTAATGCTCATTTAGGCTTCAGGTGGTCATCCTGAACTAAATACATGTTGAAGTGTGTGCATAAGTCTTTTGGTTTAGGCGTGACACTCAATTTGAGTTTTTATTGCTTTAAATCAAATGCATTTTCAGCCCGAGCTGAGCGCGCTTTCTGACTTTGAATGTATCTTCATAGGAATGAGTTGTGTGGTCAAATTAATGCTCATTTAGGCGTCAGGTGGTCATCCTGAACAAAATACATGTTGAAGTGTGTGCATAAGTCCTTTGGTTTAGGCGTGACACTCAATTTGAGTTTTTATTGCTTTAAATGCATTTTCAGCCCGAGCTGAGCACGTTTTGTGAGTTTGAATGTATCTTCATAGGAATGAGTTGTGTAGTCAAATTAATGCTCATATGGGCTTCAGGAGGTCATCCTGAACAAAATACATGTTGAAGTGTGTGCATAAGTCCTTTGGTTTAGGCGTGACACTCAATTTGAGTTTTTATTGCTTTAAATGCATTTTCAGCCCGAGCTGGGCACGTTTTGTGAGTTTGAATGTATCTTCATAGGAATGAGTTGTGTAGTCAAATTAATGCTCATATGGTTCTTCAGGATGTCATCCTGAACTAAATACATGTTGAAGTGTGTGCATAAGTCCTTTGGTTTAGGTGTGACACTAAATTTGAGTTTTTATTGCTTTAAATGCATTTTCAGCCCGAGCTGAGCGCGTTTTGTGAGTTTGAATGTATCTTTATAGGAATGAGTTGTGTGGTCAAAGTAATGCTTATTTAGGCTTCAGGTGGTCATCCTGAACAAAATACATGTTGAAGTGTGTGCATAAGTCCTTTGGTTTAGGCGTGACACTCAATTTGAGTTTTTATTGCTTTAAATGCATTTTCAGCCCGAGCTGAGCACGTTTTGTGAATTTGAATGTATCTTCATAGGAATGAGTTGTGTAGTCAAATTAATGCTCATTTAGGCTTCAGGAGGCCATCCTGAACAAAATACATGTTGAAGTGTGTGCATAAGTCCTTTTGTTTAGGCGTGACACTCAATTTGAGTTTTTATTGCTTTAAATGCATTTTCAGCCCGAGCTGAGCACGTTTTGTGAGTTTGAATGTATCTTCATAGGAATGAGTTTTGTGGTCAAATTAATGCTCATTTAAGCTTCAGGTGGTCATCCTGAACTAAATACATGTTGAAGTGTGTGCATAAGTCCTTTGGTTTAGGCGTGACACTCAATTTGAGTTTTTATTGCTTTAAATGCATTTTCAGCCCGAGCTGAGCGCGCTTTCTGACTTTGAATGTATATTCATAGGAATGAGTTGTGTGGTCAAATTATTGCTCATTTAGGCTTCAGAGGTCATCCTGAACAAAATACATGTTGAAGTGTGTGCATAAGTCCTTTTGTTTAGGCGTGACACTCAATTTGAGTTTTTATTGCTTTAAATGCATTTTCAGCCCGAGCTGAGCACGTTTTGTGAGTTTGAATGTATCTTCATAGGAATGAGTTGTGTGGTCAAATTAATGCTCATTTAGGCTTCAGGTGGTCATCCTGAACAAAATACATGTTGAAGTGTGTGCATAGGTCCTTTGGTTTAGGTGTGACACTCAATTTGAGTTTTTATTGCTTTAAATGCATTTTCAGCCCGAGCTGAGCGCGCTTTCTGACTTTGAATGTATCTTCATAGGAATGAGTTGTCTAGTCAAATTAATGCTCATTTAGGCTTCAGGAGGCCATCCTGAACAAAATACATGTTGAAGTGTGTGCATAAGTCCTTTGGTTTAGGCGTGACACTCAATTTGAGTTTTTATTGCTTTAAATGCATTTTCAGCCCGAGCTGAGCACGTTTTGTGAGTTTGAATGTATCTTTATAGGAATGAGTTGTGTAGTCAAATTAATGCTCATATGGGCTTCAGGAGGTCATCCTGAACAAAATACATGTTGAAGTGTGTGCATAAGTCCTTTGGTTTAGGTGTGACACTCAATTTGAGTTTTTATTGCTTTAAATGCATTTTCAGCCCGAGCTGAGCACGTTTTGTGAGTTTGAATGTATCTTCATAGGAATGAGTTGTGTAGTCAAATTAATGCTCATTTAGGCTTCAGGTGGTCATCCTGAACTAAATACATGTTGAAGTGTGTGCATAAGTCTTTTGGTTTAGGCGTGACACTCAATTTGAGTTTTTATTGCTTTAAATCAAATGCATTTTCAGCCCGAGCTGAGCGCGCTTTCTGACTTTGAATGTATCTTCATAGGAATGAATTGTGTGGTCAAATTAATGCTCATTTAGGCGTCAGGTGGTCATCCTGAACAAAATACATGTTGAAGTGTGTGCATAAGTCCTTTGGTTTAGGCGTGACACTCAATTTGAGTTTTTATTGCTTTAAATGCATTTTCAGCCTGAGCTGAGCACGTTTTGTGAGTTTGAATGTATCTTCATAGGAATGAGTTGTGTAGTCAAATTAATGCTCATATGGGCTTCAGGAGGTCATCCTGAACAAAATACATGTTGAAGTGTGTGCATAAGTCCTTTGGTTTAGGCGTGACACTCAATTTGAGTTTTTATTGCTTTAAATGCATTTCCAGCCCGAGCTGGGCACGTTTTGTGAGTTTGAATGTATCTTCATAGGAATGAGTTGTGTAGTCAAATTAATGCTCATATGGGCTTCAGGATGTCATCCTGAACTAAATACATGTTGAAGTGTGTGCATAAGTCCTTTGGTTTAGGTGTGACACTAAATTTGAGTTTTTATTGCTTTAAATGCATTTTCAGCCCGAGCTGAGCGCGTTTTGTGAGTTTGAATGTATCTTTATAGGAATGAGTTGTGTGGTCAAAGTAATGCTTATTTAGGCTTCAGGAGGCCATCCTGAACAAAATACATGTTGAAGTGTGTGCATAAGTCCTTTGGTTTAGGCGTGACACTCAATTTGAGTTTTTATTGCTTTAAATGCATTTTCAGCCCGAGTTGAGCACGTTTTGTGAGTTTGAATGTATCTTCATAGGAATGAGTTGTGTGGTCAAATTAATGCTCATTTAGGCTTCAGGTGGTCATCCTGAACTAAATACATGTTGAAGTGTGTGCATAAGTCCTTTGGTTTAGGCGTGACACTCAATTTGAGTTTTTATTGCTTTAAATGCATTTTCAGCCCGAGCTGAGCACGTTTTGTGAGTTTGAATGTATCTTCATAGGAATGAGTTGTGTAGTCAAATTAATGCTCATTTAGGCTTCAGGTGGTCATCCTGAACTAAATACATGTTGAAGTGTGTGCATAAGTCCTTTGGTTTAGGCGTGACACTCAATTTGAGTTTTTATTGCTTTAAATTAAATGCATTTTCAGCCCGAGCTGAGCGCGCTTTCTGACTTTGAATATATCTTCATAGGAATGAGTTGTGTGGTCAAATTAATGCTCATTTAGGCGTCAGGTGGTCATCCTGAACAAAATACATGTTGAAGTGTGTGCATAAGTCCTTTGGTTTAGGCGTGGCACTCAATTTGAGTTTTTATTGCTTTAAATGCATTTTCAGCCCGAGCTGAGCACGTTTTGTGAGTTTGATTGTATCCTTATAGGAAAGAGTTGTGTAGTCAAATTAATGCTCATATGGGCTTCAGGAGGTCATCCTGAACAAAATACATGTTGAAGTGTGTGCATAGGTCCTTTGGTTTAGGCGTGACACTCAATTTGAGTTTTTATTGCTTTAAATTAAATGCATTTTCAGCCCGAGCTGAGCGCGCTTTCTGACTTTGAATGTATCTTCATAGGAATGAATTGTGTGGTCAAATTAATGCTCATTTAGGCGTCAGGTGGTCATCCTGAACAAAATACATGTTGAAGTGTGTGCATAAGTCCTTTTGTTTAGGCGTGACACTCATTTTGAGTTTTTATTGCTTTAAATGCATTTTCAGCCCAAGCTGAGCACGTTTTGTGAGTTTGAATGTATCTTCATAGGAATGAGTTGTGTGGTCAAATTAATGCTCATTTAGGCTTCAGGTTGTCATCCTGAACTAAATACATGTTGAAGTGTGTGCATAAGTCCTTTGGTTTAGGTGTGACACTCAATTTGAGTTTTTATTGCTTTAAATGCATTTTCAGCCCGAGCTGAGCACGTTTTGTGAGTTTGAATGTATCTTCATAGGAATGAGTTGTGTAGTCAAATTAATGCTCATATGGGCTTCAGGAGGTCATCCTGAACAAAATACATGTTGAAGTGTGTGCATAAGTCCTTTGGTTTAGGTGTGACACTCAATTTGAGTTTTTATTGCTTTAAATGCATTTTCAGCCCGAGCTGAGCACGTTTTGTGAGTTTGAATGTATCTTCATAGGAATGAGTTGTGTGGTCAAATTAATGCTTATTTAGGCTTCAGGACGTCATCCTGAACAAAATACATGTTGAAGTGTGTGCATAAGTCCTTTTGTTTAGGCGTGACACTCATTTTGAGTTTTTATTGCTTTAAATGCATTTTCAGCCCGAGCTGAGCACGTTTTGTGAGTTTGAATGTATCTTTATAGGAATGAGTTGTGTGGTCAAATTAATGCTCATTTAGGCTTCAGGTGGTCATCCTGAACTAAATACATGTTGAAGTGTGTGCATAAGTCCTTTGGTTTAGGCGTGCCACTCAATTTGAGTTTTTATTGCTTTAAATGCATTTTCAGCCCGAGCTGAGCACGTTTTGTGAGTTTGAATGTATCTTCATAGGAATGAGTTGTGTAGTCAAATTAATGCTCATTTAGGCTTCAGGTGGTCATCCTGAACTAAATACATGTTAAAGTGTGTGCATAAGTCCTTTGGTTTAGGCGTGACACTCAATTTGAGTTTTTATTGCTTTAAATTAAATGCATTTTCAGCCCGAGCTGAGCGCGCTTTCTGACTTTGAATGTATCTTCATAGGAATGAATTGTGTGGTCAAATTAATGCTCATTTAGGCGTCAGGTGGTCATCCTGAACAAAATACATGTTGAAGTGTGTGCATAAGTCCTTTGGTTTAGGCGTGACACTCAATTTGAGTTTTTATTGCTTTAAATGCATTTTCAGCCTGAGCTGAGCACGTTTTGTGAGTTTGAATGTATCTTCATAGGAATGAGTTGTGTAGTCAAATTAATGCTCATATGGGCTTCAGGAGGTCATCCTGAACAAAATACATGTTGAAGTGTGTGCATAAGTCCTTTGGTTTAGGTGTGACACTAAATTTGAGTTTTTATTGCTTTAAATGCATTTTCAGCCCGAGCTGAGCGCGTTTTGTGAGTTTGAATGTATCTTCATAGGAATGAGTTGTGTGGTCAAATTAATGCTTATTTAGGCTTCAGGAGGTCATCCTGAACAAAATACATGTTGAAGTGTGTGCATAAGTCCTTTGGTTTAGGTGTGACACTCAATTTGAGTTTTTATTGCTTTAAATGCATTTTCAGCCCGAGCTGAGCACGTTTTGTGAGTTTGAATGTATCTTCATAGGAATGAGTTGTGTAGTCAAATTAATGCTCATATGGGCTTCAGGAGGTCATCCTGAACAAAATACATGTTGAAGTGTGTGCATAAGTCCTTTGGTTTAGGTGTGACACTCAATTTGAGTTTTTATTGCTTTAAATGCATTTTCAGCCCGAGCTGAGCACGTTTTGTGAGTTTGAATGTATCTTCATAGGAATGAGTTGTGTGGTCAAATTAATGCTCATTTAGGCTTCAGGTGGTCATCCTGAACTAAATACATGTTGAAGTGTGTGCATAAGTCCTTTGGTTTAGAAGTGACACTCAATTTGAGTTTTTATTGCTTTAAATGCATTTTCAGCCCGAGCTGAGCGCGCTTTCTGACTTTGAATGTATCTTCATAGGAATGAGTTGTGTGGTCAAATTAATGCTCATTTAGGCTTCAGGAGGTCATCCTGAACAAAATACATGTTGAAGTGTGTGCATAAGTCCTTTGGTTTAGGCGTGACACTCAATTTGAGTTTTTATTGCTTTAAATGCATTTTCAGCCCGAGCTGAGCACGTTTTGTGAGTTTGAATGTATCTTCATAGGAATGAGTTGTGTAGTCAAATTAATGCTCATATGGGCTTCAGGAGGTCATCCTGAACAAAATACATGTTGAAGTGTGTGCATAAGTCCTTTGGTTTAGGTGTGACACTCAATTACAGTTTTTATTGCTTTAAATGCATTTTCAGCCTGAGCTGAGCACGTTTTGTGAGTTTGAATTTATCTTCATAGGAATGAGTTGTGTGGTCAAATTAATGCTCATATAGGCTTCAGGAGGTCATCCTGAACAAAATACATGTTGAAGTGTGTGCATAAGTCCTTTGGTTTAGGCGTGACACTCAATTTGAGTTTTTATTGCTTTAAATGCATTTTCAGCCCGAGTTGAGCACGTTTTGTGAGTTTGAATGTATCTTCATAGGAATGAGTTGTGTGGTCAAATTAATGCTCATATGGGCTTCAGGAGGTCATCCTGAACAAAATACATGTTGAAGTGTGTAAATAAGTCCTTTGGTTTAGGCATGACACTCAATTTGAGTTTTTATTGCTTTAAATAAATTTTCAGCCCAAGCTGAGCGCGCTTTCTGACTTTGAATGTATCTTCATAGGAATGAGTTGTGTGGTCAAATTAATGCTCATTTAGGCTTCAGGTGGTCATCCTGAACTAAATACATGTTGAAGTGTGTGCATAAGTCCATTGGTTTAGGCGTGACACTCAATTTGAGTTTTTATTGCTTTTTATGCATTTTCAGCCCGAGCTGAGCACGTTTTGTGAGTTTGAATGTATCTTCATAGGAATGAGTTGTGTAGTCAAATTAATGCTCATATGGGCTTCAGGAGGTCATCCTGAACAAAATACATGTTGAAGTGTGTGCATAAGTCCTTTGGTTTAGGTGTGACACTCAATTTGAGTTTTTATTGCTTTAAATGCATTTTCAGCCCGAGCTGAGCACGTTTTGTGAGTTTGAATGTATCTTCATAGGAATGAGTTGTGTAGTCAAATTAATGCTCATTTAGGCTTCAGGTGGTCATCCTGAACTAAATACATGTTAAAGTGTGTGCATAAGTCCTTTGGTTTAGGCGTGACACTCAATTTGAGTTTTTATTGCTTTAAATTAAATGCATTTTCAGCCCGAGCTGAGCGCGCTTTCTGACTTTGAATGTATCTTCATAGGAATGAATTGTGTGGTCAAATTAATGCTCATTTAGGCGTCAGGTGGTCATCCTGAACAAAATACATGTTGAAGTGTGTGCATAAGTCCTTTGGTTTAGGCGTGACACTCAATTTGAGTTTTTATTGCTTTAAATTAAATGCATTTTCAGCCCGAGCTGAGCGCGCTTTCTGACTTTGAATGTATCTTCATAGGAATGAATTGTGTGGTCAAATTAATGCTCATTTAGGCGTCAGGTGGTCATCCTGAACAAAATACATGTTGAAGTGTGTGCATAAGTCCTTTGGTTTAGGCGTGACACTCAAATTGAGTTTTTATTGCTTTAAATGCATTTTCAGCCTGAGCTGAGCACGTTTTGTGAGTTTGAATGTATCTTCATAGGAATGAGTTGTGTAGTCAAATTAATGCTCATATGGGCTTCAGGAGGTCATCCTGAACAAAATACATGTTGAAGTGTGTGCATAAGTCCTTTGGTTTAGGTGTGACACTAAATTTGAGTTTTTATTGCTTTAAATGCATTTTCAGCCCGAGCTGAGCGCGTTTTGTGAGTTTGAATGTATCTTCATAGGAATGAGTTGTGTGGTCAAATTAATGCTTATTTAGGCTTCAGGAGGTCATCCTGAACAAAATACATGTTGAAGTGTGTGCATAAGTCCTTTGGTTTAGGCGTGACACTCAATTTGAGTTTTTATTGCTTTAAATGCATTTTCAGCCCGAGCTGAGCACGTTTTGTGAGTTTGAATGTATCTTCATAGGAATGAGTTGTGTGGTCAAATTAATGCTCATTTAGGCTTCAGGTGGTCATCCTGAACAAAATACATGTTGAAGTGTGTGCATAAGTCCTTTGGTTTAGGCGTGACACTCAATTTGAGTTTTTATTGCTTTAAATGCATTTTCAGCCCGAGCTGAGCACGTTTGGTGAGTTTGAATGTATCTTCATAGGAATGAGTTGTGTGGTCAAAATAATGCTCATATGGGCTTCAGGAGGTCATCCTGAACAAAATACATGTTGAAGTGTGTGCATAAGTCCTTTGGTTTAGGCGTGACACTCAATTTGAGTTTTTATTGCTTTAAATGCATTTTCAGCACAAGCTGAGCGCGCTTTCTGACTTTGAATGTATCTTCATAGGAATGAGTTGAGTAGTCAAATTAATGCTCATTTAGGCTTCAGGAGGCCATCCTGAAGAAAATACATGTTGAAGTGTGTGCATAAGTCCTTTGGTTTAGGCGTGACACTCAATTTGAGTTTTTATTGCTTTAAATGCATTTTCAGCCCGAGCTGAGCACGTTTTGTGAGTTTGAATGTATCTTCATAGGAATGAGTTGTGTGGTCAAATTATTGCTCATTTAGGCTTCAGAGGTCATCCTGAACAAAATACATGTTGAAGTGTGTGCATAAGTCCTTTTGTTTAGGCGTGACACTCAATTTGAGTTTTTATTGCTTTAAATGCATTTTCAGCCCGAGCTGAGCACGTTTTGTGAGTTTGAATGTATCTTCATAGGAATGAGTTGTGTGGTCAAATTAATGCTCATTTAGGCTTCAGGTGGTCATCCTGAACAAAATACATGTTGAAGTGTGTGCATAAGTACTTTGGTTTAGGTGTGACACTCAATTTGAGTTTTTATTGCTTTAAATGCATTTTCAGCCCGAGCTGAGCACGTTTTGTGAGTTTGACTGTATCTTCATAGGAATGAGTTGTGTGGTCAAATTAATGCTCATTTAGGCTTCAGGTGGTCATCCTGAACAAAATACATGTTGAAGTGTGTGCATAAGTTCTTTGGTTTAGGCGTGACACTCAATTTGAGTTTTTATTGCTTTAAATGCATTTTCAGCCCGAGCTGAGCACGTTTTGAGAGTTTGAATGTATCTTCATAGGAATGAGTTGTGTGGTCAAATTAATGCTCATTTAGGCGTCAGGTGGTCATCCTGAACAAAATACATGTTGAAGTGTGTGCATAAGTCCTTTGGTTTAGGTGTGACACTCAATTTGAGTTTTTATTGCTTTAAATGCATTTTCAGCCCGAGCTGAGCACGTTTTGTGAGTTTGAATGTATCTTCATAGGAATGAGTTGTGTGGTCAAATTAATGCTCATTTAGGCTTCAGGTGGTCATCCTGAACTAAATACATGTTGAAGTGTGTGCATAAGTTCTTTGGTTTAGGCGTGACACTCAATTTGAGTTTTTATTGCTTTAAATGCATTTTCAGCCCGAGCTGAGCACGTTTTGTGAGTTTGAATGTATCTTTATAGGAATGAGTTGTGTAGTCAAATTAATGCTCATATGGGCTTCAGGAGGTCATCCTGAACAAAATACATGTTGAAGTGTGTGCATAAGTCCTTTGGTTTAGGTGTGACACTCAATTTGAGTTTTTATTGCTTTAAATGCATTTTCAGCCCGAGCTGAGCACGTTTTGTGAGTTTGAATGTATCTTCATAGGAATGAGTTGTGTGGTCAAATTATTGCTCATTTAGGCTTCAGGAGGTCATCCTGAACAAAATACATGTTGAAGTGTGTGCATAAGTCCTTTGGTTTAGGTGTGACACTCAATTTGAGTTTTTATTGCTTTAAATGCATTTTCAGCCCGAGCTGAGCACGTTTTGTGAGTTTGAATGTATCTTCATAGGAATGAGTTGTGTGGTCAAATTAATGCTCATTTAGGCTTCAGGTGGTCATCCTGAACTAAATACATGTTGAAGTGTGTGCATAGGTCCTTTGGTTTAGGCGTGACACTCAATTTGAGTTTTTATTGCTTTAAATGCATTTTCAGCCCGAGCTGAGCACGTTTTGTGAGTTTGAATGTATCTTCATAGGAATGAGTTGTGTGGTCAAATTAATCCTCATTTAGGCTTCAGGTGGTCATCCTGAACAAAATACATGTTGAAGTGTGTGCATAAGTCCTTTGGTTTAGGCGTGACACTCAATTTGAGTTTTTATTGCTTTAAATGCATTTTCAGCCCGAGCTGAGCACGTTTTGTGAGTTTGAATGTATCTTCATAGGAATGAGTTGTGTGGTCAAATTAATGCTCATATGGGCTTCAGGAGGTCATCCTGAACAAAATACATGTTGAAGTGTGTGCATAAGTCCTTTGGTTTAGGCGTGACACTCAATTTGAGTTTTTATTGCTTTAAATGCATTTTCAGCCCAAGCTGAGCGCGCTTTCTGACTTTGAATGTATCTTCATAGGAATGAGTTGTGTAGTCAAATTAATGCTCATTTAGGCTGTAGGAGGCCATCCTGAACAAAATACATGTTGAAGTGTGTGCATAAGTCCTTTGGTTTAGGTGTGACACTCAATTTGAGTTTTTATTGCTTTAAATGCATTTTCAGCCCGAGCTGAGCACGTTTTGTGAGTTTGAATGTATCTTCATAGGAATGAGTTGTGTGGTCAAATTAATGCTCATTTAGGGTTCAGGTGGTCATCCTGAACAAAATACATGTTGAAGTGTGTGCATAAGTCCTTTGGTTTAGGCGTGACACTCAATTTGAGTTTTTATTGCTTTAAATGCATTTTCAGCCCGAGCTGAGTGCGCTTTCTGCCTTTGATTGTATCTTCATAGGAATGAGTTGTGTGGTCAAATTATTGCTCATTTAGGCTTCAGGAGGTCATCCTGAACAAAATACATGTTGAAGTGTGTGCATAAGTCCTTTGGTTTAGGCGTGACACTCAATTTGAGTTTTTATTGCTTTAAATGCATTTTCAGCCCGAGTTGAGCACGTTTTGTGAGTTTGAATGTATCTTCATAGGAATGAGTTGTGTGGTCAAATTATTGCTCATTTAGGCTTCAGGAGGTCATCCTGAACAAAATACATGTTGAAGTGTGTGCATAAGTCCTTTGGTTTAGGCGTGACACTCAATTTGAGTTTTTATTGCTTTAAATGCATTTTCAGCCCGAGTTGAGCACGTTTTGTGAGTTTGAATGTATCTTCATAGGAATGAGTTGTGTAGTCAAATTAATGCTCATATGGGCTTCAGGATGTCATCCTGAACTAAATATATGTTGAAGTGTGTGCATAAGTCCTTTGGTTTAGGCGTGACACTCAATTTGAGTTTTTATTGCTTTAAATGCATTTTCAGCCCGAGCTGAGCACGTTTGGTGAGTTTGAATGTATCTTCATAGGAATGAGTTGTGTGGTCAAAATAATGCTCATATGGGCTTCAGGAGGTCATCCTGAACAAAATACATGTTGAAGTGTGTGCATAAGTCCTTTGGTTTAGGCGTGACACTCAATTTGAGTTTTTATTGCTTTAAATGCATTTTCAGCCCAAGCTGAGCGCGCTTTCTGACTTTGAATGTATCTTCATAGGAATGAGTTGAGTAGTCAAATTAATGCTCATTTAGGCTTCAGGAGGCCATCCTGAAGAAAATACATGTTGAAGTGTGTGCATAAGTCCTTTGGTTTAGGCGTGACACTCAATTTGAGTTTTTATTGCTTTAAATGCATTTTCAGCCCGAGCTGAGCACGTTTTGTGAGTTTGAATGTATCTTCATAGGAATGAGTTGTGTGGTCAAATTATTGCTCATTTAGGCTTCAGAGGTCATCCTGAACAAAATACATGTTGAAGTGTGTGCATAAGTCCTTTTGTTTAGGCGTGACACTCAATTTGAGTTTTTATTGCTTTAAATGCATTTTCAGCCCGAGCTGAGCACGTTTTGTGAGTTTGAATGTATCTTCATAGGAATGAGTTGTGTGGTCAAATTAATGCTCATTTAGGCTTCAGGTGGTCATCCTGAACAAAATACATGTTGAAGTGTGTGCATAAGTACTTTGGTTTAGGTGTGACACTCAATTTGAGTTTTTATTGCTTTAAATGCATTTTCAGCCCGAGCTGAGCACGTTTTGTGAGTTTGACTGTATCTTCATAGGAATGAGTTGTGTGGTCAAATTAATGCTCATTTAGGCTTCAGGTGGTCATCCTGAACAAAATACATGTTGAAGTGTGTGCATAAGTTCTTTGGTTTAGGCGTGACACTCAATTTGAGTTTTTATTGCTTTAAATGCATTTTCAGCCCGAGCTGAGCACGTTTTGAGAGTTTGAATGTATCTTCATAGGAATGAGTTGTGTGGTCAAATTAATGCTCATTTAGGCGTCAGGTGGTCATCCTGAACAAAATACATGTTGAAGTGTGTGCATAAGTCCTTTGGTTTAGGTGTGACACTCAATTTGAGTTTTTATTGCTTTAAATGCATTTTCAGCCCGAGCTGAGCACGTTTTGTGAGTTTGAATGTATCTTCATAGGAATGAGTTGTGTGGTCAAATTAATGCTCATTTAGGCTTCAGGTGGTCATCCTGAACAAAATACATGTTGAAGTGTGTGCATAAGTTCTTTGGTTTAGGCGTGACACTCAATTTGAGTTTTTATTGCTTTAAATGCATTTTCAGCCCGAGCTGAGCACGTTTTGTGAGTTTGAATGTATCTTTATAGGAATGAGTTGTGTAGTCAAATTAATGCTCATATGGGCTTCAGGAGGTCATCCTGAACAAAATACATGTTGAAGTGTGTGCATAAGTCCTTTGGTTTAGGTGTGACACTCAATTTGAGTTTTTATTGCTTTAAATGCATTTTCAGCCCGAGCTGAGCACGTTTTGTGAGTTTGAATGTATCTTCATAGGAATGAGTTGTGTGGTCAAATTATTGCTCATTTAGGCTTCAGGAGGTCATCCTGAACAAAATACATGTTGAAGTGTGTGCATAAGTCCTTTGGTTTAGGTGTTACACTCAATTTGAGTTTTTATTGCTTTAAATGCATTTTCAGCCCGAGCTGAGCACGTTTTGTGAGTTTGAATGTATCTTCATAGGAATGAGTTGTGTGGTCAAATTAATGCTCATTTAGGCTTCAGGTGGTCATCCTGAACTAAATACATGTTGAAGTGTGTGCATAGGTCCTTTGGTTTAGGCGTGACACTCAATTTGAGTTTTTATTGCTTTAAATGCATTTTCAGCCCGAGCTGAGCACGTTTTGTGAGTTTGAATGTATCTTCATAGGAATGAGTTGTGTGGTCAAATTAATGCTCATTTAGGCTTCAGGTGGTCATCCTGAACAAAATACATGTTGAAGTGTGTGCATAAGTCCTTTGGTTTAGGCGTGACACTCAATTTGAGTTTTTATTGCTTTAAATGCATTTTCAGCCCGAGCTGAGCACGTTTTGTGAGTTTGAATGTATCTTCATAGGAATGAGTTGTGTGGTCAAATTAATGCTCATATGGGCTTCAGGAGGTCATCCTGAACAAAATACATGTTGAAGTGTGTGCATAAGTCCTTTGGTTTAGGCGTGACACTCAATTTGAGTTTTTATTGCTTTAAATGCATTTTCAGCCCAAGCTGAGCGCGCTTTCTGACTTTGAATGTATCTTCATAGGAATGAGTTGTGTAGTCAAATTAATGCTCATTTAGGCTGTAGGAGGCCATCCTGAACAAAATACATGTTGAAGTGTGTGCATAAGTCCTTTGGTTTAGGTGTGACACTCAATTTGAGTTTTTATTGCTTTAAATGCATTTTCAGCCCGAGCTGAGCACGTTTTGTGAGTTTGAATGTATCTTCATAGGAATGAGTTGTGTGGTCAAATTAATGCTCATTTAGGGTTCAGGTGGTCATCCTGAACAAAATACATGTTGAAGTGTGTGCATAAGTCCTTTGGTTTAGGCGTGACACTCAATTTGAGTTTTTATTGCTTTAAATGCATTTTCAGCCCGAGCTGAGTGCGCTTTCTGCCTTTGATTGTATCTTCATAGGAATGAGTTGTGTGGTCAAATTATTGCTCATTTAGGCTTCAGGAGGTCATCCTGAACAAAATACATGTTGAAGTGTGTGCATAAGTCCTTTGGTTTAGGCGTGACACTCAATTTGAGTTTTTATTGCTTTAAATGCATTTTCAGCCCGAGTTGAGCACGTTTTGTGAGTTTGAATGTATCTTCATAGGAATGAGTTGTGTAGTCAAATTAATGCTCATATGGGCTTCAGGATGTCATCCTGAACTAAATATATGTTGAAGTGTGTGCATAAGTCCTTTGGTTTAGGTGTGACACTAAATTTGAGTTTTTATTGCTTTAAATGCATTTTCAGCCCGAGCTGAGCGCGTTTTGTGAGTTTGAATGTATCTTCATAGGAATGAGTTGTGTGGTCAAATTAATGCTTATTTAGGCTTCAGGAGGTCATCCTGAACAAAATACATGTTGAAGTGTGTGCATAAGTCCTTTGGTTTAGGCGTGACACTCAATTTGAGTTTTTATTGCTTTAAATGCATTTTCAGCCCGAGCTGAGCACGTTTTGTGAGTTTGAATGTATCTTCATAGGAATGAGTTGTGTAGTCAAATTAATGCTCATATGGGCTTCAGGAGGTCATCCTGAACAAAATACATGTTGAAGTGTGTGCATAAGTCCTTTGGTTTAGGTGTGACACTCAATTTGAGTTTTTATTGCTTTAAATGCATTTTCAGCCCGGGCTGAGCACATTTTGTGAGTTTGAATGTATCTTCATAGGAATGAGTTGTGTGGTCAAATTAATGCTCATTTAGGCTTCAGGTGGTCATCCTGAACTAAATACATGTTGAAGTGTGTGCATAAGTCCTTTGGTTTAGGCGTGACACTCAATTTGAGTTTTTATTGCTTTAAAGGCATTTTCAGCCCGAGCTGAGCACGTTTTGTGAGTTTGAATGTATCTTCATAGGAATGAGTTGTGTGGTCAAATTAATGCTTATTTAGGCTTCAGGAGGTCATCCTGAACAAAATACATGTTGAAGTGTGTGCATAAGTCCTTTGGTTTAGGCGTGACACTCAATTTGAGTTTTTATTGCTTTAAATGCATTTTCAGCCCGAGCTGAGCACGTTTTGTGAGTTTGAATGTATCTTCATAGGAATGAGTTGTGTGGTCAAATTAATGCTCATTTAGGCGTCAGGTGGTCATCCTGAACAAAATACATGTTGAAGTGTGTGCATAAGTCCTTTGGTTTAGGCGTGACACTCAATTTGAGTTTTTATTGCTTTAAATGCATTTTCAGGCCGAGCTGAGCACGTTTTGTGTGTTTGAATGTATCTTCATAGGAATGAGTTGTGTGGTCAAATTAATGCTCATATGGGCTTCAGGAGGTCATCCTGAACAAAATACATGTTGAAGTGTGTGCATAAGTCCTTTGGTTTAGGCGTGACACTCAATTTGAGTTTTTATTGCTTTAAATGCATTTTCAGGCCGAGCTGAGCACGTTTTGTGTGTTTGAATGTATCTTCATAGGAATGAGTTGTGTAGTCAAATTAATGCTCATTTAGGCTTCAGGTGGTCATCCTGAACTAAATACATGTTGAAGTGTGTGCATAAGTCCTTTGGTTTAGGCGTGACACTCAATTTGAGTTTTTATTGCTTTAAATTAAATGCATTTTCAGCCCGAGCTGAGCGCGCTTTCTGACTTTGAATGTATCTTCATAGGAATGAGTTGTGTGGTCAAATTAATGCTCATATGGGCTTCAGGAGGTCATCCTGAACAAAATACATGTTGAAGTGTGTGCATAAGTCCTTTGGTTTAGGCGTGACACTCAATTTGAGTTTTTATTGCTTTAAATGCATTTTCAGCCCGAGCTGAGCACGTTTTGTGAGTTTGAATGTATCTTCATAGGAATGAGGTGTGTGGTCAAATTAATGCTCATTTAGGCGTCAGGTGGTCATCCTGAACAAAATACATGTTGAAGTGTGTGCATAAGTCCTTTGGTTTAGGCGTGACACTCAATTTGAGTTTTTATTGCTTTAAATGCATTTTCAGGCCGAGCTGAGCACGTTTTGTGTGTTTGAATGTATCTTCATAGGAATGAGTTGTGTGGTCAAATTAATCCTCATATGGGCTTCAGGAGGTCATCCTGAACAAAATACATGTTGAAGTGTGTGCATAAGTCCTTTGGTTTAGGCGTGACACTCAATTTGAGCTTTTATTGCTTTAAATGCATTTTCAGCCCGAGTTGAGCACGTTTTGTGAGTTTGAATGTATCTTCATAGGAATGAGTTGTATGGTCAAATTAATGCTCATTTAGGCTTCAGGTGGTCATCGTGAACAAAATACATGTTGAAGTGTGTGCATAAGTCCTTTGGTTTAGGCGTGACACTCAATTTGAGTTTTTATTGCTTTAAATGCATTTTCAGCCCGAGCTGAGCGCGCTTTCTGAGTTTGAATGTATCTTCATAGGAATGAGTTGTGTGGTCAAATTAATGCTCATTTAGGCTTCAGGTGGTCATCCTGAACTAAATACATGTTGATGTGTGTGCATAAGTCCTTTGGTTTAGGCGTGACACTCAATTTGAGTTTTTATTGCGAAATGCATTTTCAGCCCGAGCTGAGCGTGCTTTCTGACTTTGGATGTATCTTCATAGGAATGAGTTGTGTAGTCAAATTAATGCTCATATGGGCTTCAGGAGGTCACCCTGAACAAAATACATGTTGAAGTGTGTGCATAAGTCCTTTGGTTTAGGTGTGACACTCAATTTGAGTTTTTATTGCTTTAAATGCATTTTCAGCCCGAGCTGAGCACGTTTTGTGAATTTGAATGTATCTTCATAGGAATGAGTTGTGTGGTCAAATTAATGCTTATTTAGGCTTCAGGACGTCATCCTGAACAAAATACATGTTGAAGCGTGTGCATAAGTCCTTTTGTTTAGGCGTGACACTCAATTTGAGTTTTTATTGCTTTAAATGCATTTTCAGCCCGAGCTGAGCACGTTTTGTGAGTTTGAATGTATCTTCATAGGAATGAGTTTTGTGGTCAAATTAATGCTCATTTAAGCTTCAGGTGGTCATCCTGAACTAAATACATGTTGAAGTGTGTGCATAAGTCCTTTGGTTTAGGCGTGACACTCAATTTGAGTTTTTATTGCTTTAAATGCATTTTCAGCCCGAGCTGAGCGCGCTTTCTGACTTTGAATGTATATTCATAGGAATGAGTTGTGTGGTCAAATTATTGCTCATTTAGGCTTCAGAGGTCATCCTGAACAAAATACATGTTGAAGTGTGTGCATAAGTCCTTTTGTTTAGGCGTCACACTCAATTTGAGTTTTTATTGCTTTAAATGCATTTTCAGCCCGAGCTGAGCACGTTTTGTGAGTTTGAATGTATCTTCATAGGAATGAGTTGTGTGGTCAAATTAATGCTCATTTAGGCTTCAGGTGGTCATCCTGAACAAAATACATGTTGAAGTGTGTGCATAGGTCCTTTGGTTTAGGTGTGACACTCAATTTGAGTTTTTATTGCTTTAAATGCATTTTCAGCCCGAGCTGAGCGCGCTTTCTGACTTTGAATGTATCTTCATAGGAATGAGTTGTGTAGTCAAATTAATGCTCATTTAGGCTTCAGGAGGCCATCCTGAACAAAATACATGTTGAAGTGTGTGCATAAGTCCTTTGGTTTAGGCGTGACACTCAATTTGAGTTTTTATTGCTTTAAATGCATTTTCAGCCCGAGCTGAGCACGTTTTGTGAGTTTGAATGTATCTTTATAGGAATGAGTTGTGTAGTCAAATTAATGCTCATATGGGCTTCAGGAGGTCATCCTGAACAAAATACATGTTGAAGTGTGTGCATAAGTCCTTTGGTTTAGGTGTGACACTCAATTTGAGTTTTTATTGCTTTAAATGCATTTTCAGCCCGAGCTGAGCACGTTTTGTGAGTTTGAATGTATCTTCATAGGAATGAGTTGTGTAGTCAAATTAATGCTCATTTAGGCTTCAGGTGGTCATCCTGAACTAAATACATGTTGAAGTGTGTGCATAAGTCCTTTGGTTTAGGCGTGACATTCAATTTGAGTTTTTATTGCTTTAAATCAAATGCATTTTCAGCCCGAGCTGAGCGCGCTTTCTGACTTTGAATGTATCTTCATAGGAATGAGTTGTGTGGTCAAATTAATGCTCATTTAGGCGTCAGGTGGTCATCCTGAACAAAATACATGTTGAAGTGTGTGCATAAGTCCTTTGGTTTAGGCGTGACACTCAATTTGAGTTTTTATTGCTTTAAATGCATTTTCAGCCCGAGCTGAGCACGTTTTGTGAGTTTGAATGTATCTTCATAGGAATGAGTTGTGTAGTCAAATTAATGCTCATATGGGCTTCAGGAGGTCATCCTGAACAAAATACATGTTGAAGTGTGTGCATAAGTCCTTTGGTTTAGGCGTGACACTCAATTTGAGTTTTTATTGCTTTAAATGCATTTTCAGCCCGAGCTGGGCACGTTTTGTGAGTTTGAATGTATCTTCATAGGAATGAGTTGTGTAGTCAAATTAATGCTCATATGGGCTTCAGGATGTCATCCTGAACTAAATACATGTTGAAGTGTGTGCATAAGTCCTTTGGTTTAGGTGTGACACTAAATTTGAGTTTTTATTGCTTTAAATGCATTTTCAGCCCGAGCTGAGCGCGTTTTGTGAGTTTGAATGTATCTTTATAGGAATGAGTTGTGTGGTCAAAGTAATGCTTATTTAGGCTTCAGGAGGTCATCCTGAACAAAATACATGTTGAAGTGTGTGCATAAGTCCTTTGGTTTAGGCGTGACACTCAATTTGAGTTTTTATTGCTTTAAATGCATTTTCAGCCCGAGCTGAGCACGTTTTGTGTGTTTGAATGTATCTTCATAGGAATGAGTTGTGTGGTCAAATTAATGCTCATATGGGCTTCAGGAGGTCATCCTGAACAAAATACATGTTGAAGTGTGTGCATAAGTCCTTTGGTTTAGGCGTGACACTCAATTTGAGTTTTTATTGCTTTAAATGCATTTTCAGCCCGAGTTGAGCACGTTTTGTGAGTTTGAATGTATCTTCATAGGAATGAGTTGTGTGGTCAAATTCATGCTCATTTAGGCTTCAGGTGGTCATCCTGAACTAAATACATGTTGAAGTGTGTGCATAAGTCCTTTGGTTTAGGCGTGACACTCAATTTGAGTTTTTATTGCTTTAAATGCATTTTCAGCCCGAGCTGAGCCCGTTTTCTGAGTTTGAATGTATCTTTATAGGAATGAGTTGTGTAGTCAAATTAATGCTCATATAGGCTTCAGGTGGTCATCCTGAACTAAATACATGTGGAAGTGTGTGCATAAGTCCTTTGGTTTAGGCGTGACACTCAATTTGAGTTTTTATTGCTTTAAATTAAATGCATTTTCAGCCCGAGCTGAGCGCGCTTTCTGACTTTGAATGTATCTTCATAGGAATGAGTTGTGTGGTCAAATTAATGCTCATTTAGGCGTCAGGTGGTCATCCTGAACAAAATACATGTTGAAGTGTGTGCATAAGTCCTTTGGTTTAGGCGTGACACTCAATTTGAGTTTTTATTGCTTTAAATGCATTTTCAGCCCTAGCTGAGAACGTTTTGTGAGTTTGAATGTATCTTCATAGGAATGAGTTGTGTAGTCAAATTAATGCTCATATGGGCTTCAGGAGGTCATCCTGAACAAAATACATGTTGAAGTGTGTGCATAAGTCCTTTGGTTTAGGCGTGACACTCAATTTGAGTTTTTATTGCTTTAAATCATTTTCAGGCCGAGCTGAGCACGTTTTGTGTGTTTGAATATATCTTCATAGGAATGAGTTGTGTGGTCAAATTAATGCTCATATGGGCTTCAGGAGGTCATCCTGAACAAAATACATGTTGAAGTGTGTGCATAAGTCCTTTGGTTTAGGCGTGACACTCAATTTGAGCTTTTATTGCTTTAAATGCATTTTCAGCCCGAGTTGAGCACGTTTTGTGGGTTTGAATGTATCTTCATAGGAATGAGTTGTGTGGTCAAATTAATGCTAATTTAGGCTTCAGGTGGTCATCGTGAACAAAATACATGTTGAAGTGTGTGCATAAGTCCTTTGGTTTAGGCGTGACACTCAATTTGAGTTTTTATTGCTTTAAATGCATTTTCAGCCCGAGCTGAGCGCGCTTTCTGAGTTTGAATGTATCTTCATAGGAATGAGTTGTGTGGTCAAATTAATGCTCATTTAGGCTTCAGGTGGTCATCCTGAACAAAATACATGTTGAAGTGTGTGCATAAGTCCTTTGGTTTAGGCGTGACTCTCAATTTGAGTTTTTATTGCGAAATGCATTTTCAGCCCGAGCTGAGCGTGCTTTCTGACTTTGGATGTATCTTCATAGGAATGAGTTGTGTAGTCAAATTAATGCTCATATGGGCTTCAGGAGGTCACCCTGAACAAAATACATGTTGAAGTGTGTGCATAAGTCCTTTGGTTTAGGTGTGACACTCAATTTGAGTTTTTATTGCTTTAAATGCATTTTCAGCCCGAGCTGAGCACGTTTTGTGAGTTTGAATGTATCTTCATAGGAATGAGTTGTGTGGTCAAATTAATGCTTATTTAGGCTTCAGGACGTCATCCTGAACAAAATACATGTTGAAGTGTGTGCATAAGTCCTTTTGTTTAGGCGTGACACTCATTTTGAGTTTTTATTGCTTTAAATGCATTTTCAGCCCGAGCTGAGCACGTTTTGTGAGTTTGAATGTATCTTCATAGGAATGAGTTGTGTGGTCAAATTAATGCTCATTTAGGCTTCAGGTGGTCATCCTGAACTAAATACATGTTGAAGTGTGTGCATAAGTCCTTTGGTTTAGGCGTGACACTCAATTTGAGTTTTTATTGCTTTAAATGCATTTTCAGCCCTAGCTGAGAAAGTTTTGTGAGTTTGAATGTATCTTCATAGGAATGAGTTGTGTAGTCAAATTAATGCTCATATGGGCTTCAGGAGGTCATCCTGAACAAAATACATGTTGAAGTGTGTGCATAAGTCCTTTGGTTTAGGCGTGACACTCAATTTGAGTTTTTATTGCTTTAAATGCATTTTCAGCCCGAGCTGAGCACGTTTTGTGAGTTTGAATGTATCTTCATAGGAATGAGTTGTGTGGTCAAATTAATGCTCATTTAGGCTTCAGGTGGTCATCGTGAACAAAATACATGTTGAAGTGTGTGCATAAGTCCTTTGGTTTAGGCGTGACACTCAATTTGAGTTTTTATTGCGAAATGCATTTTCAGCCCGAGCTGAGCGCGCTTTCTGACTTTGGATGTATCTTCATAGGAATGAGTTGTGTAGTCAAATTAATGCTCATATGGGCTTCAGGAGGTCACCCTGAACAAAATACATGTTGAAGTGTGTGCATAAGTCCTTTGGTTTAGGTGTGACACTCAATTTGAGTTTTTATTGCTTGAAATGCATTTTCAGCCCGAGCTGAGCACGTTTTGTGAATTTGAATGTATCTTCATAGGAATGAGTTGTGTGGTCAAATTAATGCTTATTTAGGCTTCAGGACGTCATCCTGAACAAAATACATGTTGAAGTGTGTGCATAAGTCCTTTGGTTTAGGCGTGACACTCAATTTGAGTTTTTATTGCTTTAAATGCATTTTCAGCCCGAGTTGAGCACGTTTTGTGAGTTTGAATGTATCTTCATAGGAATGAGTTGTGTGGTCAAATTCATGCTCATTTAGGCTTCAGGTGGTCATCCTGAACTAAATACATGTTGAAGTGTGTGCATAAGTCCTTTGGTTTAGGCGTGACACTCAATTTGAGTTTTTATTGCTTTAAATGCATTTTCAGCCCGAGCTGAGCCCGTTTTCTGAGTTTGAATGTATCTTTATAGGAATGAGTTGTGTAGTCAAATTAATGCTCATATAGGCTTCAGGTGGTCATCCTGAACTAAATACATGTGGAAGTGTGTGCATAAGTCCTTTGGTTTAGGCGTGACACTCAATTTGAGTTTTTATTGCTTTAAATTAAATGCATTTTCAGCCTGAGCTGAGCGCGCTTTCTGACTTTGAATGTATCTTCATAGGAATGAGTTGTGTGGTCAAATTAATGCTCATTTAGGCGTCAGGTGGTCATCCTGAACAAAATACATGTTGAAGTGTGTGCATAAGTCCTTTGGTTTAGGCGTGACACTCAATTTGAGTTTTTATTGCTTTAAATGCATTTTCAGCCCTAGCTGAGAACGTTTTGTGAGTTTGAATGTATCTTCATAGGAATGAGTTGTGTGGTCAAATTAATGCTTATTTAGGCTTCAGGAGGTCATCCTGAACAAAATACATGTTGAAGTGTGTGCATAAGTCCTTTGGTTTAGGTGTGACACTCAATTTGAGTTTTTATTGCTTTAAATGCATTTTCAGCCCGAGCTGAGCACGTTTTGTGAGTTTGAATGTATCTTCATAGGAATGAGTTGTGTAGTCAAATTAATGCTCATATGGGCTTCAGGAGGTCATCCTGAACAAAATACATGTTGAAGTGTGTGCATAAGTCCTTTGGTTTAGGCGTGACACTCAATTTGAGTTTTTATTGCTTTAAATCATTTTCAGGCCGAGCTGAGCACGTTTTGTGTGTTTGAATATATCTTCATAGGAATGAGTTGTGTGGTCAAATTAATGCTCATATGGGCTTCAGGAGGTCATCCTGAACAAAATACATGTTGAAGTGTGTGCATAAGTCCTTTGGTTTAGGCGTGACACTCAATTTGAGCTTTTATTGCTTTAAATGCATTTTCAGCCCGAGTTGAGCACGTTTTGTGAGTTTGAATGTATCTTCATAGGAATGAGTTGTGTGGTCAAATTAATGCTAATTTAGGCTTCAGGTGGTCATCGTGAACAAAATACATGTTGAAGTGTGTGCATAAGTCCTTTGGTTTAGGCGTGACACTCAATTTGAGTTTTTATTGCTTTAAATGCATTTTCAGCCCGAGCTGAGCGCGCTTTCTGAGTTTGAATGTATCTTCATAGGAATGAGTTGTGTGGTCAAATTAATGCTCATTTAGGCTTCAGGTGGTCATCCTGAACAAAATACATGTTGAAGTGTGTGCATAAGTCCTTTGGTTTAGGCGTGACACTCAATTTGAGTTTTTATTGCGAAATGCATTTTCAGCCCGAGCTGAGCGTGCTTTCTGACTTTGGATGTATCTTCATAGGAATGAGTTGTGTAGTCAAATTAATGCTCATATGGGCTTCAGGAGGTCACCCTGAACAAAATACATGTTGAAGTGTGTGCATAAGTCCTTTGGTTTAGGTGTGACACTCAATTTGAGTTTTTATTGCTTTAAATGCATTTTCAGCCCGAGCTGAGCACGTTTTGTGAGTTTGAATGTATCTTCATAGGAATGAGTTGTGTGGTCAAATTAATGCTTATTTAGGCTTCAGGACGTCATCCTGAACAAAATACATGTTGAAGTGTGTGCATAAGTCCTTTTGTTTAGGCGTGACACTCATTTTGAGTTTTTATTGCTTTAAATGCATTTTCAGCCCGAGCTGAGCACGTTTTGTGAGTTTGAATGTATCTTCATAGGAATGAGTTGTGTGGTCAAATTAATGCTCATTTAGGCTTCAGGTGGTCATCCTGAACTAAATACATGTTGAAGTGTGTGCATAAGTCCTTTGGTTTAGGCGTGACACTCAATTTGAGTTTTTATTGCTTTAAATGCATTTTCAGCCCTAGCTGAGAACGTTTTGTGAGTTTGAATGTATCTTCATAGGAATGAGTTGTGTAGTCAAATTAATGCTCATATGGGCTTCAGGAGGTCATCCTGAACAAAATACATGTTGAAGTGTGTGCATAAGTCCTTTGGTTTAGGCGTGACACTCAATTTGAGTTTTTATTGCTTTAAATGCATTTTCAGCCCGAGCTGAGCACGTTTTGTGAGTTTGAATGTATCTTCATAGGAATGAGTTGTGTGGTCAAATTAATGCTCATTTAGGCTTCAGGTGGTCATCGTGAACAAAATACATGTTGAAGTGTGTGCATAAGTCCTTTGGTTTAGGCGTGACACTCAATTTGAGTTTTTATTGCTTTAAATGCATTTTCAGCCCGAGCTGAGCGCGCTTTCTGAGTTTGAATGTATCTTCATAGGAATGAGTTGTGTGGTCAAATTAATGCTCATTTAGGCTTCAGGTGGTCATCCTGAACTAAATACATGTTGAAGTGTGTGCATAAGTCCTTTGGTTTAGGCGTGACACTCAATTTGAGTTTTTATTGCGAAATGCATTTTCAGCCCGAGCTGAGCGCGCTTTCTGACTTTGGATGTATCTTCATAGGAATGAGTTGTGTAGTCAAATTAATGCTCATATGGGCTTCAGGAGGTCACCCTGAACAAAATACATGTTGAAGTGTGTGCATAAGTCCTTTGGTTTAGGTGTGACACTCAATTTGAGTTTTTATTGCTTGAAATGCATTTTCAGCCCGAGCTGAGCACGTTTTGTGAATTTGAATGTATCTTCATAGGAATGAGTTGTGTGGTCAAATTAATGCTTATTTAGGCTTCAGGACGTCATCCTGAACAAAATACATGTTGAAGTGTGTGCATAAGTCCTTTTGTTTAGGCGTGACACTCAATTTGAGTTTTTATTGCTTTAAATGCATTTTCAGCCCGAGCTGAGCACGTTTTGTGAGTTTGAATGTATCTTCATAGGAATGAGTTTTGTGGTCAAATTAATGCTCATTTAAGCTTCAGGTGGTCATCCTGAACTAAATACATGTTGAAGTGTGTGCATAAGTCCTTTGGTTTAGGCGTGACACTCAATTTGAGTTTTTATTGCTTTAAATGCATTTTCAGCCCGAGCTGAGCGCGCTTTCTGACTTTGAATGTATATTCATAGGAATGAGTTGTGTGGTCAAATTATTGCTCATTTAGGCTTCAGGGGTCATCCTGAACAAAATACATGTTGAAGTGTGTGCATAAGTCCTTTTGTTTAGGCGTGACACTCAATTTGAGTTTTTATTGCTTTAAATGCATTTTCAGCCCGAGCTGAGCACGTTTTGTGAGTTTGAATGTATCTTCATAGGAATGAGTTGTGTGGTCAAATTAATGCTCATTTAGGCTTCAGGTGGTCATCCTGAACAAAATACATGTTGAAGTGTGTGCATAGGTCCTTTGGTTTAGGTGTGACACTCAATTTGAGTTTTTATTGCTTTAAATGCATTTTCAGCCCGAGCTGAGCGCGCTTTCTGACTTTGAATGTATCTTCATAGGAATGAGTTGTGTAGTCAAATTAATGCTCATTTAGGCTTCAGGAGGCCATCCTGAACAAAATACATGTTGAAGTGTGTGCATAAGTCCTTTGGTTTAGGCGTGACACTCAATTTGAGTTTTTATTGCTTTAAATGCATTTTCAGCCCGAGCTGAGCACGTTTTGTGAGTTTGAATGTATCTTTATAGGAATGAGTTGTGTAGTCAAATTAATGCTCATATGGGCTTCAGGAGGTCATCCTGAACAAAATACATGTTGAAGTGTGTGCATAAGTCCTTTGGTTTAGGTGTGACACTCAATTTGAGTTTTTATTGCTTTAAATGCATTTTCAGCCCGAGCTGAGCACGTTTTGTGAGTTTGAATGTATCTTCATAGGAATGAGTTGTGTAGTCAAATTAATGCTCATTTAGGCTTCAGGTGGTCATCCTGAACTAAATACATGTTGAAGTGTGTGCATAAGTCCTTTGGTTTAGGCGTGACACTCAATTTGAGTTTTTATTGCTTTAAATCAAATGCATTTTCAGCCCGAGCTGAGCGCGCTTTCTGACTTTGAATGTATCTTCATAGGAATGAGTTGTGTGGTCAAATTAATGCTCATTTAGGCGTCAGGTGGTCATCCTGAACAAAATACACGTTGAAGTGTGTGCATAAGTCCTTTGGTTTAGGCGTGACACTCAATTTGAGTTTTTATTGCTTTAAATGCATTTTCAGCCCGAGCTGAGCACGTTTTGTGAGTTTGAATGTATCTTCATAGGAATGAGTTGTGTAGTCAAATTAATGCTCATATGGGCTTCAGGAGGTCATCCTGAACAAAATACATGTTGAAGTGTGTGCATAAGTCCTTTGGTTTAGGCGTGACACTCAATTTGAGTTTTTATTGCTTTAAATGCATTTTCAGCCCGAGCTGGGCACGTTTTGTGAGTTTGAATGTATCTTCATAGGAATGAGTTGTGTAGTCAAATTAATGCTCATATGGGCTTCAGGATGTCATCCTGAACTAAATACATGTTGAAGTGTGTGCATAAGTCCTTTGGTTTAGGTGTGACACTAAATTTGAGTTTTTATTGCTTTAAATGCATTTTCAGCCCGAGCTGAGCGCGTTTTGTGAGTTTGAATGTATCTTTATAGGAATGAGTTGTGTGGTCAAAGTAATGCTTATTTAGGCTTCAGGAGGTCATCCTGAACAAAATACATGTTGAAGTGTGTGCATAAGTCCTTTGGTTTAGGCGTGACACTCAATTTGAGTTTTTATTGCTTTAAATGCATTTTCAGCCCGAGCTGAGCACGTTTTGTGTGTTTGAATGTATCTTCATAGGAATGAGTTGTGTGGTCAAATTAATGCTCATATGGGCTTCAGGAGGTCATCCTGAACAAAATACATGTTGAAGTGTGTGCATAAGTCCTTTGGTTTAGGCGTGACACTCAATTTGAGTTTTTATTGCTTTAAATGCATTTTCAGCCCGAGTTGAGCACGTTTTGTGAGTTTGAATGTATCTTCATAGGAATGAGTTGTGTGGTCAAATTCATGCTCATTTAGGCTTCAGGTGGTCATCCTGAACTAAATACATGTTGAAGTGTGTGCATAAGTCCTTTGGTTTAGGCGTGACACTCAATTTGAGTTTTTATTGCTTTAAATGCATTTTCAGCCCGAGCTGAGCCCGTTTTCTGAGTTTGAATGTATCTTTATAGGAATGAGTTGTGTAGTCAAATTAATGCTCATATAGGCTTCAGGTGGTCATCCTGAACTAAATACATGTGGAAGTGTGTGCATAAGTCCTTTGGTTTAGGCGTGACACTCAATTTGAGTTTTTATTGCTTTAAATTAAATGCATTTTCAGCCCGAGCTGAGCGCGCTTTCTGACTTTGAATGTATCTTCATAGGAATGAGTTGTGTGGTCAAATTAATGCTCATTTAGGCGTCAGGTGGTCATCCTGAACAAAATACATGTTGAAGTGTGTGCATAAGTCCTTTGGTTTAGGCGTGACACTCAATTTGAGTTTTTATTGCTTTAAATGCATTTTCAGCCCTAGCTGAGAACGTTTTGTGAGTTTGAATGTATCTTCATAGGAATGAGTTGTGTAGTCAAATTAATGCTCATATGGGCTTCAGGAGGTCATCCTGAACAAAATACATGTTGAAGTGTGTGCATAAGTCCTTTGGTTTAGGCGTGACACTCAATTTGAGTTTTTATTGCTTTAAATCATTTTCAGGCCGAGCTGAGCACGTTTTGTGTGTTTGAATATATCTTCATAGGAATGAGTTGTGTGGTCAAATTAATGCTCATATGGGCTTCAGGAGGTCATCCTGAACAAAATACATGTTGAAGTGTGTGCATAAGTCCTTTGGTTTAGGCGTGACACTCAATTTGAGCTTTTATTGCTTTAAATGCATTTTCAGCCCGAGTTGAGCACGTTTTGTGGGTTTGAATGTATCTTCATAGGAATGAGTTGTGTGGTCAAATTAATGCTAATTTAGGCTTCAGGTGGTCATCGTGAACAAAATACATGTTGAAGTGTGTGCATAAGTCCTTTGGTTTAGGCGTGACACTCAATTTGAGTTTTTATTGCTTTAAATGCATTTTCAGCCCGAGCTGAGCGCGCTTTCTGAGTTTGAATGTATCTTCATAGGAATGAGTTGTGTGGTCAAATTAATGCTCATTTAGGCTTCAGGTGGTCATCCTGAACAAAATACATGTTGAAGTGTGTGCATAAGTCCTTTGGTTTAGGCGTGACTCTCAATTTGAGTTTTTATTGCGAAATGCATTTTCAGCCCGAGCTGAGCGTGCTTTCTGACTTTGGATGTATCTTCATAGGAATGAGTTGTGTAGTCAAATTAATGCTCATATGGGCTTCAGGAGGTCACCCTGAACAAAATACATGTTGAAGTGTGTGCATAAGTCCTTTGGTTTAGGTGTGACACTCAATTTGAGTTTTTATTGCTTTAAATGCATTTTCAGCCCGAGCTGAGCACGTTTTGTGAGTTTGAATGTATCTTCATAGGAATGAGTTGTGTGGTCAAATTAATGCTTATTTAGGCTTCAGGACGTCATCCTGAACAAAATACATGTTGAAGTGTGTGCATAAGTCCTTTTGTTTAGGCGTGACACTCATTTTGAGTTTTTATTGCTTTAAATGCATTTTCAGCCCGAGCTGAGCACGTTTTGTGAGTTTGAATGTATCTTCATAGGAATGAGTTGTGTGGTCAAATTAATGCTCATTTAGGCTTCAGGTGGTCATCCTGAACTAAATACATGTTGAAGTGTGTGCATAAGTCCTTTGGTTTAGGCGTGACACTCAATTTGAGTTTTTATTGCTTTAAATGCATTTTCAGCCCTAGCTGAGAACGTTTTGTGAGTTTGAATGTATCTTCATAGGAATGAGTTGTGTAGTCAAATTAATGCTCATATGGGCTTCAGGAGGTCATCCTGAACAAAATACATGTTGAAGTGTGTGCATAAGTCCTTTGGTTTAGGCGTGACACTCAATTTGAGTTTTTATTGCTTTAAATGCATTTTCAGCCCGAGCTGAGCACGTTTTGTGAGTTTGAATGTATCTTCATAGGAATGAGTTGTGTGGTCAAATTAATGCTCATTTAGGCTTCAGGTGGTCATCGTGAACAAAATACATGTTGAAGTGTGTGCATAAGTCCTTTGGTTTAGGCGTGACACTCAATTTGAGTTTTTATTGCGAAATGCATTTTCAGCCCGAGCTGAGCGCGCTTTCTGACTTTGGATGTATCTTCATAGGAATGAGTTGTGTAGTCAAATTAATGCTCATATGGGCTTCAGGAGGTCACCCTGAACAAAATACATGTTGAAGTGTGTGCATAAGTCCTTTGGTTTAGGTGTGACACTCAATTTGAGTTTTTATTGCTTGAAATGCATTTTCAGCCCGAGCTGAGCACGTTTTGTGAATTTGAATGTATCTTCATAGGAATGAGTTGTGTGGTCAAATTAATGCTTATTTAGGCTTCAGGACGTCATCCTGAACAAAATACATGTTGAAGTGTGTGCATAAGTCCTTTGGTTTAGGCGTGACACTCAATTTGAGTTTTTATTGCTTTAAATGCATTTTCAGCCCGAGTTGAGCACGTTTTGTGAGTTTGAATGTATCTTCATAGGAATGAGTTGTGTGGTCAAATTCATGCTCATTTAGGCTTCAGGTGGTCATCCTGAACTAAATACATGTTGAAGTGTGTGCATAAGTCCTTTGGTTTAGGCGTGACACTCAATTTGAGTTTTTATTGCTTTAAATGCATTTTCAGCCCGAGCTGAGCCCGTTTTCTGAGTTTGAATGTATCTTTATAGGAATGAGTTGTGTAGTCAAATTAATGCTCATATAGGCTTCAGGTGGTCATCCTGAACTAAATACATGTGGAAGTGTGTGCATAAGTCCTTTGGTTTAGGCGTGACACTCAATTTGAGTTTTTATTGCTTTAAATTAAATGCATTTTCAGCCCGAGCTGAGCGCGCTTTCTGACTTTGAATGTATCTTCATAGGAATGAGTTGTGTGGTCAAATTAATGCTCATTTAGGCGTCAGGTGGTCATCCTGAACAAAATACATGTTGAAGTGTGTGCATAAGTCCTTTGGTTTAGGCGTGACACTCAATTTGAGTTTTTATTGCTTTAAATGCATTTTCAGCCCTAGCTGAGAACGTTTTGTGAGTTTGAATGTATCTTCATAGGAATGAGTTGTGTGGTCAAATTAATGCTTATTTAGGCTTCAGGAGGTCATCCTGAACAAAATACATGTTGAAGTGTGTGCATAAGTCCTTTGGTTTAGGTGTGACACTCAATTTGAGTTTTTATTGCTTTAAATGCATTTTCAGCCCGAGCTGAGCACGTTTTGTGAGTTTGAATGTATCTTCATAGGAATGAGTTGTGTAGTCAAATTAATGCTCATATGGGCTTCAGGAGGTCATCCTGAACAAAATACATGTTGAAGTGTGTGCATAAGTCCTTTGGTTTAGGCGTGACACTCAATTTGAGTTTTTATTGCTTTAAATCATTTTCAGGCCGAGCTGAGCACGTTTTGTGTGTTTGAATATATCTTCATAGGAATGAGTTGTGTGGTCAAATTAATGCTCATATGGGCTTCAGGAGGTCATCCTGAACAAAATACATGTTGAAGTGTGTGCATAAGTCCTTTGGTTTAGGCGTGACACTCAATTTGAGCTTTTATTGCTTTAAATGCATTTTCAGCCCGAGTTGAGCACGTTTTGTGAGTTTGAATGTATCTTCATAGGAATGAGTTGTGTGGTCAAATTAATGCTAATTTAGGCTTCAGGTGGTCATCGTGAACAAAATACATGTTGAAGTGTGTGCATAAGTCCTTTGGTTTAGGCGTGACACTCAATTTGAGTTTTTATTGCTTTAAATGCATTTTCAGCCCGAGCTGAGCGCGCTTTCTGAGTTTGAATGTATCTTCATAGGAATGAGTTGTGTGGTCAAATGAATGCTCATTTAGGCTTCAGGTGGTCATCCTGAACAAAATACATGTTGAAGTGTGTGCATAAGTCCTTTGGTTTAGGCGTGACACTCAATTTGAGTTTTTATTGCGAAATGCATTTTCAGCCCGAGCTGAGCGTGCTTTCTGACTTTGGATGTATCTTCATAGGAATGAGTTGTGTAGTCAAATTAATGCTCATATGGGCTTCAGGAGGTCACCCTGAACAAAATACATGTTGAAGTGTGTGCATAAGTCCTTTGGTTTAGGTGTGACACTCAATTTGAGTTTTTATTGCTTTAAATGCATTTTCAGCCCGAGCTGAGCACGTTTTGTGAGTTTGAATGTATCTTCATAGGAATGAGTTGTGTGGTCAAATTAATGCTTATTTAGGCTTCAGGACGTCATCCTGAACAAAATACATGTTGAAGTGTGTGCATAAGTCCTTTTGTTTAGGCGTGACACTCATTTTGAGTTTTTATTGCTTTAAATGCATTTTCAGCCCGAGCTGAGCACGTTTTGTGAGTTTGAATGTATCTTCATAGGAATGAGTTGTGTGGTCAAATTAATGCTCATTTAGGCTTCAGGTGGTCATCCTGAACTAAATACATGTTGAAGTGTGTGCATAAGTCCTTTGGTTTAGGCGTGACACTCAATTTGAGTTTTTATTGCTTTAAATGCATTTTCAGCCCTAGCTGAGAACGTTTTGTGAGTTTGAATGTATCTTCATAGGAATGAGTTGTGTAGTCAAATTAATGCTCATATGGGCTTCAGGAGGTCATCCTGAACAAAATACATGTTGAAGTGTGTGCATAAGTCCTTTGGTTTAGGCGTGACACTCAATTTGAGTTTTTATTGCTTTAAATGCATTTTCAGCCCGAGCTGAGCACGTTTTGTGAGTTTGAATGTATCTTCATAGGAATGAGTTGTGTGGTCAAATTAATGCTCATTTAGGCTGCAGGTGGTCATCGTGAACAAAATACATGTTGAAGTGTGTGCATAAGTCCTTTGGTTTAGGCGTGACACTCAATTTGAGTTTTTATTGCTTTAAATGCATTTTCAGCCCGAGCTGAGCGCGCTTTCTGAGTTTGAATGTATCTTCATAGGAATGAGTTGTGTGGTCAAATTAATGCTCATTTAGGCTTCAGGTGGTCATCCTGAACTAAATACATGTTGAAGTGTGTGCATAAGTCCTTTGGTTTAGGCGTGACACTCAATTTGAGTTTTTATTGCGAAATGCATTTTCAGCCCGAGCTGAGCGCGCTTTCTGACTTTGGATGTATCTTCATAGGAATGAGTTGTGTAGTCAAATTAATGCTCATATGGGCTTCAGGAGGTCACCCTGAACAAAATACATGTTGAAGTGTGTGCATAAGTCCTTTGGTTTAGGTGTGACACTCAATTTGAGTTTTTATTGCTTGAAATGCATTTTCAGCCCGAGCTGAGCACGTTTTGTGAATTTGAATGTATCTTCATAGGAATGAGTTGTGTGGTCAAATTAATGCTTATTTAGGCTTCAGGACGTCATCCTGAACAAAATACATGTTGAAGTGTGTGCATAAGTCCTTTTGTTTAGGCGTGACACTCAATTTGAGTTTTTATTGCTTTAAATGCATTTTCAGCCCGAGCTGAGCACGTTTTGTGAGTTTGAATGTATCTTCATAGGAATGAGTTTTGTGGTCAAATTAATGCTCATTTAAGCTTCAGGTGGTCATCCTGAACTAAATACATGTTGAAGTGTGTGCATAAGTCCTTTGGTTTAGGCGTGACACTCAATTTGAGTTTTTATTGCTTTAAATGCATTTTCAGCCCGAGCTGAGCGCGCTTTCTGACTTTGAATGTATATTCATAGGAATGAGTTGTGTGGTCAAATTATTGCTCATTTAGGCTTCAGAGGTCATCCTGAACAAAATACATGTTGAAGTGTGTGCATAAGTCCTTTTGTTTAGGCGTGACACTCAATTTGAGTTTTTATTGCTTTAAATGCATTTTCAGCCCGAGCTGAGCACGTTTTGTGAGTTTGAATGTATCTTCATAGGAATGAGTTGTGTGGTCAAATTAATGCTCATTTAGGCTTCAGGTGGTCATCCTGAACAAAATACATGTTGAAGTGTGTGCATAGGTCCTTTGGTTTAGGTGTGACACTCAATTTGAGTTTTTATTGCTTTAAATGCATTTTCAGCCCGAGCTGAGCGCGCTTTCTGACTTTGAATGTATCTTCATAGGAATGAGTTGTGTAGTCAAATTAATGCTCATTTAGGCTTCAGGAGGCCATCCTGAACAAAATACATGTTGAAGTGTGTGCATAAGTCCTTTGGTTTAGGCGTGACACTCAATTTGAGTTTTTATTGCTTTAAATGCATTTTCAGCCCGAGCTGAGCACGTTTTGTGAGTTTGAATGTATCTTCATAGGAATGAGTTGTGTAGTCAAATTAATGCTCATTTAGGCTTCAGGTGGTCATCCTGAACTAAATACATGTTGAAGTGTGTGCATAAGTCCTTTGGTTTAGGCGTGACACTCAATTTGAGTTTTTATTGCTTTAAATCAAATGCATTTTCAGCCCGAGCTGAGCGCGCTTTCTGACTTTGAATGTATCTTCATAGGAATGAGTTGTGTGGTCAAATTAATGCTCATTTAGGCGTCAGGTGGTCATCCTGAACAAAATACATGTTGAAGTGTGTGCATAAGTCCTTTGGTTTAGGCGTGACACTCAATTTGAGTTTTTATTGCTTTAAATGCATTTTCAGCCCGAGCTGAGCACGTTTTGTGAGTTTGAATGTATCTTCATAGGAATGAGTTGTGTAGTCAAATTAATGCTCATATGGGCTTCAGGAGGTCATCCTGAACAAAATACATGTTGAAGTGTGTGCATAAGTCCTTTGGTTTAGGCGTGACACTCAATTTGAGTTTTTATTGCTTTAAATGCATTTTCAGCCCGAGCTGGGCACGTTTTGTGAGTTTGAATGTATCTTCATAGGAATGAGTTGTGTAGTCAAATTAATGCTCATATGGGCTTCAGGATGTCATCCTGAACTAAATACATGTTGAAGTGTGTGCATAAGTCCTTTGGTTTAGGTGTGACACTAAATTTGAGTTTTTATTGCTTTAAATGCATTTTCAGCCCGAGCTGAGCGCGTTTTGTGAGTTTGAATGTATCTTTATAGGAATGAGTTGTGTGGTCAAAGTAATGCTTATTTAGGCTTCAGGAGGTCATCCTGAACAAAATACATGTTGAAGTGTGTGCATAAGTCCTTTGGTTTAGGCGTGACACTCAATTTGAGTTTTTATTGCTTTAAATGCATTTTCAGCCCGAGCTGAGCACGTTTTGTGTGTTTGAATGTATCTTCATAGGAATGAGTTGTGTGGTCAAATTAATGCTCATATGGGCTTCAGGAGGTCATCCTGAACAAAATACATGTTGAAGTGTGTGCATAAGTCCTTTGGTTTAGGCGTGACACTCAATTTGAGTTTTTATTGCTTTAAATGCATTTTCAGCCCGAGTTGAGCACGTTTTGTGAGTTTGAATGTATCTTCATAGGAATGAGTTGTGTGGTCAAATTCATGCTCATTTAGGCTTCAGGTGGTCATCCTGAACTAAATACATGTTGAAGTGTGTGCATAAGTCCTTTGGTTTAGGCGTGACACTCAATTTGAGTTTTTATTGCTTTAAATGCATTTTCAGCCCGAGCTGAGCCCGTTTTCTGAGTTTGAATGTATCTTTATAGGAATGAGTTGTGTAGTCAAATTAATGCTCATATAGGCTTCAGGTGGTCATCCTGAACTAAATACATGTGGAAGTGTGTGCATAAGTCCTTTGGTTTAGGCGTGACACTCAATTTGAGTTTTTATTGCTTTAAATTAAATGCATTTTCAGCCCGAGCTGAGCGCGCTTTCTGACTTTGAATGTATCTTCATAGGAATGAGTTGTGTGGTCAAATTAATGCTCATTTAGGCGTCAGGTGGTCATCCTGAACAAAATACATGTTGAAGTGTGTGCATAAGTCCTTTGGTTTAGGCGTGACACTCAATTTGAGTTTTTATTGCTTTAAATGCATTTTCAGCCCAAGCTGAGCACGTTTTGTGAGTTTGAATGTATCTTCATAGGAATGAGTTGTGTAGTCAAATTAATGCTCATATGGGCTTCAGGAGGTCATCCTGAACAAAATACATGTTGAAGTGTGTGCATAAGTCCTTTGGTTTAGGCGTGACACTCAATTTGAGTTTTTATTGCTTTAAATGCATTTTCAGCCCGAGTTGAGCACGTTTTGTGAGTTTGAATGTATCTTCATAGGAATGAGTTGTGTAGTCAAATTAATGCTCATATGGGCTTCAGGAGGTCATCCTGAACAAAATACATGTTGAAGTGTGTGCATAAGTCCTTTGGTTTAGGCGTGACACTCAATTTGAGTTTTTATTGCTTTAAATCATTTTCAGGCCGAGCTGAGCACGTTTTGTGTGTTTGAATGTATCTTCATAGGAATGAGTTGTGTGGTCAAATTAATGCTCATATGGGCTTCAGGAGGTCATCCTGAACAAAATACATGTTGAAGTGTGTGCATAAGTCCTTTGGTTTAGGCGTGACACTCAATTTGAGCTTTTATTGCTTTAAATGCATTTTCAGCCCGAGTTGAGCACGTTTTGTGAGTTTGAATGTATCTTCATAGGAATGAGTTGTGTGGTCAAATTAATGCTCATTTAGGCTTCAGGTGGTCATTGTGAACAAAATGCATGTTAAAGTGTGTGCATAAGTCCTTTGGTTTAGGCGTGACACTCAATTTGAGTTTTTATTGCGAAATGCATTTTCAGGCAGAGCTGAGCAAGTTTTCTGAGTTTGAAGTATCTTCATAGGAATGACTTGTGTGGTCAAATTATTGCTAATTTAGGCTTCGGGAGGTCATCCTGAACAAAATACATGTTGAAGTGTGTGCATAAGTCCTTTGGTTTAGGCGTGACACTCAATTTGAGGTTTTATTGCTTTGAATGCATTTTCAGCCCGAGCTGAGCAGTTTTTGTGAGTTTGATTGTATCTTGACAGGAATGAGTTGTGTGGTCAAATTAATGCTCATATAGGCTTCAGGATGACCTCCTGAACTAAATACATGTTGAAGTGTGTGCATAAATCCTTTGGTTTAGGCGTGACACTCAATTTGAGTTTTTATTGCTAAATGCATTTTCAGCCCGAGCTGAGCACGTTTTGTGAGTTTGAATGTATCTTCATAGGAATGAGTTGTGTGGTCAAATTAATGCTCATATAGGCTTCGGGAGGTCATCCTGAACAAAATACATGTTGAAGTGTGTGCATAAGTCCTTTGGTTTAGGCGTGACACTCAATTTGAGGTTTTATTGCTTTGAATACATTTTCAGCCCGAGCTGAGCACGTTTTGTGAGTTTGAATGTATCTTGATACAAATGAGTTGTGTGGTCAAATTAATGCTCATATAGGCTTCAGGATGACCTCCTGAACTAAATACATGTTGAAGTGTGTGCATAAAACCTTTGGTTTAGGCGTGACACTCAATTTGAGTTTTTATTGCTTTAAATGCATTTTCAGCCCGAGCTGAGCGCGCTTTCTGAGTTTGAATGTATCTTCATAGGAATGAGTTGTGTGGTCAAATTAATGCTCATTTAGGCTTCAGGTGGTCATCCTGAACAAAATACATGTTGAAGTGTGTGCATAAGTCCTTTGGTTTAGGCGTGACACTCAATTTGAGTTTTTATTGCGAAATGCATTTTCAGCCCGAGCTGAGCGTGCTTTCTGACTTTGGATGTATCTTCATAGGAATGAGTTGTGTAGTCAAATTAATGCTCATATGGGCTTCAGGGGGTCACCCTGAACAAAATACATGTTGAAGTGTGTGCATAAGTCCTTTGGTTTAGGTGTGACACTCAATTTGAGTTTTTATTGCTTTAAATGCATTTTCAGCCCGAGCTGAGCACGTTTTGTGAGTTTGAATGTATCTTTATAGGAATGAGTTGTGTGGTCAAATTAATGCTTATTTAGGCTTCAGGACGTCATCCTGAACAAAATACATGTTGAAGTGTGTGCATAAGTCCTTTTGTTTAGGCGTGACACTCATTTTGAGTTTTTATTGCTTTAAATGCATTTTCAGCCCGAGCTGAGCACGTTTTGTGAGTTTGAATGTATCTTCATAGGAATGAGTTGTGTGGTCAAATTAATGCTCATTTAGGCTTCAGGTGGTCATCCTGAACAAAATACATGTTGAAGTGTGTGCATAAGTCCTTTGGTTTAGGTGTGACACTCAATTTGAGTTTTTATTGCTTTAAATGCATTTTCAGCCCGAGCTGAGCACGTTTTGTGAGTTTGAATGTATCTTTATAGGAATGAGTTGTGTGGTCAAATTAATGCTTATTTAGGCTTCAGGACGTCATCCTGAACAAAATACATGTTGAAGTGTGTGCATAAGTCCTTTTGTTTAGGCGTGACACTCATTTTGAGTTTTTATTGCTTTAAATGCATTTTCAGCCCGAGCTGAGCACGTTTTGTGAGTTTGAATGTATCTTCATAGGAATGAGTTGTGTGGTCAAATTAATGCTCATTTAGGCTTCAGGTGGTCATCCTGAACTAAATACATGTTGAAGTGTGTGCATAAGTCCTTTGGTTTAGGCGTGACACTCAATTTGAGTTTTTATTGCTTTAAATGCATTTTCAGCCCGAGCTGAGCACGTTTTGTGAGTTTGAATGTATCTTCATAGGAATGAGTTGTGTAGTCAAATTAATGCTCATTTAGGCTTCAGAGGTCATCCTGAACAAAATACATGTTGACGTGTGTGCATAAGTCCTTTTGTTTAGGCGTGACACTCAATTTGAGTTTTTATTGCTTTAAATGCATTTTCAGCCCGAGCTGAGCGCGCTTTCTGAGTTTGAATGTATCTTCATAGGAATGAGTTGTGTGGTCAAATTAATGCTCATTTAGGCTTCAGGTGGTCATCCTGAACAAAATACATGTTGAAGTGTGTGCATAAGTCCTTTGGTTTAGGCGTGACACTCAATTTGAGTTTTTATTGCGAAATGCATTTTCAGCCCGAGCTGAGCGTGCTTTCTGACTTTGGATGTATCTTCATAGGAATGAGTTGTGTAGTCAAATTAATGCTCATATGGGCTTCAGGGGGTCACCCTGAACAAAATACATGTTGAAGTGTGTGCATAAATCCTTTGGTTTAGGTGTGACACTCAATTTGAGTTTTTATTGCTTTAAATGCATTTTCAGCCCGAGCTGAGCACGTTTTGTGAGTTTGAATGTATCTTTATAGGAATGAGTTGTGTGGTCAAATTAATGCTTATTTAGGCTTCAGGACGTCATCCTGAACAAAATACATGTTGAAGTGTGTGCATAAGTCCTTTTGTTTAGGCGTGACACTCATTTTGAGTTTTTATTGCTTTAAATGCATTTTCAGCCCGAGCTGAGCACGTTTTGTGAGTTTGAATGTATCTTCATAGGAATGAGTTGTGTGGTCAAATTAATGCTCATTTAGGCTTCAGGTGGTCATCCTGAACTAAATACATGTTGAAGTGTGTGCATAAGTCCTTTGGTTTAGGCGTGACACTCAATTTGAGTTTTTATTGCTTTAAATGCATTTTCAGCCCGAGCTGAGCACGTTTTGTGAGTTTGAATGTATCTTCATAGGAATGAGTTGTGTAGTCAAATTAATGCTCATTTAGGCTTCAGAGGTCATCCTGAACAAAATACATGTTGAAGTGTGTGCATAGGTCCTTTGGTTTAGGTGTGACACTCAATTTGAGTTTTTATTGCTTTAAATGCATTTTCAGCCCGAGCTGAGCACGTTTTGTGAGTTTGAATGTATCTTCATAGGAATGAGTTGTGTGGTCAAATGAATGCTCATTTAGGCTTCAGGTGGTCATCCTGAACAAAATACATGTTGAAGTGTGTGCATAAGTTCTTTGGTTTAGGCGTGACACTCAATTTGAGTTTTTATTGCTTTAAATGCATTTTCAGCCCGAGCTGAGCACGTTTTGAGAGTTTGAATGTATCTTCATAGGAATGAGTTGTGTGGTCAAATTAATGCGCATATGGGCTTCAGGAGGTCATCCTGAACAAAATACATGTTGAAGTGTGTGCATAAGTCCTTTGGTTTAGGTGTGACACTCAATTTGAGTTTTTATTGCTTTAAATGCATTTTCAGCCCGAGCTGAGCACGTTTTCTGAGTTTGAATGTATCTTCATAGGAATGAGTTGTGTGGTCAAATTAATGCTCATTTAGGCTTCAAGTGGTCATCCTGAAAAAATACATGTTGAAGTGTGTGCATAAGTCCTTTGGTTTAGGCGTGACACTCAATTTGAGTTTTTATTGCTTTAAATGCATTTTCAGCCCGAGCTGAGCGCGCTTTCTGACTTTGAATGTATCTTCATAGGAATGAGTTGTGTGGTCAAATTATTGCTCATTTAGGCTTCAGGAGGTCATCCTGAACAAAATACATCTTGAAGTGTGTGCATAAGTCCTTTGGTTTAGGCGTGACACTCAATTTGAGTTTTTATTGCTTTAAATGCATTTTCAGCCCGAGCTGAGCACGTTTTGTGAGTTTGAATGTATCTTCATAGGAATGAGTTGTGTGGTCAAATTAATGCTCATTTAGGCTTCAGGTGGTCATCCTGAACAAAATACATGTTGAAGTGTGTGCATAAGTCCTTTGGTTTAGGCGTGACACTCAATTTGAGTTTTTATTGCTTTAAATGCATTTTCAGCCCGAGCTGAGCACGTTTTGTGAGTTTGAATGTATCTTCATAGGAATGAGTTGTGTGGTCAAATTAATGCTCATATGGGCTTCAGGAGGTCATCCTGAACAAAATACATGTTGAAGTGTGTGCATAAGTCCTTTGGTTTAGGCGTGACACTCAATTTGAGTTTTTATTGCTTTAAATGCATTTTCAGCCCGAGCTGAGCGCGCTTTCTGACTTTGAATGTATCTTCATAGGAATGAGTTGTGTAGTCAAATTAATGCTCATTTAGGCTTCAGGAGGCCATCCTGAACAAAATACATGTTGAAGTGTGTGCATAAGTCCTTTGGTTTAGGCGTGACACTCAATTTGAGTTTTTATTGCTTTAAATGCATTTTCAGCCCGAGCTGAGCACGTTTTGTGAGTTTGAATGTATCTTTATAGGAATGAGTTGTGTAGTCAAATTAATGCTCATATGGGCTTCAGGAGGTCATCCTGAACAAAATACATGTTGAAGTGTGTGCATAAGTCCTTTGGTTTAGGTGTGACACTCAATTTGAGTTTTTATTGCTTTAAATGCATTTTCAGCCCGAGCTGAGCACGTTTTGTGAGTTTGAATGTATCTTCATAGGAATGAGTTGTGTAGTCAAATTAATGCTCATATGGGCTTCAGGAGGTCATCCTGAACAAAATACATGTTGAAGTGTGTGCATAAGTCCTTTGGTTTAGGCGTGACACTCAATTTGAGTTTTTATTGCTTTAAATCAAATGCATTTTCAGCCCGAGCTGAGCGCGCTTTCTGACTTTGAATGTATCTTCATAGGAATGAGTTGTGTGGTCAAATTAATGCTCATTTAGGCGTCAGGTGGTCATCCTGAACAAAAGTACATGTTGAAGTGTGTGCATAAGTCCTTTGGTTTAGGCGTGACACTCAATTTGAGTTTTTATTGCTTTAAATGCATTTTCAGCCCGAGTTGAGCACGTTTTGTGAGTTTGAATGTATCTTCATAGGAATGAGTTGTGTGGTCAAATTCATGCTCATTTAGGCTTCAGGTGGTCATCCTGAACTAAATACATGTTGAAGTGTGTGCATAAGTCCTTTGGTTTAGGCGTGACACTCAATTTGAGTTTTTATTGCTTTAAATGCATTTTCAGCCCGAGCTGAGCCCGTTTTCTGAGTTTGAATGTATCTTTATAGGAATGAGTTGTGTAGTCAAATTAATGCTCATATAGGCTTCAGGTGGTCATCCTGAACTAAATACATGTGGAAGTGTGTGCATAAGTCCTTTGGTTTAGGCGTGACACTCAATTTGAGTTTTTATTGCTTTAAATTAAATGCATTTTCAGCCCGAGCTGAGCGCGCTTTCTGACTTTGAATGTATCTTCATAGGAATGAGTTGTGTGGTCAAATTAATGCTCATTTAGGCGTCAGGTGGTCATCCTGAACAAAATACATGTTGAAGTGTGTGCATAAGTCCTTTGGTTTAGGCGTGACACTCAATTTGAGTTTTTATTGCTTTAAATGCATTTTCAGCCCTAGCTGAGCACGTTTTCTGAGTTTGAATGTATCTTCATAGGAATGAGTTGTGTAGTCAAATTAATGCTCATATGGGCTTCAGGAGGTCATCCTGAACAAAATACATGTTGAAGTGTGTGCATAAGTCCTTTGGTTTAGGCGTGACACTCAATTTGAGTTTTTATTGCTTTAAATGCATTTTCAGCCCGAGTTGAGCACGTTTTGTGAGTTTGAATTTATCTTCATAGGAATGAGTTGTGTAGTCAAATTAATGCTCATATGGGCTTCAGGAGGTCATCCTGAACAAAATACATGTTGAAGTGTGTGCATAAGTCCTTTGGTTTAGGCGTGACACTCAATTTGAGTTTTTATTGCTTTAAATCATTTTCAGGCCGAGCTGAGCACGTTTTGTGTGTTTGAATGTATCTTCATAGGAATGAGTTGTGTGGTCAAATTAATGCTCATATGGGCTTCAGGAGGTCATCCTGAACAAAATACATGTTGAAGTGTGTGCATAAGTCCTTTGGTTTAGGCGTGACACTCAATTTGAGCTTTTATTGCTTTAAATGCATTTTCAGCCCGAGTTGAGCACGTTTTGTGAGTTTGAATGTATCTTCATAGGAATGAGTTGTGTGGTCAAATTAATGCTCATTTAGGCTTCAGGTGGTCATCGTGAACAAAATACATGTTGAAGTGTGTGCATAAGTCCTTTGGTTTAGGCGTGACACTCAATTTGAGTTTTTATTGCTTTAAATGCATTTTCAGCCCGAGCTGAGCGCGCTTTCTGAGTTTGAATGTATCTTCATAGGAATGAGTTGTGTGGTCAAATTAATGCTCATTTAGGCTTCAGGTGGTCATCCTGAACAAAATACATGTTGAAGTGTGTGCATAAGTCCTTTGGTTTAGGCGTGACACTCAATTTGAGTTTTTATTGCGAAATGCATTTTCAGCCCGAGCTGAGCGTGCTTTCTGACTTTGGATGTATCTTCATAGGAATGAGTTGTGTAGTCAAATTAATGCTCATATGGGCTTCAGGAGGTCACCCTGAACAAAATACATGTTGAAGTGTGTGCATAAGTCCTTTGGTTTAGGTGTGACACTCAATTTGAGTTTTTATTGCTTTAAATGCATTTTCAGCCCGAGCTGAGCACGTTTTGTGAGTTTGAATGTATCTTCATAGGAATGAGTTGTGTGGTCAAATTAATGCTTATTTAGGCTTCAGGACGT